>NC_072790.1:173702396-174952396 GCF_028583425.1 Eublepharis macularius | reverse complement strand
GCTCAAGGTTGACTCAGCCTTCCATCCTTCTGAGGTTGGTAACATGAGTACCCAGTTTCCTGGGGGTAAAGTGTAGATGACTGGGGAAGGCAATGGCAAACCACCCCGTAACAAAAGTCTGCCAAGAATACATCATGATGTGATGTCCCCCATGGGTCAGCAAGTACTCGGTGCTTGCACAGGGGACTACCTTTACCTTATCTATCTACCCTGAAAAAGAGGAGGTTTGCTAGTGTGGTTAAAACCTACCTGAGCAGTGGGAGCTAATGCATAGAAAGTTTCCTGTTGGAGCAGCACCCATGAATTTTGCATTCTTGGTGGCATCTACACTGACACTAAAACATATGAATTGGGACATAGGCTGCATTCCCAAACACACAGATTTGGAAGTAAATTCCAGTAAAATCAGTGAGATTGACTTCTAAATGTAGTGGTAGAGTGTTGGACTAGGATCTGGGAGAACCAGGTTTGAATCCTTTCTCTGCTATGAATCTTGCTGGTCAACTTTGGGCCAGTCACTCTCTCTCAGCCTAACCTATTTCACAGGAATGTTGTTGAGAGGATAAAATGGAGGAAGAGATAACAATGTTCTAAACCTCTATGAGATCCAATTGGGGATAAAAGTGTGGTATAAATATCTAAATAATTAAATGTTTAGAACTGCTGTGACAGACTAAAAGTCTTTTCCCTTTAAAGCTAAAACTGAGCCTCCACCAGTATAATATATGGCCCACAAAATCCAGATACATATTTCAGTTTTCATTCAGCAGAGAATAGTGACAGCACATGCCAGTTCATTAATAAACTGTCTGCCATCTGTATGACACAGAGTATGTGTGTGCTCTATATTAACACACCTCAGCATGCTTCATGTCTCTTCAATATGAAAGCTAAAATACATTCAATAAATTGAAGGTATTATTGATTTCCAGGAATACTCCTGAGCTTCTTTCTCTCCCTACCTGTTATCTTTCTTCTCTTTAAAAGGGCTTTTCAGTGCCACAATTTGAATGCTGCATTATGACACAGTCTGACCTGATAAATGGAAAACTAAAGGCTTGTTTTCCTTCTCTGCAGCATTTTAAGACAGTGGAGTTTTTAGATACAACAAAAGGCTGCTTCACATATTCTAACTTTCCTGGAGGTAACCCCCACTCCCCCAGCAAAATCTGCCTCAGATGTGATAGCTGCACAATTATGTATTTCACTGCATGTACAGGAGTACAATATTAACATATGGCTCTTCACAAAAGGGTTTTTCATGCCCATCCTTACAAGAAAGTGTTTTCCATGAGCCAGGTCATGTAACAATACATAGAAAGTGCTCACAGCCATGGATCTTTCCCATTTCCTTCTCCCCCCAGCAACCTTCTGAGGCCTCTGAAAGACTGATGCCTCACAGCAACCTCTGAGGATAAAATGCTAACAGACATAGGCAGCTGGGATTAAAATGAGGAATTGGTCTGTCTTGCACGTATGGAATCTGTCCTTTGCTTCTGGTTTATCATGTATGAAGCTTAGATACTGAGCCAGACTACTGGTCCATATAGCTCAGATTTGCCTGCTTTGATTGGCAGTAGCTCTCTGGGGTTTAAGGCAACAAGAGAGCACTAGTTTCCTGAGATTATTTAATTGGACATGCCAGGAACTGCCCTTGTGCCCTTGCAAGCAAAACCTGTAACACTGAGCTTCCCCTAAAGGTGCCTCATATCTCAATAGAAGCTCCACTTAAGAATGAGGAGGGGACTCAGGAGTCTGCTTGAGGAAGAGGGGAGGGAGAAAAATCCACCTTGTGTTTGTGATATCACCCTACACAAAAGTGGCTCTTAGACTGAGACATTTGAGCAGAAGTAGTGGCACACAGAGTGCCCCGTGGCGCAGAGTGGTAAGTGGCAGTACTGCAGCCCAAGCTCTGCTCACGACCTGAGTTCGATTCCAGCAGAAGCTGGGTTCAGGTAGCCGACTCAAGGTTGACTCAGCCTTCCATCCTTCCGAGGTCGGTAAAATGAATACCCAGTTCCCTGGAGGTAAAGTGTAGATGACTGGGGAAGGCAATGGCAAACCACCCTGTAAAAAGTCTGCCAAGAAAACGTCATGGTGCGACATCCCCCCATGGGTCAGTAATGACTCGGTGCTTGCACAGGGGACTACCTTTACCTTTTAGTGGCACACAGAAACAACATAATGAACAGGGCTTCAGCAAGATTGGCAACATTTTTTTATATTTTCTTTGTGGCATGAAAAGACTGTTGTGAGTGAGTATATATATCTCCTATAGATTCAATGGAATATGTTGGATAGGGTCCAACTTCAGTTGCCTGTCTCTGATTCATTTCCACAAGATCCCTCACCTACCTTCTCCAAATGAGCAGAGTCAGCCAAAGAGAATAAGCAGAGATTCAGCTCCAGGGTGCTTTTCCTTTTACTAATGATAAAGCAGTAGCAAAAGGAGGGGGAGTTTTAGGGAGGGGGAAAAGACACACATAGCTTACTTGTATCTTCTAAAGCATGCTGCTCAGCAGCACACACCTTTGATCCTTCTAGTAAAGAAGCCCGTGAGATGTCACCTGCAGCCCAATAGCCTGGCCAGAGCCTTTAGGTTCTCTTGCCCAGCCGACTCTGAAATGTGTACCACATTGTTCTTCACTTCCTCGAGGTTTTGATCCGTATCTGCTGCATTGCAGGGAGCACCCAAACATAATAGAGCTGTTCAGAGTAGTCTGCTTTGCAAGCTAAATTTGCTTTCTTTGATGGATATCTCCATTAGCAATAATAAATAGAGATGCCACAAAGCATTCCCTGGAGGACTGCAAAACAGTTTGCATCCTACACAATACCCCCATCTCTATCAAATTTCATAAATAAATAAATAAATAAATAAATAAATAAATGCCTATATTTTTATCACTGATAGGGAGGGTTTAGTTGAACTCCTCTCTTCCTTTCTCCTACCAGTCACAATCCTTGCTGTGCAGAACAGCCTGATGCAGGGTACCACCTTGACATGTTTGATAGGAACATAGTTCATAGAAAAAAACACAGAGCATGATCCAGGTAATCCTGAATACAGCTTATGTCACTTCCTGTGATTTCTTATTTACTGCATCTATATCGTGCTTTGTTCTATAACAGCATACATTCACTTTCCATTTGCATGCATCATTTCTCTAAAGACTTCCATCCTCATTACCGACTTCCTCAGTGCTGCATCATGGATTTCAGGCCATACCCTGACTGATAAAGCTGGAGAAATGATCACAATAACTATCAGGTATATTGATGATCACTTAATTTATACATCACATCCTCCATGTGAATGCATATGTGGAATTAGCCACAGAGGGAGGAATCATCTTGCTTAAACCTTGCCTTAATAAATAAGTTCTGATGTACAACAGTGAAAAATAAAAGAAGCTTGTATTCGTGCAGATTGCTGAATATGAGAATATGTACAAAAATCAGTTTTTAAAAAAATCTGTATTAATGGTAAAGGATGAGGGATAGAACAAGGACAGGGAAATAATGAGTTGCAAAAACACCTCCCCAGAATACTTCTGCAAGCAAAAATGTGTCAGAGGAGGCTTGTCCAGAATGTGTCAGAGGAGGACATTCAGAATTTGTAACCTACTAGCAACACAGAACATACAATGCAATAATAATTGGCTAGCTCAGATTTGCTCATAGTCAACCCTAAACAAGGCAAATCATTTTCAAAGGTACAATTTATATGCAGGAAATAATGCACTACCTATTGAGAGACAGAAACCCCACAGTTTTAAAAAGTTTTGTAGAAATGGAAAATGATATATGAAAGTATCCAGATGATGACATACATGTGTGTTAAAAATGTCATTCTAGCTCTTGCTTCTCATTAGTGGCAGACAGGGTTTCCTGTAAGCGCGGCAGACCTGGGCTGAATCCACATTCACCCATTACCCGCTTATAAATCGCTTTTCTTTCGGTTTCCTCCAACCCGCAACTTTTCCTTCTCCGTTCACATTCAGGCTCCCCATCCGGCTTTCTCGCGCGAGCCTCCGGTCACACGTCCGCTCGCCAACCGCTTTTGTGGGCGGTACCTTTTTTTCCCTCCCTTTTTTTTTATTTTTTTTGAAAACACTTTTCCGTTATTTCGTTTTATCGATATGAGGAAACATCAACAAAGCGACAAATCACGTGAACATCTCGATAGCCACTGGTTAACTTTTTTGGGCGGGCGATTCGAATGGTCTATAAAAGGGAAGGTTCTCGGCAAAATCTATTTGTGGGTGTGAGCGGATGGTTGGTGTGCTTGGTGTCGTTGTGGTTACTGTTGCCGATTCGGTTGTGGGTATGGATCCTATAGTCGCCCTCATCGGACAGCTGATGTTTACGTTGCTGGCTTGCCAGACGCAGCTGCTTCTTGCTTACCGGCGCTATTCAGCCCAACGCCGCAGAGCTGCAGCCAGGATTCTGTTCCAGGATTCAGTCTCCACCGTCGCCTGGACGCGCTCCAGAATACGGCGCCGGCAGCGCTTCCAACATTGGTTCCTGCTTGCGCAGATGGAGGAGCCACGGCAGCACTGGGTATACCCGAGAAGCACCGACTGGTGGGAGAATATCGTGTTGGTGCACTGGGATGACCGTCGGTGGATGCGCCGCTTCCGGATGTCCAAGAGGACCTTCATCGACTTGGTGGAAGCCCTGCGTCCAAGGCTGCAGCGTCAAAACACCTCCCTTCGCTCTGCAATATCGGTGGAGAGACGAGTCGCGGTTGCAATTTGGTGGCTGGCCAGCGGAACAAGCTACCAGGTGGCGAGCGATCTGTTCGGGATTGGGAAGTCAACGGTAGCCTCCGCGGTGGTCGAGTTCTGCCTCGCGGTCGAGGTGGAACTTCTATCGAAGACTGTCTCCTTCGGAAGAGCGATTGGACAGGTAATTTTTATTTTGAAATATCAAAATTTCGCTATTACAATTTATCGTTTAAAAAAAAATTGTGACATTAACGGAACGACCAGTACACAACACTCTGGTGTGTACATCATCCCCCTCTCCCAGTCATTTTAAAGGTAATTTTGAAACCCTCTCAAAATCTACAACCCTATGTGTTTGTTTGAGTGTGAGTGAACATTGCCCACAGACACCTTAAGCATGCAATGGCATTCAACCCTCATAGTGTGTTCTTCCACCACACAAATCCCTTTTTTTTTAAGAAAAAGAGGGGCAACAACTGACACACACACACACCCCTCGCCGTGTGATCTGAAGCAGTTAACAAAATGAATTGTCGTGGAGAGGGATTGCCTTTTTTGCCTCTGTGATATAAACATTTGGTTTACATAGGTGGGGTGGTGTGCAGGAATGCAGTTTGGTCTTTCCCCCTACTGTGTGACCCAAATCGTTACACAGTTGTCGAACACCTTCTCCTAACCCTCCTTTGTCAAACCTCCAAATTTAGGAATACTTTGAAATATGGGGATACAAGTTTACCCCCCCTCCCATCCAATTCTCCACGAATCCTCCTAAAATCTCCATGGTTTTCTATGGGGAGAAACGTCTCCCTTCATGGTGGCTCTGGGTGGCATTGTGAAAGCAAAGTAAACACAACGTGCAAGGCACCTTATCCGACCTGTTATCCCACTCTCCAACAATTTCTAGTTAATTTGTTACCTGGGGGGATGTTTTGGTTTACCCCGAAAAACAGTGCCTCATACACCGCCAAACACCTGTCTCCAGGGTTAGAAAAAATAGAGGCCTCTGTGGCCCGGGGTGGAATTTTGAGTCCAGAATGGACCCAATTGTCATGGGCCCGTCTCACACCCGTTCTCGTTCCCTCTAGCAAGGCACAAGACGATCCCAATTTGGTGGGCCAGTTAGTGGCCTCAAAAAGATGCTGATTTTTAAACCACCAACGGTCACCTTTATTGCCAAAGGGTGAGAAGAGAGAGACTTGTGTGGATATGTGGATCATTCAATTTAAATTACACCAAACATAAGAGAACCTCCACCCAACATTTCAGAATGCAAAAAAATCCTAAATTCAATTTACAAAAATAACCCTTTCAGGGTGTTTAAGAACTAGACATCGCTGAGTGATGATGATTCTTTAAAGCACAGTTTGCCTGATAGCACTATGACTTTTTTTTTCCTTTCTTTTTTCTTTCTCCCAGATAATGGACGGTTTCCGTAGAATGGGTTTCCCGCACTGTGTGGGAGCTATTGATGGAACGCATATCCCAATCTGCGCTCCTGGAGGCCGCCCAGATCAGTACGGCAACCGCAAGAACTATTCCTCGATTCTGCTCCAAGGCACAGTTGATCACCGGGGAAGATTTGTGGACGCCGAGGTGGGGTGGAGTGGGAAGAACCACGATGCCTTCGTGTTTGCCCACTCCGCCTTCTGTGTTGCCATGGATAGTGGCTCACTAATTCCGGGAAACCCTTTCATGGTGGTGGACGGTGTAAGAATACCCCCGGTGGTCATTGCCGATGGAGCCTACCCCATGCGTAGGTGGCTTATGAAGCCCTACGGGAGAACGGCAACCACACAAGCTCAGAAAATGTTTGACACCCGCCTATCGCGAGCCAGGAACGTGGTGGAATGTTGTTTCGGAAGACTGAAGGCCAGGTGGAGGTGTCTGTCACACCGCCTCCAAGTTAGGGAGCACAACGTCATCGCTGTGGTGACAGCATGTGTTGTTTTGCACAACCTCTGTGAAAGCCGGGGACATCCCATCACTGGCCGCGGAGCAGCCCCAGAGACAATACTTGTTTCTCATGGAGAGGGACAAGAGTTGACCACCCATCACAGGCATCTTGCCGAAGGAAAGGTGGTTAGGGATGCCCTGGCCAAGTATATGGGCCTAGATTCGACAAGTTGATGTTGCCTCCCTCAGTGCGGCAAGTGATGGACATCGGCTAACCTGCTTCAAAAAGCTGCTAAACCAAGGGGAACATAAATGGTCTCAACCAGCAACTCTAATCTGTGTAAATAAAAAAAAAATTTGGTTAACTGAACTCAAAAGACTATTGATTATTGGGGTGCTGTCAGACAAGCGGTGGATGTGAATTCAAGTCCTGGCACATGCAGACAATACATTCCCACACAGCTGAGTGGTCCCCCGCATACATCGTTCACAGTTGGTCATGGTATTTTTGGCCAAGTCTGGAATAGGGCCCCCCCCCCAAATTTCCAATTTGGACTGCAAGTGCTCCTCCCAAAAATATAACTTAGCCGCATGTTGCAATCAAGGGGGGGGGAAGCGCCACTCAATTGGTGACTGCTGTGTTTCACTTTTTGCAGGAAGGCTGTTTAGAATGGTCACTACATGAGTGATGCCACTTACACAAAGAAACACAAATGTGATTCTTACTGTAATTTCATTGTCTTGTCTGATGTTAAATATTCCTAAACTTTGGGGATTGCGTTGAAAAAAAAAAGGGAGTCAACATTGGAAACGATTGGCCATCATCTTATACCTTGATGATTCCATTTGATCCCAGAAAGTTAAGAATTTTAAAACAGACATACATGACTGGGGCGACAACTCCTTAACACACATTTATTTCAAATACAATAGATAAAGACCATTAAGGGGTCACCAGTGCAATGGAATCTGTCAAATGAACTTTGCTGCCAAAAACCATGATATGTGGCAAATAAGGAGGGCAACGCAGAACATAGCTCCTCAAAGCGTCAGCCTCTCCCTGGCTTTGCCAACACAGGAACGCCTCGCTGCTGCCTTCTTCGGGGTGGCCTGTGAGGCAGGTAGGGCGGTTTGCCCATAATCGTGTGTTGGGGGGATGATTTGACGCTGTTGGGCGAGCATCTGTCCCAATGACTTCAAAGTGTTCACAGCATCAGACATCACCGAAATGTTCTGTTTCCAGGCCTCGGCAAACTTCTCACTCTCCATTTTAGTGTGATCCAAGAATTCCCTCTGAATCTTGTTCTCATCAGCCTTCCAACTGCACAGCATCTCTCTGTCCGTTCGCCATTGGGAAACCTGGACATTGTGCTCCTCTCGAGAACGGCGCATCATATCATCGGCTACTCCATAGAGTGCTGCGTTTCTGCGTCTCCTGTTTCTTAGTTGGAATAGTCTTGTTCCCGGTGAAACTTCTGCTAGGCATCTGTTATCTGCCCCGTCTGCTGTGGATGTAAGTCAGAGCAACAGATCAATAAATTGTTAACATCTCAGACATTATTCAGAAATCTAAGCCTGCAGAAAAGGATGCAACATGTTTTTTGGTTGGCCAGCAGCAGGCTTCATAGTTTGGGCACTTCCCCATGACTTCCAAAACCCACATAACAGATTTCGGCCTAGTTCATCCCGTTGCCCCCGCCGAGGCCAATGTGTTCCACATCTTTTGATAACCATGCATGCACAAGCATCAAGGTTTTTCCATAACTGGAAGGCTTTTACAATGCCACTTGCCATATGGGTTGTACAGAAATAACATGGAGGACATACTGGCAGCAGTCAAAGCTATTATGTTTAAAACTGCGTTAGTGAGAGAGACCAATTTATCTGCTTTAGATAGCGAGGAGACGTGCTGTGTCCTGATCTGCCTTTTACACCAATGCTGACCAACGTTGCTCTTGCAATGTGCCACAGTGAGCACATTCTGACCATTTTCAATGTTATGCCAAATCAAGAATTTCCTTGAAATCCTGACAACATCAGAACATATATGGTGGGAGCAACCATTAAAGAGGATAGGTGATCCAAGACGGTGTCTGGGTGTCCCTCAGAATTAATTTTTGGAACTGTGATTCATGTCAGTGCAGATCACATCAACAGTGTTGGCATTATCAATTGAGGGGTGCAAGGTGCAGTTCAATGCGCGCTGCAGATCTGAGAAACCAGCCAACAAATGCGAGAAAAAATACATTGACAAAAATCTTACATGATAAATGGGAAATTTCAGCTACCAGTGGGAGAACACTACACTCTTCTGGGAAAATCCAATGCAGACTGTAAGGTAGCCGTAGTTTGTCCCAATTTTTTTTTTTTCTAACCTATGCACCCTGCGTGGCCGATGAATTACAACACACATGAAAATTTCATCCGTTCCATTTGGTTCAGAATGGGGACTATGCATGCTGTTCACAGTGAAACAGGTGACAGATTTTATTGCACCAGGTGGGGTCTGGGTGAGCTCGGTGACACCTGGCGTGGGCTTCTGGGAACAAAATTTTTTTTTTTTAATTCATCTTGCGGGTAGGTCTGTGTCTATAGGAGGGTCACACGCCAAGGGGATATTATGGTCTTGCTGTTGGGCTTACAGAAACTAACAGGGCAACTGCCTTGGAGGCCAACAGTCGCACACAAAGAATGGAGATTTTGGACATGTGACATAAAAGGAACGATTGTGAGGCACCCTCCGGCCTCCCAAGATGACTCAGCTCTCTCCTCCACTTCTCTCCCCCCCTCTATATTTGACCATGCTCTGTTTCATATGTCAGACAAAGATAACGTGATTCAGGAGAGCTTATGCCACTCTGCAATTGTCTCTTCTCAAAGGTGCAACTGGACTCTTTTAGATTCTGCAGATCAACTAAGCTTACCCGTGTTATAGCGTGAACGATGCCCCAGGGGAAGGTCTGAATCACTGTCGTCGTCCTCTACTGCGTTTGCACCTGTAGTGTCGTTTTCTGAAAATTGATAGGTTTTAAATGTGATTTGTTTGAAAAACACGGGGATTTGATATAGATAAATACAATTCAAACATTCACTTCGCAGGCACTGTCTTCTGCGTTGTCCTCTTTTCTTATTTGTATCTGTGCCACTAGCAATATATAAGAGATGATAGGAGCTGTAATGGGACGTCTGACATTTTTTTTTGCACCACTATAACGACAAAGAGGTGGCCCTGAAAACCTGAAACAGATTTTGAATGTGCCCTCTGTCATCTACCCCTTATTCAGCCTTTTAGTGGACCGGAATGTCTCACACAGAAAATTGCACCAGTCCGTGCACCCGTCCACGGTCTCATATTCCTGTGTTCATCTGTCCCTGAAGCTGGGCACTGGGTTTATATGCTTCGAGTGTAGAGATTGGAGTTCAAGTCAGGCATCCATTAATGAAAAGGAGACTGATCAAAAATATATTTGAATCCAAAGCCAACTCCATCCATGCATTTTGGTAAATATAGAACGGATAAACCGTGGTGTTGCTTGCATGGATGGCCTGGGCAGGAGTGGACAGTTGACGATTGGAAACCATAAGTCTAAGACAACCTCCACGGTGTGGCCAATGATGTCACATCATCCCCATAAATGAAAGACCTCCAAACCATCCCATCACTGACAGACTTTCCCATATCTTGCAAACCTGAGGTCGTGCCCTTTTTTTCCCCTAAAACAAGCACTCTCATCTTGGCGTTCCCACTTTCGAGATGTCTTCAGCCTTTCCAGGGACTGTTTTTGGGTGGGCCACCATTGGAGCAACCTGTCAAAACAATGCTCACCCTTGTCAGCAAGTCCATCTATGGTGCGGTCAAGATCCTCTTCACTGGCATCGGTGGATGATGACGTGTTCTGCGCTATAAACGTGAAATCAATAAAGGTGTTACGATTTCATAGACAGGGAAATGTGAAAAGGAAGAAAAATCATAGCTCTGAACTAGAATAATCAACGCTCCATCACTCACGTGCTGCCATGGGATTTGGAGAAGAGCACCACAGCGGTGCAGCATCTATCGTCTGCATGTCGTGCGAGAAGAGTTCCTCCGATCCCTCCATCACTTCCCTGGGGGCGCTTATCTGCGGGGGTCCTTGGGCAAAAGAAATGCTTCGCGCTATCCGTTTAGGTTTTACACTTGCGTCCCCTCTTAGAATACTGTCCAGCTCACGAAAAAAAGGACATGTAATGGGGCCGTTTCCAGAGGTGGAATTGTGTGCTATGACGCGCTTGTACTCCAACCGCATACTTTTTGTTTTGTTCCTGCATTCCAATGCAGTGCGCCGATGACCACGTGAGGACATCATTTTGGAAATTTTTTCAAAGTTGTCTAAGTTCCTGTGGGAGCTTCTAAGGGCGTCCTGTATCTTGTCCTCCCCCCAGAAAGAAAGGAGGTCCAATACCTCTTTTTCCCTCCATGTCGCTGATCGTGGAGCCGCAGGAGCAGTGGCCGACATTTTCAAAAAACAATTGTTTATGATGGTGTCCGCAGATCAGAGTGTCGGTTGCTCTTCTCTCCCCACGTCTGCAAGAAAGCAAATGGAGGGCAGTCCACTGCACTGTGATCCGTCGACCAAGCACTGTTCTCCCGCCGGAAATCCAAGCCGTTAATTGCGCATGCGCTGCAGCCACCACCCGTTCCTTTGCCTAATTAATTTTAATGTGACAAAATAACGCTATGACGAATTTTCGATGAAGCATTGGCGCGCCAGGAAAATGTATCGTGAAAAGAACTGTAATGCGATGTGAAAATTGAACCAATTTGTTGATAAGAAATCAACCCCTGTTCTTGTTAAAAATGCTTTCTCGTGCTTCACTGGACCTCAAGTAGCAGAAATAAAAATTATTGGCCTGAAAGGGCCTTCCCATGAGTGTGGGAGAACATAGTGTTCATTCAACAGCATTTGGCGCCGAAATCAAATCCTTAACACCGATTGGTCATCCTGTTTAAGCGCGTCCAATCAGCAGCCTTTTTTTCCGCGCCTTTATGGAGCCGTTATGAAGGCATGCTTATTTATGCAACAGCACATTTTCGGTATTTCGTTTAGGAACAAGTATGGCAGCAGCGGCAAAAGGAGTCTTCTGGCGGGATGAAGAGGTGGAGACCCTGCTGGACCTCGTTGCACGCTCCGGAAAAGCGGCGCGTGTAATGAGGAGCACACATCTGCCCACGAAGCTTATATTTCACAAGCTGTCGAGGCAGATGTGTGCCCGTGGTCACAGCAGGACCCCCGAACAGTGCAGATCGAAGTTCAAGAGGGTGAAGGGGGACTTCTACGGGGCGCTGGAAGCCTGGCAGGGGATCCCTCGCCAGAGTGGAAAGCCCCCGTACTTTGCGTCCATGATGAACCTCTGGGATCTCGCCGGAAGGCCAAGCTGGCAATCCCGTCATCATGCTGGTAAGAACCTCTTAAAAGCATTTAATTTTAAATTAACAACGCAGTTAAGTGCACGTCAATGTGGAGAAACCAGGCAAAAAGTTAGATGGTGGGGGGAGAGCTGAGATTCCATTCCCCCCCCCCCCGTAATCGTCGCACAACGCCGTTTTATTGCAATAGCGGATTTTTTTTCTCCTACAAAGAAACCTTTTTTTTTATGCTCGGCGTGAGGGACCCCAAGTTTGGGAATGTGGCATGTGTCGAGCCGCTGTGTTCATCACGGTGCACAGTTGCTGGTGTTATCTTTGTTGCACCTTTTTGTCATGAATGTTCCGATTGCAATGGTTTGATGGAGTGTGCCAACATTTCTTCTTCACTTTGCAGCCCTTCTCCGTGGTAGAGCTCCCACCGCTGCCGTGGGGGAGGCAAGAGCAGACGAGGAGCAGGAGGCGCTTGAGGTGGCTGGGGAGCAAGCTTCCTCTGAGGACCCTGCACAGGGATCAGAACAGGCACCCCCTGGTAAGCATGTATTTGCCTAATATATTCTTCCCCACCTAAAATCAGGCAGACCAGCAACTGATGCTTTCCCACACCGTGCACTTGACCATCAACCTTCATAGAATGTGTCCATGGATGAGTGGGACCACATTCGCTTCCACACTTCCATGGATGGAGGGGAAGTTGTATATGACAGCGGTGCCCCAAGCACGGAGCATCACCACCCACCGGCCTTTTCCACGATTTCAAAAGTGTGCTGTGAAAAAAAATAATTGTCAGCCTTTTTTTATCTCCTTTGTAACAGCAAGAAAAAAAAATTAATGCTTTCCGATGTTTTATTTGCTGGTGCTATAACAGAGTTCCCATTTTTCTGTAATCATTGAAATGAAATCAGAGAATCTGGAGGTTGATGCCACAGTGGATCAGCCATGATGTTATAACTGCTGTGGCCAAACCGTTTTACAAGACTTTGATTTCTTCCTTTCATTTCTGAAGCTAGTGCACAGGAAAGCCAACTGGAACGGTCGGAGGAGGGTCCCTCAACCAGCAGAAGGTCTGCTCCCCCTGGAAGAGCCCAACGCAGAGGGATAGGAGATCTGTTCACGGCCATGGAGAGGATGGAGGAGAGGCTAGGATCATCCAGTAAGTTTTTGCTCTGAATGGTGCTGTCACCCTTTTTTTGGGTGCCGTCTCTCAAAAACACTTTTCTTTCCCAAATTCAGTCTCAAATGTGCAAGAGAGGTTGAGCAGCGTGGAGGACCGACTAGCACGCCTAGGGCGGCGAGTAAATGTGATGGAGCGCCGTGAGAGAAGGAGACATCGTCCCTCTGCCTCTGGGGATGCACCCTGATTGTTCTCACCACTGTATATAGTTACCCAAGTTTTCTTCCCCTTCCCCCACAGTTTATTGTTGAGCTGTTCATTTAAAAAAAAAAATTTTTTTGTGGTTCTCTTTTGCTGAATTTTTTCCTTAAATTAAAAAAATATTTTCCATGATGTCACAGTGATATTTTCTCTGTACGTGGTCCATGTCTATGCATCCATAAGATAGGTGTAATGGCTGTCTGGACTGTCCACTAGATTTCCCAAATTACAATCAATGCCCACCCCTTGTTGGTACAATGTCCCACATCATCATAGGTTTTCTCTGCACCCCCTTTTTTCTAATTTCCCGCATCCCCGGCAAACACGTGAAGTGTTTGTATTTATCGTGACCTCGAACTTCATTAGCCTTACCTGCCAAAGTTTAGTCTCATGTGTCAAATTCTGATTGCCACAGTTGACTTGACACAATTGTAGGTTTTTTGGGACATGTTATATAAGTGGCAAATGGTGGATTACACTGTTCCACAAGCACCTCACAAGCATCCCCCCTGTCATCATGTCACCAGACTCAGTTTTCCAGACGAGGGAAGCACTGACAATTTAAGGATCATCACCCCAATGGCATCATTGGGCTCTAAATTGCTGATGTTGAGAAATAATGTGATATGACCTGTAGTTTAAATGGCCCAAGAAACTGGTTGTTCCGCCACAGCACATGGAGACATCAAGCTGAAATTTGTTGGCACAGCGTAATACAAAAACACCAATTCTGATTCGTCTGGAATGTGCCGCTCCTGGTGTTACCCGTTCTTCCCTCTCAAAAGCACAGTCCATTAATGTGGGAGATGAAATCAATGGGTGAAACTGGCATTGAATGCATGATTTTCTGAATGGAGTGCTGAATCAATCAGTCCCCAGTGTCTTAGATTGGGTGTGATGGAAATGAACTACACGTGACGCCAATTAACAGAATTTACAGGCGGGCCCCTATCTGTGCTGGATATCCAGATGTGTTTTTTCTTCTACTGGCGTGGAACAAAAGGAGCTGTTTAAAAGTGGAGGATGCCGAAGGACACTTTGAATATGATGTCCAGAATGATTCTGCTGATATCCTAGGTTTCCCATTCATCACTCCAATCGGGGGGCCAAACGTCGTAGTCTCCAGCCTGGTTGGCACACAGGTTTGAGACAGGTGCCAAACACGAAGAACCACAAAGAACCCACAGAACGCCACATCACAACTTTAAATTTAGCATTCTGTCTGTATTCACTGTATCTTCAGAATGCTTTCTCCATTGTGTCCCCAGGCATAACACCAAATTTTACAGCAAAACAGGAATGGAAATACAGATAAGATTTCAAGGGAATCTATTTTAAGTTCATGGATGTCAATGTGGAACTAAAAAATTGGGTCACCAGAAATAAGAAGCGTTTCTTTAAGAGCAACAGAAAGGTGTTCGATGTTCAAAATGTTTTCTGCATGTTTTTGGACAGCATTTCCCCTGTTAATCCAAGATTGACAAACTTTCTTTATCTACTAATATTTTTGCAAGGAACACAATTGATTCCTATTCTGTCTGTGCGGCACGTAAATCTTCCCTCGATTCTCTGATCCTTTTTTTTCTAATTTTTTTTTTTAATGAATCTTTGGAATAGCGATATTTTGTTATGTGGGAATAAAAAAAGTATTGCGCCCAGAAAAGGCACCCTAGCCAAGTGTCCCCGTGGTGCTCAACCTTCGGTCGTGACAAGCGCCAGCCACGAGACACACCCTGACCAAACGATTTAATAACATTCCAACAAAATAATTCCGGGTTGGACATTCAAAGCTTTTTATTTTGATCTATCGTCACTGCGTCACGATGTCTTAAGTTTTAAAAAAGCCAAAAAAATTAAAAGAGACATTTCTCAAGGAACAAGAAACACAACAGATTTTAAAAACTTGTTTGTGGTATCATTCAAGAGCACTGTATACATGGGCCGAGGCAGGAGGCGTTAGGACGGCGGTTAAATGTGATCTTTGTTGCGCTGGAACACACTACGAAATTTCGCTATGACAGATCTATTTAAAAAAAAAATTAAAAGAGGAGGGGGGGGGAAGAGGATATTCGGGTGGTTGGGCCACTAAAAAGATGTTAATGAGAAAAAAGTTTGGCTTTTGAGAAATCGGATGTTGCTGAACCAAGCAACGAAAGCAAATAAAGGGGAAATATAGGAGAAATCGCTTATGAGCCATCTCTGGTGGAATCGGCCAATGGGAACGCAAGGAAAGGAAGGGGAGACTTGATTGACGGCTGTTTAAAAAAGGAGCGCGAAAATTGCGCTCGCAAGCGTTCACGTCCATCGTGAAACTCCCGCAAGAAAACCGCTACTAGCAATCCGATGGAAATCCGAGAGAGATGCGTGTAGAGGATTGGGTAATGTGACCGGCACTCTGAAATGCGGATTTCATGTGGAGAACAACCGGGAAAAAAGAGGTAATGTGGATTCGACCCTGCACTTAGCATGCAACCAACGTCTTCCTGGGAGCTTTAATGCAAGAGATCTAGAATACAGATAGTTCAATCAATTTCTTTTTCAACTGTGGCAACATGCACTCCATTTGCTAATGATACATTGTTGTTTCAACTTGATAAGCCTTAAAGCAGGTTGGCTTTGTTTTATAAATGAAGCAGCAGAGAAGAACTGGTTCAGAAGAGAGATAAAAATGGCCTGTCGCTCATCATGAATCTCTTCTCAGTAAACCCAAACCTCTAGTTGTGACTAATCAGTCACTCAATCAATGTATGAATGGTTCCCGCTCTTTCACTGAACACAAATACCAATTTTTTTTTCTCCTGGGGAAAAAAACTTATATGCAATCAATCTGATGAGTAAGTACAATTTACCACTTAATCCTATTAATATCTTACTTGGGGAATCTGAGTGGAGTAGTTAAGGGAGAGCACTTTGACTTTGTATGGAATTTATTACTAACTGCAACAGAAATATCAGTGAGCAGTATATGTCGCTAGTTCACTGTTTTGTCAGTAAAAGAATGGTTGTGAAGCATGTGGAGTTCTGCAGCAATGGCAAAATTAATGGAGTAATATGAGAGATGGCAAAAAATGTATATAGAGTATTTTGAGACTGTCTGACTCCTCGTCATTGGTTTCATGAAATTTAGGTATCACAAAGGCTGAGTTTTTATAAACAGAACTTAAGGAATAGATTTGTATTTGGATTAAACTGCTATGGAGCAAAAGAGACATTGCAGTGGCACAACTAGGGTTGCCAACCTCCAAGTGAGGCCCAGAGATCTTCCAGAATTACAACTGACTGCCAGATAACAGATATAAATTCCCCTGAAGAAAATGGCTGTTTTGGACTCTATGACATTATACCCCACTGAAGTCCCTCCTGTCCCCCAACCTTGGCTCTTCAGGCTGCATCCTCCAAATCTCCAGGAATTTCCCAGTAGGGAGTTGGCAATCCACAACCTGTATTTTAGAATGAATGCTGTGCTGAATGAAAGGAGTGCCATTCATGGCTGTTGGATGAGGCTTTCCTTGCCTATACATCCTCCAGAACTGCACCTCGCCAGCCATTTTGCAGCTATTAGGTTCAATTTCTCCTCTTTATCTGCTTTTTCTGTAGCGATATTCATTCAGAATGTAACAGGTCACAATCCAATCTTGACATATCCTGCCAAGTAAATCATTTGAAGAGCCTGTGTGGTGTAGTGGTTAGAGTGATGGGCCAGAATCTGGGAGGCCCACGTTTAAAACCCCACTCTGCCATGGAAGCTTGCTGGGTGAATTTGGTCCATTGTCTCACTCTAAACTACCTCACAGGGAGAGCCAGTTTGGTGCAGTGGTTAAGAGTGTGGGACTCTAATCTGGAGAACCGGGTTTGATTCCCCACTCCTCCACTTGTAGCCAGCTGGGTGACCTTGGGTCAATCACAGTTCTCTGGAGCTCTCTTAGCCCCACCCACCTCACAGGATCTTTGTTGTTCTGGGGATAATAATGGAGTAATAAAGAGGCAAAAATCCTGCCTACTCACCTAGCCGAGCTGAGAAGAACCGTGTGAGCAGTACTTGGGGATAATAATAACATACTTTTTAAACTGCTCTGACTGGGTGTTAAGTCACCCTGAAGGGTGGTACATAAATTGAATGTTGTTATTATTATAATTGTGAGAATAAAATGGAGCAGAAAATGATGTAAGCTGCTTTGAGTCTCCCTTGACAGGTGGGGTATAAATAAAGTAAAATAAATAGTAGGAATGAGTAAATGGCTTGGCTGTACCCATGTTAGACGATACAGAATCAGAGTAGGCTTGTTCATCCCCTAGTGAGGACGGGGCATTCTCCTCCCCCAGCCTCCACCCCCCTGCCTCTCACCTGACAGAAGAAAAGTGTGGGAATGCGGGGGTAGGATCTCTAGAGGGCCACCACATGCACCCATGTTGTGCTAGGAAAGTTGTCATTTGTGGCACAATGTGGAACTAATGGGTCACACTGGGGGCTGATTGAGTGGAAATCAGTGCCCAATTTAGTGTTTTGGGCTGATTTTCACTCAATTGGCTCCTGTGTGACCCATTATTTCCCCATTGCGCCAAGAATGATGTCATTCCTGTCATGATGTGATGTCATCTGGAGATAAGTGCCCCCTACACAACTCCCCCGTACGCCTCCCCATCCTCCATTTGGCCCCCCAGGGACCTATCTGAGGGTGGGGGATAGACACAGATATTTCAGTCTTGCTTGAATCCCCCTCCAATGAGCCCCCTCCCCAGTGAATGCAATCATGTAGCTACTAATATAAGATGGCTCAACCCATAGTGAGAAGTTAAGTTAGGCACAAGATGAGAGAAAGGCACTGAAAAGAATAAACTCTGCACAGGGTTCAAGTGTTGTGAAGTATTTAGTGCACTCACTGTTTCTGTGTCAAAATAGGCACATCAGGATTCCTGTGGAAAGAGTACGTGGAGGGGGGAAAACATATCTTTCTGTGCTTGCTCGGCAAGGGACCACTATAATTGTCTTTTTTTTTTTGCCTGTACTTTGGAAGGAAGGGGTTTCCTTTGTTAGGGGTACCCTCCATGAAAAATTTACCTTATCTCTTCATATGCTATGTACTACATAGTTAGGGCCTGAGCCCCTACCTGGGGTCTCATCAATTCCTGGTCATGAAGTGCCTCAGGGTAAAAACCATGGTGCACATGAAGAAAGGGCTCCCACCTTCCAGAGGTTCCTCTTTCCCAAGCTGAAATACTTCCAGAGCACACTCTGGGGTACAGGTGGTGTGGCAATTACCCCTAAAGTCCTGCCTATTCTCCAGGGCTCTGAACTAACCCTTTGAATTTGGCCTCATATTCTTCCAAGTGATTGCCTGCCAATCAGAGCCCCTGAAACTCCATTGGATGTGGGGCGGGTGGAGAGAGCTAGAAGTAGCTTAAGTGGAAAAGACAGACAGGGATTTTGGTGGCTTTGGTAATAGCATAAGCTTAGACAAGATTTTTAATTTTGGCTTTTAGTTAGAAATTGGAGTCAAGTTACCAAAGGGCTGCCAGTCCCCTGGTGGGGATGAGGATCCCCCACTCCCAGACGCCACCACCTCCACCTGGCCAGCAGAGGGAAAAGGCATGGGGAACAAGCCCAGGAGGCAAAATTCCTCCTGGAGAATCCCACAGTGGGCATGCTTCTGGTGGGGCACGACAGCATCTCTTCTAGGAGCAATGTTCATCGCACTGGCTGCTGGATTGCTCCTGAGCTTTGCCTGTGGCTGATTTGGGCCCCAAAACATGGGAACATTTCCACAGCCAGCATGATAAAGTCACTCCTGAAAGTGATGTCATTGTGTTGGTGCCAGGAGCACGTGAAGCTTTTCCAACAGGTAAGTGCTCGTTAAGGGAACCTGGCAACCCGAGATAACTGAAGGAAACTTGTTTTTAGTGAAGTAAACAAGCACTGTGTTAAGAATTTATCATATCTAGCTTTCTGTATACATGTTTTATGACCAGGATCTCTGTGAGTTAAGGAGTGTAGTAGTAGAATTTGAATAGTAAACATGTCAGATGTAGTAAAAAGGTTACAGTCATTATTCAAGTTCAGCCTTGAATAACGAGGAACCCTGTCTAGAGAGAATGGAATCAAATCTCCCCTCAGTATTTCAGATTGGTAAGTAAATCTCAGTTCAATGTGTTAATCCCAGTAGGAAGAGTTTATAATCTCCGTGGAGTGAAGTTGAGAGCAGTTGTACATTCCATACTAATTATTCACCATAAAATCTTTAAATTGCTATACATCTTATTTCCTGTAAATAGATGTTTATTGTCCAGTTCCTTTGGCAGCCTGTCTATCAAGTCAAAACAGCTGTGAAAGGGCTTATACTTACTTCACAATTAAGCACCTCATTATTTTTTCAGGGTCATAAATGCAGACTCTTTAGGGAATGCAAAGCTTATACACTACAAACCAGTTAAATAAAGCTTGTGTGTCCCATTTTTACTGATTGTGGGTGGCTGAGGGGCTTCAAACAACTATGAGAAGATAGGCGCATGGGATAAGTTTGGAAGACAGTTATCACAGAAGTCTTCCTTCTCTCTCTCTCTCCTCCCTCCATTCCTTCCTTGTTGCTGCCACAGTGGGTTTCCCCAAAAAGAACAATAGAGTTATGTCTGACACTGGGTGGGGACTAGGCCTCCCATTTATCTACCCTAGGTAGGTAATTACACATTTTCAGCCCCAATATCCTGTCCCTGAGAAACTGAGAAGCAGGAAAAAAATGACCTCCACACTGTGACATTCTATGAATTTCCCCTAACTACTGTAAAGATTGAGAGTAAGAGAGGCAGCCTAGAGCTATACCTGGAAGTGAAGTCATATTATCACCAAACTTCACCCTCCCCAGGCACCACTCCCAATTCTCCTATCATTTGCTGAAGCAGGGCTGGGAACCCAACTTGTGTACTCTGTAATGTGTGAAGACTGAAGAGGGGGAAAGGTGATTAATCTAGAAATGTGTGCCTTTCATTACTAGAGATGGGCACGAACAGCAATATAAACAAAAACAAAAAAAGGCACGAACAGCCCAATATGCTGTTTGTGAACAAGCTGTTCATGAGGCCCCATTCTAAACGAACAGGTGGTCGTTGCAAGCCTCATTCATTGCTGTTCCTTGCTGTTCATCAAGCCAGATAGTCTGGCACCTGAAATCAGTTTCCTTGGCAACTTTGGCAGGGATTGTCTGAACTCTGTCTGAACTCCTGCTGTTGCCCTGGAATCCCCAATCTAAGCCCAATTTAGCTTGATAGGCAGGTCTTCCTTTCAAGTGTGGAGCTCCAAATTTGTTACAACAAGGGAGCAAATACCAGGGGGGCTCCCAACTCTGACTCTGCAGACAGTGGAGAGACAGTTGCTCTTGGCATTTTGATAGGGAGACAGGGTGACATTTGAGCTTGAATTTTCTTTGTGTGTGGTGGGATAGCGATCTACCCCTTCAATTTCCAGGGCTGCTGCCAGGCTCCGGGCCAAGCTATTATTTATTATTGGCACCTTTACTGCTGCATGCTCAGGTAACTTTGCTGGGAATGGAGCGGTAGGGATCTACCTCTTTAAGTTGCAGGGCTGCTGCCAGGCTCTGGGGCCCAGCTATTATTTATTATTGATACTTTTCCTGGTGCCTGCTCACGTCAGGTTTCTGGGAGTGGTGCAGTAGGGATCTTGACTTGGATGATGGCTGGAGGAGAGCCTGCTGGCCCCCACAAACAGCCAACCACGAACATGTTCGTGAACAGGGCCATGTTTGTGTTTGTTCGTGAGTCCCTGTTCATGGATGGCAATGAACAACGAACATCATGTTCGGGGTTTTTCTGTTCGTGCCCATCTCTATTCGTTACTTCAAGAATGGGGAGGATTTCTCCCATTGGCTTAAATTTGGGAGGAAGTATTCTTTGGATGGGGGCTACAAGTTCTAAAAAATTCACCTCAATTGACTGTAAGAAGTTACAAGCAGAAATAAGTTTACTATTGAAACCAAATGGGAGTGTCATTGGAATTAACTAATCCAATTATGTCATTTTGATATTTAAGAACCCAAACAAAATGTTTAACAGACAAAATGAACAGAGTTCAAACCCTTGCTCATGTGTAGGTAACTCCGCCCCCTACACACATACCTGCTCCCACCCTGGTTTGGCCCCTAGGGAACCTGGCAACCTGGACCTTAATCATGAGGCTGCTATAATTATAACTAATTTTGTCCTCATACTACAGGATGTGACTCATATGAATGTATATACCTTTAAGCAAACAAAAAGCTCCTCTCCTAAAACAAAACTAGTGTATCAGGGAGAAGTCTAAGCAAGAACTATTTTTCTATGGTCTTAATTTTTTATGTACAGGTAACATTTTTGTATGGAGGAGAATAAAATCATCTGAACCACCACCAGCAATCTGGAGTGGTCCAGCACATCTGCTCTTTGTGAAAAGTAGGCCTTAGACATTCAGATATATAATTGGGTTCTTTTCCATTTCATAAGTTAATTAATATGCATTGTTTTGCAACTTATAATTGAAGCATTTTCTATTTACATATGCATTTTAATCAACTTAAAGACAACAAATTAATTTTTGAGGGCGTTTGTTCTCATTTTGTAAGACTTTTAATTTAATCATGGAAACAAGCATGTTTTTCCTGCTACCAAGCAAAGGACTTTCTCTGGCCCCTTTCATCTACTGTGAGCTGACAGATGGCTGTGCTTATTTTTAATGGAGTTGTTTTTGTCGTGATCATCTGCATTGTACCACTTCTGGCAATCACAAACATTGTTGTGTCTATATATTTAAATATGATCTACCTGTTCAGGGAAAATGCATTTCTCCTGTGTGACAGCACATAAAATAATATCAGCTATGCCTGATCAGTGTATCAAGTGATGATCCATGCAACTGGATCAGTGTGCCTCCTTATACCAGGTGTTCATTTTCAGGTTGCCTACTGATGAAACAAAGTATGCCCCAGTATAACAAAGTGGCATCCTTTGGTTGAGTCACATTCAATCTCAGCCTCTCAATACAATTTGGAATGGAAGTTGACACTCTCTATATTGATTTGAGGACAGCCTCAGCATTCTGGCTATCATTTGCTTTTTCAGCGTAAAACTGGCTGAGATTCTTGGAAGCAGCTTCGAGCTATTGTCGAGTACAGAAAGGCTGTTACTGCATTTGCCAGTATCGCTCTCAGAATGTCTACATGACTCATTGTTTAATACAAAGAATTGGCATGCAATAGTGTTAAAAAATGACAACTCATAACAACAAAACTCTTTTATGTACTCTGGATTCTACTCGCTGTGTTTTCTGAAGTAGGGTATTTAACCTTTGTGCAGGAGTGGGAGGGTATGGATTGTCAGGAGCAATTCAGTATGGGCACTGCAGCGGAGAAACACAGAACTCTCCAAGTTAGGACTACCAACTCTGGGTTGAGAAATTCCTGATGCTTTGGGAGCCTGGGGAGGGAGAGGTTTGGAAAGAAGAGGTATCTTAGCAGAATATAATGCTACAGGGACCACGCTCCAAAGCAGCCATTTATCCAGGGGAGCTGATCTCTGTAGTCTGGAGATCAGTTGTAATTCCAGATTTCCAGGCCCAACCTGGATGTTGACAAACTACTTCCAGTTTTTTAGAATTTATTTTGCAGTACAGATTTTAAAAATTAATAGTATTATCTTAAGCAGTATTACACCCTTCTGAATCTGTTGGAGTCAGTGAACTTCAAAGCATGTAACTTTTCTTAGGACCACACTGTAAATAAGTCTTGTTCTATCTTGAGAAATCTGTTCTGCTTGGGCATGTTGAAATGTGGAGCACTGGTCATTTGAATGCTGCAATTTTATAATTTCATGCAGAATGGCAATGGCAAACAAGAACTTTTAGTCATCTTTAATTTGTTAAAAGACTGAACACTCAGGCTAAAAACAAAGTCACCTGCAGGTTCCAGTGAGTCCTGGCTGGGCATAAGGTTGCCAGTCTCCAGGTGGTGGCTCAAGATCTCCTGGAATTACAGCTGATAGCCAGACTACAGAGATGAGTTCCCCTGGAGAAAATGGCAGCTTTGAAGCATGGGTTCTATGTCATTGCTTCCCTGCCAAGTTCCCTCCCCTCCCCAAACTTCATTCTCCCCAGGCTCTAACCACAAATCTCCAGGAATCTTCCAATCCAGAGCTGGCAACACTCCCTGGCCATGATGTCTCTCAGAAGGTGCTTTCAGCTAAGCATGCTACCCCCTCATATGTGTCCAACACTCTCCAGGTGTAGGGAGCAGAGGGCCACTATTCTGAACAGTTCAAGCCCTTCAATGTAGAGCACAAAAACAGCCAGCAGAGTGTGAGTCATGTAGCACTTATTGTGGGCAACCTTCCCAGCAACAAATGGGAAATCATCCCAAACATAACATGCTTCTGGAGTAGGGTTGCCAGGATCCCTCTGGGGGCAGCGGATCCCCCAGCTCCCAGCCCCCATCTCACATTTCCCATTGCTCCTCTGAGTGCTAATGGGAATTTTTATTAAAATGTCTGCTGAACTGGCAGCATTACATAATTGTTGGGGAAAACCTGGAACTGATTTCACACCTCTCTAGGAATCACCACATTTTCCAGAAGTGACATTATGCTTCCACCCATTCCCTGCCCCCCAACTTTCCACTGGTTGCCTGGCAACCCCATTCTGGAGATATCCCATTCCAAGTGAGAGCAGATGCTTCAGCAAGGTGACTGTTGATAGCAACTGAAAACCTATCATTTGAAGTGTACCTAGATAACACCATGGTTGTAGATCCATGCCATCAAGCATTCTGACTGAACAAACTGAACTGTATTTGAATCTCCATTCATGTTTCAGAAGGGGCTTCTGCTTAGGATTGGGAACCACAATGTTAAAAATCTGCTGGGCATGTGAAGCCAGTTGTACAGCTTTCTGAGTTTTGGCCCAGCATGACTGACCAGCTGCACTTTATGCAGGAGCTGACTCAGGCCTTGCCTGTATAAGGAACCCTTCCAAGTCTGGCAAAGGCTGTGGATAATTATTCAAACTTTCCTGACTGTACTCTGTGCTTTTTCTGTTGTGATTATAACTGAAGGATTTAAATGCTCCTCTTCAGAATTCACACTAAAAAGAAACTCCATGTAGAATTCTTTTCAGGAACAAAAAAAGAAAGAAAAATCCCTGTGAAATCAAAGAGAACTTTGGGAACAAACGAGATATTCTTTGCTCATCACCTTGACATAGCCAGGGCAGGATTCTTTTCATAATGCCATTCTGCTTTTGCTTCATACAGCCAGAAAAAAACAGCTCATGCCCTTATTAAGGGTCCCTATATCTGAGAGAAAGGACCAAAGCAGTGTGTCTTATGCCAGTCAAGCTGTGAAACATTGTTTGCTCAATCTCCCTGTCCATCTATAAATGACAGGTGTCAATCATCTCTAAAGAGCTTACCTTAAAGCCAAGGCATTTACTGCCTCTATAGTTGGGAGTGAGAGAGCCTGCTCTGAAGGCAGTCACATTGGCAGAAGCTAGCAGAGTAAATGCTCATTCTTAAGTAAGCTGTGGCTATGTCCGTGTATGCATTTTGAGATTTTTTAAAAAAAACATCTATCTGAATAGTCAACAGGTTCGACTTAAGAAGCTGCCTTGCACTGAGTCAAAGCATTGCTCCATCTAACATTACCAATTCTGTTTGGCAGCCAGTTTCCCGGATCTCGAGTAGAGAATTGTCTTTCCAATACCTGCTGCCTTTAGCCATCTTAGACAATGAGGAAAGGTGGAATATAAATATTTGAATTAATCAGTTAATTAACTATAAATGTTCAGTGAACTTGGAGCCATCTGGAGGCACAGCATGCACTCAGCTATTGAGCCACATCTCTCTAGTGGTCAGATCTGTTAGAGAATTAAAAAACCAGTGGACTTTCATATTTTATCAATCAACAAATACAAAGAAGAAAATATCTGCCTTTCTTTGTGTTCTTATCCTTGACTGTCACAGAGAAACCAATGCCAGTTCGCAGCAGTGTCCAATAACCCAGTTCACATATGCAAACAGCTACGTAAGTTCTACTTAAAGGGCAACTATGTGAGAATTTCCATATGGTAAGAACTAGCTATGCCAATGGAAGGATTCTTTTTATGGATTACAGCAAGACTTAAAATGCCAAGGTAGAATGCTTCAAGAAAAGGATTTTGCACAGGGTACTTACATGTTGTTGCAGTTTTAACAGTATATTTGAATGAGTGGACAGGGTTAACACTCTCCGTGTGGTGTCATAGCTTCCTTTCCCTTATAAAAAAATTCCTGCTTTCATGTACATATATTATTTTTACTTTTTATTTTACTTCAGTTGTACTCTGTCTTTCTCCCCCAATGAACATCCAAAGTGGCTTACATTGTTCTCCTCTCCTGCATTTTATCCTCATAACAACCCTATGTGGTAGGTTAGGCTGAGCATGTATAAGTGGCCCAATGTCACCCAGCAAGCTTCCATTGAAGAGTGGGGATTCTCAGATCCTAGTCTGACATCCTAGCCACTATACCATACTGTCAGTGAACATGTGATCTTCCTCAAGAGGTTTGCTCATAGATCTCCACCACAACATTCATGATCTCTGACAGAAGCTGCCAAGACTAAAGAGTGAAGCAGCCCTTTTTGGACAACTGCTGAGCATGAATGCAAGAATGGATGAGAGAGAGCATCACATGTATGGGGTCTTCATCTAGCCAACATGCATTCATCCAAAGCTCTACACAGAGTCTGTGACTTGCCTCATGCTGACTATGTACAGCCCATTCTACCACCTCAGGATTCTATCACTGCATTCACCTGCAAGGATTTGAACCCAGACGTTCCACGTCCAAGTCCAACACACTTTCTACCATCCTGGCTCTCTACTGCTGTGATGCACATATGGGGGGATGATTTCCACTAATATGAAAGAAAATACACCCCCACATAAGTTAATTGGCCTTTTTAAGGAGACTTCTGAGCCAGTTCTTAACACCTTTCCTCTGTGTCAACCCTGAGGTGATTTTTTTTGCCAGTTTCAGAAGTCTGAAGGCTGATTAACACAACACCTTCCCAGCTTGTAGCTGCTGCTGCTCCTTTATGCTTCATAGCACTTAAAGCACTCAAATGTCTTTGCAAGGTGAAAGGTACAAACTGAATGTGAGCCGTTATTATTTTAGTCAAAAAGAGAATGAGAAAACTTCAGAAGCTAAACTGGATGAGATTTTCAATTTGTAAAAGTAGCGGGGTGGCAGAGGAAAGAAGACCAATATTCAGTAAATCAGCTTTGCTGATTTGATTTTTCATATTGAATAGTGAGGTGGATTAAAGGATCAGGCTACTTTGTACTTCAAGAATATAGTTAAAATCTTGCATAGCAGGAGCAGAGAATCATCTGACAGATATGTGAGGTGAGATTTGCATGAAGGTGCCAAAATAGAGATTGACAGAGGGAATGTTTCAAGAGGCAGTTAGGACCCCACAGCATCCTCTTGTTTTGGCCATCCTGACCAAAGGGGGCAGAATCAAAGCTATTACAAGGGTGCCCACAGTCCCATTTTGAGTGGGCAATCTCTTACCCTGGCTGGCCATTCCTGGCCTCGCTCAGGTCAGTGGCTGAAGAAAAATGGGGAGTGGATAGGGTAATTACTGATGTCCTGATGCTATCACTTCTGATGCAACTGAAAGTGATATTGTATAGCCAGAAATGCTCTAGCATTCAGTCAAAACTGTATGGTTATATACCCCCTCAACAGTTTCATTCCAGCTGCCAGCCTCATGCTGGCAACTCTAGGTAGTATTCAGAGGCAACAGCTCTAGCATGCAGCTTTGGACGCAGTGAAAGGGTGGAAGGAAGTGTGTTGAGAAATGGAAGACAAAGAAGTAGGAGAGCAAAAGCCAATAATTTTATTGCTTCTCTACCCCCAACAGACCTCATTGCATGTAGTGGCAAGGCTAAACGTCACCAGGTCACTCTCTAAGCTACAAAAGGTGACAGAAGTCTAAGGGTCTTACATACTTACCAGCAAAAGGGAGAGACTCCACTTTATCAATGCCTTTAATAAAGTTGTTCTGTCCTTATCCTGTTGTTAATGAGGAAGGCCTCAACTACCTCAATGGTATTGCCAGACTAACTATCCTTATCTGACTTTTCCCAACAGCTCAGAGAGGATTACAATATCAAAGTTAGCATACAGGCGCAGTCACAGGATGCCTGAGTTAAAACGTGCCAAACTTTCTCCCTAGTGGAATGGTGAGTCTGTTGTTTTCAAAAGTGTCTGTGTCATTTGTTGTAGTTGGACAGTTTTTTTGAGAAATGATGAACAAATGGCTTATTACATTAGTAAAAATAGAAATGGCCTATTAAATGATTGATTTACATTTGTTTTAATATTGAGATTTGTAGACAGATCTGTCTATACCTTGTGCAAAAAAATGTCCAAGGATAATGCCAGGGATGTTCAACAGTTGTACTTCCTTATTTTAGTAAGATTCTAAGGGGCGGGGGGGAATGATAGCAAAGACCCTGCTCTGTCAGATGGTAAGCAGATCTGACTGCCTACTTATTTGATGGACAAATTTTCTTCAAGAAATTAAAGAATATTTGCCTATGCACTTGGAACTGTCTCATCTTTTCCTATATATTTCTTCACAGCCATTCAGTCCCTTTTGTTGTTTTTGAATATGACCATCTTTTATGACTGTCGCACATTTAAAAATTGGCATTATCTGTTATTTTTAAAGAAATAATCAACAGTCTGAGGAAGGAAAGGGGGAAAAGAAAGAAAGGGGGTAAATGTCCAAGCCTTGAATTTCAGAAGAGTAGAGATTCTCCTGACCCCATTTTTAGATGAATACTTTGGTTGTACAAGCTCTTTAAGAAATCAAAAGTTGGTTGTAAAGTGCACAAAAGGATTAAGATCTGATATATCTTCTACCGAGGGAATGTCTTCTTGCTTAGGGAAGATATCTTCTAGAGGAATAAGACTGGGTTTCTTCTTAAGTTTATGATCTTTTATTCACCTCTGCTTAAAGGATTACAGCTGGTTCACATGACAGGGAATAATGCATTACCCATGATGGCATCTTTTTAAGGCAGCAGAAATACTTCAGTTGCTTGCCTTTCATAGCTTTTTGGAACATCTACAGCCTGTAGATTTCCAGAAGCAAAAATCCTGCTTTTCTGGAAGAATGTTTAGGATAGCATGTAATCTAGTGACCTAAGTATGAGACTTGGGTTCAGATATCTGAATGGTTTTAGCACTATTCTTCAATCCCAGTTCTCCAAATGGGGAAAAAATTGTCAGAGGCATTGTAAGGATGAATAATGTAATGATTTGTGGCAATTTGGAGATATTATCCCTGGTAATATATCATTTAAAATATATTATTTAAACCCACTATACTATCACAAAAATCTGCAAAATCAGGCATCAATTTAAACAGTAATATTTCTAGTGGATTTTGTTGATATGTTTATGAAATAAGATGACTGTAGTTATGTTCTGAAAGGAGACAAGATATAAATAATTTTCAAATCAAACTAGTATATTCACAACATTTGTTTATCACTCTATTCCTTCCAGACTGAAGTCCCCATAAATAGAGTGCATTCATCAGAGTTTTAAAATGCCTACAGTTTTGTTCCTAGCTACCACCAAATACCACAGCATTCAATATTCAAACCAGATTTGCAGATACAATTTTGTATGAATTTCAGGTCAAATTGAAAGGAGGCTGAGTGGGTTTCAGAGGTTCTGAAAGGCACAAACATCCTCCAGCCCTTTCTGGGACCAATCATACTAGAGATTCTGTATCACCTCAAGCTTTCACACTTGTATGTAATATCTGCCCCCATATTGTACTTGGGCTAGGCTTCACCACACATCCAAAGAATCATTCATGCAAGATTCTGCAATGCATTCTGGAATTTGAGGAGACGAGCATTACCTTTTTCTGGAGTCTGCTGTGGTTTTTTTGAAGCAGAACTGATTGGTGGTTTTCATCATTTATCTTAGCTTTCAGCTTCTGGCTGGCAGTAATGTACTTGCAATGTATTGCAGCAGAGGCTAGTTTGGGACAATAATAGACTAGATGACTCAAAAGGAAGAAAAAAGCACCTTGTCTCCATGGGACATTTCCTGTGTTCCTAATGACTAGAAATTGACATTTCACACTGACCCTGAAAGTCAGTTTGGTATAGTGGTTAGAATGTCAGTTTAGAACAAGAGAGTCAGGTTCAATCCCCCTCTTCCATGAAACCTACTGAGTAACCTTGCACCAGTCACTGTCTCTTAGTCTAACTGACCTTCCAGAATTATTGCTACAGTAAAAAGAGGAGGGGAGAATCATCTATGCAGTCCTGAGAAGAATGGTAGAATAAAAATAGGGTGGATATTCTGGAAAGGCTTTAGGTGTGAATGCAACTATTCATCTTTTTCTTCCTAAGTCTTCCTGTTAAATGTATAGTTTGGCCAAGATTACTCCTAAATGTCTAACTGAATGGATTTTGAGATCTAATGGGTCCGTTATTTGACCATGGCCCACAGCCCCTAAATTTCTGAAGAAAGTTATCCCACTCTGTATTACAATGTCAACTTCCAACATTGCTCAGTGCCAGGTGTACATGCTTTCCATAAAGATTCTATAAAACTCTATGAGCCGAGAAGCTTTTATTGCAGCTCTTTAGAGGTAAAAAGAATGATCCTCTCCCCTGGCAGTTAGTGCTTTTCCTCAAGAAGTGCTCAGCCCGAGATCTAGGAAAATTCTCCTTTTAAAATGGGCTTTTATTTCTCTTTTAAATCCTTGTAGTGATTTCATCAACCCTTTCCCCCCATTTTGCAAGCAACAGGATCTATGATTCCCTCCTCCCCAATGGCCATTAATTATATTTGCTAATAAAAGAAGGATTCAGCCTGGCTGTAGTAAGAGCTATGCTAGATTTACCACCAAACCACAAGGGCTGTACAACTGGGGAACTATGAGCAATAATGTAAAGACTGGACATGGCCATTAGATGGCATTAAACTAGGATTGCCACCCCTTTGATGGCAACTGGCAAGAACATGGGTGGATGGAGAGTGACAGAAATGGCATTGTGTGACACCATGAGTACTTAGAAATGACATAACTGTCATGCAATGCTCTAGGAATTGATCAGGGAAATTCCTAGAGTGTTGTGGGACACAATGATGTCACTTCTGAAAGTGATGTTGTAGGATCGTATGACATTATTCCCCCCTCACTTTTTGCTCCCACTACTTATTCAAGCAGCCATAGGCTGGTTGTGCAGGATTGTCAGGTCTCCCACTATGGTGGGAGAACTTGTGCCAGCATAGGGTTGCCAGGTTCCTTACCATCCCAGCAGGGGAGGGACCTGGCACTTACCAGCAATGTCTTTGTGTGCATGAAATATGCATGCTGTAATGGCATGGTGTAATGGCATTACTTCCAGAGTGATGTTATCACACCCAGAGGTGGGCATGTCCCACATTTCATAGGGGTCAGTTTGGGACCCTGTGAAGCACAGGCGCATGCCCGCTGCCAGACGCAATGACATCACTTAAGGAAGTGATGTCATTGCTCCCAGTGGGAGTGTGCCCACTGTGCACTAGCCCAGGAGGTTTTTTGCCACCCGGGCCCATTCCCTGGACCTTCCCCCCTCGCCCCCACCAAGCGATCTGGCAGCCCTTTACAGCAACCTGCTTTTCCTGCCACCACACCTTTGAGAAAACAGATGAGCATGTGGATCCTTTTATTATAGACTCATGGCAATGGCAAGTCAAGTCATGTATTTTGTTGTGATATTTGGTTTGGGTGAGGGTCATATGGGGACGCAGATAGGATCTTGTCTGTGGTCTCTGAGTGGCTATTGGCAGGATCTGAGAAAGCAGAAGTTGTTTCATCCAAGAACAAAGACCAACTGTCATCAAGCAGGGCTCGGTGACTTTCTGAGCCCTGGCTTTCAAGTAGGGTTGCCAGCTTAGGGAGTACTTCCAGGGAAAATCCAGAAGTGACATCCACTACTTGAAGAAGCATTGGAAACTATGATATTTAAACTCTATGGTTGAACTCTAAGGTTTTTAAAACTTTTTCCCCCTTTCAGCTGCCAGGGGCAAATGCAAGCTGAGAAAATGTGATATGAAAATGGAATCTAAATGCCCTACTGTGACAGACTCAGGATGACTGACATTCCCCCCCCCCTTTGTGGCTAGCCTGAAATGGCAGTTGGTGAGGGAATGTTGAGGGGTTGACAGTTGGGGTGAACTGATGAGTGAGAGGAGTTGGAGTCTGGGTTCTGACCAGAGAGGGTCAGCCACTGTGTGAGGAAGGAAGGGTAAGGTGTACCCTTTAAGGAAAAGTCATTACATTCATGAAGCACTTGTAGTCCTTGGACTAAAGTGGGAAAGACAGCACTAACTTCTGTGTAGACACAAGAGAGCTGGAAATTGTAATGGGCCAAGAAAGTGGGTAGAAAGGAGTCTCCCCTTCAACCACGAGAACTGGGTTAAGCTGGGGCATAACTATAATGCCTGCCCCATATCTTGAAAGGGCTTAACTCAGTGGAGTACCCTAAGGTCTGCAGAAAAAGGGAAGTCATGCTGTGTGCCTGTGTGAAAATAGGAGCACCTAACTTGAAGGAGTGCCAACCTCAGAAAGAGCTTACTGTAACAACTTTTAAGTCTGATAACACCAACATCTCTCATACAAGCCAGCAACTTAAGAACCATACCAAGTGTTCAGTGAAGTGTTCAGTTCACTAGTGAAGTGTTCATAAATCTCTAAGTTATTTCAGTTTTAAATACCTGCTTACATGCCCTTTTATTTTACCTACCTGCAGGGGTCATTTAGTAGAAAAAGAACTGGAAGAAAACATTAGCATAACTCATTAACATATGCCACATATGCCACACCCCTTGATTGGGCCAAAATGGCCAGGATTCGGCTGCTGCCAGATAGAGGAGTGTTCCCCCACCTGGCAGTGGCCCAATCAGGGCCGTTTTGCCCCCAATACAGAGCAAAACAGGCCCCAAATGGCTCAAAATGGACATTTTGGGCACGTTTTGGCCTGAATCAGGCCTAAAACAGCCCAGATTGGGTTGGTGCCAAGCAAGGGAGGGGTCCCCCCACCAGGTACCGACCCAATCCTGGCAGTTTTGGTCCTAATCCCAGCAGGAAAGGGCCCCAAATGGCCAAAAATGGCCATTTGGGCCCCGTTTGGGCCCAGATTACAGCCAAAACAGCCTGGACCAGATCAATGCTGGGCAGGGGAGGGTTCCCCCACCTGGCACTGACCAGATCCCGGCAGTTCTGGCCCTGATCCTGGCAGAAAATGGCCCAAATAGACAAAAGTGACAATTTTGGGCCAGGATTGGGGCCGAAAAGGACCGAATCTGGTCGAAGCCAAGCGGGGAAACCGTCCCCTGCTCAGCACTGATCTGGTCCAGGCCCCTTTGGCCCCAATTGTGGCTGAAACGGGCCCCAAATGGCCATTTGGGGCCTGTTTCGGCCAGGATTGGGGCTGAAACAGCCTGGATAGGGTGCGTGCCGGGCCCAGCACCGACCTGATCCAGGCTATTTTGGCCCCAATCCAGGCCAAAATGGGTCCAAAATGGCTGGAAATGGCCATTTTAGACCCATTTCGGCCAGGATTGGGGCCAAAACGGCTGGGACCCGGGTCAGTGCCAGGAGGAGGTGGCTTCCCCCGCCTGGCACCGACCCAATCAGGGCCTTTTTGGCCCCAATCCGGGCTGTTTCGGCCGCAATCCAGGCCGAAACATGTCCAAAATGGCCAAAAATGGCCATTTTAGGCTTCTCCCACCCAGCACTGACCCGATCTCGGCTGTTTTGGCCCCAATCCGGGCCAAAACAAGCTCAATATGGCCATTTTTGACCCGTTTCATCCAGGATCGGGTCCGAAATGGCTGGGACTGGTTCGGTGCTGGGTGGAAGAGGCTCTCCCTGCCCAGCAGCAACCCAATCCCGGCTGTTTTGGCCCCAATCCAGTCCATTTTGGCCCTTATCCAGGCTGAAACTGGTCTAAAATGGACACAAATGGCCATTTGAGGCCCGTTGTGGCCTGGATTGGGGATGAAATGGCTGGGATTGGGTCGGTGCTGACCCGATACAGGCTGTTTTGGCCCCAGTTGGGGCCATTTTGGCCCCAATCAAGGCCTAAATGGCCCAAAATGTTTTAAAGTCAGGTGGGTGATGCCACCTGACTTGGGGGAACTACTGGAATAGTGTTCCGGTGCATTCCCCCTCGAAATGAGCGCTGCCTACTTGTAAATAAACCTGTTTCATTTTGAATCTCCACAAGCCTTGTGTGTCAGTTTCTGTTTAAGGGAAGTGCAAACCCCTGATCTTTCCCCTACTTGGACTTGGTTGGGTAACCATACCATTTATATGTTCCTGAAGGGTGGGACAAGAAAGAAAGCTGAAGCTAAATCTCAACCACACTACTAAAGGCTTCCCAGCCCAATATTCAGCTTCATAAGCTTAAAGAGGAGATGTTTTACCTCAGGGTAGAGGAAGGTCAGCCCAAGCCTGAGTTAGACAAGGGTTGTGACATTCCAGCTGAATGTTTCCAGCTGACCTTGGTCACCCATGACGTTGACTTCATTAAACAAAACAAAACAAGAAAATAATGTGTAAATAGCACCATTTATAATGGGCGGGGGGAATATAGTTCCACTGCTGGTACGAGGCTCGTTTTCATTTCCGTTTGTGGCTTTAAGAGCCAAACTAAACATTACCTTTTTAACAAGTTTGTCATGAAGCCAATTTATACGTCCTGTAATAACATAGCAGCTGTGGAGAATGGCTTCTTTTTAAAAAGGAGAGCCCATATTGGCTCAGAATTCCTCCATGGCAGGAGGAAGGGTTCCTGCTTTGCCCCAAGCCATTTTCCTGTATAAGAGTAGTGCAGGGGGGAGACATTCCCCATTTCTACTGCACCATATGGAGTATTTTGTGCATGTGGAACAGCAGAAATGGGGAAATCTCCCCCCCCCCCACATTGTTTTTGCACAGAAATATGGCTGGAGGAAAAGCAGGAGTCCTCCATCCCCTGATGGCAGTGTTTTTAGGCTATTTGGGCTCTCCTTTTTTTATAGGAGCCATTCTCTGCAGTTGCAGTTTAACTGTGGGGAACACAGGTTGGCTCTGTGGTGAACTCATTAGTTTGGCTGCTTAAGTCTTTAAATTTAAGAAGTTGGAGCAAGGCTAGATAGATTACAAAGTGCCTCCTGTTCTTTCCTATTTATTCCCTTTCCTTATTAAGTTCAATGGCAGCTATGTCATATGAAAGTTTACAGTGAGCTATAAAGTTTTTAGAGATGTGCCTAAAGTTTGTGCTGCCTAAGTGACTCACTTCAAATACCATGTAAGAACTATGACCCCTGAGTTATTCCTTGGGCCAAGAGAAAAGGCTTGTTAAATTCAAATGAACCATCTAAGTTACAGCAGAAGCACAATGGGGCTACTAGCATTGCTGTATAAAGCATTTTCCTGTGAATATAAGGATTTAGACTTACCAGCTGTTGATTCAGCAATTTTTCATCAACTCTTTGAAACCTCCCTCCAAAGCTCCTGTTTCTTTGTCTTCCCTGGTGTGTGCTTGATTTAGAAAAACATCTGTTCACGATGTAAGACTTTTATTTTGTGACTGAATTCTTAGAAACAATGCTAAGATTGCCATTTGTGGAGTGTAGCATGTTGTACATGGTACTCTACAGCCAAATAAAATCAACAATGCTTTGCCCCAGAGGAGCTTATCATCTAAAATAGGACCAAGATTGGATTGTCTGTCAGAATGGCAACAATAAGATTTATCAGACCTTGACAGTAAGAAAATCTTTCCTCTTTCTGCTTTCTCTGGCTGGTAAATTTTGCCTGCATACTAGGCCCTAGAAGGAATAGTCTTTGACTTTTCTTTTAAAAGGGAGCCTGGAAATTAGAGTTTTAAATTGACTCAGATAGGGTTGCCAGCTCTGGGTTATGAAATTCCTGGAGATTTTGAGAGTGGAGCCTGGGGAGGAGGGTTTTTAGGAGAGGAAGAGTATAATGTCTTGGAATCATCCTCTGAAGCAGTGATTTTCTCTCTGATCTCTGTGAACTGGAGATCAGTTGTAATTCTCTCAGATCTCCAGTCACCATCTGGAGGTTGGCAACCCTTCAGAAAGCTTGATGCTCACCATCATGATCTCCTTGGCAGATGTAGTGAACTTGTGTAATGATGTTTAACATGACGTGTAGAATGTGGCCTGGTTAGGGATCCCAAACCCCTGGTGGGGGTGTGGGATCTCCCGCCCCCATTCCCCACCCCCACCCCCACTTACCTGAGCAGCGGGGGGGGGGGGTGCGTACCTTCCTCTCACGCTCCCCCTGTGGCACAGCACACTCCCGTGCACCGCAGCCACTGGGATCGGGCCCGTTTTGGCCTGGATCGGGGCTGCTGCGGAGCGCAGGAGCGCTCCTGCGCTCCACAGTGCTCAAAATGGGCCCAATCCATGGCAAACAGGCCTGTTTTCAGCAGCTGTGGAACGCAGGAGCACTCCTGCACTCTGCAGCACCCAAAACGGGCACATTCTGCCGCAGATCGGGCCCATTTTGAGGTGCTGTGGAGCGCAGAAGCATTCAAAAATGGGCCCGATCCATGGCAGAATGACTCGTTTCAGGCACGTTCTGCAGCTCCTGGGGCCGCGCGATGACATCACCCCTGAAGTGACAGCATTGCGCCTGTGGGGGCATGCATGCACGCTCTGCGCATGCGCACCCCCCCTCTCCCCAGAGATCAGTGCCAGGCCCCTTTTCCCTGCCAGGAGATTGAGGGAGCCTGGCAAACCTAGGCATGGTAGCCATATTTAAAACCAATTAGATGTAGTATTAAGCATGGACAAAGGAGATAAAGGTGCAAATTCCTATTCAGCCATAAAGCTAACAAGTGCCCTTGGAAAAAGATAATCTTACAGTTTAACCTAATTCACAATTTGCTGTGGCTGTAGGGGGAATATGATGACCTTGTGTATGTATGTCAACTTACGTTTCTTGCAGAAAGAGTCTGAAGACAAAACTACACAAGATGTTTTTGAATGAGTTGGATCTGTACTTGCTTTTCTCACAGCCACACAGTAGCTGTTGGGAACATGCATTTAAAAAATCTGTGTGTTCCGTTCAGCTCCTGACCCCCACCCCCCCATTTCCCAAGATGAAATGGCCCTGGAGGGGGTTTTATTTTCCCCTCTTTGGAGCGTAGGATTGCTAGCCCCCTGGTAGAGGTGGGGGATCCCCTATTCCCAGCTGCTCCTGCACTTTGCAGCAGCTGATTTTGACCCCATATGGGCTCAATTCAGCCCATTTCAGAGCACAGGAGCATTGCCGGGAGGGTCCACTGCAGAGTGCAGGAGAGCGCTGCACTGCTTGGGAACGTACTCCAGGAGGCATGTCCCCCCACTTTCCCCCTGCCAGCCAGGTAAGCGGGCCATGGGGCATTGAAGATGAGAGCAAGGGATCCCCCACCCCCAACTGTTAACCCTATCCTCCTTCCATGCCATAGTTCTGAGCCAAACTGTGTTCTAACAGATTTTTAAATAGCCATTTCCCACAGCTGCTGTGGGACTTCAGAGAAAATAATTCAAATCTGGGGAACTTAGAACCCAACTCATTTAGAAAGGTCTTCTATAGTTTGTTAAATAATCATATTGTTTATGGAGCAGGAAAGAAGGCTGGATGAGGAGGTATATGGTTGCTGAGCCATATACATCCTTATGACATGCTGTCTAGCTATCTTTTATCTCTTCATTGCTTTTAAATTCATTGGCAAGATTAGGAGAAACCTTAAGAAGTTGGGGTTCAAATCCAGAAGGATTTTGCTTCTCATTTTCTTTGAAATTTTTAAGCTGTTTCACCTAAGGAGAAACCTCCAAGCTGTCTGTGAATTTCACTTTGGATAAAATTCAGTGACAACTCTGCAGAAAGAAATACACTTTGGAAGTGTAGAGACATAGTAGTAACTGGATAGAATGATGGACTCTGATATTGCAGATCATAGGACCAGGGTTCTCTAAAGAGCAATTGTATTGAAAAAGCTTCAATGATACTTAAAGTTACTACTTCTCATTTTTGGAATTTCCTTTCACCTGTCTAAAAAGTTAACATAAATTATGCTGGCTCGGAGTCCATCTGGCTCAATATCTGCTGATGAGCCATATTCCAGATGAATATTTTCAGGCAGGTGTGTGGGAATAGCTCCTATCTAAAATATTCTGTATGTTGCCTTAACATGGAAACTGTGCTACTCTTTACCATAGGTAATAATTGAGAGTCCAGTTAGTCATGGCTAGAGATGGGCACGATCCACATTATGATCGAAAAAACCCATGATAATGGCGATTGCGTGATCGTGAACCGGCGGATCATGATCATCCACGGCCAACGATCCAGCGATCAGGAGGGGCCCAGATCAGGGTGATTGGGAAGCCAGACACTCAGGTGTCAGCAATCTATTCCCCTGGCAACAGAGCCAGGGGAATGCCTGAGCTGTGTTTGCCCTCCTTCTGTCGCCCTGGAAACCCAAATGGAAGCCCAGCTTTCCTTGATCAGCAGGGCTTCCTTCCAACCACGGAGCAGCAAAGCAGTCACCAGTTGAGAGAAGACACCCAGGGGAGGGGGAAGGGGGTGTTCTGTAGCCATGGGCACTCCAATCTCATCCCTGCAAACCCTGATAGGCAGTTCTGACAGCCAAACACAGACCACCTGCGTTGCCGCCGTCATCACCCACCGTTCTTTTCTCACCAGTGCGCTCCTCTTCAGCCTGGTGGGCGGGCACATGGGGGGTGCCACCGTCGAGTGGCCAGACCTCCCACCCCCTGAGGGGAGGCGGCTCATAACCGTCTCCCCGTGCCCGCTGGGCCCGGCGGCCGCCACCACCACCCACCTTCCCACATAGCTGGGAATAGCAGCGTGCCCCGCTTTGGCCTCCATGATCCATGATCCACGGATCAGGAACAGGAGATGATTGGTGTGGATCGTTAATTCGGGATTGTTGCTGGTGCCGATCCACAATCAGCTTGATTGTTTATTTTTTTTGGATCGTGCCCACCTCTAGTCATGGCCTTTAATGCCATGTACTTTCCAGCCCAGAAGTGAAACCATGGGAACAAGGGGGAAAATTAGCAAAGTTTAATATTATTTTATTTAAAAGTACTAAATCTTACCCCCCCCCCCACACACACCTTTCTTTGGTAGTAGGAAATTCAAAGCACCCTTGTATAGGGTCAGTGAAAACAGATATTAACTTTTTTTTTAGTACTATCTTTTGATTTACAAAAATAGAAGTTGAGCAGGAGGATGAAGCAGGCAGATACTCAGATACACAGTAGAAATCCTGAAATACCACCAGTGTGTCCTTAGTAGCATGGATACGTCTTGCCAACCAACTCAAAAAATCCAAATGTTCTCTTTTTTCTCCGGCCAGAAGCTAATTGCAAAAATATTTCCTTCAACATCCACCTACACAGGGCTTTTTTTCAGGCGGAATGCAGTGGAACTGAGTTCCGGAACCTCTTGAAAATGGTCACATGGCTGGTGACCCTGCCCCCTGATCTCCAGGCAGAGGGGAGTTTAGACTCCCCTCTGTCTGGAGATCAGGGGGTGGGGCCACCAGCCATGTGACCATTTTCTCCAAGGGCAACCCACTGAGTTCCACCACCTCTTTTCCCAGAAAAAAAGCCCTGCACCTACACAAATGCAAAAATCCAAGAGGTTTGAATTAGCTTTCTTCATATGAAAATACCTAGTATCACTGGATCATTGGTCAGAATAGCATGGCATCACCTAATTCAATTGGCTTTCCAGAGCCATAGGCAGAGAAGATTCTTTCCAATAACTGTTCTCGGAAATCTTTACTTTGAGATAAGGGACACACTGAAGGTGGGACCTTCTGCATGTAAAACATGTGTTTTACCTTTGAGCCCTCACCCCAGCAAGCAATTAAAAACTAGTTTGTCCAATCACCTACAGAGAAAAGTCCAGTTTGAGTAACCAGAGTATGTTCACACGCTATTACAATAGATGTAGTTTCAAAATAGTCATAAGAACACAAGAGGGTGCCCTGCAGAATCAGACCAGCTGACCCAGAGGGCCAAAAACAAGGCATAGAGGCCAAGGTAATCCTCTGAATAGCCTCCCAGTGGTGGCATTCAGAAGTTTACTACCTCTGGATGTGGAGGTTCCCTTTAGTTCCCCCTCCCCCCACACACGTTTTGAGACTTGGGTAGATGAAATATCTAAATAAGTTATCACTTGTTCCGTCTAGCCAACACCCCTTGCTTTGAGGATACTGGGAAACATCAAGTGCAAATGAAAACTCAGACTAAAGGGTGATTTCCTCCACTATCAGCCTCCTCCTACCTGGTAGAGAGGCCCTTGCTGGCAGGAGCGCTAAGTTAATTGCAACTTATTAAAGAGACCATGCCCTCGAGTGGGTTACAGGCAGCAAGGTCTGGACCCAGAAACGCTTGTAGAAACTTTATTTTACATTTATTAAAAACACAGTTTGCATCAAAAACCACATGCTGCTGCCACTTGTGCGTATGGGGAGGAAATCAGCATGTAAGCAGAGTACAGCATTCATTACTGTGAATGGGGTTAGCTGTCCCTCCAAGCAAGAAGGTAGAAAGACATAATGCTTTGCAAATGGCTGGATATTGCTTGAGATGCCATTTTCATAATGAAAATACCATTATATATTATGGTGCTCACAATGTAGAAGCTCCATGGGCAGCTGTCACCCTCTCCCCTTCTATTATCCTCCCTCACCATTATCTTTAGGGCAGGCATTTCAGTCTTGTTTCAAATAAAAATTGCAAAAAAAAAATGCAGACAGAAACAAAAATGTGCTAAAACAGGTGTAGATGAATGCAAACTTCTATATTTCTTTAATGGTGTGTGTGGGGGGGCTTCCCTCTGGGTGGAGGGAGCCCACGTAAGACGAATAGTTTTGAAACGGGAGGAGTATCCAAAGCATTTGTCAGTGTAGAGGCTCCAAGGAGAGCATAATAAAATATTGGCTGTCATCCAGATATTCATGCTAAATCCAAAGTGTTCAGGTGGGTTGTCTTTTCTGTTTTATTTTGATGAGCTAGGGAACAACCCTTGAACTTAATGAGAATTCCTTGCTTGTGTGTACAACGCCCTCACCCCCAGCATCCTAACATAATAGAGAAAGCAGGAAAGCCCCTGGGTGCATGTGTATGTGAGTGGTGCTTTACCGGAGGGTAGTGCTGATTAATCACTACTACGAGCTCTTGGGTGACATTATTGCTATTATTTCACAGCTTATTAGGAACATTCATTCCCAATCCCAAATGGAGTGTCAAGGATTCTACCCTAATTGGGTTTTCTTCTATCTGGTATATTTTATCCTATTGGTATTTCACTATAGCCAATGGATACTTTCCTGTAGGAATCTCCTATATATGAGTCCATGAAAGGAAACGTGTGTTCATTTCAGACTTGTGCTACAGGACTTCCTATTAGATTGCACCCACAGGGATTTCTACCATCTCTTGATAGTGCAGGACTAGGTGTTAAAGTCATATACGAACAAACTGTAGCAGATTTTCCGTACGGGAACTGAACAAGGAGAACAAAGCTGAACATATTATAATGCAGTAGAAGGCACTGGGAGGAGGGACGAGGCTTGTTCCTCTCTTTTGCGCATACATATGACCTTTTACCAATCACTTGATTTTTCTAAGAACGGAGAAAAAACTCACACTGTATCCAGATGATATTGAATATTTGTGATACTGTAATCATCTTGCATTTTTAACATAAAAATAAACACAAAAAATGTATGTTTAAAAACACAGGATCTAACCTCAGTCACTTCTCAATGTTGTCCTGCCTTCTTGCACCTGCTACGCAAGAGAGAATTTTCATTGCTTTCCTGTGTGTCTGCTATTTGGCAGGGAGGATCCCTCAGGTGAGGTTTACAACCTCAGATATTATAACAAATGGGGTGGGGGGGAGGGAACTGTTACACCTGGGAACATGTTTCCCATTTCAACTAAAGGAAATGTGTATTGGATTGATTAAATAACATGGCTAGCTTTAATACAGATATTGATTAAAATAACTGAAGTTTTTAAAAGAAAAAAGCCTCAAAATCTGCCTTAAAAAAACCCAACCACTTCCATATGCTAATCCACAGCTTCCAGATCTATCCAAGGCTAGGGATGTGTCAGTGTTTGGACTGCTAATTGGGGGACCACAAAATGCACACCTCTGGTGTGTTACCCACAGTACCTAGTTAGGTTCCTATTCATTCAGACATTAGCTCCTTTCAGACATTACTTTCATGGGTATTCAACCATGTGTGGATCCCTCTGACATATCCAGTCAACTATGTTGTCTGAACAGATGCAACACACTATTTTGTATGTTCACAGCTTTGGTATGCATGAACAGACCACTGGATTTTTCAGGGGTCTGGTTCATGCACACTGAAGCTGCATAAGCATGCAAAATACATGCTGTATGTTCTGACATGCTGTACATGTTGTATGCAAAATACATGCTGTATGTTCTGACAGCATAGTGACAGTGTGTTGAGATGATCTATGAATTAGAGGTATGCATAACATAAAAAAATAGCCAAAAATACCAACAGAACATGCTGGTTTGGCTCATTAAAGCAGCTTCCAGAAGACTGAACTAAATCCGAAAAACTAAATTGTATTCAGTCCCTCCCACCTCAAAGTTTGTGTGTTTCATTTTGGTTCATATCTTCCAGCACAAGGCAGGCACTGAGTTCACCTCGCAAGTCAGCAGCTTGTTTTTATGAACAGCATTCATCAATCAGATCCCAGGGGAGAGAGATCTTACATTATTAATTAACTCTGTTGGCAGGGAGGGGGAATGAGATCAATGCATGTGGGTGCATCTCAATCCTCTCCCAGTAGCTATTTGGGAAATGTCATTTTCAGCCTCTCTGCCCATCAGGTCCTCGCAAGGGAACACCTCTCCCCTCCCCTGCTATCAACTTTGGAAATGTTTGGGAGACTTCAATCACAGGCTGCAATTCGAAGGACAGTTCCCTGGGAATAACATGGGACATACATTTGAGCAGACCTGATTAGGATTGCTTCCATAGTCTTTCAGGGATATCTCTTTTTCTAAGTCAAATGACAAACCCCTTTCAAAAACAATCCTGCCTGCCCCCGCAGCAAAAGGAAAATTTACAGGGAAAACATAGGTTTGTTTGGGTGGAGGGGGCGGGATTCAGCCAGTCATTCTGCTTGCCTGCCTGCACTTGGATGATGGAGAAGATTGGCAACGAGAATGCCTCATTTTGCAGCATAACACTTAACATCAAAAGGAAGGATTTGGATTCACCCTTATTGTGGGAAGTTGGGAACAAAACTATAAAGAACAAGGAAACATGAAGCCAACAGGCAACAGCAGAATGTAAAGGAATAAGTTATTGGCATTATAGAAAAGGAAAAAGTGAACATGAAAAAGGATTGTTTTTGATGTTGCAGCACTCTCTTATACCCTACCGCCACTGCTCCATCTATGGACACTTGCCTTATACAGGTCTGTTGTTGTGTATGTGTGTTATTGTGTTCACAGAAAAACCTCAGTGGATCAATGATTTAAACTAGGAAACAGACTAATAGTTGATTCTGTTTTTAGTTAAGCATGAAAACAGTTGCCCTAGAATCTCATTTCCTTACCACCCTTTGAAAAGAACAGCGTGTGTTTCCGTACGTGGGCCAATGCCCACGCAATGAGCTGAATCTCATGAAAATGAAAACAAACAAACAAAAGGATCATTTCTAAGCCAGCACCAGTTGACTCAGAACAAACTACTAATGAAAGAGAACTATTCCAAACCCCGCCCCCCAAGAACTGAAACTGAAACAGAAACTTTCTTGGTGCAAACCCTCACTATGAATAGTTAGAAGGATCCTGATACCAATGGATGTAACATCTGTAAAGGTCTGTAATTATGGCTCCAACTAGCAGCCCGAACACTGACAGATGATGCCTGCAGGTACTAGGAGCTTCACAGGCAGCTATATGTATTTGTCGGGCTCTTGATATGTATGGCTGTAATGTCTGGAAAGGACTAATGACTGCTGTAATAGGGTCTCCAAAAGGGACCATTATTTTTGTCATTTCCCATCCCATCCCCTAGAAGCAGCAGGAGCAAGGAGGAAGGGTGGGGAAAAGAGGAAGCTGGTTCTGGACTTAGCACTGTAGCATTGTCTCTGCTGGAGGCTTCTCCTTACCGCTGGTAAAGAGGTAGCACAGCCTGCTCCACAGACAGAAAATTGAAGGCAGGCAGGATTCTGGACTCCCTGGAGGCTTGCCTGCCACAGCTGCCAGTTCCTTCCTTGCCCCAAAGTGGTTTTTTTTTAATCCCAATCTTTTGGTTGCAGAGATTTTTCTTTATATCTCTGCTACGGAAGGGATGAGAGACTTCTTTAAAAAAATGGAAGCTGTGAATAGAGATGGGCATGATCGACATTACGATCGAAAAATACCCACGATAATGGTGATCATGCAATCGGGACCCGGCGGATCGGTGCCGTCCATGGCAATGGAGCCAGGGGAATGCCTGAGCTGTGTTTGCCCTCCTTCTGTTGCACTGGAAACCCGAATGGAAGCTCAGCTTGCCTTGATCAGCAGGGCTTCCTTCCAACCAGGGAGCAGCAAAGCACTCACCAGTTGGGAGAAGACACCCAGGGGAGGGAGGGGGAAGGGGGTGTTCTGTAGCCATGGACACTCCAATCTCATCCCTGCAAACCCTGAGAGGCAGCTCTGATGGCCAAACACAGACAAGCGGCCAGACCCCCCCCCGCCCCTTGAGAGGAGGAGGCTCGTCGCTGTCTCCCCGTGCCCACCGGGCCCGGCGGCCGCTGTCTTCACCCACCATTTCTCACCAGCACGCTCCTTTTTGGCCTGGCGGGCGGGCACATGGGGGGTGCCGCTGTCGAGTGGCTAGATCCCCTGGCCCCTGAGGGGAGGTGACTCGTCACTACCTCCCCGTGCCCGCCAGGCCCGGCGGTCGCCGCCACCACCCACCTTCCCACATAGCTGGGAACAGTGGGGCGCCCCTCTGCTTTGGCCTCCCCGATCCCCGATATCTGATCCACGGATCAGAAACGGGAGATGATCGGTGCAGATCACTAGTTCAGGATTGTCACTGGCGCCGATCCACAATCAGCTTGATCAGTAATTTTTTTAAATTGTGCCCACCTCTAGCTTTAAATTCAAAGAACCTGCTATACATATTGTTATACTTCTATAACAATTTAATGCTATTAAATTGCCAATTAACACCCCCCCCCCATGATGGGAGGTGGAGAAAACGACAAACATGACAGCCAAGCCTCAGGGGAGTCCAGGAGTTCACCACCCTGCCTACCATTTTCTGGCTGTGAGGTGCTCTGCTGTCTCTGATGATGGTGGCTGGGAGAAGCCTCTAGTGAAGACAATGCCAATGTGGTAAGTCTGGGTCAGTTTGATCCTTTCCCTTTTATAATTCAAGGGGCCATTGGGTGGAGGCATAATGGTATCACATCTATTATTAGACATTATGGGAAGAGTGGCTGAGGAGGCTCAGTTAACAGACCTATGTTGAACTCTCAGGTGTTGTCCTTGTTGGGGAATTCTCAAAATCACTTCATGTTTGCGGCCTTCACAGTAGCGTGAGCATGAGCCCATTAGAAAGCTAAAACTGTTAATGTTTCTGTTCTTGATTTTCGTCTTCATATAGGTCTTTTTTAGCAAAATGAGTATGTGATATAAAGCATCCTAAAATGGAGTCTACCTCTAATTCCAGAATATGATAAAAGGCAATAACATAAATTAAAATCTGGCTGTGTATATTTCAAATTGCGTTAGTTTTGTACAGTTCTTTGCAGGCGATGAAAGCTAGGATGGCACTGGATTTGAACTGAGGATTGTGGTTTTTCAATCCACCATTTAGGAATATGGCTGCCTGGTATCCCTTAGGGAGAATATTTTTAAAATATTGTAATAAAACTAAATGCCTCCGTTCTCATCTCAGACCATCAGTCTAGAAGGATGCCATGGCTGATAGCATTGAAAGCTGTTGAAAAGTTTGGTTGAGATAAGCAGGGTCACACTCCCCCCATCTGTCTTCCATCAGCAGCATGTCAAACAAGGTAGTTTTGCTCCTTCCTGAGAAGAATGGGACAATCCTTGTGTGAGTTGGAAGAACACTGACACCTGTATCAAATGGCTGGATTGGGGTGTATTTTTTTTAGTGTCAGAACAGAATAGTTTTGACAAACTCAGCACATTTTCCTTTTAGGCAATGGAGACACAGAGGAGTAGAACTGATATGAATAATTTGATTCATCTGCACAGCAGAGTACTCTGTCAGTCAAAATAACAGGGAAGGAGGACCCCAACCAACAGTAGTTCATGCTTGTGAGTTTCCAGAAAATAGCAATGTTAATATATTTTAGGCAACTCAGTGAAAGATGTTTTGCTTTCCTTCAAGAGATTTATCAGCCAAGAGAGGAACCTTTGTCGAATGTTTCTGAACCTGAAATATAAAATAGAAGCTAGTAAATACAACCCAATGGTGTGGAAAGATGGGCTTTGGGAGTCGTTCAAAATATAAATCTAGCAGATTTTTACAATGATGTTCTGCTGGCAGGTTTTTAACTTCCTTGATTTAAAACAAACTCCTTGTTACCACAGTCACCACCTACTATATCTAGGCCTATCCTGACATTGTCGAAAGACTGCTGAGTGATGTAAATCAACTGGTTGGTTTCAGCAACTTTGTTCCAGTGCAATCGTATATTCCCACAGCTGCAACTAATATGCCCAATAGATACAGCTCAACTGAAGATGGAAATCTAGTCATGAAAATTTCTTCTCTGGCAATAAATAGCAATAAAAAAACAGTCTTCAAAGTTTTTAATATTTGCACATAGTCTATGTAGGCCCCAGATTAGCACAAACATTGCTTTGGTTGCCATAGAATGCTGGAGTTTGGGATGTTATAATGATGTAAAACTGTTGCAGGCCTTTTTTACATCTTGCAAATTATTTATATCAAACTAGTATAAAGTGCCCCATTGTACCCTGAAAGGCCTGTTGGCCTTTGAAAGGAGAGTCTTCATTAGTTTGAATTTTACGATGGATGGCAAATTGAGGTTTATTTACACATTAAAATGCCATTTCGCTCAGTAGTTTACAAAACAAGTTCATAATACCATGTGGCTGAGGATCACGTTCCCTGCTCCATTGCTTATAATATATTCTTTCTTCTACACATTACCACCCCCCACAAGAACAGAAGGCATTTCTTCATTTTAGTACATTGGAGAACAGAGCCCACCCCCAGCATGTAGACTGATTATATGCTAAGCAGCAGTTGTGAATTCAATAGTAGCTCAGACATGTTGCGTATAATACACAGAAGGAGAAAATAGGTTTTTTTTAAAAAGCTGGATGGTATAAGAGGGATGGGATTTCTCTTCTGCAGAGCCAGGGAAATGAGTGGCACATGCCACCTCCATCTTTGTGGCTAATCTGCCTGTGCTAGTCAAATTGTAAAGACAGCTAAATTATTCACAAGCAAGGGGTGGCCATAGCAAAGCCACAGATACACAGTTGTGAAGCAAACCCAAAAATTTGAACAGCATCAGGAATAGTTCTAGAAAACAAATCAGTGGAATGAGATTAAGCAAGTTTTTTTTGTATTTGAAAGTAGTACCAACAGACAGTAGAATCACAGATAGCACTGTCCTGTCACTATATGCCCCAGATAACTGCTGATCAAACAACTGTCTATTTAGCAGTTTCTGATGCTGTAGAAGTCAAAGAGATGGTTGCCATATCGGTCACTGCCATAGATGCATATTGGTCCCTGCAGCTGTTGGTCCCATAGCAGGTATCATAGTGGGTTCAGCAGGTGGTTGTGCAAAATGCTGCATCTTTGTACCCTTTGTGCTCTTACTCTTGTGTTCCCATCAACAAAATCCCTGCATGTGATTGTTCAAAGTGTGTTCCACCTGAGGCCAAAGAAATGTTGCTCCATGAGAGATGGCTATGCAAGGTGGAGTATTTACAGCACACCACTGCCAAGTTAATACCACCATGGTGCCAGATACATTGATTATCCATGTTATGCATGGCTGAGGTCCTGTTTTAACAGTTTATAGGCTGGCTTTAGGATTGCACCTGAAATCTCCTCAATTAGTGTTTGAATAATGTTTCTAAAGTTAAGGCAGTAGAGCTGCTCAATCCGCTGCAAAAACGATAACGAGTGAAAACATGGAAATAAAGGTTATGTTTTTCTTTTGACACAGCAGCTACTGCATTATTTCTAGTTGGATACAGTACATTCCCCATTGGTTTTAAGGTCACAACAATGGCCAGAAAACAACAAAAATGTCTTGTCTGGTTCCACGTCAGCTCTCTCCATCTCCTTTGACTGGCAATCTCTTCCAAGGGGCAATGCCCTGCCTGAAAGCAGACATTGATTACAAGTCAGAATTTTCCTAACAGCTGTTTTGCTCTCTTGCTACAGTTTTTTTATTGAAACATAAGCAATAGCTGTAATAATAATTGTTTGTGCTGAGGCTTTTACATTTTTTTACAATTTTTTTTTTAAAATGGAGCTTATTTCAAGGCATAGACAGGCACTGAGGAAGGAAGGAAGACTGGCCACAGCAATGGTTGACCATTGTTTACCAGTTCCACTTTCTGATGTGGGTATTAGTAATATATTAGTAATTACTAGTATATATTACTAATATGTTACTAACTATGAGAAATGTAATGTGGGAACTATGGATGGGGGAAGACTTCCTTTAATGTTTCTTGTTTCCATATGTTGTTATTGTTTTAATTGCAGGTGTTCGTGTATCCTTTGTTTTTTAATGCATTTTAATATCACACACACACTCACACAAATTATATATGAAATGTCTATGTATATCATTAGTACACTGTCTATCTATATGTCTGTCTGTCTATCTAAAATGTATAATGTCAGTTTACTGATGCACTGGTAATATTGACATAGTGAACCAAAGCCCTGTTGGAGACAGGGCTATGGCTCACTGGTAGAACATCTGTTTGGCATACAGAAGGTCCCAGATTCAATCCTTGGCATCTCCAGTTAAAATAATCAGATAATAGATAGCATAAAATACTTTTAACTGAGACCCTGGAGAGCCACTGCCAATCTGAGTAGACAGTATTGTCCTTGATGGACTAATGGTCTGATTAAGTATGAGACACCATTATATATATGTATGATAGCAACTGTCATAGGAACAGCACCCAAACACTCTGTTCTACGTATGTCACATGCACTTGGAAGGCATGAACTGAATTCAGAGATCCATGGGCAGAAGGTGTTGATGGGTGCAGATCTTTTACTTGGAATCATTACACATACTTTTCTTTTTTTCTTCCTGCAGTCCCTTCCAACACATGGAAGGCTGGTTCCCAGGGTCAAGGTACCAGTATAATAGTCATGCTAGTTGGTGGGCTGCAGTGAAGGGAAGAAGGGAAAATTGCACTTCCTGACTCTTCTCTCAGAAGACTTATGCTGAGGAAGGAGGAGGGAGTAATTTTGCCTCCTTCCCCTCCTCACTGCAGCCCACCAACTTATATGACTATTTCTATTTCTACATGTGGGTCCTATGCAGGGCTGGCACACCCATTTAGGCAGGGTCAGCCCCCACCTCGAGTGCTGAGGTGCCAAAGGGGGCACCGAAGGGGGTGCTGGGGGCGTGGGTGCATGCCGCGGAGCTGGTGGTGGCAGTGCTGGCAACTGAGCAGGAGGGGTGGGAAGCTGCTCGCGTGCCGCCCCAGCCACCTGCCGTGCCTGGCCTGCAGCTGCTGCGGCCTGCCAGCACTCCTGCCCCACACCACCATCGCCACCAACACACGCCACTGGTCAGGCGCAGCAGCTGCGGGCCAGGCACGGCAGGCGTCCAAGGCAGTGTGCAGAACAATGGAGTGGGAGGGCTGGGAGGACGCACGTGCACCTCCCCAGCCAACTGCCACGCTTGACTGGGAATATGGACAGCCTCCACACACCGTCCCAGCCGCCCGCCAGCCAATGAAGCCAGCTTGCTGCATGATGATGTCACACACAGTGATGTCATCATGCAGTCCGGGGTGCGCTTGCACTCTGTGCGCATACTTAGGGGCAGCCTCGGGCACCAGGAACCCTGGCACTGCCCCTGATCCTATGATTCCTGGTGTCAATTTGGGCTGCTGAGGGGAGATAGTGGGGAATATCTATAATCCTTGTAAAAATTGATTGCTAGATATAAACAACCCAATGGCTTTCACAATTATGCTAAAAAGGACACTAAAGTCAGAAGACTGCAGGATGACATGAGCTGTCTTTTAAATTTTCAGCCTGATCTTCTTGGATTTTGTATTGTGTATCAAATTTAAATTACCCTTCTTCTTGGACAGAGAACAGAATACAGCACGATTAACAACTCATTTAAAACATATAATTGACCTGTCTAGAAAGCAGGTCACCTGCATAGAAATATCTTAGGAGGGTGCACTGTTTAGTTACCTCTCATTTGTGCCAATCAGAGTGATGGAAAATTGAGTCACCATGGGGAATACGTTGTCCCCCCATCAGTATTTCATGAAAATTAAACAAAAAAACCCACCCTAGTTCTTAGCTTTATCAAGAAAATCAACCCCTATAGTAGGATTTTGTTGTAACCTGGATGTCCCAGACTAGCCTGTTCTCAGATCTTAGAAGCTAAGCAGGGTTAATTAGTACTTGAATGAGAGATCACATGAAGATCAGGATCAGTATGCAGAGGCAGGCAATGGCAAACAGCCTCTGTTAGTCTCTTGCCTCTTGCCTTTAAACCCTAGCAGGGGTCACCTTAAGTTGACAGCACTTTACACACACACTAGGACTTGTACTCTGATTCCATGATACTATTTGAAAATTGTCCATATCCTCTGATCCATTTAGTAGTATCCCCCTCTGTGATATGGCTGTTTGGGATGTGGAAACTCCCAGTGGCTCCTCTTTTTCCTGGAAGTGGGAGATCACGTGTAGATTGTTATAGTAAATCTGCAGATGTGCTTTCAGAAGTGCAGAGTCTTGGGCACATAGAGATAATTAATACAGCATTCCAATGTAAAGGACTATTTTGTCATTTCATCCTGTTTTTTTGGAATTATAAAGCAGTGTCAGCTATCAATATTTGTTTGTGCACATGGAATCACTCTCACACAGCATGTCAATATATCCAGAATATGTGAATAAAGTTATATTGAACATCTTTTCCTGAGTATATAGACATCCCATACTACAGTACTTTACAATAAGGGGAGGGATGTGTAATGATATTCTTCAGACTATATGTGAGTTGGGTTTGGCATCACAAGTGCACATGCTTCATTAACAATGCAATCCTAAACACAGTTATGTGCTTCTAAGTCCAGTGAAGTCAACGGTTTTAGAAGGGTGTAACTGTTGAGATATTCTCAGTTACCATAAACTTCATTACAAGACTTACAAATGAATGTGTGAATTCTGCCAGTGTCTGGTGGTATTTGGCGGTGCCGCCAAAACTGTTATGAGTAGTACCCATACTGCCTGCTCAGGTGAGGTATCTTGGAGTGGTGTGGAAATGCTCTGTCCCCCCTCAGTTCTCGAGGTTGCTGGTCCCTCTTTCTACCTCTCCCTCTGTGGAACCACTCCAACCCTTCCGAACGACCTCTCCTGTCCTGCCCATCCCCTCCTTTCTGTGAAGGCAGGACGGTGGATCATGTCAGCAGCCGCTTCACAAGGGACTACCATGTTACTGTTGCCTCCTTGGTCACAAGGGACAGCTCAGCTGAGATTGCACATATAATTGTACAGTACAGTGGTACAGCATGGTTGCACAGCATGGTGGCTCCCCTGTCAACAGGACTGACTAGACCCCTTTGAGCCGGGGGAGTGGGGAATGAGTCCCGCTACTCCCATCGTTTCCACAAAGGCAGGAAGGTGGGTGATGGCAGATGCTGCTGCTGCCCTGTTTCTTCCTCTCCCTCTCTGGGACCCCTCCAACCCCTCCTAACTACCTCTCCTGTCCCATTCATCCCATCCTTTCCACTCATGCAGGAAGGTTAGCTGCCGCCACAGAGTACTTCTGTGGGTTCCGCGGATGAGGACTCACAATGCTTGTGAGCTTTCCAGTTCCCGGTCCATACCTCTCCCTCTCATGAACTGCCATGACCTTTCCCAATGACTTGTCCCACCCTGTCCCCTCCTTTCCCCGAAAGCAGGAAGCTGGGTCATGTGAGCAGCCACTGTCGGACTGGGGTCCACCGGTTCCTGTCAATGGGTCTTCCAAGGCAAGCTCCTTACTGCATCTGGAACAACTTGGTCCCCTTCTCCCTGCACACCTCATCTTCCCTCTTTCCTCCTCTCCCTCTCAGGAACTGCCACGAACCTTCCCAATGACTTGTTGTTGGTGTCTGCCACTGCTGCTTCTCAGCAACAGGTGTTGCTGTTGTGCAGATGGTAGTGCAACACAGTGCCCCCTATCCATGCCACCGGCTCTCCCCTCTGACTGGAGGGAATGGGTCCTGCCACGACTCTCGTCCTTTCCGTGAAGGCAGAAAGGTGGTTTATGTCTACAGATGACAAGCTCAGGAACCATGGCACATGCAGTTGTCCTGCACGGTGGCCCCAATCAATGGCACCTGCTGTTCCCGCCGAGGAAGGGGGAATGGGTCCCGCAATGCCATCCTTTCCGCAAAGGCAGTATGGTGGTTCATCTTGGAGGCAGTCTCTGATTCAACACTGGAGGAGCATCCAATGCTCCATGTATGTCCAGCTGGTGTGTTTTGTCTGGACTCTACACCATGCAAGGTGCGGACAACACCATCAGACCCAATGCCGTGAAGTACCCCATCTGGTGAATGTACGTCAGTGACTGACCCGCCAGGTTTTGTATTTGTGTGTACAAGACCTCCACATATGGCAACTTGTCTTGCTGGAGGAATTTCTCAGCAGATTGTGGCTGGGTCATTTTGGTCTGCATCACCCATTTTGGTCTGCAACGACATCACCCACCTTTTATACTTTCTGGAAGGTACCCTCCAGGATGCCTGGCAGGCGGGCACATGGGGAGTGCTGCTGGCCAGCAGCCATACCCCCCGCTGCCTCCCCTAGACTACCAGGCTCAGTAGCCACACTCATCACCCACCTTCCGGCCTCTGCCGGGAATAACAAGAAGTTAGGCCTGGCGGGCATGTACATGGGGGGTGCTGCCAGCGAGTGGCTATACCCCAGGCCCCCTCCAGGGGAGGCAGCCCACTGCCACCTCCCCTAGCCCACCAGGTCCTGTGGCTGCTGACATAACCCACCTTCCGGCTTCCACTGAGAATAACAAGAAATTAGGCCTGGCAGGCAGGCACTTGGGGGTGCTGCCAGCAAGCGGCCAGACCCCCAGACCCCTCTGGGGGAGGCAGCCCCACACCACCTCCCCTAGCCCACCAGGCCTGGCAGCCACCAACATAACCTACCTTCCAGCCTCCACCGGGAATAACAAGAAGTTAGGCCTGGTGGGCAGGAACATGGGGGGTGCCGCTGGCAAGTGGCCATACCCCACCCCCTCCAGGGGAGGTGGCTGCACATGGGGGGTGCTGCCAGCCAGTGGCCAGACCCCCTACCCCCTAGAGTCCACCGCTTGTACACAGGGCAAAAGACACTTGGTGGCTCCCATTGTGTCGAAAGGGAGTTTCCTGGGGACGTCGGATTTGGGAATGTATAACTCCATGATCCGCATTGCAATCTTGACCAAACTTGGGTGATGGCTGGAGGAGAGCCTGCTGAATACTCCCTGTTAATATGGGCTCTCCGAGTCTAACGGGGGTTGCTCTGGCGCCGACAAACAAGGAACACTTAACACGTTCGTTAATGGGACATGTTGGTTTCCATTCAGCTGTTCATGTTCGTCGGCAGCAACAAAAAATGAACAGCATGTTCGTGGGGTTTTTTTTCCGTTCGTGCCCATGTCTAGTTATCATTATAGTTATTGTATACAGTGGGCTTATATCTTAAACCTTTCAAATTATTATTCTTGGTTTGCTGTTGGCCACATTCATGTCTTACGTTGTTTGTGATCTTCCTACATAGTGACTTCCTCTGAAGTCAATGAAATTACTCTGGATTTTTATCACTGCAAACTAAACATATTTAAAATCTATGTGAATACAGTTTCATGAAATATAGTAAATTAAGAACACCTTTCTGAGGTAGGATAAATAATGATCCATGGTCCATGCAAGTCCACATATAAGTGAGAAGAAAAACTGCCATAAAAATTCTCAAGGATGAAGAGATGAGCCCTATTTAATGCTGCTGTTTACCAGTTTAGTTAGCTTTAAGATGGGGATTAGACAAAATTATTGAGTTTTTTCAACAGCTGTTAGCCATGGTAATTATGTTTAGTGGTCATCATAATACTGTTGCAGTTAGGGTTGTTATGGGGTAGAGAATTTATTTTTCTGAAATTCACTTTTTTATATCTAGCCATTGATTCCTTTTATTCTCTTTTAAGAGCTGAATTTCTCTTTCATTTCTCTTCAAAGAGAAATAAAGATGCCCTTTTATAACTTCAGCTTTTGCAGTTGTCTTATTTTATACACTCCAGGATGGTGCTCTAGTAGGAAGATAGGAAGTGTAATGAAATAGTTTCCAGGGGTGAAATGAGTGCCAGTTGCTGTTAATCTGTCTTTACAGAAAGGGGAGGAAATGTTCCCCCTGAGGGTTGATGGGCTGTGAGGCCAGGGAGAGGCCTGCAGGAGTCTTGGTGTGGGACGCCCTTCTTCCTGGACTACAACTCCCAGCTGTCCCGGGCCAAGAAAGTGTGGGAAAAATAAGGGGTGGAGCCGGACTTGAGAGACTCAGCCGATCCTGAGAGGGAAAAAGTCAGTTAGGCTCCTTCTTGGTTGAAGGAGAGGCTCCTGCTGCTGGGTGAAACCCGGGCGCCTAGGCCATAAGTGTGGAGGGCCTGGGAGGCAGCAGAAAGGGAATAAAGAGAGTCACCCTTCTTGGTTGAAGAAGGAGAGGCTCCTGCTGCTGGGTGAGACCCGGTTGCCTAGGCTCTAAATGTGGAGGACCTGGGAGGCAGCAGAAAGGAAATAATAGGTGAACTTTCCCTCAGACCACCAGCCCCTTAAGGTAGAGTAGGGAACAGTGTGGTAGGGAAAGCAGACAGCAGTTCTCTTCAGTTTGATTTTCTGCCCTATGAGTTCTGAACAGGGGGGTCTACCCCTATGTGTTGTGCCTTTACCTGCTTTGTATATAGTGCTCTGTATATAGTTAATAAATTACTTTTTAGAATATAAAGGACCTTGTGGTGCTCTGACTACGTAAGCTCCCCCACTTGGCACGCTACAGGAAGGGAGGGAGCCCAGGAGAACTGATCAGGCCAGACCTTGGTGGGTTGCCAATTCTCCAGGGCCCACCCAAAGATTGGGGAATTCACTTCCCAGTAGGGAAATTCAGCCAGAGGGGTCTCACTGCCCCTCAGTCAGGCGGTGTACAATTCAGTGAGTGGTGGCAGTGATGAAGAGTGTGAGCCACGCCCACCAGGGATGGTGGGAGGCAGATAGCGGGGCTAGCAGGCCATTGACAGCAGCTCAGTTGCCCGGACTGAGAGCCAGCGCCCGTGCCACCACAGGAAGGTTGAGAAGATGTTACCTGCCTCTGAGCATCTACAGAGTGAAATTCTGAAATTTTACAGAACCTCTCTTCCTGCCTCTCCTCTCTTCAACTTTCTCTTTGAAAAGGAATTAATTAGCAACTGGCTCCAAAAAGAGAAAAATAAGAGTGATGGTTGTTGTGGGTTTTCTGGGCTGTATTGCTGTGGTCTTGGCATTGTAGTTCCTGACGTTTCGCCAGCAGCTGTGGCTGGCATCTTCAGAGGTGTAGCACCAAAAGACAGAGATCTCTCAGTGTCACACTGAGAGATCTCTGTCTTTTGGTGCTACAAAATCTCTCAGTGTGACACAGAGATCTCTGTCTTTTGATGCTACACCTCTGAAGATGCCAGCCACAGCTGCTGGCGAAACGTCAGGAACTACAATGCCAAGACCACGGCAATACAGCCCGGAAAACCCACAACAACCATCGTTCTCCGGCCGTGAAAGCCTTCGACAATACAAAAATAAGAGTATTGTTGGATTTCAGGGAAAAACTGGGTAAAGAGGTATTAAGTGAATTTCTCTTAACAGCCCTAGTTGCTGTACCTCTAATCAGTAGTGCCATCAGGACTGGACTTTGTAGTAGAGCTCCAGGGCCTCAGCTTACAAACTCAACTGGAGAGGAGAACCAAAAGCTGGCAGTAGTTCTGCATTTGAAATATAACATCACCATCTAAAACAGAAGCACTAAGCCCATAGTCTAAAATTATCTCATTGTACTACTGCCTCTGGCTGCCACATACTGCAGACAAACAAAGGCTTCCTATCCCAATAGCGTTTGATTGGTTACTGTAGGCAACAGAATGCTAGACTTGATGGACTTTTAGTCTAATCCAGTATGCCTCTTCTTATCTATGAAGTTTCATCCATTAAGTTGTTGTCTGAAATACTTTTGAGTCATGTGTATGTATAGAAGATGCAAATTTCAACGTCAGTAATTGTTTTTTTAAAAAAAATAGTAGAGCTGTATTACAGTTATCAACTAGAACATGCATCCTTTCCCAAGTTAATAGTTATTTTCTTTCCCTTCCAAATGATGTTTGTTTATTAAAATCATAAATCATGTTTATTCTAAAATTGATATTTTCTATGCAATGCTTTGGGCTTGTGCATAAAACTGATATTGTCTTCATTGATTCTTTTCCTTGGTAGCTTTAATTTTCATTTTGACTGATATCATTATTGATTGCCTGTATAACCAATATTTGAATGGAGGGCACTGTAATTTTAATTGATCTTCTCTTCCCTCCCCCCCCCCCCATATCTCAGCAGCTCAGGGTGGGATACGTGTGATTGCTTGAAATCATGATGTGCCAAAGTTGCAATTCAACCTAGATTTACCGTGAAATTGCAATGTTCCTGCAAATGTTTTGATTGATTTGCATATTTATCACGTTTCCACACCATGCTTCAGCATCTTCCAGACCATATAAAATTCCACTACCAATCTGAGAATTTTAAGCTACTATCAGTAGTCGTTACAAGTAAGCTTTAAGGACAAGTTATTTAGAAGCATAAAGTGTCTTGTTGGGCTTCTAAACCAACTCATAATGGAGATTTGCTTGTAATGTTTAAGAATGCTTTCAAAATCTTTCTACGTATCCACTGCATTTTTTTACCCTGCCCATCCTCTAAGGAGCTCAGAGCTGCACCCGTGGTTCTTTCTTCCTCTATTTGACTTTAATAACAACTTGGTGAGGTAGGTCAAGCTGAGGTCAGTGGGGTGGTTCCAACCATCCTCCAGCCTATGGAGACTTCCTCCAACTTAAGTGTCATAGAATCATAGGGTTTAGGATCATAGGGTTTAGGACCTTTAGGATCATCTAGTCCAACACTCTGCGCAATGCAGGAAATTCACAAATACCTCCCCGCCACATGCACACACCCAGTGACCCTTACTCCATGCCCAGAAAATGGCAAAACACCTTCAGGATCCCTAGCCAACTGGCTTGTCACTTCATTCCTTTCCTGTATCCCTTCTCCCCTCTTTTGCTCTGTTTTTCATCCCTCTTTTCCTCTATTTTTCTTTTAACTTCCCTACTTGCCTACTCCCTGCTGTGCCCCGTTTCACCTTAGGCTTCAAAATGACACTCCACCAGTCATTTTGTATTCTTTCCAAGAAAATGCAAACTGTTGTCTGAGAGTAGGGGCAGTCTTCGTGACTGTGGGGCCCTGGGCAGAACTCAAGGTTAGGCCCTCAGAATCACTGCAGCAGGTTCCACCCCTGGTCACACTTTTCCTCAAATAAAGGATTGAGAAAGAGCCAGCCATGCATTCAGGTAGCACTTCTTCCTTATCTGCAGTTAGGAGCTTCACACAGCAGGGTGCAGCTGCCTCCTCCCTGCTGCATGGCAAGGTAAGGAGCTTTGCCTGGCAGGGTGCTGCCACATCCATCCTTGTGTCCCTGATTGCCCTGCTGGTGCTGAGACTGCACAATTCTCTGTGCACATTGTCTTCCCAGTCACTTATGATGCATACCACTGGATATTTGTTTTATTTTCCTCCCATCCTGGGCCGTTTCCACACGGTTTACCTGAAGCCGGGCCATGGCACAATGTTGCGGATCATGCCGGGGAAAACGTGAAATATCGCGTTTTCCCCGGCATGATCCGCAACATTGCGCCATGGCCCGGCTTCAGGTAAGCCGTGTGGAAATGGCCCTGCTTCTGTCCTTGCCTCTCTGGTCCCTGCTTCTGTCTGATGATGCTGCCACTGCCACTGCCACTGCCACTGCAACTCCATACTCCACTCCCAGCCTGCATCCTTCCTTTCCTGCCAGAGTCTCTCTTGAGCTGATCATCTGTGTGCTCTGCAGGGAATAATCAGGCAGTGCAATGATGCTGATAGGCACTCAATAGAGAGATCGCCAGGTAGTCAGTAGGATCCTTCCCCCATTGATCTACAGCTGATTGGTACAAGGGAGGTGGGATGGACTGGCAAGATGGAGGCAGGCTGAGTTGTAGTGGCTGGTAGCTAGTTGCCCCCCCCCGCACCCCCCCCCACCAATACGCCCTGATGCCCCATGCTTAAGACCATCACTTTCTAACGGTACATAAGCAATCCATAATGGCTGCCAAGATCTCATGGAGTCATCTGTCAAGATCTTAGCATTTTTAAACTTTTAAGTTTTTATTTCCTCTTTTATTTCTTTTCATTTAAGATTCTTCTGCAAACCAGGTTTGAAGAAAGATCTTCACTTTCTATATTCAGGTCTCATTGTGTAGAATATTTTTGTTTAAATTGTACATGTAGATATACATATACATATGAAGAATTATTAGACACTACCTAAGAGAGAATATTTTCGGTTCCATGTTCTTTTCTCCCATTTTATCTTGCATGGTACAATAGAAGAAATAATGCTACTTTAAATCTCTGAATAGTAAATAGTCTTTTCTATGAAATTACAATGGAAACAGGGACATTTCTATCTGGTACTTGAACACCAGACATTCACAATTCATGCCTGCCCATCATGGTGTTCTTAGTTACCTGTTGTTGTTCACACTGGGAGACTAAGGTCCTGTGGTTCCTACTGTTTCCTTTACCTTGAAATAGTATTACATTGTTATTCAGAATGTAAAGAGGCAGTGTTCAAAGAGCTCTCGATTGACATCATCCATGGAAAGCTCAGTTTCAACAGTGCATTGCTCCCAGAATAATCACTAAGATACAGTGGTAATGATGACAATAAGAACTAGATAAGAAGATGAAATTAACTGTACCTCATTTCAAAATACACTGGAACTTTCAAGTATATTTAAATAAGGGGTACTTAGTCACCCCTCTGTTCAGATTGCAATTTGTTTAGTTATGATCAATATGCTCAAACCCTCTGTCAGGTCCACACCTGGGCGTAGCTGCGCCTGATGCCTTACCGCCTGGCAGGGGCCCTCCTGCGTCCGCCTTGCCCCCCCCCCCGGCTGGGATGTAGCTGCGCGGGTTGCCTTTGCGCCGGTCAGAGATTTGAGGTAAATGGCCTTGCCTCTACTCGGCTGTGGCCCTGCTGCTCTGTGCATTTGGGCATCTGGGCATCTGTCAAGGGTTCCTGGGGAGCGGCATTCAGGGTCATAGCCAGTGTCGGGTTTGTGGCCGTAGGGGAGTATACCTCACCCTCACACCCTCTCATCCACCCCTCTGCTTGGTTGGCCTCTTGCCTACTCTCCCTTCTCTACAGAACATCCTCCTTTCCCTCTCCCTCCATTCTCTCTCTTTCTTATGCTCACACTGATTCACTCTCCTCCTCTCCTCTCCACATCCAACCAGTCCTACAAAACCCACCACGACCTCTCTACTGAGCCCACCTTTATAGGTCTTCCTCCAGCTTCCCGCTCCCTTCCTCCCAGGCTTCCTCCTATCCCTAGGCAGCTTCCCCACCCTGGGAGGGCTGCTCGTGATGCCCTCCAGCGGGGTATGCTCTCAGGTGTTCCTCCTCTCTTTCCAGTCCCTCCCTGCTCTCCTATCTTTTCTTGCAAGGTGGGGCTAGATGCCATCCAGCTGGAGAAGCTCCCAAGTGTTCCTCCTCTCATTCCAGTTCCTCCCTGCTCTCTCATCCTTTCTTGCAGGATGGAGCTAGCAGGTCTTTTCCAAGTAATGCGGCTTGGCTGTCTCCTTCTCTGCTCGCAAGGTGCCAGACTGGCCGCCAGGGTTCTGGCTGCATGCACCTGGCCAGAACCCTGGAGGCCAGTCTGGCCTCCCCTGAGCTCTCTGGGCCTGTGGCTGGGACACTGGCTTGGGCAGCCATGCTGCTGTCTCCTGGCTGTCTCCCTGCCTATTCTCCTGGTGAGTACGGGGGCTGAGACTCTGACTCTGGACACCCTCAAAAAAGTTTGTATTTCTAATATTCAAAAAGGGTCCATATAGAATCATAAATACTTAGCTCTTCTATCCCAAGAGGTGTTTTGATCCTGCTTAGGAAGAAGGTTTGCCATTAGTCCACCCACAGCTGGTAAACCTTCATGTTTAAGCCAACACCATGCCTTCGAGAAACTAAGGAGAGGAATAAAAAATGGCCAGAAAATGGTATCCACGGTGATGCTCTAGGATTTTCTCCATGAGTCTTGGTCTTTACAACAGAGATTAGGGGAAAATCCTAGAGCTCAGGTGATGGGTATGTGACTTTTCTTTCTAATAGTCCAACTGTGCATGTTTTGTTGGCTTGACTAATAAGTTCGATCATGTTGGATTTCCACTTACTTGTGCCTGGGAATTGACAATCAGTTCTGCAAGTTCTGAGCACGTGCCAACATGATGAATACTACCAGCTAGACTGGTTGATAGTACAAGCTGCAGATACATTTTAATATAATTGGTCATAAATGTTGCACAAGATGACACATATGTACTCCATGCAAACTGTGAGTGTGTATCAGTGGGGCCACCCTGCCAGCCACCACTCTGGATGCTGCCATTGCACTGATGAAATACTACTTGAAATACTCATTTTGAATTGCAAGCAAATTGTAGAGGCAATCAGATGAAGTGCATGATTCAACTGCAGATACGCAATGCAAGCAAAATAATTTTGAACAGCTGTGTTTTGAACAACAAATCATCTCTGATTTAAATATGTCTTCATATATCCAACCAGTGGTGATTCCTAAAAAGGAAGAAGGAGTAGTGGTACAATCCCCTTCCTTTATTGTGAATAGTAATTTGAGCCCTCTTCATAAATGGCCAGTCATGTGGAGGCCAAGTTAGTGTGGAACTTCTGCCTTAAAACAGAAATAATTAGGGCTCTGTCTATCATGTTGGAATACAATTCTCTTTGGTCATGGATGGATGAGTTATATAACAACAACAACAACATCTGATTTATATACCACCCTTCAGGACAACTTAATGCCCACTCAGAGTGGTTTAACAAGTGTGTTATTATCCTTATGGCAATCACCCTGTGAGATGGGTGGAGCTGAGAGAGCTCCAAGAGAGCTGCGACTGACCCAAGGTCACCCAGCTGGCTTCAAGCAGAGGAGTGGAGAATCAAACCTAGTTCTTTAGATTAGAGTCCTGCTGATCTTAACCGCTACAACAAACTGGCTCTCATTCTGGAACCAAACTAGCCATAAAACTGAGATTGCCATGAATGAATCTTATGTAGATTTTTTTAAAAGTGTAAACAACCCATGAATGAAAACAGAATGGAGACTGTTTACCGTTTTTTCCTCATGCCATCTTCCCAACCTCAGTCTTCATACTGATACGTATTTCCCCATGTAGTGAATAACAACTGAGTTCTAGGAAATGGCACTGCCCTGTGGGACCCAACACAAATTGCCCCAAGGTTTAATAAAGACGTATACAAGTCCTAAGTTATGTCATATCTAAGAGGCCCCATAATGTTACTTTAAAAAAAAGTAATTTAGTATTTTTTATTTAAAGGTCCTTCATAATCAAAGGCCTTAAATTATAGTTTACTTAGCTGGTGTCTAAATTAAGCTCTGATTACCACACATTATGTTCAGATATGTTCTTTTACATTTCTTTTTTGCATGACCAGGAAGACCATTTTCATCCCACTTGCTTTCTTTGGCTTATTTCCCAGATTTGTTTGTTTCTTTATTGTGCCATTTCTGCTCCAGTTATATACCATCTAGATACAATTAATGTAAACCATGCATAAATGTCAATGGCAATATTTCTGTCAATATGATCGGGAAAAAGGAGGACCACAATCTTTTGTCTGAGTGTAAAGAAGCCATTATAAAAAAGTTTTTGAATCAAACTAGAGTTGTCCCAAAATAGTGTAACATCCCTTTAAAAAGCAGGTCTCCTGTTTACAATTACTTGGCCTTATTGTGATGAAACTTTCATTTCAAATGTTAAAATAAAGTTCACAGAACAGTAAGTACATACCATCCAAATCTACTTTGCCTTATTCCCATTCTAAGTACATTCTGTGAACTTGCTGGCAATTATTATTGTGAGGGCAGGCTCTAAGGCTCAGGGAACAGGCTGTAATAAACACGCTTGACACCTTGTGTGGAGTAAAATAGGCCACAACTTTATTGGTTACAGTGTTAGGAGTGTTGGCTCGGCGTAGGGTGCGGATCCCTGCATTGGCTGACTCGCCTGCCAGCCGATGACCCCTCACCTTTCAGCCCACCTGCTGAAAGGGAAACCGCGGGATGACAGTTAGTGGGAACCAATGGGCAGTAGCCTCTGATTGCCTCCCCTGCCACCTGGAAGCAGGTGTGGTCTGGCAGCCCCCCAAGCTGGGCTTGCTCCTGTCCATGCCTGCTCCAAGATCCCTTATGGGGATCTCCATCTATGGGGAAGCAGTACGCACAGGCCCTGTTTTCCTCCAAGGAGATCCATTCCCAACGCCAAAACCGCCACACAGAGCTTATAATACCCATGTTATAACACTGACAAAACCCATTGAAAACCACTCCAACCCATCAAATCACTATAACTCAAAGTTGCAACTAAATTGTAACCAAGCTACTTAAACACATTCAACCTGAATTAATATTCCCCTAAACAAACAAACCTTATTATAACCAACCTGTATAAACTGTACCAGAACTGGTGGGTGGGAGGGGATCGCTGTCAGAGCCCAACTGCCTCACACACCCCAGCCAGCTCCCTTAATAAAGAAGGGGGGGTGGACCTGAGGGAAGACTATCTTCCTCAGGTTGAGGGCTTTGTCCCCGCCCCTATTCCTCCCAGCCAGCATCTGATTGGCTGGCTGGGTTTGAATCCCGTGGCTCCCTGCGTGCCTTTGGGAACTGTGTCGGGAGCCGGATGGGAGGGCAAGGCAGAGCCGCTCTCCCTTTGCCCTGCGCCTTGCAAATGCTGGCCCTGCTGAGATTGGTGCCGGCAGCTTATAGGAAAAAAGAAACAAAAACTTGCAGTATTGTAGGCAGATGAAATATTTTTTTTAAATTTTAAAATGAAGGAAATGTAAAGACCCCTATACACTTTGCTCATTACTTCAACGGAGCAGAGAATGTAATGGTCTGTGAAACCTGTTTCACAGTTGCAGAATTTTCAGGGACTGTCTCTCCTTATGTTCAACTGCAGAATAAGTCTGATCTAGAAGCTCTTCCACTGATCCAGCCTGAATTCACTCATGATTGCTCTTGTGGTAGAATACGTTTTGTATTCTTTAACATATAACTCTAATAAAACTCCCACGTTTATCTTCTATCTTCAGGAAAGAATCCTCAAATTTTTAGTAGTATTCCCTTTTACTTTTGAGGGATTGAGCCATGGCTTAGTGATACAGTATCTGCTTTACTTGTAGAAGTCCTCAGTTCAATCCCTAGCCTTTTCAGTTAAAAAGATCTGGTAACAGGTGATAGGAAAGACCTCTGTTTGAGACCCTGTGGAGCTGCTGCCAGTCAAAATAGAGCAATGATCTGGCTCAGCATAAGGCATACATAGCAGAATTTGAGTCCAGTGGTACCTTAGAGATCAACAAGATTTCCAGGGTGTAAGCTATCAAGAGTCAAAGTTCCCTTCAGAATATCTGAAGAACATGATAAATGAGTGGTCATGCAACAATGTGTTGGTATAGTTTGTTCATTTCATAGTAATGTACACGATGGAGGGGAGGGATCACTCCTGCTCCACCTCCACTCACACACAACCAGCTCTGGTCCAGATAATGAAGGATACAAAGCAATGTTGAATAATAGTTGTAGATATTGAGTAACATAGAAGTGGCAGGAAAAGGGTGTTCAACAGAAATAAAACTAAGGATGATGCTCTGAAGATAGACACTGGAAGATAAATGTGGTAGTTTCATAAGAGTTGTCATGTGTTAAAGAACACAGAATGTATTACACCAACAGTGCAATCACTAGGGAATTCAGTCTTCTACTTTCTATCCCCAAGCAACAATGAACATTTGATGCTATAGAAGTAGCTTAGAATCTTCCCCCCAAAGTATGATATTTTATGTGTGTGTGCACTTTTTATGTACTTCATAGAAGCATTTTAACATAAATATAATTCTAGTATTGAGAAAAGACAAGGGATCTTGTGGGAAATAAGCTGCCTCCTAAGAGTAAGGCCACTATTTTATGTGCTTTGAATGTCCCCTAGCTAGTGTGTCTATTGACCACTTGTGTACTCTGCTAAAGTAGATGCAAACTATTGAGTACTGTGATTTCAGCTCAAAAGGAATAGAGATTTTAGCTCATAGTAACAGCTTTATTGAGAACTGGAAGCAAACAGATGAAAGCAGAGGCTCAACAGGAGCCAATATATACACATAAAAGCCACACCCCTTTCAAGTAATAACCAATAGGAACACACACAACTAGAATCCTCAATTTGCATTAACTATATACAAGGTAGCTGATTTGCAGCTTTGTGATTGGTCTTTATTTCTGTGGACCGATTGGCTGCTGCCAACAAGTAACAACCAATGAACATCAAGGCATTAGGAGCCTAGCTCAGCCCGAACTCAACCCAGTAAATAACACCCCTCCCCCCTAAGCTTGGGAAACCCCATGCCAAATGAAATCATCAAGATAGGCTGGGGGATGGTGAACCCTCTGGGACCTGTGCAGCCCTTCTGCACCAGAGGGCCCTGTGCTTGAAGACTCAGTGTCTGTTACTGGCTCTGCTTCAGTGGTGGAGGGATCTCTTGCATGAGCTTTCATGCTGTTGTCTTTGGGTGTCTGATCTCTGCAGTCCTCAGCCACCGTGGCAGGTTTAGTTCCTGAGTTCATGGAGTGAGGGGAAAGGTCCCTGTCCTGCCCCTGTTCCTGTGGCGGCCAGTGCTGTCAAAGCTGGTTGATGTGTCATTGGTAGACATTGCCAGCAGAGTCGGCCACTTCATAAGAGATTGGTCCTGTGGCCCTAATCACAGATGCTGGTAACCACACAGGCCCATCCCCATAATGTTTTGCATAGATGAGGTCACCAACTGGAACCTCCGGGGCGACCCCACTACTTCTGGCTCCCACTGGTGGAGCTGATCAAGCAAGGTGGTTAACTGCCACCTCATTAACAGTTCTGCAGGGCTCCAGCCCATCGCTGCCAAAGTAGGAGTTCTGTCAACTGCAGGTTCAGGTTCCTGTGACCAAACATGTGCAGTGAGTCTTTCGCTGTCCTCACCATGCATTCTTTCTGCCTGTTCGTTGATGGGTGGAAAGGCACCAACATCTCATGCCAGATAGCGTTGTTGTTCAGGAACCTTGGGAACTCTTGCGACGTGAACTGGGCACCATTGTCCAACACGATTGTGTCGGGTATTCCATGGTTTGCAAACATTCACGTAGCGAACGGATGACAATCATAGATGTCATGGCTGACATGGGGATGATTTCCAGACATTTGGAGAATGAGTCCATGACTATCAAGAATACATGCCCTTGAAAAGGCCCAGCAAAGTCTATATGGAGCCGCAACCACGGAGTTCGTGTTGTCTCCCAGGATTGTACAGGGGCCTGTGGCATGTTAAGGTGAGATTCCTGGCAAAGCTAGCAGGTCTGGACCCATCTTTCCACTCCTAAGTCCATCCTGGGCCACCACACATAGCTGCGGACCAGGGTCTTCATTTTCACAATTCCTGGGTACCCTACATGAAGTGCCTCGAGCACCCGCTGATGCAGCCTGGGTGGAACAATGACTTTGCTCCCCCAGAGAAAGCATCCCTTGTGCACCAACAGTTCATGTTTGTGGGAGCTATATGGCTGGAAGTCAGAGTCCATCCTGCTGGCAAGCCACCCCCTCCACACCCAGTTGAGGACCCTGGAGACTGTGGGGTCTTTGGTGGAATGGGCAGCAATGTCCAATGCCAGAAGGGGTGGCTGAGGCAAGTCCTCCAGTTGCACAACCCCATAAACAGGAAAGGGGTTGGTGGCAGGACCCAGTAACAGCAGGCGGCTGAGGGCGTCAGCTTGCCAATGGCTTTGCCTGGCCTGTAGAAAAGCTGGTAGCTGTAGGCCGACAGAAACACCGACCTGTGCAGCATCCAGGGGGATATGACTTGTGGGGTCTGCTGGTCTGAAGCGAAGAGGCCTAGAAGAGGCTCGTGGTCGGTTGCAATTTCGAAGTGATGCCCGTAAACGTAGTCATGGAATTTTTTAACTCCCGTGACCAGGGCAAGGGCCTCTTTGTCTATTTGTGTGTAGTTCCTTTCTGCTTGCGATGATGTCCTTGAAAAGTACATGATAGGGGCCTCCCGCCCATCTGGCGACTCAGGACCACGCCAACTCCATAAGGCAAGGCATCACAGGCAAGGATAAGTGTCTTGGGTTCATCATAGTGTGTCAATATTGTGTTGGATGACAGGAGCTCCTTAACAGCAGTGAACGCAAGGGCGTGCTTTTGGCCCCAGGTCCAAGGAGTGTTCTTCTCCAGCAATCGATGTAGGGGCTCTGCTAGTGATGCCTTGTGCGGCAGGAACACATGATAAAAGTTCAGGATCCCTAAAAACACTTGTATCTCTTTCTTGAGCAAGGTGATGGTGCACTGGTGATAGCTCACACCTTGCTATCCGTCGGGTGGATGCCGTCGGCATCGGTTAGTAACCCCAGGAACTCCACTCACGGAACACCAAACTGGCACTTCTCTTTCTTTACTTTCAGCCTGGTGTCTTGGAGACGGCAGAGGACTTCTCGAAGGTGACAGGCAAGTTTTGTGGAGGATGTCCCCATGATTAGGACATCAACAAAGTAAGGGATGACTCCTGGGATTCCCCTTAGCAGTCCCTCCATAAGTCCCTGGAAAATGCCAGGGGCCACGCTGACCCCAAACTGCAGCCACTTAACCTAGAATGCTCCGTGGTGGGTGATGATGGTCTGCGCTTCTGCAGTGGCATTGTCCACAGGGAGCTGCTGGTAGGCTTGCACTAGGTCAATCTTGGCAAAGGTCTTCCCTCCTGCTAGAGATGCCAGGAGGTGACTGACTACCGGCACTGGATATGCATGCTGTTGTAGAGCTTTGTTTATTGTGCACTTGTAATCTGCACAAATACGAACTGCCCCATTGGCCTTGATGGATGTGACAGTTGGTGTCTCCCAATGGGCATGTGATATGGGCTCAAGGACTCCCTGGGTGATCAGGCGCTCTAGCACCTCATCGATGCACGGTTTAAGTGTGAAGGGAACTCAACACGCCTTAAGACGGGTTGGCAGTACCATTGGATTGAGGTTGAAGGAGACAGGCAGCCCTGTGTAGCACCCTAACGAGCCATTGGACACAGTGGGAAACTCTGCACATACTGAGAGATCTCTGTCTTTTGGTGCTACACCTCTGAAGATGCCAGCCACAGCTGCTGGCGAAACGTCAGGAACTACAATGCCAAGACCATGGCAATACAGCCCGGAAAACCCACAACAACCATCTGCACATACTGCTTCGATGTTAGATTGGTTGACATGTTGGGCTTCGGTGACGTGGATGCCCAATGCCTCAAACCAATTGAGTCCCAGTGAGGCACCCCTTAACTATGACCAGATGGAGGGGGCCATGAAAGTGTAGCTGACCATGACTCGGCCAACACCCGCTACTGGAACCCAACAACCCTGGAAGTCCATCAGGATTAGATCACATGGCTTCAGCTGTTGGTTCTTCCCCTGGGGCACACTTGGTTGAAAGTGTCCATGAAGATGATAGAGAGTGTTGACCTGGACTGAACTTCCCTCTCACACAGCATCCCCTCAGTGCGCACCATGGCACAGATCTATTTGGTGCCCATTTTAGTGTTCAGGACAACGGTTTTGCCGGAACACTTGGTCATGGAGTGGCATTCTTCAGGCTGGGGAAAACCCTTCACTGCCAGCCGTTGTGAGTTTAGAATGAGGCACAGAGACTGCATTTGGGAGCCTCCCTTCTTGGTAGCTCTACAGGCCCGTGTGATGTGATCCTTCTTCCTGCACACCCAGCATTCAGCATCGTGGAATCTACAAGTTCTTCTCTCATGGTTTCCCTCACAGCTGGCTCATAGGGATCCACTATTTGGATACTGTTCAGAACGCTTGGCTCATGCGGCTTGAGTTCAGTGAATTTCATCATGTTCTTCGGAGTCACTCTCGAGGCTCTCATGGTGGACCTGTTCTGCTCTCTTGGGCAGTGCCAGATACTGTGACTGTCATACTTCTTTGGTGGACTGGTAAGCTGCTTCCGCCGTGAGGGCCTCCTTATAAGCCATTTTGAAATCAAGGTTCTTCTTCGCGAAGAGTCATCTCTGCAGTTTTTCATCCTGTAGGCTGCATACTAGCTGATCACAGAGGGCTTCTTCTAGGTCAGCGAATTCACAGAGCCATGCTAACTTCTGCAGTGCCGTGACGAATGTGGCGATTGGTGTCTGGTCACGCTTGTAGAAGGCGTGGCGGCATGCAATTTTTGATGGCTGCGGCGAGAAGTGGTCTTTCAGCTTCGCCTTGATTGTTGCAGGTAACACCTCTTCCAGTACTTCCGGTGCCATGAGAGCGCGGCCAATTTCGAACACTGAGCAGCCACAGACACTGAGGAAGACTGCTTTCTCCTGCTCAGCACCAGTGATCTCATTTGTCTTGAGGTGAAATTGGAACCGTGAGATGTATGAGTCCCAGTTCTCAGCAGCGGCATCAAATGGTTCTAACTGGCCCTTGGTGGCCATGCTGTCTATTGCTCTGAAGTGAACGAAGGATGGCAGAGGCAACAATTCCTCGCTGGTAAGTAATTCAGCCTTGAGTGCTGCAGGGCTACCTACCCACCTTCAGTTCTTTTAGCTCTTGTCGCTGCAGGGCTGCCTACCTGCTCTGCATCCCATCCTTATTACCAGTATTGAGTATTGTGATTTCAGCTCAAAAGGAATAGAGATTTCAACTCATAGTAACAGCTTTATTGAGAACTGGAAGCATACAGATGAAAGCGGAGGCTCAACAGGAGCCAATATAGAGAGATAAACCCCATGCCCCTTTCAAGTAATAACCAATAGGAACACACACAACTAGAATTCTCAATTTGCATTAACCTTGCGGAAGCCAGGTTCAAGTGGCCAGCTCAAGGTTGATTCAGCTTTCCATCCTTCTGAGGTCGGTAAAATGAGTACCCACTTTCTGGGGGTTAAAGTGTAGGTGACTGGGGAAGGCAATGGCAAACCACCCTGTAAAAAGTCTGCCAAGAAAACATTGTGATGCGATGTCCCCCCCCCCCCCCCGCGGGTCAGTAATGACTTGGTGCTTGCACAGAGGACTACGTTTACTTTTACCCAGGTCTTTTTTTCTGGGAAAAGAGGTGGTGGAACCACACAATGACGTCACTTTGGTTCAGCTGGAACAAAGGGGAAATTTTTTAAAGTTTAAATTGCCCTTGGCAAAAATAGGCACATGGACGGTGGCCCTGTCCCCTGATCTCCAGACAGATGGGAGTTTAGATTGCCCTCTGCGCCACCCCTCTGTCTGGAGATCAGGGGGCGGGGCCACCAGCCAAGTGACGATTATAAAGAGATGCCGGAACTCCATTCCACCACGTTCCCACTGAAAAAAAGCCCTGCTTTTACCCAGATTCTGGAGTGCAGACATAATCCCTTGATAGAATCTTTGCAAAACATGAGAAAGTGAGGCCTTAATACATCCACAGCACACATTAACTTCATATCATGCATAATTCCAGTTAATCAAAGCTTTCTAGCCCTTTTGTGGATCAGAGAGAGGGCATCTTTTCCTGGGGCTGTGCTCAGCAATAATTTAATTTCCAAGATGATTAAAGACCTAGCATTGCAGAGGTGTGAGGAGTGCAGCGATACAACACCCCTCCCCCCCCCCATCCTTCAGGGCTACAGTTTCTACGTGCTTTAGCAGGCTGATGCTGAGAAATGACTAAGATCAGATAGCAGCTGGTACACAGAAGGTTCTTCTGACCTGTTTCAACTTTCGTGATGACTCCAGTTCTAAACTAGCAAGTTTATTACTTCACAGATGTTTCAGGATTTAATGTCAGAAACCTTTAATCAAATGAGTGAGACGGCTTATTCAAACTGCTTATTTAAAGCAAGCAAATAAGTACATAAATGCAAGTTTGAATACTAATTCTTTTCTATGGTGGATGAGAAAAGATATCTTGAAAATTACGGACAGGTGGAATGTAATATCCTCAAACTTGTATCTGTAAGGATGCCTGAGAATTCTTCCCAGGTTGGGAATCATGATGCATGCTGGGCCAGGAGGAAGTCACAGTGGCATTTCAGGGCAACTTACTAAGATCTGTTGCAGCTTCTGAAAGAAAGAAAGAAAGAAAGAAAGAAAGAAAGAAAGAAAGAAAGAAAGAAAGAAAGAAAGAAAGAAAGAAAGAAAAAGTTGTGTGTACAAGCAGCCTCTAGGGTATAACTTTCTGCTTCAGTCTTGGCCCTTCAGGGTTCCTGTAGCAAACTGGTGACTGCTGAGGCTTGACTGGGAGGCTGAGTACAAATGCAGGCTGAGCCTGAGTGAGTGCTGAATAACAATTTATTTGTATATAAAGCTGGAATGTCATGGAAGGAAGCAAGCAAGCAAGCTTCGAAAAGATTTTTCTGAGAACTCTAGGAGCTGGTCACATTGGTTCTCCTAAGACACTGAGACCTGCGTCACACAGATGGAGCCATGCCTTCTGTTGTCATATGTGTGCATGGGGGTGAGGTGGTACATTAGGATTGCTTGCTCTTCAAATATCCCTGCTTACTAGAGATGGTCCCTGTTTGCTAGTACACATCTCTACAGACTCATTGTCCTTTAAAGTTGCCATCTCTAGTTTGGAAAATTCCAAGAGATTTGCAAGATTTGAGTCCAGTTTCTTGTTGGTCTTCAAGATGGTGCTGGACTCGAATTGTGTTGTTCTAATGCAGGTCAACATGGCTATCCACCTGAAAAAAATCCTAGAGATTTGACGGTGATGCCTCAGGAGGGTTGAGTTTGAAAAGGGGATGGAAGTCAGTGGAGATATGATTCCACAGAGTCCATCCTCTAAAGCTGCCCTTTACCCAGGGAAACTGATCTTGGTGGTCTGAAGATTCACTGTAATTCCAGAAAAACTCCAGGCACCACCTGGAGTTTGGTAACTCAACACAGGGTTGCAAACAGTGGGTTAGGAAATTCCTGGAGATTTGGGGGAGGAGACTATGAATGGTGGAGTTTAGTAAGGGGAGGGAACTCATCATGGATGTGGTGCTGTAGAGTCCCTCCTCCAAAGCTGCTATGTTCTTCATGGGAACTGATCTCTGTAGGCTGGAGATCAGTTGTAACTCTGGGCGAATGCCAACCCCCTCCCCCAACTAGAGGGTGGCAACCCTTGTTCCATACCATGTATGTTGTAAGCGGCACAGAGGCCCTCTGATCCTGCACATGCTCAGAAGAGTCATTGCCACAATATGTAAGGTAACTATAATTCCCCAGGGCCATAGTCAGCACTTCAGGGAGAGCACTGAGCAGGCCAGTGATTGCTTGGGTGACTTCTATGCCACCTCCAGCATCCTTGAATCTTCAGGGCTAGTTTGCATTAGTGTATTGGTATATTGTTGAGCATATCCGTTCAGCAAATTTGAAATGTGATGAAATGGTTTTATGATTACTTCACTGCGTCAGAACTCAACACATTCTTAGAGCACACTTGTGGGGAAAAAAATCTTCCTTGTTTTATCACTTTTAAGTACCTTTTTCTGTATTGACCTAATGGAGCTTTTACCTCAAATGAGCCCATGTAAATGAAGTGAAATAACATACTCTCCTGAGCTCACCCAATTATGGTTCTCAGATCTTGCCCAGTTTCCCTTAGTACCTTATACTGAGCCACTTTATACTCAGCTACCTTATACTGAGCCCGACTATCAGTCCACCTAGCTAAATATAGCTGCTCTGATTAGGAGCTGCTCTCCTGATACTGATACCGGAGTGCTCAAAGACACTTGTACTGAAATGCTCAATGTAGATCGTGCATCTCTGTCCATAAAATGCATACTGCAGGCTCAGATAGCCTCAGTCCGCCTTGGAGCCATACAAGGAAGGGAAAGGGCAGTTAACCCTTCCACCTCCACTCATTTCCATTACTCATTTTATTATTAGCATTTTAAAGGAAGAAAGATGTGTTCTTTAAAAATATGCACCCATTCTAATAACAAAGCAGGGAGCCTAATTTTGGATAGCGAAATAAGTGGAGGAGATTGAAATGCCCTCTGCTTTCCCTGAATAGTGCCTAGGAAAATTGACCTAAAACAACCCTGTAACTTACATTTTATGGAGTGGACATGACTTGAGAACTCATTTTATCAGTTTGAGCCCTGAGATGTTTTAAGTAGAGATGTCGAGGTCTGACCGACAACCTTCTACATGCAAAGGATGTTTCCCAACATCGTGTTTTAGCCATGTGCTCCCTTTTCTCTCTCCTCATATTTCAAATGACTGACAGTGCATCTCAGAGGAAATAAATAGTATAAAACCCTGTATACTTCTATATACATCAAAGCCTTCTGCGCATCAAAAGAAGATAAGCACATAACTCTACATATTATGTACATGGTAGGAGGTTAAACTGGGTGGTGAAGCAGTCACACAATACTTTCACCCCATGCTGAGAGCTATGCAGTTGCTATCAAAGGTGAAGAGTGTTTTGAGTATAATTTTTAAAAATGGAACATGTAATAACAGCTGTACTTAAAAACACCAGTATATAAGCGAGTTTACATTTCAGGATGTTTCAGTCGTAGATCTAAATGAGAAACATTCTAGTCTTGTGTTAAAAGGCCCACCAGTAAGATTTCTTAGCTAAAGGTAATAGATTAGCTTTTGATAATCATCTGACCTTTCTGGTGCTTATCTGAATTGAACATCCCAGCCACCTGGAGAATCACTAACAGCTTATTCGAAAGTACCATTCTTCTGCCAAGTTGTAAGCAGCCTCTGTTGCAGAGGTGACTGTGAGTAGGATGACCTACAGCAGCTTTACTGGATGAACACTTGCCCTGTTTTGTGCATACATACAGAGTTCCCCTTTATGAGATACTGAAGGGCAGCAGATGGAAGAGTCAGACCTCCTGGATTGCATTACCCTCTGCTAAGAAGTATGAATGATCTTCAGCAATTCTCAGAAGCTGAAAGAGTGACACTATAGGGAAAAACTTGATTGCCATAAATTCCCAGCCAGTCTTTACACACGCGGTTTTTTCTGCTTCTGTAATTTAGAGAGATTAAACAACTAAGCTGTATTCTGCTTCCCAAGGGCCCTGAAACCTGTTCACCTACTCCTGTCCCCTCAGGCAGAGTGGAACCTACATTTCATGGAACCTGATCCTTTGAATTCATTTGGAAGCAGTTGAAAGTTTCCGTATGTCAAGTGAGAAAGCTGATTTTATGCTGACACTGGATTAGTCAGAGATGAACAGCAGAGAACACAGTGGCAGAGGATCAAGCTCTTATTTCTGCAGTCTTAGATTAGGCCTTGCATGACAGTTCAAATCAAGGATATGGATTATGTTGTGTGCCATAGACATGCCTTTGGGGTCTGGTGTAATATGGAGAAAACCATATATAAAATGGATACAACAGAATTTATGCGTATATTGCATGTCCTCTACAACAGTTGCTGTTTATTCTCACATCATATTATACAGTGGTGACAGTTACTCTAGCAGAGAGTTGTTTATCTCTACAGAATTCCCACTGGGCTTTATTTAGAAAGAGGCGTTTATGCTTTTCAATTTTAACATAGCAGTGATCCTTTGGTATGACAAGGTATTAATACAGGTGAGCCTATGTCATTGCAATTCCACATATATTTATTTGAAAGTACGTCCCAGTGAGTTTAATGGGATCTACTCCCATCTTGTATGAATGTTTGTCTTTGTATGTGTGTGTGAGAGAGAGCGAGGGGAGGGGAGGACAGAAAGACAGAGAGAGAATTGTAGCATTTATTTTTGTCCTTTAGTCCTATTTATTTCAGTGAGACTTGGAGTTGCTTCACATATTCATACACATTAATTGATGATGACTTTGGTGTGTGTGAATGAGCTGATCTCATTTCAAGCATCTCTTGGGCAATTTTAATGTTATTTCACATCTCCTCAGAAACAACACTTTTCATCAGTGCAACCAAGTGAAAAGAATCAAGTGAAGTGATATACAAGTGTATGTGAAGCAGCCCCTAATTTATTCATTTGTTTATTTAAAATACATATACTACTTTTCTGCAAATGGTAATCACCCTAAGCATTCCCTAGCTGGGGAAATTTAAAAAAAAAACCCTCAGGAACTGATATGCATGATGCATTATTTTTTTAAAAAAACTTCTGGGGGAGCAAAGGAGAATGGTCTCTTCTGGCTCCAAGGTAGGGCTTGCAGTTGAACAGATGATGGGGCCAGTAGTGAAAAGGAGGCCTCCTCCTCAAATCTGCTATCTAAGGAATGTTTCTCAAGTTGGCTCATTATAGAGCTGGCCCTGCTTCGGTACAAATAAATACTGCACACGTTTCATTGTTTCCCCAAGTTTCTTTTAAAAGATGCTTTAGAGTTCTAGACAAGAGATGTAGAGTTTTTTCCAGAGTATAATGTGATTGCTGGAACCATCAGGAAGAGAAGGGGGAGCAGCCTGCCATCATGTCTGGACCCTGCGTGAGTAGAGGAGTTCTACTTCCAGCTTCTGACTGCCCTTATTGAAGCAATCAGCGTTGGGTGAAACTGCTGAGATTGCCTTTGCTCCTGCAATGGAAGCAATTGGCTGGTGGGTGTAAGTCTGACAATCTGTTACTGGAAGGGTGGGACAGCGGCCAGAGCAGCCATGGTAGGAAGACTTTGAGGACGTTAAGGCACCTGTCCACCAGCTGTGAGTCTGTGCTTGTTGTGGGAGGGGTTGGATTTTGTAAGCGGCATTGAAGATTGTACATAGTAGAAAGGCAGGCAAAAAATCTCTGAAACTACACATGTTCTATATGTTCAGAGTTGATAGTGTTATTTGGCTTTGCAGAGGACAAATGGTGAATCCATATGTTTTGGATAATTATGAGTAGCCTTTTGTCTTCCTTCCCACATTCTTTCCTCCCTTCTTACATACATACAAACACATCAATATATTGAATGTATATCACTGACCTATTGGAGACTATTTGGAAGGAAGGACCTTTGAGACAAACAGGCAAGGCCAAAGGAGCACCTAAATGAAGAAGCATCCCTTCTGTTTTTCTGATAATGCAGTCATAGCTGCCTGGAGACAAGAGCTCAGTTCAGTCTGTTAATAGAACTCTGCTTCTCAGTGGCATTCCCGTTATCTCATAAACATAATTTCAGGGCTGCAGCTGCAAAACAATTTCTCATGTTTACTTTCCCCTTTGTTTGATTTGTTTTAAATGTATGATTTTCAGTTTTTCTCCTCACTTCTCAATTTCCCTTCGGAGATACAAAATGCAAACAATATAACCTGCACCTGTGATCATGGGTGCACTTTAGGGTTTTGTTTTCCTGATCTAGATAACAGACAAGTTTGCTGACTGAAAACAGAACCTTTTATTTTATTCTACTCCCAGTTTTCTTTCCTTGGCATAATATATTAAGGCTGAACTAAAACAAGGGAAGGGTATATATCATCAATATATTCTTCTCCACTAAATGTGTTTCCATACTTTGTAAGTTTTTAGAATGAAATGACAGTGTTCATGAAATGGAACTGGCCCCCATCAACATACTTTTGGGGTGCCTCCTGTGTAGTACTTCATTTCAGAAGAAAGCCCTCTGCGGGACTTCCTGTGGTGCTTAGCGTTGCCAGGTTACTCCTGACAACTGGTGGGGGACTTACTGGGACATCATTATATTGCTGGCTGATGTCACTCCCTGTCTGCCCAGAAATGACTTTAGCTTGTTGCTAGGGGATGCTAGGGGCACTATAATATTTGTTCAAAACTCTGTGGTTTAATCATAGAGTTTTGCCCAAATACTGGAGTATCCCTGTCATCTGTTGGTGATGTGCTGCTATTACTTCTGAGTGCACAGGGAGTGACATCAGCACTTTGGGATGCTGCCAACACCCTTTCTCAGTTTCCTACCATTTCTTATCCCTGCTAGCTAGCTGAATTTTGGTGGAGGATCCCCCGCTGCCAGTGGGAGAATGGCAAGCCTGGTGGTACTCCCAGAGATCTGTATACGTACCTGTGGGAACCAATAGCATCCCTCTACTTCGAGGCATTTAAATGACAATGCATTTACATCAAGCTGTTTGCACACTTATTAGATCCCATTTCAGCACCATTATTGTTTCAGCATTGGCCGTCTTTTAATGACTGTATTGTCAAATCTAGTTGACTAAGTCAAAATGGTGTGAAAGCAACATCCAATTGGGGCTGCAAAGTAGAGTGGCACTGTTGCTTCCCAGATTCATGACTGGAGTCAATGTTTGTTATATGTACATTCCTGTTTTTTTCTCTGCCTCCTGAGAACGGACTCATACACTGGGGAGATCTGTTCTTTGTATTTTGTTGGGATCTGTTTGCATCTCTGCTTAATAACAGTTCTTATTGAAAGTCATGTGAGTTAGTCCTCTGTTAGTTGATTGTCTACATTTAGGGCATGTACAAATCAAAACATGCATTTCTTGCCTTGTCTCCCTCACAGTTTGGACGCAGAAAGGTCAGATTAAGTAGAAATAATATTGGGTTTGTATAAAAGTATAGTGTAAGAATAATACGAGGCTATCATAGTCTATAGTTATATCCATGATAAGGGTTATTGCTATGGTAATTATAGAAATATATTTTATTTTCTATAACTTTCATTCTGCCTGGAGAAATGTTCTGTAAAGCTGCATACTCCCCTATCAACAAAAAGTTTCCATTTTTCTATGTTTTGATAGGTTGGGAGGAGTCTGCTAAGCAATAGGTGCTTGAGGTATTTGGACCATGAAAGAGAAAGGAGATGTAACAATTGTTGATATTTTTAAGGTTCTCTCATCTGACGCCAATTGATGTTAATGCTGTCAAATGGGCAAAACTGGTTATGGCATTGGTTTAAGAGCTTTTGTGTATGTTGCAGGAGATCTTGAAGAGGAAGCACTTAAGCACTCTGCTTCCTTTCCCCCCTCACACCATAATATGTGAAACGTGTTCATGCATCACCCTCACAATTTAATTCATTTATATTTTATATACAGCTTTCCCCCTAATGGGGATCCAAAGTGGCTTACAACATCATTCTCTCCTCCTCTATTTTATTCTCACAACAACCCTGAGAGAGAATGACTGGCCTAAAGTCACCCAGTGAGCTTCCATGGGAGACTGGGGATTCAAATCTGGGTTCCCTAGGTCTAGTTTGACATTGTAACCACTACACTACACTACACTACACTACACTACACTACACTTGATCTGTGCCTGAAAAAGGGACATAAATATGTTCTGGATGTAGGGTTACCAGCCTCCAGGTAGTGGCTGGAGATTTCCTGGAATTACAACTGGTCTCCAGGCCACAGAGATCAGTTCACCTTGAAAAAATGGCTATTTTGGGGGGTGGACTCTATGGAATTATGCCATGCCAAGGTCCTTTCCCTTCCCAAACCCTACTTCCTCCAGGTTTCTCCAGGTTTCACTTCCCAGATCTCCAGGAATTTCCCAACTTGGAGCTGGCAACCCTATCTGGATGCCATGGTAGTAGCAGGGTCATCTCTTTGTAGATGTGTTTCTGCCCTTCATACACAGTAAAAAAAGCAAAAAAACCCACAATTTAATTTACTCTTTCTATCTGTTTCATTATTCTGTGAAACATCCAAAGTGGGTCTTACATTGTGCTTACACAGGTTGAGTATAGCAGGATTTGAGTCCAATGGCACCTTAGAAACCAACATGACTTTCAAAATATAAGCATTTGAGAGTCCACACTCCCTTCTTCAGATACTTTGACCTGGAAATCTTGTTGGTCTCTAAGGTGCCACTGGACTCAAATCCTGCTGTTCTACTGCAGACCAATCTGACTACCTACCTGTAACTACTTTTAAGGCTGGGGGTACTGATTTAGGTATTGATAACTGGCAATCTAATCAGCTTCCTTCAAAGGGTCAGATTCAGCTTGGAACCATCAGTTGCTGGCCTCATCTAGAAGAAATTTAAGTAATACTTAAATAATACCAGTTTTCTGATTAAATTTTTGTGCAGATGTTATCTTCAGGTTGAGATGGCCTTTATTATGTTGCTTTACATTATATGATCACTTTGCAAGCACTAGAACATCAAACGTGAAGAATGTGTTGTCCAAAACCCAAAATAGAAAAACCTTCCTCCGCCTCCCTTTGACATCCATAACAAAGACATTTCTGCCAGGCACAGATCTTCCTGCATTAACTTCCAGGCCAAATTGTGTATAGTGTTTTTTGCTTAGGCAGATCAGCTCTGGTATGTCAGCAAGAAATCAGGCCTTTGGGTTTGTGTTTGCTCTAGCAGTAGTATTTGAGTTTCCCCTTTAAGCAGCTCTAGTAAAAGCTTAGAAACAGCCTGGGGCATTTTAATTATTCTACTCACACTACATAGAAGGAGAGAGCAAATCGTGATATTAAAGGTGAAAGAGCACAGGAATGTTTTATTTATTTTACTTTTTCCTGTGGGATTTCAAGCAATCTCTTTGCTACTTTTTTTTTTTGGCTGTATGTGACATGTATAAATAAGACCCTAGTCTTTTTATAAGAGAAGTGGGGTTTAGTGGGGTTTTCTCTTTTTAATCAGCTGAGCTATCTCATGTGAAGGTCACTGTTGCACTACCAACATGTAAATGGAAGCTCTCATAGAAGCAGTAACTTCTAAGTAAGACTGCTTAGTATTTTATCTCTTTAAGACTATGTTGATGTGAACTATTCCTTCAGGATAACAAATCCTTAACAAGCTTTATCTCTTGTTCTTACCATGTGAGAAGACATCTGAAGTATCCCTCTATTTCATATTTCCAGCAAGGGATTACATGTTTACATCAATGATACTTCTGAAATTTTCTGCTGGATTTTGGATTTTCAAGTAACCTATGGTGCAGTCCTAACCAGAGCTATAAATCCAAATAAAATAAAATAAAAAAGAAATAAATATTGAAGTCATTGGGTTTAGAAGTAGACATGGGCACGAATTTAAATACAAATCAAATTTCATGATGAATCGGACTGATTCGTGTATCACGAAATTGTGTTTCATGAGGCTTTGTTTTTCACGAAATCCATGACATTTTGGGCAATTCTTTCGATTCATGAATGCTTCATGATGCCAGTCAGGCTGGCACCAATCCATTGATTCCCTAGGCAACATAGGCCCGGAATGTCTGCAGACCTTTTGTTGCTGTGGAAACCCCAATCTTAGCCCACATAACCTTGATAGGCAGCTCTCCCTGCCAATCTGTGAGCTCCCATTCTGTTCTATGAGAGCAACAAGCAGGGGGGAGATGGGCCTTCTGTAGCCATGGGAACACCATGGGAAACCCTGTTAGGCAGGTATGTCTGCCAACCAGAGAGCTTCTGTTCTATTCTGTGTGTGCATTTCTTATACAAGGCACAGCTCTGTGCCTCCTGCTTTCAGTTCCAGTAGACAGAGGGAGAGGAAGGAGCTGTTGCTGGGATTTGGAGTGAGAGAGAGTGGATTTGGGAGCTTTTGGATGGATTTGCTGCTGCTTCAATGAGACTGAAAAGCCTCTTTCTTATTTTCCACTCTTGGTCTTGCTGGGAAGAGCATTGGGTGAGGGTGCCTTTTTTCCTCCACCCCACCCCAGACTCAGGGCATTGCCTGGCTCTGGGGCCTAGCTTGACAGAGACCACCCCCATCCCCCAAGCTTGTGGCAGCCAGGGGGACAGAAGGGAGGCAGTCTCCCAGTCAACGTAATGTAGTCTTCACTAAACTTAGAGGGTGGCTGGAGGAGAGCCTGCTGAAGTCTCCCTGTGAGCTTGGAATCTCTGGGTATGAAAGGGACCATTGTAGGCCCCAGGATCTGATGGATCATGAACCTAATGAATAGTTTCACAAAAGGGGACAATTTCATGAAAGTTTGTGGTTCGTGGCTTGTGGAATCCAATGAACCATGAAACTCAGGGTTCATTTTTTCCCTATTTTGTGCCCATCTCTACTTAGAAGAATATGACTCTGGTTAAGATTGCACCACTGGTCTTGTTTCTGAAGAGGAATTAATGTATTAAGAATTATCTATTGTTTGGTTTTTCCATTCTGAATTTTGTACAAAGCAATATGCACATACAGTTTGCTCAGCTCTGTTAGTGCCTTCCCCATTGATGTTTACCAATTATATGCTGCCAACCCCTCCCCCAACAGTCTTGATGTATGGTTGTTATATGTATAGTTGTCTCAAGATCCTTTCAATGGTGTTCCATAAATGTGCAGGAAAACATATGCTCATCAGTAAAACATCACACACAAAGTTTCTTGGAAGAACGAGATTCAGGTCCAGAGTCAGAGCTCTGTTCAACTAGTTGATCTAGTTAATCTTTAAGGTGCTAATGGACCTGAATGTTGCTATTTTATTACAGACCCATCTAAAAGAATCTTGGTGTGATGATGTCTGGGACCACATCAAGATTACTCTTTGCAAACTTGAAACACAGCTGCTGATCACTAATGTGCTGGTAGGAGGACTGAAATGAGCCACTAAAACTGAAAGTTGTAGAACACTGTGTATGACACCATTCTGGAATTAGTTTGCAAAATTCTCCTGCTTAATCTACAAGTCCCCCTTCTTGGATACACACCTTAACACAATGAGGGGGTTTGAATGTGTCAGTGAAGCTGAGAGCAACACCGTCAGGAGCACAGGCTTGGTCAAGAATCTAAACTTCTGGAAGAGTCACTCAAGGCAGAATGGTCAAAGCTGAGACACCACACTAAGATGTATCCACGCCCTTCAAGAATCAATGGTCACATCAGCAAAGAGAATTGAATGTTCTAATGGTGATGAGAGCGGAAGAATCCTTGAAGGTTAGCTACTGGGCAGCAGCAGTAGTGGAAGGTGACACTGGTGGAGGATCTTTCACAGACAGAAAATCACACAGTGTTTTACTGCGGAAATGAACTCAAAAGAAACGGTGTTGCTCTAATAGTGAGGTGAGACATAGCACAAGCAGTTAAGAGCTACAACACAAAGTTTGACCAAGTAATATCAATCGGACTTCAGGGAAAGCCTGTTAACATAACCACCATTCAAGTTTATGCTCCAACTATGGTTGCTGAGGAAGAAGAAATAGAAAACTTTTATGCAAGTGTCCAAATTGACCATACACTTAAACAAAATATGCTGATAATCATAGGCAACTGGAATGCAAAAGCAAGTGATAAAGCAGAATCAAACATAGTTGGAAAATTTGGATTAGGATCACAAAATGAAGTAGGAGAGCGGCTCATAGAATGTTGTGAAGCCAACAACCTGTTCATTGCTAATACATACTTCAGGCAACCAAAAAGACAATTGTCTACGTGGAAATCACTGGGTGACCAATATAGGAACCAAATAGATTACATAATTGGAAGCTGTAGATGGAGAAGCTCCATTCTCTCAGCTAAAACAAGACTAGGAGCAGATTGCAATACAGATCACGAGTTGCTAATATCAAAAATTAGAATAAAGCTGAAGAGAAACAGCAAAAGAATCATAGTGCCAAAATACAATCTAAATAACATTCTTGAAGAATTTAAAGATCAGGTAAGGAACACATTTGCAATACTGTTTAATTGATTGTGAGCCAGAAGAACCATGGGCTGAAACTAGAGATATTATCAAGGAAGAACGTGCAAAGCCTATCCCTGTAGCCAAAAGAAAGGAGAAGCCTAAATGTATATCTGAGGAAACTCTTAAAATTGCTAAAGAGATACAAGAAGCAAAGGCTTCTGGTTCGGGGTAATGAAGAGACCGACGTGATTCGGAGCTCCGGATCATCTGAGGTACTGTTTTTTGGGCTGGTGGGGCTTCCAGATCGCCCACAGCCCCCGGGTTTTAGTCAGAAATCTGGCAAGAATGCTTTTAGCCCTGAGAGTGAAGGGTCTCGGCGGGTAGGAGGCTCTGAATTAAGGGCTTCTCCCCCAAGCCTTGAGATCCTCCTCGGAGAAGGGCAGCCAAAATCCCTGCAGCAGCTTCGGGAGTCATTAAATTGACATAGGCTCTTTGTTCCCCGAGCCTCGGGAACGGATTTAAACAGATTTGGACGTTTGAAGCAGTGAGTACATCCCAAGAAGTCTGTATTAAGTTAAGATTACTATCTCCCCCAACGGACCGTTTTACTGAGTAAAGACTTAAATTTTAAAAGAACTAAAGACTGAGTTACCAAGCTGAAAAAGTATATTAAAAGACTGAGCAATTTAATTGGAGTTTTGAGAATGAGAAAAAGCTAAAAAGAGCTAAGAAGAATATTGTTTTGCATACCTGTGGTTGGGGAGATAGCGACGCAGTGGGCGGATCGTGGGAACTGGAAGGTGTGCCGTGAGACAGGAAGTGGAGAACAATAGACGGAGAGGAGATAGAGAGAAAGAGCGGTGAGGGAGGTCAGGAAGAGCAGGAGGACCCGGAAGAAAAACAAAGCTGGAAGAGGAAGTGAAGTACGCACCATTGAAAGTAAGGGAAAGGAAACGGAAGTAGAGGATTTACCATTGAAAGTAAGGGAAGATTATCAGTGTGACTGTATAGAGAAAGATCATAGAAGACCATAGAGAAAGATTGCCCGACATTTTGAACCATAGAAAAACATCGCCCGACATTTTAAGGGTAAGGGAAGCCTCAATTGCCATTTTAACTGAGGGCAAACGTCAAAAACTTTTGATATATAAAAATAGAGATTTGAATTAAAAAGAAGACGGAGCTAAGAAAGAGAGCTGATTCGTGGGGACCTAAGGCAAGTCCGATGGCCTCCAAAAAAGAAAAGGACTGGCAGGCTGCTATTGAAAATTTGGATAAGAAAATAACAGATGGAAATAAAGAGATTCGGGAGATGATACAAAAACTACAGCAAAATCTGATGGAAATGAAAGAAGCAATCAAATCGGAAATTATGGAAGTTCAAAAGGAGATGGAGGCAATAAAAACAGATTTACAGAATACTCAACAAAAGGTGCAAGAAACGCAGCAGTTGGTGCAGGATGGGGAGAAAAGAACAGAGGCTATACAGAATGAGACCATAGGTATGGGCGAAAGAATAGTGATGATGGAATGCAAAGCAATGGACAGACAGATTCGCATGAGGTCAGTTCTGGAAAAAATGGATGGATCTGCCCTTAAACAAGTAGCTGAAATATTGGCAAAATTTTGGGGGCAAACAGAGGAGGAAATGATGACTCATTTGGATATCGCGTATAGAGTCAATTCAAAATATGCGGAACAAAAGAACTTACCAAGAGATATTATTGTATAATTGACCACAAGGAGAATGAAAGAGGAAATTATTAGAAGACACTTTGAAACTCCACTGGAGGTAGCCGGGACACGGATTCGAATTATGAAAGAAGTACCACGTAAAGTACTCCAGGATCAGAAAAAGTACAGAGACCTAACACAAAAGCTAAGGGCAGCGGAAATCAGATATAGATGGGAGCTACCGGAAGGAGTGACTTTTGAATTTCAATCAGGGAGACAAGTGATCAAATCGAAATATGCAATGGATGTCTTTCTGATGGAAAAAGGAAAAGACTTTCCTAGCTAAACCAGATTATAATTATGGAGTACAAATTAATTTCATGGAATGTTAATGGACTTAATTCACCCTCTAAACGTAAAGCTGTGTTACATTGGTTAGTTAAACAAAGAAGTAATTTGATTTGTCTACAAGAAACTCATATTAGGGATCAAGATGTTAAATATTTGATTAACAAAAAATTAGGGAAACAATTTGTTTCGGCAACAAAGCAAAAAAAGAGGGGAATTGTTTTATATATATAAAAGAAGAGCTACAACCTAAATTAATTGTGTCTGATAAAAATGGAAGATACCTGGCTGTGGAATGTTTATGTAATGCAAAGAAAACTATGGTACTTGGACTATATGCGCCAAATGGCTCCAAAGATATATTTTTCAAGGATTTACGAGAACAAATGGAGCAGTGGACTTATGACCAGGTAATTATAGCTGGAGACTTTAACGGAGTGGTAGATTTGCAATTGGATAAAAGTCTATCAACAAGTAAAGTAAGGACGGGGAAATTACCAAAGTCTTTTTTTGAAATTCAGGAACAAGAAAATTTAGAAGATGTTTGGAGAAAATATAATCCTAAACTGAAGCAGTATACTTTTTTTTCATCGAGTCACAAATCTTTTTCGAGAATAGATATGATCTGGGTGTCTAAAGAACTGGTAGTGTTTACAAAAGAGACTGATATATTACCAAAAGTTAGCTTGGATCATAATCCAGTGATGTGGAGATTTGGAATGAAACACAAGAAAAGGAGATGGAGAATTAATGAGGATCTTTTGAGTGACCCAGAATGTGTTGAGGTGTTGAGAAAAGAAACGAAGTTTTTTATTCTGTCTAATGTGGATAAAGAGGTGCCAATGCACATGGTCTGGGACACATACAAAGTCGTAATTAGAGGTGTTTTGATGGACTTAAATGGCAGAGAGAGGAGGAAAAAAGAAGCGAAATTAAAAGAGATACAGGAAAAAATTATTCAAGTTGAACAGCAATTGAAAAAGTGACCAGGTAAAAAGAAATTGCTGTATGAAATAAAGTTACTGCAAGATCAGATTAGAGCCATGGAAAATAAAGAATTGGAGTGGGAGTTGAAGAAAATGAAGCAAAGATCATTTGAAGGAGCTAATAAACCAGGGAGATATTTGGCGTGGCAGTTAAAGAAAAAGAGAGAGAAAAGAGTAATAAGTAAGATTACAGAAGAGGGAAAGGAACTATATGATCAAGGATTGATTGAGAGAGCATTTACAAATATTATGCCAAGTTATATCAGAAAAAAATAGTGGATCATGAAAAGATAAGAGACTACTTTGACAGGATTGACTTACCAAAGGTACCGGAGAAGTTGAAAAAGAAGCTTAGTGCTGAGATATCAATAATGGAAGTGTTACAAGCAATACAAGCTACTACAGTTGGTAAAGCTCCGGGACCAGATGGAATTACTGCAAAATTTTACAAAGTGATGGCAGAGGACTTGAAACAACTGATGCAAAAGATGATGAATGGAATATTGGAAGGGGTCGAGATGCCAGATACATGGAATGAGGCTAATATTACATTGATACCGAAGGAGACATTAGACTTAAGTAATGTTAAGAATTATAGACCAATATCTTTAACTAATAATGACTATAAAATATTTGCAAAGATACTAGCAGAAAGACTTAAGACTTGGCTAGTGGAATTTATTGGAGAGGATCAAGCCGGTTTTTTACTGGAAAGGCAAATAAAAGATAACTTACGAGTGTTGTTGAATGTTATTGAGTATTATGATAAAAATCCAGGGAAGCAGGTTGGTTTTTTCTTTGTGGATGCGGAGAAAGCGTTTGACAATTTGAACTGAGATTTTATGTTTGCAACAATGGAGAAGATGCAGTTGGGAGAGAAATTTATACAAGCAATAAAGGCAATAAAGTGCAGATGGTCGAATGGGCAATAAATTGTAATAAGGAAATTTCAATGGAAGCTTGGGAAAAGGTTTGGAAAAATGTAGTTAAGATTTCAGCATGTACCACTGTGCGTGAAAATGTATATAAAATGTTGTATAGATGGTATTTAACACCGAAGAAGTTGGCCAATGGTAATAGCCAGATGTCTGATAAGTGTTGGAAATGTAAACAGCATGAAGGTTCATTCTATCATATGTGGTGGACTTGTGATAAGGCTAAGCAGTTCTGGGGGGATATAGTTAAAGTTATGTCAGATATTTTACAAAGGAATATAAATAAAACCCTGGAATTGCTGTTATTATGTATGAACCTAGAAGATTTTGATTAAACGGACAGAGTTATGGTGTTTTATATGATTACGGCGGCCAGAATGTGTTATGCACAGATGTGGAAGACTCAGGAGATACCATCTATGGAAGATTGGATTTTGAAAGTTTTGAACATGGCAGAAATGGACAAATTAACAAGGAAATTGAAAGAACAAGAAGAATTGGACTATACATCAAGCTGGAAAAAAATTAAGAAATATGTGGGGAAAAAGTGGGACATGAAGGGGAAATTGTGGTCTTTGGAGAAGTAGGGGAGATAGAAACTTACTTAAGCTTAAAAAGGGGTATATTTTACTATATGTTATGGGATTAGTATAGTATATTCACAGGGGATATGTATGTAATTTTGTTTTACTTAGTTAGCATATGTACTTATTATTACTTATGTAATCTATATTTTTAACTAAGATAAATAATATAGTTAGAGTAGATAGTAGGTATAATATAGATATATGTTACGTTAGTATTATAGATTTTATGAATTTATATGATACATGGTTGTTGGGGGTTTTCCGGGCTGTATTGCCGTGGTCTTGGCATTGTAGTTCCTGACGTTTCGCCAGCAGCTGTGGCTGGCATCTTCAGAGGTGTAGCACCAAAAGACAGAGATCTCTCAGTGTCACTGAGAGATCTCTGTCTTTTGGTGCTATACCTCTGAAGATGCCAGCCACAGCTGCTGGCGAAACGTCAGGAACTACAATGCCAAGACCACGGCAATACAGCCTGGAAAACCCCCAACAACCATCGTTCTCCGGCCGTGAAAGCCTTCGACAATACATTTATATGATATACTTTTTAGATTAAGTTGGGTATGGAAAACTGCGGGGAGTCACCAGAAAAGAGGGGGGGAAAGGATGGGGAAAATGCAATGGGGTGAATAATGATAATGATTTTTATGTTTATGTTTGTAAACCCATCCAATAAAAATTCTTTTTTAAAAAAAAGATACAAGAAGCAAAAACAAAAGGCAACAGAAATAGGGTCAAAACTCTAAATGCAGCTTTTCAGCGGCTTGCACGCTGAGACGAAGAAATCTATTATAACAACCAGTGCAAAGAAATAGAAGAGAACAACAAAAAAGGAAGAACTTGGGACTGGTTCCAAAAGATCTGAGAAATCAAAGGGAAATTCAAGCCACGGCTTGGGATGCTGATAGATCAACATGGAAATACTGTATCTGATCAGGACAAAATAAAGATGGAAACAATACACTGAGGAACTATACAAAAGAGATGGACAGATACTTTTGATGAAGAATCTTTTGATGAAGAACCAGAAATCCTAGAAAGTGAGGTAAAAACTGCACTCAAAGCAATTGAGAGAAACAAAGCACCTGGAGTAGATGGAATACCAAAGCAATTGAGAGAAACAAAGCACCTGGAGTAGATGGAATACCAATAGAGCTATTTCAAGCCACAGAAATGGAGTCCATCAGAATCTTCCACAAGAATATGCCAACAAATATGGAAAACAAAACAATGGCCCACCAACTAGAGACACTCAGTCTACATTCCAATCCCCAAAAAAGGGGATGCTGAGGAGTGCAGCAACTATCGGATAATCGCGTTAATCTCCCATGCAATCAAAGTGATGCTCAAAATTATACAGCAAAGATTTACCATATATGGAAAGAGAAATGCCACATGTTGAAGCTGGATTCAGAAAAGGAAGAGGCAGCAGAGATCACATTGCAAATTTACGGTGGCTAATGGAACATACCAGGGAATTTCAGAAGAAAATCAGCCTGTGTTTTATAGATTACAGCAAAGCTTTTGACTGTGTAGATCATGAAAAGCTATGGAGAGTCTTTAAAAAAATGGGGGTTCCACAACATCTGATTGTTTTGATCTGCAACCTGTACTCTGGACAAGAGGCTACTGTCAGGACAGAATATGGGGAAACTTTCCAATTGGCAAGGGTGTCAGACAAGGATGCATATTATCTCCCTACCTGTTCAACCTCTGTGCAGAGTATATCATAAGGAAAGCTGGACTAAATCTAGAAGAAAGTGGAGTGAAAATTGGTGGGATGAACAGTAACAATTTGCGATATGCAGATGACACCACATTACTAGCAGAAAATAGTGAAGACTTGAAATGACTGCTGATAAAGGTTAAAGGAGAAAAAGCCAAAGCAGGATTACAACTGAACATCAAGAAGACAAAAGTAATGACTACCAAGGAATTACTCAATTTTAAAGTTGACAATGAGGAAATTGTTCAAGATCTTCTATTCCTTGGCTCAATCATCAACCAACAGGGAGACTGCAATGACAAAATCAGAAGAAGATTGAGACTTGGAAGAGCAGCTGTGAGGGAGCTAGATAAGATCCTTAAAGATAAAGATGTCTATCTGGGAACCCAGATCAAGATAATCCAACTATGGTATTCCTCATTGCCATGTATGGATGTGAAAGTTGGACGGTAAAGAAAGCTGACAGGAAAAAAAATGATTCATTTGAAATTTGGTGCTGGAGGAGAGTTATGCGGATACCATGGACAGCGAAAAGACAAATAAGTGGGTACTAGATCAAATCAAGCCTGAATTCTCCTTAGAAGCTAAAATGACAAGACTAAAGCTATCGTACTTTGGTCACCTCATGAGAAGACAAGATTCTCTGGAAAAGTCAATAATGCTAGGAAAAGTGAAAGGCAGCAGGAAAAGAGGAAGACCTAAAACAAGATGGCTTGACTCAATAAAAGAAGCCACATCCTCCAGTTTGCAGGATCTGAGTAGGTCTGTTAGAGACAGAACGTTTTGGAGGTCTTTCATTCATAGGGTCGCCATAGATCCGAGACAACTTGACGGCACATAACACACAATCTACAACTCAGGAGGATTGGAATTCAGAACAAACAATGGGAATTCAGAACAAATAATGGGATAAATCTGGGGAAATGTTCTCCATAGTTTAAATGGAGTTCTATATAAATAAATTGCCTATGTGTGAATAGAAGACATTCAGCTCACTCTTCTCCCTAACGTTCTAGCATTCCATGTGGAGGCAACAAAACAAAATAATGAAATTGCCATAGATGTCAGTTTTTGTTTATCTTAGGCTTGCTGCTTCAGGATTTGGGTTACCCCAAACTGTTTTCCAGCTGTTGGGGGGTGCACCCCCCTAGTTGCAACATCACTTCTGGGGAGAACCCAAGAGTTTCCTGTGATTCCTAGAGCTACCTAACATAATAGGTTTTCCTGGAAGTGATGTCACAGTACAAATGATACTGTATGCCCACCATGTCCCTGCTCCCAAACTCTTAATTGGACTGGATGGCTTATACCACCCTTTGCAGTTCTAGGTCTCTATAAATTAACTATGCCTAGGAGTACACTTTAAATGTAATAAGTAGAGTGGCCTGACACCATTTCTGATAATAGTTTTATGGACTTCCTGATGTAGAGAAAAAAACACATAGGAATCATTAGGTCTAAATCCTGATATCCAGGGCTTTTTTTCTGGGAAAAGAGGTGGTGGAACTCAGGGCCAAGCTACACATGATGAATGACACTTGAACGGCAAGTGGATTGAGTGGAGGGCAAGTGAACAGGGAGAAATACACTTGCTGTTCAAGTGTCATTCGTCATGTGTAGCTTGGCCCTCAGTGGGTTGCCCTTGGAGAAAGTGGTCACATGCCTGGTGGCCCCGCCCCCTGATCTCCAGCGCGGAGGAGCAGCGCGGAGGGCAATCTAAACTCCCCTCTGTCTGGAGATCAGGGGGGTGGGGCCACCAGACATGTGACCATTTTCAAGAGGTTCCAGAACTCCGTTCCACCACGTTTCTGCTGAAAAAAAGCCCTGCTGATATCTTACATGTAGTAATACAAGCCTCAGCCAGCGTGCTATGAAGTCAAATCTTTGTTATTATGACCTTTGTTGCAAATCAATCATTTCACATTTTTAACTTTCTTTGTAGTCCACTCTTTGATCAACATCTTTTTCATCCTCTATGACCATTGTAAAATTACCACTGTTGTGTGACTGAGCACTGGCAAATGTCATTTTCCACTATATAAAGCTGCATTTGCTAGCTATTTCTTAGGCTGGGTTCCTTGAACTATGGTCCCCCTTCCTGAATTCCATGTGTTATTGCCACTTCTCATAGGCCATTTCCTCATTGCCAGTTGTTACCACCTTTTCCTTGCTTTCAAGCTGTTTTTTGCCAAGCAACAATGAGAACTGATCTTCCGCATGCAGCACCAACATGGTCTTTTTTGTGGGTTTTAGTTCACACTGAAATGTCAAAGCACACCAAATAAAGTTTTTAAAAGAGAATTTCTGGTGCTTTCATCATCATTTACAAAAAGCGCGTTCCCTGCTCTTTTTTTCCTCTTTTGTGCATGCACTATTGCTCTAGAATGCTGCTCAAAAGTTCATGGTGCCTTGAACTCTATTTCCCTTCCCATAAAGAGGCAGTTATTTGCTGTGCAGGTACCCACCAAATTAATTTCAAAGTCCTTGGTGGAGCCTTTGGGATACCAACTGCATCTCTGCACCCTTGCAGATACTGGTCCGTTATGTTGCTGCTCACAAATGAATATTAAAATTGTCCTGCTTACTCCATTATGGCCATGGCAACAGTCACAAGCAGGCTTCAGGAAATGAACAGTACTGTAAAGGAGGGGCAAGAGCCACAGAAAAAAAGTGGGTGGAGATTTGTGGCAGGTCTCTTCTAAAGCTCTTCATACTGTTCATATGCATGGCAATGCTGCTGAAAAATGCGCTGGAAACCAGCAGCAAAAAACTCCTCAGAGCAAGTGCAATCTTGGAAAATGTGCGAAAAAGCTGGGGAAAGCACTAAATGCACATGACTGGCAAACGATAACATGTGCAAGGTTGGGAATAAGCCGCCACAGTTCCATGGATGAACTGCTTCTCTTACAACTTGCAGAAAGTGTCATAGATGAGAAAATATCCTCCAGAATCTAGCTATACTGAGTCTAAGTAAAGGATTTTCAGCCATCCAATTGCATTTACAATTAATTTATATCAGTTTTCTGATTAGATAAAATTATGTCCACTGGAGAATATGGGCCGTTTCCACACATGTTGAATAATGCATTTTCAATGCACTTTAGTTATCCTTTAGAAGTGGATTTTGTGTTTCACACACAAAAACCCAGTTCCAGATGATCACTAAAGAGCATTGAAAGTGCATTATCCAACGTGTGTGGAAGCAGCCACAGTGTGTTTCATACATACTGTAACCGGCAGCTAATATATTTTTTAAAGTTTTAAGAAAGATTTAAGTGTTGAACTGGCCTGTTTGTGACCTACTCTTCATACAGGGTAAATTTCATGATTTATAAATTGTTCATTTAAAAAATATCCTGCTTTATTAAAAAGGGGGCCCTTTTTAATAGCTATAATTTCTGATGTATGACCTGTAATTATGATATTATGGAACACAAACTACACTGGCGGTGTTTATTAATAACAATGTTAACAATACACATCATGATTTACTAAAGTATGTATTTAATTTTATAGTTGTATTCATCTTATGAAATGAAGGAGTAAATATTAGCTGGCCCGGCCCATCCTTTGAACATATTAGGTGTCCACTACTTCAATCACTGGGCAAACACAGGATGCAACTGTTTTATGTAGACACTTGGCAATTGCAAGCCATTTCATCCCTTTTTTCGGTCTAGCAAAATACTCAGCTGAGGGTGATGTCTGATTGCCTAATACACACAGTAGTTTACAACAGGGAAATGACAGCCTTGACATAAGATAAAAGGCACAGGTCAATACAGAGTGAAGCTTACTTTAAGTTCATTGAAATTAATCAGCTCAGCGTTCTTTAACTTTGTGCTGAATTGAGGTCAAAGCTGTTACACTGTCCTAAGACATATATGCAACAAAAGTCCTCAATGGAGAAGCAGCAGGTCATAGAGTCCAGATTTCTTTTCTTGAGGAAATCTTTAATAATAGTTTACCTCACTAAGGTTGCAAGCCTTGTATCACTTCATTCATTTCATGGGGGCTCATGTTCAAATGCATCCAAACACGACCATTCACAGATACAAATGGAATGATGCTAGAAGTCCTACTTTCACGTTTGTAGATATTAGTTCTTGGCTACAGCCTGATGAAAGCTCTCCTGATCAGAAGATACATTCACAAATGACTGAAAGTTTTACAAAATACGTAGTCACAAACTGCATGTGGGAGGAGATTGTGCTTGCTGGCCCCATACCCATATCACATGTCTGTACAGGGCATATAACTTTGGCATAACTAGGCTTAGTTGCTCTTAGGCCACTCCTCAAGTGTCATAATCTAAAGAACAAAATAGTTATAGAACCCATCTTGAAAGAGGTTTATGGGCATACTAAGGTTCTGAATGCATGAGCTGTTTTCTCCATTATGCCAAGACATGGTTCAAATTATTGTGATTTCTGACTTGCTCTTATAGTTTTCTGCTTTTAAATTTGTATTTATTGCTACTGTTGTTATTGTTAGTCACTCTGAGTCCATTCACGGTGAAGGCGGGATACAAATAAAACAAACAAATAAATGATTTGAGTCTCCAAATGCAGGGAGGGGGGAAGATACATGTTTAGAGCCCACACACATGCTCATAGAGCCCAATGCTCATAGTCTACTGTACAGATGGGGACTCCAGTATGTAGTGGTTGGGTGAGGTGAAGGCCCAGCTAGTGCAATCCCCGCTTCCTGACATGTTCATATTTGATCATCTGCTCAGGGCATATGGCTTTGGCATTTAAGGTTTTGATGTTGTTATGCCACACAACATTGATCATCCCTGTCAATCCTGAAGCAGGGAAGTTGTTAATTAGGAAAAATCTATGGTTATCTAATACTGAACAACAGACCTTACAAAAATAAATGAAAAGTGTTCTTTTGTATGACAAACACAGATGTATCTTTGTTACATTCCTTTCTATTGATGATAGTTTTTTTCTTCCCTTGACTTGAGGCAAGGAACTATAGACTAGTAATTAGTAACAAAGTGTGTTGTGGGGGAAAAGTACAACAGGCTCTAGAAAGGGCAGGGCAGGAAGGCTAGGCATTGCCCCCTCCCCAGAGCCACGATGGGGGGCAGGAGCCATCGTGGGCACCTTCAACTGGCAGTGGCCTTTTCCAGCCCTGTTGAGGATGGATCGGGCTGCCACAGACAGGAGCAATGCCAGGGGGCAGCGCCAGGTGCTCTGGATGGCTCCTGTGCCCAGCAGTGGCCCATTATTGCCCCAATGGCACAGTATTGGGCCATTGCAGGTGAGGAGTGCTGCTGGGGGAGCAGTGCCAGGCACCCTGGTGGGTTCCTGCTTCTGGCAGCAGCCCGTTCCAGCCCTGTTGGGGTTGGAATGGGCTGCTGCCCAGGTCACTGCAGGCAGGGGGTGCTCTGCACCTGGCAGCCACCCTGTTCAGGAGGCTGGTAGGCAGGGAGAATGCTGCCGAATTGAGGGGAGGCAGGCCACCCCTCGTTACCTGCAGATCTGCTGGGCATGGAGAAAGCCTTCTACTTGCCCAGCTTAGTGACGGACAGGTGGGTGGGCTCCACTGACTGCCCCCCTATTGCCCACGGATCAGCTGGGCATGGAGAAAGCCTTCTCTCTGCCCAGCTGAGCAGTGCGCTCTGTCGCTGCCCCTTGCATGTGCTGGCCAGGCACCCCCACGCCGCAGCTGGCTGCCAGGCCATGCAGCCCCACACTGCAATGGACCACCAGGCAGGAAGCCCTGCACCATAGTGGGCTACCAGGCCAGACAGCCCCATGGTGCATCAGGCCCCAAAGTAGCAGGAAGGCCCAGGGGCACAGCAGTAGATCTTCTCCCTGCCGCATGGGGCCTTCCTGGGCCTCCAAAAGCTCAGAGGCAGTGGGACGGCCCGACACCATGGTGCCAGGCCTTCCTGCTGCTGTGCTGGGCCTTTCCAGGCCTGGGGAAGCCCCAAAGAGGCTTCAGGAAGGCAAACCATTTTGCCCCTGCTTGCTTCTTATCCCGACACACTTTACATATGCAGCATACTGCGCATGTGTGGGGATAAGAAGTGAGTCATTGGCAACAAGGTTTGCCTTTTATATAGTAGGATATAAAATTAAGTATCAAAAAACCCCTTCAACATCCAGTTGGACAGAGAAAGCCGCAATAGATGGCAAATCTCATCTCCACCTCCTAAAGACAACTCAACCAGGAAAGTCTTCCTTGGCTTATGAAACAACCTCAGGTTTGGACTTTAGCAAATTGCTAAGGAGTCCAGTTTTCATAAGTGAACATTCCAAACATTTGCATTCCGAAAGCAATATGCTGATCATCTGATAGAGGTAGGCCACTTCACCCATCACCATGGTGGATAAATTGATGTATTCAATAATGTGTGAGGGGCCATTGCTCAGGAGTAGAGATGGTCATGAACTGGGGAAAAAACGAACCATGCGGTTTGTTGCATTTCACGAACCATAAACTTTCACGAGCCTGCCCTGGTTTGTGAACCAGTTCATTTGGTTTGTGAAAACGTCACATCCAGGTCAGCAAATCGTCACTTCCAGGTCAGCAGAAGGTCACTTCCGGCCCAGCAGAAGGCCACTTCCGGGTCAGCAGAAGGTCTGCAGGAAGTGCATCCCCTGTTGCCTAGGAAACTGATTGATCAGCGCCAGGCTGTCCTCAGTGATGAACCAAAAAACTGAACCAAACGAACCAGCCTAAAGTTTGTGGCAGTTTGTCAGAAATGGGCTATGACAAACCACTGGTTCGCAAACCATGAACCAGCCTGGTTTGTCACAAACTTTGGTTCGTATTTCGGTTTGTGCCCATCTCTACTCAGGAGTAGAGGGCAGTCACATGCCCAAAGTCTCAAGTTCAGTCTCTGACATCTCTAGTTCTTGGGTAGCAGATGAACTTTCTCTGTCTGATACTATGGACAGCTGATATAGTGAAAAGAGACTGTATTGAGTTAGATGGATGAATGTTTTGACTTTGTAGCTTCATACTGAGCAGAGGATCCTCCATTAGCTGTATTATTTATATAGTGCCATCAATGTACATGTTGTACCGAATACAAGACAGGTATGTTCATGCTGGCATAGGTTCTATTCACAGACCTCTTTCATACTCCCCTTCCAAAAGAATAAGATAGTCCAAATGATGCCTTTATGACATTCTTACACACACAGAATTTTAACCCACATTCTTTTTCCTTTCTATACCTTTTCAACTATGAAATCAGAAAAAGAATGCATTAACTTACTGTCACATGGTAAGCAGTTTTTGCCATAATGAACATACAAGCAAAACATTGCAGATGCAGAATAAACATGCAGCTGTTTCAAAGGGTGTTATCTTAATCTTTATTCTAAACACACTCAATCTCTACACAAAGTTTAAATTTCATAGTAATAACTTATTTACAGAGCTTTCTCAGTCTCACATTTATCTCCTTATACTCAGGCCCCAACTGGGGTAACACAGATGGTAGGTGTTATGCTTGCCTACATCCAGGCTCTTCCCAGGAATTACATTTAAATCTGTTTTCCCTATATTGCTACAGCAGCTATTCACCCTGTTGAAGTCAGGAAAAATGTTCACCATGGTGCATTGTTGTTCTGGGATGGCAGCAGCCTGTACCCCAGACTCAGTGGCCCCAGCCTCCCAGAGTCCTCAGTCCAGCCCCGAAATGCCCACAGGAATTCCAGCTCACCTGCCAACCCTGCAGCAAAGTCCAGCAATTACACAAAGCAGCTGACTGCAGTTGGTGCATTACTCAGTCAGCTTCACCCCAAACCTGACAAGCAAACCTCTCACGAGGCCTTCACATGGCCAGAGGAAGGAGCTGAGCCCCGTGCCAGGGACAAAGACCCCCCAAACCCATTGATCGATGAATGGACAGCCCAGCTGAATCAGGGTGTCTCTCGGCCTCTGCCCCACCTCCTAGGAAGGCCCTGACCGTTAGAACGTAGGGCAAGCCATACCCAGGTGGAGCTTCCCCCAGAAGGTGCTCCTCCTGCAACCTTGCCCTGCTCTCCCATTTCTGAGGCTTGTGGGGAGTCCTTAGGAGACAGTAGTCAGGAGGCAGACCCCACCCATTCTGAGAGCTGGCAGCTGCCTTAAGTACCAGTAGATGAAGCACATGCTTCTGAAGACATTGCTTGTTTTCATACATTTTTGGTTGCACTGTTTGTTTTTAAACACAAACCAAAGCATTTCCCCCATCCCTGTTTGTTCTTTAGAAGATTTGAAACAGTAATACATGGCTACAAAAGCCATTTGATTTATTGCTTCTTGAATCCCCCAGATTCCCCAGACACTTACTTTTATAGATTTATTATTAACCTTTCCTAGATAAAATAGCAGAACAAATAAGGCAAAATCCTTGGCTGCTTATTTCAAGGTACAGTTAAAAATAACCTTGACCTACAGTGCAGTGTTGTGTAGCCTGCATGTTTTAAAGTACCCTTTGGAAAACACTTTCTCTTGATATATAAAATGTGTTGATTGCTTTCTTGTCTTGCTGCCTGTTGTACTGATGAAGAGGAAAAGGGGCTTTTCTTTTGCAGTTCTTTTCCTGCTGTTTCATTCAGAGCCTCTGTGCATACATTAGGTGGTCGTTTGTCATTGTCACCCATGTCAGCAGGTTGTATGTGGTAAGATGTGTGTGTGAGGAAGAAGAAACAATTTTGTGGGGGTGGGGGAATCATAGCATAATGAAATCTACATCCCAACATGCATTGCAAATGCTAAGCCCCACTGAGAGCTGATTGCAACTTGCACTCTTGGCAAGGTGTCAGAGCTGCTGCAAGCTTCTTTGATCCCCTGCTGAGAGAAAATGAAAACAGACAACCCTTATTATCCAACTATAGAAGCAAAAACTAGGCAAGCGAAAGATGATATGGCTGCTATCTTTGAAAACTAAAGTTGCACGAGTGGGTTGGAGGGAAATGGTTATTGAAGTCCCATGACAAAAGGAAATGTACATATGTGCGCATTTAACAGCCACATTAGTATGCACAACATGCCCATTATTTTTCAGGCATTGGATTTAGTGAATGGTGGGTGGCAGGACTGAAAGATAAAGCCCCATAGCCTGGCAGTGAGAAGAAAAGGTAACACATACCAAGCATATCTGTTGGGGAAGGCTCATTGGTTAGAGCCCTTGGATTGCATTATGCATCTTTTACATTTTTTTTAACGTATAAAATTTTTATTTAAAAATACAAGATAAGGTATAACAATAGAAAGTGCATTTAAAAATTTATTAATTTGAGACTTATACTTACTTATACAAACAGTAGATTTAGGATTGGTTTACAGTTTAAACAAGCACTACATTTGAAATTGGATTAAAGCGATAGAACAATACAATAAAAAAAATGAAACAACAGAATACAATTGTATAATAGCTCTCCTTCCCTCTCCTTGATTACTTATACAAACTTTAATATCAACTATTTTGTTTAGTCATTTCCCAGTGTTTTATCCTTTTATCTTGAAATTACTTTAATTAATCTTAATTCTGGCCTAAGTAGTCAAAGAAATCCTTCCATTTTCCCCAGAATTTAGCTATTGGTATGTTATGTACATAAGTAGTTAATTTGGCCATTGATGCAGATTCATTGACTTTATCCACTCTGACATCTCAGGACACACATTTGATTTCCATCTTTCTTACAAGTCTACCACATATGGTAAAATGTTGTATCGATGCATTGACACTTTCAACACTGTCCCCTCTAACCCTTAGGGATTTTTGCAATGTCTAGAAACTAACAACCTGTAAATTTTATACCCTTAGTCCATAGATCTTCCCATAGGTTCATTGGAATAATTTCTCCGAAATTATCCATCCATTTTATCATGCAGGTTTTAACTTGTTCCATTTCTGTGTGGTGCTGCAATAACATTTTGTAAATTTCCCCTAAGAGATGTTTCAGATCTCCAGATGTTAATAGTTCAAATTCTGTTTTTCTTTAACCTACAGCCTTCTTTAAGAGACTGTTCTTTTAGCCTTGACACTATTTGGAGATACATCAGCCATGGAATATTTTTGTCTTGATCTTGCCAAGTTTTTATATTTCCTTTCTTATCAATCGTTGATTCATTGCTGAGCCGATCAATTTTGTTTCTGGTGGGTATGTTGTAATAAGCATTTACTGATGACATCAATGGGGAAACGAGCGAGCTCAGTCTGTTTCTGCATGTTAACCATGTTTTAAGTAGTCTATCTCTTAGTATATGAGTCCTATTCTGTTTTTGAATCTATTTCAATGATTTCTTAAGCCATAGATAATTGTGGATGCCTTCTTTTGCATTCATTATCTCCAATTTGATGTGTCTGCTACTTGGATTGATAATCCAGTCTGTTATTCAAACTAGTGCTGTCACTCAGTGATACAATTTGATGTTCAGTACTGCCAGTCCCCCTCGTTTTTTGTTATCCTGTACTACTTTAAATCTCACTCTTGGTTTCTTCCCTTTCCATATGAAATCATTTATTGCTTTCTGCCACTTATTTAGGATCTTTTGATCTATGTAAATTGGAATAATTTGAAATGTTAAAAAATCAACATTTTATTTATTTGTTTATTTATTTCCTGTGTTTCTCCCCACTGGAGAGAGAACCAGCTTACATAAAAATGTTCAGAGATTTTATAGGACTTTTTAACAATACATGTACCACGTACTTTGATTGCAAAGAACTCACAAAGTGGCTTGCCGTACTGAAAGTGTGCAGTTAAATCCTAACCAAATTCCACAATAAGCAACATTATAGAAAAACTATCACAGTTATTATTGTTTGGGTTTTAAACCATTCTTTGGACTCTAGAATGTAAATTGCTAAGTAGAGAGCTAGATGCATCTTGGTATTAGGGCATATATATATGAATGTATGTACACATTGAGGTTGGATCCAGTGCAAAATTTTCACTTGTGCATACAAGAAAAAGACCACCATAGCTGTTGGCCTTAAGTCAAACTCATTATATGCCCACTTGCATTTCCACTTGAGCAAGATCTTGTGCAAGCAATTTCTGGTCATTTTATAGGAAGGGAAGCTCTACACATCGTACACATCGCTATCTACTCTAACTATATTACTTATCTTAGTTAAAAATATAGATTACATAAGTAATAATAAGTACATATGCTAACTAAGTAAAACAAAATTACATACATATCCCCTGTGAATATACTATACTAATCCCATAACATATAGTAAAATATACCCCTTTTTAAGCTTAAGTAAGTTTCTATCTCCCCTACTTCTCCAAAGACCACAATTTCCCCTTCATGTCCCACTTTTTCCCCACATATTTCTTAATTTTTTTCCAGCTTGATGTATAGTCCAATTCTTCTTGTTCTTTCAATTTCCTTGTTAATTTGTCCATTTCTGCCATGTTCAAAACTTTCAAAATCCAATCTTCCATAGATGGTATCTCCTGAGTCTTCCACATCTGTGCATAACACATTCTGGCCGCCGTAATCATATAAAACACCATAACTCTGTCCGTTTAATCAAAATCTTCTAGGTTCATACATAATAACAGCAATTCCAGGGTTTTATTTATATTCCTTTGTAAAATATCTGACATAACTTTAACTATATCCCCCCAGAACTGCTTAGCCTTATCACAAGTCCACCACATATGATAGAATGAACCTTCATGCTGTTTACATTTCCAACACTTATCAGACATCTGGCTATTACCATTGGCCAACTTCTTCGGTGTTAAATACCATCTATACAACATTTTATATACATTTTCACGCACAGTGGTACATGCTGAAATCTTAACTACATTTTTCCAAACCTTTTCCCAAGCTTCCATTGAAATTTCCTTATTACAATTTATTGCCCATTTGACCATCTGCACTTTAACAACTTCCTCCTCTGTAAACCATTTCAATAATATCTTAAATATTTTAGAAATTATTTTCTTCCCCCCCCCCCCTGAAGCAAACACATTGAGGTTGGATCCAGTGCAAAATTTTCACTTGTGCATACAAGAAAAAGACCACCATAGCTGTTGGCCTTAAGTCAAACTCATTATATGCCCACTTGCATTTCCACTTGGGCAAGATCTTGTGCAAGCAATTTCTGGTCATTTTATAGGAAGGGAAGCTCTACACATCGCACAGGATCTTGCACAAGCAGAATTTCGCTAAGCCAGTTTACATTTCCACTTGTGCATTGTTGGACCAAACCCTAGTGCTGGAAATATGTGCAAGTTAAAGCTATTGAAATCAAATAAACTTCAGCACTGATTGTTGAAAGGAGAATGAAAGCTCAAGCAATGATCCTTGGGCTTGAAAACAAGTTATAACAGGAACACACACAGTTTTTATCTTTGAAAATTTTGAGGGGAATAAATTTGAAGTTGTTCCAGGGATGTGGAAGTCCCACAGTGAGGCAGTAGCAAGGCCCAGTCAATGCCCTAGAAACTCTGGAAGTGTTTCTAGGGCATTGGTTTGCTCTCAGTGTTGAACTTTCAAGTTTTAGAACATCAGGAGAGATACACTAACCTCGCCATTTTCTGACAGGAATAGAATTATTCCAGGAATGTTCCAATGATCATGTTTGGTATAAGAAGCCATTAAACCAATGACAGGGGAAGTTGAAAATAAGTAGGAAAAGCAAATCATTCTGAGGAATGCTCTCAATGGATTCCAGGTCCTGTTGTAAGAGTTCATGCACTGAATCTGAGGGGATTCAGAAGCAGGGCTGACAGGGACAAACTGCTTTAGAATTTGAAACCAAACTGAGGTTTTCTTAGTTGGGCCCTTCAGATTTCAGGAGGGGTGAAATATATTTCAGCTGAAGGGGACAAGATTCTCAGTGAAATGGAAAGACCTGTTATTCTGAACTGAAAAAACTAGGGCATTGTTTATTTATTTAATATGTATAAATCTACCTTTGACCTGAAAATCAGTTTTGTTGGTTCTTTTCATACAATATGATAATTACCAGTGTTATAAATCTTCAGACACTTATATGATGAACGTGTAGAGGAAAGCAGGATTGTTCCTGCTTGTCCCCCCTCCCCCGGTGTTCTGTTAAATGTCTACATTGAGCCCCTTACACATATTTTTATGTTCACTTATAGGTGATTGTATGTGACCATGATCCTGCTTTTTGCATTGTCCTTTTTCAAGTGGACGAGTTTATGTGAGTATAGATTTACTTCAAATATTTCCATATATACGTGGATGCTGGGAAATGGGTGGGGTTGCTAACTTCAGGTTGGAATATCCCTGGAGATTTGAGGATGGAGCCAGGGGAGTGTGAATTTGGAGAGCAGAGGTGCCTCAGTGGGTATAATGCCATAGAATCCACCCTCCAAAGCAGCCCCGTCCTCCAGGACAACTGATGTCTGTACTCTGGAAATCAGTTGCAATTCTGGCAGATCTCCAGGCCCCACCTCTTGAATTGAAGCCAACAGGCACAATCCCACTGGCTTTACACATATTCAGCGAACCTGTAGCCACATATTTAAAGAGGGCTAGAAACACAGCCAAAAAATTATTCTTTATTTTAATAAACAGTTTTTGTAAAGAGATTTGCTTTCAGATTGCATACATGCTGCTCAGACTAGGATGGTCAGTTCTCCTGTTACAGTGGGAAGGCAGCAGAGGGAAAAGGCCGGATACAATTTGGCATCCCTGGGCTGTAGCACAGGCCTATGTATCTGTACACCCAATGTCACGTGGCTTATTGCACCAGTGAGTTGGCCAAAAATGCAGGCATACCTGAAGGAAAATCATGGGTTTTGGGGGGGAGGGGGTAAGATTCTTCTGCCCTGTGTGTGTGTGGGGGGGGCAACCCTGGTCCATAAATCCTTTTAAACTCTCTTATTATTGTGTAGCAAGCAAAGCTGTTGGTTGAGTTAAAATTCTCCAGCAAACCATAATCTGGGCTGCTGTCACATGTAGAATTTCCCATGTTTCAACTGACCAACTGGTGCAGGGTTTCTTTTATGTTCCCACGTGATATTATCCTCTGTTTGTGCACAGTCTGTTAATAGTGTGTTCTTTCCATTTAAAAAAATGCTTTATTTTAAACCTGTATTTACTGGGCAGGAAAGCTAACTGTGCAAGTAGATTTTTGCGTCAGAAGGGGAAACAGAGTAATTGTAAAACTTGGGTGAAGTGTTAGTCAGTTACTCTTTTAATTTGTTAGTGACCACAAGGGGCCAGTTCCTAGCAACAACTAGCATAACGGAAGATAATCACCTGCCTTTTAGACAGAGGGGGAAGATTTGGAGGCTCTAAAACGCAAGTGTGTGTGTGTGTGTGTTGTTAAAGGTATTGTGTTATTCCCATTCAATGTTACTTGTGCTCATTTAAAAAAAAAAAACCAGAATCGCCACAGCTCAGCCTGCCTTTTAGGGAGAAGGAAGGGGATCACTGGAGGTGTCTGTAAATAAATGGAGGGTTGTTGTTTTTTTAAGGTAGAATCAAGACATTATACAGTTCTGACACTGCTTTGCCCTGCAATTTTTCTTTGTATGCTCAAGGAGGAAGAACCTTTTAGTATTAGTAAAAGCCACAGCCTTTCACAACCATTAAACATCCACAAATATGTTTTTAAAATAATCTGTTGTTCTTTTGCCTAAAGTGGAATAATGTCAGGTTGAGTCTATTTGTAAAAGCTGCATTTGAGATGCATCTTCTCCCCCACAAAGGAGTTTACCTGGCTTGATCTAATTTAACAAGACATTTTAGTGTCCCATTGTGGGAAAGGAGAGGAAAATGAATGTGGCTGAGTGCTACTGTGTGCCAGAATGAGGAGGCTCAGCAGAGATAAGATAACCTTGCAAATAAATAACAGATGGTTGGTGACCTAATGCTTTGCTGAGGATGAACATGGCAGGGATTTATTCCTTCAGCCGGCAGAAGGAACCTTGAACAGGCTGAAGCTGCAGAAATGTATGGCCTGCCAGCAGTCCAGGTTTGTAGCAGGGATTCAGTCAAAGCAGATGGCATTCGAATGCAGCTATATTATTATGCAGCTGTTTCCTGTCTTGCTCATATAATGCGTGAGATTCAGAATAAATTTCCTGGAGGAATTCTCAGATCAACCATTAGTCTCAAATACACTGTTCTCAGAAGAGAGGAGGTTTTTTCTTTCCCAAAAGCACACAAAAACATCAGGCTTGACTCTTTGATGTTAGCCGTAATATAGTATTTTGCTGTCAATGCCAAGGTCTTTAATAGAGTCACCCTGGGGTAATGAGATCAGTGTTTTTTGTCCAAGGTATTTGTAGCCGTGTAGGACCAGATCTTTAAACAAATCTAGCCTACCCAATTTGAGATTAAAACACTAGTGTGTATGTTTCAGTGCTTAAAACCTGAGGAATAAATGGCCTAGAATACTTCACAGTAAATCTCGGAATGAAATAGGTGTGCATTCAATGCATATCCAAGTGTATGGCAACTTCAGTCTCTGCTAGTTCTCTTTCCATATATAGATCAGTTCAAACTATCAAAGCTGTAAACTCACATCTTCAACTTCTAATCCCTTTCAATAAATGGGATACTACAGAACTGCTTGACAAGGTTCAATAGTAGCAGGAAGCTATGTGCACACTATAAAGTACTCAGCAGCAGTTTTCTTCTGCATGCATGGAAAGTTTCGGCTCACAGCTGGGCACTTATCACAGCAAAATTCTCCAATGAATGCAGATCTTTTACTGACTGTACCGCCTTTCACTTGTGCTTTTAACTGCCTCCTAAATGTTTCAGACCTAGTGTTGCTCACACTGATCCAATAGCTGGGGTTCTGATGTGCAGACTTCTGGAAAAGTGAGGGCTTTTGCCATTCACTTCAATTGTGTTGTTTTACTTTCTCCAGTATTGAAGCAAAGTGCATGTTTGGGTTACAGATCGAACATCAACTTCTACTCTGTTTAAGGGAGCCATAAGCATTCTCTGAGTTCTTATAAGAGAATTAAATTAATCTTAGTTCAATCTGTAGCTTTGAGTCTTCCAGTGAATAGTCTATATTACCACCATGAAGATCATCAAGGGAGAAATGTACTATACTATTTTGCCCCCTCCTGTATGCTTCTTGGATTGTCCTCCTGGGCTGATTGACCTTGGCAGGACTTGGCAGGACTCCCTGGCATGTTTGTCCATAGAAGCTTGGTATTTTGGTGGGGGAAAGTACATTGAATTTGGGAATAGGCTTCAGTGTTGTTGGGGGAGTGGGGATTGATGGAGATTTGAAATTGGTATAAGATATTCATTTGATGTATTGTTTATTCTGAGCTCTATCTATTGAAATCATTATGTGTAAACTTCTCTGGTGCAAAATAATACCTAGGTTGTGTGTGGGTGGTATGGTGGTGGGAGAAGAGTTGATGGGTATCTGTGCAGGTGGAGACATGACGATGATCTGATAAGATGTAATTTTCATTCCATTCAATGAGATATGAATGTAGGGACTCCTCTTTCCCCACATTGACCTTGGTGATGACAGACCAACCAGCAGATTATCTTAGATCTCTTGAGATCTCCAAATATCGGAGAATCTTTACCTTTGCACGCTTCAACATTCTACCTTCAGCCTTCTTGGAAGGCAGATACCATCGTGTCCCACTCCCTCAACAGCTCTGCCCATGCCCTACAGGGAAAAATAGAGACTACTGAACATGTTCTACTGCACTGCACATTCTATAATGACATGTGATCTCAATATATAGCTCAAGTCTTGTCAACTTTACCAGGAAGATTGGAACAATAAGTTTACTTCTTTGCTGGAGGAAGGTATCATCACTCAGTCTCCCCTATAATCTGTGTTCCTTGTTTTGTGCTTGTCGCACTGTATATGTTTTCCCTATTTCTATTTCTATTTCTATTTCTATTTCGATGATGATGATGATGATGATGATGATGATGATGATGATGATGATGATGATGATGATGATGATGGACTCTCTGGAGCTGACCATGTATCAAAATAAACTTTGAACTGAAACTGAACTCAATGATGGACCTTTGAAAACTGGTATCTCTGGCTTGTTTGGCTGAAACCAAGTCAAACAAGATGTGCCCTTGTATAGACATAGGTGATGCCAAATGATTGTTCATTCTCTTATCATATTCTAATGGGGGAGGGGGGAGTGGCATAATTTTCTTGTTTTTTCCTCCTTGTGGAGGTATTTGGTGCAAACCCTGGCTACCATTGATCACATATTCCTTGCATTCCTCCTTTTGATTGACTATTCACATGGCATGTCAGAGGATGTTCTGGCTAAGTTAGTGGAAGTGATCTTGGGCCTGGTACTGAAGAAGACTCCTGTGATGGCTATGCTCCTTGTCTGGCTAAGACTCCTTGTCTGGCTATGCTCAGGGCTTCTTGTCAATCATAACAACTATTGGACTGCCCCAAGTTTTATTGACTCTCTGTAATACATATGTAAAATGTTATACACTAGATTTACTTTTTTTATGGAGATCTGCTAAGGAGGTAAGAGTTGAAAGCATTGTTGTGGTCAGAATATTACCCGCTAAAGTTTGTCATTCCTTTCCCCCCAACCCCATCCACAGCGGCAGGAGCTAAATTTGAATGATTCATCCTTGGAGACTTATGTAACCTATTGGGTGCCAGGATGTGGTTTACAACTTTCGTGTTGTTGAAGCCCTGGAGTAAGTGTAGAATAATGAACTGTTTGGGGCTATAGAAAGGCTCCAATGCCATTTCTCTACCTTCAACAGAATTCTCTTTCCCTTGTTAGAGCTGGCGGGTGACCAAAGCATCATCAGTGGAGAACTCATAACAGGTCAGACTGACCACACCATAAAGCTCTTTTAAAGCTGTGAGCCATGATATCATTGAGAGGAAAGGCACTTTTTCCTACTTCACTATTACAACAGTGCAATAATAGCCAGTTCAATATGGTTTATGACTTATTTGTTCATAGATCTGATCTTCTCGGAGAAGATAACTTAGTGGAATTTGGTGGTGCTTTTTCTAGGCTTTTCTGATAGTTTCAATAATCTATTTAGAAATAGATACCAGTGTATTTGTGGTTACATTTCCAGAAGTGTCAGAAGCAGTGATTGTCACAATTTTACAGATAGTTTGGGGTTTGTCTCTCTGGCTGATGTAGATAAGGTACTTAAGGCTGGGAGGGCCACTGTCCGCAACAGAAATCCTTGTGCTTCTTGGCTAATTAAAATATACTTGGAGAAATTATGGGGCTTCTTGTGAGGATTATTAATTCTTTTTTGGTAGTCCAAAATAGGAATGTGCACTTACAAAAATACCTGTATGATTCATATTTGGGTATTTAGAAAACTTTATACATTTGGTATTCTTAATATTCTGATACAAAAATACCAATATTATATTCAGATTTGGGTTGTATTCAGAGTTCCAAAAATATTTGGCTCTACTATTGCCTAATGGAAAATCTTTCTAGGGGGCTGAAAGAGACATTTTTCAAGCAAACTATATCAAAATTACAGGGAACCTAGTCCTGTCTGTCTACTAAAGACTCCACACCCAAGTTTTAAGTGAATTGGACCAAAGGGTCCAGTCCTAAAGGCAACTGAACAAGCTTCCCCCAGCAACTCTTCATTGTTTCGTAACGGGAGAAAATCCAAGGCTTTCTCCAGGATACAGGAAGCCTTAGCCAAACATACAACAGCAACCAATGACCAAAAGCCTCTCAATGCAAACATAAACAACAAAGTCCAATAGCATCAATATCTAATCAGAGAATCCCACCAGAACCAATGTCAAACCAAAGAATCCCAGCATACTCACACTGAAGCAAGAGGTGCTTGTTACAAGTAGACATGAGCACAAACCGCATTATGAACTTCAACAACCCACGAAATTGGCGATTGCGATCCAGCGGTTCATGATTGTCCTCGGCCAATGAACCAGCGTTCAGAAGAAGCCTGGTTCAGTGCGCTTGGCCATGGTTTGGGAAGCCAGACAGTCAGGCACCATCAATCAATTCCCCTGGAAACGGAGCCAGGGGAATGCCTGAACTCTGTCTGCGCTCCTTCTGTCGCCCTGGAAACCCGAATGGAAGCCCAGCTTACCTTGATCGGCAGGTCTTCCTTCTGACCACGGAGCTGCAAAGCGGTTACAAGTTGGGAGAAGACACCCGTGGGAGGGAGGGGGAGGGGGTGTTCTGTAGCCATGGGCACTCCAATCTCATCCCTGCAAACCCTGATAGGCAGCTCTGATGGCCAAACACAGACCTCCTGTGTTGTTCTATGGGACCTCAGCTTATAAAAAGCACTGCACTCCTAGGCTGGCTTTCACTTTCAGTGAGCAGTGGAGTGTGAGAGCTGTTGCTTGCTACTTGCTAGCCTTTGGGGAGAGACAGAGAGAGTATAATTGAGCTTGGATTTTTGTGGGAGTTTCCTGGGGGCCTCGGATTGGAGAGGGTATAACTCCAAGATCCCTATTGCAATCTTGACCAAACTTGGCTGCTGGCTGGAGGAGAGTCTGCTACACACTCCCTTTGAATATGGGCTCTGTAAGTGCAAGGGAGGCTGTTCTGGTGCCCATGAACCACAAACCACGAACCGTTTCGGCAACTGAAAATGTTTGTTCTAGTTTGCAACTTCAGGATCATCGTCAGCACTGAACCACGAACTGCTGATTCATTAATTTTTTTTTTGGTTCATGCCCATGTCTAGTTACAAGCCCAACAGACCCAATGTCAAACCAGGGGATCCCAGCATCCAACCTAGCAAGCCAGTGATACCAAGGCAGCAGCCAGACTAGTAATGGCATATGGCCAGGAAGCCACACTGACAGAGACACACGCATAATAATGCTGCCTCCCTCCCCTTTCATCCTGGGAAGCCTGCAAAGGAGGTGGGGGGAGCTGCTGCAACCTTTAAAATGCAATTCCCAGATATTCCTAGATATATTCAGATATTTTTTAATGTAAATACCAGTTTATCCAAATATATCTGAATATACCCGAATAATTCCAAAAATGTATTTTTCAGGTACATATTTGGTATTCCTGAGCCAAATTGCACATCCCTAGTCAGAAATTTCCCTTCATTTAAAAAAAGGCAGTGATTAAGCCTTCATGGGTCAAAAATCAACTAGCCAGTTATAGCCCTGTATCTAATTGCCCCTTTTTAAACTTGGTGATTAAGCAAGTGGTGGAAGAATAGCAGCCGAATAAAGGCATCCATCACTGCTGATTCTTTTGAATCTTTGACACAATGGGCTCATACCATTCTTTGAACAGAGAAGTTGATGGAGATTAAAGAAATAGCTACTCAGTGGTTTCATGCTTTTTATCTAAGAAAACTCAGAGAATCATTACTGGAAAACTGATCCTTAGTATGGGATCTTGAATGCTGCAGGGTCTATATTTGTCCCCTATGCTTATGTTGTACCACTGAATGAGATCATCCAAACCTTTTGGTTAATGACACCTATCTGTATGCTTATTTACCTAGCCCTGCCCTCAAGAAGGTATAGTATCTCTGCTGGGCCACTGGCTGAGTGCCATCATTAAGTGATGAGGGGAAGCAGGCTGAAAATGGTTTCTGTCAAGGTGGTACTGATAGTGAAGTCTGATACCATGGAGGGGATTGATCTATTTTTTTTTTACAGTGAAAAGTTATCCTTAGGCTCTGCTAAGAGTCCAGGGGTCCTAGACCCCAGTTTATTGTTAGAAAAATAAGTTGCAGGAGTGACTAAGATGGTTTTCCCACTGAAGCCAAATGCACAGGTCATCAAGCCTCCTGGGTTGCTACCCCAACCCATGTTTTTGTAACTTCTGGGCTTGACTACTATAAGATGTTCTGTATGAAGGAAAATCTGGAAGGCTCGGCTAGTTCAAAACAAGCCTGCTGCTGCTAACAAGAAAAAAGCTACTTCCATCATTTTATGCCACTTTTAAAACAGCTCCACTGGCTTCCAATTTGCTGCCTGGTTAAGTTTAGGGTGCTGGTCCTTATTTTTAAAACTCACAACGACTTCTGACCCATACATTTCTCTATTTTAATCTGCATGCCAACTGCACTCTTTAGCTATTTCCTATGCCTTCCCTGATAATGGCATGTTTGGCTTCTATCTGTTCATTTGCTTCTCCTGTAGCATCTCCACTACTGTGGAAGGAACATGTGATCTATAAAATCCTGTCCCTGTTGGGTTTTAGGCAGATAAGACTCTCCTCTTTCAAAGTGCTTCTAGTGAAGACTTTATGCAGAGGTACATATAAGGTTGCATTTTCTTTATGTCTGTGACACATTATGGTGATCTGTTTTAATATTTTGTATCTTAATTTTTGCAATGTAACCCCCCCCCCCCCCCACACACACAATTGTTTGTATATTTTTGTGTGCATATGATTATCCACGATTACCTTAAGTCTACATTCTCTGCTCAAAAGTGTAGACGCTTTTACAAGTAGTATAACGTAGATGTGAATCATGGTTGTACTTTGTGTGCATCACTGCTTTTGGAGGGAAGGGGGGACGATGGGGGTAAAATCTGATAATATTCCCAAGTGTGCTACCTGCTCAGGATATCTTTCAACAGCAGCAAATATGATGTTTTCCCACTGGAATTTAAAAGATTATATTGTGGTTATTCATAGTGTCTCTGTGTTGGAGACAACAGAAACTGGAAGGAAAATTAGCTCTCAAACCTGTTTTCTCTTTGGGAATGAGGAAGAATCGAAGAATCAGGAGGGGCATGCCATCCTCTTGCCTCTGGGCATGAAATGTGTATCCAGTCCAAACCAGTGATGCAAATGTCATGATGCTGGAGGGCAGAATTACGGCCCAGAGATTCCCCTGGGAATTAAACTCTCCTTTTATTCTGTCTTCCCTTTTTTTCTTTTTTGGTAAAAGAATGGGGGTGGGGAGTGGGGGAGACAAAAGTCATTCAGGGAAAGAAAGTACAAAAATTCTCTTGAAAAATAAAGCCTTTTTTCATGAAAAGGATGTAATGAGAAGAGAAAATTGCCTCTTTTCATTACAGCCTAAAGCTTGACCTCATGCTCTGTCTTACAATCCACACTTCTCATTATCATCCTAAGAAATGCTTTCTATTCCTTTAATCTTTTCTTCTCACTAAAGAATATCACAAGGTGATGATGAGGAATCTGGCTTCCTAGAGACCAATCCCTGGGTTGTTGTTCATTCATGGAACTGAAGGATCACAGCATTCTCTGCTTCTTGACATTTATGGAGTTATTAATGGTTTCCTATCTTGCCATTTATTAAAGAAACATACAAATTTAGACAGAATCGCTTTCTACTAATGGAGATGTGCTCCCCTGCTCAAGTGGATCCTGAGTTGTTTGAATTAAAAAAAAAAACAGGTGAAAGATCAGGACCAAGAATTATGGGCTAGATCACAAGTACAATGAGCTTGTAGAACCAATGTTTCCCACCTCCCCCTTCTGCACTTGCCACATCACCCAAAGAGTTGTTCCTTGTGGTCAAGGGAACATTGGGAACATCAGAAGAGGTAGGAAGGCTACAGCTTGAAGGGGAAGTTCATGGATACTTTGGAAAGCCCCTCCACCCCTTAAAGGAGCAGAAGTGCCCTTCATGCATGCAAGCTCTACCATGCAAGCAGTACCAGAAACAAACTAGAAGAATATAAAGCTAAAAAAGAAGTTGGAGTGAATCTGATGTCATGCTTTTTTCAGTCTATCATTTTATTTAGTTTTGCCCTGCCCTTTTTCCAAGGAACTCAGGCTGCATTTGCTCCCCTCACATATTATCCTTGCAAGGTAGATTAAGCCAAAAGAGTGCTTGCCACCGGTTGCCCAGAGATCTTTATAGCGGAAGGGTTGATTCTGGTTCCTAAGAAAAAGAAATGTCCTGTGGTGTATGAAGTCTTGTATGTCACTGTCAATGACAATCACTACAATAATGGATTTATTGAGCACATATTTTGTCTTGTTCTTCAAGGAAGTCAAGGTGGCATACCTGGGTTTCCCCTTCCTCATGTTATTCTCACAACCACCCTATGATGTGGTTTAAGATGAGACAGAGTAACAGGCCTAAGGTTACCTAGTAAGCTTCATAACAGATAGTTCTCCTTAGCCCTGCTGCCAGATCCTCCTGAGGCTTTCAAAAACAAATGGTCAGAGTCATGGCAGTCTGTGAACAATAAGTGATGGGGGTTTGAAGAGCTGTGCTGAGGAATCCAGGGGAATTTCTTCCGACACAAGAAGCTCTATCAGCCTCTGTGGTCTTTCATCTATGGGCCTCCTGTGACTCTGAGCAGCAGCTTTTGAGAAGTTTCAGGAAGCCTGCAGAAAGAAACTATAATCATCACAAAACTCCTGTAATTCATGTAAATATTATTATCCCCCCCCCCATATTGCAGAGGGGAGTTGGTGGCTGATAATTTGTTTTACCTGTAGCCACCTAATGAGTCTATGGCCAGAGTAGGAGTCAAGGTTGAGAATTCCTGGATCACAACTTATACTTTTTGCCAACACATTACACCAACTCAAATTGCTCATACAGCAGGAAACAATTTGAATCAATATCTCTAACATATAAGAATTTCATGAACCTTAAAAAAAAGAGCAGTACTGTGATTGCAAAATAAAATGGTACATCTGTTCTAATATCCTTTTTCACATTAGCAAATATTTGACAGGCAATTGCTAGAATAGCCATGGTAGAAATCATGCAAAGACATGTTTAGAGCACTGTAGCTTAAACTGCAATTTTCAAGAGATATAGCTCAGTGGTAGCATATATGCTTTATACGCAGGAGGTCCTGGGTTCAGTTTTTAGTGACTATAAGGTTTCAGGCAAAAGATTCTGGGATATACCTTGAACCGTCTGAGACCCTGCAGAACCGTTGCTAGTCAGAACAGATCGTACTGACTTGATATCATAAAAGGAAGCTTTGCCATACTCAAAACTCTGAATAAGCAGTTATGAAGAAGGTCTATCTTCCAAATATATGTTTCAGTTACAAAATGGGAAACTAATTTTTATCATGCTCCTAGAAATAATAACATATGAATGCCAGAAGTGGTGGTTAGGCATCATGTGGTAGTTAGTATTAGATATGTACATAATGCTCTAAATTAACCTTTAGACAATATATATTAAGACATGATGATCTCTGCCTTAAACAGCTTACAGTCTTCCAAAGCATATCAAGTCTAGGAAATGGAAGCATGGTCCATTCATGAAAAGTGAGCCAATACTGGAGATAAGCAACTGTTCTACATTTCATGGCAACTCCAATACAAGATCCTAAAAACCTTTCTAATTTTTTTTTTTAACTATAGAAGAGAAGAGAGCAGATGAGATTCCCAGTATGCCTATGATTGTTATGAACTTCCTGGTGTGCAGTTCAGTTTGCTTTCTACTAAAATAATCAAGCTGTTGATAACCACAGGGAAAACTTCTATTTATATTTGTAAGGAAACCTCTAAAGTAGCGAAAGGATTTGGGATGTTACCAAATGTAGTGACTACTCCAGCTCAATGACAAAGATTAATTTTCTTGGCCCTTTGGATGAAATTGCAGTTGTCTTTTTCTCATCCTAATGAAATGTGGTAGTAAATTGCCCCGCTATTGGGAATGAGAGACAGAGACAGTAGCTTGGGTTATAAAATGGGCCGCTTTATTAAAATAAACAACAAGCAAAACTACAACTATGGCAAGGGCCTAACTAGCGGTACAGGTCAGGCCCTGGGGTCGCTCTGTACCCCGCCCTGACCTGTCTGGGCGAGACACCCACTGCCCCGGGTGCGAGCCATCATCAAGTGGCTGGGACCTGGCCTGGCCAGGCGAAGTGGTTCCCCCCTGCAAAGCTCCCCCACCCGGCCGTACGGCAGCGGGGGGAGACTGGCTTGTACAGGGGTTCCCCACCGAGGGCGTCCAACCACACAACTGGGCCGTACGGCAGCCAGCCACATCTGACAGACCCCAATTCCCCACCAATGGGGAGGTGCCAAGGGTGCTCACCGGCCCGCTACAGATTGTTCCCTGACTAAAATCCTGCCACCGCAGAGGCCAAGCCTCTGCTTTGGCCTCCATGCCCCACAAATGGCTTAAGGCCAAGTGCAGCCCTTGCCGCAGGTCGTTCAGGAAAATATTGTTACCTCTGCTAGAAAGGTGTACCCCATCCCCTCTGTAGAGGTCTGCAGACTCGGCCCAGATCCGCGGATGAGGTAAATAGATCCCTAGACCACCTGTCATTGTTTTAAAAAGGGCTCTATTGGCCATCCGCCTAGCCCTCTCAATAGCACTGTGGTCCAATGCTTCCCGCCACACCCGGCGCGGAAGTATCGCCGACCAAAAGATCAAGACACCGGGCCATCTCTTCTGAATCTCCAGAAAGTCATCCCGTGCCTGCCAAGAAAGAGCCACGCCTTTCATCACACCTAAGTCGTTGCCACCCAAATGGACAACAAGGATGTGTGGGGGAGGGGAACTCCTTCCCTCAAACAACAACGGCAACAAACCAGCCCAACGTAGGCCTCTCCTGCCCTGTCACTCCACCGTGGCCCAGCAGCTGAATCCAAGCTGGGACCCCATCTGCGTCCTCTTCGCTTGATGTGCTGCCCAAAAGACCATGCTATGGCCACACATGAGGATGCGTATCCTCTCACGCCACGCCACAGCACCTGAAAGAAAAACAACGTCAGTACGAATGGCCTCCGGTCAGAGGCCTCACATATGACTTATAAACGGCGGAACGCCATCGCCCCACTCTCTGGATCTCGGCTCCCGAGTACCCCATCACTGCGGCTGTAGAAGCCGCCCCTATGCGAAAAGAGTGGGTCCCAAATTTGACCCCGCCGAGCCCCAACCTCGAGAGGGCCCTACCCGTGACAGTCCAAAACTAGTACTTCGTCAGCGGGAAACCGTTGTCATGGCAAAAAAGTGCCACCGGTGCCGTGCCACGAACCCTCAGATATTTTCTCAAAGCCTTCACTGGGCACAAATCACTAATTGTACACTGGCCAATCGTCAAGTCTACCCCTTTCTGACACTGGTCGGTCTTAGAACGCCTAATGCAAATAACCACATGATCCCCTTGTAACTTAACATCAGCTGCCGAAATGGCATGACCGGAGTCATCCTTAAGGGACTGGGGAACGAGCTCACTGACTCTAAGGGCTCCAAAAAACGCAATCAGGGCAGTGGCATGGAATAACAGCTCCTCAAACGGAGAACTTCAAACCAGGGGCCACATGGCCCTCAAGCCCTGCAGGATACTGGAGGAAATAGGCTGCCTGATGTCCTTCGCAATGGCAGTCTCCCTGGACCAACCCTCCAGCATCTTCCTTATGTGGAAGTCCCCGGTGGGATCTACAAAGCCGCGGACCTTAAAGGCAAAACCCAAAGCTGCCAGCTGACTTCTCATGTATTTAACCCGGTGCCCCTTACCTTTCTGGGCAACACAAAAATGAGCTACGTGCGCAGCCGAGATTGGCCAAATCTGAGGGAGACCCACCTCCTGCCTGAACCCTGCAAAATGCCTTACCGCCCTGTTGTAGGCTCTCCTGGTTCTAGGGGCCAGAGCTAACTGGATAACTCTGGAGGCCTCGGATTCCCAATCCTCCATAGCTCTGGAGGAATCTGGGTGGGCCGCAAATCCGCCTCTGGGGCAAGCTGTCGAAACCGGTCCATCTGCAGACGAGACAGGGCGTCTGCCACCTCATTATGAACCCCCGGTACATGCCTAGCTAAAAACAAAATATTAAGGTGCAGGCACCTCAAAGTAAAGGCCCGGACCAATTTCATTACCCTGGGAGACATAGAAGAGAGGGAATTCACGACCTGCACCACTGCCAAATTATCGCACCAAAAGTGCACTGAGTGGTCGGCCATTTCCTCACCCCATAGGTAAACAGCCCCTAAGAATGGGAAGAATTCAAGAAATGTAAGGTTACTACACAAGCCAGCTTCCACCCAGTCAGCGGGCCATAGCACCGCACACCAGTGCCCCCTAAAATAAATTCCCAAACCTACAGAGTCAGCAGCGTCGGAGGAGACCTGCAGGTCGCCTTCCAGCAACAACTTCTGCCTCCAAAAAGAAACACCATAGAAACAGCTCAAAAACTGGCTCCAGACTTGCAGGTCCTGTCGTATCCCAGGAGAAATCCACATCCTATGATGTGGGAGCCTCCCCATTGCCTGACAGAGGCGCCTCAGAAAGGCTCTACCAGGCGCAACCACTTTGCACGCAAAGTTAAGGTGGCCTACAACCTGCTGAAGCTCTAATATGGAAACCTTTTTCTTACCTAAAAGGGCCAGCAGTCACGCCCTCAAATCATGGAGCTTTGCGAGGGGCAACCTGGAAGTTTGCTGCAGTGTATCCAACTCTATACCAAGGAAGGTCAGAACCGTTGTGGGACCTTCTGTCTTCTCGTGCGCTAAGGGGATGCCGAGCTCTTCCGCCAGGACTATAAAATCGCTCTCAAGAGCCGGGCGCACCGACCTGAACCCGGAGGCCCAACCAGGATAAAATCATCCAAATAGTGGGCGGAGTCACGGCAGCGCTGCCTCTGACGTAGGGCCCACTCCATGAACGTACTGAAGCGTTCAAACAATGCACAAGAAACGGAGCAACCCATCGGGAGTGCTCTGTCCATGTAATATTTGCCTTCAAAGGCAAACCCCAGGAGTTAAAAGTCCTCTGGGTGTACGGGGAGAAGGTGAAAGGCCGACTTAATGTCACATTTTGCCATCTCCGCACCCCACCTGCAACATCTTACTACTTTGACCGCTTGGTCAAAGGATGTATAACGCACCGAACACAAATGCTCGGGTATTGCGTCATTGACTGAACCACCCTTGGGATAAGATAGATGGTCAATCAAGCAGAATTCACCAGCTGCCTTCTTAGGTACTACCCCAAGGGGGGAGACCCGCAAACGAGGAACGGGGGGGGAGGGGAAAGGGCCTAAAACCCTGCCCTCCGCGCATTCCTTCTGAATTTTTGCCCTAACAACTTCCTCCATGCCAACCACCGAACACAAGTTCGGTGACATGAAGGTCTTCCTGGGGCCCTGGTAAGGTATCTTAAAGACAAACAAAAAACCTTGCATCAAAAACTGGGCATCAGCCCTGTTAGGTTAGTCGGCCAGCATGGCCTCAAGTACCCTCACTTTTATTGGGCTGGGGCCCTTTACCAGGCCCCTGTTGCCCAGGGGGGCACCCCCTTTCTTTCCAAATGGCAGGCATTAAGGGCGTGTGGACCTCTACAGGTTGGACACTCATGGCCAAAGCGGCAGTTTTTACGGCTGCAAACCCCTTTTGAGGTGAACTCGAAACAAAGCAGTCGGGGCTGAACCGACTGCCCCGCAGAGGTGCTGGAGCCGTAAGAACCCTGGGTAAACCCCCCTGAAGCCTGCAACGAATGCTGTACAATATGGCCACTATCCGATCTATCCCCCACTGAAGCTTTAGCCGGGGTCATCAGCTGTAACCATAAATGCTGATGGATCTGATCCCAGGGTAGGGACGGGTTCAGGGCTGCCCGCATCCGGAATTCTTCATCATATTGCAGCCAAGCTGCACCCACAAATTCCGTATGCGCCCTATAAACAATATCGATATATTGAAAGAGCGGGGCAGCCCTCCAGGGCTGTACTGTAGCTATAACTCCCGCGTATATTAGAAAACCGGGGAGCCAATTATGCCATCTTGCGCCGCTTAAGGCGCTCCTTGTCATGGTCTTCCAGGTCCTCTTTATCCTTCTTCTCCAGTTCCCTGAAGAGAAGGGTAAAGACATCCACGTAATCCCTGCGCAAGATTTTCTCCCTAGTGGCAGGGGTAAGGTGATCACCTAACAGCATGGCCGTATCGCCAACAGGAAGAGCCCTGTAGGGGACGGTTCCATAATTGGACCAAGGAACACCGAAATAGGACCCCCATGGCGGCACAAGGCCCATTCCTTGAGCCTGGGCCAGAGGAGCAGCCCAACCAGCCGCGCCCTGCCCATGCCCCGGAAGAAGCGCCTGGCCCCAATGGCCCCACTCAAAAGCCACCCCTGCCCCAGGTGTGCATGCAGGGGCTACAGAGTGTGTACATGTAGTGTGTTGCGCAGCTTGATTCGCCTGGCCCCATGGCCAGGCGCACGGCTGTTGGGGCCAAGGACACTTACCCTCAGTTTCGGGAGGCTGCACCACTAGTGCCACTTGCCCCGCTTCCTGGGCCCAACTCCCTTCCGACTCAGCCACTGCAGGCTCCACCACCCCATCATTGATGACCTGACCGGACGTGGAAGTAGACGGAGCCGAGGTGCCTCCTGAAGACGAACCCTCTGAAGCAGTCAAACGAGATAAAATGTCATTCAGAGATGCAGCTTTAGAAGTTACCCGCACAGGTCTCTTACTAGCAGGCTCTGCTGATGTATCAGCTGACACTCTTGACTGCTCCAAAGCAGAAATCCTGGCCAGAATATCACGCCGTAAGGACCCACCGTCCTCCTCATCGGATGACAAGGCGACAGCAGCCCGCTCGGGGGGGGGCGCCTAGCGGGCTGCTTGCCCTTTGATGTGCCTACTCCCTTCTTAGGACCCATCCTAATTAATTCCCAAAGGGGAAGTAATTAATTCCCCAAGGGGAAGTATAATAGCTTGGGGGGGGGCACTCCAGAAAACCCACTCACAGAAAGAGGGAGACCAAAGGCACATGCCAGGTCTGGGCAATATATTAAAGTACAACTTGTTATGCTGCCAATGTACTGACAAAAGCCAGCACTAGGGAAAGGCAACTGAAGCCAGTACAAGCAAACACCCCCACCCCAACGGAGCCCAAAATGGCTGTTACTACGGCCTTCAAAATGGCCTCCGCAAATGCAGCAGGGCCAAACCCGACGGCCTGGGGGGAGGGGAACACGTCTGTCACGGCAAAATCCCCCTAAAGCAGTTGGCAAGCTGGCTGCAGCAAAGACAACAACCTAGTGCCCACACCACACACGGGCAGCGCGTCCGCCCGAAGCAGCAGCATTGGCCGGCGCGCGGCGAAGCTGCCAAAGCAGCGTCACGCCGCAGCCTTCACCGGTGCGCCGGCAAGCGCCCCGCCACAATACAGCGCCCCTCCTACCCCCACGCAAGGAAGCAGCGAGGGGGAATTAGCCTGCCAACCACCCGCCGAAAATGAAAGGGAGTGCAGCCACGCCCAGAACTCGCCCCCACCAGCCCCAAGAAGAAAGGGGGAGGGGAGGGACGGGGAAGACTGGAACGGCACAGGCCGCCCCCGAAGCTTCGCTGAGAAGCGAAGAAGGAACAACAGAAAATAGCGCGGTCACGGCGACACGCCTGCAGCCCGCGCAGCCAAACTGCTGGATGCCAATCTGCCTCCAACGATCACTGCCTCGCAAGCCTCGAGCCGGGGAGCAAATGAAGATGTGTTGCCTCCACTGAGCACGAGGCAAGACTGAGGCTACAGGGGCGGAGGAGCCAGCAAACGCTGCGAGACTCCGCCCCCAAGGCAAAACCCCCGGATTGAGATAGCTCTGCCTCCATCCCTTCAGAGGGGCAAAGGGCTGCCACCTGCCTAAAGGGCAAGCCCTTGGCAGGGATGGCAGAATGACATATAAATGATTAGAATGCCGTGAAACAGTGTTAAAATGGCATAGTTAGTTGGGAAGCCATGTTGGTCTCCAGTAGAACAGCAGGGTTTTAGTCCAATGGCACTTTAAAAACCAACAAGATTTTCAGACATGAAGAAAGAAGCTCTGACTCTCAAAAGTTTACACTCTGAAAATCTTGTTGGTCTCTAAGATGCCACTGGACTAAAATCCTGCTGCTGAAATGGCACAGAATTGCCATAAAAGAAATGATGAAAACAGGAAAACTAACAATGAAAATGGATTGGATGAAAACATGATAGATAGGAAAGAAAGAAAGAAAGAAAGAAAGAAAGAAAGAAAGAAAGAAAGAAAGAAAGAAAGAAAGAAAGAAAGAAAGAAAGAAAGAAAGAAAGAAAGAAAGAAAGAAAAAGTGGCATATTCATGTGTCCCCACGCAACAGCTCCAAAATGGCTGTAGTCATGTTCACTTTTGCTGATTATCTATCTATCTATCTATCTATCTATCTATCTATCTATCTATCTATCTATCTATCTATCTATCTATCTATCTATCTATCTATCTATCTATCTATCTATCTATCTATCTATCTTCCACCTTTCTTACTGAGACTCAAGATGGATTAGTACAATTAGTGGCAAGGACAAGGGCAGGCATTTCCATACAGTTTCAAGAACATTTCCATAAACAATGTCATAGGGTAAAAGAATAGAAGTTTACAAAGATATAGTATTACAATGATCCAGTATGGGGTTGAGGAATTGCTGAAACAGAACATAATCAATTCTAGGACTTACATTGAACAACGTAAAGCACAGGTAGGATATAGGAGTACATATTTAAAGCAACAGTTAATATGTAAGGCAACATAATGGTGAAATCTATGGTTTCTAACTCATTCGCAAAACATCTGGGATCCCTTTCCTACAATGCAGAGGAGTTAGCCGTGTTAGTCTGTAGTAGCAAAATCAAAAAGAGTCCAGTAGCACCTTTAAGACTAACCAACTTTATTGTAGCTTATGCTACAGTAAAGTTGGTTAGTCTTAAAGGTGCTACTGGACTCTTTTTGATCTTTCCTACAGTACCACCCTCTTAGCTGAGAAAAAAGGCCTTTTTGAATAATTCAGTTTTGCATTGTTTGCGGAAAGACAGGAGGGTGGGGGCTCTCCTGACCTCCTCAGGCAGGCCATTCCATAGGGTAGGAGCCACCACAGAGAAAGCCCATGTATGGGCTGCTGTTGATTTTGCCCATGTGCAGGCTGGCACCTGCAAGAGACCCTGTTCAGATGAGCGAAGCTGCCATGGAGGGACATATGAAGATAGGTGGTCCCGTAGGTATGCTGGACCAAGGCCATGAAGGGCTTTGTATGTAATAACCATTACCTTGAACTGAGCACGGTAACTGATAGGTAGCCAATGAAGTGACTGTAGGATGGGAGTGATGTTCAAGCTCCTGCTCACTCCTGATAATAGTCGAGCCGCAGCATTTTGCACCAACTGGAGCCTCCTAGTTCATAAGTAATTTTTTGTCTATCCACCTTTGGATGATTGTTGTAAGAAACAGGTTATCATCTTCTTGGAAACAAAAATTCATGAGTCTTGTAAGCTAAAAATGTTTTTTTAACAAAGAGAGTTTCTTTGTAGCTGTTAAAAAGTTGCCAGATTTGCGGCAATCTTTTATGCTGTGATAAGGTTGAAGGTATCCAGTGAGGTTAATTGCTTGCCTGACTGAAACTTCTGCCCAGTGAACAGTTTTTTGCAAGGTAAAGTTAACAAGTACCTTTCTAGCAAGTGCATTTTCCTTATTGATATGAGCTTTTATTGTTTATTCATGCTTACTGTAGCAGGGAACACCTATTTTCCTCTGAAGAGCCTATTTATGTGCTCTCTTATTTTCCATTTCAATGACTTTATGACTCGTCCTTCAGTTTCGCTCCATATTCTTTATTGAGGAATTCTTTTGTTTATGTGAAAGGCACAATTGAGGAGCAAAGTACAAAGATAGTTGCATTCAGATTATGCCAGATCAAAAATATGGTGGGTCATTGCATTTGGGCCATCCCGTGGCATTGAACATGACCAAAGAGAGATGAGGAAACTGGATATTTTTGATCATTTCTTACAAAAGAAAATATTGTGCATTTGAAGAAAGTATTAGAATCATAGAATCATAGAGTTGGAAGGTACCTCTAGGGTCATCTAGTCCAACCCCCTGCACAATGCAGGAAATTCACAACTATCCCCCATGACCCCTGCTCTATGCCCAGAAGATGGCAAAAGTGATGAGCAGACAGGGCTTGCCTTCCTCTCGCAACCCCATTTTCTGTGGTGATCTCCCATCCAAGTACTAACTGCGACTGACCGTGCTTAGCTTTCAAGCTCTGGCTAGATCAGGGTAGTCTGGGCTGGTAAATAATATCCCAATAATAAATAATAATAAATATTAGTTGTAATATTTTGAAGTGTCTTGAATGGGTTCTTTTCTATAAAATTAGATTTTATGCTGAACTTATTTTAAGTACTCACAGAAGTGTTGTGCCTTTGTAGACTCAAGGGATCCTAACAATTATCATTGTCCTTAAAATATTTTTGGCTCTGACTGATGATCTACCTGGCCCACAAAAATGATACAGATATAATGATAATTTATAATGTGCTTTGTAGAGCTGGAAGCCAGCAACCTTAACCTTCAGGAAGCTTATTCTTGCCAGTTCATGAAAGTGAGAGATCACATGTACTGATAATCTTGTTGGGATACTGTACGGTTCTTATTAGGTTCTGATTCCATCCTCGCTGTTCTGACTCAAAATCTCAATTTTGATTTCACCAATACCATTGTGCAAATTGAACTGGTGATTCTTTTTGTAAATACCATTATCTTTTTGTTTACGTCAATTTTTTCCAGTAAAATGTGCACATTTTACTTGTATAAATTAAAAGAACACATTGTACAGAGACATAGCAAACCACTGATCAGCTTGTTGCACAGCGGCTGCTGTCATGGAAAAGCACTTTAAAACCACCTGTGTGGTGGCTATAATGTGTGATAGGATTACCAACTTCCAAGTGAGGTCTGTAGCTCCCTTGGATTTACAACTGATCTCCTGAATACAGGGAGCAGATCACCTGGAGGAAATGGCAGTTTCAGAGGATGGGCTTTATGGCATTCCACTCCTGCTGCTTTCCCTGCTTTCCCCAGCCCTCACCTTCCCCAGGCTTTGCTCCAGATCTCCAGGAATTTCCCATATGCATAGTCTCAGGAGCAATACAACATGAGCACAGGGTCCTCTGCTCACATGCTACTGCCTGGCAACAGGCTCACTACTAGGCAGTGGTGCATGCTATATACCCAAGTTGTGTTGAATGCTCCTGTTACATGCACAGCTTCCAATTCAGTTTGATTGCACAGAAGTCATTGGAGAGTTTAGTATCAGAACAGACTGGTGTATGTGAGTGCGGTTAAGTCATAGTTGACTTATGGCAACTCTGTCAAGGGACTTTCATGGCAAATGAGGAGCAGAGGTGGTTTGTCATTGCCTTCCTCTTCAGAGTAACCCCTATCTTCCTCAGCAGACTCCCATCCACCTACAAACAAGGTCTGACTCTGCTTAGCAGTCGAGATCTAATGAGATTGAGCTATACCATGTTGCCTTCTCATCCCTGAACAGACTTCGCTTCTGGCTGAATAAACATTCTGATTTCTAGAAAAAATCCAGCAATGTTTGTATAAGAGAGAAAGAGATGGAATAATATCTTTCTTTTAAATTATTTTTATGACTGTAGACACCCCATTAATTATCTGCACAAATTCATTCTAACTAACTGAGTTGTGAGCCATGTTTTAAAATTGTATAGTGAGTGGTATGATGAATATAACATACGATTTCACTTCATGTAATTGCATTTTGCTTAGTTAATATTCCCCTTGTTCTTTGCATTGAAAAAAGCAATTCTTCACCTTCCTCAGCTCAGCCTGCTGGTTGAGTAGGGTGGCTGTTAATAAATGGCTGGTGAATTTGCTAATGGATCAGTCATGCAGAAAAAGATGAAACGTACCATTAGGCGCACCTCATATCCTAAAGCAGTAAGGTTCCAGGCGCAGTGCTATAGGCTTTGTTTTGTTTTGGATGAGAGAGAGACCATGCACACCATGGAAGCTTTCAGTATTTTTCTATTTTTTTAAAAAACAAATATACAAGCTGAGCACTGGTGGAAGCAGAGAGCAATTCCTCCAGGGCAGTTGGTCCTATTCCATGTTAATTAGGTTTTCTGAAGCAGCAGGCCTCTGCTACTGCAGGTTCATGTCACCTTCATAGATAGATGACTGTCAGTAGGAAGGAAGACACAAGCCCGAAGGTATTACTGATAGGAATTAAATGGTTTATTGGAAGGCTCTGCACAATACACTTCAGACACAGAATCAAATACATGAGACAGGAAAAAATGGCAAAAGGCATGGATATAGAAAGACAAGAAATGTATGACTACAGCAAATAATGGGGATACATGAACAGATATTGCATAGGCAAATAAGGTATGAGCCTATGCCTGAAACAATAGGGAATAAACATGAGAACAAGCTTAGTGCATGTTAGCCACTTTGAATATTAAACATGTAATTTCCTCCTTACCACTCCGTTGCCATTCTAGCTACAGCTCAGTTTCCTAGTGAGCAACCTAACCAGTTTCATAACTACCTATCCAAGAATCCAGGAAGGATGAAGAGACAGTTTTCTGAGCCTCTCAGCCTTCAGACTTCTAAGAATTAGGAAGATGGGAGTGCAGTCACAACCCAGAACTACAGAACAGGTCCTTTCAGTCCCAGAGTTCCCTGGCTGTCAAAAAGAATAAGTTTTAAGTAACACTGGGCCACTAAGAGAGAATGAAAGAGGAAAAGGGAACATCCAAAAATTTAAGATGGAAAATTGTTCAAGCTAACAAATGCATAAACTCCAAGGTTGTCAACCTCTAGTTGGGGTTTGGAAAGTACAACTGTAATTACAACTAGAAATGGGCACGAAATGGGGGAAAAAAAGAACCCTGAGTTTCGTGGTTTGTCGCATTCCACGAACCATGAACTTTCACGAAATTGTCCCATTTTGGGAAATGATTTGTTAGGTTTGTGATTTGTCTGATCCCAGGGCCCTGCAATGGCCCCTTTCATACCCAGAGATGCTAAACTCACAGGGTGTCAAACTAGACTCCAGAGCCAGGCAATGCCCTGAGACTGGGGTGGGGTGGAGGAAAAAAGGCACCCTCACCCAACAACCTTCCCAGCAAGGACAAGAGCAAAAACTAAGAGAGAGGCTTTTCAGTCTCTTTTGAAGCAGCAGCAAATCCAGCCCAAAGCTCCCAAATCCACTCTCTCTCACTCCAAATCCCAGCAACAGCTCCCCCCCCCCTCTCTCTCTCTCTCTCTCTGTCTACTGGAGCTGAAAGCAGGAGACACAGAACTGTGCCTTATATAAGAAACACTCACATAGAGCTGAACAGGAAGTTTGTGGTTGGCAGACAGACCTGCCTAACAGGGTTTGGAGGGATGAGATTGGTGTTCCCATGGCTACAGAAGGCCCATCTCCCCCCTGCTCATTGCTCTCATAAAACAGAATGGGAGCTCTCAGGATGGCAGGGAGAGCTGCCTATTAAGGTTATGTGGGCTACGATTGGGGTTTCCATGGCAACAAAAGGTCTGCAGATATTCTTGGCCTGTGTTGCCTAGGGAATCAATGGATCGGTGCCAGCCTGTCTGGCATCACAAAGCATTCACGAATCAAATGAATCAGCCCCACAAGTCGTAGATTTTGTGAAAAACACAGCCCCATGAAATGTGTTTTTGCGATACACGAATTGACCCAATTCGTCATGAAATTTGATTCATATTTCAATTTGTGCCCATGTCTAATTACAACTGATCTCCAGACTACAGAAATCAGTTCCTCTGGAGAACATGGCTGCTTTGGAAGGCGAACTCTTGGCATTTTACCCAGATGAAGTCCCTCCCCTCTCCAAACCCTCCTACCAGGCTCCATCTCCAAATCTCCACAAATTTCCCAATCTGGAATTGGCAACCTTAATAGGCTCCATAGAACCCCAGAAGCAGACAGGGAGAATCTGCTGCACCACAAGGTGTTTCAATGAGCAGCCAGCTCATAGATTACTCTTGTTGCTTTTCTCACTCTCTCTTCCAAACTCACGTAGTGCTTTTTTCCATCTGTGCTCACACCTATCCCCCCTCTCAGCTGACAGGGGTCACTTTCTGCAAGGTCTCAATCAAGATCAAGGCTTTCTCCTAACAATCCGTTCCTATTGAAGACACATCTACAACCATTAAGTTACATTAACATTCCTTTCTCAAGCTCCTGACTCACATTATGTGCCACTTTAGGCAAATCCATAGTAATAAAACCCATTCAGAGTAATCAAACAAAAGTCTTACAATGTCTTTCAAGGGTAAAGGGACATTAGCTTCTTCAGAGTCTGAAAATCTCCTGGGTTTCCCTCCCCCCACAAATGTTTTTAAGCCCTTATGTTTTTCTACTGAATTGTGAGTTCATAAACAAAATGTACTAAAGCAGGGGTGGCTGATTAGAGCTCCACAAGAACACAATATTGTTCTTGATCCCTCTCAGTCCTATCCCTGCATCACTGGATGTACAAGGTGCTACTACTCCCTAGGCAAGGGCTCTTCTGAGTACTTCTCCTTCCCTAGTCTGTGGCTGCCTGTGCCGTTTGGGGAATGGGAAATTGTCTGAGAGGCTTTTATGGAGACACAGAAACTTATCAGGTAATCACTTTTGTACCCATAAAAGAGGCATTTTCTATCTGGGAGAGAAACAGGCACAAATCCTTGGGGTGGGGGTTGAAGTGTAAATTCTCTTTGTTCAAGATGCTATGGCTGGTCTATTAGGGGGGCTCCTGCCGTTAAATAGCTTACCTGAAAAGAATACCTCCCTCCGCCGGCTGGCCACTGGACAAAGTTGGCTTTTCTGTACTAAAAGAGGATACTGCATGGAAACTTTGGCCATTTCCTGGACTGAGGGTCAGGCTATCACAGTGTAGCTCCTTATCCCTCTTCATGATACCCATTCCTGTGTCAATCACCAACTAGGGATGAATGACAGAGCCATTTGTTTTATTTTGTTTTAAATCTGTTTCTATTTCCATCAATGGTTTTTGGTTCTTTGCTTACAATTCTTGGTATTGTAGGTTTCCTTGAATTGTGCACAGATATGCAGTACAGTTTTTATAGACAGTCCTTTAGTATTTATATATACCTAATGCTGATTTAATGATGCACAACTAACATTGAAAATGTGCACACACATACACACACCCACAAACAAAACATAAAACACACACATGTCATGGGCGAAATTCAGTGTAAACAAACAGAATATAGGACAAAAACTAGGGAAACAGACTGGACAAGGGAAAAGGGAAATCTTAATGGGGATTTTCACAAAAAAAGAGTAATAATGAATCAACATCTTCTTTATCATCTACATGATTGTTTGATTATTTCCCAGATTATTTGACTATTTCCCAGATTATTTGACTATTTCCCAGTCACCTGATCACTGACTCAGTCTACTGTTCCACTCCATAATGGACTACCTGAGCTGAGGCAAAAGGCAGTATGGAAATGCTATAAACAAACAAACAAACAAACAAAACGACATATTCCAATTCTGTGAAACATGTTATTTCATGTTCTAATCTGGACAATTGTAATCAACCCAAATCCAAAAGATATTACCTATAGCCAGGTTTCTTGGAGGGTGGGGGAGTTATAAAAAGAAGTGAAAACACGTGTATATAAGATTGCACCAATTTCAAGATTTGGAAGAGACTCGCCTCATGCTGGTACTCAGCCAATATTGTATTTAATAAAACCAGTCAATAATACTAGTGACAACTAGAATACTATTCATTTTAAAACTCAGACAATTAAAAAAAAGAATACCTTACTATTGTGTACCATTACTTAAAACATAGAACTGGGCCAAGACAGGCTCACTGGGAGGATGATTCCATGGTCAAGGTCATTGTAGAACACATCTCTTAAATACAGAAAGTGCACAGTTGTGCTTATTTACATTATACATTCCTGATGCAAATGTTTTGATTCTCTGTTTGAACTTTTATTGTAGAAATCTAAAGCTTCTGAATCCTCAGACATTATTTTGCTATTTGAAAATGAAGATGTAGGTGGTAAAATAAGGACGTTTGAGGTGTGAAAGTTTTCAGTTATTCCAAATGTATACAAAACAAACAAAACAGTATCTTCCATCCCACCCTTCTAGTTCTTTAATGTCTTATTCCAGGTCAAACCATAGATCTGTACCAAGCTTTATGCAACATTGTTTTGCAAAGCAGCATGGGTGAGGCCCAGCCAAAGGTACAAATCATGACCATCCTTGACTTGACCTGCCAACATTTTGTGATATGACAGTGCAACACAGACGAAGCCGGAGCTGGGCTGCCATGGAACATCCTTGGCTAAAGAAATTTCCATTTTTCCTCCCTCACAAGTAAAGAGGAACTAATGCTTGAGGTCTTTGTGCTTGCCTGTATCGGCTGCAAAGCTCTCGGAGATCCTTCCACCCATCACTTCTGTGTATTGCCATTCATGCCATTCTTCACCCTTTCAAATCCATCCCAGGTGCGATGCAATATGGTCCTCATTCCCAGCTGTGCATGTCAGAGAATCTGTTGGAGCTTAATGTATTGCACAATGAAATGGAACTGCTACGCCCTGGTGTAATAGCAGTACACAGTGATACGTAATTAATCCTCTGCACTTCAACCTTTACATTGGGCTTCCTGAGACTCCATTGCAAATGTTTCCTTTCAGAGACATATTTACTTTTTATTCATGACTCTATCAGGATTAATTTCAATGTTTCATGTTGCCTGGAGCTTCTCATGTAATATGAATGAAGCAGCAGCTGCTGCGGGCTGGTAGCCTGGGCATTCCAAGGGTACTCAGTGCCTGCCTCTGCTCCTCTGCTCCTCGTACCATAAACACCAAATTCATTGTTCCACAGATCCAGGACTAGCCCAGGACAGATAAAAGGGAATAATTCTCATGGCAGTTATCAGAGATGGGGTCCTCTACAGTGCAACATGACTACCCACCTGAAACTGTCCTCATTCAATGATTCACTTGATCTATTGCTTTCTAAACATTCTGATGAGAGATTCATAACAATCATTAAAATTTGAAGATGGTGGACACTGAGGAATATGAGTTCTGCCTTTTCATTAGTGCTGTGGAGCTTTGTGAGGTTTCTAGTAATTGGAAAATCAGAGGATGGACTGAATACCCACCCTTCTTGAACATTTAACTCTTAAATGTACAGCAGCTCATCCATATACAGCATGCAAGCCATGCATTTCAAGTGTTTGATAATGTTCCTTTTTTCGCAATCATAGGCACTAATGGGAGAGTGCATGGCTTATGGGTAAAGGGTGACTGCTTAATTTTTTGGATATGTCAAATAACTCTCTGGTGCATTGTGGGGATGGGGAAGCTCATAGCCTTGATTCTCGATACAGAGATAGGAAACATGTCTTTCTGTGGGACATCCCTATAATGAAATAAGGTCTTAACTAAGTGTAAAGGTGTTTCTCCTAGAATTGTGCAGCATATGGCTGATCTAGGACTCAGAAGTGCCCAGTTTAACGCTTGACATAACCACAAATTTATTAGGTGGTCCTTGACAAAACATTTTTTAGTTTCCCATCTGGAACAGGAGGATTGTAATATTCACTTATCTTACAGGATTGTAATATTCACTTATCTTAATCCTTGTTGTAAGGATTATAAAATAATTTAGATAGAGTATTGGAATGTAGTGTGTAGGTATTATTATCAATAGTTTGTGAGAAAAGTAATCCCAGTGATGACTACACCTCTTTCAATGATTAATTGTAGAAAGAGGTGTGTTATATGATAAACAAACATTCAGGAACTGAGAATGCAATCCTATGCAGAGTTACCCTAGTCTAAACCCACTGATTTCAATGGCCTCAGACTGGAGTAACTCTGTATAAGATTACATTGTGAGTTCGGTTTCCATGTTGTGGGTTTCCTGTGTGACATTGAACAGCCTATTTAACTTTACTGTGGATCCATTCATTTTCAGTAAAGTAGATGTTTACTTTCATTCCTCCCCTTTATCTACTGAGCATCACTGGGGCCTTAGGTATGAAATATCAGAATCCTGCCTTCTCTGCTTTTCTCATGGAAATACTTTAAGCTGTAACTGCAGCTGTCCAGTGCAATGAGTGATATGCCAAAAAAATTGCTGATTGGCAACTTTACTACTTAGGAGACAACTGAGACCAGGAAGTGGAGTAGAATGGACCATTAAAACAGGCCAGGTCAAAACTGGGAAAGAAATAAATGGCTCAAGATGAAGCTGGTATGAGTCAGGTCAAACCAGTTAACATGGATGCTGACAGGCACAGACTCACCCATGAGGGTATCCAGCTCTCTGATGACTCTGATTGGCAGAGGGAAAAAAATTAAAAATGAGGAGCTGAAGATCTGCAGTGGGAGAGGGGAATCAGTGAAAATTGCTTCCTCTTCCATCATTGAAATCTGCCCAAACCTTGTTGTAACATATACTAAAAATACACTATATTAACATGCTAACACTGAGATATTAATAAGAGGTATATGTGTGCATTTGTGTATGTGTGTGAGAGACTTATGTAAATTATGCTTGGAGTTGTATGTGTACACTACATTTTGTTTGAGGGATTCTTGAATTCATATCAGTTTCAAACCAGTTGTGTTATTACCATTCACTGGATAGATTTTATTTATTTGATTCCCCTCTCAATTTCCCTTTGATTTTCCATTTTAGATTGATTTGTTTACTTTTTATGTGTGTATGTGTTGTGTAGTCAGAATATTCCAGTTGAATACACAATTGAATCGCCATGAGAGTGACCAGATAGAAGATAGGTTTCCTCTTCCTTTATTATCTATGAAAGGGGAAATTACAACACTGCAGGAGTGAGAAAAGCAACACTAGCTGGAATTTAAACTCTGCCTGCCTATGAAAAGGAAAGCAGTGGTGCTCTTCAGTATCCCTGGCTCTCCTAATCATAGCACTTCTTCTTTCTGAATTTGATTCAGGCATGCTGCTTCCAGAAGGGAATAAAACCCAATTCCAGTCCTGTAGTTAGAGGTATGTTTTGATGATGTTGTTTAAATCCTTGTGGCTCAAGCAGGGCATGCTATTGCTTCAAAGGTTAACAACCTCTTCTACCTTGTGCTTGGCCAGAGGACATCTCTTCTACCATCAACCAATTATTTAAGCTGATGGTAATTAATCACCAATCTGTGAAACTGCTTTTCTCCCCAAGAGCACCACTTGGATGAAGCAACAACAGCTGATTTGGGTCAGGTGCAACTGAAGCAAATAAGCTTGCCAGATCAGTGTTCTAAATATAAAGGGACAAGCTGGAGCCATAGTGGTCTAAAATAGAGGGTGTCATGATATCCTGTGAATGTGTGCTATCAGAGAAAGAAAATAAGGCTCATCCCATAAAATAAAAGGCCTCCTGGGAAACCATGTGATCTTAAGTCAGAATAAAATTAGAGATTTCATTTGATGTAGAGGTAGAAAAACATGTGTTAGTTAAGTATAAGGAATAAATTGCTTCCTTCCAAGGAAAAGTGACAATGTAAGCCAACTGTAATTAGGCCTGGAATTGTAATCAGTAAATGCTGTTATTTTTAGGCCTGCCAATACCATTTCCACATAGTGTTTTTGTGTGGCTTGAGTCTCTAACTGATCTGGGTTCTCCCCTTGCTTCCTTAAAGCATCATTTTCCAAGTGTTTCTCTCTGGAAGTTTCATAGTTTTTTTCTGTGTTTTCACTCAGACCAAAATTTCTTTGAAGTATTTAACTGGAACATGACTGAGGTGCATTTTCTCCCATTTGTAACAATTGAATTGCTTTGGAATGCACCATACACACCCCTGCCATTTTCTGTGCTTCCAAAAGTTCCGCCACACCTCTGCCATTTTGTTCTTTAGATTTTGTGGTACCACCATTTTCTTAAGATGTAGATGGAATTAAAAAAAATAGAGTAATATATGGTAGTGCGACTTGTATGGCACTTTCATGAAAGGAGGTAAATTCAGTTGGGATTGTATCACTCCGCATGTTGCACTTTGCCAGCAGCATGCACCCCACCATTTTTTTACTAAAACTCTTAATCCTAGTTTATAGGCAAATGTATCATTGCCATGTAGTAGAGTAAAAAGACACTACAGTAGATTTGATTTGACATTTCATTCCATGGGTGGTTTAACTTTTAAATGTGAAAAGGGGGGGGGGGTATCTGAGCTGCACATTATGAGGAGGTGTCCCTCCATTTCTTCTCCCACCTTTTTAAAAATATGTGTAATATATCAATATATGGCTGCATTACTGTTTTTAAAACAAAACAATTTAAAGTTGTTAATATGTTACGATATTTGTGGCTTTTTAACGTGTTTACAGAAGTTTGTACATTGAACACATGGGCGAGATTTCTCCTGCTGTGTGCTTGTAGTGGACAGGGCCGGATCGATGGGGGGGGCAGGGGGGTAGTCTGCCCCCGGCGCCACCAAAGAGGGGGCGCCAGGCGTAATTGCCAGCCCCAGGAGTGTGCTGCCAGCCCCGGGAGCACGCCTGGGGAAAGGTGAACGGCACGGGTGGCCTCCCAGCCACCCACGCTGCCTTTTGCCTTTCCCGCAGGACAAGGGGCGGCCAGCTTGCAGGGAAGGCAAAAGGCAGCACGGGTGGCTGGGAGGCCGCCCGTGCCATTTGCCTTTCCCCAGGACAAGGGGTGCGCGGCAAGCCGGCCACCCCTTGTCCTGCAGGGCAGCAGCCTCCCAGCCACTTGCGCTGCTGCCAGCTCCGTGGCATGCCAGGACAGCCGGATTGCTGCGGGGGCGGGGGGCGCCCCAGCGTGATGATGTCACGGGAGTGACGTCATCATGCAGCGCCAGGAGCACGCGTGCACTATGCGCGCACGTAGAGCCTGACTATGGTTGCCCTGGGCGCTGGCAACCGTAGATCCGGCCCTGGTGGTGGATGGCAAAATTTCTTTTTCATGGCACAACGGTCCTTAAAAAGCAAGGCACACAAATCCAAATAATATTTGCAGAGAACAAGGATGAGCTGCATGACCTTCAGGAACATATTGTTTATGAGGAACATTGTAGACAATTAAAAAAAAACAGATCCAAGAATCTAACTGAAACGAAGTGAAAGTTTGGCATTAAAGGGCCACTCTTCTTGTCCAATACATTCAATGTTTTCTAAGGCAAGAAGATTATGATCCAGTGAGGGTGAGTATGTTGGATCTGGAGATCAGCTCTTCAAATAAGATCAATTTATTGGTATAGCACATGCACAGAGTATTTTTAAAGGTGATGATGATCCGCATACCTGTGATGAGAAGCCCCTAGGCATCCGATTCAGTCATTGCATACAGAGAGGGGAAACACCAGGGCAGGGCTGTAATGCAGAAAGAACAGGGGTGTTGTGACCATGGGGAAGGACTGTTGCTGATGTGCTTCTGCTAATGTCACCATGGTAATGGAAAAAAGATTATCATTGCCACATGGAAATGGTCCCAAAGTCTCTACATAACCTAAGGAAGGAGGATAATTATTGGCCAAATATTCTCTGATGCTGTATTTCCATGACTGGAACATGACAGGATCAGCCATGAGGGCAATATGGATCAGACAAACAGTACTAAATGAAAACGACAGGTTCCCTGCCCCAGTTGCTCTGGTAAGGAAAACAGGCAGGTACTCTTTTTTAAAAATAACAGTTGGAAAAGGGCATGCTATCCTTCCTCCTCTTGACCCCATGGCCCCAATCCACATTGGGAAGCCACAGCAGCTTTTTAGATCCAAATTACACATCAGGAAATTAACAGAACTCTAGCATCAAACATGATTTAACCCTAATGCACATAAATTTGAACTATTGCTATTGATAAAGAATTGCTTTTGTATCCCATTCTTCCTCCAGAAATCTCAAGAGTCCCACTACTCATATTGAACAAGCTGCATGGGAACTTCAGTAGTTGTGCTGCTTTCCAATAGGGTAATGTGAGAAGCTTCAGATAGAACAACAGAAACCCTTGCTACAGTTACATCCTCCTTAAGCATTAACCAGTTTTCTGAGGATTGATTCTGACATGTAGAAGAGCCAGAGTGTGGGCTTCTCTTTTGTGGTCTGGTGCTTCTCATATTACTAGCAGCACAGGAAGGAGTAGAACTGTCCTTGGAGTGGAAATCTCCTTGAGATTGTACTAATCTCACACTATGCAATCTGCCTTGAGTCTCAGTGAGAAAGGCAGATTATAAACAAACAAACAAACAAACAAACAAACAAACAAACAAATAATTGCTGCTTCCAGACCACCAAAGTTACATGAATATCAAGCTATAAACGTTTCCATAATTCCCAGGCAATATATTTTCCAGGGAAGTTAGAGTGCCATTCTTCTGGAGAAGAACTGTGTTGTGTGCCAACATTCTCCAAGGTATGGGTATTAGTGCAGCTGGATGTCTTGATAACTTAATAATAATAGCATTTGATTTATATACCGCCCTTCAGGACAACTTAATGCCCACTCAGAGCGGTTTACAAAATATGTTATTATTATCCCCACAGGGTGTTTGGTTGTGGGGATAATAATGATATACTTTGTAAACCACTCTGAGTGGGCATTAAGTTGTTCTGAAGGGCGGTATATAAATCGAACATTGTTGTTGTTATTAATAATCATCATCATCACCCTGTGAGGTGGGTGGGGCTGAGAGAGCTCCTAGAAGTTGTGACTGACCCAAAGTCACCCATCTGGCTTCAAGTGGAGGAGTGGGGAATCAAACTCAGTTCTCCAGATTAGAGTCCCGCACTCTTAACCACTACACCAAACTGGCTCTTTTGTAGTCATGAAGTATTCAGTTGCACATTCCTGACTGGTACAACATCCGACATCTTGTACATAGGAAAGGTGGGACAGAAATATTTTAAATAAATTAATATTAATATCACATGGCAGATTTATCTGTGATCTATCCTTCCCATATACCATTTATAACATTTCTGTACTCTGACAACCAAATAAAGTATCTTTCACCTTAATAAAATATAATGGAGGTATATGGAAGAAAAGCAATGTTTGCTGCTCTAAGCTCATTGAAGAGTGGGAGAAGAAATGTGATTGATTGGTTGGTTGGTTGGTTGGTTGATAGTTTATGAACCTGCCTCCTTTTCTTCTTCATGATCAACATATTGTTTTACACTTGTTACCATGAATGGGTGGTATATTAGTTTTGATTTTATTTGTATTGGCTCTGTGCTGCTTTAAGATGTGCTTTGCTGTAGTTCTGAGAGTGAGTTTTAGTATTTATTGTGTTTTTGGTTTAGTGGTTAAGAGTAGAAGGACTCTAACCTGAAGAACTGGGTTTGATTCCCCACTCCGCCCCTTGAAGCCAGCTGGGTGACCTTAGGTCAGTCACAGCTTCTAGGAGCTCTCTCAGGCCCACCCACCTCACAGGGTGATTATTGTTGTGAGGATAATGATAACATACTTTGTAAACTGCTCTGAATGAGTGTTAAGTTGTCCTGAAGGGCGGTAAATAAATAGAATGTTGTTGTTATTCATCAATCACCCTAAGAATCTGGATTGAGGAGCAGGATTGAAATATTTGAAATAAATTAATATGTTCTGGATTGCATGGACCACACTGAAAGTGAGCCAAGCTATTGATTGATATTATCTTCATTCATTGCCTGTGATCACAGCAACTGCAAAAAGAATGAGTAAAATTGTAGAAATAGCCACAAGTTTCATCTATGGACAGCATGGAAAAGACTGCAAAAATGGGCCATTGTGGATGTGTGAACCAGCCCCAGATGAAGAGACCTAGCCAAAGATGAAGAACTAGAAAAGAGGAGAATTAGATGGCAACAGAAACATTTGGTACAAGGAAGCACTCACAGATTGTTGAACTGTCAAATCTTGTTAGATGTCTTAAACTAAGCAGGGTCAGATGATGCTACATCTCAAAGTTGATGTCACCTCCAGAAACAACTAAAACTAGAATCCTGAAGGCACAGTAGGAGGCACTCCATCATTGTACAACAACTGTAAATGTTTGCTTCAGCAAAACGTTGTGGCTAAGATCTCTTGCATCAAAATGCCAGCCTTCTTGAGTGCTGAGCCAAAGAGTCTTTTTATTTTCATTTGCACTTTCATTATTGTCAAGAAGCATAGAAAGGCTTAGAAGGATGTAACTTTGCTTAGGATTGCACTGTCCATTGCAGACTCCTTGTTGGCTCATATAAAGAGACATGCTATATCCTGTCTGTATTCAGTTTTGATGTCCTTTTCAGCACCAGGTTTGATGTACTTTACAGTAAGTAATTATTGCCCCCTCAGTCCGGAATAAAGAGGCAGACACAAAGCATTTTGGATATTAACGGGCCACTTTATTTTAACTTTAACAAACTATAAATACGGCAAGGGATCTAACTGCGGTACAGGTCAGGCACGGTGTCCGCGCCAGGACTACCGTCCTGACCTGTCTGGGCGAGCCCCACTGCCCCGGGTGCAAGCCATCCACATGCGTGGCTGCAACCCGTCTGGCCAGGAAAATGGTTACCACTCCCCGAAGCTCCAACCACTCCGCCATACAGCCCAAGTGAAGGACATTTACAGGGGTGAGTGCCCTCTTAGCTGATCGCCATGAAGCCCACCAGCCAATCAGACAGACTCCAATCCCCCTTATTGGGGATATGCCAAGGGTGCTCGCCGGCCCGCTCCCTTTTCCCCAACTCTATCCTGCCATGGGCAGGGCCAAGCCTCTGCTTAGGCCCTTGCACCCCACAGGTGGCTTATGGCCAACCTGAGCCCTTGCCGTAGGTCATCTAAAAATAGCTCATTACCTGCTACTGAGAGGTGAACTCCGTCACCTCTATAAAAATGAGCTGCTGCAGCTCGAATCTTAGGGTGAGGCAAGTATATGCCCAACCCATCCCCCAAGGCTTTCAATAGAGCGCTATTAGCTCTACATCTAGCCTCGTTCATACCCCGGGCATCGAGGCCCTCACGCCAGCTGCGTCGCGGCAAGATAGCCGACCATAAGATCAGGACCCCAGGCCAGAGTTTACATATGTGATGCAAGTCTGCCTGCGCCTGCAGTGAAAGGGCCTTACCCTTGATCAAGCCTAGGTCATTACCCCCAAGGTGGATGACCAAAATATGAGGAGGGGTCCCCTCCTTTCTGAGAATAGCAATGGCATCAACCCCGGCCACCGAAGGCCACAACGACCCTGCCATTCCACCGTGGCCCACTCACTGAGCCCAAGTTGGGACCCAATCTGTGTCCTCTTGGCTTGGTGGGCCGCCCAGAACACCATGCTGTGCCCGCAGATGAGGATCCGAAGCCTCCCACGGTGAGCCACAGCACCTACAAAAGAAAACAGCATCAACAACTTGTCCACTCTAAGGGAGAGGGCGAATATATGAACGATAAGCCAAAGATCGCCAATGGCCAACCTTCTGAATAACTGGTCCTGGGTAACCCATGGCCGCAGCCGTGGAAGCAGCACCAATCCGAAAGGAATGTGTCGCAAACCTGACACCCGTAAAACCCAACTTGACAAGAGCCTTCCCAGTCATGGCCCAAAATGGATATTTCGTCAGGGGTCCACCATCACTATGACAGAACAGGACCCCTGGTTTTGTCCCCCAAACGTGGACATACTGACGCAAAGCCCTAACAGGGCACAACTCCTGCTTCTCACAGGGCCCTAGTACAATCTCAATCCCACGCCCCCTTTGGTCCATCTTGGAACGGCGGACCCTAAGCACCGCCGTCTCCCCTCTAAATTTAAGGTCCTGCGCCGAAAGTGCTCTCCCAGACACATCTGTGACAGAAAGAGGGACCAACTCACTCACCCGCAGGGCCCCAAAAAATGCCGTCAAGGCCGCTGCATGAAAGAGAAGTGCCTCATAACGAGAGTGGCAAACTTCCCCCCAAACAGAACACAAGCCCCGAAGGACAGAGGGGGAAATGGGTTGTCTATCATCCTTCCATGCCACCATCTCTCGGGACCATCCTTCTAACATTTTCCTAATCCTAAAATCCCCGGTGGCATCAGACAAACCCCGGGCCTTACTGGCAAATGCCAACGCAGCTAGCTGACTCCGAATCGACTTGACTGCCAGACCCTTACCTTTACGGTCGACGCAAAACTGCATAAGGTGGACAGCTGGAATCGGCCATTCCTGCCGCAGTCCTGCCTCCTGCCTAAAAGTAGCGAACTGTCTCACCGCCCGATCATATGCCCTCTGGGGGTACTGGGGGCGATAGCTAAACAAATCGCCCTGCATGCCTCTGTCCTCCAATCTGCCATAGAAACTGCGGCATCGGAGCTGGCTGCAAGTCGGCCCCGGGGGCAAGCAGTCGAAATCGCGCCATCTGCAAGCGAGACAAGGCGTCCGCTGTGCAGTTGTTCACACCAGGAACATGCTTTGCCAGGAACAGTATATTTAACCGCAGGCACTGTAAGGTAAAAACCCTGACCAACCTCATCACCCTGCAGGACTTGGATGAAATGGAGTTAACCACTTGCACCACTGCCATGTTATCACACCAAAAATGCACTGAGTGGTTAGCAAGGTCCTCACCCCACAAACAAACCGCTACAAGGATGGGAAAGAACTCCAAGAATGTAAGGTCCTTGGTAAGCCCTTGAGCAGCCCAATCAGAAGGCCACTGCTCCGCACACCAGTGTCCCTGAAAATATACTCCAAAACCCGTGGCTCCAGATGCATCTGAAGTAACTTGGAGTTCGGCTTCGAGCAAAAGCTCATCCCTCCAAAATGTAACACCATTAAATGAGCTCAAAAAGTCCTCCCAAATTTGTATATCAGCCCTCATGCTTCTGGTAATCTGGATCTTATGGTGAGGCTTGTGAACACCACTCATTGAGTGACACAGGCGTCTAAGAAATGCCCTACCAGGAGCCACCACCCGACAGGCAAAGTTCAAATGCCCTATAAGTTGTTGAAGCTCCTGCAGGGAAACCTTCCGCCTTCCCTTAAACGATGCCAAGCAGGTACGAAGGTCACAGAGTTTGTCCCTAGGCAAACTTGAGGTTTGCCGCCTGGTATCAAGCTCAATGCCCAAAAAGGTCAGTACTGAAGATGGGCCCTCTGTCTTTTCATGAGCTAAGGGGACCCCCAGCTCCCCAGCCAGATCAATAAAGCCAGCCAAAAGGCGGGCGCACTGTCCAGTCCCCCGCGGCCCAACGAAAAGATAATCATCTAAATAATGACAGGCATCGTAGCACCGCAAACGGTGCTTCAATGCCCACTCAAGAAAAGAGCTAAAGCATTCGAAGTAAGCACAAGAAATACAGTAGCCCATAGGGAGCGCCCTATCCATGTAGTACTTACCCTCAAATGCAAACCCCAGCAGCTCAAAATCCTCTGGATGGACTGGGAGGAGGCGAAATGCTGACTTTATGTCACATTTGGCCATCTCCGCCCCTACCCCGCAGCGCCGAACTACCCTGACTGCCTGGTCAAAGGAAGTGTAGCGCACTGAGCACAAGTGCTCAGGTATCGAGTCATTCACTGAGCCACCTTTGGGGTAAGACAGATGGTGAATTAAACGGTATTCACCAGCAGCCTTTTTAGGAACAACGCCAAGTGGCGAGACCCGCAAACGAGGAAGAGGTGAGGAATTAAAGGGGCCTAAAACCCGCCCCTCAGAACACTCCTTGGCAATTTTAGCCCGGACCACCTCCTCCATGCCAACCACAGACCTCAGGTTGGATGACATGAAGGGGGCTTTAACACCCATAAACGGTATTCTGAAACCAAACTGGAAACCCCGTAATAAAAACAACACCTCATTGCGCTTAGGATAAAGCTCCAACATCTGCTTAAGGACCCTCAGTCTTATTGGACTGGGGCCCTTTACTAGAAGACTGCTGGGAACCACCTGCTGCACCTCCACCACACCTACCCCCTTTTTTAGGTTGCCGGGGGCATGCTGTGAAAGGATGGGGACCCCCGCAGAAGGGGCACTGATGCCTAAAGGAACAAGATTTCCTTGAACACTCCCCTCAAGACCCAAACTCCCAACATAACAGGCGGGGTTGAACCGCCTGCCCCGCTGCAGTGCGGGGAGCAGAAGGGGACTGGGACTTATGCAGCAAGTGACCGCTATCAGACGATCTCCAGTACTAGGCTTAGCGGGAGACATAACCTGCAGCCACAGCTGCTGGTGGATACGGTCCCATGGCATGGCTGGGTTAAGGGCTGCCCTCATACGGAATTCCTCGTCATATTGCATCCACGCCGGCCCTGAAAACTCTGTATAGCCCTTGTAAATAATGTCCATATATTGAAAAAGCGGGGCTGCACGCCATGGCTGTGCCCGGGCAATGACCCCCGCGTATATGAACATTCCAGGCAGCCAATTGTGCCAGTTCCTGTCAACCTTCCTGCACTTAAGCTTCTCCTTATCCCTTTCATCTAAATCCTCTTTATCCTTCTTCTCAATTTCCCTAAATAGAAGGGTAAAGATATCAACGTACTCTCCGCGCAGGATTTTATCCCTGGTGGCCTGTGTCAGATGATCACCAAGGGGGAGTGCCATATCACCAAATGGTAGCGCAGTGAAAGGCACCATCCCGTAACCACCCATCCCCAGCTGAGGATTCCAATAACCGGCAGGATGCGCCTGCCATGCTGAAGGTTGCCCCGCTGCCCCCTGAGTCATACCCCCATACCAACCAACTGGGGAAGCCCATAGCTGCCCCTGTCCAGAGGGAGCACTGACACCCAGCTGACCCCAGGTATTAGCCTGACCCCCAAGGGGAAGGAACTGCGGCTGTGGCCGAAGCCGGAGCGGGGCCAGCCTGAGAACCCGGCGCCTGTGCCTAACTGGACCACATAGAGGAAGATCCCTGAGGCAGAGGGCCCCAAGGCCAAGTGTGAGTTGGTGGTGTGGTGGTACTCTTACCAGCATCCTCGGCGAGTTCAGCCACTATCGCTGGAGGTTCCATGGCCAACTCGACAGGACCACCTTCATCGGCCCAAGCTTGCTCAGTCTCACCAACTCCTTGCGCATCCATCGCGGATCCCAACTGTTGGACACTGTCACTCACCGCACCAGCTGTCGCACCTGTGGACTCCTCAAGAGCAGAGAGATGTGTCAGTACATCTTGCCGAAAGGCCGACTTAGCAGCCAATCTGCTCGACTTGTGATGAACTGGCCCTCCCGGTGGGGCAGGAGTGACACTCCTGGCCTTTTCCAGTGCCGCTATGCGTGCTAAGATCTGGAAAGTGGACACTCCCCCTTCCTCATCGTCTGAGGAAGACAATACCGGGGCAATGCGTTTTGAAGCAGGCCTTTTTGTCGGCTGCTTGCCCTTAGAAGGGCCCTTAGCTTTACTCTTAGGCATTGTTAAAACAAAATGGCCCCCGGGTGCAAGCCAAGAAAATGGCCGCCAAACTCCTAGGAAAATGGCTGCTACAAGAAAAGCCTATATAGGCCAGTAAGTAGTACCACCAGTACAGCCACAAACCTATGAGCCACCCTGTACAAAGCAGGGGACAAAAAGCCACCCTGGCTTCCCAAAAGGAGAGGGGAGGATGATTAATCCTGACAAGAAAAACAGCCACCCCAAGTGCCAACCAGGCAGTGATCAGAGGCCCAAATCAAGGCCACTGAAAAGCCCCCTACAAACCAGCCCCAATTGCCCCGAAGGAATCTTGGGGTGGAGGGAGGGGACCCAAGTCACTCGGCTGACTAAGGGGGAGGGGGGGAAAGCGCCGGTACCCTGACCTACAAGCCAGCAGAGGGCCGCCCACCCCGGTTACCCCAGCCACCGAAAGAGAACAGCGGGGAGCCGCGAGGGCCGCTGCCCTCTACCAATGTCCCACACCGGCTCCAAACAGCGCGCGACGCGCCAGAGCGTCAGTAAGGAGCCCGACCAAACCGGCTCCGCAGACTCGCCCAGGCTGCCAAGCCTCCGCCGCCGCCGAACGCCGCCTCCCAAAGCCCAGCTTCACCGCTCGGAGAGAGGAGCAAGTCTCCAACCGTCTCCGCCGAGCACGCGAAGCCGACTGCAGGGCAGAGGGAGCAGAGCTGCCTAGCAAGGCTTGGCCCCGCCCCCCTTGAAAGCCCGCGTTTTTTCCCTCCCTACAGCAGCCGCTTTCTCCAACCAGGGCTGCAAATGCGGCCCCCATCCTATGCAGCTTTGAGCTGCCGGCTGGGAGGGCCGTACTCTCTTAACAAAGTAACCTATATAAAAAGTCCTCCCCCCACCGGTCCTGTGGGCCACACCCTACCAGGGCCATTCCAGCCCCAAAAGAAGGATGAGTATGAGATAGAGGCATGAGCAATAGTGCAGTAACCTTGCTGAAGCAAAAGATGCATTCTCCTGGCCCACCCTCACCTGGCCTTCCTGTGGTGATAATGAGATAGGGCCACTTAGCCTGTCCTTACCATGGTGAGGGATAGGCCCACTCGCCCTCACCCTGCTCAACTGCCCTGGCCAGGCACCTCCTGCTTTATGCTGGCCAGGGAGGCACACTCCTTCCATCCTTTGGAGGGGTAGGGCCCTTTTCCAGGGCTCACAAACCTGCTCCTGAAAAGTCCATTGTTGAGCCAAGCTGAATATACAGTATATGCAGGATCTTTCGTATTACTCTCTCACTTGGCCATCTTTTAATTTGTATGGGTTTGTTTACCTCCATTACATTATGTATGCTTCCAACAGTATAAAAATCCATATAATCTGAGATTCTGTCACATCCAAAACTCCCAAGGACTTTCATTTAGGCAATAAACAGCACAGATGGCCAATAACAGAACACATGTACAAATCACATTATAGAAGGTTTCTGTTCCCCAGCTAAGGAGAAAGGTTTCTGGCACTTTGAGTGATCAGGGTACAGGTGCAGTGTTTGGAGTCAGAATATAAAATGGCCACCACTGAAACTTTAGAAAAATAAATAAAAATACATTCTACAGTCCTCAGTCTACATTATCTGATAGATCTCTGTTCACTTCAGTGGAATAATGTCAGGGATATGTTACTATTTTTAGCAAAAAAAGATTGATCATAAGTTTAGGCTTCAAGTCAGTCTGTTGATGCAATCATTTATGTATATATTTCACAAATGAAAATCCTACATAAGCTCTAAGCATGAACCTTCAGAGGCAGCTTACAAAATAGACAGACATTAAATTCACCATTTAAAACAATTAATTAAAATCATATAATAATAATAATTACATTTGATTTATATACCACCCTTCAGGGCAACTTAACATCCACTCAGAGTGGTTTACAAAGTATGCCATTATTATCCCCACAACAAAAGACTCTGTGAGGTGGGTGGGGCTGAGAGAACTCCTAGAAGCTGTGACTGACCCAAGGTCACCCAGCTGGCTTCAAGCGGAGGAGTGGGGAATCAAACCCTGTTCTCCAGATTAGAGTCCCATGCTCTTAACCATTACACCAAACAATAACTCATAACCACTTGTAATTACTAGAATGTCAATAGCTAACCTATTCCATCCCCCCTACACACACACACACATGAAAGAAACCAACAAAACACCAGCTTAGCCCAAAACCTGAGTGAACAGACAAGTTTTCACTTGGTGCTTTAAACAAAATAGGCTGGGAGGGAGGAGGGCAGACTTGGGGAAGTGAGTTCTAGACATGAGGCATTGCTGTGCAAACCTCTGCTTATCAGTAGGGAGTATTGCATGTGATGAAACACAAGGGATGGACAAATGTTTCCAATATTTATCCTTCCATAGAAATGAAATGCCAAAGGGACCAACATGGAACCTGAAGTGAAAAAGGAACAGATTTCTGGAATCAAAACAGGTTATTTACCAGGCCCACAAGCACATATTTTCCAATCTCCGTGCAACTTCAAATTCACCTTGAATTTTGCTTCAGGAACTCTCTGTTCCACTTGTTCCCTGTCTCTGTTTGTTCACCTCATTGTAGCAATAGCCTTCTTTTGTTCCACATCCAGCCAGCTGAGATTCCTGTCTCAATTATGAGGATCAGAGAGATCTCAAAGGGCCCGGGGGGGGGGGGTCAGCAACAATTAAATGAGCAATAGAAGAACCCAGAAAGAAATTTCCGTAATTAATTTTATTGGTGGGTTTCTAAAAAGAAAAATCAGTGATCAAGCTAAACTGTTCCCGCAGTCAAATGTGTGGCTTTTATTATGAATATTTACCACTCTATATAACTGGCCAGTGAATAACCACTTTCCTATTTCTTACTTCATATTATTCTTAAGCCAATTGTTTAAGGAAGATTGAAATGAAAGGCAATGACATAAGGCAATCTATTTGCGTTTATGACTGATGGCATAACTCTTTTTCCTGGGCTCATCTCCTGGTCCAGTTGATAGGTATGTCCAGGAGTTCCCAGGTGCATTGGAACTGTGACACATGTTGAGAGGTGGCTTAAGCCTGGGCATCATCCCAACCTAAAATGCCTCTAAGAAGCCACTAAGTAGTACATACACAGTTCATCAGCACACCTTGTTTCCCCAGACAGCCTAAAAGTAGCTCCCAGGGCCATCTGAGGTCAGAAAAATAGCATGGGATAATGGTTAAATTCTCTCTCCCCACACACCATGGTCCTAATCCAAACAGCTGAGAAATTAGTTTCCTCCAAGCACAAATCTTCCAGACCTTGTCGGTTTATTGAATCCAAGGATGGACCTTGAAAAACTATAATGTGTAGTTAAAACCTATATAATGATTTGAAGTAGGGATGTCCAAAAATATCCTTTTTCATTTCTTTTTGCTTTTGTGAGCTTTCCTGTTTTCCCAATTTTAATTGTCATCATTTCCAATTTGATTATTTTATGCATTGGTGAGCTATTTATGTATTTTTGTACCCTTTATAAACAATTAATACCAAAATAATGCTAAAATTGTTTAAATTTAATGGGGGAAATTGGCATGAGGAAATTTTAAAAATGACAAGCAAATGATGCCTCACTGGTTTGATTCTCACAAGGGAAAAATGAAAACAAAATGGAGATTTTTGAGTTGAAACTGGGATGTGGAGCCTCCTTACCTGAAGCTAATTCTCTTTCAAGGAAATGTAGAAGTCTGTTTACTATGTTATACTCTCTCTCTAGAGGATCAGCTCCTCCATATCTAGTAGTAAGAAGATGATGTATAAGCATTAGAGATGATCATGAACCAGGAAAATTCTGAACCGTGCAGTTCGTGGTTCGTCGTGTTTCACGAACCATGAACTGGTTTGTTCTGTTCATGAAAACATCACTTCCACGTCAGCAGAAGGTCTGCAGAGAGCCCATCCCTCCCTCCCATTGCATAGGAAACTGATTGATCAGCACCATTGTCAAACCGAAATACAAACTGAATGAACCGGGCTAAAATTTGTCACAGTTTGTGAGAAATGAGCTCCCACAAACCACTGGTTTGTGATGAACTTCGGTTTGTATTTTGGTTTGTGCCCGCCTCTAATAAGCATCCTTCTGGTAGAACCTTAAACCTACTGTGATAGTCATAAGAGACAAGAAACTGGTAAGTTCCTGGCTGGATGGATTACGTCTGTGGGATTGTTTTCCTTAAGCAGAAGCTAAACTCTGTGTTGGAGCAAAAGAAAAAAAAGCGTGGGGGTGGGGGGTGGGGAGAGATCCTGCAGAATGGATGAATGCTTTCAGTTCTGCCTACTATACCTATGTACATTTGCAGGTCATGGATCATGTTATAGAATAACTGTCATAATCATTCCTCCATTCACACTTTCATGTAACTTTCTGATGCATTATACAGATGGCTGATTAGCCAATTTTAAAAGAAAAAAAGTTCATTTCTACTAACAATTTACAATATTCTGTTGAAAAGGAGTTATTTTGATTCATTAAACATGGAATCCGGAAGACTAACAGGATGTGATCCTGTCTCTTTAAATGTGCACTGTTTGGTTATGCTTATTCATGTATAAGCAGCTTGTTTCTTAAACTGAAATTGATTAAGACGTATTTGTTGAACTGTAACAACTGTTGTTAGGACCAATAATAACAGCTGAAGCTATGCTCATGAAATGTAATCACAGTTTATGTGACAGGGTGCAAGTAAATTGCCTATGGGGCTACAGAGGGTCAGAACATAATTTTAATGCCTGTGTACAGTACTGCACAATTTAGTGGGTGAATGAGGAAGGATTCCTGTTGTTTGCAGTAGTGATTATTGAATACTGTGCAGCAGAAGCCTTGATTTGTTAGACGAAAGGCCTGACAAAGAGTGGCAGACCTTACTGTTTTGTGCACCATAATGTGTTCTGGCGGGAAACACAGATATGCAGGAACCAAACAAGATCTCTTCAGGATGGGTAAGTCAATAATGCAAGCTAATTTGCTAGTTCCTTTTCTCATCCTTCTGTGAAGTGTTAAGACAGTCAAGCAGGAACTGGAGTCCAGTTATTTTCTCAACTATTAATTTCTATCATGTGTTTAGACCTCTGGCCCTCAGAGTTTATCCAAAAAAGTCTAGAATCTTCTCCCTTACAAGCTAGTTTTTTATATGCATGGGAAATGTTGATTTAGGGGTCACAGATGTATAAAACTTTTCCTACTGTTTCAGTGGATGATACTGGTTCATTGAAAAGGGATGACATTTGGGAAATGCTTTCGGAAGAACAAAAGAAGACTTTCATGAGGTCATGGTTTTCCAAGTTATCTCAGACAAATAGGAACCCACAAGGACTTATGGGGGACATGTAATTTTTCCCTTTCTCACAATTTCCTCTTTCCCTTCCCTGAAAGCTCCCCATAGCTTCACCCCTTTTTCTGCCTCCTTATATGCCTCTCATCCATCAGCCAACCGACCTTTATAAACCCCGCCCCCTGCTCTTCTGCTTTTCCTGCTTCCCTCCCTTTGGCATTCTCTACCCAGGAAAACTAGGGCCCAGTGGTTTGTCACCAGAGAGCAGGGCACTGTTGCACAGTGCATAACCTGCAAAGACTTGCAAAAGGCACCCCATTTTCCCCTGTACCACCTTCCTCACACTATTTCCTCTTTCCCTCCTCCTACATATCCTCATCTTTCCCTGCTTCCTTCTCTTCTTCCCACCCATGTGGGGTTTGGGTGCTGCTTTCCCCTCCTTGCCTCACACAGGTCTCGGGCCAGCTGTGAAACACATCCCCTCCCTTGCACAGGGCTCTGGCAGCCCACACTCAGCCCTTCTGTTATGCCTTGACTCAAACTATACCCAATTATGGAATTCTGGGACTGATGCTTCAAATGTATAATTTGGTTCTTAAAAGCTGCTGTGAGAGTACCTAGTGGGAAAGGGTGTATGTGTTGAATTTTCCCATGATTGTTAATAATAATACTATTATAACAACAGTGTGCTTATATATTACCCTTCTGGAAAGATTAATGCCACACTCAGAGTGGTGAACAAAGTCAGTGTTATGATCCCCCACAGTACAGCTGGGGAGCTGGGACTGAGAAGAGTAGCTTACCCAAGTCTCACCTGCAATGTTCATGATAGTAAAGGGAATTGAACTAGCGGAGTGCTGATTTATAGCCCAGCCACTTAACCACTATGCTACTGCAGCTCTTAGTGAAGTTCATGCAAGGAAAAATACTTGAAGGAGCTCAGGGGGATATTTTTTCCTTAGGTTTACTGCAAGGGAGAAAATTCTTGTCCATCACTGTATCTCTAATTCACACCAGGCCTCCCCACAACTGTTTTCAGGGCTAAATTACATATCAAGAATTCCATGCACAGACCTTCAGCATCAGGTGTAGTTTGGCCCTTACCTGGAACAGAAGAAATGAGACTTTATTCAGAAAACAAAGACCACAGATATTCCCAACATCCTAATGGGAGTATATAGCTGCACTGTAGTCTGAAATAGTATATACTCCAGGAATGATGTTGTGAGGTTGTTGATCATGTAGGATGGTTCACATCTGATAACTGCTATTTCAACAAAATGTGTGCCTTGACAATCCCATCTGCTTCCCTAAAATGTTTGAAGATTTGTTATATTATCCACCTAAATTGTGTAACTTTTCAAACATGATCACCTGTTTCCTCACTTCCTCATGAACCATTCCTTCCTATCTGACAACCACTAATTAAGTTCAAGTCTAGCCCTGAGTTATACGTTGGATTTGGCTTTTCCCATGTTCCCTCCTTCCATAAATCTATCTTACTAAAAAGAAAACTATTGGAGATGGCTGACCACTTTTGAAACACCTGAAGGATTTTATGGATTGACCTTTGCAGTTCTAAATGAGTTCCTTGTTCAATAGGGCAAAATAGGGCAAAATGAGCTAAATTCTGACGGGGAAGCATACACCCAGTGGCAATGGTCTCTGCTTTGGGGCTTGATTTCGATATTTATACTCAGGAGGATTCATATGGAATTCTTACTAAGAATGAAATGACATCGCTCACTAACTTTGTATATTACATTACAATTGCTCACAAGCCAATTAAATATTAGACATACTTACATAAAAAAACCTGTGGACTTGAAATCCCCCAGGTTACTCAGTCTGTGTTTGACAAGACTTGAGCTTCTCTATTCCCTTAACTATCCACTGATTTATGTGAGTCTATTTTAAACTGCTGGGGCTACAGACAGCAAATATATTGAACCAATTCCTAATGAACTGATTACTTAGCTTAGCATTTTAACTGCCACATTTAACATCCTTTCACCCTCATAAACATTTTGAACTACAAAAAGGGTTATAGCTTCCAGACTTATTGTGTGGCCCTTTAAAATTAAACCAAGATTTTAATCAAAGGGCATAACAGTAAAGAACAACAAATTAAAATGAGAGAACGGATTGATTTATGTCAAGAAGTAGGAAAAGTTGGGCATGCTTTTGCTAAGAAGGTAAAATTAGTAAGATTAGCAAGATGCAGTTTTACCAATAATGGGTTATATCCAACAAATACTTTGCACTCCTTCAATCGGAGAAACGATTCTTCTGTTTTCCTTTGCTGAAGGAAAAGTTTCTCCTTTGAGAAAAATATCTTTCAGTCAGAGGAAGGCTTAGTGGAAATTAATCACTGGATGAAATCTATTGATCTTTGAAATTATATTCTTTTCTCCCTCTCTGTTAAGCGCTAAATGATGTAATGGCAAACATAGGTCAATATTTGCCTTTACCTGTCATTTATCCCTAAGGAAGGACCTGTACAGGACAAGGACATAATGTCAATCTGCCTAGGGCTGTGTCAGTACCTCATTAACAGTGAATTCCTGTGCAATGTAATATTGGTCTAAGTCCATTGAAATCAACTCTGCATAGGATTGCATCATAAATGTTTTTGCTTGTGCTTGGTCTCTACATGCAGTTCAATGCGATTATACAATGGACTACACCACTTTGGACTTTAAATAGGAATGCTTCAATTTTTTCAATATTCCTCCATGTTTAAAAAAGAACCTTTCTGCAAGTAAGCAACTAGCACATTATGAAGAAATATTCTAGGCCATTTTGCTTTCTGATATGCCAGTTTTTACACAGAGGAGCATTCCAAATAAATTGTGACTCCAAGTTCCACTCATAATTTTGGAGAGGATCATGCATCAGTAGCTTGGCCAATTGACCATTAAGAGTATTCCAGATTTATAGATCCATAATCTTGTGTGCATCTCAGAGTCATGTATGATTGCATATGGACCTATGATGGCACTCAGTCTAAGAGCAAACTGTACCAGTACATCTTGCTTTTGAAATTGGAATAGGGGCCATTTCCACACGATTTACCTGCTTGCGTTATGTCCCGGCAGATCGCACAAAAAACGCGGAAGATCGCGGTTTTTTGCGCGAGATTTGCGCGATCTGCCGGGACATAATGCAAGCAGGTAAGCCGTATGGAAACGGCCAGGGTCACATAGCTGTCATTGGTCTACTAGTAAACATGAAAAGTGAAAGAGACTTCTGGACAAAACTTAACATTCTCTCACTGCAGCAGAGAAAATAATGACTAAGGATGCTGAGAACTTCACCAAAAATGCCATCATTATCAAAATTAGGTTCGTTCATATTGTTGAATCAAATACCTCATGTGATTATCTTGCTCTCAAAGCAAACTGAACTTCAAAATAGATTTGTATCATCATCACATAATGGGGGTTATCAGAACCCCTCTGCCTCCAGCCACTGCCATCTTCTTCCCACCCACCACCACCACTGCTCACCAGGCCTGCAGGGGGGAACACACTAGGAAACAGAGGAGGTTAACTTGAAAAATTAGCACAAAGCATGTGTGCTCCCTCAACAAAGGAAAATGGTATCATTTCATTTTCAGCATGATGTGGAAATGATGGGTCACACCAGAGGCCGATTCTCTAAAAATCAGTCCCAAACACTAACACTGAGTACCTGTCCCCCCACCCCTCCCCACACACACACCCGCTCACACTATACTGGCTTGCTTAGATTATACATGCTCTAGGGCTGGGGTTCCCCATCATGGTGCCCGCTGAACCTTTCCTAGTGCGCATCAAGTATTTTAGAAAGTGGGCAGGGCCAGGTGGAAGTTTTGCCTAGCAGGGTTTCTAATTGTACATTGGAATCCGATTGGCTTTACAGATTTTTAAAAAAACTCCAGCAACAGCTGTCACCACAGCACAAGGATCTTCATTGTGTTACTGTACATGTTCTTTTTAGAAGGCAGCCTCTTAAACAGTCCTTTTGCCTGAAATGTTGAAGAGTTATTATTAGAGCGGTGCTTAACCTCACTCCCTCCTGTAGTTGCATGGGGACCCGTGCTCTAAAATAATCATGAACCATCTAAGATGTTTTAACTGGAGTGGCTTGGATCCACCAGAAGCTTTCTGCAGATGGAAAGGATTTCTGTCTTGTGGATGCAACTCTCCACCTCCCCACTCCTGCTTCAGTCCAAAATGCTCCCTAAAGCTGCTCCAGAAGGATAGGAGACCCCCCAAAAACACCATAAGGAGGAAGCCAGAGATCTGCACCAGGCAGGAGGAATCAGTAAAAATCCCTTCCTCTAAGCATATGGAAATTCTCCATTAGATTCAAGTTTCTGTATCTGCTGCTTTTGTGCTTGCTACAAACCAGTGAACTAGCACTTGAGCCAGTTTGGTAAAGAGCTGTGGGACTCTGGAGAACTGGATTTGATTCCCCACTCCTCCACTTGAAGCCAGCTGGGTGACCTTGGGTCAGTCACAGCTCTTCTAGAGCTCTCTCAGCCCCATCTACCTCACAGGGTAATTGTTGTAGGGATAATAATAACATGCTTTGTAAACTATTCTGAGTGGATGTTAAGTTTTCCTGAAGGGCAGTATATAAATCGAATGTTATTGTTATTATTAATATAGGGCTATCCTAAATCACTCTCCCTTCTTCACTACATTCAAAAATGCAATCCATCACTGAGGTTCTGAAATGCTACAAACTAAGAATTCTACCACCTTGTTTTGTGTAATGTAGACCTCCTTTGTACATAATGAGAACCATGACTAAATCCTTTACTCTATAAGCATGCATATTTAAATGAACAGCAATGTTCTGTGGGCCATTTGCATGTTCTGTCAGCAAACTAGCAGTGGTTTCTTCCCGGGCCAGTGATTGTTGGTGTGCTAATATTGCATGCAAATGGGTCAGAACATGTGGTTAAAGTGTACTTAGACGTGGAACACTTATATTAAGGGCTTTATTGGTACTCCAGAGCTTGAATAAATCACTCCTCCTAGAACAGCTCTAAGGGATCTGCATTCTCCATTTGAACTAGGTATTAGATCTAAGTTGCACAGATAAATGGAAGTGCTTCTGAAGCAACTGAGTTTACAATGATGTTCAACAAAGATTACTGAAATGCTGCCTGATCAAAAAAGAGACCATTATGTGTGTGTGTGTGGGGGGGGGGTATCATTTCTCCATAACACCAAAATAGCTTATGTTGCTATAGCAACTGCTGAGTCTCCAAAATATTTTTTTAAAGTACTTTGATTTGAGTTTGGAAATGAGACATGGGTATCAGTGGTGACACATTTATCCAGACCATCTGCAGCAAGTGGCTGTAATGTGAAAAAAACCCTTCTCATGTGGTAATTATTAAGGAAGATACACTTCAGCAACTGCTCATGAAGCTTACACGCCAAGCAGATAATAAGCTTCAGGAATGATCATCTCTACTAGAGCCTGATCCAAATGCCCATTAAGGCCTCTTGACGAGTTGTTTGTTATTTAGTAGACTTGGATTGGCGTAGATTTATGTTTTCCCCACCATTATCCTCCCAATATTTTAAAAGTAAAACTCTGTGTGTGTGTGTGTGTGTGTGTGTGTGTGTGTGTGTGTGAGAGAGAGAGAGAGAGAGAGAGAGAGAGAGAGAGAGAGAGAGAGATCTATGAAAGCTGAGGGTTTTTAAGAACAAAGAGCCTTGCCTGATCAGACCAGAGATCCTTCTAGTCCTGCATCCTGTTTCCAGTGGTGGCCAACTGGGTCCACAGAAAAACAAGAAAGCAATCAGAGTCCAAGCATAATTTTTTCTGAGCCTCATACAAACTTGTAACACAATCCACCTCCCTTCTACAAAAAGGACAATGAAGATCAAATAGGTTAATTCTTTCACAAACACACACCTTAGGCCCTGCTTCAAGTATGGATGCTTCAACATTCAATACATTGGCTCATTTCCTGTTTGTTAGTTTTGAAGAGGGAACTGATTTTTTGTTTCATCAGACCAATCATGATAGTTTGACAGGCCACTTCTCTGTAACCTTTTTAAACAGTCCAATACAGTGCAATCTTTTTTCATGCAACCGTGATTGCTGTTTTCCCTCCCGTAATATAGCATTCAGTCCCTGTATCGTCAGGATTGCTGAAGTCCCCGCTTTGTACTTTCTCACTCCTTAAGATCCTAAGTTTTAAGGGGAATGGACAAAGGATCTGATTTTACAGACTCCTAAAAAGGTGTCCTCCCAAACTTCCTTGTCTCCATTGTTTTTATGGCTGGGGGTGGGGTGGAAATGCCATGCTTAAAACTTTTCATCTAATCTATAAAGCTACCTCATGCCCCCCACAACAGTGACAGTGACATCCTCCCAAAATAGTGACAGATCCTCCCAAAACAAAGATTCCCCCCCAAAACAGAGCAAACCCCAAAAGTACCAAACCTCTACAAAAAAAAAAAAACCCAAAACCTAACACAAGCAGAAAAAATCCTATATAAAATTAAACTGAGAAAAAGAGAAAACCGCAGGCAAATGTACACACACAAACAAAGCTAGATATGAGATTGACCCACACAACACAGAAGCAAAATTTTAAAACTCCCCCCACAACTCCAGACTCCTGGCACAAAAATGTAATAAAATAAAACAAAAAACTGATAACAACAGCAAAACGATTAACCAGTCAGGATGCCAATATTTGACTGGCAAAACCCAGGTTCTTGAAAGTCACTTCCTGTTTTGAAACAGGAACAAGATGTGACACCATGACATTCTGGGAATTTCAAAAACTGCAGTAAATGCAGAGAGATTTAAATCTCAAGAGTGTTGTAATTAGACATGGGCACGAATGGGAGAAAAAAAACCCTGAACACCCTGTTCATCATTCGGTGCCATCCACGAACAACAAACAACGAACATGGATGAACATGAACTGTTCCCAGACATGTTCGTTGTTCATTGTTCATGGGGGCCAGAACCCCACCCCAACCCCCCCACTTAGCCCCCCTCCCCTCAAACCCACTTACCTGGCCCTTTAAAGATCCCTTTAAACTGTCAGCTGGCAGGCGGCAGTGGGGATTCCCCCCTGCCGCCTGCCAGCTGACAGTTTAAAGGGCCCTTTCCTGCCACGTGCAAGGGGAAGGGCCCTTTAAACACCCCACAAACTGACCTTCCCAATGTCCAATGCCCACCAAATTTGCAAGGGACATAGTCCTCACTGTCCTCTGAAGACCCCCCCAAGTTTCAGAGAGATTGCACCCCAGGAAAGGCATGATCTACAGGTCTCCCCCTTTGTTGTCATTTTCTCTTCACAGTGGCAAAAACAAGACTCTCTGCTGGAAGTACTTTGAAGGGTTAAAGCCAGAAGGAAAGCCAGAAGGAGTTCCGACAGAGTTCAGTCCCTCCCTGACTCCGGTTGCCAAGGGGATTGATTGCAGCAGGTGCCAGACTGTCTGGCTTGCTGAGGAACGAGGCTTTTAATGACCACCTGTTCGTTTAGGATGGGGCCTCACGAACAGCTTGTTTGAGAACAGCAGATTAGGCTGTTCATGGTTTTTTTCTGTTCGTAATGCTGTTCGTGCCCATGTGTCTAGTTGTGATTAGGGGTGTGCATAATAGAAAAAATGAGATGAAATTACACACAATACTTGATGGTTTGGCTCATTAAAGCAGCTTCTGGTACACTGAACCAAATCTGGGAAACAAGGCTGTAATGACCCCCTCCCACACACACCCATAGCAAAAGGGGTGTGTGTTTTATTTTGGTATTTACCTCGCAGAGGCTGCACAGGCAAGCCAGGCAGTTGGGGACTATCTGCAGCATCTGTTTTTCTTAATGACAAATCTGTCTGCATGTGCAACTAAGAAGGTCCAGTGAGGAAAGGCTGATCCCTTAGCATTAACTCTGTTGGTGGCAAGGAGATGTTCATGGTGCACATGAATGCATTTTGTTCAGTGTTTCCTGAGCAATGGGGTTATGGCATTGGCACTGAGTGCTTTGCACTGAGGAGGAGAGCACCAGCATCACCATCACCATCTCTTTTTCTGTGTTTTTACACACAGTGCAAGGAAAGGCCAGCCCAGCAACATCCATGTGGGCGTGTGCACATGGCTTTGAGGAGGGAGGGGTCTCCATCAGCTGAGCTCCTGGCTGTCTCATAGACATGTTATGCAGATTTGGGTGAAAATTGGAAAGAACAGCTGCCCCCAAACCTTGTTTTCCTACCCTCCTTGAAAAGAAGAGTGTATGTTTGCACATGCATGCCAAAACGTGTGCAATGCATGTAACTCATGAAAACAAAAAAACCAAACAGATCAGTTCCAAACTGGTAGCAGCTGACCTGGAACTAACCAGTAATGATACAGAATTATTCCAACACCCCCCCCCCCGAACCTAAATGGAAACAGATACTTTTGTGGTGCGCACACTCCTAGTCATGATGTCACTTCTTGTTTCAAAACAGAAAGTGACGTCTTGATGCTCTACAGTGTCATGATGTCACTTCCAGTTCTGAAACAGAAAATGACTTCCACGTGCTGTTCCTCCTCCATTTTACCACAACCATTCTATTGAGCAAGGATAGGTAACAGGGAGCATCTCTGGGAGGTTCCCTGCCATTCTCAGGTAAGTGGCAACCCTATCAACATAATCACAAAATCAGAATGTTCAAAGCAGTCATGAAAAGTCTCCCATGTCATCTCAACACAGTATAGTATGGCAGCAATAGAAAGGCACAGTCATCTCCCACTGCATTGAAGCTCCTGGAATGCCAGAACAACTCAGGAAAATTGCTGGCTCTGGCCTAGTCAAGGAGGGCTTATTCTCTCAAACATCTCCAAGACTCTGTGGATTAGCCAGGGAGTGCTGTTCTAGGTTTGATATGCATGATGTATAATCTTTGGTTTTTCATGGGGGTTCTCTGACATTGCCTTGGACAAAGCATGGAATTTTCTCCTATATGAAACAACTGTTGGGAGGGTTGTGGGAGTTGCAGGGGGGGAGGTCACAGCCCTTGAGTTCTCCCCTGTGCACCTCCACACCCCTCTGCGATGATGTCACTTCCAGAAGTGATGTTGTCACTTGGGGGTGGCAAGAGCACATGCTTGCTTTATGCCACGGCCCATTTCTTAAGAATTTTTAGGAATCGGTCCTGGTACGAAGTATCCGCATGCTCCCACCCCCCACCCCACATAATAACATCACTTCTGTTTGCCTGGGATGCCTGTCTATTGGCAGGCGATGCCATGCAGCTTGCCACCTTTATGGGTATGTGAGCACACAGGTGAGCACCTGCATCCTATGGGAACACCATGTTTAGGGGTCTGTAAAATTGAACCCATGGAAGTCTTTAGGAGAGTGGGAGGATTTAGTAACCTGTAATTTTGGAGTTATTTTCTCCACCAAAACGCATTCAAGATTTTCAGAAGGATCCCATATCCCTAACCTCACCCATAATAGGAAACAAGGGAGACCAGGATGGATGGGGGCACCTTGTCCAAAAAGTTGAACCCTTTTATCGATCCCCTTGGGGGATCTTTAGGGGAGGGGGGTTGTTCCTCTGCAAAAATGTTGCTATTTGTTCTAAAAACACCAGCTCCAAACCCCTAGGAAGATCCCCTACTCCCTCGTAGGATATAATGGACCCATCAATCTGGAAATCTGGGGGGGGGGGGGTGGAACCTGTCAAGCTCTGCAGTGGGGGGGGGTCAGTGCCTGAGGTGGGCTTGCCTCCAGGGTTCTGCCTTCCTCACAGAATCTTCCAGGTAGTCTCAAAAATGTGGAGAATAGCGGTTTACAGCACCCTCGTCTCTCTCTCACTGGTATCGAGCCCTGCTACCTACAGCACGGAGTCTAGGCCTTGCTCTCTCTTCCTCCCTGGGCTGTCTGTGGGAGTCCTCCTTTTCAGGGATTTCCCCTTGAAGTGGCACCACCCACCCCTTAGGTACCACCAATGTCCAGCGGAGGTCCTCCCCTCCTGCATGACTGACTCCCTCTGGCTCCATTCCTCTCAATCCAGAGCTCCTTCCTGTTTCCTCCCTATTGCAACCTATCAAAGTCCAGCTGTAGAGTAGGGCTAGCTTTCTCTCAGTGGACCAGCATATGTCTCAATCGCAGAGAGATGCCCTGCTCCACCCACCTGGGCCCAGGCATCATTGTCTCCTCTGGCTGCCCAGCATCTCAGTCTGTCCCCGTCTCTTTGTACCAGGGACCAGCGTCCCAAGGACTTGGCAGAGCCATGGGTGCTCAGGCCTCACCATCCACTGCTGAGCCCTGTTTGTCCTCCACCTGACTTTCCATGCCAGCTGTTCCCTCCCTCAGTGCCACAGCCATCCCGGTACATGAGGCTGCAGGGCTGTCCACTGCTGCCCTCAGCTGCCCACTGTTTGCTGGACCCTCGCCACCGGGCAGTTCTTCTCCCAATGCAGCCTATGCCTGTCCTGCAACCAGGGAAGGTTCTCGGCAGAGGCTGCTTCTTCAGTCCATTCTCTTGCCTGAGCTGCCCCTAGGAGGAAAGTCAAGCAGCATAAGGATATTGATAACTTCAGGATTACAGAATTGGTCCCCCCTCACCAATTCTATATCCAAATTCTACTGATTTTTTTTTTTGTCAAAATACATACCTCTAGGATTCATCCTTCATTTTAGTTGCCCTGGCAACTCTACTCTCCTGAGAGTAAGGAATTTCACAAGACTTCAAGAAGCCCTATAGAACATGCATGGCTTGCCACACTGCTTTTAAAGACAGCTGGGGAATGGAGAGCAAAGAGTTTGACCTATTCCAGCACCCAAGCAGAGGTGAGCAGGTAGGACAGTATTTATTGCCCCACGAAAACAACAACTCAGTTTGCCTGATTATAGAGTTGGCTTTGTAGCCCTTGCAGATATTATGTTGGAATGCTACCTAAGCATGTACCAGTATTTGCAACATAGTTCAAATGAGACCATCGACCTGTGCAAAGTTGCACATGGAAAGTTTTCAACTTACCAGTGTCATATTTAAATCAGGCCTGAGTGTACAGTAGGGAGCTGTGGCCAGTCATGGCTCCATGAAAGGCAAACACATGTGAACACATGAAGCTGGCTTATCCAAAGTCAGACCATTTGTCTATGAAGGCTAGGATTATCTAATCTGATCGGCAATGGCTTTCCAGGGTCTCGGGTAGAGGTTTTCACATCACTTATGATTAATTGGAGATGCTAGGGATTTAAACTGGTACTGTCTACATGAAAACATGCATTCTTCACATTACACTTTTTTTTCTTTTTTTGCAAAACTGTGTATTGTCTTTTCTTCAAATGGAGGAGAGTATTTAATGGCTTTAAGTAGAGGTGGACACGGACTGAAAAACAGCCCAAAATTTGACACAGACTGGCCCAGTTCAGCATTTGCAAACAGGCAGGTCGTGGGACATGCATTTTTCACGGACACGGCGACTTTTGGGCCTGTCCATTGGTCCATGAAACCAGACATCCCCGCGCCAAACAATCAATTCCCTAGGCAATATAGGGGAGTTGCCTACAGATCTTCTGCTGCCTTTGGGACACACAAATCTTAGCCCTGAAAACCTTGATAGGCAGCTCTAGTTGCCAACCAGAGAGCTCCTATTATTCTCTATGAGAGCAAGCAGTATGTATAACACCCAGCGTTGAGCTGTGGTTTCACTTTCCAGCTGGTTACCAAGGGGGGAACTGCTTGTTGCAGGACTTTTGGGGGGATTGTGCGAAAGGAAGGCTTGGGGGTTGTGCTGCACCAAGGCTCTGGGAGCAAGCTTATTGGGTTTCCTCGGCTGGGCTCACTTTTCTGTTTAATATATTTTATATTTCAATTCTTATTTGCTTGTGGAATTGTGGGCTAGCCTAGTGCTCTGCCTCAACCCAGTCTCAGAACTGCAGTAAGGCTCTGGGTGCAAGTTTATTGGGCTCCTTAAGGGCTTACTTTTCTGATTCACTTTTTTCTTTCAATCCTTATTTGATTGTGGGGTGGTGGGCTAGGGTTCTGCCACAACCCAGTCTCAGGGCTGCAGTCAAACTCTGGGACCAAGTTTATTGGGCTTCTTGAGGGCTCACTCTTCTGTCTCATTTTTTCCCCTTTCAATTCTTATTTGATTGTGGGGTGTTGGGCTAGCCTAGGGCTCTGCAATTGCTGCAAGCCAATGCAAGTCAATTGGCATTTGTGGCTCCTATTCTATCTACTAGAAGTTTCCTGGAGGTGGCCGCTTTCAGGGGGGGGGGTCTGTAACTCGGACCTCTGAAATTCAATCTTGGCCAAACGTGGAAGGTGGCTGGAGGAGAGCCTTTTGAACACTGGCTGTGAGTTTGGCATCTCTGAGTGCAAAGGGGGCAGTCCTAGGACCCACAGAAGTGACGGACCACAGACTGACGAACCGATCTGCGAACAGGGGCAGGTCCATGAAAAGTTCATGGTCCGTGGTCTGTGAAATGTGATGGACCACAGACCAACAGTCTGTGTTTTTTTCCCAGTCTGTGCCCATGTCTAGCTTTAAGACAACCAGGTGTAATACATCAGTTGGCAGAAATAATCAGAGCCGCTAAGCAAATGGCAGCTAGGATAGTGGTGGTGACGCCCTTGTTTGCAGGAACTGTGACACTTGTCTTTATTTGTGTTTGTTAAAATTGGTTTGACACATCATTAGTGGGGGTGTTTATACTGCTCATTTCTTAAATGTTCTTATGGATTGATCAATAGGTGTGCATTACTACAAAACCACAGTGATGATACTGGAGAAGGCAATAAATGGCTGACCATAAAGAGATGAGAGTCTGCACATTCCATTGAGTCTTTTATTTGTGGTGACAAAAGTCACCCTCTCAAGATGATAAACTCTGAATTCTGATCATGCAAGCAAGCCTTATGAAGAGCAACAAATGAAACTGTACTCTTTCATTAGGACCACTTTTCCATGTCATTCTTGACTCCCAACATTTTGGCTTACTCAGCAAGGTCATCAGTATCCACTTCTGACACTAGTGGTTTTTATTTAGGAATGGCCGGGGAAGAAAAGTTTGCAAGTGAAAAGTACAGGGGTCCTGTGCATATGGATTCCATCAACTCCTTTCACATCTTCTCATCAGGGCACCAGGAAGTGTCTCTGTCGGCAACAGGAGGCAATTCTATTTCTATAGCAGTAGCAAAATGTTGTTCTGTGATGATCAACAACAATACTAAGCTCCTACTGGTTGCCATCATGTGGTAGACAATGGACAAAATTCTATGTTCTTTGTGCTGAATTGACTCCAGTGTTTATCTATAGACTATGGTAAAAATGTACATTCTTTTAACCCATTTTATACACGACCATGTTCCTGCTGTTTCTGCCAAAAATGCTGAAAAGGGCTTTTGTTGCCAAACAGACACCTTCTGTTTTATCATCTGATGACAATAGAAGAAAGCTCTCTGCAACAGGACTAGGTGCTTCTGGATATTCTTAATAAAGAAAGTGATCAGGAACAAGAGATTATCTCGTAGCCTTCAAGCCATGAGTATATTCAGGGAAAATACAAACCATTTTAACAGAGGAAACATTTTTTTTGGCAAAAATTGAAGCAAAATGGGCACAATAATCTGGTTCACTGGGATGTGGGATGTTGTGGTATACATCACAAAAACAGAAGTTAGAAAGAGGAGGAGAGAAAAAGAAGAAAACATTAATTTGCACATTATGCTTTCCTGTATCCATAATTCTGGGTGATGCAAAACTAAACACAATAGTAACAGGCAAATTTTGTTCTCATTGGGGAACTGGAGGGTGATTTCAGTAGCTAGAAATAATCATTCTTACAGTCAAGTATCTTTTCTAACTGACTCTACTCAGCAACTAGTTTTGCCAGTGAACCTCTTTGGTGGTGGAGAATGATGGGGTGGCTGGCCAAGCCTTCTATCTGCCAAAATATCACATGGACAAGTCCAGCTGTTACTTTCTATCTTTTCTGTCTCTTTTTATCTCCTTTGCACTCCTTGTAATATATCCAGGGATGAATAGTAAAAACCTGAAGCTCTTTTCAGATATTCACAGAGTGCATACAATTAATTCATATGAGCAAAGAGCAAGATTGTGGTAGGATATTCTTCTTGGCCCTCCACCTGATTGCCCTCAGGCCATTTTGGAAAGCACAAGAGCCCCTCTGTGTCTTCTGAAATGGCTTCTAGTGTGGACTTAGCAGTACAAATAGAAAAAGAATTCAGGAGATGAATACAACCATATATAAATACAACCATGTGGAGAGTTGGTTCTCTATAGTGTCTGCTGTTGTAGTGAGAGAAGAATTGTCTCTTATACTGAGATGTCCTTGAACTTTTACATGATACTTTAGAGTGGTCTCCAGACTCTGAAGACCTGAGACCCACTGAGTCCAGAGCCCATTAAGAAACAAGCAGATCACAGATACCATATAAGAATCAAATGGCATCAAATTCATGTGACAGCAAGTGAAAGAGCCAGATCTATCAAAGCTGAGAACGTGGGGCCCAAACCAAAACAGTGCAATCCTAACCAGAGTTATACCCAGGGGTCATTTTGTAGAAAAAGAGCTGGAGGAACTCATTAGCATACCTCATTAGCATATGCCACACCCCTTGCCATCACCGGAAATGTTTCATTAGCATAACTGATTTGCATATGCCACACCCATGGTATCATTTATCCTGGCTGTTTTGGACCCAATCCTGGTCATTCAGGGATGAAATTGGGCCCAAAATGGCAAAAAGGGGCTGAAAATGGCCAAAAAGGAAAATGGCCAAAAAGGAGCCCAAAATGGTCAGGATCTGCTGAGCGGGAGAGTGATCCACCAGCTGTCACAGGCCCGATCCGGGCCATTTTGGCACAATCCAGGACAAAACAGGCCCCAAATGGCCGAGAGTCAGGTGGGTGGGGCCACCTGAGATGTGACCTCTTTGAGGAACTGCCGGAACTGCATTCCTGCACGTTCCCCCTCAAAATGAGCCCTGGTTATACCCTTCTATATCTTTATAGTTCTACATGGCTTGGGACCAGAATACCTGAAGACTGTCTTCTCCCATACATTCCTGCCTGAGATTTGAGATCACAGTGAGCCAAGCTACAAGTGATGAATTACATGAGGACTGCACATGAAGGGAGTCACAATGTTAGCTGGGAAGCTGAGTTTTAAAAGAGATCGGAAGGCTTTGTCAATTTCCCCTCTCTACAGAGCCTGGAGATCACTCCTCAGAGGGTTTGTTAATTTCCTCTTTGCCTCCCTAAGGCTCTGTCATTGAGAGGCCCTCTTGACTGTCCCATCAACCAAAGAAATGAACTTGGTGGGTCTTTTCAGTGGCAGCCTCAACATTCTCCATAAGGAAGTGCTTCTGGTCCCCTCACTCTCTGTCTTCAGGAGGTAGCTGAAGACTTTAAAAAATAAGATGGCTTTTGTTTAGCTACTTTTTAATGTATGGGCAGTTTTAACTGTCTACATTAACTGTTTCTACATTAAACAATGTAGAGATTACATAGTAGAAGCATACTTACAGCAACAGAGAGTATATAATATACAGAGAAGTATAGTCCACAGTTGCTACCCCTTTGCCAAAGCATCTTTCTGAACCATCTCATTACAGTACAGCCCTATTACTTGTGTAAAAAAGCCCTACTGAATAATTCAATTTTGCATAGTTTGTGGAAGGCCAGCAGAGTGGGGGCATCCTAACCTTATCTGGGAGGGCCATTGCATAAGGTGGGGGCAACAACAGAGAATACACACGTATGGGCAGCTGTTGATTTTGCCCATTTGCAGGATGACACTTGCAGAAGGCCCTGCTCAGATGAACAAATCTCCCATAGCAAAGCATAAGGAGAGGTGGTCCCGGAGATATGAGGGATTATGAAGAGCTTTGTATGTCACAACATTTATTGAACTGAGCCTGGTAACTGATGGGCAGTCAAGGGAATGACTGCCGCATGATGCATACCCTGTCTAGCTCCTGATAATAACAGATCTGCTGTGTTCTGCATCAACTGGAGTCTCCATGTAGACTTTGAGGGGAGTCCTATGTAGAATGCATTGCAGTATTCTAGTCTCAGTTACCCTGGTGTGGATTCAGGAGGTCAGATCAGTTATGTCAATGAAAGGTGACATCTTGCAGGCTAGACTGAGCTGAACCCTCTTTGTGCAAACTGTATTTGAGCTACTAATTATGAACCTCTATAAAACTATAGACTGCAGAACCATTGTTCAGTAAATCATAGTGTTTTTCAAAATGCTTAAGATAATTCAGCTATCAGGAAGTATAGTTTCTCACTGAGACTGAGCATGGGGTTAAAGTAATCAGGTTCTGGCCTGAGCCAGCAATGGCTGATAGTCTTGGATACTTGCTCTGATTAATACAGAGTGCATAGATGCAAAAGCAAGGAATCAAAACATGCAGTAAGAACTTCAGGGTAAGTGAGTCTAACTCAAGAAAAATAAGCATTATGAACAGTGCACATTTAGAGTCTATTACCTGTAACCATCAGCATCGCTGGTCTAAATAATTGAACCCTTGTAGCTTTATAACTTAGTTTCAAAGAAAGCCTCTCCATGAGGAAAATGTACAGCTCAAAATACTTTCCCATTCCTAGCCTTGTCTGTCAGATACTATCTCTTAGCGTTTCTAAGATGCTATTTTGTCACACAGTTAGACTTTGCTGCATTATGAAGCCTCCATATTGAAATAAAATCCTGGCTCATTTAAACTGTCCCACTGTTTAATTACTGTCGAAGTACTGTCTTATGGTGGATTTGTAAAGCACCAGATGGTGTCCATCAAAAAGGAAAGCATGAAGAGTTTATTCAGATTTCCTCAACAAGTTGAAGAAAATATAACATGAGAGATCTTATTTCACCTTGTGTAATTGCTGAGCAGTATACATTGGACCACTGGATGCAGTTAATGCATTCCTTATGGTACAGGAATTATACTTTTTCATGCTTTGTTGTTGTTGCTTGAGAGAAATATTAAAAAATCCCCACTTGTTACAATTTGTTAGCTCCTACACACTTATGGCTTTGTTGTAATAAAGAGATTTGAAGGAATGTTGTGTAGGTGACAGCCACTGCCAGCACCAGGGTTTCTGGTGCCTGCGGCAACCCCCCCACATGTGTGCGCAGCGGACGCGCACCACGGACTGTGCGATGACGTCATCGCACAGCACAAGCCAGGGGCATTCGCCAGCGGATGGCTGGGGTGGCGGGCGGAGGCTGCTTCGCACTCTGCACGCCGCCCCGGCAGCAGCTCGTGGCTGCTGCGCCCAGCTGGGTTGTGTGGTGGCGGCGGCAGCGGCACGAGGCTGGCTGGCTGCAGCAGCTGCGGGCCAGCCACGCCAGCTCTGTGGCGTGCGCCTCCGCCCCCGACACCCCCTCCAACACCTCTCCAGTGGCCCCGCGCCTGAGGTCACCGCCTACCTGGCCTCTATGGGCGCGCCGGCCCTGGTGACAGCTGTTGGGAGAATAGTTCTGAACAAGAGGGGAACACACAAGGACTCATAGGTGAAAAGAAACCCCATCTCAGTCACTGGCCCTCTTTTGCCCCTCTTGTTTCCCCCCCTCCCAGGGGTGACCTGATGGTGCCGGCCAGCTGCTGGCAGCCTTGGGGCTGCAAGAGCATTATGTATATTTTTTGCTTTGAAGCTACCACTGCTACAATCACTGCTGGCCAGATGATGGAGAGACTTCTTGGAGTAGCAAGTCTATCAGGCATGCTTGCTGCTCCAAGACCCACCCTACTCACCACATATATACACACCTAGCCAGAGGTTCATAGGGGGCTTGGAGTGGGAGTGAGATCTTGTGTTGTGTCATGTGATCATGCCTCGGTTTGGATTTGTTTGAGCTGCAGTGTCTACATACACAAACACTGGCTCGGATCCAATAGAGATCCACTGAGAGCACTCCTACCTTCAATTGTCAGCTCCTTGGGGTACAGAATGAAACTTTTGTGTTTCTGCTACCTTGTAAAGTGTCATGTAACCAACAACAACAGCAGTACAGATTGCAGGATGCAGCTGCTGGACCTCTGCCTTCCTCCCCATCCATTCTATGTTTATCTTTGGATATGATTCATTTATTATACTTTTGCTGGTGAGCGTAGGCTTCTGTGCTGCATTCCATTCTATGCCCCATTTCCATTTGCAGCATAATACAGCCAGTGAGGCTGCCTAATGAGAAGGTAATCTGGTTCCTTCAACAGGAAGAAAAAGAAAATTACTCAGCTCTACAGTTTACCCACATAGCAAGCAGATTGTCAAATAAAAGAGTGTATTATGCACTAAATAATTAAATAACTGTTCAGATATTTGTCATTAGTTTCTGTGCCGACCAGCATAGTCTGAGATAGTAGATACCTCATTCTGAGCATATCTCATTCCAAACAATGTAGGCTTCTTCCCATTTAGAGTGCAGCTACAAGAGGAGAAAGTGGCAGCTGAAATGACAACGTAGGTCTCCACATTTATTCTCTCTGTTACTTCCAGAGCAAATTTGTTGGAAGGCTATAAGTTGCCAGATGATACCTTTTCCCCCTTCTTGCCACTTCTGCAAACTCTGTTGTGGTGTGGAAGATCACACTTGGATCTCTTTGCCCCCTAGTTCAACTTGAGCAGTAAAAAAAATCTGCCACTGAATTTTAGCTGACACTTTTCATTACTGTGAAAAGCAAATTCAGAATCCTGCTTATTTTTCTTTTCTGCTTCAGCTTCTGCATGCACAACAGCATGCAGTAAAACATTTCTTTAGAGATCAGTCAAAGACAGCACTAAGATTAGGGAACCTTGTATGGAGAAAAGGGTAGTGTTTTTTTCTTACAATGTTTTATTGGTTAACAAGGAAATAAAATAGAGACAGCTTTAATTGCCACTGATGTAATCACTTTTTTTTGTTTTGGCTTCTGAGAAGGAAACAGGTTAATTGAATATTTAATCTTTTCATGTATGTTTTGAATTTCAGTCAGGTAGACACTGTGCAGAGTATAATGACACCAGTACTTGAATATGTACACAGCTGATATTCCTGCTACCGTCGAACATTGCAATATGTGTTGATTTACAAAGCACCCACATTTTACGAACTGGATTTATCAGTGCAGGGGCACTATGCTATACAACAAGACCTGATATTATGCCGTTGAAAATGGTCAGAGACTTCTCCCAGTCTGAATCTTATAACCAAATATGTACACCAGATGAAAATTATATTATGTTCAGGCAGGGCTCATTTTGAGGGGGAACGCACAGGAACGCAGTTCCGGTAGTTCCCCAAAGAGGTCACATGTCAGATGGCTCCACCCACCTGGCTCTCGGCCATTTTGGGCCCGTTTTGGCCTGGATTGGGGCTGAAATGGCCCGGATTGGGCCTCTGGTGGGTGGTGGATCACTCTTCTGCTCAACAGCAGCCCGATCCTGACCATTTTGGGCCCTTTTTTGGCCAATTTTCAGCCCCTTTGCCATTTTGGGACCAATTTCGGCTCTAAATGGCCAGGATTGGGTCCAAAACAGCCAGGATAGGCGATGTCAGGAGGTGTGGCATATGCAAATCAGTTATGCCAAAGACACGTTTCAGGTAATGTCAAGGGGCGTGGCATATGCTAATGGTTATGCTAATGAGTTGTGCTAATGAGTTCCTCCAGCTCTTTTTCTACTAATGAGTTTCCTCCAGCTCTTAATGACTCCAGTGTTCAGGCATGCTGCAAACATTTGCAAAGGTTTGTCTGAAGCCTTTTGATTTCACAAAACCTAGATCTGGGCATGGATACTATCACACTGAGAATTATGGAATGTAAGAGTCCCTAGAGGAAATATTTGTTAACTGGGGCACAGATGTCTTCATCTCAACAATGTCCTCATCTAATGCCAAGCTCAATGGGTGCTATTTTTGTAATGAGTAGTAGAAATCACAAATAACATTAGTGTTCAGATGAAGGGATTCTGGAGGGGGATGTTTAGTGTTTTATTGGTGTTTTGGTAGATATTTGAATCTTTGCTGGAATTTAGACCCTAGTTTCAGAAGCCAGATTAGTTGGGTGGCATTTCTCATACTAATAAATATCAGGGTCTGAAACATCAATATATCTGATTCTCAATGTGGATCTTCTTATCTGAGGATACTTAAATCTGGAGACGGGGGCTAGGAACAAACAAGACAGATCTTTCTACAAACCTGGAAAAAAGCCTCAGGTTTGCAGAAAAAAACGAAACTCTTTTTTTAAAAAAAGTGTCCTTTGGAGTTTTTTTTTTAAAAAAACCCAAAATAATAGAAGCATTATCTGTAGTTTTAAGAAATTGAGATCTGGGAGACCCAGGCTTGATTCTCCACTCTGCCATGGAATCTCTCTTAGTTATCTCAGGCCAGTAAAACACTCTCAGCATAACTTATCTCAGAGGTTTATTGTGAGGATAAAATTGAGGAGAGGAGAATGATGTAATCTGCTTTGAGTCCCCATTGTAGAGAAAGATGGAGTAAAATTAAAGTAAATAATAAATATAGCTGAAGATAGAGGGGGCAGATAAAAAGTTGGTGGGTAAATGAGTGGGTGGGTGGAAAGGATAGAAGGAAGCAGAGAAAGGATATGGGTGCTGGGATAGGGTGTCCAGGGGCCCCAAAGGCCAAAGGGGATGCAGGGGGCTGGGGAGTAGAGGTGCAGGGGAGCACGCTCCCACACTTCCCCATCATGCCAGAAAAGGAGGAGCTACTGGGCACTGAAGACAAGTTTAATAGAAATCCCCTGTTTGGAGATGATTTCTACTGAGCTTGGCTTCAGCACACTCCATGGCTCCCCCGTCACATTGGAAAATGAATGTGACAGAGCAGCCATGGAGCATGGTGAACCTGAGCTCAGTAGAAATCACCTCCAAATGGAATTTCTACTAAGCTATAACAACATCATCAACAACAACAACATTCAATTTATATACCGCCCTTCAGGACAACTTAATGCCCACTCAGAGCAGTTTACAAAGTATGTTATTATTATCCCCACAACAATCACCCTGTGAGGTGGGTGGGGCTGAGAGAACTCCAGAGAGCTGTGACTAGCCCAAGATCACCCAGCTTGCTTCAAGCGGAGGAGTGGGGAATCAAACCTGCCTCTCCAGATTAGAGTCCCACACTCTTAACCACTACACAAAACTGGCTCTCAGCTCAGCTTCAACACGCCCAGCAGGTCTTCCACCACTGGCATGACAATGGAAGACAGGAGCATGTGTGTGTGCTTCTCCTAGGAATGCCATTCCCCTGCTGGGGGTGAGAAATCACCCAACCCACCTTCCACTCCCGCCTCTGCTCACTGGCCAGTGAGGGAGGAAAGGTGGAGTAATGCTAGCCCAGGGAAACTCCCAGGGTGGTGCGATGATGTTGCCTCTGGGAAGGACGTCATTGTGCTGCCCCTGAGAGTGCTCCTGTGCTTCTCAGCAGGCTAATTTTGGCTCCAAACGAGCTGAATTGGGCTTGTTTGGGGCCCAAATCAGCCCACTGAGAAGCGTGCATGCTCCCACACCTGCATGATGACATCACTTCCCATAAACAATGAGTCCCCTGCCTTCCCACCAGAGGGCAGCAGATTGGAGCAGGGGTCCCCCACCCCAGGCAGAGGGGTGACAATCCTATGCTGACAAGAGGAGGCTAAGAGGAAATAGTGTGGAGAGAGGGATACAGAGTAAAGTGAGGTGCGCTCACAAGACCTTATGAGCTTCCTACTGTGCAACTTGTCCCAGCCCAGTGGCTGTCACTGCACAACTGGGACTGGTGGCCATCACTGCACAGCTGAGACTGGTGTCTTGAACCATGCAACTGTATCTGGCCTAAGAGCCAGCAGCCATAACTGTGCAGAGTTTTCCTGGGGAGAGGCTGACAGGGAGGAAAGCGGGGAAAGCTGAAGATAGGGGAGTAGATAAAGATAGGGTGGCTGATGGGTGGGAAGATGAGATGGTAGGAAAATGGGAGAGGCTATGAAGTCTTTCAGGAAAGGGAAAGAGGACATAGTGGGGGAGAGGGAAATGAGATTTCCCTGCAAGTAGAGTCCTTTGCAGGGTGGACTCTTTGGTATTCTGCTGTGTTGGGGTCCCTCCCTTCCTCAAACCCTGCCCTCCCTCAGCTTCACCACTAAATTTCTTGGTATTTTTCTACCTAGGGCAGGCAATCCTACCCACAAGTCCTTGCAGGCCCCCCACTTGTAATGTCTACACAACAGTCACTTTTCTTTCAATGTTCAGAAGTTTTAAAAAGAGGGTTAAGGACTGTGGAAATGAGCAAATGGTGTGCTGTTGTATAACTTGGTTCAAGCAAAGAGACAACACAAAACTCGTGAGAGAAAATGCGATCTTCTGCGTTTTTTTCGGCATGCTGCGCAGCGTTCCGGGTTCAGGTAACCCGTATGGGAACGGCCAGGATTCTTAATATTTTTAATTCTCTGTCTTTCTTTAGGGTTACTAACTATCCTGTTTTGAACCAAACAATCCAATATTTGCACTTTCTGTTGAGGAAAAAAAATGAGAAAAGGCCATTTATATAAACATCTGATATTTTCTAGTTTATATCCTTCTTATATCCCTTGCTCAACCTTTTCTTCTCTCCCCCCCACCCCCGCCTACTCTGGCCTTTTCCTTCTAGTATCAAGAGGTATGATCTGCCCAGCAATAGACTACAGTCTCTGTAATGGAAGAAATTTCTAAACGTCAACAATGAAACAAGCTACAGCTATTACACACAATACAAGCATGTTCTGGAAAAGGTCTGATCACATATTTGTCAAGGCCTGTTGCAGGTTTCTTGACTGGGAATCGAATCCATAAACAACATTTGAGCCAGGCTTGCTACCTGGCATACATTTCCACTGATGGTTTACAGACAAAGCTTTTATTTCTTTCATTTCTTCAGCCGTTTTATTTGCAACATATCAACTCTGCCATACAGCTCAGCAGTTTCAGTCAACTAACTAATTGTGTGTGCACTGCTTATCAAGATTTCACAGCCTTTGCATAAACTATTGAGTAGTTTCGATTGTTTAGACTTGAAAGGAATCTTGCTCTCTCTTGTCAGAAATCTGGGCTTGAAAAATCCCTGGTTTTCTTCTCAGGACAGAAGGGGCATGAAACTTTGAGTTATAGCGCATGAATGCAAGCTTTGTCAGACTGTATTCTATGCGACTTCAAATGCTGCAGGCTATTTTTTGTAGGAATAACAGTTTCAGTAATTTGGGAAGCTTACAAAACGTGCTTGGAATGGATTCCCGCCTCCCCCCACTCTTAGATCCAGGAGCTGTGGATGGTTAATTTAATCATCAAGCAAGGGGGCTATCATAAATAGCAGCAGTGAGATTTTATAACTTTAAAATGTTTCTAAAATTACTTTTTCATCCATTAAATTCAGGAGTAAATGGAATACAGAATGGTGTGGCATAAGGGCTTTATTGGCATTCATGCTTTAAATGAATCAGTTCTTTTCTCTGCTGCTCACTTGCGGACTCTGCACACAAGTAACAAGATCAGTATAAAAGCAATACCAAACTTCCCCATGATGACCACCAAAGTTACCTAGGAAAATACTTACTAGTTTTAAACTGCATCATTCTCAAGCTTCTTTCACTGTGGAAATTCACATTTTAAACATTCATTTGTCTATTGTCTTTCAAATCTGTTTTTAGTACATTCTGAGTATAGTTTTTTAACCAATTGCATGGCCATATTCTGGGAATGTCTTCTGGCCCACATACTGGGGCTTTACAAATGAAGGTGACTTCTTGGATTTCAGCAAGGCTTTTGAGGTTCTTTATACATACCGTAGGAATCCTACATGAGGCTGCCTAATAAGTTTATGTTTCCTATAGAGCTGTCTACTATGTCCTGATATGCTGGGTGGGGAGATGTGTGTGTAAATATTGAGAGAGAGAGAGAGAGAGACATTTTGGATACAGTCCAATATAGGGAAGCATGATTAGGCTCATAGGAGTGAATGGGCTTCAGCGAGCATATCTCTTGCTATAAAAAGCATTACATCTCCTCAATACATTAAAACCCAACTGATTACTAGGGCCGGGAGGAAGCAGAAGATATTGCCCACATTAAGTATTGCCCCACTATTCCTGATTGTGAATATTAAAAGCTTTCTCCACTGAATATTTACATTGTTATAATACATTGGTTAGTTTGGCTGTTATATTTTATTATTGTCTGTTTTAGTTTCCCTGAAGAAGATCCTGGATTCTTTTTGAGCACCTCTTTGGGGATTTGCTTCTCATTCTGTCCCCCCCCCCCCCCACCACCCCATATCTGAAATATTAGACATATTAGGATCTCAAGTAAAAAATCAAAATAACTCCCTCTCTCTGTTCTCATTTTCAACAATAACCAAAGACAGACACCGAAGAGTAACATGATTTCTGAAATCCTCTGCCCAAAGTAACTTCTTCATGTCACTTCATGGTTAACCTAATATGAAGGAAGATTTACCAACCTGTCCTTTCATTCGGTTCTCCAAGAAAACCTGGACAAATAAATGAAAACTTTTAATTCAACTCAAGAGGCAGGATGGAATAGTGCTAGATTTGCTAGCTAAGTGCTGGCAACTGATGGGAGATGTTGTGGGGAGGGCAGAGACAATTAAATCAATGGTGTACCCACACTACATCAGCTGATACTCTAGGATTGACTCCAAATGCTGCCATTAAGTTTGGGTGAATCCAGGAGAATTGCCCCAGAACAGTGATGTTACTTCTGGGATTGCATTGAAAATGACGTCGTGACATTGGTACAATGCCAATTTTCCTTCCAGTTTTGCTCCCACTGTTCCATTGAGCAGGAGCAGGAGTGGCAGGGCCTGAGGCAGGAGGTATCTCCCACACTAGCAGGAGACCTGGCCACCATAAATGGTACTGTTTTATTCAGTTCCTGTGTTGCTGAAGAAATAGACTTGTTTATCTTGAATGTATACCATATTTATATAATATTCATTTTATATTGCCTTTTGTGTTGTTAATCATTTTCTCATTGTAGCATTCACTGGAGCCTGAAATTGGTTGATGTAACCCCCCCCCCCCCAAAAAAAAAAAACCCTGCAATATCTTTCTTCTCCTCTGCGCATTATCTATGACATGTTTATCAGAATGATTTTGGACATTAGAGTACCTCAGCCCATCCAGATGTGCACAGTTCATCATTGCACATTACAACAATATCTGGAAGCTTGATGCACTTGGGCACCTTAGTGGGTGTAGACATTACAATGTCCGAAACCATTCTAAGTACCACCAGCAGGCTCATCTTTATAGCAAACTCAAAGAAGCCCCATTAGTATAGATACGAAGTTTTCATGTTTTTAAAAAGTCATTTTCACCTCTGCAAGGAAAGTGTCTCTCTTTACTTGAAAGGTTTTTGTGTGTGCGATTGTTTTTTCACAATTGTTCTTGCCCTTTTAAAGTTATCCCCCAAAGAAAAAAATTCAAAATTGGTGGTACAACTGACAGTCATAAGTATGGATAACATTAAGTTTCATCACCACAGTTACCAGCCTCTATACAGGGACAAGATTATGCACCCTTACTTTTCCAGGACCCATGGCTGTTTGTATAATTTGTTGTACTAGCAAGTGGGGCCTTTTTCAGGAGGAAAATACACACATGAACAACTACAGGGCAGAGACTCCATGGATATCCAAGGCAGTCAGTGAAGTGTCCTTGGATATATGACTCCAGGATACGGAAAAATAGAAATCCACACAGATATAAAGAACTGATTTTATGCATCCATATATGGCATACTTATTAGGCTTTGAGACTGCTCTATCTTGACATGAAACATATGGGTCAACTGCAGTAAACTTATCTTACTGTGCTAAAAGGTTTTAAAAGAAGCCTGCACTTATAGTTTTTCCAACATATATAGTCATTCATTTAGTCCAGTATCAAATCTGGCTGGCTACAGATTTCTAGTCTCAAGCAGAGGTGTTTCTTTGCTCTGCTATGCATATTTAAACAGGAAATACGGAGAACAGGACTTATGAACTTATGTATGTCCCTTTGCTCATGTGCTCTGCATGTAAGCAATATGTACACACTTCCAAATACGACTAAATATCTCATCAAATTACTAATCTAATCCAATCCAGCAGTCTCCTTCTCATTTCCTGATATGTCAGGCAACTGGCTATCATGAGCAGTCAACTATTCTTTTCCATCACAGTTAACAGCTATAGATGGGCACGAACTTAAACAGGAACCAAAATTCATCATGAACCTTGTCGATTCGTGGTTCGCGAACCAGCGGTTCATCAGAACCTATTTCTGATGAACCAGGATGAACTTTAAGCTGGTTCATTTGGTTCGTTTTCGGTTCATCACTGCAGACAGCCTGGTGCCAATCAATCAGTTTCCTAGACAACTGGAGATGAGCTTTCTGCAGTAGAGGTGTGCACCCAGCCGCTTTTCAGCTGATGCGAGGGGGGTCCCCCATGAGCTGAAAAAAGTGCCAGCGTTTGAAAGGAGCAACAGTTCTCTTGCATGCAAGAAAAGTGTTGCTGCTTTCAAATGCTGGCTGGAACTGTGTTTCAGTATCTGTTCTGCTTCTCATGTTTGCAGAAGTTTGCTTATTTCCTGCTGGCTTTAAAAGCCAGGAAAGGGCTAAATGGCTGGTCTTCCCTTCCTCCAGCACCTTCCTCCAGCACCTTCCTCCAGCAGTTTCCCTGCCACTTGGTTTCCAAAGGGCTGTACAAAACGCTTGGGTTTTTTCTCTTTGCAAAGCCTGAAACATGTCTGGGAGGGAGGGAACAGCTATTTAATCCTTTCCCGGCTTTTAAAACCAGGAGGAAAGTGCAGTGATGTTACAATGTTGTAATGCTACAATGTTACAACATTGTTACACTTTCTTGCCTTTGGAAAAAAGAGAGAGAGAGAGAGTGTGCATACCACAAAGGAGGAAGGGAAAACCAGCCATTTAGCCCTTTCCTGGCTTTTAAAGCCAGCAGGGAATAAGCAAACTTCTGCAAACATGGGGAGCAGAACAGCCGGCAGCTTTTTTCAGCTGATGGGGATTCCCCTCCCATCAGCTGAAAAGCAGCTGGCATTTAAAAGGAGAAAACCAGAAGTTCACATCCTATTCTGCAGACCTTCTGCTGCCCCAGAAATGACATTTTCACAAACCACAATAACCAGATCGGGAACAGGGCAAGTTCATAAAAGTTCATGGTTGGTGGTTTGTGAAACTGTACAAACCTCGAACCTCCCAGCTCTTTTTTTTGGGGGGGGGGGGTCGTGCCCATGTCTATTAACAACTGGGGAGATAAGAAGATCAATCTGAACCTCAAGTGTTCCATTATGGTAACCTGAGAAGAGCTGGAAGTTGATCAAGTTCATTCAGTCTTCTGAGTTACTGTTTAACAATGATTCATTAAAAAATAAAGGAAAGCAGCTGAGGAGAAGGTGCACATGAGATATTTTCTCTAATATGTCAGGTTTTAACTTTGTATATAATGTTGATAATCACTTGGATAGTTTCATTTTAGTCTTTTGATGTCATGAAATTGTGAAAATCATTCACCCCCACAAAGCTTCTAGGAAGCAAACTGAGTTTCTCACCTTAACTTTGTCTATAGCTTTCCATTATGGAAGAGTACTGGTGTTTCCAAAGGTAGTTCACATGACCAACATGCTGATAGTATCAGTTGATGGAACCACATGAAGTACAGCAGATAGTGAAGTGCACGTATCATATCTACAGAATATTTCAAAACTGTGTATGGGGGTGGGATGAAAAATACTCTCCTTAGAGCCTTCTCACATATTATATTTTAAGATACTTCCTGCACCTAAAACTGCAGAGTGGATGTGACAAACATTTGTCTGCAAATGAATGCTTTATACAGATTCACCCATAAGGGTTTGCTGGCTGAAGAACAGTGCCTAATTATTATTAGTTCTAATTATAATAGTATGTCATTGGTATAAACAAAAATACAAAACTCACTGCAATTTTACTTCAGAGTAGGCATGCAATCAAATATTACTAGTTTGCTGGTTCAGTTTAAGAATCTCCATTTTGTTTTTGTTCCTCCCTTGGGAGTATCAAATGTGCGCATCTTTATTTTCATACCATTTTCTGCTTCTTTGGACTGATCCCCCCCAAAATGTGCACATTTTCATCATTATTTGTAAATCAATAAACAAGCACTAACTATTATATGTATACTATACGTACAAATGACATTCATTGTACATACACATATAAATTGTGCGTAAATTGTGCTAAAATGCATTCAAGAAAACAAATGATTTATCAATACCAGCAACACAAATGCTGGTACTGGTAATGTGTGCACACAATAGCAAAAAGAAACTAAAAGGGACATATTCTTCCAATACTGCTTCTAGTGTTGCAGGGTTTTGTGCTGAAAACTGCAAAGCAAAGGCTAAGGATACAAGCAGATGTGGCAGAGATCACAGTTTGCCTGTAAAAGCAGATTGCACACTCATGCAACCATGACTTGGAGCAGAATTGCGGGGCGGGGGGTGGGGGGGAAGGGTTTTGCTATCTGGTTCTGGGCTCTTGGCCCTGTTATTACCATTTTAAAAGAATATAGCCATACAGCCTTGGAAAACAATCTTTTCCCCTTTAAAATTCTAATAACCTCAGTCACTAGAAGTGCAGTTTCAGTTAACAAAACCAAGCAAGAGTTGACCGCCCCCCCTTACTTGGTCCCAAAGATGGGCTACACATGTGATCTCTCTGTCATATCCATTTTTGCCTTAAGAAATAAACATCAAGTGATAACTTTCATGTGTGAAACTATATCACTGATAAACTACCACAGACAGAATTCCATGTCACTCACCACATAACTCAATAATGTTCAAACACAAGACTTTTTAAAAAGAGGAAGTTTATACTTTCAGCTAAGATTCATTATACCATTCGAAACTGGGTTTTTCTGCATGGGTTTTTTTCTGGCCCCATACAGCTTTGATTTATCCCAATTTCCATGCACATTTTTTGGCTTTTAGTTTTCACTTTGGGGTTTTTGTTTTGTTTTGTTTTCCCCATTTCCCCCCCAAGTTCTTTCAAGACCACTTTTACCCCTATCTATTTGTAAAGCCTTTGTTCCTTGTGCAGAATGTTTCTTTCAGTTTAGTTCGTCCTGACCACTTCCACTCAGCTTCAACCAACTTTCTGATGATTGTTGTTCATCATAGTCAAACCACTCCTCTCTCTCTCTGCCTGTCTCCTCCCTCCTAGTTTTGCTTCAAACTTTTTTAAACCACCAATTTCATAATGTTATAATGATATAACATTGCAATAATAGGTGCAGCAGGTTATCTGAAGGGAAAAAAAGCATATCTCCACAGTGGAAGGGGCCAGAGACTTACTTTTTTAAAAAAATTGAAAGACGGGGATGCAAAGAAACTGCTGTATCTATTAATACAATGTCCGGTCATTATAATTGTATGAAACTGACATTTTTTAAAAAAAAAATACCAAAGTCCCATGGGGGAACATAAGCATGTGCTAAAAATAAAAAAGGGGAGGGGTGCTGTGTTGTCCCTGATGATGCCTCTGATGACAACAGCACCTGTGCTTGAAAATGCTGATTATTTAGAGCATGTAAGGAAGAAATAAACTGACTCCACTACTGTTAAAATGCAAAGGAAGGGCAGACATGCAGAAGAAATGTACTCAAACCAATTCCAGTGCTTGCAGATCAAAGGCTAAGAAAATCAGGAATAAGTTGAACATGCAGAAAAGCCCATGGATCACATTTTAGGGTGACCAACAAATGGAACTAATAAATGGTACACAGTTCATTTATTCATCTTACTGCCAGAGATATGTGTCTCATGGGCAGACACATGACAAAGACCGTCAGAGAAACTTGATTTATTTAATTTATTTATTATATTAGATTTTTAGTCCACCCTCCCCACCAGGTGGGCCTAGGGCAGAGTACAATATTTCAGTTTACATAAATAATAGTTAAAAACAGATAAAACATTATACAAATAACATTAAAACAACTTTATACAATAAATACAATACAGCTTCTCTTCAGATGGCGACAATAAAATACATTTCAGGGCCTCGCTCACATATAGGCTCATATATAGGGTGGTGGACAGATCATTAGTGTGGCTGGTGGGGGCCCAAACTAGCTTCCACCATATGCCTGGCGGAACATCTCTGTCTTACAGGCCCGGTGGAAAGATAATAGATCTCACCAGGCCCTGGTTTCCTCAGACAGAGAGTTCCACCAGGTCAGTGCTAGGACCGAAAAGGCCCTGGCTCTGGTTGAGGCCAGGCCGGCCTCCCTTGGGCCAGGGACCACCAACAGTTGTTTATTTATTGAACAAAGCATCCTCTGGGGTACATATGGGGAGAGGCGGTCCTGCAGATATAGGACCTATAGGACTTTATAGGTCAACACCAAAACCTTGAACCGGACCCAGTACTCAAATGGCAACCAATGCAACTGGCGTAGTATAAGTATTATATGTTCCCTAATCGGGACCCTTGCAATTACTCACGCAGCTGCACTTTGGACCAGCTGTAGCCTCTGGATCAGGCCCAGGGGAAGCCCTGCGTAGAGCGAGTTGCAGTAGTCTAGTCTAGAGGTAACCGTTGCTTGGGTTGATAGGAAGGGGACAAGCTGCCGGGCCTGACTTAGATAGAAAAATGAAAACCAGGCAACCACTGCAACCTGTGCCTCCATAGTCTGGGAGGCATCCAGAATCACCCCCAGGCTCCTAACTCTCGAAACCGGTGCAAGTGGTGCTCCATCAAGAGCGGGGAGCCGGAGTCCCATGCCCATGGCCCCCAGACCCACATGCAGGATCTCTGTCTTTGTGGGATTTAATTTCAACCAACTCTGCTTCAACCACCTAGTCACAGCTTCAAAGGCATGCTCCAAGACATCTGGGGCAGAGTCGGGCCGGCTGTCCATCATCTGATATAGTTGGGTGTCATCACAGCATATCGATGACACCCAAGTCCAAAACTCTGCACCAGCTGGGTGAGGGGGTGCATGTAAATATTAAACAGTAATGGGGAGAGTATTGCCTCCTGAGGGACACCGCACACCAACAGGTGGCGAGATGACAATTTCTCCCCAAGTGCCACCCTCTGTCCCCAACCGTGGAGAAAAGAGACAAGCCACTGTAAGGCAGTCCAGCATATCCCCACATCAGCGAGGCGGTGGGTCAATAGATCATAGTCAACCATGCTGCCCTCCATTGCTCTTTTGTTTATGCAAAAGTACACCGGGTAGAAAGCAGGGATGAACAAAGCCTTTTATTCCTTTGTGTACACACTCACAAGCCAATTCTTCCCCACATACAAACCGTTTTGAAGGTGAGTAAGGTCACATGTTTGGTTGCAGTTTCCCCCTCATTAAACACCTATTTAGAGTACGTGCGATCAGGCACTAACTCTAAAAAGCTTGAATATCTGGCAAGGGAATCATGGTCAAAATTTGATGAAGGATTTGAAAATTCTTTTGACTGTTTGGATGTGAAATTTTAATTTACTTTAAAACATTTGCAAAAACCGATTTTGCTTGTAGTGTATTCTTAAATCAGGCTGAGCTTCAGAAACTAGAAACTGTTTTACAAAACAAAACTGCATATCATTCTCTAGATGTTGATCTAGCAATGCCTTTGCTCGTTCCCACTCTCAGGCATTTTGAATTTGTTTGTAATTGTTTGCTTTGAATTAGCTGAAATTCAGCTGAAATTATTATGACTTCCATGCTAGGACCAAGGCTGTTGTATATTCTTGATGCTGGAGATCCATAATCAGATCTCACAAATGTTTGATTTTATTTTATAGTAGTACAGAGGTCTCTGAATTTGATCAGAGGAAGTTTGGGGGAGGGGGAGTTTGATCCTTTCCCTCACACTGTTTTCCCCATCTAAACATGCCCTCAAGCTGCTGTTTGCCCTTTCCAGGGAAAAAAAGACATATATTTTTCCTGCTGGGGAGTTAATAGCAGCTTTTAGGAAGAGAGGCCATTTAGACGGAAAAATGGCACAGGGGAAAAAGGTTTAAACACCTCCCCAGTACCACCGTTCCTATCAAATTGAGATTCCCTGTGGCAGCTTTTAAGTAAAAATAAAAATGTCAGGGGATCATGGTTCTCCTACATCTCATGTTCTATGGCCCTTACAGGCAAAAAAACCCCAAACCTGATTGGAAGGAAAAAAACTCATTCCATTGGCCTAGATCTAAACTCTCAATCTCAGTGCAGAGAACTGCAATGATTAATTCAAAGCAAACTAAGCTGGCCCTTGTGCCTTTTCCTTAGATGTTCTCTTGCCTCTTACATTTGATTCAAGCTGTCTTTTTAATTATTACACTGAGGGAAACCGTGAAGCGGTTTTCGAATGTTCACGCTTTGTTGCATAAATTGTACATCCTGTATTCTAGTAAATAACATCTTGCATTATTGTCTGATAAATTAAACATTTTCAGCTATATGATTGCTGTCCCCAGAGGAGGGTAACAAGCTGCCTTAATATTTAGTATCTTCTTGCCAGGCCTTTTAAACAACAGCTTTTGAAGAAATTATGAAGATAAACACCATGAAAGTGCTTTAATGTGTGTTTGCAGGTGTCTAGCAGTTTTACTAAATTGGTATCTATAACAATATACATGGTTTACTTTAAGAAGACATGTAAAAGGACCTAACTATGTTACAGACATGTGGTTTTTATATTGTTTTGACAAAAAACTTTCTGGAAAGAAGTTGACTCATCTCAACATGCTTCTGAGAAATTAGCAAAACAGCTTAGATTCAGCCTCGCTTCAACCAGGGCCAGGGCTTTTTCAGTCCTGGCCCCAGCCTGGTGGAACGCTCTGTCAATGGAAACCCGGGCCCAGCGGGACATATTATCGTTCTGCCGGGCCTGTAAGACAGAGCTGTTCCGCCAGGCGTTTGGTGATTGAAGGGGGAGGTGCCATGTCGGCCTCCCACCTTTGGGGTGGGGAAGGTTCTCCCCACCACTGCACCTTGTTAATTTGTTTTATTATTTGTATATTGATTTTAGTTTTTATCAATTTTAACTGTTCACCGCCCAGAGCCCCTGGGGATGGGCGGTATATAAATTGAATAAATAAATAAATAAATAAATAAATAAACTGAAAGATAGCAATTTTTAAAGAAACCAAAGAAAATTATATTCCTTCACCACCCAAGTTATTAAATTGGTAGAGCCTGTTTCATAAGGTGTTGTTCATGTCAATGATAATAACAGGGTTCAGAGCAAACATTAGACGTCTCTAAGAATATTTACATAAAATATTGTTTTCCATCAAAGTGAATTGTTATTAATCTAAGTGGGGGATGGGGGGAGGAAGGAGACAGACTTGTCCAAATGATTGAAAGAAATCCTTGTGTTGCAAAAGGGGAAGGGTTCATTTGGATTTGAGGACAATAAATGCACAAGTGTTGAAAGAAAATAGCTTTATTAAATCCCTCAGACAATTTACAGAAATTAATAAGTACAGAAGAGAGACTATGCTTATTCCCCATACTGCCATTGGGAACTTCAAGAAACAACAACAACCAGGCCCTTTCTATTGGTCAGTTACACAGCACTGCTTCAGTGGTTCAACCTGATCTGAGACTCTTCAGTGGAGGGATCCTCTGAGGTGTATATAGAAGCTACAGGGATACACGTGCATTAATTAGCCTTGGAAAGGAATGATGTATTCAAAGCCAACCAATAAGCTGTAAATGGCAGGAGTCCAATATGAAGACTGTTCTCTCCAAACCGCACATACCAGGTACATAAGTTTAACTTGTCAACTTCCCCCTCACATATGCAATAACAGGACACCATGATTAGATAAGATAGATATTAAGGTGAAAAACATGTTTTTAAGAAGAAAAAATCTTATGTTGCCAAAACAGTGAAGAATGTTCTGGCCTGGCCTGCAGAACAATCTGGGCATAAGATGGAGGAGTCTGCAATACATCAAATGTGGCTCCTCGAGGTCACAATGGTCTTGGGCATATAGCACTACAGACATACTAGAACTACATTATGGTTGTTCTGTGTTATTGTGGGTCAAACTTAACAGGGATATTGGAGATCTATAAATCTTAGCATGTGTTTTAATTAGTACAAGGTCTCCCAGTTTAGATTGGAGTTGTAGTGTAAGAGAGGTAGATTAGCCCTTTCACACCATGCTATTTCACAGCATTAAATGGACCCTCAGAGCAGCTGTTTCCCTCACACAGTGAAACAGATGAGCCATCTATGGTTGCTATTTACTAATAAGCATATGCTTAGGAGATCCATTCATAGATTTCCCATTGTCTTATATTTACCTGACACAAAAGGTCCTTATATAAGTTGTTAGGAGCAGACATTTTTTTAAAAAGGGCATATTCTGTTCTTAAATGGGTCTTCTTGCTGTTTCCCATCCAGGTTACTAATCCAACATGGCCCTGCTTAGCTTCAGCAGCATTATAGGCACTTCTAGACTATTTATGGGGTTCAGATGCAGAAATATTAATTTTCTTGCGCTAGCACTCAAGCATGGAAACTAGCCGCTGCCCCTTGTATGACCTTCTATTTGTGTTCATTCTCCCAGAAGTTGTAAAGAACAGTATGGCCTGGCTCTACAACTCCCTAGTAAATAAATTTATGACAAGTAGTGCCATGGGGATACCTTTGTCCTGTCTGCCTAACATTAGGCAATGCCATTGTTACACTGCTTCTACCATGGCAGATACAATACATTTATGAGATAAGAACAATTGATATTACAACTAAAGGGATGTCGGGAAAAATTCTTTACCCTCGTAAGTTTTCAGTTTTGTTTGTAAATCAGCCCTAGTTTCTGACCCAGAAGTAAAAACGCCTAGCCTACAATATCTAGTGCTCATTGGTAACAGTCAAATCCCCCTTTTGCAAGACACATGGGATCCGTGCTTCTGCTACTGGCGAATCATGTCCATACTGGAGGATAGTGTGTTATGGGCACAGTACATAGCCTAATAATGTCTTGAGTGCTGATTGTTGTCCATGTGTCACATTCCTCTTTCTTGTATTATCATTGAATTTGACAGCAGTTAGGATGTCAGATGAGGACATGGGGTTCAAATTTCTATTCCGTCAATGAAGCACTTTAAGTGACCTTAGGTCAGTCGTTCTCTCTGAGCCTAATCTACTTTATTTTTATTTTATTTATTTATGTCATTTATAGTCCACCTTTCTCACTGAGACTCAAGGGGGATTACACAGTATGAGGTTAATACAATCAGTATGAAGTACATTTCAATACAATACCATAAGGTAAACAGATACAAGTTTGAAAGACATAGCATTAGCAAGGATCCAAGACAGAGTAGAAAAAATACTGGCGCAAAACATAATCAATTCTAGGACTAACATTAATCAACATGGAGTGCTGGTTGTACATAAGAGTAAATATTTAAAGCAGCAGATAATATATAAGGCAAAAATAGTGACAAAGTCAATGATCCCCAACTCATTAGTGAAGCATCTGAGACCCCATCCCTACAATACAGCCCTCCCATTTGAGTAAAAAGCCTTTTTGAATAGTTCGGTTTTGCATCATTTATGGAAAGCCAGGAGAGCAGAGGCTCTTATGACTTCCTCAGGCAGTTCATTCCACAGGATAGGGGCCACCACAGAGAAAGCCCTTGTACGGGCTGCTGCTGACTTCACTTGTGTGCAGCCTGGCACCTGCAGGAGACCCTGTTCAGATAAGCGAAGCTTCCATGGAGGAATATAGGGAGAGAGGCGGTCCCATAGGTATGCCAGACCAAAGCCATGAAGAACTTTGTATGTAATAACTAATACCTTGAACTGAGCATGGTAAATGATGGGTAGCCAGTGGAGCAAATGTAGGATGGGAGTGATGTTCATGCTCCTGCTCGCTCCTGATAACAATTGAGCGGCAGCATTTTGCACTAATTGGAGCCTCCTAGTTAACTTAGATGGGAGGCCAATGTATAGAGCATTACAATAGTTAAGCCCTGCTGTTACCATAGCATGGGTCCAAGTGGCCAAGTCAGCAGTGTCAAGATAAGAAGCAATCTTCCAGGCTAGAGTGAGGTTGTAGAAAGCATTTTTTGCTGCTGCTTTAACTTGTTTTTCTATTTTATGGGGCTGTTGGAGGAGGAAGAGATGGATAAACATGTGATAGAACGTCCCCAACTCAAATATCAGTTGAATGAAGAACTACTGGCTACCCATAGGTCATAAATTAATCTCTTAGCCACTGATGCTAGTGCTAGGTCTAGCCCTGCACACCCACAACCCACTCTACCACTTTGTAGACTGGAATAGAATTATTCCTTGGCTCCTAGGGCAAAACCAAGCTGCTCTGCTGCACCATAATTAACATACAGGGGCAAAGGTGCTAAATCTCTCTCTCTTTTTGCATTAACAATATTATATCAGTACTAAGAAGCCTCTTCCTCTGATGAATAAGCAGTGGCATCTCTGTAATCAGTCACAGCAACAGCATGAGTGGAGGTGGCTATCTTTGGGGGAATGCCCTGAAGGAGATCTGAATCAAGGCTTTTCCCACCTAGCACATGATGCACTGCCTTGCAGCTTTGTGCCTGGTAGAAATCATGGCATTTTGCATCATTCTGAAGCTTATGGTTCTCTATAGACAGCGGTATGAATGGGCAGCCAAGTGATGCCAACATGCCAGAGGGGAATGGTGTGGTGTATTTATTATATAAATTACAATGGAGCAGTCTGTTCCCCCATCTGATTATGTCTGATGGTTTAGTCCCATGGGGTGCAACCCCAGCATGAGCTCCCTTGTCTTGAAATCAGTTGTTCTCATCCCTGTATCTTCTTACTAATAAATGAATGTTGGTTTGCACACACCCATCACAGGGAACATCACAGACAGGGAGGAAAAAGACTGAGTGAGGAGTCATGCTGTTGCCTCTCAGACATACAAACTTAAAATTCATTAGTACCCTCACCATCGTTAGAGGGCTTAAAGGATGATGAAAAATGACCTGCTGCTGACTCCTCAGTGTGATGTTCCCACCATGTAACAGGTAGCAGAAATATTGCAAGATTTATCATACTACTTGTCTATGTGGCTGCATTTCTGCTTGCCACTGTTCTCTGCATAATACTCCGGCTTACACTTCTGTGATATATTTTGGGGTATTTTTGTTGTTGTTGTTGTTATTGTTGTTGAGTTGTTGTTGTTGAGTCTCATTGAGACTCAAGGATTACACAGTGAAAGACAATATGATCAACAGTGGGGATATTAAATGAACAATACAATATGGTTTGGATAGCAGAAATATGACAATAGACAGAAGTCCAAAAACAGAGTAAAAAACCAAGCATTTAAACATGACACATTAAATGATGCAGAAGTTACATATAGGAGTATATTTACAGCAACAAGACAGTACACAGTAGTTCAGTTTACAGTCCCTATCTCCTTATCAGAGTATTTTTCTGAACCATTTCCTTACTGTACTGCCCTCTTGCCTGGGTAAAAAAGCCCTCCAAATAATCCAGTTTTTCATAGTTTGCAAAAAGCCCCCAAAGTGCAGGCCCTTCTAATCTCATCAGGTAAATCATTACCCTTATGGTGAGCACCACAACAAAGAATGCATATGTATGTCCAGGCAATCAATTATTTTACCCATTTGCTAGGTGGTACCTGCAGCAGGTCCTGTTCAGATCAGCAAAGCTGCCATGGCAGAGTATAGGGAGAGAGGTGGTTCTGCAAATATGAGGGACCAAGACCGTGAAGGGCTTTGTATGTGATAGCCCAAACCTTGAATTGAGCCTAATAACTGATGGGCAGCCAACAGAGTGACTGCAGAATGGGAGTAATATGCATACTCCACCTAGCTCCTACTAGGTGGAGTATGCATATTATTAATCAAATTAAGCAATTGATTTTGCTTAAAGGCTTTACATAAAGGTTGAATAACATGGGGGATATGATTGCGGCCTGTAGTACCCAACAAGACAATTACCATATTGAAGATAACTCATCTCTAACAGCGACCCTTTCAGTCTGCTCCTTGAGGAATTATTTAAATCAGTCCAAGTTCATCCCTTGATACCTACATCTGCCTCCAAATGCCTCAACAGGATGGCATGGTCTACCGTATCAAAGGCTGTAAATCTAGGAAGAGCAACAAGGAAGAATGGTCTTTGTTTACATTCAGACAGAGGTTGTCAACTAAAGCTATGAGAGCTATCACCATCTCATCCATTTTCTCAAGTCCTCTATCATGCCCTCCCTTTCTAAATGGAAAAAAAGCTTTTCCTTATAGGAATGATGCTCTAACCCTTAATCATTGTGGTTGTCTTCTTCTACACTTTTTCCAGCTTTGCAACATCCTTTTGACATACAGCAATAAGAACTGTATAATTTTCCAAAAGCGGGTGTACCATTGCTCTATACAGATGTATGAGAGTGTATCTATTATGTTCCATCAAGTCACCTCTGACCTGTGGCAACCCTATGAATGAAAGGCCTCTAAAATGTCCTATCATTAACAGACTTTCTCAGATCATGCAAACTGGAGGGCATGGCTTTTTTATTGACAACAACAACAAAATTTTATTTATATATGGCTCTACAGAACAATTTAATGGCACACTCTGAGCAGTTTACAAAGTGTGTCATTATTATCCTCATGACAATCACCCTGTGAGATGGGTGGGGTGTAAGAGTTCTGAGAGAGCTGTGACCGATGCAAGGTCTCCCAGCTGGCCTCAAGTGGAGGAGTGGGGAATCAAAACTGGTACTCCAGATTAGAGTCCTGCTGCTCCTAACCACTACATCAAACTGATACTGTTGAGTCCAGCCATCTTGCTTTGAGTCTTCCTCTTTTCCTACAGTATTCAACTTTTTCTAGCTTTATTGACTTTTCTAGAGAGTCTTTTCTTCTCATGATGTGACCAAAGTATGATAGCCTCAGTTTTCTCATTTTAGCTTCTATGGAAAAATCAGGTTTGATGTTATCTAATATGCACTTATTTGTCTTTTTGTCCATCCATGGTATCCTATCCACAACATTCTCCTCCAGCACCACATTTCAAATGAATCTATTTTTTCCTGTCAACTTTCTTCATTATTCATCTTCTACATCGACACATAGTAACAGGGAATACCATAGTTTTGATTATCGTGATCTTGGTCCCCAGAGAGACATCTTCATCTTCATGGATCTTTCCTAGTTCCCTGATGGCTGCTCTTCCAAGTCTCAATCTTCTGATTTCTTGGTTGCATTCTCCCTTTGGTTGATGATTGAACCAAGGAATAGAAAGTCTTGAACCATTTCAATTGCCTCATTGTCAACTTTAAAATTATGTAATTTCTCAGTAGTCATTACTCTTGTCTTCTTGATGTTCAGCTGTACTCCTGGTTTGGTGTTTTCTCTGTTAATCTTCATCAGTATTCATTTCAAGTCTTCACTATTTTCTGTCATTAATGTGATGTCATCTGCATATCTCAAATTGTTAATGTTCCTTCCACCAATTTTCACTCCACGTTCTTCTTGATCTAACCCACATCCTTATGATATGTTTTGAAAAGAGGTTGAACAGGTGGGGAGATAATATGCATCCTTGTTTGACACCTTTATCAATTGGAAACCATTCTCTTTCCCCCTATTCTGTCCTAACACTATACTCATCCAGAGTACAAATTGTGCATTAAAAAAAATCAGGTGTTGTGGCACCCCTATTTCTTTTAACACCTGATATACAAGAGCATAACAATATTCACTGTTTTATTTTCAGTCCTTTTCCTAATAATCCCCAGCATGGAGCTTCCCTTTCTCACCATTTTCCCACACAGAGTAGACATTTTCATTGAGCTATCTACTATCAATCTTGGTTTCAGCCAATTCAAAACCCATGATCATATATTTAAAATTAGATTTTTTTTATTCTAGTGTATGTCACCTTACACTTACCAACACTGAACTTCATTAATGCAGATACAAAAATGCCTTCCACCAACTCAGTGTAGTCCAGAAGATGGCCTCCTATTTTAACATGGCTGATCTGGCCAACTGGATCCATTGCATGGTACCATTGAAACTTGGCTATTGTAATGCTCTCTACATACAGCTCCCCTCATAGTCAACTCAGAGACTCTAGTTGGTGCAGAATGCTGCAGCTTGATTATTATCAGGAGCTAGGTGGAGCATGCATATCACTCCCATTCTGCAGTCACTCCACTGTCTACCCATCAGTTACCGGACTCAGTTCAAGGTGTTGCCTATCACATAACATAGTCCTTCATGGCCTTGCCACTTCATAGCTACAGGGGCACTCCTGTCCCTATGCTCCACCAAAGCAGCTTCATTAATTTGAATAGGGCACCCTGCAGGTACCACCCAGAAAATGGACAAAATCAACAACTTCCCATATATGCACATTCTTTGTAGTGGCCCCCACCTTATGGAAGAGCCTGCCTAAACAGGAAAGCTTCCACTCTCCTAGCTTTCCACAAACTACAAAACCAAATTATTCAGGAAGACTTTCTTATACAGGTAATAGGGTTGTGCTTTAAGGAAATGGTTCAAAGAGATACTTTGATCATGGGATAGGGGATGTATACTATTCCACTGTGCCATTCTGTTACTGTTGTTTATTATGCCATGTCAAACTGCTTGTGCTTTGTTCCACCTTTGTTTCAGACTTCTGCTTGTTTTCAAATTTCTTCAATCTATATTCTGTTGTATAGATATCAAATGACCCAGCTGTTGATCATATTGACTTACACCGTGTAATCCAGCTTTTTTCTTACTGAGAAAGTTGATGGTTGAGAAAGTTGAACTATAATTAACATAAATAAAATAAATTAAAACATTTGCCATATTGTTGCCCACTCACCCAATTTAGATTGATTCTCTTAGAGCTCTTTACAATCCACCTTGGTTTTCACATTCTGAATAATTTGATATCCATTGCAAACATCACAAGTGCCACTACAATGCCCACCCCAATTCCTAATCATTTATGAATAAATTAAATACAGAACCCAATACCATTCACACCGTCCCTTTTAATACTTAATCTCTCTGAATGCACAAATTTGTTGTTGAAGGTCTTCGAAAATTAACCAGGAAATTTTCATTAAAAACATGCACACACACTGATATGGATACAGGCAACAATTGTACCAAAAATCCACCCATGACAGTTGTGGATGCCAAAGAGGATGCTCAGGGGGTTAATAGTTTCATGGAAGCCTCTGTTTGCTACCCAGGGTGACCATGCCTTCCACTACAGCAGGAGACATCCTGGCAATCCATTGTGTTGCCTGCTGGTGCCCGAAGCACCTGCAAGAGGAAATGAGGAAGGACTGGGGCATGTGCTGGCATCAGTCACATCCAGTGACATCACTTTCATGGACACACTACAATTTGCAGTCTGGCAACCCTCTTACTACCTGTTTTCAGTTGCTTGAGGCTTTGTTTGTTCGGCCCAAATTCTAGTTTGACTCCATTCCAGTCAATAAGGAAACTTGTATGTAATGTCATGACATACATTTTTCCTGGATGGCTGGAATTACTTCTGAAAGAAGCTCTCATTTTCTTTTCAGAGTTGGCTCCATGACAATGCCACAAACACAAATCAGAGTAAAGACAGGCAGCATTGCATTCTCACTTAAGAGGCTTCCTGACAATGCTGTGTAGACAACCAGATCTTGCTATGGGACAACAGCACAAAGTCTACCTATTTTTATTGGACGTTCCTCCAAAGAGCTCAAGATGGCATATATGTTTCACTTCCTTCCCCATTCTCTTCTCACAGCAGCTCTGTGAGGAACTTAAATTGAGAGAGAATGGCCAAAGGAAACCTGTTGAGCTTTGTAGTTAAATGGGGACTTGAACCAGGGTTTCCTCACTCTAGGCCAACTTGTTAGCCGCTATAACACATTGACTTTCAGAGCAGTAGCTATACTGCACTACTTCTTTTCCTTACTTGGCATTGGTGAACATTTTCATAGTTTCTACCTCACTTTCCAAATAATCATTGAAATGAAAAGAGCATTTTTTCTGTGCCAAACACTATACAGACTAGTACAAAAACTAGGGTAGATTGAAAACACCTTTTATATCCTCTGTATAAAAAGATTTCCAAAAGCTTTCTAACCCCACTTTAGCATTTTTGCTTTCACAATTGAATTTAATGTTTTTTAAACCACTGCTTCAAAACTGCTTTAATGACATACAAAGGAAGCATTTGGAACAATAATATCAATTTTGGGATCCATTTCCCTTTCAGTGCACTTGAAAAGCTTCTGCAGATGTGAAAAAAAAAGATTAAAGAGATTCTATTAGCAAGTAAAGCAGACAATATTAAACCAAAAGTGTGTTTATGCATTTTACCATTCCTTAAGAAACCACAATTAAAGTGGATATTAATAATAAAATATTATTATACAGTCTCCTGAGAAATTTCACTAGCCGTACCAATACTCTTTGAGCTTCCCTCAAATTTCTTCAGATGTTTTGTCCAATTGAGAAACTCAAATTCAAGCTCAGTCTTGCTTCAAACAAAAATCCCACAGTAATTTGGGGAATAAAACTTCTTTGAAGTTTTTCCATTGTAAGACTTCACTAGTATTATAATGTTTGGCTTCCCTCAAATTTCCCAACATGTTATGCCCATTCAGAACATCCAAATTTGCCTCAAATTTCAATGTAGAAAAAACTGTTGGTAATTTTGAATATAAACTCAAGATAGAAGATAGTGCTAACGAAGTTACTTTGGTATGTTACATTCTTCTAAGATGAGATGGTTAAGGGTGTCAGATTGGAGATAAACAGGTTCAGATCTACTGTGCTTGAAACTCACCAAGTAACTATGGATCCTGACTATCTTTTAGTTTATTAGAATGTATCTCACAGGGTTGTTGTGAATATAAAACAAGGGATCCCATGTAGGCTGCGCTGAGCAATTTGGAGAAAGAGCAGGATTTTGAAAATCTGTTCATCAATTATAATTGAAGTATTGTTGTGTGCTCTAATCCAGAAAGGGTACTTTTGCTTTGCTGAAACCTAAGCAAAGGCAAACAGTTCAACATGCTCTCTCATTTCCTCCAACTTGGATAGATGAAAATCAGCCACAAGTACTGCACAACCCTGAGGGAACTTCCTGTCCCTTCATAAGCAACAATAAAATCCAAATTGGTTTCCAAATACATGTAAACCTCTTGGAACTCTACATGCAACACCTGTCTCGGCAATGATATCACAGCCCTAGCTTTCTTTTAGAAAACCAGTCCTCTCTCTCCAGCTTTTCTGAATTCCATAAACAGTGTTTCATAGGCATAGCTTCATAAGAGGATCCTATCCAATAAAACTAACCTTTTAGAGTGGCAAATAACAACAGATCTTGCTTTCAAATGCCTTGGTCGTGCCTTCATGCATATGGCTGAGACACCCACATAAAAGAAGGATGTGGCAGCTGAGCCAAGAAAGAAGATACTATAAATGTTGAAATCAGCACATTTATTTATTTTTTTAAAAAAAACATCCTTATGGTGCTGCTTCTTCCAGATCATGCCTCATGATGAGGCTGTTTGTGAGGGAAAGTGGGAGAGGCACACTAATTGCTACTTGGTTGGAAATGATTTGCTTCCTTCCTGGCGAGTGTTTGTTTTTTTGCATGTACCATACAGTATTCCTCTCTGAGTACATTGTGGGCATTACATTTAGAACCACCTGCTTTTGTTTATGGCAAAACAGATGAATGCATGTCCTGGGAGATTTGCATGAGTTAACTGCAGCAAGGGGAGCATCATGTACTGTTTGGTGTAAGTAGCCTCAGTATTGGAATCATTGCACACAGTGCAATATAATATGATCACTTTGTCTAATAAATGAAGAAATAAGAGTGTTTTTTCTCTGATGAAAAGACAAAACTATATGGGAAACTGGAAGGGCCTGACTAGAATAAATGCTTTGTAATAACAGAGTACAGACTAGGCAGTAAACTCAGGGATGTGCAAAATTTCCCTTTTATGGGTTTGAATAATTTGTTCACCTTCCTGTATTGCATATATGGGACACTTATCTGCAAAAGCAGACATGGAATTTTCACAAAGCAGATTCAAATTATCATTGTGCTTTCCATGCATATTATTATCTACAATTGAACATGATGTTCCATGTCCAAAAGCACAGACAACAATACTGGTTGGAATTATTGTTGACTTAGCAGTAGATGTGTCCCCCATTCAAAAGCACAGACAACAGCATATAGTAATGAGATCTGAATCACTGTTGCTACACATATGCACAAAGGACAATTTCACAACAGCTTGCCCAGTTAAGTTATTGCTTTCCTTGCAGATCCAATAATAATATTCACAAATATGCTAGGCTTGGAGGGGATGGGGGAAGCATTTATCCACTGTCTCAAATGTGTGATTTTCTACTTTGGAGCAGAAAATCAAGGCTATTCATGATGACCTTCTAATTAATCAGAGGGCTGAACTAGAAGAAATGCTAGGAGATCTGCAAATGGCTGTCCAATGGCACCGGAGGGGGCATTTTGCTTGGAACCAAGGCACCGGGGTGGGGGGAGGGTAACTTTCCCCCTGTCCCATTTCCCAAGTGTGCTGGTTACTCTACTGAAGGAAACATACAAGTTGGATGAATGGTGCCAGTATTGTTTCTTCACTGTGGGGTACACCTGCTCTGGCAGCCCTTTGAGGTTAAGGCAGTGGCACTAGGATTCAGTGTCATTCAGTGTCACAAGAGGAGTGAGCCTTGGCTGTCATTTTGCATGCTGAAGGCTTGAGTCCAGGAATTACAGATTCTAGTCCTCATGCAATGGCTTGGAAAGGCTGCCTCTGCAGGAGGCCAGGAAAAGACAAGTTCAGAGTAACTCTGAGTTACTCTGACAAGTTCAGAGTAACTCTGGAGTAATTCTGTTTTGGATTACACTGTCAGTGTTTTTACCGATCTATAAAAATCTGTGTAAAAGAGCCACCTCCAACCTACTCCATAGAGGGCCTGCAGTGGTTGTGTGTGTTGGGGAGTGTAATTAACTGGATGCTTCAAAGTTTTCTGCAATCCTAAGGATGCAAGCTGCTATATAAATGCAAAGTCTTACGATATCTATAATCCTTTTACTCCCATTCAAAAAGCTGAGTGTAGACAAAGCTTAGGCTGGGGTGGAGTAGCATAGCAGGAATTTTACCCACAATTTGTTTTCTCTGATCTCAACTGTTTCCCAGTATACTTGAACTGGTCAAAGATTTAAATCTCATAGACACACTATATTGGATCTTGCAAGTCTTGATCCTTAGCCCTACAGGCTGCAATCCTTAAGACACTGGGAATAAGTCCCATTGAATATCATGGGATTTACTTCTAAGCAGACCTGTTTAGGATTGGCTACTGGTCTTCTGCATTCTAGTTATGGTCTTTGAGTGGATCTCATTGAATGACATCCTTACTTTCAGTGAGCTAATAGGATGTCACCAGTATTGTCTTCCCCAAAATGTCCTTTAACCTCCTAGATGTGTTTGATGGTATGGCTGTCCTATCAGGCTGATCCAATGAACAAGCCACACATCCCAGAGGTCTTTGTTATGAAAGTACTTGGGATGGGGGGAAAGTTAACCTCCCCTCCCCTGTGCCTTGGTTCCAAGCAAAATGTCCCCTCCTGCGCCTTCTGACAGCCACTTGCAGATCTCCTAGTATTTCTTCTAGTTTAGGCCTCTGATTAATTAGAAGGTTATGAATAGCCTTGATTTTCTGTTCCAAAGTAGAAAATCACACCTTTGAAACTGCGGATAAATGCTCCCCTCCGAGCCAAGTCTACCAAACTTTCTCTCTTCCTTTTAGAGAATGCTACTGTGAAAGCCTACCAGAGGGAGATGGTTGGTTTTACAAACTCTGAGCACTTTGCATTTTATTTCCAAGAGCATTCATTCTCTACAGAAATATCCTTTCTGCTTTGGGTCTAAGAATAAGTAGCAAAAAGTAGATGTAAATGAATAAATATTTAAAAATGGAATGAAATAAAGTAGTTGAACACTGATCTTGCATACCGATCAAGAATATTAACAATGCAAATATCTCAGCTACTACTGCCAGTTTTTTTTAAAAAAAAATCTCAGCATGTCAAAAAATGTGTTGACAGTAGTTCAAACAATAGGGAATTTGCACAAAACTAAAACAAAATAGAGAAGCTGCTGTCTCCATCATTTTTAGTCCATAATTTAATGTGACAATTTATCAATGAGTGATTGGCCACAGTTTTTCAAATACGTTTACCGGACTATATTTGTGCTTTCTAACAAAAATAGGAAAATCACTGGCTTCAGTTATCATAAAGCAGTCAAATTTGTTAGTGGTGTGTGATGAAAAGTTTCATTACCCGCCCAGTCTACCACCGTATTGTTGATCTTTAGGAAAGATGAGATATATTTGATAAAATTCACTGACCCTACCCCCCATCAGTTCTGGGGCAGCTTCTTATCTGGAGCTTGTTGCATCCATGATATTAACCAAAGGCATCTTTTGTTTCCCATATGGCAGCCTTTCACAAAATTGGCAAATTTCAGGCAACAAATTATATGCAACAATGTTTGTGATGACAGGAGAAGGTAGGAAGTAAATCTAGATAGCAATGTGAGAATCTTATACATTCTACCAATTCCTGACACCTGTTGTAAATTCCACTTGTTCCTGAATTTCCTTCATGGCATGTTCAGACAAGATCAGTGTTATCATGGCTTCCCTCCAAACACATTTTCATATGAAAATAGTGATCAAGATGCTGAAGTGAGTGTGACACCTCCCAAAAGGTAGGATTACCAAAAATTTGAATTTTTTTTAAAAAAGTAATATCTCTTTAATAGTGGCTTAATGAGGTTTTATTTACCAGGTGGTGTTATTTTTCGCCATGAAAAGTTTCAACTGACCATTTCCACACTTTAAACCTTTTTTCTCCACGTTGTTGAGAATCCATCCAAAACATAATATTTTCCTCCATGAAGAAGCCTTGAAGCATTAAGTTTCCAATGTGGACTGACCAAAGTAAATAATATCCTAACATTTTATTGCATGAATGAAGACAGAACTTCACTGTGTCAGGCTGACATTTGTCCATACACTCCAGAAGAATGGAGTGGTGTTTAAAGCACTTGACCTTTATATCCTTATTTTCTGGAGGGGGCAGGAGATCACCTAGCACCTGAAGCTACTTATGTTGTTTACTATTATTACAGAAGATCAAGAGGTTTTCCTATGGCAACTTCTCTTGGATGATGAGTGCAAAGGTTGTCCAAACTCTTTTTCACACAGTATTTTGGTTTGCTTCTCAGCTGATTCACTTAGGTGGTTAATGAAAGAAAGAAGGTCAAAATACACCTAAACATTCATGCATCTCTTATCAAGTTCAAGCCATTAACTGTTACAATGCTTTATTCTCAAATGAGCATTCTGAACATAGTAGGCACATCACAGTTATCCAGATTTTCATTTCTGAAGTATGAAATATGAAAATAAAAAGCTGCTGTTGTAGAAAATGCCTGAACAAATGAGGAATATTGGGACAGCAGCCTGGAAAAAAGTGTTATAAAAAGTTCTATCACTTCTAGCCCTAATCCCATGACCAGGGCTGGTGAAATTAAGTCCAGAATGCATCCAGAATCTATTAATGCTTGCACTCGCACATGGGTTCCCTTTTTGGGGTTCAGTAACATCACTGGCATAAACAGTAGGGCCCCTTTTTCTCTCACCTCTGGTGGCTTTAGCTCTTTCGGGACCTGCTATTGGGACCGTTTTACAGCAGGTCTGTCTCGTTTCCTGATGGCGGGGTGAGGCTCTCCTCTGCTTCTTTTTGTGCGGGTTCCTCGGCATCTTCGGGACTCTTGTTGGCATCCAAGCTGGTCTCAGGCCTCCCACGCTTCGGATGCAATTTCCAGACAGGCAGTTTAGGGGGGTGGCATGGTTTTTGGTGTGCCTTGGCCTCTTCCCCCTGGTGCTGTCCGTACAAGGCATTGGGCTGTGAAATGTCCAACCCCCCCACACATCAAACATAGTCCTTGTCTCCATCGTAATTCTCTCCCAGTTCCTGGGATGGGGGGCCTTGGCCCTAGATGGGTACGTCCCCTTTCTGCGGTGGTTGGCCTTCTCGGCCCCGCATGTTGCTGCATTCATACAAGTTTCACTACTTGGTTTCTGTTTCTGTTGGATTCTGTTTTCGACCTCGCATGCTAATTGGATCCATCCTAACAGAGTCTGTGGGTTGTCCTGCATTAATGCTCTGTCTAGCAGGTCAGCATTTAGTTCATTTTGGAAAAGTTCAATTTTAACTCCTTCATGATAGTCATGAATAGAGGTGGGCACAATCCAAAAAAAAATACCGATCAAGCTGTTCATGGATCCACGCTGGCGACGATCCCAGATCACTGATCCACACTGAACAAGTCCCGTTTCTGATCGGGGAGGCCAAAGCGGAGGGACACCCCCACACACACACACTTAGAGCAGAGGGGGGGAAAGTTTTTAACCCGGTGACGAGCCACCTCCCCTCAGGGAGGGGATGTTTTCACACACACGCACGCACTTAGAGCAGGGGGAGGGGAGTTTTTAACCCGTCCCTGCCTCTCCAAATAGAGAGAGAGAGAGACACCCCGTCAACATGTTTCAGCCAGCTTTTTAAAAACAGCAGGGATAGAATCCTCCATTCCTCCCCACCCGATTTTAAAAGCAAGCAGCCAGTCTTCCAAAAGCATATTTTAAACAGGAAGAAAGTAAAACCAGGATCCACACAGATCCTCGTGGATCCTATGGTTTTTTTAAATAGGAAAAATACAAATGAAACATCAAATCACATATCACAGCCAGATCCACAGACTGAAATATAAAAAACACAGATCCAAAAATATTTGGCGCTGCCACAGTGAAAAAACATGAATCTGAGACGGATCCTCATGAATTCATATGATTTTTACATTGAAACAAAACAAAAAGGCTGTCATATTTTAGATCTTTTAGTCCTGTTTGTGGCTTTGGACATGATCTGGGACAGTATACTGGATTTTGGATGACCCCATGTAAAAATCAAGAGTATCCATGAGTATCCGTGCTTTTGAACCATGTTTTTGCGCCGTGGCACTGCCACAAAGCAGTGGATAAATGATTTTTTGGGCCCCATTTGTGGCAATTGACATGATCTGGGATTGTATGGTGGATTTTGGGTGGCCTCATGTAAAAATCACAAGGATCCATGAGGATCCATGCTTTTAGACCATGTTTTTGCACCGTGGAAGTGCCACGAAGCGGTGGATAACTGATTTCTTTTGCCCCTTTTGTGGCAATTGACATGATCTGGGATTGTATGGTGGATTTTGGGTGGTCCCATGTAAAAACCTAGAGGATCCATGCGGATCCGTGCTTTTGAACCATATTTTTGCACCGTGGCGGTTCCACGAAGTAGTGGATGGCTGAATTTTTTTGGTCCCATTTGTGGCAACAGACATGGTCTGTGATTGTGTGGTAGATTTTGGGTGGCCCCACTTAAAAATCAAGAAGATCCATGCGGATCTGTGCTTTTTTAGCATGTTTTTGTGCCGTGGCAGCGCCACAGATTAGTGGATGCATGATTGTTTTGTTGCTGTCTGTAGACTAGGACATGATCTATAAAATGACAGCCTTTTTGTTTTGTTTCAATATAAAAATCATATGAATTCATGAGGATCCATTTAAAAGCATCTGGATCCAGCTTTTATCCACTCCCTTTTAAACACACACACAGAGCCGTGAATGAGGTTTTCCCTCAAAATACAGTGTTTTAAAAGCAGGTTAAAAACAGAGAGTGACAGACAGAAAAACAGCCATTCCTTCTACAAAGCCCCGTTTTTTTAAAAAGCGAAAAACATTTGGAGTGCCTGTGATGGCTACAGAACACCCCCTTCCCCCTCCCTCCTCTCTCTTCTCCCAAATGGTGATGTGTTGCTGGCTGCTCCGTGGTTGGAAAGAAGTCCTGCTAATCAAGGAAAGCTGGACTTCCATTCATGTTTCCAGGGTGATAGAAGGAGGGCAAACACAGCTCAGGCATTCCCCTGGCTCTGTTGCCCCAGGAATAGATTACTGATGCCCGAGTGTCTGCAATCCCGAACAGAAACCGATCAATCCGATCAAGCCCCGAACAAGCAAACCTCCGACCGCTGGATCGGTTGCCATGGACAGCACTGATTAGCTGAGTCACGATGGCGCGAACACCATTATCGGGTTTTTTTTCAAATCGTAATGCTGATCGTGCCCATCTCTAGTCATGAACGTCAGTGGCTAATTGCCTGAATTCAGCAGCATACTCTCATACGGATTTAGACCCCTGCCTTAGGGTTCTGAGATTTGTTCGGGCCCTTTCCCGTGGGTCTTTGAATTGGGCTCTTAAAGCATACATAAAAAATTTAAATCATATAATTTGGGTGCTCCCATTTCATATAAGGTCACGTACCATGCAGCTGCCGGGCCCCCTAGTTGAGATCCTAAATGGATCACTCGACTGTGTTCAGTTGGAAACAAATGTCCCCAATCTTGGAAAAATTCCATGGCTTGTACTATAAAAAATCCCAAGTCCTCGGGTTTTCCATAAATTCTGGCTTCTAATTTAAACCATCCTTGCAGCAGTCCCACACCGGGAGCTCCTACTCCCTGATGCCCTGCTGGTTGGTGGATTGGGGCCAATCTGGGGGGTGGCTGAACGTGTCCCTGTGCCATGTAGGGTATTTGGTGTGCCCCATTTGCTCCATACACAAAAAGGGTGGCTTGAGTCACCACTCTGTGCTGTGTTTGAAAGGTTAGTGCTTGACCCCTCCACCGAATGCTCTTTGACGGGGGTATACTGTGGGACCTCCTGGCCGTGGATGGCCTATTGGTAATCCTGTCCCCATTGGGATGATGATAGGGGCCCCCTGTGGTTGGCCGTTTTGGGGTACCCTCACCCCTGTGGAAATTTTGGGGCACCCTCATCCCTGTGGCAGCAACCAATGCCCCTGCACTTATTACAGCAGGCGGGATACTCACTGGCTGTGGTGTTACCAGAACTGCTATTTTAGGGGAAGTTAGCATGCAGTCTGGGTTTTAAGTTAGCGCGGATCTTTAGCCAATGTATACCAGAGTCCACCTTCAGGATTACTCGTGCAATAAAGAAGAGACAACTAGTTAAAACAAACAGTGTACACTGAAATGTTGCATAAGCCTACAATAACACATACATACAAGAAACATACAAGGGCTAAGCAATAAAGGTTGGAAAAATAGAGTCGTTTGCATTAGCAGGTACCCACTTGAGGTCGAAGCAATAGAGGCAATACATTACCTGGTCACGGCGAGAAGCAGAGATTCCAGCAGTGAGGTGGGGGAGGGCGATGTCCAGTGCCATCTGGGCTGGGGATGGGGTGCAGTGCCTGGCCATGCCCAGTGCCGGGCACTGGGCACAGCGCCAAGCACCGAGCATGGCGCCAAGCACCGAGCACGTAGTGTCAGGCAGAGCCTGCTTAAATAGCCGAAATGTGTCCCTGTGGGGTGGCCTGGGACTGGTTCTCAGGAGGTTTTCAACAAAAGATATAACTATCTAACAAGAGACATGATGGGCCGAATATCAGGAATTTGATGGGCCACTTTAGAGTCTAATTGTTTGATAGTGACACCCTTAGGGAGTGGACAAAAGAGAAAGGGAGGAATGCCGGGTGGGTTGATTGGATCTTGTCAGGAAACAGGAACTGTCTTGATGGGATCAGCCTGGAATGTGATGGCTGTATTGATATGCATCCATTAAGTGTTCTGGTCAGTTGGCGTGTAGCTTCCATCTCAGGGCGGCTTCCAGAGATATGCATATCAGGGTGAGACTGGGCTCCGTGGATGTGACAGGAGCCTGGCCTGGAAATGGCTGCCGCAGAGCACACAGTCCATAGTGGTTCTTCTTTGCCTGGGAAACATGGCTTCTCCCTTGGAACATCTTGCGGGCTGGCTAGCAGGCTGTCTAGTGGCAAGGGCAGACTTCAGTGGCCATCCTGCAAGGAACTCCCCGTGGGAACTGGGTTCCTCCAGCTGGCATTGTGCTGCTAGCGGCATGGCTCTGGGCCCAGGTGGGGTATGTGTCCAAGGAGGCAGGAGGCATTGTTGTACACAGTCCATACTAGTAGAGAGGCAGAAAGCAGGCATGGGCAATGTGGCCTTAAACAGAGTCCTTGGCAGAGTCTTAAAACAGCAAGGCAGGAAACTGACACAGTTCAGAGCAGGCTCCATAACAGGGAGGGGGGGTCCCTGGCAACAGTGTTCCCCCTTGCTGGGCCCCCATTCTTTTTGGGGTAGTAAAATGGGAACTGTCACTACTGCTGGGGGAGCTTGAACTTGTAGGTCCCTTGATACTCTCATCCCTGTTGTGGCAATTGGTGCCCCTGTGCCATTTGTGGCCATTGGAATGATCAAATGCTGTGCTCCCATAGATGGACCGCCCCGCCCCCCACTCCTCGGGGTGGTGTATTAGAGGCAGTCACTATGACAGGAGGCAGAACGGATCTCCCTCTCCCCGCTCCAGTTACTATTGGAAACTGTGTAATTGGGGGAATTACTTGAGGTCCCATGAACTGTGCGGGAGTTGCTAAAAGTGGCCTTCCTCTTTCCAAAGGTGTTGGTCCGACTGCATTTATTGGTCCCTGGCCAATCTGTGAAGCTCTCCCTTGCTCCCTTGGCAGCAGTTGCTGCAGGAAAGTCTTTGGTTTTGACTCCCAGAGCTCCTTGCGTGGATTCACAGCCAGTCCCACCGGCAGGCTCATCATTTCATTTACTATTTGGGCAGTTTGCTCCAACTCCTCTCTCATCATTGCCACTTGGGCTTTGAGGTCTTGTACCTTTCTTCCATCTCTCTTGGTTGTGGCGTCTGGCCCCTGAATGGGTCTGCTGGCCCAGCCGCACTCCAGTCCACAGTGTAGGTACCATCGTTACCTATGTAGTCCAGGAAACCCTGCCCGTTGCCAGGGGGTAATCCAGGGCCCCCCTGTATTTGTAAATCCTCAAGTAATGCTTGTGTTGATATCTCCTCCATGTTGTCCGTGGGTAATCCAGGGTCCCCCGTTATTTGTAAATCCACCGGGGTTAGGGTACATTGGGCATCCACAGTGCCTCTCATCCAACCCCTTGTAAGTCCTGTTAACACCAACAGGTTGTATCTCATCACCTGGAACTGTTCACTGAGGTAATCCAAATTATCCTCTCCTCTTAACTCCATCCCCTCATCTGGCTCTGGTGAATCTTGGGAGGAACAAGCTCCCTTGGCAAATGCTTTTCCATTGCCTGTGAACCTTTCGAGACTCAGGGTCTCCCCCTCCTTTTGGGGGGAGATCCGGAGGGGGCTCCAACCCCCACGGCAAATTATCCCTCTGCAGTGGGGAGCTCATGTAATGTCCAAGCTCCTCATCCCACCACAAATCTAATCCACTCACGGCTATATCCGCTACTTCCCTGTGGAACATGTTTTGGGATGTCCCGAACTAAGAGTCCCCCATGGGCTCTATCCTCGATTCGTCCTCAGGAATGGAGGTCAGCTGCGGTTCCATCGAGATGTTGTACACCCCTGTCTCATTCGGGCAGCATCCAAACAGAGCTCCTCTCTGCCTCGCTTTCTCCTCCTGGGTCCAGGGTGTTCATTGTCTGGGGGTTGGTAAAGTTGCCCATGTAAGATGGGCAACCCTCTTCTTTGGGATTGCCCCCAGTTCTGAATACATTGGAACGTTCCTGCGGCTCCAAGTCCCCTCCTCTCTGCTATATTTGAGTCCATTAGGTAGTCCAGTCTTATTTGAGTCACAGGCACTAGCTCTCTAGAATTCCCTCCAGGAGTTGCACCTGGTTTCATTTGCAAGTCTGAGTTGCTAGTTGGATCCTCTGGCTCCATAATCCCCAGGTCTGGCTCTGACGACATGAAGCCGGTAGCCATTCTCCAAAGGTTACAGGTACTGAGGAAATAAAGAAAGATTCCTGTCAAAATGTCAGGCTATGGATGACTGGCTATGGCAGATAGACTCCTGTACCATTACAGCAAGAATCCAGGCTCTTGGTTTGAAGGTTTTATTCAGGAATCAGGTCATTTCCACAGATATATCCATACGATTACTCAGAAGCAAGGTAAGCAACTAAGCAGTAAAAACAGGTTGATAGGAATGGCAGCATGTGGAAAAACCATTCCTCTTAAAGAACACAGGTACTCCTTTCCCCCACCCCCATCAGTAAAACATAACTTTTGGCGTGAACCCGTCCCGAGAACTTCTCACATATTTTAACTATCAAATCTAAACACTGAGAAAGCAGGAGATTAAAGCTGAAACACAGTAATTCATGGGACCGAGCAGTGTACAAGGTCAGAAGCACTGAGAGCTCCCAAAGCCATTAGATAAGACACCTGCAGCTTCAGTAAACCTGTGAAAGCAAAGCAGTTATGGCATTGGCAATATGACATGAAGGTACGGCATTAAACACTGGTTCAGAATAACAGGTCAGCATCAAATAATGGCATGGATGGCACAGACATGACAGAGGGAGCCATGGCTCTCTTCCCAGAGCCCCCCTCCCCCTTGACTGACACCATGGGGAGAGGCAGGGAGGAAGTGCTGTTAGGGCCCATTGTATGTTCCCAAACAATGGGCCTTATTGATAGTTTGAAATAAAATCAGAAATGGCATTCCGTTCTCAGTGTTGATTCTAGGCTGATACTCTGATTGCTGAATGATCCAATGTAGCAAGCACTGCAGTATGATTCCCTTTGTATACATAAATATTGTAATAGCACAAGGACCACTTAAAAAGTTTTTTAAAGGGGGGGATTATTTGATCGTGTATGTGAGCCAGACAGATGTGTGGGAGGAGTAATGGTGAGAGGAGGGGTTAGAGATTTGTGGGAGGGCACTTCAAAAGTGCAAAAAATCCTCCAAATGCATTGATACGATAATCACGCAGAAAAAGCGGCATCAAAAATGAAAACGGAATAAAAAAAGTCTCTCACAAAACCCTTAAAAACCAGGATCATCTTGACCTACTTGTGCATGGGAAACAATGACGTGTGTAATGAGTGAGATAACCTGCCAAAGTTCTGTTGGCAGGCTGTCTCATTAAGGACGTGTGGAAGCAACCACAGTAAAGATTCAGATCATCCTATAAAATAATAGTCAACACATGATCATGTCAAAAAAAGCTTGTGATTCATAATTTTGTTTTATCCATATTTGGACCATCGTTTCTTATGTTTAACCAGTGAGGTTTCCAGACAGAGATGGCTGTGTTTGGAGGCAGTCTTGGCTTGATCATTATTCGGTGAAATAGGTCTTTGGCAGGTAATTCAAATAATCTAGAATGGATTATTTGGGAAAAGCCAGCCCATGATCACCGCCCAGAGCCCCTGGGGATGGGCGGTATATAAATTGAAAAATAAAATAAAAAATAAAATAAATGATGAGAAATGAAATGGTGGTTTACCATATATGAATGATCCTGCCATGTGAAAGCCCCATTGCCACTTCACTATATCAGCAGCCACACCAGCAGTGGAGAAACCACACTAGCCCACCCCTGTGTGGAAACCATCTTGTTAATGGCCAAGAGTGGGTAGGGCCTTGACAGACAGAGAGCCAGATATTAACTGATATGCACAGAATCGAGAATATGCCACAGATTTCTTTTTTAGTTCTTTTACTATCTGCTCTTGAGGAAGATGTGCAGTTGTGTTTCCAGGTTACTAAATATTAATTCTGCCTGTTGTCACAGCATCTGAAACAAGTAACTTCAGTCCTGTACTGAATGAGGATTTCCTTTTGTACTTTGATATTTGGGATACATAGACCTTTGGGTAAGAATATCATTTGATGCACTTTAAGAATCATCATGGAGCATACATCTTCATTCATCATGTATCCTGCTATGTTATTTCAACTAGCTCTTACAACTACCACTGTGAAAGGACAGAATAGTACCATTCTTTTATCTTCATGGCCACTGCAAAGGGAAGCATTATATTTGCCACCATAGTCAGAATGAAGAGACAGACACCAAATTGGATCTAAGGGCCACTTTATTAACTTTATACAACTAAAACAAGCCAAACAGCGGCAAGGACCTAAAGAGGTACAGGTCAAGCCACAGGGTCCCCCATAGACCACTGCCTTGACCTGTCTGGACGAGCCCCGAAGCCCCAGGTGGGACCCATCCAATGGATGGGGCGGACCTAGCTGGCCAGGCAATTTGGTCACCACCCCCCCCCCTTTAAGCTCCTGAACACAGTCATATAGCAGTGAGGGAAGGACTTGCAGGTGGTGGTTCCCGAAGGTAGCCTGCCTCTGCATCTGGCAGCCGTCAAAGCAGTACCAGCCCTTTAGGCAGGCCATCAATAGGGAAGCACCAAGGGTGCTCACCGGCCCGCACCCTACTCCAACTCAAACCAGCCATGACACTGCTAACAGGCACCACCCTTAGCCAATCACCTCAATCCCCAAAGTAGGTGCAAGGTAGGCGAATCCGCCCCCCTTCCGATGCCAATTTGGAAAGAGGGGGAAAAATTCCTACCTGGCTCTGATAACAGCAGCCAGCTAATCCTGCACCAATACTGGGAGAGGAGGGTGGGCCAAGCGACTTACTGCAATGCGGCTGGGAAGGGCAGAATGGCCTCCTAAGGCCCTTGCTCTGCCCTCCCAGCAACCCCTTATTGGGAAGTGGGGGGTGGTGCTGCCTCCTTCCTCCAGCGCGGCAATAAATGGCCCCTGGCTCAAGCAGCATTGCTGCGTGCCAGGATAGGGCCGCATTATCACTGATCCTCCCTTTGGTGAACATAGAGGAGGAGCATTTTTATCCTCACCATTATCTTGCTAATGCTCCCTTATCTAAGGTCAAAGAAGGACCTTCTTCTTTGTATCTATATTATGCACAAACTTGTGCCCTAGGTGTCCCTCTCGCCAATCACAATAAGAGACACACACCACGGAGTCCTGTTGAATTGAAGCAAAATAGATTGTTTAATTAAACAATGGAGTAGCAATTTTACACAGGAGTAGATGGTCTCCTTGTGTCCAAAGCTCCTCAAAGCTACAATAGAAGTGCAAAGCAATTTATACCCTCAGGTTAATTATAATAATATTACAATATTCTAATATTTGTTATCTTATTGGCTCGTAGTCTTGACACAGGTGTCTAGAGTTAGTTTAATTGGAAGACACAAGTCTAGGTCAGCCACTTAATTGGGGAAATTCCAAGATTTGCAGTTCCTTATCTTGTCGTTGTGCCTGTTCCTCTCGGAAGGACACCTTCTGCCTCCTCCTGCCCACCTCCCTTTTGCCAATGTTACCTTCGATGGCGCCATGAAGTCTCATCTTGGCAACCTTGGGGCTTTCAGATAGCTGAGATCCATGGGTAGAAAGGAATGTTCCCCTCACTTCTGCAGTCTGTCTCCTGGCCTTGAGAGAGATAATACTGAAAGTGGCTGACCTAGCTTGCTACATTAATCAGTTTTTACAAAAAGCTCTCTTGTATTGATTCCTATTAGAATCCTGCAGGATCATATAACATTTGTGTGACATTTCTACAGGTGCATCTCTACAAGCAGTATGTTGTTTAGTCCTCAATTCTTACAGAGTTTTAACATGTTTTAACATACATTCTTCTTTGGTCTTCTTGTTTCAAGTGTCATATTCTTGCAGGTTGCATTACAAATACTACAATGGCTCCTGTCCTGAGCATAGAAAAGGTTCAAGGCATGTAATACTGAAAGGCACAGAAGTGGTATATAAAATCCCTTTCTTCAAATTCATATTCCTCATCTATGTTAAGCTTGGAAAATAAATGGCTAAAAAGGACAAAACCCAGAAAGAAATATGATTCCTCAGCTTTCTGACTGACATTATATACTAGAAGTTATAGTAATTAGAGACTTGCATTTCGTCAAAGATTACCTACAGCATGCACATTTTACAAAAGGAAATAGTCAAATCTAGAATCTTGTAATTGATGTTACACGGTGCAGAAGAGGAAGTGCTCCTTTTTTTAAAAAAAGAGTTTGTCACAGAATCACAGAATCACAGAGTTGGAAGGGGCCATATAGACCTTCTAGTCCAACCCCCTGCCCAATGCAGGATGAGCCTAAAGCATCCCTGACAAATATTCATCCAGCCTCTTCTTGAAAACTGCCAGTGAAGGGGAGCTCACCATCCCCTAGGCACCTGATTCCACCTTTGAACTACTCTGACCGTGAAAAAGTTTTTCGTAATATCCAGCTGGTACCTTTCTGCATGTAATTTAAGACCATTGCTTCGAGTCCTATCCTCTGCTACCAACTGAAACAGCTCCTTGCCCTCCTCCAAATGACAGCCTTTCAAATATTTAAAGAGAGCAATCATGTCCCCCACTCAATCCCCTTTTCTCCAAACTAAACATTCCCAAGACCTTCAACCTTTGCTTGTAGGGTTCAGTCTCCAGACACCTGATCATTCTCATCACTCTCTTCTGCACCCTCTCAATTTTGTCCACATCCTTTTTGTAGTGAGGCCTCCAGAACTGCACACAGTACTCCAGGTGCAGCCTGACCAAGGCAGTATAGAGAGGGACTATGACCTCCTGCGATTTTGATGCATGGCCCTTTTGATACAACCCAAGACTGAGTTTGCCTTTTTTACCACTGAATCACGCTGACTGATCATATTTAATTTACAGTCCACTCTTACTCCAAGATCTCTTTCGCATACATGACTACACAGAAGTGTATCCCCCATCCTATATTTGTGCTTCACATTTTTGTGGCCCAGATGTAATACTGTGCACTTATCTATGTTGAATTGCATCCTGTTCACAACCACCCACTTCTTCAGAGTATTCAGGTCTTGTTGAATTTTAACTCTATCTTCTTGGGTGTTTGCCACTCCTCCCAATTTGGTACCAGCAAATTTAATGAGTAGCCCATTTACCCCTTCATCTAGATCATTGATAAAAATATTGAAAAGTATTGGGCCCAAAACTGAGCCCTGCGGCACCCCGCTGGACACCTCCCTCCAATCTGATGAAATGCCATTGACCACCACTCTTCGGGTGCAGTCCTCTAACCAGTTCCCTATCCACCGAACTGTTCTATAGTCCAGTCCACAGTTTTCCAGTTTACCCATTAGAATCACTCGATCAAAGAAGGAAACCAGGTTGGTCTGACAAGATCTGTTGGGGACAAAACCATATTGAATTCCCTGGACCACTAAGTGGTCCTTCAGATGCTTACATATCGATCCCTTTAAAATCTGCTGTAATATCTCCTCAGCAACAGAAGTCAGACTGACCGGCCTGTAGTTTCCCAGATCATCCTTTTTCCCTTTCTTAAGGATTGGGATAACATTAGCTCTTCTCCAATCTTGTGGAATATCCGCAGTCCTCCAGGAGGACTTGAAGATGATGGACAGAGGCTCTGCAAGTTCTCTAGGAAGTTCTTTGAGCACTCTTGGGTGCACACCATGCAGCCCAGGGAATTTGTATTCATCCAGTGCAGCCAGGTTCCTCTCCACAACTTCTCTGTCAATGTTAACTAGCCGCCCAGGTGTCCTGTCCTGTCTTCTACCATCTCTAGATGGGCTCAGGTTTTTCAGGGAGAAAACAGAGGCAAAAAAGTCATTAAGACTGTCTGCTTTTTCTCCGTCCTCCGTCAGATTCTCTCCTTCCACTACCAACAGTGGTCCAATTGCCTCTTTTACCTTGCGTTTGCTTCTCACATATCTGTAGAAGTTTTTCTTGTTGTAGCAAGCCCTCCTGGCCAGACCCAGCTCGTACTGAGCTTTGGCCTCTCTGATGGCTGATCTGCAGTACCTAGTAACCCTCATATACTCCTCTTTAGAGGTCTGTCCTTCTCTCCATTCCTTGAACATTTCCTTTTTATCCCTTAGCGTATACTGGAGCTCTCTGTTCATCCACATCAGTTTCTTGGAGCCCTTACCATGTTTCCATCTTACTGGAATAGTGAAGGCTTGATCCTTTGTCCTTCCTCCCTTATTTCCACCCATGTACTTTCCACAGGGCTGTCAACCACATTCTCTAGAACTTGCTGACAATCAAGCCCTCTCCTCACATACAATGCCACTCCACCTCCTCTTCTACCCTTCCGGTTTTTCTTGAACAACTTGTACCCATCCACTACCACATTCCAGTTATGGGAATCATCCCACCAAGTCTCAGTAATTCCTACTATATCATAGCTCTCTGTTTGCAAGAGAAGCTCAAGCTCGTCCTTCTTATTACCCATACTTCGGGCATTGTTATATAGGCACTTGTAGCCTTGTACCTTTGTTTGATCTGTCCTACTCAGGTGGGCCCCCTCTGTTATAATTTCTTCATTTAAATCTCCTTGTTGATCGTCCCCTTCCCCTTGTAGCATCAGTTTAAAGCTCTCTTGATGAAGCTTTCTAGGTTCTTCCTAAACATTTTCTTCCCTGACCTTGAGAGGTGAAGCCCATCATGTGCTAGAAGGCCTTCTCTAAGGAAACTTATCCTATGGTCCCAGAACCCAAAGCGCTCCTGCTGGCACCACCGCCTCAGCCAATGATTCATCTTGAGTATGGTCTGCTCCCTTCGCATTCCTCTTCCTTTGATAGGAAGGATAGAAGAGAATACCACCTGTGCCACCACTGTCTTCAACTGCCTTCCAAGAGCTTCATGTCGCCTTTAATTCTTGCAAAGGTATTTGCGGCCGTGTCATTAGTTCCCACATGAACCAGCACAAACGGGTACTGATCAGTCAGTCTGATTAGTCGGTCTGTAATATCCTGAATTCTGGCTCCCTGCAAGCGACACATCTCTCAGATTAGGAGATCTGGCCTGGACACATGACGTTCCATACCCCTGAGCAGAGAGTCCACGATAACCACCACCTTCCATTTTCTTCCACTTCCATGTGACCCCATGCCCTCTTCACTCCCTCCTCCAGGTTTTTGTGGTTCTCCTTCCACTCTCGTCTGCATCACCATCTCAAGCACCTCAAAACGATTCTTGAGCTCCAGTGGATCAGAGTGTCACCTTAGTCCACGTCTTTCAGTTTGTACTGCAGAACTGAGAAAAGGCTCAGAAGGGAGATCGACTCTTCCTTCTTCTCTTGGACTTCTTTCTTCATGCTTGTGCAGAGCCCCCAGGCTCTTCTCAATAAAATCCTCCCCTTCCTTGATTTCCTGAAGGGTAGTGATCCTCTCCTCTAGGCTCTGAATCTTCTTCTCCAAAAGCCTGACCAGCTTACACTTCTGACAAGTGAAGTCCATCTTCTCTTCCGGGAGGAAAATAAACATGGCACACTCCATGCAGGTGACTGAAAAGGGGCCTTCTGTTGACATTTGCGCCTTCCAAGTATATTCTAAGAGTACTCTTCTAGCTGCAGGTCCCTTTCCTTCTCAGAGCCCAGGTGGCTGTGATATGCCTCTGGTGAGGAGGAGCCTAATTCAATCAAGGCTCACTCAGAAGAGGGTGGGGACAGCAGTGAGCCCCAGGCAAAACAGACACTTTCCAATTAGCAACAATCACCCTACTCAATTAGTTCCAACTCAGGCAAAAAAGACAAACAGAAACACTCCAACTGGCACCACTTTACAGCAGGCTCTACACACTCACACAGCCCCAAACACTGTCCTCCCACACAGTAACCTAAGCAAATTCCCCCAGCAGTTAAGGAAGGCAACAGAAAAAGACTCACCATTCTAGCAGCTCCCTTTCTGGCTCCTTCTCAGAGCCCAGATGGGTGTCATGTGTCAGAAGTGGGCTGCTAAGGTCCTGTGAAGGCCAGGGACATCCTGACTCAGTTGGCCCAGCCAGAAGAGAAGACAGGTGGACCAGATGAGATGATGGGCTACTGCCAGCAGAACAGAACATAACACTCCATAGGGCAGCCAAGGGCAGTTGTGGACCAAAGAAAAGTTCCAGAATGTGCGAGCAGTGCCAGCAACCAAATCTGGCTGCCATCTTACTCTCTCCAGTGTGCGCGGGACCAAAGCATAGGGACCCAACTCTGGAGGACTGAAAGCACTTACTCAACCTGATCTAAGACTTAAAAACAGAAGATGAAACCTTGAGAAAGAGCTGTGATTCTTCCAAAAGGGGCAGGGAATTACCAGCTTTCAGGGAGGCAGCTTCCCCCAGCACAGCAGTATAGCAGAGAAGTAGTTTGTTAGTGCTGGCAGAGTGTGTATACAACTGTCAGGATGCTAAACTGATTAAAATTAACAAAAGCTTTATTTATGGACCTAACAAGTGTGTCAGAAAGAGAAGAGCTAAATAGCTGCATTGCTAGTTGAGACTGCATGCTCATAATTCTAGGAGAAATGGCCTAAGAACAGCACTCTGTGGGCAAACAAGGAAAACCCTCTTTGGAAACAAGTTACTCCCCTTACAAGCTAGAGCTCACTGTCTCCTGCATGATATTTTTCTCTTCTTTGTACACAAGACATTGCTTATGTCAACAGTTAGCAGCAGTTTTCTGGTATGCAGGAGGGGTCTTAGCCAATGGGCAACTGGGCCCGCTGCCCTCCCCCGATGGAGGGTGGGAAAAAAGGGAAGGTTCTGCTGCCGCTCAAGCCCATACTGTCTTGGGCTTGGGAAGCCGGCAATGTGGTAGCGATGGCTCCTGCCTATTGTGCATGGGGCAAGGGCCACTCCTTGCTTAGCTGTAGTGAGGTGGCAATGGAGTTCCACCATGAACTTTTGCTCAGGGGCCCAAAATCACTAAGATTGCCCCTGCCAATATGAGTGTAGTTGCTTGGACAGAAAAACCTGTGACATAACTGAATGACATAACTGTACTTAATCCAGTCTAGCTGCCACATATCACTTATGTATACCTTATCATCGTGTGCACACAATGAACATGAAAAGCTCCACCTAAGAGACAGGGTTTATCAAACAGCCTATCATTTAGTGATGCAGATAGTGGTTAGCAGTGTTAACAATCAATGACAATAACATCCTGGTTTTCTTTACCTAACCCAACAGTGATGGAATATTGCCCTTTTAACTGTAGTGTTTCCTTGGCTTCAAAAAAAAAAAAGATAAAATTTGAAAACTAGCCCTACTACTGCAATGTCAATACCAACAACTACCACTTCTACTAATTTTATGACTAATAAAATCTAGCAATTCCTTCCCCCCCCCCACGAATGAAAATTAATAAAGAGTACAAGGATACATACAGACAAAGCAACAAAATTTAAAAATCCAGGGAGAAACACATTTTCCCAATTTTCATTGTTATTGCTTCTTTGCTGCAAGTTATAAAGATTGCTGAGAGCGTAAAACACAAATGGAACTCAAGGTTCTGCACCCCTCTGATTGCCACACTGTGTTGAAAGTTATCACAGCAATTACAATAGTGGCTGTGGTTACCAATGTTAATCATTGGCAGTGGCTGTGTTAAAAATGAGTGAAATCAGCATCCTATTTTTCATTATTTATTATTTATAATGTAATGTTACACAGCTGGCACAAAACTGCATAGCATGAAAAGAGAAATTATATGGTAACATACAGTGTGAGGGATGATGTGGTGTTATGACTAGGGGTGAGTGATTTGGGTTTCCAATTTGGGATAAATACCCAAATCGGAATCGATTTGTAAAGATTCAGAATTTCCGGATCGGGTCCACAATGCTAACCCCAATTAGGAAATGCCGAATCAAAGCTTACCAAAGCGATTTGGGTAGCTTCGGGAAGCTTCGGGGTGCTTTCAAATCCCCTCTGGCTCCAGCTGACTGGCGGAGGAGGATCCCCTGCTAGCCAGCTGGAGTTTAAATGGCTCTTTCCCTGCTGCTTGCAAATGGCAGGGAAAGGACCCTTTCCAGGACCCTTTCAGCTGGCCTGCAGGGAGATCCCTCCTCAGGCCAGCTGGAGTTTAAAGGGCCCTTTCCCTGCTGCTTGTACAGCAGGGAAAGGGCCCTTTCTGAGCTTCAGCTGTCAGATGCTCAGGATCACCTGTTATATTTCTGCAGCTAAAACTGATGCTGTTGGGGGCTGGGAAACTAAGAATAGGAAGTCGTTGGTGATTCCTGTTGTAATCTCTCCTTAGCCTGGGAACCTGACTTTGAGACATCTATGAAACACCCAGCCTGCTTGTAGAGACAGAAGACTAGTAGAAGGAGGAGGAGGAAGTAGATGCTGGGAACCTTTATCTGTTTTGAGCTTTTCTGTAACTGTCAGTCCTAGCAAGGATAACATGAGAGCATGAAACTGGCAATACCAATAAAGAACTTTAACTCCTAAAGTGAAGTCTTTTGAGAGTTGCCTGACATCCTCACATCAGCTGGCTTGCAGGGGGATCTTCCTGTGGCCCAGAATGAGTTTAAAGGGCCCTTTCTCTGTTGCTTGTGTGGTACGAAAAGGCCCCTTTCCGGGCTTCAGATGGCCCACAGGGGAGAATCTCCCCACTGACCAGCTGGAGTTTAAAGGGTCCTGTCCCTGCCGTTTGTGTGGCAGGTAAAGGGCCCTTTAAACTTCACCTGGCCCATGGGGGGGATCCCCCCTGCCAGCAAGCTGAAGCATGGGAAGTCCTGCCGCCGCTTATTTCACCCAATGGGAGGGGGAGGAGGGAACCCCCCTCCCCCTCACATCAGGTGAAATAAGCAGTGGGGCAGGAAATTTCGGTGGGCTCCAGATCTTCATGGAGCATACCAAAATAGGACAATAAGCGGTTTCCAAAGTGGCTTGCTGCTTCGGAAATCGCTTATTTCCGATTCTTTTTCCCTCTTCAGAAATTCTGAAGTGGGAAATTCCAAAGCAGGAAAACCAGATCTTTCTGTCCCTGCACACCCTTAGTTGTGACTAAATGACTGAGCTATAATTTCAAGAAATCACTTGTTTTAATCTTGCCTTTTGCCATCACGTTACTAGATGCCATAGAAAAGTCGTCCAATTTCTGCTTCAACTACTATCTGTAAAATGGGGATAATAATACTTTCCTACCTTGTTAAATTGTTGTAAGCATATAAAAGTATCATGCTTTGAACAGTATGCCATGGATTATAATGCTACAATAGATATTTTCCAAACAGAGCATAACAGTATAATTACAGCAGTAGTGATGGTCAGATTTTTGTAGCTTGAATTTTCTGGTCATTATCTAGAAAGCATGAATCTTTTATTGAAAGATTTGACTGGTTTTTCAAGTAGGTTGAGTTTGTTAATGTCAAGGCTTTGAAACACTTTCATTCAACTGTATTTGCTGTAAGGATGCCATGCAACTCTTCAAGTTCTTTATTGATAAGATACCAGTATCATACACTTATGCCATCTTTGCTAGGACTGGTGACTACAGACAAGTATCACACAGATATATAAGTCCCTCAAGGCTACTCCTAATTGCCCCCCTTTTCCTAATGGTTCTCTAACTTTGCATTCAGGAACACAGGCTATGTGATTCATGGACTGCTCAAGGTCAAGCAGGTTCCCAGGCTCGGGAAAGATTGCAGGCTCAGGAGAGATTACAACAGGAACAAACACCTTTCGTTCTCAGTTTCTCACTTCTTGTTCAAATAACAGAAACACCCCCAAATCATAGTTCACTTTTTAAGTGGTGTCAAGCAAGTCTTTGGAAACACAACATATAATTTTTTTAAAATAAATCAGCAGAAATAGGATCAGGATGCCGGAAGGGGTTACCCTTTCCTCCCATGCTGTTTTTCATAACGAGATTGCCTGCCCAAACTGATGTTTCCCATATAGATCCTTTTTCTGATCAGTTAATTAAATGATAAAACATAAAGAGAGGGTTAAAAACCATTCCCATGGGTTTGGTGTTAGCTTTTTAAAAAAGTTACAAGTTAGTCCAAACTCTTTTGCATTGTGTTAGATGGAAAATTGAATCACAGTTTACAGATAACCAATGATCATATCAAGTTTGGCCCCAACTCATTGATATATTCCACTAACATTAATAGAACATAATAACAACAACAACAACATTTAATTTATATACCGCCCTTCAGGACACCTGAACACCCACTCAGAGCGGTTTACAAAGTGTGTTATTATCATCCCAACAATAACCCTGTGAGGTGGGTGGGGCTGAGAGAGCTCAGAGAGAGCTGTGACTGACCCAAAGTCACCCAGCTGGCTTCAAGCAGAGGAGTGGGGAATGAAACTCAGTTCTCCAGATTAGAGTCCTACTGCTCTCAACCATTTCACAAAACCACTACAATGCAATTGGCTGACAGCAAGACTGAAGACTAGTTCCGCATTATGAAGTGTCAGGAAGAGAATTTACTTTTTCCAAAATAGAAAAGTGAAATAAAATGAAATACCTAAAGAAAAAACAGCATTTCCTATTTGGAGCTGATATTCTGTGAAATTAAGGGCCACAAAGCCTCTGTGCACCCCCCCCCCCTTTAATATTTTTAAATAAATTAGAATGGAAGGCTCTGACTCCTTCTGGAGGTTTATTGTGTTTCTTAGGGTACCTGTTAGAGGACATACTCTCAGGCTGCAGTCAGTCATCCTTGCCCAGGGTCACACTGATGCTAAGGAACATTAACTACTGGGACTTTTTGACGTTCAGGACAATGTTAACTTGTTTGTTTCTCATGAGTGGAAAATGTCAACAAATGCCACCCAACATCTTCTGTTTTTCTTTTCTGCATTTTGACATGTTGTTTAATGCACGCAAAGGAGCATCCGCTCAATTAACAAGATAAGCATTTTGTCCAGAAATGTGTGCTGCTTATGGTTACCAACTCTGAACTAGAAAATTCCTGGAGATTTAAGGGCAGCATCTGGAGGCAGAGTTTGGGGAAGGGAAGGAGTTCAGCAAAGATGTGATACCATAGAGTCTTCCCTCCAAGTTTCCATTTTCTCAAGAGGAACTGATCTCTGTGGGCTGAAGATCACTTTTAATTCTGGGAGAACTCCAGGCCCCAGCTGGAAATTGGCAACTCCAATGTTGCAGATATAAATGGTTTGTTTCTTGGAGGTGAAGAGGAGTTCCAAAATTTAAGTTTGATTCACTCACCTTCTAGATAGTGTGGAAATATTTCTGGAACAGACTCAGCAGAGCCTGAGCCTGTTTTATAAACATCTATGATATAGCTGGGAGTGAAGGTGGCATGGTATAGCACAATTTCTGTCAGATCTTGGAAGTTATGCAGGGTAATTAGTTGGATGTGGGACTAGCAAGAGAGACTATGCAGAGGAAGGCAATGGAAAACTACTTCTGCTTCTCACTTACCTTGAAAGCCCTCTGCTGGGGTTGCCATAAGTCAGTTGCAACTTGATGGCACATATGTATATATGCATGATATAGCCATAGTGTGGTTGCAGTCTCAAGTAGAAGTTTTTCACATCACCAACCATCAACCACCAACCACATCAACAACCACCAACCACCACTTTTCAACTGGAGATGCCAGGGATTGAATCTGGGATTTTCTGTATGCAAAACAGATGGTCTACCACTAATAGGGTTGCCAGGCTCCAGGTGAGCCCTGGAGATCTTTTGGAATTACAACTGATCTCTAAATGACAGACCAGTTTCCTTGAAGAAAAGGGTTGTTTTGGAGGATGGACTCTATGGCATTATACCATACTGAGGTCCTTCCCCTCCCCAAAACCTGCCATATCCAAGCTCTATCCACCACATTGCAAGGAATTTCCAAACCCAAGTTGGCAATCCTAGCCACTAAACCAAGGCTCTCCTAGGATTGCCAGTCCCCCAGTTGAACTCCAAAAATAAAGAGGTATCCACTCCAATAGCAAAATACAGGGGTGTGAATACAAGAGTAGGTTAACTCAAAAAAACAAGTATATACCAATTATTCGAAGTCAAGTCAAAGTATATTCATCATAAATGGAGCAAAAATTCTCTTCAAGTTCAGGAAGATATCACAAAATAATCAAAATGCCAGTATATGAGATAACAGAAAATATTTCTATCAGGAAGATGACCAGCTGGTAAATAAACAATTCCATTTAGGAAGACATCCCACAGGTAAGCTTCCACAATATCATATAAGCGGGTAAGTACTGTGCAAGTCCTTTTAATATGTCTTTTTACTTTGCTGAAAGTGGAGATGGTGGTTGCGGGATGTTGGCAAAGAAGCCCACGTCACCTGACATAACAGCGCCGGCTTGAGACCCAAAGTTTCGTTATAACAACCTCTTCAGAGGCGAAGACTAAATCCACCAAACTGGAAAAACATTCAAGCAATTTGTACAATAAACATCTAAAATACAATAAATATCTAAAATACAATAAGTATCTAAAATACAAATTGATTCCATAATAAATTACCTAAGAACATTTAAAAGTCAGTCATACCAAAATATTACAGTTAATAATTTATGGCACCATCAAGTCAACAAGTCAAACACACTGTTCTCACGCAAGAACTGCTTATGGAGGACAGGAATTTAAAGGTTACACATACAGCCAAGCTGTAAATATTTATTGTACAAATTGCTTGAATGTTTTTCCAGTTTGGTGGATTTAGTCTTCGCCCCTGAAGAGCTGTTGTAACGAAATATTGGATCTCAGGCCGGCACTGTATGTCAGGCAACATGGGCTTGTTTGCCAACGTCCCGCTACCACCATCTCCACCTACAACAAAGTAAAAAGACATTAAAAAGGACTTGCACAGTACTTACCCACTAATATGATATTGTGGAAGCTTACCTGTGGATGTCTTCCTAAATGGAATTTTGTTGCACCAACTTTATTGTTTATTTACCGGTTGGTCGTCTTCGTGATAGAAATATTTTCTGTTATCTCATATACTGGCATTTTGATTGTTTTGTGACATCTTCCTGAATTTGAAGAGTATTTGCTCCATTTATGATGAATATACTTTGACTTGACCTTGAGTAATTGGTATATACTTGTTTTTTTTGTGTTATCCTACTCTTGTATTCAGTTCCTCAGTTGGAGCAAGGGCTCTCCCACCTCTTTCTCACATCAGGATAATTTATTTTAAAAAGCCATTGTGCCAACAGACTGATATTACCTCTGAGAAAAAAAAGCCAGAAGTGGTGTCAATCCTCTAGCAATTGCCAAACACTCTATGGTTTTACATAAATTTTCTGGCAATTCCTAGAGATTTGTGACATCACCTCTAGGATTGGCATCATGCCATCAAACCAACAGCATTTTCCCCTCCTACTCCAAGCAGAGGTGGGAAGAGCAGGTTGTCAGGCAACCCTGTTCATCCTCCAAAATGGCCATTTCCTCCCTGACACTGATCACTGTAGTCTGAAGATCAGTTGTGATTGTGTGAGAACTCTAGAACCTACCTTGGAAAACTCTGTTCATGGAGGCAAACTTCACAGTGCACACCTCAATGATAACTAACCCCTGATCCTTTATGTAAATAAGGAATAGAGCTATTTAAAGTTTGTGAAACAGGCATTCCCAATCACAACGTGCACCCCAAACCAAGTTTTCAAAAATATATGATTTACCAGCAGAATTCAGACACAAAATAATGGGATTTTTCAGTCTTACATATGAGATTTTAGACTCTTTTTATGGCTTTTAAGAAGAGATTTTCCTGCAGTTTTCTCTCCTTGGAGGTAAGTCTGCTTTTTTTCATTAATTTTAATAATTTTATTTTTTTTCCAAAATTTAAAAGGCTAAATTTTTATAATCTCATTTTTAAAAATCAAGAAGCCAGGAAATGCCTTTCTCCTTTTCCCCCATTGTGTACTTCTTCTACATCCTTCTTCTTATGCCTTGAAGAAGGAAGATACAAAAGCACAAACATGTTTTTCAAAGAGCAAAAGGCAGCTCACTGCACAGCAGGGTCACATTGGAAAATATCATGAACTGCAGGGTTGCATCAACTGCCATGTTTCATTGCCTGTACTTAACATAATTAGCATATAATTCTTATGAATTGTATCCACTACATTCAAAATTGCCTTCTCTGTGTACAATGACTAATGCAGTGACACTGGAGTGTTTTTCTCAGATGTTCCTCTGTTTTGAACAATTCCTTTTCCCAGTTCCCTATTTTTTTATATGTCCACAACCTCCCTAAACATTATTTCCATTTTCCCTACACTTGCCTGTTTTTACAGTTTTGAAGATATTCACATTTCCCAAGATTTTGTACAATGTCTAATTATCCTGCTAAAAAGGAAGTCAAATACTTGTGTTGATGGATTTTTTAAAATTTATCTGTGAAAGTCAATAGTGACAAGTCCTCTTGTTCCCAGCAGACACTGTGTGTGGCTTCCATCTGACTCATGGAGCTTATAGACCCTAATAGACCCTCTTAGCAGTTTTGGCAGAGGTGGACCTTCCCTCTCCCAACTGCTACAAAAATGCTGAACGATGTTACCCATCTCCTAAGGGGGCGGGGGTGGCATGATTGAACAGAGAAGCATAAAAAAGCAGAAAAAGACATATATTTAAGTTGTTGATTACTCTAAAAAGCTTGTCCCAGGTAGAACAATGCATGGTGAAAGAACTGTCTCTTAAGTATTTTCCCATAGCAACCTCACTATCTCCAGTTTCCTTTCCTCAGCCCATTAGAGACATATCATGCTATTTATGTCATGTATGAATGTGGTTAATGCAGAAGAGATATCAAATGCACCTTTTGGGCAATTGAGATTTTCCATTTTCATTGTATTCTGATTAGACTCACTGCTGATTATCACCTAAAGAAAAAATAAAGGCAAATCTGGACATAATGTCCATGAAATTCCAAGGGAAGCTAAAAGACTCTGGATTCCTACTCAGGATAGATATATGTTAAATTTCAAAAGGAGCTAAAAGAATGTTAATTAGCAGAGCAAATGAATTGAAGCCTCATATATGTCATCACCTTTAGCCTTCTGTTTTGTGATATTATGTAACGGAACACACTCTAAAAAGAAGTTTCCTAAGTGCAGTACTCAGAGAGCTGGAAAGAAAAGAGTTACAATTGCCTGGAATGAGAGCTTGATTGACAGGCTGCTCCCTTCTCTCTCTCATTGACCAGTCAGAACTAGATTTTGAGCAGAGTGTGTGAGAGAGTCTGACAGGTAAGGTCAGACAAGTTTTCTGGCATGAGGGCAAAATCTTTTGCCCTAACTGTAACATTGTTGTCTTGAGAAAGAATTCTAGTTGAGAATTCCAAGTTTAAAAGCCAGCACAAGCTGAAACTCATTTACACAGCCATAGTAGAACTGGGGGGATAGTGGTGGTGATAAATAGTGAGTGGGTAGTAAGTCGAGACTTCCATTCAAGCCAAGAGAAGAAGAGTTACATCTTCTTACATGAAGAAGATTAATTCCTGCCCAGCGTCTAAAGGGGGATTGGCTCTGAGGAGTACCCTGGGTCTGTTGTAAAGGGAAAACAGTTTTGAACTAATGTTAGGAAACCTGAGTTGTAAAGGGAACTCTTGTTGCTGTACCCAAAGTATTAAACAAAAAAACCTCTCATTGTTAAGGATTAAGAACATAGAAACTAAGCTTCAATAATAATAATAATAATAATAATAATAATAATAATAATAATAATAATAATAATAATAACTGCACTTATATACCACTCTTCTTGGCAGATGGAGTGCCTCACCTAGACCAGTGAACAAGTTAGTGTTATTATTCCCACAATACAGCTGGGGAGCTGGGGCTGAGAGGAGTGGCTTATCCAACACCACCTGCTGAGCTCATGGCAGTAGTGGAATTCAAACCAGTGGAGTGCAGATTCGCAGCCAACTATTTTGCCCATGACTTAAAGAGTATTCTGTCCAACCAACAATTTTTGCCTCAGCTCTTTCATTCCCTGACTACCCTTATTCCATCCCTGCCTGATCAATAAAGTTGATCTTTATTTTGAACGTTATACAGCCTCCAGTGCCATTTCCAACACAGAGGAAGAGGGTTCCTGCTTTTCCCCCATCAAGTTTCTGAGCTGGGCTAAAAAGCCAACATTATAACTGCTTATCAGGGTGGGACACAAAATGAACTTTAAAACCACAAATAGAAACACACTACTTGGGCTGCCCAGCCAAAACAGGCAAACTTAGATTTTGGCGGAAAAATCTGACTTAGAGTGAGAAGTGAAGTGGGGTCTGTCATACATCCATTCTTGGCTATGCCTGGAGCAGATCTTGGCTGTGGTAAGGCTCCCCTCTTACCAGGGCTAGCTAACTAACTCCAGGCTCTTGCACTTGCTTATAAAATGTAGTCCTGCAGACAAGTTATCACAAGGCAAGAGTGAGGAGTGAAAGCTCAGGGACAGTTGAAAGGCAGCAAATTGGAGACTCTGTTGGAAAGGGAGCTTTCCATGATTATAGATCCAGAGGAGTTAGCCATGTTAGTGTGTAGTAGCCAAATAGAAAAGTGTCCAGTAGCACCTTTAAGACTAACCAACTTTACTGTAGCATAAGCTTTTGAGAATCAAAGTTCTCTTCGTCAGATGCACGCATAAGCTTGCATGCATCTGACAAAGAGAACTGATTCTCAAAAGCTTATGCTACAGTAAAGTTGGTTAGTCTTAAAGGTGCTACTGGACTCTTTTTCTATTTTGGAAAGGGAGGACATTCACAGTGCTGCTTGCAGAGCTCCCTCAAGAATTTTGCCCTGTGATTCATTTCCTTTGTGCCCTTGATAAGCACTGGGGGAAATATGCAGAAGCATAAATCCCCCTTCCACTCTGTGAAGGATCACCAGCTGCAGGAATCCTGAGTTTTTGCTATATATTTCATGCTGTGGGCAGCAGCTTCGAGAAGCCATCTGACTTTGCACTAATAAGGAGCAGAACCTCTTTCCCCTTCTTCAAATAAAGAAGGGAGGGGATAGAAAAAACCTGGAAAGCCTTGTCCCCAAAGGTAAGGGCAACTTATCATGAGAACATCTATTTCCTTTTTATTCCCCAGCAAAGCAGCCACAGTTGTTAAGGCTCTGAAAGCAACAGCCACAAAATGTTATTCTTGCTTCTGCGTTAAGTTGATTTTCAAGCATTACTCCCAAGGAAGTATCTTTAGAATTGCAGCCTATGAGTGAAGTCTTCTGGGGCTTTTATCAAGTTTGACTGATTGAACAGACCACTCAAACCCCAACTCCCAGTGGCACTTTTCCTCACAGTGAACAACAGTCCAAGTGCCCTGATGGGGGTGGCGGGAAACATTTTAGTTCCCAGCAGCACCACAAAATGAACCAAGATGCACTCTAACAGATCTACTCAGATATAAATCTCATTGTGCTTACTCCTGGGGAAGTGTCTGTAGAATTGCTGCCTATGATTGAAAAAGGGGTGGGGAGTGGGCCCCCTCCAAATTCAGTAAATCCAATTGTTTTACCGAATATGAGAAAAATTCCGAATTCTCTGAAGTCCAAATTGATTCTCTAATTCAGTTCAGGCATTTCCAAAAATTTGGCCATTGTTTTCTCTGGAAAAATCACTTTGGGGGCTATTCAGTGGACTAGGGGGGTGATTTGCAACTAAACTTCACTTCTGGGGGATTCATTCTGGTGCTTCAGTTTGTTTCTGTTGGGTTAAATTGCAATAGTGTCCCTTGCTTCAGTTTGGTTTGGGCGGAATGGATGTTTTCTGATGTGGTGTTGGTCCCCTTCCTTCACTTTGGTTCTGGGGGGATTCCATTCCTCTGCTTCAGTTTGTTTAAGCTGGGCTTTCTCTGGGATAAGCTCAGCTTGCATTTGGGATGGTGCACTGGCCATGGCAGCCATGTACCAGTGTGTTTCTACAATGGCAGTCAGCTTTGATTTTTCCCATAGGAAATAATGGAGTAGCTGGGGACACCTTGTTCAGGGGGTCATAGAATCAGCCCCTGGGGTCCAAATTTCCTGAAACTTGGGGGTTCTTTAGAAGACAGTCAGGAGTAGGTCCTCTGAAAAATTGGTGTTGTTTTTATAGAAAATGATACCCAGATATTTTCCTCATAGGGAATAATGGAGAATGAGAGGCACCTTCATGAAACTTGGGGGTAATTTAGAGAACAGTCTGGAGTAGGTTTCCTCCAAATTTGGTAAAATTTAGTTGAAAAATTACTCTTTCAGCCTCCCAGATAGCTCCCAGAGTAATTTTCCCATAGTAAACTGGCCAAATTTTACTAATTTTTTTCCTGAAAATTCAGTAAAAATTCAGGATATCTAGTTTTTATTCAGAATACCCAGATTTTACTGAATCAGTCAAAATTGCTATTTTAATCTGAATTCAGGACCAAATTGCAAACCCCTAGACTGAAGCCTACACATTTCCCCTTCCAAATGTTTCCAAAACTGATAGATAATGTGTGGGGGGGTCTCCCTTTGCAAGAATCTGATTGGCATGGAGACAATGCCTTTTCCCAGGTCGCAACAGGAGAAAAAAGCACTCATGTGTATTGCACACATCCCCCCTTTGCACCTACAGAGTTAATTAATAACGTACAGGCTCTCTCCCCTTGGTATCCAATTGGTGAATGCGAGGTAAGAACGAAAATGAAACAAAATGCACACACTTTTTGGTGGGATGTTGTTGTTATAATTTGGTTTCCTGGATTTGGTTCAGTGTTCTAAAAGCTGCGTTAATGAAATGAAACAACGATTTCCAGGTGTATTTCTGGCTTGTTTGTTTTGTTTTGCATACTCTTAGTCTTGTGCAGAAAGGTAGGACATAAATGAACTAAGTATGTAAGTAAACAAATAAATAAGTGAATGCTCTAAAGGGACATGACAGAAGCTCTGTGAAGATTCACATTGACAGGCCTCTGTGCTTGTCTAGCATAAAAGCTTCACAGAGGCTATGAGCTAAGCTACAAGAGATGAATTACACAAGGACGTGCACATGAAGGGAGTCACAATGTTAGCCAGGAAGCTGAGTTTTAAAAGAGATCAGAAGGCTTTGTCAATTTCCCCTCTCTACAGAGCCAGCAACTATTGCTCCTGGGAGGGTTTGCTAATTTCCTCTTTGCCTCCCAAAGACTCTGTCAGTTTCATCTCCCCTTCTAGGAGGCAAAGAGGAAATAAACAAACCCTCTGAGAAGCAATCTTGGCTGGCTCTGTAGAGAGGAGAAATTGACACAGCCTTCTGATCTCTTTTCAAACTCAGCTTCCTAGCTAACATTGTGACTCCCTTCATGTGAGAGTCCTTGTGTAATTTGTCTCTATTGTGTGTATAATTTATATCCTATCAGTGCAGTCAGTCACCTGAACACAGTTTGTGCACGAAATGTGTGTAGGGCTTTCTCTTGGATCCTACAGAACTTTTCTTACTGTGCTAATGCCGGTATTTTCCTCGAATGGCCTTCAGCTGGTTCAAGAGGCTCTTCCGCTGGTAAAAATTTAGTTGCATCTACAGAAAACACCACCACTAGTAGAAAAGTACCATAGGCTGCTTTGAACTCTCAGTGGGATTGATAAGAAATAAAAACTCTGCTGTGTAATCAGAGCAGCGTTGCCAATGTCCAGGTGGGGCTTTAAGTTCTCCCCGAATTACAACTGGGCCGTTTCCAGACGGCTTACCTGCCTCTGGAACGTTGCGCCATCTTGCGGGGGAAAACGCGAAATATCACGTTTTCTCACGTGAGTTCTGCGCGACGTCGCGTTTTCCTCGCAAGATGACGCAACGTTCCGGAGGCAGGTAAGCCGTCTGGAAACGGCCCTGATCTCCAGCCTACAGAGATCAGTTCTCCTGCAGAAAAATGGCTGCTTCAGAGGGTGGACTCTATGGCATTATGCACCAATGAGGTCCCTCCCCTCTCCAAACTCAGGCTCGCCTCCCCAAATCTCCAGGAAGTTCCCAGCCCAGAATTGGCAACCCTAAGTGAGAGGCATTTTAAGCTTCATATCTATCACCATTTTAATATTATAACAATGTCATTATACTTCTAGTTGACTAAGAAGTCATCAACTCATAATAACAGATTGATGGACAGTTCCTACAGGCTTCTATATATACCCCTTTTGCTGTGTCTGTGGGTATTTAGGTTCACACCCTTGTTGGAAGAATGTGGGTGAATAGACTCCTTTTCTCACAGTGGTAAAGTGACCTCATCTGAATTTTTCTAGCTTTAGTTTCCTGCTGCTGAGCACAAGTGGTTTTTGTCTGAAAGATTAAAGGTCAGACCCCTTTGTTTAATTAGTCATGCCTGACAATTAAACTGCATAAGACTTTTCTGAAACAGGAAATACCCCTGCAAGGTTAAAGACTGCAAATTACGTGTGCCATTTATTATCTTCTATAAAAGGCTTTCTGGTACTATTTTTCTCATTTCTTCCCTCTTCCTTTCCTCCCCAAGGAACAAATATCAATTGCAAATCAGCATATCTGACATAACATCTAAGTGTAGGTGAGATGATGGCATTTTGTTCAATACTACTGTTGGCCCAAATTGTTCCAAATGTCACTACTGACTGTCCAATATGAACAGTCAATGCAAATGCAAAGAATTTAGTATCATATCCAAGGGACCAGACAAAAAAAATTGTAAAAGTGTTTTTTTTTAAAAAAGATTACAAATGATGGTGATGGGTATGTGAAAGGCAGTATGATATTGTGTTTAGTGTGTAGAGCTATGATCAAGAAAATCTGGGTCTAAATCCTCTCTCTGAGACGGAGTTCACTAAGCCAGTCTCAGTCTTAGCCTCCCTCACAGTCTTGTTTTGAATGTAAAAATGGTAAAATATATGCACTGTCTTTCAGAATTCTGGCATAATTTCATAATACAAGCAGGCTAATACATTTGCTTGTGTGCTTATAATATTTGTGGAAATATTTGCAATGTAGTTGTGGAATATTCTCAGAAACTTGCCAAGAAAGGAGGTGGAGAGATTGCACTAAGGTCTGTTGCTTGTGGGAATTGTCTCATGTGACCAGTTCAGGAAGCATTGTCCTCCATCTTACTCAGCTACCTGAGTATACAATACAGCTAGGGAGCTGGGGCTGAGGGTAGTGGCTTACACAAGGCTACCTGCTGATGTCATAGCAGTAGAGGGAATTAAACCAACAGAGTGCTCATTCACAGCCCCGCCATGCAGTTGTTGTAGTTGTTCTTGGGTACCTGTTAGGTAGTATTTGTGACACTCTGCTTAAAAACAAAACACCTCGACACCCAATTTTTATTATTTCAATGTAAATTTTAATACCAACATTTTCCTCCTCCATCATCATCCTGACATTTTGTGATTCTTTTAGTTCTAGTTCTAGTGGACTAGTTCTAGTTTTTGAGAGAATTCTGGCAGAGGGTGCTCAGGGCCCCTCTCCCCTTCTGTGTCTACCACTAGACATCCCCTTATGCTTTCCTTCCCACCCACCCTCCTGCCCCCCACCCACCTCCCACCTGCTTGTGTATTCTTTCCCCTATCATGCTTACAGTTGCATGCATCTATTCCCTTTCCCCAGTGGAGATACTAGGTGGTTCATGCAACTGTGAGTTCCACTGCTGTGGCTGCCAGGGGCACTGTTTCTGCTGTACTCCACCATCATGCCCTTCTCTAGTGTCATTTGGACCACACATACATCAGGGAACAGTCACAAGTAAAGTTGCCTTTAGCTGTTAATCCCTGGGAGACCGGTGGGGGTAGGATCGACTTTAACAGCTATTTTCCACTGCTGCAATTTCACTTCCTGCTACATAACTGGAAGTGACATTACTTTGTTTCAGGACATGCTAGGATTGACTCAAAACTCTATGGTAAAATCCTTCCCTGCTACCCACCTGCTCCAGAAGTGATGTCAGAGCATCGAAGAGCACCATTAGTGTAAGTCCCTCCCTGCCAGTGTTCTGGGGGTTCTCAGCCAAGGCACCCCCACCACACACACACACAATTTTGAGTGAGTCCTAGAGTTTCCCACATCTTGGTGATGCCACTTCTGGTTACATAGCTGAAAGTTACATCAACAGCATCAGAAGATCACTAATTCATGCCCCCCCCATTTCCCCCTGCTACCCCATTGAGTGCTGGTGGGGGATAGAGGAGTGCTAGCGAGGATTCCCCTGCCAGTGTCAGGCAATTGGCAATTGTAGTTGTAAGGAGTGGGGGAAAGTTTCAGGTGGCTGGCAGGAGAGACACACAGGTAGGTGGTAACATTTGGCCTCACAAGAAGCTGTAGCAGGCCACTGCAGCACAGTACAGAAACTTTCTCACTTCAGCTACCTTGCAGTTGCAAAATTGTTTGGTAGTCATTGCACTTGGATGGCAGCAAACCAAACAGACCCAAGTCTCAGCTCACAAATGATCACAGCTGTCAAATATAGTATGTTTGCGAACCAAACCTGTTTGCAGTGACATTCACACCATCCAAAGCTGTTCACTAATGGAACAAGCTGCTACTTCCAAGAGAGTTACAGGAGGTTCCTCCTTAAAGATATTCTGAAAAAAATTCAACAGTGTTTTGGCTTGAAACACACATTTTGTATTTCCACAAGGGGATCAAATAGATCAACTGGGAGGACCCCCATAGCAACCTTTGGACTCCATAAACCTGTATGACATCTTACAAGAACATGAGTAAAATACAGGACAAGCTAGAGTGTAGGATTACAGCATGGGAATTATATCATTCCCTTTAATGTCCATCATGCACTTTGACTCAAGCAAACCTACCACTTTGTCAGAGTGGAATACAGACTTGAGAATTCATCCCAGAGAAAAGAGAGCAAATGAATAAGAAGAAGCAAACTGGCATGAATAAGAAGAAGAAAACTGGCATGAAACAATTTGGTGAGTGGGTACAACAGATCCCCACAAGGAAGGTTGTTCACTGCAAGGTGAAAGCTTCCCTCCTACTTGTTCCTGTTCGACTTGCCAAATGGAAACTTAGACAGGATATACAAGTATCCCGTACAAATATGACAGGATGCCAGATTAACAAGGAAGAAAATGGGAGCTAAAGGGAGGTAAACCAAAGGAAATCATCCAAAAGACAACTAACTTGGTTGGCAGAAGAAGCCTCCCAACATCAACTAGGTCTATATCATTCTCTGATTTTGATGTTGATTAGAGGCAGCTGAACAGAGTGATGAAAAAATGCAGTCGTCCAGTACCTATTCACCCCTCACACAAACACACACACACACATTCTTGTTGCTGCTCTTCAGCCACATTTTCCTCCTCCTCCTTTGCTTTTCTTTAGCTTTGTTTGCCTCAGCTGCCATTGAAGCCAGTTGGTTGCAGTAAATGCATTTTTGAGTTTCCATGACATTATGATATCAAACATAGCATTATAGTATCACTGAAAATATTGCATGAATTGCCAGAGCCAACACGGTAGAATGCTAATGTGGGTAAATGAAACAAAGGACTGGGCCAAAAAACAAGAACTAGGAAAATGCATCCAAGTCAAAACAGCACCAAAATGACACAAATGAGTTTGTAATATGTTGGGATGCTGGCAAAAGTTCATCTTCCTTTAGTATGGAGTACAAGGTCCAGCCACTCATCATATTCACTAATACTTGTCTTCAAAGGGAAGTGAGCATTACAGCTCCCAGATTCTTCTCTGGCTTAGATAGTACACCCAAGCCAAAGGAAAGTTCCCTTTCCCCTCACCTCCCTACTTCCGACTTTGCTGCTGCTGCTGCTACTACAGAGTCATGCACTGGTAGCAATGGCAGGAACTGAACTAGTCATCTGGCTGGCTGAGATTTGAAAGATTTTTCCAGCCTCTCTCTTCTATCCTTCTGGCCCTCAAGCCCATTCCCATCTTTCAGATACACAGCATATATGGTACTTAGTACATTCTGGGGAGTGTAGTTCCTAGAATGTCTGACAATTGATGTCTCAGAGCCAAACTACAAGTGACGTCTTACACAGGTTGGACACTAGTCGGCTTCCCTCAAGTTTTGATGGGAAATGTAGGCATCCTGGTCTTGCAGCTGTAATGGAGAGCCAAGCTGTAAAACCAGGGTGCCTACATTTCCCATCAAAACTTGAGGGAAGCCAACTAGTGTCCAACCTGTGTAAGACGTCACTTGTAGTTTGGCTCTTAGATTTCACAGGGTACCTTGAATGAACAGCTGGGGGAAGGGAGGAGAGAAAGAGGCAGAGATAATATTTATTTCTCTCAGGTAACCAGCCTGCACCAACCACTGTTTCAAGACAGGAGGACTTCAGCAGGGTATAATGCCATACAGTCTACCCTTCAAGGCAGCATTTAATCCAGGGAAAATAATCTCTGTGGAGATTAGTTGCAATTCTGGGAGATTTCAGGTCCCACCTGGAGACTGACTACCCTAGATGAAGATGTTTGTTGAGGCACACACAGCTCCATCGTATTCCTCAATACACATGTGGAACACAGTGATTTTCCGAGTGTTTTGATTAATCTGAGGTATTTGCCCATTTCCTTCTAGAGATAGGGGAGGTTCCCCCAGCTCATTTGAGACAAACCAACAAATAGCTCAGTTTACTTGAGCCTCATTTTGACGTGAGACAGAGAGAAGCTTGTCCACCTCTAGAAAGTAGATAAAATTACCAAAAATGTATGGAAGTTGTCAAGATTCATTGAAAAGAATAAAAAGGGGTCTTTTCTGTTCAGTCCTAACACAAATTTGCATTGAGGTGTCAGATTATTTGATAACATATATACGTGTGTGTGACGATTCCTTGACTCAACATGTTAGTATTAGGGAGTATTTGGGATTGGGAACATGCAAGGTCCGCTCACATTCCATTTACCAGTGACACACAGCCTATATGATGACAGGCTGTTTGTCTGTTAATCGATTGATTTGTGGCTGTTCAGCAAGTTGTACAATACAGCTCATCAACTTTTCATGCAGTGATGGCCATTTAAAAAAAAAACCTGAGGTTTTTTGAAAAGTTTTGTAAAAAAACAGTAATTGCTATTTCACCAACTATCTATAGCCACAATCTCTGAATTCCCAGCTTTTTCCCCCTTTTCTTTTTTTAAAGTGTTTTTGTTGCGAAGTTATAAACGGAACAATGCATAACTTCACAAAGAAAAGGACTAGAGACTTACCTTTTTTAAAAACAAAAGCAAGCTGGAAATTTGGTGAACCTGACATAGAACATTAGTGTGCCATAGTACAAATCCCTCCAGTGGAAAATGCAGGGAATATGGTGACTTGCAGTGTGGATGCAGCAATAGACAGCTAAATTAATCACAAATCATATAAATTAGTTATAGATAAATCCTGGTCTGCATTGTTCATTTATCTAGCCCTTAGCTATATCAATGGTTACCACCAGTCTCTTTGGATCATCAGCATTTTGCACATACACAGTTAGTGGGGTAGACGGGAGTGCAAACTTGTTTTGCAGGTTTTCAAATTGTTCAGTGTAAACCAATCAGGCCAGGTGATCAGATCATGCCTGCTTATTGCATTCAAACACCATAAGTATGACTGGTGAACGTATTTTATGTGAAACTTGTGGTCTTCCCTAATTAGTATAGGTAAATGAAGTGTGAGTATGTTTCAGTTAAGGGCAAAGTGGGAAACTATTGGTCACATTACTATCCTAAGTTTTATACTGGTTTCATACTTCATGCACTTGGGTAACTTCATTGTGCAAGATGGGCTTGCCCACATTAGTACCTTGCCCCTTTGGGGCGATGTATCAGATCTCCTGTCATTTCTGGCCCCCAAACGGCCTTAGATAGGGAGCAGGATTTTTGTCCACTGGCACCTTAGAAACTATCAAGATTTCCAGATTGTAAGCTTTCGAGAGTGAGTTCCCTTCCTCAGACATGAGTATGAATAGAGATCCTTGAGCCTTTATATCCCAGCCAAAGGTGGGTGGGATAATACAAGGGAGGGCACCAGGATGTAAAGGTACAATGCAGCTGATTAGAGCAGAAATTAGCATCTGTAGTGAGATAAGAATCCTAAATCTCTGTTCAGCCCAAGAGATGAGGTCCATTGTTCTAAATAAACTCCGTTTCAGCAATCTCACTTTTGTAATTTCCCCTTGAAGTTTCTCTGTTTGAGGATAGTCACTTTTAGGTCAGCAATAGAATGTCTTGGAAGATTAAAATGTTCTCCCACTGGTTTTTGAGTGTTGTGATTTAGTTGAGTTGAGTTTATTCAATTTTTAGCCCACTCTCCCCACAAGCAGGCTTAGGGTGGGTCACAACAACAACATTTCTTATATCATATTTATGTCTATTTATTCTTTTGTGTAGAGACCAATGTGGAGAGTAGCAGGTCATTGCTGACACTTAGCCTATATGACATTGGAAGAGGAACAAGTGAATGATCCTGAGATGGTATAACTGATGTTGTTAGATTCAGTGATTAAATTTTCGGAGTAAATATGGGGACAGAGGGCTTCTTGGTTTATTGCAGGCTCTGGTCCCAGAGTCCGTGTCAATGTTGGGAAGTATATTATTATAAGTGAGAAGTTGTTTAAGCTTAGGAGGCTGGCTATGGACAAGGTTTGCTTCCTAACTCTTGTGAGAGAAGAGCATCGTTGCTCAGCATAGGTTGCAAGTCATTGATGATGCATTGAACTGGTTTGAACTGAAAGCTACATGTGACCACCAGTGCTGTTTTATTGTTTCGTTTGACAACAATACCAAGGAATAACCTGTCTTGTAGCAGGTTATTCCTGGGTATCATTCTGGCTTTTTCATTCTGTTTCCTTAGGGCATCAGGTGGGTATTGTAATTCCAAAACTGTCTGTTGTAGATCCTGCAGATGAGAATTTCTGTCAGAGGAACTGGAACAGGTGCAGTTGTAATGTAGAGCTTGGTTGTAGATAATGGATTGTTTGGTGTGTTTGGGATGGTGACTGGAGGCATGTAGATATGTTTGCGGATTGGTATGCTTCTGGTATAAGGTGGTTCATAACGAACTGTCACATATTTATACAATAGTATTTAGAAAATTAACTGCCAGTGTCTACTGCTGTCCAACGTGGCTACCCATCTAACATAGATAGGGAGCATTCTCATCTTCTTCCAGCCCCTGTCTACAGCAGCCAAAAGCAGATTAGTAGTTCAAGATTTAAATTACTTAAAGCAAAGTTCCTTCAGATATTTTACTTCACAGCTTAGGTGTACAGACTTTTACACACAGCACTCTTTTGCTTTTACTGCAGACCCAGGGTACTCCACAGAGTCCAAACCCTCTTTCCAGACGCTGGGCAGGAATTATTCTTCTACTAAAGACATAACCTTGTCCTTTTGGCTGAAGTGGAGTCTTCTTTTACTATCCATTTCCTCGGCCAACCACACACTTCCAGTTCTATCCTGTCTCAGTAAAATTAGTGCTGGTTTTCCCACATCTTGTGAGAGATCAAGGTACAGTCCAACAAGTAAAATGCTGATTTCTGATTCCCATGCACTGGTCAGCCTTGCTCAGGTGCTGCTATACAGCTAATCTGTAAAAGCTTGAGTTGTCACTATGATCTCTGCCCACCACTAGAGCAGCTATCAGTCATAGGGAACCCCTCTGTCCTCCATATATTCATGTTATCAGAAATATGATGAACATACTACTGGACATGGACCAAATTAGTAGCATACCAGTAAATAAAAAAACCCTCCAACTTTACACAACAGCCCATACACACTCATGGCATTAATGAGGGTAAATGTATAAAGGCTCCACAAACAGTTGCTCAGTTAAGACTGTTCATGTAACCCTGTTGAAGGGGTGCTGGAAGTTCTCCAGACTGGAAAATTCCTTCTTTGCACAGTGGTTGTGGTATTAGGACAGTTTATATAGATACTGAGAACTGTGGCCCCACCTTATGGTTGCCAGCTCTGGGTTGTGAAATTCCTGGAGATTTTGAGAGTGAAGCCTAGGGAGGGTGGGGTTTAGGAGGGGAGGTGCCTCAGCAGGGTACAATGTCATATTGTCCACCCTCCAAATCAGCCATTTTTTCCAACGGAACTGGTTGCCTAGAGATCAATTGTAAATCTGGGGGATCCCCAGCCACCATCAGGAGGTTGGCAACCCCATTCTACCCCATGAGGAAAACTTGGATATAAGATCGTAATTAGAGATGGGCATGATCCAAAAAAAATTAACAATCCAGCTGATCGTGGATCGGCGCCGGTGACGATCCCGAATTAACGATCCACACCGGTCATCTCCCGTTCCCAAGCCGTGGATCGTGGATCATGGAGGAAAAAGTGGGCCGCGCTGCTATTCTCAGCTATGTGGGAAGGTGGGTGGCGGCCGCCAGACCTGGTAGGCATGGGGAGGCGGCGACGAGCCACACTCCAAACAGCTGTTTCAGGGGGATTCCAGCAGCCCATGTTGGGGCCCTGTTCACCCTCCCTCAGCAACACAGGAGGTCTGTGTTTGGCCGTCAGAGCTGCCTATCAGGGTTTGCAGGGATGAGATTGGAGTGCCCATGGCTACAGAACACCCCCTTCCCCCTCCCTCCCCTGGGTGTCTTCTACCAACTTATGACTGCTTTGCTGCTCTGTGGTTGGAAGGAAGCCCTGCTGATCAAGGAAAGCTGGGCTTCCATTCGGGTTTCCAGGGCGACAGAAGGAGGGCAAACAGAGCCCAGGCTTTCCCCTGGCTCCGTTGCCAGGTGAATAGATTGCTGACGCCTGAGTGTCTGGATCCCCAATCCGAGCCCAAACGCAATGATCCAGGCCTCTCCCGATCGCTGGATCATTGGCTGTGGATGATCACGATCCGCCGGATCACAATCGCGCGATCGCCATTATCGTGGGTTTTTTTCGATTGTAATGCGGATCGTGCCCATCTCTAATCGTGATTACCCCAAAGTCACCCAACAAGCTTCATATCACAATGGGATTTTGAACAGATTTTTCTGACTGTAATCAGACTTCTCACCATTATACCACATTGGTCCTGCACAATTTTCCAGTTGCAAATCATCCCCCACCCACCCACCAATCCCCAAACTCTTCTATTTGCCTTTGGGAGGAAAACGTATGTACATTATGTGCCATCAAGTTGCCTCCAACCTATGGCAACCCTATGAATTAAAGACCTCCAAAATGTCCTATCATTAACAGACTTGCTCAGATCTTGCAAACTAGAGGATGTGGCTTCTTTTATTGAGTCAAGCCATCTCATTTTGGGTCTTTCTCTTTTCCTCCTGCCTTCAATTTTTCCTAGCATTATTGACTTTTCCAGAAAGTCTTGTCTTCTCATGATGTAACCAAAGTAAGACAGACTCAGTTTTGTCATTTTAGCTTCTAGGGAGAATTCAGGATTGATTTGATCTAGAACCCACTTATTTGTTTTTTGGCCATCCATGGTATCCGCAAAACTCTCATCCAGTACCACATTTCAAATGAATCAATTTTCTTTCAGTCAGCTTTCTTCACTCTCCAACTTTCCAGCATAGTAATGGAGAATAGCATAGTTTGGATTATTTTGGTCTTGGTCCCTAGGAAGACAATCTTATCTTTAAGGATCTTTTCTAGTTCCCTCAAGGCTGCTCTTCCAAGTCTCAATCTTCTTCTGACTTCTTGGTTACAGTCTCCCTTTTGGTTGATGATTGAGCCAAGGAATGGAAAATCTTGAACCATTTCAATTTCCTCATTGTCAACTTTAAAATTGTTAAATCCTTAGTAGTCGTTACTTTGGTTTTCTTGATGTTCAATTGTAATCCTGCTTTGGTGCTTTCTCCTTTAACCTTCATCAGTAGTTATTTCAAGTCTTCATCATTTTCTGCCTGTAACGTAGTATCATCTGTGTATCTGAAATTGTTCATGCTCCTTCCACCAATTTTCACTCCACCTTCTTCTAAATTTAATCTATCTTTTCTTATGATATGCTCTGAATAGTGGTTGAAAAGGTAGGGAAAATAATATACATCCTTATCTGACACCTTTGCCAGTTGATAACCATTCTGTTTCCACATATTCTATTCTAACAGTAGCCCCTTGTCCAGGTTACAGGTTGTGCATCAACACAATCAGATGTTGTGGCACTTCCATTTCTTTTAACATCATTCATAGCTTTTCATGATCTGCACAGTTAAAAAATGAAACCCTGCCCTCAAGTTGACTTATGTCAACTCCAGGTGGGGTTTTAATGGCAAAAGTCTAACAGAGGTGGTTTGCCATTGCCTACCTTTGCAATCCTGGTCTTCATTGGAGGTCTCCCATCCAATTACTAATCAAGGCTGACCCTGCTTAGCTTCATGAGGACTGACAAGATCAGGCTTTCCTGGGCTATTCAGGTTAAGCCATCATAAATTTGCAATGTGATCCCTAGTGCCTCTTCCTTTTCTAAATCCAGCTTGAACATCTGGTATTTCTTATTCCATATATGGTAAGAGTTTTTGCTGTAGAATTTTATCATTTTACTTGCATGGGAAATTAAGACAATGGTCCAATAGTCGCCGCACTTTTTGGCATCCCTTATTTAAAAGAATTGGAATGTATACTGAGTGTGGGCCATTGTTTTATTTCCCATATTTGTTGACAGCTACTTGTTAAGATTTTGATGGATTTTGAGTGCAGTTTTCACTTCACCTTCTAAGATTTCTGGTTCTTCATCAAAAGATTCTTCTTTGAAGGTATCTGTCATCCTTCCATTTCTTCAATATAGTTCTTCAGTCTACTGTTTGCATCTTTATTTTGTCCTGATCGGATACTGTATTTCAGCATCCTTAGCCATGGTTTGAATTTCCCTTTGATTTCTTTTGGAACAGATCTCTCGTTCTTCCTTTTTTGTTGTTGTCTTATATTTCTTTGCACTGGTTATTATAATAGATTTCTTTGTCTCTGCATGCAAGTTGCTGAAAAGCTGCATTTAGAATTCTGAGTCTCTTTTTGTCACCTTTTGCTTCTTGTCTGTCTTAGGAGTTTTAAGAGTTTCCTCAGTCATCCATTTAGGCTTCTCCTTTCTTATAACAACAACAACATTCGATTTATATACCGCCCTTCAGGATGACTTAATACCCACTCAGAACGGTTTACAATGTATGTTATTATTATCCCTACAGCAAAATACCCTGTGAGATGGGTGTGGCTGAGAGAGCTCTGTTGCCAAGTAGGCCCCCTCTCCTGCTTTAAGGCCTGCCATGAACTGTGTTAAAGTTTCCTGCGTTGCTGTTTTACTACTACACAAAGATTGCCCTGCACGTGTGTGTTCTGTTACACGTGTCAGTTTCCTGCCTGCGTGTTAATGACCTTGCTGCTGCAATAGACTGTGTAGTTCCCTGACTCCATGTTTGGATAACTACAAAAAGGACTCTTTTCCTGGGCAGCCCTGCCCTGACCTGTATCTGGACTTCCCAGTGTGTGTTTGGACTTTTATTACAAGTATGCCCCATGCCTGCATTGCCATCTGCCACGGACCGTGCCTGTTCCCTGCTTTGGACTGTGTTTTGTGTGCTGTTCCCCCTGCCTCCATGGAAGCCTGCCTCATATGGGCCCAAGCCGCTGCTAGCAGCCGGGCGCCTGCCGGGGAAACCTCCAGCGAGCCTGGCTAGGCGCTCCCTGGTCAGTTCCCGCCTGGAGCCTCCCGCGGGCCGGTCCCCGAGCTCGCCCTTGCTACCGGGCAGCCTGCTGTCCAGCCCCAGCCATGCCCAGCCGGCATCCATGTTCTCAGGCAGCCAGAAGACCCAGGGAAGAAGACTGCTTTGGGAAGCCATTTCAGCGAAGCAGGCACACCACGTCCGCAGCAAGAGTACCTCGCCCCGCTCTGCATATCTTAGGAGCCGCCCCGGAGAAGGAACTAAGTGCCGACCATCCCAAGCACTTAGAGAATGCATCTCAAAGAAACCTCCGCATTCCAGAGCTGATGACATCAGGACAAGCCCTGTCCGCTGGAACATCCTTTCAGCCCACTTGGATTTCCCCCTCCCTCTTTTGTCCCCTCTTCCTGAGGTGTCACTTATCACAATCTGATTACCAAAGTGGCCCATCCAAGCCATTCAGTAACCCATTAGAACCTTTGTCTTAATCTGTGAGAACCACCAAGTACAGCACCAGCCCCAGGGTACGTTTTGGGGTATTTAAGCCGGTCTCCCAGACCGCATGGTGCGCGTGCCATCCTATCTAGAATCCCTTGCTGTCCGTCTGTGGTCCCAGTGCTGGCATTGGGCCACCTCGCTGTTGTGTCTCTGCTTTGCTTCAGGATTGTGAGTATTCCCCACCATCGTTGGGAACCCGCTAATGCGAAAGTCTCTATATTTCATACTCTGTATCTCCTAGATCTTGTATGCTTTCTTGTGTGTATGTGCAAGTTCAGGCTTACGCCACACTATTAGTGAAATACATGTGTTTGGAAACTATTTGTAGTCTGCCTCTTTTTCACTAGAGTGTCTGGAATCAGGACCTCCGTAAACACAGGTTAAGATCCGCGCTAATTTTAGTTACAGACTGCTAAAGCTAATTTCCCCCATTAATAAAAGCAGTTCTGGTAACAGCTCCTAGAAGCTGTGACTGATCCAAGGTCACCCAGATGGCTTCAAGTGGAGGAGTGGGGAATCAAACCCGGTTCTCCGGATTAGAGTCCCGCGCTCTTAACCACTACACCAAATTGGCTACATGAATAGTCTTTGCACATTCTTCCTTGGTAATATCTCTGTTTTCAGCCCATAGTTCTTCTGGGTCATGATGATCAATTAAAATCTGTTCTTTACATGGTCTTTAAATTCTTCAGGAATATTATTTTGGCACTATAATTACGTAAGTGTTTCTCTTCAGCTTTATTCTAATTTTTGATATTAGCAACTTGTTATTTGTATCACATTCAGCTCCTGGTCTCGTTTTAGCAGAGAAATAGAATTTATTTGGCTTCTGTATTGGCCCCCCAGTGATTTCCATGTATACAATAATCTTTTTGATTGCCTTAAGCATGTGTTGGCTTCACAAAATTCTATGAGTCACTCTCCTGCTTCATTTCTTGATCCTAGATCAAATTTTCCAACAATGTTTGATTCTGCTTTGTCTCCTACTTCTGTGTTCCAGTCACCTATAATTATCAGCATATCTTATCTAGGTGTATAATCAATTTCTTCTTTGAGACTTGGAGACTCCATGAAGTCTGATGAATATTAATCAGTTCAACTTTGCGTTATAACTCTTGACTGCTTGTGCTATATTTCTCCTCACTATTAGAGCAACACTGTTTGTTTTGAGTTTGTCATTTCTGCAGCATAACACTGTATGGTTTACTGACTGAAAATGTTTTGAGTCAGTCCACACTCACACCCAGGATTACAGTGTTTAAATGTTCCGTTTCTTGTTTTATGATTTCTAGCTTACTTGGCTTCATGCTTTTCACATTCCGTGTCGCACTGCTTTGGACATTCTTTTTGCATCTATTCACATCCACAACTAGGAGTCCTTTTGGCTTTAATCCAAACCAATAATTAAGAATAGTGCTATTGATATTTGTCCTCAGCTCTTCCCCAGTAGCCAACTCAGTGCCATCTAACCTGGGGGCTCTGCTTAGGGGTGTGCAACAAAAAAAAGATTCAGGTTTCCCACTTCGGAATTTCTGAAGTTGGAAAAAGAGTTGGAAATAAGTGATTTCCAAAGCAGCAAGCTGCTTCAGAAATCACTTATTAACCCGCTTCGGTATGCTCCATAAAGATTCAGAGCACACCGAGAAACTTTCAGCCCCGCTGCTTATTTTATCTGTTGGGAGGGGGTCAAGGGGGTCCCCTCCTCCCCCTCCCATCTGGTGAGGGGGAGGAGGAGATTCCCTCCTCCACATCCTATAGGGTGAAATAAGTGCAGGGGTGGTAAGTTTATTCTGCTGCTTGCTTCAGCTAACGTGTGGGGGAGTCTCCTCCTCCTCCGGTCAGCAGAAGCAAGCTGCGCTGGGTTTGAAAGCACCCCTTTCTAACCCAAAGCTTTCCGGTGATCCAATTAGCTTCTGAAAGCTTTGATTCGATATTTCTGAATCACATCAGCAATGCTGGGCTCGATTTGGGAATCCTGAATCTTTCCAATTTGGGCCAATTGTTTTTTTTTTCCAAATTGGAATCCCAAATTGCACACTCCTAGTTCTGTCTTCCAGAACTGTATCTTCTTTCATTTTAGATTTTAAAAATTCCAAATGCTATGTCTCTCCCCCCTCCCCCCCCACTGGCCCAGGCTTCTATTATGGTGGGCAATTTGCAGTACTATCCTAAACATTTATATGAAGAAATAAATCACGTTGAAATCAATGGGCTTAGACTGGAGTAACTCTGCTTAGGATTGCACACTGTTAATCACTGATATCATGCCCTTTGGGTGTTGCAGCTTCAGGCATAGGTTATTTCTATCAACATCTTATATAGTAATTGCAGGTTGTTTCTGTTTGTGTGGTACAAGGGTGGGGGGACAGCCTTTCCCTTTGGGATGCCCTGTCCTTTCTTGAAATTTTGCATTTTCATTAGTCAAAACATCTCCAACATGAAACTTCCTGAAACTTTTGAGAGCAGCTTTGGGGCCTGGCCTAGATCTGTGAAGGAAAGAAATGGAGACCTCTCGGCTTGGGTCACTGCTTTGAAAAATTAATTAAATTGAGTGTCAGCTTGATGGGCACAGGCATGAAACACAGCAGTGGACAAATAAGGCACCAAGCTCAGGAGAGCAGAGGGCCCTGAAGTTAAAAAAAGGGGGGGGAGGATGAAGGAAAAAGATTATTGAGTTTTAATTTCAATCCAGGATAATCTATCTCTGAAATGTGGGTTTTCTAAATGAAGTAGTGTCTTCCCAAAATCCAGCAGCGTCCCTTGAGAGAAGTGACTGAAATTAGATGAATATGCAGGACCAAACATCAGGCTACATAAGCAGAATGGAATCAAGTGTGGGTGGGAGGGTGGGGGGTGTTTAAAAAAAATCACAGAGCATGTTGCCATGCACTAGAAAGCAAATCTTACATGGGAAAGGGAGAAATAATAAGGCATGGAGAACAACAGTATTAAGAATGCTGTGAGAAAATCCTGAGGTAATGGAGCCTGTTGTTTGCAATATAAATTTAAATTCGCTATAGAGGGGAAGACTCCTTTTATCTAGTAACACTGTCATTCTTTGAGTAGCTAGAAAGCAGGAGCTATGAAGTGACGCCAAATTTATTTTTGAAATATATGGGGGTTGTTTATTTTTGGAGCTTATTTTCAATTCCTTTTAAATTTAAGATACTTGATTTACTGTGGTGCTGTTATCTTACTACCCCCCTCCCCATTTCACCAACTTTTCTAGTGTGGGAGGGGGGCATGGGGAATACTGTTTTGACAGTTTCTAGGAATGATGTTTGTGATATAGCTGTGTTTGTTAAGCAGCTGTTCTCCACGTGTAAAGTGAAACTCTATAGAGAAGTGCTAGCCTATTTACTATCAGTGTTATTAACATTCTTAAGCATATAGGAATGCCACTGAGGAGTGTAATAAAATAGGAAATTCCTTCTTTGGCCAGTTTCTCTTTTATATAGTAATTTAGGGGTTCTGAAGAAAAGACATTTGAAATGAAAATTCCCAATTCCAAACTACAGAAACATTCGTGATTTTGTTAGAGCAGCTGAAGTGCCAAATACTGGAAACCTAAGCTTTCTAGAACTCTTTAACATGAAAATGTTCAAAGAAAACTGCAAAACCTGAAATATATCTCCCTCTTCCTAAAATTCTTTGCTGCTAATCTTTCCAACTTTCTTCACTTGAGTCCTATAATTCAGGTCCCCCAGAAAGCCCAGGTCATTTCTAATGCCATTAAAATAACTCCTATTCAGTCCTTTCTGACTGCAGCTCTTGATCTGAATTAGAAGTTGCTTCTAAAGTGTACTTGATTTTAGGGCAGATTGGGTGTGAATTTTCCTACTGGTACTTGACCTGATTCTATAAAAGGGGAGTGGTTACATTTGTCAGCCACAGCTGGCTAACCCTCAGGAGCAAGTGTGTGTGTGGGGGGGGGGGTAAGCATGCCACCATGCAACATCTCTTCTGGCATCAAACCAGAAGTGATGCCATCAAACTGGGGATGATGCTGTAGAATTTGCCCAAAACTAGAGTTTTGGGTAAATCCTAAAGTGTTGCCCCCAGCATGATGGCATCACTTCTGGTTTGGTGGCAGAAGTGGCATCGCACACTGGTGCAATACTGGCACCCCCTATTTTTACCCATTTTTCCTCTACTGGCCTGTGAAGTACAGCAGTTCTGGCCTACCCAAGGAGTGGTTCTTGAATACCACTGAGTGTAGAACATGCCACATGGTGTCCTCGACATGGTGACACCGTTGGGAGCTGGGACCCACACAGCAACAACTAGGAATTAACTGATGTTGCCTTTTTTTTTTACTCCTTTGATTATGTATGTTGTTCTCATCAGTTTTGGTTTGCCTGATTTTCATTGCTACTCTTGATGTTTCTTTTCTATACCTTTATATGCCATTACTCTGCAAGTGATGCAAATATAATATTCATAAGCACATTCATGTTAATGGGGGTGAGGATCAGCTTAAAGAAATTGGTACAAAACTTAAGATGCACAAGTCCATTTCTCACAAAGGAAAAACAAAATGTAAATGGAGACTTTCAAATCAAAAATTTCAAAATTTAGTTATACCCCTTTTGCTAATTTCATTGATAGAGTTCCTTAAGGGAGATCTGCATTTTTTCAGATCTGTATCAGATGTCTGCTTGTTTTCAAATCTATACAAATTTGCATTTGCATGCCCGATTGCATTGTTTATTGAATGTCCTGGCCATTGATCACATTGACTGATACTGTGTAATTCACCTTGAGCCTCAGTGAGAAAGACGGAGTATAAATAAATAAATATGTAAATAAACACTTGTTGATACTGCCAAAATGCTCACAAAATTCTCTCAGATAAACCATTCTCTTGTGTTCTATTGTTTTCTACTTTACCAAGTCAATATTTTCCATTAAGCTCAAATACAAATGGGTTGACAAAAATATACTTTGAAAGGACTGGCAATGGGTTAAGAAAAATAGCAAACATAGATCAAAAGACCTTGGCTTAATAATTTCTTCTCTCTCACTGGGAAATAGAAGCACAAATAGACATTTCCTTGTATTAGAGCAAGTCTATGATAACTGGCCACCTGAGGAGCTTCTGCCAGTGTGCTGAGCAGCAGGGAATTTGGGAGAGAATGAAGAGAGCCAGTTCGGAATTGACTATAAAGGAGGAAACAAAGCTTGCTTGATGAGCAATCTCATGTCACACAGTAGGGGAGAGTTCTGAGGGGGTCATTGCTTGATCCCATTGCTATTTCCATGTAATAGAGACAGAAGATTGCAGCTGCAACTTTTCTGAGGAGTTTGCTGAGGAAGCAAAATTGAGGCCAGCTCCAAAGAGCTGAATAATACTTCGATTTACAGCCTTATAAAGGTTGGATTTAAGTTGATTTATTTCCAGCATAACATGGGAATGGATAGCAGCTATCCCAGGCTAAAATGAATTGACCTATACTGAATACTTCAAAATGAGTTCCCCAATGTGGAGCATATTCATGTGTGATCGAGTTTCCCCACTCACCTCAATGCAAGGGTCAGATGTACACATAAATCCTGTTACAAACATGGAACTATCTCCTGTTTAAGCGCACACAGAAGCTCATCTCAGAATGGTAGGAGTAAGCTGTTGTGTTGTATAGTCAACACAAAATTTGGGCAAGCATTTGAAAAGGCTTGTATTTGAAAATATGACATTCTAGGATTACCAGCCTCCAGATGGTAGCTGAAGATCTCCTGGAATTATAGCTGATCTCCAAGCCACAGAGATCAGTTCACCTGGAGAAAATGGCTGCTTTGGAGGGTGGACTCTATGGAATTATATAATGCTGAGGTCCTTTTCCTCCCCAAATCCTGCCTTCTTCAGGTTTCACCCCCAAATCTCTAGGAATTTCCCAACTTGGGGCTGGCAACCCTATGAGGTTCCCTCATCCTTAAACAACATAAATTGCATCAGATGCATTTTTAAAATTCCAAAAACAACCAACTAGTTTATTTACTTTAGAGGGGAAAGGTCAGGTAAAATCAAAGGTGGAAAATTTCTGAGGGAATTCAACACACACACACACATCTGAGGTAAAATCAGAACGTGCACAGACTTCAGTTCTTATGCTCTTCACAGATTATTTAAAGGCTTATGTGTTGAGGCTTTGCTTCCCTTGTTTTTCCACAAGCACTCTAGTATACTTTCTTTTAGTATTCTTTTAGGAATGCTGGTACCAACTTTCTAGTACCCCAGTCCCCTTCTCTTCACACATTTGTGCTTTCCTTCAGTCATTAACTGAATCTGAAGGTCTCCTCAGACAGTTTAGAGATGGGCATGAACCAGCCTGGTTCGTGGGTCATGAACCAGTGGTTCGTGGAAGCTCGTTTCCACGAACTTCCATGGAACTGGTCTACTGGTTCTGTTTGGTTCATTTTTAAAGGACAATGCCCCATTCTGTGCCCCTGCAAAGCGGCAGGGAAAGGGGCAGTTTAAATAGCCATTTCCCCGCTGCTTGGAGTGGCAGGGAAATGGTCATTTAAACTTTTCCTGCTGCAGCAGGTCCCTTTAAACTATCAGCTGGCAGGTGGCAGGGGGGATCCCGCATCCCCCCCAGCCCACACACCCCCAGCCCCCCCCCCCCACTTACCATGGGGGTTCTTGGTTCGTGGTGTTTTCACAAACCAGGAACCCCACGAACTGGGGCAAGTTCACAAACCAGTTCGCGGTTCGTGGGGTTTGAATGCCCCTTTCTGGCCACTTAGCTGCGGTAGGGAAAGGGGCATTTGATAGTTTAAAGGGCCCTTTCCTGCCGCTTGCAAGCAGCAGGTCCCTTAAAACTATCAGCTGGCATCCCCCCTGCCGCCTGCCAGCTGATAGTTTAAAGGGACCTGCCGCTTGTAAGAGGCAAGGTCCTTTAAATGGCCCAAATTCCACAAACCCCAGCCCCAGCTCCCAACCCCCCCAGCCCACCACTTACCTTGGCTCTGCTGCTGGGGTGGTGGAGGCTGCAGCCCAGCAGCAGCGGTTCTGGCCTTCTTCACCACCCTGCAGGCCTGCGGCCTCCACCTCCTCTTCCAGAGAGGGGCAGGAAGGGCATTTTTGGCCTTCTTCACTGCCCTGCAGGCCCGGGCAGCAGCAGAAGAGGCCAAAGCTCTCTGATTCTGTGAGAAAATTAACCCTTAACAGTCCTGCAGATGTGTGTGTATAGCACTTCCAGGCTTTTTAAAATGTGTAGTTCATCACAGAAGCATTAGAAAATTCAGATACATCTATCTTCTCACTCATCACCACTTACAAATTGAAACGAATCTGCTGAGATTAGACTCCACCTTTTAGTCTGTATTAAATCCTCATGGTAACTTACAACTTCAAAAATAACCATAAAGAAGCATAAAATCTAAACAACTAACATTAGGCAAGAAAACACAAAAACAAGGCAGAGAGCCAGCAGATCAGAGATCTTTACAGAAAAATGAGCTTAGTAGCTTATTTGTATGGGCCATTGGGAAAAAAATCATAAAAGCTAGTAATGGCTTGGTGAACCTCACAATTAAGGGTGCCTCTATGAGAAATTCCTTGCTTTTCATAATTACTAGTCTTGCCACTTATGGTCATTTAGAGCAAGCTTTTACAGGGCCAAAGGGTGAGGATTCATATGAGTACAAATGTACACATCTAAAATGTCAGAAATGGGAAAACTAAGCATGGAAATCATGCACATTGTCTCATATTGTAAAATGATCTAGTGTACTAAGCTTCCTCAGTAATCCAATATCAAATATGTTCATTCATAATATACAGGTTCTCCAAGATATGACAAGAATACACTGAAATTTAATAAATCTGAATTATGATCCAGAAGAGATTTTAATACACATACATCCACAAGATGGCATGGTAGCCTGATTGTTCTCTAAGAAGCTCAGGGTGTCAATTTAGCCTCACAACAATTGTGGAAAATAGTTTAAGATGAGACTGCAGACTAACAAGGCTACAAACATGAAACTAAGATGAGACGTAGTGATTTATCCAAGGCAACCTATAGGCAGAGTTGACAGCCAACTGGAGGGAGTTGTAGGAGGTGGGAACACACAAAACAGGCATCGTGACAATTGGCAGAAGTGCTGTTGCCTTGCACATAAACATTGTGGAAGAAAACTAACCCAAAACCCAATGATATGCTTGTGCTAGTTTCTAAAATTTCTTACACAAGCAGAAGCATGTGATCTGTTCTAAAAGCTGCATATCATATCACTGCAGGAATGCTCATGCAAGCATTTGTGGAACAGAACTAGGGAGTTTTTTCCCTTGGATCATAGTTCTTTGAATTCAAACACATCTCTTTTATTTTGCTTCAGTTTCCAGGGCTGATGAAATGCTCTCTCATTATTGCTTTCATGGACTCTGTAAAGCACAGGTGTTCAGCTTGTGGCAAAGGTGTCACTAACAGCACAAGCAACAGTGGCTGTGACACTCCTATTTCATAGTGTCTTACATAGAGAAGAACCTGTTACATGGATCCAGGTTTGTATTCCTGAGTACCCTACCTGTGTGGCAGTACTACCCAGCTCAGTAGACTAGAAGCAACCTAGAAGGAATCCATCAAGGACACAGAGCTGCTTGAGGAGTACAATTCCATCCTTTGGACTTGAGCTGTGGCACGTTTGTCCTATAAAGCTGATCACCGCTACTGTAAATGAAAGCAATTTTAAAAGGGGAAACAATAAGGAAAACACCAAACTACAAAAGCAACCATAGCGGCACAGACATGGAAGTTCAGATAATTTTCTATTCCCATCATAATGATTTTAAAAAACTAGTATCTTATTATTGTTAGCTGCCCTGAGCCCTTTCATGGGGAGGGTGGGATATAAATATAATAAAATAAATAAATAAATAATCAATTCAAAAAATTCAGGTGCATTATTTCTTCTTTCAATATGCTTGTACTTTGCAATGCTGATTCACTGATGCACAGATAACATTAAAATATGTATATTTTAAGAGGGAAATAATGTGAACAGGACAAAAAATGATACAAAAGTAAATATTTATTTATTTATGCATACTTTGATTTATAGCCTGCCCTCCCTACAAGCAGGCTCAGGGTGGGTTACAACAGCATCAAATATACATAAATACAATAAAATCTTAGTGTAAAACTAGTCTGTATATAAAACACCAATTAAATAGTACAAACAATTGACGGCATCCACAAACCCATTTAAAACGTGGCAGCTGTAGCCGGCAGTGGGCAAAAATATGCCAGAAAGGTAAGCAGAAAAGAACAGGCGGAGGGGGTGGGGGCAAGACGAAGGTGCCGCCCTCGCCTTAACCATAAGCTTGGTGGAACATCTGTGTTTTACAAACCCTACAGAAGTGCAGTAAGTCCCACAGTGCCTGGATCTCAAGTGGAAGAGTGTTTCATCAGTTGCCATTTCTGGGTCAATCTCAAAGGTGACCCTCCATAGAGCTACTATTTTTGTTCAGGTAAAATTAGAATTGTAGCATGGATTTTGGGGTTAAAATTTGTAATCTTATCTAGATTTAACATATATACCATTCCATACTACCATACAGATAATATATATTCAAAATATGTATCTCTAGGCCCTCCAAATTCCATCAATACAAAATAAGTGAACTTAATATGTATGTTGTTCTGTCATAAGAACATAAGAATAATAGAAGCATAGAGTTTGAAGGGGACTTACAGACCATCTAGTCCAAACCCTTGCCCAATGCTGGAACATCCTAAAGCACCCCCAACAAATATTCATTCAGCTGCTCTTTGAAGACTGCTAACGAAGGGGAACCCATCACATCCTTAGACAGCCGATTCTACTGCTGAATTACTCTTAATATGAAGAGGTTTTTCCTATTATTCAGCTGGTACCTTGCCTCCTGTAGTTTAAACTCATTGTTTTGAGTCCTATCCTCTGCTGCCAACAGGAACAGCTTCCTCTCCTCCTCTAAGTGACAGCCTTTTAAATACTTAAAAAGAGTAATCAGGTCTCCGCTCAAACCTCCTCTTCTCAAATTGAAAATTCCCAGGTCCCTCAGTCTTTCTTTGTAGGGCTTGGTCTCCAGGCCACTGATCATCCTGATTTCTCTCCTCTGTACCTGTTCCAATTTGTCCACATCCTTTTTGAAGTGAGGCCTCCAGAACTGCACATGATACTCCACATGGGCTTGACCAATGTGATATATAGTGGGAAAATGACATCCTGCGATGTGGATGTTATGCCTTTGTTAACACCCTAAGATCGTGCTCACCTTTTTTGCTGCAGCATCACACTGAGCGTTCATATTTAGCTTCCCATCCACTGACATCCCAAGATCATGTTCACACAGACTGCAACAGAGTAGTATATCCAGAGTAGTATATGGAGAACTAGGCACTTATCCATGTTAAATGGCATCTTATTAAAATCTACCCACTTTTCCAGTATGTTCAGATCTCATTGAATTCTATCCCTGTCTTCAAGGGTGTTTGCTACTCCTCCCAATTTGGTGTCATCTGCAAATTTAATTAGTAGTCCCTTCACACTCTCATTCACATCATTTATAAAAATATTGAAAAGCACTAGGCCTAGGATCGAGCCCTGTGACACTCCACTGGACACCTCCCTCCAGTCAGACATGATACCATTGCCAACTACTCTTTGGGTGTGGTTATCCAGGCAGTTCCATATCCATCTAACTATTCTAGAATCCAGTCCACAGTCCCCCAGTTTACCCATCTGAACATCATGAGGAACCTTGTTAAAAGCTTTACTGAAATCCAGATAAACTACATCAAGAGCATTCCCATGATCTTGATCATAGAATGAGATGAAGTTGGTCTGGCAGGACCTGTTGGGGACAAATCCATGCTGATTTCCCCATATCACCATGGCCGTTTCCAGACGGCTTACCTGCCTCCGGAACGTCGCGCCATCTTGCGGGGAAAACGCGAAATATCGCGTTTTCTCGCGCGAGTTTTGTGCGACGTCGCGCAAAACTCGCGCGAGAAAACACGATATTTTGCGTTTTCCCTGCAAGATGGTGCGACGTTCCGGAGGCAGGTAAACCATCTGGAAATGGCCCATGTTGTCCATCAGATCCTTGCAGATTGAAGCCTCTAATATCTGCTCCAATATCTTCCCTGGGAAAGTGGTCAGGCTGACTGGCCTGTAGTTCCCAGGATTGTCCTTTTTCCCTTTCTTGAAGATTGAGATAACATTTGCTTTCCTCCAGTATTCTGGCACATTAGCTGTCCCCTCCAAGAGGCTTGGAAGATGATCAATATAGAGTCTGCAAACTATTTAGAAAGTTCTTTAAGTACTCATGGGTGCACCCCCTCTGGCCTAGGGGATTTGTATACATCCAGGGGATTTATACACATCCAGTGCAGCAAGGTGCTTCTCCACAACTTTTCTGCCCATGTCAACTAGCTACCCTGGAGCCATGTGTGACGGACCTCCCTTCACTACCACACTCCAAGTCAGATTTTCCCACCAAAATCCAAGTTTGCCTGCTTTAGCTGAGAAGCCCCAAATAGCGTGTCTCTATTTGTGGTTTCAAAGGGTTTTTGTGTCCCACCTTGATAGCCCAGCCCAGAAGCTTGATGGGAGGAGGAAGCAGGACCCCTCTTCTTTTGTGTATGAAATGGCATTGGAGGATGAATAACGTTCAAAAGAAATAGAAATTTTATTGAACAGTCAGGGATGGAATAAGGAGAGTAAGGGAATGAAAGAGCTGAGGTAAAATTTGTTAGTAAAACAGAATACAGGCAATATAGTTTTCTGGAAGCTTTGTTTCTATGTTCTTAATCCTCAACAGTGAGAGGTGTTTTGTTTAATACTTTTGGTACGGCAACAATGTTTCCTCACAGACTTTCCTTTTACAACTCAGGTTTCCTGACATTAGTTCAAAACTGTTTTCCCTTTACAGCAGACCCGGGGTCCTCTTCGAAGCCAAACCCTCTCTAGACCCTGGACAAGATTTAATCTTCTTCACGTAAGATGTAACTCTTCTTCACTTGGCTTGAATGGTAGTCTCCACTTACTACCCAATCACTCTTTGTCAAAAACACGTGCCTAGTTTTATCATCGCTGTATAAATGGGTTTCAGCTTGTGCGGTCTTTTATACTTGGAATTCTTAACTAGAATTCCTTCTCATGTCAATGATGTTACAGTTCTGGCAAAAGATTTCCCTCACTCAAGAGGGGAACCTGTCTGATCTTCCCTATCAGACTCATTCACAAACTCTGAACCCAATATCTGTCGTCCTGAAGGCTGGTTCTGACTGGCCAATCAGAGAGGAGGGAGCAGCTTGTCAATCAAATTTTCATTCCAAGCAGTTGTTAACTCCTTCTGTTCCAGCTCTCTGAGAGCTGCACTTAAGGAACTTTCTTTAAAGTGCATTCTGTCACAACATGCTTTGCCTGCTATTATCTCTAGGTGGGCCTGTTCTCTCCTTCAGGGAGAAAACCGAGGTAGAGTAGGCATTGAGCCTTTCTACCTTCTCTTTGTCCTCTGTCAGAGTTTCTTCATTTTCACCCAGCAATAGAGGTATCTCTCTCTTCACCTTCCATTTGCTCCTCAAGTATCTCAATAATGTCTTTTTGTTCTGGTGAGCATACCTGGCCAATCTCAGCTCATTCCAAGTTTTGGCCTCCCTGATGGCTGCCCTACAGTGCCTAGCTATAATAATAATAATAATAACAACAACATTCGATTATATACCGCCCTTCAGGTCAACTTTCCACTGGGTTGTCACTTTCCTGACAATCAAGCCCTTTCCACACACATAGCACCATTCCAGCTCCTCTACGGCACTTTATGTTCTTCCTGAATAACTCATACCCATCTGCCACTGTATTCTAATCATGGGAATCATCGCACCATGTCTCTGTAGTGCCTAGTCATATATTTCTGTCTTCTTTAGTAGATCAAGTTCCTCCTTATTGCCCAAGCTTTGAGCATTAGTATATAGGCATTGGAAGCCTTGCAGCATTCCCTTTTCTTGACCTAGCCTTCCCAGGCCTTCTCAGGTAGGCCTCTGCTATATGCTCTTCTTCTTCCCTGAAATTCCTATGCTAGATGTCTCCATTTCCCTGCAATATTAGTTTAAAGCCCTCCTAGGCCCCTTCCAAATACATTCTTCCCTGTCCTTGATAGGTGAAGTCCATCAAATGCAAGCAGGTCATCTTCAAGAAAACATAGGCCATGTTCCCAGAATCCAAATCACTTCTGCCAACACCATAAACACAACCAGTACTTCACCTCCATAATTTTCTGTTACCATTTCATTCCTCTTCCCCTGACCAGCAGAATCAAAGAGAATGCCACCTATGCCTCCATTCCTTTCAGTTGCCTCTTGAGGGCTTCATAGTCAGCCCTTATGTGCTCAGTGTGTTCATGGCCATGTCATTTGTTCCCCCCATTCCTTTCAGTTGCCCCTTGAGTGCTTCATAGTCAGCCCTTATGAGCTCAATGTGTTCATGGCCATGTCATTTGTTCCTATGTGGAACATCACAAATGGGTAATGGTCTGTTGGTTTGACTAGCTTAGCCATCCAGTCTGCGATATCCCTGATTTTCACCCCTGGCAAGCAACACCCCTCTCAGGCCGTGGGCTCAGGGTCACATGACACTCCATACCCCTCAGCAGAAAGTCACCAATCACCAAGACTTTACCTTTCCTTCTAATGTTATTTGCTTGTAGATCCATGGCACCCCTACTTGTTCTTTCCGGTCCTTGTTGTTGTACATCTGTTAGTGATTCTGTCACTTGTACATCTGCCAATGATTCTGTCACATCAGCAAGGGCCTGGAATTGATTTCTCAGCTCCAGCAGCATTGAGTGCCAGCTTGCTCCACACCTTCTGGTTGTGCTGTTGATCTCTGAGGAAGTTCATTAGGAAAATATTCTGTTTTATTGTCCCTTCTACCACTCTTCTCATCCCTTTGAAGAGCCTGAAGACTTTTGTTGATGAAATCCTCTCCTTCTTTGATCTCTTGAAGGGTACCAATCCATTCCTCCAAGCTCCTCACTTTTTCTTCCAGTAACACTATCAGCCTGCACTTATTTATTTGTCATTTATATTCCGCCTTTCTCACTGAGACTCAAGGTGGATTACATAGTGTGAGATTAGTACAATCAATAGCAAAGACAAGGGCAGGCATTTCCATACAGTGTCAAGAACATTTCCATAAACAATGTCATAGGGTAAATGAATACAAGTTTACAAAGACATAGTATTAGCAAGGATCCAATATGGGGTTGAAGAACTGCTGAAACAGAACATAATCAATTTTAGGACTTTAAACATTAAACAACATGAAGCACAGGTAGTATATGGGAGTACATATTTAAAGCAACAGATAAAGCAACTTGTAACGAATGATGCCCTTCTTGTCCTCAGGGAGGAAGACAAACATAGCACACCCCTGACAGGTAACTGGTAATGGCTCTTCAGTAGCCATCGTCTCTCTAGCAGCCCACTCCTGTGCTCCTTCTCCCAGCCCAGCTGACATATCTCTGCTGGATCAGACCTAGTCTCCATCTAATCCAACATCCTGTTTCACACAGAGGCTAACAAGTTGTCCCGGAGGGGACCAAGACATTGGGCACAGAAACCAAGGCCTCATGACTAGTAGCCGCAGATGGATTTATCTTCTATGTTCTGCACCAAGTCATACTGGATTGATACTCGTGGTTTTATTTAGAAGCATGTCCACCCCCTACCCCAAATGCAAAACCACTCCTAACTTATGAGATAGCTGGTCTCTCCCAGACATAACAAATCCAATCACTTCTGCAATAATAAAGCAGAGATACTTCTTATCAACTGTGCAACACAACACTGATATTTATACCCAGAAATAGACTCTTTGTATTCTCTCCTGCACCACCAAGATAGTTTCCCCTGCATTTAATGGTAGGTTTTGTAAATATGATTTTCTAGACAAGCTACCTGTTCAATAGACTGCTCCTAAGTGAGTCCAGAATTGTTCCTACATTGAATAAAGCATGCAAGATAATAAGGCATTTACTGTTTAGAAGAAAATTAGGACTGAAGTAGACTACAAGAAAGTATAGCAAGGTAATGCATTCTAACAGTAAAATAACAGATAAATGAAAAGAACCAAGTGAGCTGCAGAGTGAATGCTGCAACAGAGGATTGGCTTGGCAAATAAGATGAGAAGATTTCAATGATTTTCGTTGTCACTCTATGACAATAAAATTATTTTGTTAAAAGCTACATAGTGTAAGAAAACATATTATTTATCCATCTGTTCCTTTAATTTGTTGGAATATAAAGCACCCTGAAACAATGATAACATTTTCTGGCATGTGGTCCAGGGAGGAAATTACTTTACCCTGGAGTAACTTGCCAATAGCCCCCATGTAATTCTAGGAGTTGATTGCAGTTACTTCCTGTGGCTTTTTCTGTTGGCTATAATGAATTCTCTCTGTAGGACTGAAGCTACCTAGGAAAAAAACCTCAGCAATTATGTCTTGGTATTGCAAGTAAGCAGCCCGGGTTTCATTTGTTTTCAGGTGGGAACCTGTGTTAGTTTCTCTAGTAGTAGAACAACATTCAAGTTCCATAGTGCCTTAAAGGCCAACAGGATATAAGATTCCATGAGCCAAAGCTCACTTTGTCAGTTGGGTTTCATCTGGTGGTTCTGGATTTTGGCTGGGTACCTTTCTCCCATTGCCAGCTGTTTGTTTTTGTTTAAATTAAGTTTAAATTTCATTTAAATTAAGAGTTTAAATGTCAGCCTGTTGAAAGCTATAAAGGGAAACTACTCTTTGTTGCTGCAATGGAAAATTATTTGGGAGGCTGTTATAAAAAACCAGATAAATATTTGAGGTTTATATATATATATTAAAAAATCAATGTTTAGAGGAGGGACTATGGCCCAGTGGTATAGAGCAGTGGTTCCCAACCTTTTTGATATGATAATGCACAAGCCCAAATTTACTTGGTATTGTAACCTACACTTTAAAAAGGGAGAACATGAATAAAACTGCAAAAGCTTGGGACTCACTTTCACAGGCGTTGTGATCTACTTTTGAGTTGCGAGTCGCAGGTTGCGAAATGCTGACATGGGACATTTGCTTTCCATGTACAAAGTCCCATGTTCGGTCCCTGGCATCTCTACTTAAAAAGATCAGATAGTAGGTGATGTGAAGACCTCTGTCTGAGATTCTGGAGATCTCTGCCAGTCGAAGTAGACAGTGCTGACCATGACAATCCAGTGCTCTAATTCAGTGTATGACAGGCTTAATGTGTCCCTAAGTATATACATGCACACACCTTGTGTTAACAAGTTCTTGGCATGCACCATCCACCACAACTAGCCGCACCATATCAAGCCACCATTTTTGAGGTGATCAAGCAGAGACTGACATATTTCATATTTCACCATCTCATGGGTGGTATGGGGGGCCCCAGAAAGTTTTTGCATGTGGAAAGATCCAGAGATCAATCCCTGATATCTCTAATTACAAAAAGGTTAGGTACCAACTACTGTAGAAGACATTGCTCTGCCTGACCCCCTGAAAGGAATGATGGAATGACTCAGTAGAAGGGAACTTCATCTGATCATTTTGGCTTGTACTTTTTATACTGTAGAAGCTCTCCAGGGTCTCAGAAAGATAATTTTCTTGCCCAGCCTAATGAGATCTTTAACTGAAAATGCAAGGACCTTGAAATGTAAAATATGTGTGTCTCCTCTAAGCTATAGTCTTTTCATTTGTTCTTTGGTGGACCTGAGTTAGCCCTGAATGCCATTTAGAAGCTAAAGGCTTAAATATCCACTTGGGAAGAAAGATTGGTGAGTCTGCCTTTGGTTTTGATGGTAAATATCATTTGACTGCAAAGTTTTCTATCCCTTAAGGGAATGGAAAATTGCTAAACAGAATTTTAAATCTGGGAGTTTCTTTTGTTCACTACTTTCGGTCAAATAGCAGCAGTTCAAATGTTAAACTATAATTCTGGACAGAATAGGGGTGCAAAATAATATTGGTTTAGAAAGTGGAACACAAGGCCAATGGGATATTTATTTGACTGCACAAAGAGAAGAAAGCAATGAGGTGCAATCAGTCATTATAACAAAAGCAATGCTTTTATTACAGTAAATCTTATTTAATGCAATGGCAGCAATGAAAGACCATGGAGAGGTAATTACTTAATGTACTTTTTACTACACCAACATAAAACAAGATCCTTGAATGAAGTAAAGAAAAACATGATACAAATATAACGGTGAATGCTAGCATATAAAAATAAGGTATTCGCTTGTGCAGTGAACCAGAGGGCATTGTTAAATCTCAAATTTCCAGCCTCTTACAGGTATGCTATATGTAGGTAACATCCCTCGCCTCCTCTTTGTTTTAATAGGATTAATTGCATTTGGATGCATCCACACTATAATATGAGTTTTTCAGAAATGATCTGGAATCCATTTAAATAAGTCCCCTGCTTTAGTGGTTAGAGCATCCATTTTGATTTCCTGCTGTGCCGTAGAAATGGATACTCTAACCACTAAAACAGGTTCAGTGACAAGGACGCAGGAACATGTAATACACAAGGTCTCTTGAATTTATGGTTGACAACCTGTAGATGGTCCCTGGAGATCTCCCACAATTACAACTGATCTTTACACTAAATAGATCAGTTCCTCTGGAGAAAATGGAAGACCCTTTACAAACGTTGCCAAGATTGTTGGACAAAATAAAGGAGTTTGGAGACTTGGCGGGTTTTTATATAAACAAAAAGAAGTTCAAAATAATAACCAAGAATATGGCCAAGAAGAAACAACAGGAATTAAGTGAATTAACAAATTGTGAAGTGGTACACAGAATCAAATATTTGGGGATAGAGCTAACAGCCAAGAATATACATTTGGGAGCATGGGAGCAATTATGGAGGAATACCCTAAAAATATCAACTTGTACCAGCATTAGAGAGAACGGTTATAAAATGTTATATAGATGGTACTTAACACCTAAAAAATTAGCCATAGCTAACAAACAGTTATCAAATAAATGTTGTAAATGTAAGGAGCATGAAGGTTCTCTATTTCACATGTGGTGGACTTGCCAAAAGGCTAGAGACTTTTGGTCTAAAATATGTACTGAAATGATATTACAATATAATGTTGCTAAAAATCCAGAAATGCTGTTATTATCTTTACATTTAGAAAAACCTAGTAGAAGTGATAAGATATTGTTATACTATATGTTAGCAGCAGCAAGAATTTTATATGCTCAATATTGGAAAAAAGAAGAAATACCAGAAATTGAAGAATGGACAAGAAAGCTGTTGTACATGGCCAAAATGGACAAACTGACTAGAAATTTGAAAGAGCAAGGTCCAGAACATTTTTTGGAAGTCTGGAAAAAGTTCAAGGAATATTTGGGAAAAAATGGGATGTTAAAGGACAATTGTGGTCTTTGGAAGGATTGTAAATTAAATTATAAGAATATAATGAAGGGAAAAGACATTAAGATTTTTACCATAGTTAAAGTAATAACAAGTATAGTAAATAATAACGTATATAAATTAACGGGGGGTTGTAGTGTTGTTGGAAGTCAATGGAGAAAAGGGGGAGGGGGGAGGGGGTTCTATATTTAAAAGGATCTCATTTGGATAAGATGTATGTACTAAACAAAATATTATATTACCTCATCCAATTAAAAAAAAACAACTTTAAATTAATGTATTGTCGAAGGCTTTCACGGCTGGAGAACCGTGAGCCATTTTCTCCACAGGAACTAACCAACTTTAAATTAGTTCCTGTGGAGAAAATGGCTGCTTTGGAGGGTAGTCTCTATGGTATGATATCTTGGTGAGGACCCTCTTCCTTCCAAATCCCTCCCCAGGCTCCACCCCCAAATCTCCAGTAATTTCCCAACCTGGAGTTGGCAAACCTAGTGCAAGTATGTCAGGTGCCTGTTGGTGTCTGGATAATGTGAGCATTCAATTTCAAGGACAAATACTGGAGATCCATTTGCAACCCTGTGAGTCAGTTCCCCAAAGGCAGGGCCTTTTGGAACTATATAATCTGAACGGCACTATCCCTCAGTGGACTTCTTCTGGCAGTAACTACAGTGCAAATCCAAAAGAGTTATACCCTTCTACTTCCAATGAAGTCAGTGGATGTAGAAAGGTGTAGCTCTGCAAAGGATTGTATTGTCAATCACTCAGTCTTTATTGTATCAGTGAATAAGCACAACACAATTCCTTAAAAATAAGAACAAGGAATTTCCACACATAAGCACACATTAAAATATATAATAATAATTTAAAACATCTCAAAATAAATCCTTGAAAATACACCTTACAATCCAATGGCCAATAACCCAGAGTGGAGCATTTAGTGTGTCAGATCCTTCAAATGACACAATTCAACAAAGGCTTGGTTACATTCAGGGCTTTTTGTCTGGGAAAAGAGGTGGTGGAACTCACTGGGTATCATGTTCCTGGGATAGGGCTGCCAGATCCCCGGGCTGCCAGAACCTGCCACCCCCGCCCCTCCCTACCTGGCCAGCGGGGGGGGGGTGCACAACTTCCATGCGCGCCCCCCTGCGGGGCTGCGCGCCCCCGCGCACAGCAACCGCCAGTATCAGGCCTGTTTTGGTCTGGATCGGGGCCCCTGTGGTGCGCGGGAGCATTCCTGCACTCTGCAGGGGCCCACAATGGGCCCAATCCGAGCCAAAATGGGCATGGATCGGGCCCGTTTTGGTGAGGATTGGGCCCGTTGTGGGCCCCTGCGGAGCGCAGGAACGCTCCCGCGCTCCACAGGGGCCTAAAATGGGCCCAATCCACGCTGAAACAGACCCGATCCATGCCAAAATGGGCACGGATCAGGCCCGTTTGGGCACGGATCGGGCCCGTTTTGGGCCCCTGCAGAGTGCAGGAACGCTCCTGTGCTCCACAGGGGCCCACAACGGGCCCGATCCGCGCCCAAACAGGCTGCGTGGTGACGTCACTTCCCAGCAGTGATGTCATCACGCTTGCAGGAGCGTGCGCGCGTGCAGAGCGCGAATGCACCCTCCCCCACCTCCAGGTAAGAGCCAGGTCTCAATCTCCCGCTGGGTGATCGAGGGGGCCTGGCAACCCTATCCTGGGACCGTGTGATGACATCACTTCTGGGAAGTGACATCATCACACAGGCCATGGCAGCCTCGGAAGCACTCCTGCGCTCCACAGTGGGCCCGATTCGAGCCGAAATCGGCATGGAATGTGCCGCTGCCATGCGGGAGAGCACTCCCCTGCCTGGCAGAGGCCTGATCCTGGCCGTTTTAGGCCAAAATTGGGCTGAATTGGGCCTGAGTTGGCCTGGAACGGACCACTGCCGTGTGAGGGAACCACCCCCCCACATGGCAGCAGCCTGATCCTGGCCATTTTGAGGCTGGATTAGGCTGAAAAAGGCCCAAAATGGCTGAAGTGGACCCCAAACGGCCCAGATCAGGCCCAAATCGGCCTGAAATGGGACACTGCCACATGGGGGAACCCTCCCCCACATGGCAGTGGCCCTATCCTGGCTGTTTCGGGCCCGAATTGGGCTGAAACGGGTCCAAAATGGCCAAAACAGGCCCCAAATGGCCTGGATCAGGCCTGAATCAGCTTTGAATAGGCCACTGCTGAGTGGGGAAACCATCCCCTGCCTGGCAGTGGCCCAATCCTGGCCATTTCAGGCCTATTTCGGCTATTTGGGGCCGAAAGGGGTCCAAAATGGCCAAAACGGAAGAATACCCACCAGTCATGTGAATATTTTTAAGAGGTGCTGGAATGCAGTTCCGATACATTCTGGCTTTTAAAAAAGCCCTGGTTGCATTGTAGATGCAATAGCACAGGTTCTTACTTAGCAAGCTTTCTGAAGGTGATTTGCTTGACTCAAGATATGTGATGTTTATGCTAGGTGTAGAATTCACTGTCATAAATGGTTTCTAAACAGAACATGATTACTATCTATTTCACCTTCCATGTATTTTTGACTTCTGCAGTACACAGTCACAATGTATCAGGCTGGCAAGTGCCTGTAATATGAAGAAGCTTTTAAACAAAAAGATTGACTGTGTTGGGTTGCTAGCAAATGGATTTGTCTTTCATGGTCTCTAAGGTCTGTACATTTCCCCTCTACACAGAGAACATGAAAGGCTAAAGCCATTTGTCTATACAGAGGCCCTCATGTTTTAGGCACTGGCTCCAAGTAACACAGCTGAGGACTGCTTAATTTTGTATTTTGCAGCTGGGTCCTTCTCTGTACTCTCTCCAGCCAAGCTCTGGGTCCTTCTCTGTACTCTCTCTCAGCCTCTCTCCAATAAACAACCCGGCAGGCTGCAGGAGGGATTGTACCTAGGGCTAGCTTTATCTGCAATACGCATTTAGCATCTGCAATAAACATTTCTAAGGGATCTTTACAGCAGCAAAAATGGTTTTATTTAAAGTCCTCAAAAAACTGAAGAGGAATCCACAGTTTTTCAAACAACTTCTGTTCCAAGCTCACTTTTTTTTTGTAAAACAGCTGAAAAAAAACCAGGATATTTGTGCTGTTGACTGGTTCAAAAACAACCTTTAATTGAGCAAACATGGAGAATGGGAACATAGCGCTTCATAATTATTTTTACAGGGAAGTGTCACCACAAGATTAGAACTGCCAATAATTATTTCTTCCATTTTTTAATGTTCTGCTAAATGCATTCTTAAATGGCGAAGTAGAATTAAGCAAATAAGGAATATTAGTCTTTGGTGTTCGGTTTTGTTTTCCCGGCCATGTCGGACGCTCCTCTCTGCAGGTCTGGGAGGAAGCGCCCGAGCAGCCTGACCGGGTGGTTGGCCCGCGAGGGTTAACCCCCAGGACTCCCAGTGAGGGGGTCAGGGTCCGGAGCGCCGTGGGAAGAGCCCCCTGAAGTCGATCCAAGGGGTAAATTGCCCATTTGCTCCTACGGAGGCCGGCAGACTTGCGCAGCACATCGCGTGCTGCCGGGCCATGGAGAACGGCAACAAGCAGATTTAAGTTGAAAACCTGGAAGTAAGCGAATCCCTTCTGTTATTCTAAGCGTATGCGAAGGATTGGTGGGAATTGAAGCTAAGAAGGTTCAGATATCTTCCCCTTCATTGAGTTTTGGAACTTAATTGGCGGACTCCCACCCCCCCCCCCCCTAAGATGGCGACGAAAAAGCAGAGCCCGGTTCTGGGCAAATCTGTTTCGGCTGCTTTGCAGGGGAAAGGAGAGTCTCTTGAAGAGGTGGTTAAGTGGTCAGTTATTGAAGCTATGAAGCCCTTTGTTGATAAGCTAAATGAAATTGGTCAAAGGGTGGGTTCAGTTGAAAACAAAGTGAAAACCATTAAAGACGTAGCGTCTGGGGCAGAGCAGTCTGCTCGGGAAAACGCAGTACTCATGAAAGCAACAAACAAAGAAGTAAAGCTTTTGGAGAATCAATTGATAGGGTTACAAGTGGATCGTGCTCAGACGGTTTTGCGTCTTCAGAATGTGAAGGAGGAGGAAAGTGAAAACTTAAAGGATTTGGTGTCGGAACTTTTGGCGTTATTCGCAAAGGCAACTAAAGAAGAGTTAAAAAGCGATATTCTGGAAGTCCGCAGGACATCTTCAAAATATGCAACGAAGCGTCAGCTGCCTCGCGAGATTATTATTGACTTTTCATCTAAGAAGACTCGGGATACCATCTTATATAATTCGTATAATGTGGACTTGGACTTTCTGGGTAACAATGTTAAGATATTGAAGGACGTTCCATTTTTAGCTCGGAAAAGAAGATTCAAATATAAAAGGTTTGCAGCTCTTCTGAGGAAGCGTGAAATAAAATACAAATGGCTATTTCCGGAAGGTAACTGGTTCAGTTATAAAGACCAAGGCTAGAAGATAATATCAGAAGCACAGCTGAGGGACTTTGTGTTTAATCATCAAGAGTTTCAGCAAGGAGAAGATTTAGGATCTGAAGGGGAGAAGGGGGAGGAGGGAGTGAGCGCAGCTACTGTAGCTGTTTAGAGAGAGCTGCGACCGAGACGCGGGGGGGGGGGGGAGAAGACCTGATCCTGACTGTAGTTTGTACTTTATAAGATCTACCAATCTAATAGCATATTAGAAAGTTTAACTTTAAATAATTGTATTATGAAGGGAATGCAATACTTGTAGATGTAGTGTGTGTTTTTATATGTTGTTTCTTCCCTTTCCCCCCGTTCCCTTTTTCCCTTCTTTGTAGTTTTTGTGGCTAGTAATTAAAAATAAAAATTTAAATACAAAAAAAAAAGGAATATTAGTTTTTGGTGAAAGAAAAAGTCACAAATTGCCTCGTGCTGGAATGTGGGGATATAAGATTGCATATGGGCCAACGAAGACATCATCATGGCATTTCTTCTGTGGTAAATGGCAGTGCCTACTTGTTTATGTGTGTGCATCACATTTCTAGATTGCTGCCTAGCAAAATTTTCAGAGTAGTTCATGATACAATATTACACTAAGACAAGCAATAAAATCAGTAAATTATGTAATGATTTAACAATAAATTACAGCAAGTGTTTTTAAAAATTTGTCAGCTTCTCCTTGAAATAAAATGGTTTCACAGTGTCATTTAAAGAAACCCATAGAGAGTGTGTCAGCTAAATCTCCTTCAGCATAACAAAGTCAACTACTGAACTTCAGGCGATGGGAGTGGTATAGTGTTTTGATCTGTGTGGTGTAGTGGTGTAGTATTTTGATCTGTGAAGGCCTAGGTTCAAATTTTCATGCTGCCACGAAACTCTAACTAGACGATCTTTCTCAGTGTAACCTGTTTCACAGACCTATTGTAAGGACAAAATGGAAGAAGGGAGAGAGAATCATGTATATTGTTATCAGTTCTTCAGTGGAAAGGAAGGATAAAAATCTGATAGAATATTTCAAATGAGACCACTATGTGAAGGAATGGGGGAGGGTCTACAAATAAATTATGAGGGGGGATATATGGGAAGGGGTGTTCTTTCAGATAGCTACAACTCAGGATGAAACTAGAACTTTGTAGTGGGAAATATCATAAGTAAGTAGTGTAACCGGTTTTTAAAGATTTTTATATATAGCTGCTGTCTAGGTGTTCAGCTCCCTGGTTGCCGTCCCAAGTGCTGTTCATAGCCACTCAGACCCCTAGTTACCTTCTCTGGGGAGATTGAACCACCAAGTTTGTTTGAGATTTTCCTATCTCTGGGTTCCCTTTTTTCTCTGGGCGAATTTGTACACAGCTGGTCAGAAATTCAAGATGCTGGCTTACATATGTTGTTGTTTATTAACTTAGAAGACTGCATATGAAGTCATAGGAACCACTCATAAGGCACAAGCAAAAGCTACAAAATAACAAATAACTGTTTCTTGCTAAAACTAGCTAACTAAACATAGAACACGCTAACTTGCCTTCTCTCTAAAGAGGCTTGAGTGTTCATCTCCTCTGGTAGCCTACTTTTTTTCTCCTTGTATTTACTGCCCCCAGGAGCCAACTTCCCTCATGCTGTCAGCCAATCAGGGGCCACTTCGCTGTGTTGCTAGGCTATGGCAAGACTCCCTTCCTCCCCAGGACACCAAGCAGAAACAGGCCTTCAAGAACTTAGGAAACTGAACCAATGCACTCAAAATATGTATGTATATGTGGCTAGCCTAGACATCCCCCCCCCCCAAATCCTCCAACATGATTCTTAAGCGTGGTGGAGGATTCAATTAAAGTAAAGTACCATCCGAGCATGTAGTAGCTAGTATGCAGGAAAATAATATCTTCTACTTAACTGACAGCATGGGGTACCAATTACAGAGGCAGCACTGTTAACAGCAAAAACAACAAATATACAGTTAAAATGCAGCAGGAATCCCAGGTTACAGAATGCAGAACTCAGGTAACTAGATTGTTCAGGATGAAGACGTATAATCGCAATACAGCTTTACTCATTGTCTTCATAACATCTGGACAAAGCATCAGCTAAGACATTGTCCTTCCCCTTGACGTGTGTTATGTCAAAGGAGAAGTCCTGCAGGCTCAGGGGGTCCATCTCAGAACTCTAGAGTTTGTCTCCTTCATCCTATGAATGAATGTAAGGGGATTGTGATCTGTTTCAAGATGGAAGTGGGTCCTCCTCAGGTATATTTTCAGTTTATTGACCCCCCCAACCAATTTTCCCCCACTCTGTACTTTCTCTCTTAGCAACAGCTTACGGCTAAGATACACCACAGGATGGAGGCAACCATCAGGGCCCTTCTGCAGGAGCACCATCCCCAACCCATTTCTTGAAGCATCTGTTCTCACAATGAAAGGCTGGGTGTAATCAGGAGGTTTTAACACAGGTGCATGTATTAAGTGTTGTATGATGGCCTCAAAGGCCTGCTGGCAGGCAGGTGTCCACTGAATTCTATTTGGGACATTTTTCCTGCACAGATCAGAATCTGGAGTATCCTCTTTCTCTTTTTCTTCTTTCAGGTCCCAATATGTGTGTTCCACTCAAAACCACATGCACTCTAGCTTGTCTAGGTTCCGGTTTGGGCTGTAATTCAGGACAGCGGGAGTGTACATGTCTGGGGCGCTGGCAGTTGTAGCAGACTATACCTCCCTGTCTTGGCACTTGCCCTTCCCCACTCTTGAGCTCCCTTCTTCTTGCTTCAGGCGAAGGCAGAGCTCGAGGGTTGGGTGTCGGGGCTGTTTTTCTATATAACTCACCCTATCCACATTTCCTAGGAAAAAAGGTGGACTGACTGGGAGTTGCTTGCTTGTTTGCCAAGTGTCAGCGTTCCATGGAAGGCTGACTGGCCACTGCAATTTCATCCAGAAGTTGAGCCAATTCTGCTACAGTCCTTGGCCTCTGAGATCTAGCCAGCATGGCATGCTCAGATGGGACAGTTTGGTACACTTGTTCTTTCACCATCAGTTCAAGCAGGTCATCAAAAGTGTGGGCATTAGCTGATTCTACCTACTTAGTAGCATTTTCTGCAGACAGCTTGCAAACGAAGCATAGGTTTTCATCCAAGGAACAGCAAGGAAACTGAGGTTCTATCACTCCAGCTACAGTGGCTGTCATCAAAGGGCAGTCTGATTTGATGTGAGAATTTCTTCTCAACTGAGTGTTTAGCAAACATTTCATAGTCACAGCAGGTTTCCAAGCAGTCAGCAGCATCAGATGGAGCTCAGGGCTTTAGGTGATTACATATCTGTATTGCTGCTTCATCACAAAGATGCATCTATAAGAACAAGTTGATACCTCCATTTCTCCAGACTATCAGTTTTTCACCTCATGCTGAGAGTTCTCATAAAAAATAAATACTGAGGGTTTCTAAGGCTACATCCAGAGATGAGGTGCTAAGAAAGGATGCCACTGCTGCACCTTCCAGCCAATTGCTCCACTGGTTTCTCTGCTTACTATGCTGTCCTGCTTCTAGTATGGAACAAAATTAGAATCCTGCTTGGAAAAGCAAGAAGAGCACTGGCAGAAGCAGAAGGCAGACATAGTATTGCTGCGAATCCTCAGGATAGTCAAGCAGCTTTTAAAGAGGCAGGCACCATGTTCAGTTGAAGATCTGTCAGCCCTGGATCTAAAGAAATGCGTATGTATGATCTTGAATTTAGTCCCCCAACCCATACCTTCATATACTAATGTCTGGTCTTCATTCTTGCACAGAAATTAATCCATCTGCATTTAGGGTTACCAGTTTCCCTTTCCCTCCCAGCGGGAGGGGGGATGCAGCACTCACTTTTTCGAAGCTTCCTGCATGTGCGCGAGCCACCATTCACTTTCACTCACCTGGCTCCTTGCCAGCCTGAACAAGCAATGACCTTCAGTGGCAAGGGCATGCAGAAGCGCACCCAGGAGGCCTGTTTCCCTCCCTTCCCCCCACTGCTGGCCAGGTGAGTGGTGGTAGGGTGGTGGTGGTGGTGGTGGAGTGTAGGAGCAGGGAATCTCCTGCCCCCACTGGGGGATGTGGGATCCCTATCTACATTTGAGCCTCTGCAGAGCTGGAACCAGAATTGGGGAGCCCACCAGCAAAATGCTAGTCACTGTTCGCCTTGGTCTCTCCCTTCCTACCCAGCATAGAGTGGAACTACAAGTGACAAAAGGCACAGATTGGACACTTGTCAGCTTCCCTCAAGTTTTGATGGGAAATGTAGGAAGCTGCTGGAATGTTGGACAAGTGACAGTTGAAAAGTCCATTGGACAGCAGTCAGAGAGCCAAGCTGCAAGACTAGGATGCCTACATTTCCCATCAAAACTTGAGGGAAGCTGACAAGTGTCCAATCTGTGCCTTTTGTCACTTGTAGTTCCGCTCTTAGATGAGGCAGAGTGGCTGCTCCTGGTCACCACCATTCACTCTCACTCACCTGGCTACTTGCCTGCCTGAACAAACAATTGTAGGCTCTGGTATATCTTAGGAATGACCTTGAGTCTGATTAAGGAGTGAATGAAGAAAGTTTATTCAGGAACTACAACTTTGACAGAAAGGAGAGAAACAGAATAGATACCAACTACCTCAGTAAACAGGGAGGAGGGACTTCCATGAAGAGGCAGGAAGCAGGAAGCAGCCTAAGAATACCAATCTGGATACATGCAAGAAGGACAGAAGAGAGGAGAAAAGAAGGATGCCACTCTGCCATCTATCTAACTATCAGACCCGCGACTCCTTGCAGGTATTCTGTGTCTTCTGCCTTCTCTGTACACAAGACGTGTTTCCAACAGCAATGAGCTTCAGTGCCCAAGGGCAAGCGGAAGCAGTGGCTGCCCTTCCTTGTCCTTCTTGACCTACTTCAGGCAGAAGGCAGTCTTGAGCAGGCGTGTAGCAACTTGTTCACTTCAATTTGACTTCCTGCTCTGCATGCACGTATATTTATGATAGCTGTTATATGGCAACACAAAAATAACTTCCATTAGAGCCTAACATATACTATGTTTACCCAAAAGAAAAATGGCCCTGAATGTAAGATCATCTCCTAAAAAAGGTTACACACAAAGGTTTTTTACTACTCTGCATAACTGTAACTTGCATATGAATTTAAGACAGCTCCCTCTTTTTCTTGATGGCATATGTGGGGAGAAAATACTTAGTCTTAAGCAGCACAGTCCCTTAAGCAGCACTTTTATTGTAGCAACAAATAAAAATGGACTGTCCTTGGTCTCCCTCAAAATATGTACTTTTCTAGGTTAGGAATAGTGGTGGTAGAAAGTGCCATCAAGTTGCAGTTGACTTATGGCAGGTTTTTCAAGGCAAGAGACATTCAGAAGTGGTTTGCCATTGCTTGCCGCTGCCTCTTCCTTGGTGGTCTCTCATCAAAATACTAACCAGGGATGATCATGCTCAGTTTATAATATGAAACAGCAAAGGATAAAGAGCTTGTGGTCATAAGGAAGTGAGGACAACACACAGAACACATCCAATAGCAAAAAGAGGGGAGATGTGTGTTAACCTTACCTCACATTTTTTCCCCTGTGGGTAAAGAGAGATGCAAGGAACTTCTACATCTGTCATTCCCTAGGGAAAGTGATATATGAATCCATCTTAAATTTGTTTCCTTATAGGAAATACAAAGAACAACTCAGTGTTGGGGAGAAGCTTTTATAGTTATGGGTTGCTTACTGTGAATTTACATTTGTCAGTGATTTTCTACAGGCAGCAGTAGACTCGCTATTCTTCCCCCCTCCTCCGCTGACACAGTTAAGAAGTATGTTTGTAACTATATAGTTTTTGTGGGGTTTTCCAAAACCTCCCCATGTTTACATTTCTTTTTTGAAATGATTCTGTTGCTATGGAAATGAAATTGTCAGTTACATTAGTAGGGATAGACAATGGTAATGGAAGTAAAAGGTGTCTGGGTGGATTTTCTTCATGCTGATAATTGCAGCAGAATAAAAACTGTAGTTCATTTAATTAATGCCGTTAATTATCTCATGTTGCAATTATGTGTGAGGACCTGGGCCAAGAACAGAGCTAGCACTGTGCTAATACCTCACAGACACATATTAAGAGACTATCCTCCTACCTTTTCCTGACCAGCTTAACTTCTAAACAGCTGAGGCATTCAGCAGGGATGTGGGAGGAAAGAAAGCATTACCCTTGGGGACTCCAAGCTACAGAGACTTTGTAGTATTCATTGACATGCTAGAGATGCTCATGTGGTGAGAGCGTGTGCTGTAGCGGTATACAGATAGGTAAAACTCAGAAGATTTACACTAGGTATCAATTTCCCACTCTCTCATGGTGCTTGCTTGAGCCAGTCACATTTTTTCAGTCTAGTCTGCCTCAGAGGGTTGTTAGGAAGATAAGTGGGGGAAGCCCTGTAGGCTGTTTTGAACTCTTTGGAGGAAGAGTAGGATAACAATACAATGAAGAAATCTGCTTCACTCAAGAGCCAGTGTGAGGGCCTAACTAGAAATGATGGCTGTAGCCACATTATGTCTATCACATCCCTATCCTGCCCACAAGATCACAAAGCTCAAATCAGCATGTGATGCCACTTCAGTGGTGTGACATCACTTATGGTGCAAAGCAGGAAGTGGCATCACCATGTTGGTGTGATGCTCTTGGTTTTGGGTAAATCCTAGAGCATTGTACCAACACAGTGATGTCACTGTCAGGTTTGTGCCAGACATGACATCTTGGATATTTTTCCTGCCCATTTTACAGCAGGCAGACGGGTGGGAGACTGGCCAATCACCCTCTCTCAGACTAACTTATACAAGTAAGTAGTTACTGTGTGGATAAAATGGAAGACTCATGCATGCTGTCCTGAGTGCCTTAGACAGATGAGTTGAAATGAGATGGATGGACAGATGAACAGACATACATATGCCCTGTTTGTATATAAAATAAGGGGTGGGAGATCTAAAGCTAACATTAAAATGGAGTGCATTGTTGGAACTAGGGCTGATGGCCTGGGGTAGCTTTGCACAAGGCAGAAAGGAATCATTGCTGCTGCAAGCTACATGAAGTAAGGGGAGTTGGCAGCCCTCACTTTGCATAAGGTGGGCATGTAGAAGCTGCCTCTGCAAGCCAGTGGCCCTTGCCTCTCACAAGGTGGATGCAAGCCAGTGGCCCTCAGGCTGCTTTAAGCAGACCTGAGCCTTTGCTACAATCTGATAGCCCCCATCCTATACAAAATGGGGCTTCTTCTCCTTCCCTCCCCCCTCTATTGGACATGGGGCTGGGAGTGAACTGAAGGCAGCACTCTTTTCCAGGCCATTTTGTTCTCCTAGTCCACTCATGGAGACAGCTGGTCTCTTCCCTTACTTTTCACCAAGTAACCTCACTTCATATAAGAGCATGATGTCCATTAGTACCCACAGAGGGTATTAAGAATAGGAGAAGGGCACCCACAAAAGGACCTGGTAGTGGTTGCCCAGAGACCTCTACCTCCCCACTGACAGAAACACAATGTTGGATTAGATGGGCTTTTACTTGATCCAGAGGGGGAAAAAAATGTTTTTCTGTGGGCAAATCATATGTAGCTTCTGACCACAGAGACTGTTTGCCTGATCATTACCTTGCAAACTGGGCCAAGGTGTGCAAAGGTGATATGTAATTCATGTGTAAAGCTCAACGCAGAATTAAAAAATAGCTTCTCAGAGACATTTCTAAAATGAGATGCCACCTCTCAATTCTTGTATCTTTATGAGGCAAATTTAAATTCAAAAGAGGTTTTATGTCTTTTGCTTATGTTAATTCATGCCAAACCGTGTTATAAGAGTACTAAAGAGGCTGTTTTTCACTCAGTACCAAGAGAAGAGCCTACTTTGATTTATAGACTTGTGGCAAGGATGCTACTTTCACCACCTAATAGATGCCTGTTACATTCAAATCAGCATAATAGTGAGATATCAGCACTCTGAGGAATGCATGTTGCTGGATAGAAGAGTGGTGGGAAGAGATCTCAGGAGACAGGTAGCCCCCACTTCTTCTGGTGCATTAGGCATGGCCAGTAGCAGAGGCAGGATGAGGATGCTGCTAATTCACTGCATATGTAACTTCTCTTTACATGGGTTCTATGGGGCTTAGAAAGCAACTTTCACAAAATTTTAAGAAAACTTTTTTTTCTTTTAAACTTTTTAACAATTAATAAAATACAACTTTTACAAAAAAATTAACTTTTAAGTACAACCATACAAAAAAACCTCCAAATCAACAATGTCCTTGAAAAGGCATCCAAGAAGTGATGATGTGTCCTCCCTCATCCATTTGAAGCAGCTGTACCCCAGGCTTCAGGCTTCTGGTTGGGAATTATAGCCCTGCAAAAATAATACAACCCCAGTAACACCAGCTACACACAATACACAAACACCACTTAAATCATATTTTACATACAATATTTGATTACCTTATTCAAGGTGATAAGAGCTTATAATTTATTAAGCTCCCCTGCAAACAGCCTCCTCCTCAGCTGCCTGCCTCTAGCTTCTGACTCCACCCCACTGGGCTAAACCAATTAACCTCACAGGGGTTACATTCTCCCCTGCTAACTTGCTGTCATCTCGGCAGCATTTCTTTTCTTTTTCTTCAAAATTAAAGCATATAAAGTTAACAGAATATTAGAGTGCAGTAGATCATTACTGGTTTAAGATTTAGGTTTCTTGAGACTGCTGAAAAATTCAGGACATAGTCATTTAACTTGGCAGGTTTGGTTCTAACTCTTTGAGGCCTAGGAGGTAATGCAATTAATTGCTCCGGGTCTGCAAACGGTTCTTCAGTGTGGGCTGTGCTCGCTGTAAGAGACTCCTGGGGCACAATTTCTGTTGTTCCTTCAATCACTGTCTCACTTGGAAGGAGAGTAACTTCCTTCTGCAATGAACTTGGAGTGAACTCCCCTGCTAAAGGGTTGAGATCTGAAAGAGGGATAGGTTCTCCTGAGTATTCTTCCTCATCCTCTGTTGGAACTGCCACATCAGCAGTTTTCTGCCTAGTCCTGCTGCTGATAGGATCTTCTTGAATCTGCACATCAGACACTGCTTCAGAAGGGGAAATAAATCCACACGGCCTCAGCATATCTCAGTATAGAGTTTGAATGGGACCCTTACCATCTTCAGATTGGACCTGGTAAACAGGAAGATTGTCATCCATTTGATTTACAACTATGTGTATATCAGGTTCCCATCTATCAGCCAATTTTTGTGTTCCACAGGGACTTAAGACACACTAACACTCTGTCTCCTGGTTCAATAGTAGACCTCACCACTTTAGCATCCCATCTTCTTTTGTTGGCTTGCTGATGCTTTTCTGACTCATGGGTAGCCAAATCATATGCATAACGTAGTCTACGTTTTAAGTCTTTGACTTATTCCTGATGTGTTACCTCTGTTTGTCCCTTGGGGTTTATTCCAAAACATTAATCAATAGGTAGTAATGGTTGCCTTCCAAACACTAGGAAGTAAGGAGATTCTCCTGTAGTATCATTCTTAGTACAGTTATAAGCATGAACCAAAGGTTTTATATACTTTCTCCAGTTACTTTTCTTACTGGATTCTAAGGTTCCCAACATATCCAAAAGGGTGCAATTGGACCTTTCAACTGGGTTTCCTCTAGGGTGATATGGCGTAGTATGTGACTTTGTCCCAACAGTTTTACTTAGCTCCACAACAAGTTCTGATTCAAAACTTGGGCCTTGGTCACTGTGGAATCTCCTGGGAAATCCATAATGACTTATAAAATTTTCCCAAAGTGTGGTAGCAACAGTTCTTGCGGTCTGATCTCTAGTGGGATATGCTTGTGCATATTTGGTGAACTGATCAGTAACTACTAGAATATTTTAAGGCCTGTTGTATCTGGTTCAAGAGTCAAAAAGTCTATACAGATTAATTCTAAAGGAGCATAAGCTTTTATATTGATTAATTCAGCAGCCCTTTCCACTCTAGCCTTTCTCTTTATGCAGCGTTCACAGTTGCGGCATTTCTGTTCTATTGCCTGTGTCATCCTGGGCCAGAAGAATCTATCTCGGGCCAAATCCAATGTTCTTTCTACTCCAAAGTGACCCATTTCATCATGAATGCATTCTAGTGCTTTTTTTTCGATGGGTATACGGTATCACTAGTTGCTCCATATCAACTCCTTTTCGCTGTACCTTCCTATAAAGAACTTCACCCTGCGAGAAAAGTCTAGGCCACTCTCTCAGATACAGTCTAGTTTCGTATTCTTCCTTCTTTTCTTCATCTGAGGTGGGTCTATGGTTTTGTTCCAAATACTTTATTATTCTGGCTATATATTTATCTTTTCTCTGCAGCTTTTTCCAATCAGGAGGACAAGTATCTTGAAAAAGTTCAATTTGACACCCTTGATTTTCAAATTCTGTTGGAACACTATTATCTGAGGAAGGTAACAATTCAATAAGGCTGCTGTCCCCAGAAGACTCTGGAATTGCTGTATGCACTTGAATGACTGCCTTGCAAGTATCAACATTCCATGAATTCCAAGATTTTGGGTCCAGTTGACTTTTTGAAAGCATTTTAGCAATCTTTCCATTTGCTTGGCCCCTTCTTCATCTTCTGTAGGGGCATAATCCTGCCTCCTAGAGAGGAAATCAGCATCCACATTAGCTTTTCCAGATCTATAAACAATTTCAAAATTGTACAAGGATAATGCCGACACCCACCTCTGCCCTGCAGCATCTAGTTTCACTGAGGTTAATACATACGTTAGTGGATTGTTATCTGTCATCACTTTAAATTCTGTTCCATAGAGGAAATCATGAAATTTATCACAGACTGCCCATTTCAATGCCAGGAATTGCAATTTGTGCACTGGATAATTACATTCGCTGCGACTCAAGCTTCTGCTTGCATAAGCAATGACACGGAGACTGTCATTCTGAATCTGGTACAAGGCTGCTCCTAATCCAGTAGTACTGGCATCAGTGTACAATATATATGGTAGTTTCCAGTCAGCAAAACCCAGTACTGGTGCTGTGGTCAGCTTCAGCTTCAGTTTCTCAAAAGCCTCTTGACAACAAGTGTCCCATTTGTGTTTCAGAGACTGATTTCCACTATTCCTACTCCCTTTAGGACTACCTACTAGACGTGAGTTTAATGGCTTTGCTATAACTGAATATCCTTGTACAAACCTCCTATAATATCCAGCAAACCCAAGAAACCTCCGAAGCTCTCTAATGGTGGTAGGCACTGGCCAAGTGGTAATGGCATCTGTTTTTTCTTTATCTGGCTCTATACCTGATGCTGATATTATATGACCAAGGTATTTCACAGAGAGTTGGAATAACTTGCACTTAGAAGGAGCCAACTTTAATCCATATCTCTGAAGTCTTTTCAGTACTTTGAGAAGACGTTCCTCATGCTCTTCTTTAGTAGCTGAAAATATGATTAAATCGTCCAGGAAGGCAACTGTTTCTGTTAAATTTAAACCATGCATCACATGTTCCATCATTCGCTGAAAAGTCGCTGGGGCATTTGTCAGTCCTTGGGGCATCATTTTAAATTGCCAGTTTCCAAATGGAGTGGTAAAAGCTGTCTTCTGGCGATCTGCAGGTTCCACTGGCACTTGATAATAACCACTCTTCAGATCCAGAACAGAAAACCATTTAGAACCTGCAAGTAGCGCAAAAGTCTATTCTATTCTAGGTAAAGGATAGGCATCTTTCTTTGTCAAATTATTTAGCTTCCTGTAATCCACCACCATCCTAAAAGCGCCAGTCTTTTTTCTCACAAGTACTATGGGAGATGCATATGGGCTACTAGTTTCTTCAATTACACCTAAAGCAGCTAGCTTCCACAAATGTTGCCGTAAATCCTCAAAAGCTGCCAGTGAAACTTGCCTAGTTCTTTCTCTGAAGGGCACATCACTGGTTAGATCAATCCTGTGCGTCACACCCGAGACTCTGCCAAGGTCTAAATCATGTGCTGCAAAAACTCCTGGTGTTTCTCTTGATATAAGCTGAGAAATCCTCCTTTGTTCTGATGCACTCAATGGTGAAGCATCAAAATTTAAAATTGGTAATTGATTTTCTTTTGTATTTGCAGTGGGCAAAACAGGCATGGGCAAGGCTTTCGCCCAATCTACCTCACAAGTCTTTGCAACTACAGTGTGAGGATTCAGCACAATGTCCTTTTGTGTCAAGTTCTTAATGTGCATCCCTATTCTCATGTTAGTTACAGTGAGTTTCACTATTTGTGGGAAGACAGCCAACCCTCCTGGCCCAGCAATAACTTCTGGATCTTCCAAAAGAACTGTAGTCCCCAGTCTCTGTCCTAACATCTGCAACATACCTGTTACTGTGCAAGATCCTCCAGCTGGAATACTGACAGGTCTTCCCCGCTGCATTCGTATTTCACTCCCATCTTCAGCTTCCATTTTTTTCTTCTGACTCTCCAGGTGATATCTGCAAGCTTCCTTCCAGTGACGTGGCCAGCCCATCCTATTCAAAGAACTAGATCCATCTTGATTAGTATTGGCATCCGTGATGCACTTAAATACATTTGTTCCAAAAATAGCTGAGACTTCTTGATTCATGCTCTGATCAGGACACACAAGTGCTAAAATCTCCAATTTATCCTCCATCCCTTTCACATCTGCAATTCCAAGACTACATATTCCAAATAAGGCACAGTCTGTCTTCCAGCTCCTTCTAGTTCTAGTATATTCTCAACAGGTTGCAACTTTCGATGAGATAATTGAGTTTTATAAAAGGTTTCAAATACACAGGTCACTTGTGAACCAGTGTCTATTAAACATGTGCATTTTACCCCATCCAAATACACATAATCATTACATGCAGGTCCTACCAAATCTTGCAATATTTCTTTTTTCACCCAGAGCCGAAATCTTCTTTCTGGATGCCCACTGACTGTTTTACTCTCAGTTGTTTCCTGTGAACCAGTTTGCTCTTGGGTCTCTACGGTTCTCATCAAAATTTTATGTACTAATGTTGGATTTGACTGATTGACACAATCACGTTTAAAATGTCCTTTCAATCCACAATTAAAGCACCATAATGCTTGATTATTCCTCCTAGGTGCTAATGATTGTTCTTCCCTATACCTTTGGGGAAAAGGTGGGCTTGACGACTTAAGTTCCTGTGCTTGCTGAACAGTTAACTTCAGCTTAGCCATCTCTCTTTCAGATTCAAAGTATTTGGCTTTCCAATTTATTTCTCTGGCATCATAGCTCTTTGGAGCTTTCACTGGCATTTTTTCAACAGGCCCTTTGCATTTACTTAAAAATCTTTTCCTTTCATGTATCTCCTGTTTTCTTTCCTGTTTATCAAAAATTTCACTCTGCAAAGATCTCACAGTGTAAAGGAGCTCTCCGTACTGGGCACCCTTTGGCTTATTACCAGCTCCTATTCCTTTTATTCTAAGAGCAGTTATCAGTGCTTCATGCCAGCACCCTCTGAAGAACTGCTGTTGTACATACAAGTTAAACTCCTTCTCTGTTATTCCCTTTTCTTCCAAAATTTGCATAGCCAGAGCATGTAAACGATTTAAATACTCTGAAGGGGCTTCTTTGGTATGCTGGTAAGTTTCATAAAACTTTGCTTTCAGTTCAGATACAGGGACAATACTGCCATATGCAGTTTCTAGTATTGCAAAACATTCTTCTGCAGTAGCTTTCTTTCCTGCTCCTAAAGCTACATGCAAGGCTGGTGGAAGCGGACTGTCTATAATTTTTCTCCTTTTTATATTTGCAGGAATGTTTTCATCTTCTAATAACTCTCTTGCATGTACTCTCCAAACAGAATAATCTATCTCTCCAATAGGTTTGGGTGTAACTCCTGAAAAAGTCTTTAGTTGCACTCTTAGGTCTGCTGGTGCACTCTTGGTTTCACTTTCAGCCTGCAGCAGCCTGATTAACAATTGCTGTTGCAAATCAGGGCAGAGGTTTACAGCGGGAGTAGAGGTTGCAATTGGATCTCTTTCCTCCCTATAACTTCCACGTAGAATTCCTTTCCTTTCCTGTACCACATCATTTGCTTCTTTGCTAAGCAATGCTGTAACTTCTACATCTGCAGGAATTACCTCCCACTTTCCACGCAATTTGTGCTTCCAGCATTCTCCAAACAGCACTGGGAGTCTGGAATTCACACAGTAACATTTCATTGTCTTGCCCCTTAAGCCTTTGCATTTTAGCAATTGCACCAAACAGTTCTACAGCATTTTTTATCTCTGCATTTACATCAGCAAAATTTATATCACTTAACAGAATAGTCCTATGCACGTCAAACCCCAGCTTTTTGCACACATGCATTTCAGCAATCTGTTTGTTTGCAAGTTTACTTCCAAGCCCCACGCTAGTTGGGCGCCACTTTTGTAACTTCTCTTTACATGGGTTCTATGGGGCTTAGAAAGCAACTTTCACAAAATTTTAAGAAACAACTTTTTTTTCTTTTAAACTTTTTAACAATTAATAAAATACAACTTTAACAAAAAAAATAACTTTTAAGTACAACCATACAAAAAAAACTCCAAATCAACAATGTCCTTGAAAAGGCATCCAAGAAGTGATGATGTGTCCTCTCTCATCCATTTGAAGCAGCTGTACCCCAGGCTTCAGGCTCCTGGTTGGGAATTATAGCCCTGCAAAAATAATACAACCCCAGTAACACCAGCTACACACAATACACAAACACCACTTAAATCATATTTTACATACAATATTTGATTACCTTATTCAAGGTGATAAGAGCTTATAATTTATTAAGCTCCCCTGCAAACAGCCTCCTCCTCAGCAGCCTGCCTCTAACTTCTGACTCCACCCCACTGGGCTAAACCAATTAACCTCACAGGGGTTACACATACTTCTTCAGCAGTTGAAGACACTCTGTTCAAAAGCTTTGATGAAGCATGAGTGCATCACCCAGTTTGGCTTGTGCCAAACAGCCACAAATGCCTGTTCAGCAGGTTTGTACTAGGTTTTGGCAAAACTGAGCATACACAACGATTCTTGTGTATCCTTTCTCTTGAGTGTAAGTGGTCCTGGTTTTGGGGATAATTCATCTGCAGCTGTTTCTCTAAGCATGTCTCTGCAGTGCATCTGCTGTTTTCATGCGTTGACTTGTGGTAGCTATCATTTTGTTATTAAACTCTGCCACATGCTTGATGACACATAGTTTGAGAGTTCCTCACAATTCTACTGTATGTCTGTCTCACCCATACACATTCATGCTCTCTCATTGCTGCCCATCATACTCCGTACTTACACCGACTCTTGGACAAAATCATTATGAACTTTGTGGGTTAGGTCTTGGGTAAATCAGCATTATACAGAAAGGAGTGCAAAAGAGGAAGGAGTACATGAGAGGAACAGTAAGATTGGCTTCAGAGAGGGCAATGCAGATTCTACACCCACAAAATTAAGTTCATCATACTAACAATACCAACAATATACAAAAAGGGGCTAGTTCACCCTTTGTTCCTCAGAGCTCCTTCCTAGTGTTCCAAGATGATTTGTAACTTCAGTGAATTATCCTCTCCCTTCACAGGATCAGGACCCAAGTAAGATGGAAGGAGGTGGATATACTTTAGTGGGATCCAGGAAGACCCATTTCCACATGTCATTTCAGAAATAAAATAATAGAGTTAACATCTAAAATAGAGTTGACATCAATTATATATATGAATTCGGAGCATCTGATGGGGCATATTATAAGTCTGGACTGGGTCTTCTAAAAAGAACCTTGGGCATGGTCCAAATAAGGTTGCCAGCCACTGACTGGCACTCAGTGAAAGAGGCAGAGGGTTAGGGTTACGAACTCCAGCTTGGAAAATTCTTGGAGATGTGGAAGTAGAGCATGAGGAGGGTGGGATTTGGGGAGCGGAGGGAGTTCAGCAGGGTATAATGTCATAGAGTCCACTCTCTAAAGCAATCATTTTCTCCAGGGGAACTGATCCCTGTAGTCTGGAGATCAATTGCAATTCTAGGCAATCTTCAGGCCTCACCTGGAAGTTGGCAGCCCCTGAGAACCTGGGGATGGGGCAGGTGCCATACCACCATGATGATATCATTTCCAGGTTTGTTCCAAAAATGAGGGAGGGTGGATAGTCATCACACCAGAAATGGTGTGATGATTATCCTCCCTCCCTCATTTTTACCCCACTGCCCTGCCAAGTAGTCATTGAATAGCAGGTAGACAATGGGAAGTCTTCTGCTACAGTGGGAGACCTGGTAAACCTAGATCTAGGAGTCATCCTTGTCGACATCAACAATTGGCTTTCCTTAGTATTTATAACAACCACCTTGGGTTTCCCTCCATGAGCTCCATTTGGCTGCTATTTTTACCCAAAATGATGATTTCTTCAGCATCTGTGGTGCTGGGCAGCCCTTCAGTACATTATTGAAGACCCAGTTTTGTGGTTATGAGAAAGCTTTGAACTGTCCATGTTATATATCCATTTATGAAATAACACCTTTGAAGACTTCTGCAGTCAGAATGACCAATGTGTTATTTTCATCTTGTCATTGAAACTATACCCTTTTGCTAGTGACAAACCTATTTCCTCTTTGTTTTTCTCTCAGATACATGAGACTAGAAAGTTGCTTCCTCCTTTATCTCTTTGCTAGTTTTTACAAGTTCATAGAAATGCCATGCAGCTATCTTTTTTTTTTTAAAGTAGTGCTACCTATTTCCCATAAGTGTTTTCTATTGCTTCTCCTCAATTTTACTCTTCAATGTCAACTGGCTCCCTGGAGTGCAATCATATGTAACAACATCTCCCAAAACTGTAATTGGGGAAATGGAATATGCTTAAAAGAAACTCTATATTCACACACTCACAAAATCCCTTTCAAATGCATTTTGGAAAGAGGAAAGAGGTGGATAAAGTACTGTTCATTGCTAATTAACTGTATCCATCTCTTTCTCCAAATTGTTTTCTAAACTCCTTTTTTATTTATAGTTACAGCTGCTAAGATAATGCACTAAATTAAGGCTCCAGAATATAATTATGCTTAAGATACCAAAAGCTGGCTGACTGCTAGTAATGGATAAATAAAAAGAACAGAGCTTTGCTAACTGTGTCACAGATTTGCATAAATAACATAGCTACAAAGGCACTGGATACTAGTTTAATATAGGAGGCAAAATGAAGCTAAACATAGCCTGCCTTTAGCAGGAGATATCCAATATTTGTTTGCAGAGCTTAACATACACAGCAATTTCAAGCCTTTCTCATTCCAAATTAATTCCAAATCCCCCAAATTAATAATGTTGCATATGCCAAAATCTCAATGATTGTGAGCATCTTTAAGCTGAAAAAAATGCAAAATAACTGACATTAAAATTACTTTCTTTTAAAACTAGTTTATACTCTATAAATATTAAAGTGATATTTCTAAGATATAATTTCTCCCAGTATAACCCAACATGCTCTCTGTGAGGGCCCATTCACAAAACTTTTGAATTTCCATTGTCAAGAAAAGTAAAAAAAAAGTGGGGTATAAGTAAATGAATACATTGTTATGTACATATGTGTTTGGAAAGTTTAATTGGTGCAGAATACCAGGCCCCCTCAACCTCCCAGAGGGGGATTGGGGGCCTTCCACTTACCTGTGGGGTGGGGGGAGTGTCATTAGGCTCCCGCAAGCGCAATGATGTCACTTCTGGAAAGTGACATCATCACGTGGCCCCTGGGAGCTTGCTCGTGCTCCGCAGGCTTCTGCCCTCCAAAGCGGCCCAAAACGCGCCCATTTCAGCCCAGGTCAGGCTCATTTGAGGCCTGTTTTGGCACAGATTGGGCCCATTTTGGGCTGCTGCAGAGCGCAGGAGTACTCCTGCGCTCCACAGTGGCTCAAAACAGGCCTTGTCTGCGCCAAAACAGGCCTGAAACGAGCCAGATCTGAGCCGAAATGGGCGCGTTTTGGGCTGCTGTGGAGGGCAGAAGTGCTCCTGAGGTCAGCAGCAGCCCCAATCCAGGCCTGATCCGGGACAAACTGGGCCCAATCCAGGCAGCTGCAGCGGCGGGGGTCTGGCATCCCTAACTGCAACCAAGATGTTGACTGGGGGAGGGGGTCATAGGACCATATTACTTCAGTCTTGGCCCATCCATGTTACCTCTGTTTGTTTCTGGACACAATTCAAGGTGCTGGTGCTGACCTTCAAAGCCATGTATGCTGCAGGCAGGATGTTGACTGGAGTGGGTCATAGGGACCATATCACTCCAGTCTTGGCCCATCTACAAAGGTTCCCAATCTGTTTAAGACCATAATTCAAGGTGTTGGTGTTGACCTTTAAAGGTTGGCATGGCTTGGGATCAGCATACCTACTCTCTTATCAATCTACCTGACTCCTGTATCATCTTCTAAAGCCCTTCTGAGAGTAGGCAGCCCAGGAGAGGGCCTTCTTGGTCATGGCACCAAAAACTTGCAACTCTCTCCCCAAGGAGATTTGCCTGTCCTTTTTGTTGCCGTCTTCCTCCACAGGGTGAAAACTTTTTTGTTTCGTTTTGAATTTCCCTTACTGATTCTTCTTCCTTCCCCATTGTTTTAAACTGTTTTTATCTTTTGTATTTATTCTTCAATGGGTGAAAACAGAAGTTTCCACAGTGATTCCTCCTCCCTGCCACGTTTCAACTGTTGTTTTTACGTATGTGCTAGCCACAGAGCCCATTGTATGAATGAATAAAATGAGATCTAAAAAATGTATTTGGCGGGCCCCCTCCTGGTGCCAAGTGGCTTCACAGGCCATGCCTCTTGGTCAGACCCTACCATCGCCCCTGTGGGGCTGCCTCGCCCTCCCAAGGCCCTGCAGCAACTGCGGAGGCAGCGGGAGGCCATTTCTGCCAAGTTTGACATGGAAAGTTGCCTTGAGCAGCTCCTCTGCTAGGGGAAAAGGTGCTTGGAAGTGCTCTGCTTTCCTTTTCCCTTCTCTCCAGCCCAGCCCATGCAGCATTGAGCGGCTGCTCCTGACAGGGTCAGCAGCCTAGGATGGGCCTAATTATCTCATCTAGCTTTTCTTCCCCAATGCTATTAGTGTTCAGAAAGGCAGAATGAAGCACAACTACATGCAAATTATGTTAGGAGTCCTTTATCCCAACACAGAGCCCAAGCCAGCCCAGTTTCTTCTTGTTGTTCTTTTTAACTTCCTTTCCTTGTCTCTGATCTGTTAGTTTAAAGTGGGCTGTTAAAGACTGCAGTTGCATTTCACTTCCCATTGTACATCCTGGCCAAACAAAATAGATGGGCAGTGCCTTAAGCATTTTCTGACCATGCGTTCAGAGGGGGAAATGGCAAGGGTTGTTGCTGGGAGGGAGAGACAGGGAGAGAAGTGGAAGTGCCAAGATGAGGAGCTGCAAAGATTAATGAACAGAGAGACGCATATTCATGCATGCCCACACTCACCGAGGCTTCCCTCTGCTTTCCTCCCCTCCGCCTGGCTCCCTCCCTCCTCCCCATTTCCCCTCCCTCCACCTTTGGGCACAGTGGTAAGAGCCATTCTTCTTACATCCTCCCTGATGATTGGCAGGATTTAGGAGAAATACAATGAGGCCGTGGTCATTAAGGTGATGGTGGCCAAGTCCCTGAATCTGCTCGGCATGGCAGCGGTGGCGCTACTCCACACCTCTGCATGCCTGCCCGTCTCTGTATGTGTGTGTGTCCGAGTGAGTGCAAAGTGCTGGTGGGTGAGTGTGCGTGCGTGGGTACGAGTTTGGATGAGTGACTCTATGTGGGTATGTGTGGAGTGCAGGGTCCCCCATCCCTCCTCTCCTCTCTCTTCTGCAGCTTCCCCTCCTTCTCCATCCCCTTTTGCCTTGTTTCCTGCCCAGTTTGGCGCCCTGAGTCTGCATCCTGTCCGTCTGTGGTGCAGTGGCCCCCCGCTGTCCACCAGGTGATCCAATCCCTTCTACAGCTTTATTTTTTCCTGCCAAACTTCCCTAGAGACTCGCACCACTCCCATCACTCACGGCTCCTGGTCAGCATCGGTAGCAGCTCTAGAGCTGGAGGAGGCAGCGGCAGTGGTGGGAGCCTTGGGAGGGCCACCACACCACACTATGCCACATCTCCCTGCCACCTCTGTGGCCCCTCAGAGGCCTGGCACAGGTTGCAGGGAGGCCCAACATGCCAAGCCATACAGATGATTCACATTTTATCCTTTTCTTAAAAAATAGATTTTATTGGATGAGGTGATATAAAGTAGTTTGTTAATACATACAACTTATCCAAATTAAACCTTTCTAAATATATATTTCTCTATTTCATATGTGGTGGACTTGCCAAAAGGCTAGAGACTTCTGGCCTAGAATATGTGGTGAAATGTCTTTGATATTACAATATAATGTCCCTAAAAATCCAGAAATGTTATTACTATCCTTACATTTAGAAGATGTTAATAGAAATGATAAGTTATTGTTGTATTATATGATAGTAGCAGCAAGAATTTTATATGCTCAATATTGGAAAAAAGAAGTACTGAATATTGAAGAATGGACAAGGAAGCTGTTATACATGGCCGAAATGGACAAATTAACTAGAAATCTGAAAGAGCAAGATCCAGGAATTTTTCTGGAAGACTGGAAGAAGTTTAAGAAATATTTGGAAAAGAAATGCGATGTTAAATGACAATTGTGGTCTTTGGAGGGATTTTAAATTTTATTAAGTAAGATTTTAACGAACGGAATATGTATAAGATCTCTACCATGGGTAACATAATATAATTGTATTATAGTGACATAATCTCTATGAATAAACGGAGGGTTCAAGTGTTGTTGGAAGTCAATAGAGAAAAGGGGGAAGGGGAGGGGGTGGGATTCACATTTTATCCTGGTGCAGGTACACCCGCTGGCCAATGGGCTATAGCAGCAGGGTCTTGGGAGGACCATGCCTGCGCAGCCCTCCCAAGACCACAGAGCTGGCGGGGAACCCCCTGCTGCAGCCCTCTCACTACCAGCGCGGCACACCATGGTGGGCTGTGGTGTCACACAGGGCCTTCTCACCTCCTTTGTGGTGTGGCGTGACAGGCCTCCCTGCTGCGACTGTGGTGGCAAGGCCACACCTGCACCACCTCTGCAGCCCCTCAGAAGCCTGGGGAAGGTGGCAGCGAGGCCTGGAGCTGCCCTACCAGGGCCCTGCAGCAGCTGCAACACCAGCAACTGACTTCTTATCCTAGCAGAGGTGCATTCATAGACCCCTCAGTGCACTTGCGCCAGGATAAAATGTCAGTCATCAGCAACACGGTTAGCCTTTTATATATATGAGATATTTTATTGTACTGCATGTGTATTTTAGCTTGGTTTTAGTTTCAGTTACAGATGTGAGGGGTGAGGGCAAGGTGAGAGAAACTGAAGAAACAACATGATGGAATTAACTGTCCACAACTTTATTAGTTTACCACTTATGGAGCAGCATGGGGCACAGATCCAAGCACTGGCTGACCCATCTGACAGCCACTGACCCCCTCGCCCTTTCAGCTTGCCTGCTGCGGGGGACTGTGGGATGACAGTAAGTAGGATTCCATATGGGCATAAACTTCTGTGTGGGGCCCCTGCCACCTGGAAGTGAGCATGCCCCAACCGCTCCTGAGCTGGTCTTCTCCCTGCCATGCATCACACTCCAAGGGCTCTTATACAGATCCCCAGTTTATGTTTATTATTCAATGTTTATCCCTCCCTTCCCGCACACAGGCTCTGGGTGGCTCGCAAAAGGCATATAAAAACAAAAATTTAAAATTACATATTAAACATAAAAAAACAATCAAAGACTACATAAAGAAGGTGCTATATATACCAGAGACTGTGATTGAACCATAAAATGCAGACAGCAGAAGATGGAACTGGTCAAACTCAGGGCTGCATGATGGGGACACTAATCGCCAGAGAGGACATTGTCAGGCCTCAACCATAGGCTTGGCGGAACATCTCCATCCTGCTGGCCCTGTAATAGATCCCACAGGGCCCAAGTTTCCTTTGGGAGAGAGTTCCACCAGGCTGGAGTCAGGGCTGAGAAAGCTCTGGCCCTGGTCAAGGCCAGACTAATGTCCATCAGGCTGGGGATCACTAGCAGCTGCTTGTTGGCTGAGTGTAAAGCTCTCTGGGGGACATACTGGGAGAGGTGGTCCAGTACTGGGGATACAGTGCTCACAGGCTACTTCCCCCCCAAAAGGATCTGTCCCAGTGTTAGAACTGCCCCTATCCAAAGTTGTGACAAGGCAAGACATGACATAACTCAAGAGCCCCCAGAAGTGTAGGGAAGAACTCAGATACCCATCCATGAATAGACTACCCTGACCAAACCAAGTGCCAAGAATACCAGAACCAAGCCAAAGGAGTGGGTGGTAGGGAAGCAGTTTGGAAGCTGAGTGCCAGAGGGTCCCAGCCAGCTCTGGAATTCATTCCTGACCAGTGAACTTGACAGAAGACGGCATGCTCCAGGTCCACCTCCAGAAGCCAAGTCAGCCCACCACTGATTTGAATTTACTGGCTGCCCACACAGGGTGGAGCATAGGGAGAGAGGCTGTCCCATATATATGAGGGGCCAATGCCACAAAGGACTTTGAATTTGACAGTCAAAATCTTGAATTGAGCCCAGTAATTGATGGAGTATTTGCAGAATAGGAGTAATATGCATGTTCCACTTAGCTCCTGATAATAATCGAACTGTGTTCTGCACCAGCTAGAGACTCTGAGTTGAATTTGACGAGAGACTTATCTAGAGTGCATTACAGTAGTCTAGTCTCAATGTTACCAAGCTATAGATCCAGATAGCCAAATCAGCCTTGTTAAGGTAGAGGGACAGGGGCGTAGACTTTCCAATTTCCCGGGGGGGGGGTTGGGGCCGGGCCAGAGGTATTGCTATGCCAGTGACATCACAGGGAGGGGCTTCCATTGCCACCATCTATGGAGGCGGGGCCATGGGAGATTTAGGGAAGGGCTCTGCACAAATTTAGGGGGACCCAGGCACCCATGGGCCCCCCCCTAACAATGCCCCTGAGCTGGGCCAAACCTAGGAAAATATGGGAGTTGGTCAGTGGTTATAGTGCTATCTCAGCGATCTCTTGCTGTGTCCTGTTTTTGAAATTCACTTTTAGGATAGTCACTTTATGATCTATAATTATACATACCATGTGTGCAGGACAAACTAATGGTCACAAATTTGACACTAAGAAAGGCAACACAGAAAAGCCTGTAAGGGAACATTTTTAAAGTTTTCCTGGATGTTCATTTACAGGAGTCTTGATTCTGCCTTATTCATAAGGGTAACTTAGCACTGAAATTTACTAAATTATGGCATTGCAGATGCCTTCATTTGGTAAATGCATGATTGAAGTCCGAACCAGGGCAGAATACAAAACAGTTGCTGTGCACTTGATTTCTGAGCAGTGTACAGAGTGCAAAGTAGTAGCAAACTCCCATCTTCTCACTTTAAACTCATATCGTATAAGTGAGTACAAGCACATTTTAAGGCAATTCAGAACAGTGCTAGTCATGATGACCCCAAAGAAAACTCACAGTTATACTACCTAGGATTTTATAAACCTTGCTTTCTTAGCACACTGCTTACACTCCACCTTACAAGACACTATTAACCAAATCACAGCCTGGACACAGGGCAAAAGGAAATTTTGAAAAGGCCTCTGATGTGCACCCCCCCTTCCAATCTTGTTCATGCAGATAGGGCTTCTCATTGCTTCAGAGAGACAGCACTCATTTTTAGGAATTGTCCTTTTCTGCAATAGATACCACCTCTCCATTTAAACATGGAATGGAAATTGAAAGAGGAGTTTAGGAGTGACTGAAGCAGCCCCCCCCCATACATTATTATGAAAAAAACTAACTGTTCTCCCACACCCAGCAAAAAAAAACCCCACAAACAAACAAAGCTATTTCAACAAGGAAACATAAGGCCTACCCTTTCCCAGTGTTCCATTTCCAAAATAATGATAAGGTTACTGGAAAGTAAAATACTCACTTTTTCCCCTGTTAAAAGGAATAGAAACTGGTCCTTAACAGAGTAGCATTGACTGCAGAGAAAACATGATGATGGGTGGCTGGAGCATGCTGGCTAGTGTGAGTGTATAAATTTTAAAAGGGAAGCAGTTTTAGAAAAAAATTAGTTTTAAAAAAGAAGTCAGAGTTCTTTATTATGGAAACTCCATACTTTGATAGGAAAGTAAAGAGAACTTCCTACCTACAGATCTGTTCTGAGGAGGAAGTCCTCATGAGTAGACATGGACATGGAACAAAAAAACCCAATGTACCAGCAGGTTCGTGATTCGTGGGTTTCACAAACCACGAACCATGGAACTGGACCAGTTACAAACCAGTTCGTGGTTTGTGGGGTTTAAATGCCCCTTTCTGGCCTTAACAGTGGCAGGGAAAGGGGCCTTTAACAATTTAAAGGGCCTTTTCCTGCCTTGCAAACTGCAGGTCCCTTTAAATTATCAGCTGGCAGGTGGCAGGGGGGATCCCCCCTCTGCAGCCTGCCAGCTGATAGTTTAAAGGGACCTGCCTGGCAGGGCCTTTTAAACTGCCCAAACCCCAGCCCCCTACCCCCCCCCCAGCCCCAGGCCAGCCACACACTTACTTATCCTGCAGTGCAGCATCCTTCCCCTCCTCCCAGGAGGGGCAGGAAGGCCGTTTTCAGCCTCTTCCACCTCCCTGAGGGCCTGCAGGGTGACAGAAGAGGCTGAAAATGGCCTTCCTGCCCTTCAAATGGCTGTTGCGGCAGCCATTTGAGGGGCAGGAAGGCCGTTTTCAGCCTCTTGAAGGGCAGGAAGGCCACTGGGGTTTGGGCAGTTTAGAAGGCCCTGCCAGGCAGGTCCCTTTAAACTATCAGCTGGCAGGCAACGGGTGGGGGGGGGGGGGACAACCTGCTGCAGCAGGGCCCTTAAAGGGGCAGTTTAAATGGCCATTTAACTGGGGAAATGGCCATTTAAACTGCCTCTGTAAATATGACCCAATGAACCAGCATACAGTTCGTGGAAGTTCTGTGGAAAGGAGCTTCCATGAACCCTGGTTTGCAAACCCCGAACCAGCCTGGTTCGTGGGTTTTTTTGGGTCGTATTTAGGTTCGTGCCCATCTCTACTCCTGAGTAGTAATCTACACATCAAAGGGCAATAAAGGAATAAACAGTAAACAGATGATCTGACCTGTCTATCTTTCTAACGCTCTGGTTTCTCCCCCTCTGAAACCTGTGGAATGGGACAGCATTAGAAGTGGAATCTTCTTCTCCTTTTTTTTTATAAAGTTTTTTTATTTTTTAATATCTAACATAAAAAACTACAAAAGACTACAAAAGTATAAAGGGGAGGGGAGAGGAAAAAAAAAGGGGAAGGGAGAGCTGGGGAAAGGGAAAATCAACATACAAACAACAAACACTACACTACATGTCTTGTATTCCCTTCATACTGCAATTTTTCTTAAAAATTAACTTTCTAATATGCTGTCAGATTGGTAGGTCTTATACAATACAGATTATATTCAGGATCAGAACTTCTTCCCCCCCCCCTTGCGTCTCGGTCTTAATTCTCTCTGCACAGCTGGAGCAGCTGCGCCTGCTCTTTCCTCCCCCCCACTTTCCCCTTCAGACTTCGAACTTTCTTCCTGCTGAAACTCCTGATGGTTGAACAAAAAGTCTGTCAGCTGCGCGTCCGATGTAATCTTGTAAGTTTGATCTTTATATCTGAACCAGACGCCTTCTGGAAACAGCCACTTATATTTTATATCACATTTCCTCAAGAAAGCCGCAAGTCCTTTATATTTGAGTCTTCTTTTACGAGCCAAAAATGGAACATCCTTCAATATTTTAACCTTATTGCCCAAATAATCCAAGTCCACATTATACGAATTGTCTAAGATGGTGTCCCGAATCTTCTTAGATGAAAAGTCAATAATAATCTCGCGAGGCAGCTGCCGCTTCATTGCATACTTTGAAGATGTCCGCCAGACTTCCAAAATATCGTTTTTTATCTCTTCTTTAGTTGCCTTTGCGAATGGCGCCAAAAGTCCAGACACCAAATCTTTTAAATTTTCACTTTGCTCTTCTTTTACATTTTGAAGACGCAATACCATTTGGGCACGGTCCACTTGTAATCCTATTATTTGATTCTCCAAAAGCTTCACTTCCTTACTTGTTGCTTTCATGAGTACTGCGTTCTCGTGCGCAGACTGCTCTGCTCCGGTCGCTGTTTCTTTAATGGCTTTCACCTCGCTCTCCACTGAATCAACCTTTTGCCCCATTTCATTCAATTTCGCTACAAAGGGCTGCACAGCATCGAAAACTGCTCGTCTCACCAGCTCTTCCAACGTTTCCCCCTTCCCCTGTAACGTCGCCATCACCGATTTACTCATTGCTGGGCTCTGCTTTCTTGTCGCCATCTTGGGGGGGGGGGGCGCCAACCAAGTTCCGAAACTCGGTGCAGGGGAAGAAGTCTGCGCCTTTTTAGCTTCAATCCCCACCGATCCTTCGCATACGCTTAAAAATCAGAAGGGATTCGCTTACTTACAGGTCTTCACCTTAAATCTGCTTATTGCCATTCTCCATGGCCCGGCAGCACACGCGGTGCTGCGCAAGTCTGCCGGCCTCCATTGGAGCAAGCGGGCAATTTACCCCCTGCATTACTTCCAGAGGGTTCTTCCCGCGGCGCCCCGGATCCAGGCTCCCTCCCTGGGAGTCCTGGAGGTTAACCCTCGCGGGTCAACCGCCCAGTCAGCCTGCTCAGACAGTTCCCCCCGGACCTGTGGAGAGGAGCGTCCGACATGGCCGGGAAAACGAAACCGACCAGAAGTGGAATCTTCTAACATTCCCTGAATGTAAATTGTAGCCATGCACTTATATTGCACTTATATCCAACAGAGGCCTTGCAATCTGACTGTTGCTACATTGAAAATGGGTGGAGCCAGCCAGGGTTAAGGACTAAGCTAATTAGTGTGTCATAGTCAAAGGTATTTTAAGGCAGTGTATAAATTCTTTTTTTATATAAAATTTATTTTTACAAATATAAGCAGAACAGAAAAAAGAAAATAAAAACAATAGCACAATTATAATGATGTCAAAAGAAAAAGAGTAAACATAATATAACAAACAATATAAATAACTCATGTTTTTTATATCCAGCACATATCAATCCTTGTATGTGTTTGGTGTCTGTCAGAAAAGAAAGAATAGTCTCCAATATTTAGATTTTTGATCCTACAAGCATCTTCCAATTGTAATATTTCTGTATAATTAAACACATTTTGGAGAAGATGGGGGGAAGTGAAGAGGTAAATGCTCTCTGGATTTATGGCTGTCAAAATCTCACATGCTCTCTGGTCCTTTCTTTTATTTATGTAAACCGCTTCTGTTGCCCACAATTTAAAAGAGACACAAGCTTGGTTGATAGTTTGTAAGCTTTGTGTTCCCTTTGTAGGATCAAAAATCTTTTAGACATTTAACCCACTGAAGCCATCATATACTATTTAAGATATTACTTCAAAAAATAGTTTCTTGATAGGAGGGGAGAGAGCACATTTTGGGGAAGTTTGCCTTCTTTGTTTCCCCCCCACCTATCTTTTTCTTAGATGCATTACCCCATTCATGTCTCCGAAGATCATTATCTTCTTGAAAATTGAAAATGGATTGGAAAACATTTTCATAAAAACTTTCTCTTGCATTGTTTGGTGCATATATTGTTGCTAGTGTATAAATCTTGCCTTCCAGGAGCCTGATTTTCAAAATCAAATATTTTCTATCAGTCTCTTAATTCTTCTGTAACATTTATTTGTAAATTGTTTATACAAACCACAATACCTTTAAAAATGATAAATTCTTAATAAACACACTAATACATACAAGCAAAAAACAGGAACAAAGCCCCAAAGAATCATAGAAATTATAATATGATATAACAGGAAGGGGGGAACAATCCTGTGCTTCATCGACTATTGTAACTGAGACCCTCATGTGAGATCTGAGGGGGCTTGAGCCCCTTAGCCCCCATGTAGTTCACTGGCTGCCCGGGGGGGGGGGTCAGCCCCCTCTGTCCAAATCCGGGGGGGGGGCTCGAGCCCCTCAGCCCCCCTGTAGTTTACTCCTATGTAGAGGGACATCTTTTGAGCTAGACTGAGTTTGTGGGATGATTTTTTTTTTTACAACTGCATTAACTTGCTTTTCTGGCAGCAGTACTGCGTCCAGTATATCCCCTAGGCTCTTAACCAAGTCTGCAAAGGTCAGCTGAATCCTGTCAAAAGTGGGAAGCACAATGTCCTTCAATATCTCTGCCTTTACAGTCAGCAAGACTTCTGTCCTGTTTGGGTTCGGTTTCAATTAGTTTGCTTTCAGTAAATTGACCACAGCTGCCAAGTAGGGTAACCTCAACTGCACCACCAGAGGATTTGGATAGAGAGATATAAAACTGGCTGTCATCCACATATTGATGAGATCCAGTTCCATAGCTACTAAAGGCTTTACATAAAGGTTGAATAACATGGGGAATAAGATTGTGCCCTGTGGAATTTCACAAGATAACCCCTGTCTTGAAGATGACTGGTCGCCAACAGCAACCTTTTTTGTCCATTTCATGAACAATGATTTAAACCAGTCTGTTATGATTTGCTATTCATTTTTAAACCTTATAAACCTTTGCCTTTTGACCTTCAATTCAGCTCCTCCTCCCTAAACTTATATCTCAGAAGGGCTCTGGTCACACTCTTTATTTCCACTCACACACTGCTTCAGATGTTCTTTAGTACTTTACCCTGGATTTTACCTCAAGAACACCTTACCTGTTTTGTTAGTGTGACCTATATCTTGCTGCCTCCCTGATTCCCTCAAAAGGTTTTCACTGCTAGTAAAGGCTTCCCCTTAGACCTCTTTGGTTAAACTGGTAATATAGGAAGGCTTGTTATAGATGGTAGTTTGATATGATGGTCAGCGTGTAAAGGTGGATGTGAAGTTCAAGGGATATTTTTCTTAAATAAAAGTGGAATTTATTTATAAGTTGTAGAGTTTTGATAAGTGTATTGATTTCAAAAACTGTTCTTAAGTTTGGTGGTTTCAGAAGTAATTATGTCTTCTCAAAGGTATATTCACAGACTCAGTCACTCAGACTAATTTTCCACAGAGACCGTCTCTAACAGAACAATAACAGTGTGCTTATATACTGCCCTTCTGGACAGATTTGTGCCCACTCAGAGCAGTGAACAAAGTCAGAGTTATTATTACTACCACAATACAGCTGGGGAGCTGGGGCTGAGGGGAGTGGCTTCCCAAGGCCAACCCTAGAGCTCATGGCAGTAGTGGGAGTTGAACCAGCAGAGTGCTGATTCTAAGTCCCACTACTTAACCACTGTGCTACAGCAGCTCTCTAAATAAACTCTCATCCACACAGACGTGGATTCACTCAGGCCTTTTCACATAGCTTTCCTTACCTAGATAGAATAATCAGTCTCTCAGATATACACTAACTGACCCAAGTGTTAGAGTGTGATCCAAGAAAATTTCTGTTTCAATTTAAGTTCTGAGAGTTCTGGAATAATTCTCTTCCATTACTAGTTTGTTCCAGGTGGGCTGGTGCCAGCCCAGACTGATCTGTTTGTTTTGGTTTTTTTTTCATTTTCATGAGTTTCAGCCCATTCTGCTCACATTGGGCAAACAAACACAAGCTCACACTGTTCTTTTCAAGGGGTGGGGTGGGAAAACGAGGCTCTGGGGCAGCTGTTTTTGCACTTAACCAAAACCTGCATCAACCATTAGTCCCCCTCCTAGTCTAAACCACTGATCCACTGAGTTTTTCCTCAAGCACAATAACACACACACAACAACGGACTCTTAGAGGGCAAGTGTTGTTGGGCAGGGCAATGGTAGTGGGGACCTCCCAACCAGTGCAGTGCAGCAACAATAAAAACAATATTGCTTCATGTTCACTTTTCCCCCTATTGTGGCAATAACTTATTAACTTAGCATTCTGCTGCTATCTGTTGGTTTCATGTTTCCTTGTTCTTTGCAGTTTTGTTTCCACAATGAGGGATGGATCCAAATCCTCAGTGTTTTGCAGCAATATAGGGCATTCGTGTTGTCAGTCTTCTCCATTGCTCAAGGACAGGCAGGCAGGCAAGCAGGCAGAATGACTATCTGAATTCTCCTCTCCCCACCGACCAAGCAGACCTATGTTTCCCCCATATGTTTTCCTTCTGCTGGGCAGGCAGGACTGTTTTTGAAAGGGTGAAGTAGGTACATGTTTGCTATTTGACCCAGAAAAAGAGGTAGGTCTGATTAAACCATGGAAGCAATCCTAAACAGGTCTATTCAGATGTAACTCCCATATTATTCAACAATGCTTACTGCCAGGAAAGTGTCTTTCAAATTGCAGCCTACAACTGAAGGAGAGGATTGAAGGAAGGGAGGGGTCTCTCCTTACAGGAATCCAATTTGCAAGGACGGAAACAATGCCATTTCCTGGTTAGCAACTGGGTGGGGGGATGCGTTCATGTGCGTTGGTGTCATTCCCCTTTCCCACCAATAGAGTTAATTAATAACATAAGGTCTCTCTTGGGATCTGATTGTTGAGCTGTTTAGGGGGAAAAGATGCTGCCCTGCCAGGTGAGCCCAGTGCTTGCTTGCTGCTGGAAATGCACAGATTTTTTGGAGGGATTCCTGACAATTAAGTTTCCTGGATTTGGTTTACTATTCCAGAAGCTGTTTTAACAAGCTAAACCAGCAATTTCTGTGTGCATTTTTGGCTTATTTTTTTCCGTTGGCACACCCCTACCAGGCACACACACAGTTTGCCTGACTTATACAGAATCCTTCCTCTGGGGCACCCTAAGACTGACTGCAAACCTCTTCCCTCAACTCTCTGGCTAAAAACTACAGTTCACTCCATCCCCTAGGGTACGGCTACCGTTCTGTCAGAGCAGACTCCATTCACTCATCCAGCCCCCTTCTTCTTTCCTTAGAGGCCTGCATTTAAACTCACAATAACAATTATTAAAAACCTCACATTAGCAAGCATAAATAAAATTCAAATTAAATACATTACATGCAAAATGTTACACAGTTCAAGACACACCCCCTCTTCTGCCTCTAAATGCCTCAATAGGATGGCATGATCTAGTGTGTCAAAAAGGCTTCAGATAGATCCAGCAGGAACAACAATGAAGCATGACCTGTTATCTACATTTTGACAGAGGTCATCCAATAAAGCCATCAGAGCTGTCTCTGTCCCATAGCCTGTCCTGAATCCAGACTGAAAAGGAGCTAGAACAAGAGTTTTCCAAGAAGACCTGGGGTCGGTCTGCTAGTGCATACAAAGGACATATTAGAGACTTGGGCAATAATTGGCCACATCATTTTTGTCTAGGGATGGCTTTTTTAAGTAGAAGGTATGGCTTTTTATACATGGGAAGCAATGGAAGAATGGAGGAAAACAGATATTTTGCCATCAAAATATTTTCAAAGGACAGCATAATCCTTATTGAGTTACCAATTGCTTAGATTTTACCTCTAAAAGTCACAATATATGTATGAGTGCTATTCCTAAATTAATCATTTCATATGCATTTTGTATGTAAGAATCAGTACTTGAGTGTCAGAATTAGCATATAAAGCAGCTCATTATGATGCTATCAAGTCCTCTGTTGAAAGAGAAAGGGGACAGAGAAAAGTGTGCTTGATGACACTCAATGGTTATCAGGTTTCCTGCTTTCAGAGTCTGCAAATTCTAAACCAGAATATCATTTGGAAGTATTACAAGAATATCCATTTAGACTGGCTTTGGAAGATCATGGCTAACTGGCAGAGTCCTGGGATTTTAATATATAGTCCAGATTGATTATATTTGTATGCTATACTTCAGTGAATTTTTAATTTTTTTTTTTAAAAAATAACACAATCTGTCCTAATGACAGATGAAGCAGCCTATAGATTATATTCACAGGGTGGCTGCCTACACTGGCTTGATAGCAGTGCTGCTGACTAAAGTAGCTCTGTAGTATGTTGGACTTGCTTAAGTCATCTGGTAAAATTTACTTATCTTCAATGGTTCTGCAGTGCTTCTAGAACACTGATTTAGATCATGTGATGGGTCTCTGAAAAATCTGATCCATCAAGGGCTCTCCTCCTGTTTCCTATGCTGTGAAGAAACTGGCCATAGGAAAAAAAGAATGAGAACCTGCAAGCTGAATGTTCTACAGAGTAGCTGGCAGCACAGTTCTAGCACTGTGTATTTGGAAAGGATTTAAAAAAAAAATCTTGACAAGCTAGAGAGCTACACCAGAAGGACACAATGCTTCCACAGTCCAGAGATCCTGTGCAGCAAGAAGTTACTATTCTACTGTTTTGTCAAGGCAAGCAAAAATGTGAAAATTCTTCTTACAACTTATAAGAAAGTTCGTATCTGCTTGCACTTCTAGAGTACCAAGTTTGAGTACTGTCTATGTATCTTGTCTTGGACCCCGATTTGGGTTGGGAGAAAGGCAAACTATAAACCTGATTAGCTAATATTTTATTATCAGCCCTATAAAACTGCTGTGCAAATGAATGCCTGTTCTTAATACACATGAAAAGACAAGCTTGCAATGAGCAACAATTCTCATCCTTTTTCATTCTCAAATCACCAGCAACATCATCTGAAAATGTCTAAGAGTAACAGTGCATGTTGCTGCACCTATGTGAATGTATTTGGCATCTATTAGTGAAGCAGAAACCTCAGATATGAATGGAGTAGAAACTATTGCTGTACTTTTGTTTTTAATAGAGGTGTTGTTTGTTTAAAAGACATGACTGGAAATACTTGACTGATACGACTTTTTTCATATTCTTGCAGGTCCAGTTGTGTGATTTACCATGGAAAAACTGCTCTGCAGCATCCTGGTGTTTGGAGTGGCTGTTGTGGTCAATGCTTGTCCAAAATATTGTGTCTGTCAGAATCTGTCTGAATCATTAGGGACTCTTTGCCCCTCCAAAGGACTTCTTTTTGTACCACCAGACATAGACAGGAGGACTGTTGAACTACGACTTGGAGGCAACTTCATTATTAACATTAGTAGACAGGACTTTGCCAACATGACTGGCCTTGTTGACCTCACATTGTCTAGGAATACTATTAGTTATATACAGTCCTATGCTTTTGCTGATTTAGAAAGTCTGCGGTCTTTACACTTGGACAGTAACAGGTTGCCCAGCATTGGGGAGGATATTTTGAGAGGCCTGATCAACCTTCAGCACTTGATTCTAAACAACAACCAGCTGAGCTTTATTTCAGATGAAGCTTTTGAAGACTTCTTGCTCACTTTGGAAGATCTGGATCTTTCCTACAATAACCTCAGAAGCATCCCTTGGGAATCTATAAGGAAGATGGTAAATTTACATCAGATTAGTTTAGACCACAATTTGATAGATTATATTACAGAGGGGACTTTTGCAGACCTTCAAAAACTGGCAAGGTTAGATCTAACTTCTAACAGACTTCAGAAATTGCCTCCTGACCCCATATTTGCCAGGTCCCAAATATCACCACTAACCTCAACCCCATTTTCCCCACCTCTGTCTCTAAGCTTTGGAGGAAACCCTTTGCATTGTAATTGTGAGTTGCTATGGCTACGACGTCTTGACAGAGATGATGACATGGAAACTTGCGCTTCTCCTCCAGGTTTAAAAGGGAGGTACTTTTGGTATGTCAGAGAAGAGGAGTTTGTTTGTGAGCCCCCTCTGATTACCCAGCATACTCACAAATTGCTAGTTTTAGAAGGACAAACAGCCACTTTAAAATGCAAAGCCATTGGAGATCCATCTCCAGTCATTCACTGGGTGGCTCCTGATGACCGGCTTATTGGGAATTCTTCAAGGACAGCTGTCTATGACAATGGAACCTTAGAGATCCTGATCACAACATCCAAGGATTATGGAACATTCACTTGCATAGCAGCCAATGCTGCCGGGGAGTCTACAGCAACGATTGAGTTGTCAATTGTCCAACTTCCTCATCTCAGCAATGGTACAGGCCGAGCAGCCCCACCCAAATCAAGACTTTCTGACATCACTAGTTCCAGCAAATCTAATCGAGGAGAGACTAAGGGGCCACCAGAAAGGGCTGTCTTGGTCTCTGAGGTAACAACTACCTCAGCTTTGGTCAAATGGACGGTGAGCAAGTCAGCCCCAAGAGTTAAAATGTACCAACTACAGTATAACTGCTCTGATGATGAAGTTCTCATTTACAGGTAAGTGTGGCATTTATCCTCTCAGAAGAGAAATGATAGGTGTGGAAGATGTTTTGGTTGAACAGGTTGCACTTTTGGCTTCCTTCTGACACACTAGTCATAGAAGGCAAGAAATAAAGGATAGCCATTGACGAGAAGGTAACAGAGAGAAGGTTATAGTATATGACTGAATTTGCAATGCTTACAGTCCTCTTGGTACATGAAATAATTCTTTTTTAAAAAAAGCCCTGATCTATGCTGATCTGTGTATTATTGACCTAGCCATTACAAATGAAACTGCTCCATTTCTGCAGCTGAGTAAGAAGTTCTGTTCTTTCTTCTTCCTCCTGGTAGCTGTCTTTTTGTTACTGAGAGGGTGAGCATGCTTCATATTGTCTTTTTGTTACTGAGAGGGTGAACATGCTTCATATTGTCCCAGCTTACACAAGTATTTTATTGGGAATCCATCACAATCTGACCTTTTCTAGTATGATGAGAAATTGCCATTTACCACCGTCACGTTTGACCCACATTTAAAATTATTTCCAATACAAGGCAAGCTACAACATCAATACATATTGGAACATTCACAAAATTAGTTACCCCGTCAATCCTCCTCATGCCCTAACTTTGAATTGTAAAATAATAAACATGTGTTGTCAATTGGGCTGTCACTTGTAACAAAAGGCAAACAGTGGAATAGGAAGCAGGGGAGGGAGATAAAAGAAAGAAGACAATCCATAGTTTACACTTTGCATATTGAAAGTCTCAAGTTCAATCCTAAATATCTCTGCTTTAAATTTAAAAAAAATTACTTTAGCTGGCTGTACCTCATACTTTGGTTAGCTGCTGCCAGTAGTGTAGATACAACTTGAGTAGATAGACATAACGTCAATCAGTATGAGGCAACTTTTATGTAGGTCAGACTACAGGTACTAAAACAATAATACAGGTTTTCTTCTAACATTACTGATGAAATGTTATGGCACAATTGGGTCCCATGGTGTTTTATTGAAAGGAAGGGTCTGTAAGCACAGTTTATACTATGGCTAACAGAATAAAAGAGCCGTCCTGACTCTACTTAATAGTACTCTATTATATTCTCTACTTCCTAGAGCAGTGATCCCTAATGGATGCTCAGAAGCAACCATGGTGCCTGCCAGTGTGATTCCCAGTGCCCAGTTGTTTCTTTAGTCCAAATGTTCTTGAACTGAACAGAAAAAGAAACAGGAAACTTTGGTTCACTGAGATTATCTGGGTCAGGTGGGTCATAGCCATACATCCTTGGCTTGGCTATGCTTTCTTATGTCTTTGAGCCTGAGGGAACACAAGGAACAAAATGTTTCCTTTCTTTGGCGATCAGAACCAATAGCATCTCTTCCATGAATCAAAGAGTCAAACTTCCCTTGTCTTCCTTTGTCTTCCCTTGACACAGAGACCACCCATGAAGAACACAGATTGTCTCCAGCACTGTCCCCAAATAAAGACACAAGACAATGAAAGCTTGGGTTTTATTTGTTTTTTTAAATGGCTCATCAAGTATCATACAGTATTTAATGATGGACTGCACTAGGTGTCCTTTCATGTTGTATATTGGCAACACCTCTCTGGCGGCAAACACAGTCATTAATTTATTTGCAAATTTTGTTTATCCTCATCTGCACATTAACAGTACAGAGAGGGGCCCAGCTTCATCTCCTCCCTCCACCACACCACTTCAATGTACTATACAGACAACTAAGGGCTTCGTTGATGCTGCTCAGCATCCACAGCATTCCTTCTCACTCTATGAATGAATGATGTTCTTTAGAAGAATACACCCCTCCCCCATCATTGCATGATGTCTCAAGGTGCTTCACTACATATATTAAGCAATGCCTCCTATTCCAGTTATGTCCTAACCACTCCTGGCACTAATTATCCCAAGTCCTCTTGCAGCAACATGAAATATTTGCAAAAAAGGTCCTCCCAGAAGCCAATCATAGAAGACACACAAAATACCTGCCTGGCCAAGAAACATCCAGCTATTCCCATGTTTTCCCTAGGGAAAGTAGTTGGGCAACAGCATGTGGCAAAAGGCTACATAGAGGAGGCAGAGAGCCACTTTTATGTTGTTGTGATGTTCCCCCTTTGTCTGACCCGATGACCAACCTTCTACCATTTTGTTGGATTGACCTCGAGATTCCCAGAAGGGGAAGAAGAGGAGATTGCAACATCTTATTCCTCTCTCTTCCTGGGTCTCCTACTCTTACTCTCTCTGTCATCATGCAGCATTTAACATACTCCTTGGCCTGTTTTGGAGGCCCACCATTTATGGGGTGCCTCCAGTACATCTCTTCCTCTGGTTCTCCCAATCCCCTTCCCTGGCCAGTTGATTATCCTGGAAAGTGGGTTTAAGCAGGGTGCTTGCAGGCCCACCATTGCTGAGAAGTCTCTGCTACTGACTTCCTTTCCTTCCTGCCAACCTTCTGACTCCCCGGGAGGCTGCAAGTCTTTGCAGCCCTGGCAACTGTCATCTTTTGTTCTCTTGGGCTGAGGTCCAGGCCCATGATAAAGGTTGGATTTGCTGAGGTAAGCATGGAGCCAGGGCTGTCTCAGGTTATGTCAGACCCTCCTCCACATGTTCCAGCTTTGGGGCCATTCACAGGGCTGAGCTAAGTGCAGGGCATGGGTCATCACTGGACAGCTCTCCTAGCCATCTTACATAGATAGACAATTGACTACCTCAGGAAATCAGTGCCTTGTGCCTCATATAATTTCAAAGGGGCTGAGACAAAAGCATCTCTGGCCCTAATGACCATGAAATAACGTTTTGTCTTACACATTGTGATGTGTGTGTGGATGTGCTCATAGTTCTTGTCTTGAAGGCTTACATAATTGTACTCAATATGTATGGTCAGCCATCATGTGCTCTTTTAGACTAGGCAAAACAAAATTGCCTAGAAAAACAAAAAATACTAAGCCACAGATGTATTATCATCGATTAGCCCTAAGAACCTTGGTCAAGACAAAGGGTAGCTTGTTCTGCTCTGTGCAAAATGAGAAGTTCTTCATACCTTCTATTCTGTATGTTTTGAAACCTTTTGAAATACGAAAGGTGGAAAGTCCACCTTTCCATGTAAGTGAAAATTATTGCTTTTATTTTTGTACAAATTACGTAAGACAAAGTATTTGCTGCTGCCTTCTCAGGGTCATTGTCATGCAGTGTGAAGAGGATTTCAGGGTTAAAGTGACCTTCTGAAAATTAGTAGAGCCAGGAAATAATGAGAAATGGTTCCCATCAATCCTATCAGCTGCATGGAGCCTGGAAGTCTATCAGAATGAGAATCTCAGCTGTTGGAACCACTTATTACACTGTTATTAGGATAAATGGCAGCAGTGCTGCTGACAAGCAGTGTATAGGTTTCTCTGGAATTCCTGCATATACTGTTTGATCATACACCCAGCAAAGCAGAAATTCTACAGTTCTGTAAGGAAAAATGAAGCCAGGAACTTAACCCTGAAAGATCAACTTGGTTCAGAAGAGAGTTCTGGCAATATTTAATTTGTGCCAGAACTCAACTGCACTTGGACCCAGAAGCATGTGTCCAGATTTATACATTTTAAAGTCCTCCAAATGACTGGGGGAATCATGACTGGGGAATTTAGAAGCCCTCCACTATCACTAGGGAAGTAACCTATGAGTAAACTTTTAATTTTTCCTCAATTGGAATTCTTCCTGGATTATGCTGTTATGATCCAAAGTGTCCATATGATATAACAAGAACTACATGCATATATAGTTTGCTCATTTTTAGTTGGTGTGTTATGGTTTGGGGGGGGTGTACATTGGATATGCACTGTCATACTTACCTTCAAATACAGAAATCATTATGGACTACTCTAGCGAGGCTGGCTGAGAAAAGTATGGTCAGAAACAGCCTGCAGATTTGAACTATGAGTACATTTAGTCCCATCAAATGATTGATACTGTGAATCCTGGACACATTCCCCTTCCCATTATCCAACCCACTTATCAGGGAGCCAAATCAAGACAGGCAACAACAGTAGGAACACTGAAACTTGCTGTATGGAAAGCCTTCATAAGGACAATACCATCTGGAAGTTTAAATCCTACTGAAGGTCAGCAAGTTTGGAATGATTATTATCTATTATGTTTATAGCCCATCCAAGCCTATAGACTTGGAGCAATTTCAGAAATGTTATTGTTATCTATCTCTGTTCTCAAAGAACTCAAAATCTAGCAGTGCAGTCCTAAGCAGAGTTACTCCAGTCTAACCCCATTGAATTCAAAGGACTTAGACTGGAGTAACTCTGCTTAGGATTCCACTGTAAGGCACATAACCTTATGACCCAGCTCTCGGTAATGATGGTTGTTGTGGGTTTTCCGGGCTGTATTGCCGTGGTCTTGGCATTGTAGTTCCTTTTTTTTTTTAATTTTTTTATTGGATTAGATATCATTGAATTATACATTACAATCAATTTCCTTTAATTTTTCCAATTCTAACCCCCTCCCTTTCCCCCCCTTTTGTTGACTTCCAACAGTTTTCCAACCCCTTGTCCCTTTTCCCCTTACTCATTTTAAATTTATTCTATCTATCAAACGTAAACTTTCACTTTCTTCTAAGCTTATCTATATAACACAGTGCTCCTTCTGTCTTCCTACTTACTTTAACAACTAAATAATACATAACTAAATAATACATTCTTGGCATATTTTCTTTTGATAATAATCATTTGGCTAATTTTGATACTCTATACTCTATCTTATAATTTCATCTTCAATATGGGACAAACAATTTATCCTCATTTAGCATAATTTTAGATACTTCTATAAACAGTATATTCAATATAAGTCAACCAATTTAACTTATATTCTGTATATTACTTTTTCTACATATCTTATCTTCATACTGTTTTAATTATATAATTATATTATTCTTCCATTATGCAACTATCCACCAAAAATAGTCAACCAATTTGACCCATATATACCTCCAAACCAGTTCAATCAATTTAATACATGATCTATACCTTAATATATATTTCCCCACCTTACTTAAGTTCATTCATTGCAATTATAAAATTATCTCCATTATACAATTATTGCCAGAAATGAAATTAATTAGTTTCTATCCTTATAATTAGTTATTCTATCATTATAATTCTGTTATTATAATTCTTATAATAACACCTATAATACTTAATGCTATATATAATAGTCTAATAAAATAATTGCTTAGAAATTCTCATTTACCTCTCCACCCCCCGGTAAAGTCACCTCCCTCTACTTTTATTGTATTTCAGTAATTTTCAAACTGCCACAGTTCTCCTCCCACCTCCCATTTCTTCACTAAATATTGTTTCAGCTTCTCCCAATCCGTGTTAAACTGTCCTGGATCAAGGTCTCTCAGTTTCCTTGTCTTTTTGTCCATTTCCGCCATGTACAGCAATTTATAAATCCAGTCCTCGATAGTTGGCACTTCTTGCACTTTCCACTTTTGCGTGTACAAAAGTCTAGCCGCTGCTGTCATGTAAAATAGCAATGTCCTGTGTTGTGCTGGAATGTCCTCCATTCCCAAGTTCAGTAGCAGGAGTTCTGGGTTCTTATTAACTTGAAATTGTAAAATCTCACTTATCACTCTTATTATTTCCCCCCAGTACTGCCTAGCTACCTCACAAGTCCACCACATATGGTACAACGATCCTTCGTGCTTTTTACATTTCCAGCATTTATTAGACATGTTCAAATTCCCTAATGCAATTTTCTTTGGTGTCATATACCAACGATAAATCATTTTATAGACATTCTCTTTAATATTGGTGCATGTCGTGATCTTCACTGTATTCTTCCACAAGTATTCCCACGCCTCCATTGTTATTTCCTTATTAAAGTTTATACCCCACTTCACCATTTGCACTTTGACTGTTTCATCTTCAGTATACCATTTCAATAGCACTTTATATACCTTAGAGATTTCCTTTTTATCCTCTTGTAGAAGTGCCTGTTCTAATTCCGAATTCTCCATTCTTATCCCTCCCTTCAAACAGTCCGAATTATAAAGATCTCTAATCTGTCTGTACTGAAACCAATCATAACTTGGAGACAACTCGTCCTGCGTCTTTATTTTAGGTTTAGAAAATTCCATTCGGGTTATCTCCTTGTATGTTAAACACTGTTGTTCATTATTGACAGTTCTCGGATCTATTACTTCATATGGAACCACCCATGAGGGGATTCCATCTTGTAGGTAATTTCTGTACTTCTTCCAAGTTGTGAATAGGCTTCTCCGGATATAATGATGTAAGAACATCGAGTCCGCTTTTACTTTATCATACATTGTATCATACATTGTATCATACATTTTACTTTATCATACATTGTCCGCTTTTACTTTATCATACATCATACATGGCATTGTAGTTCCTGACGTTTCGCCAGCAGCTGTGGCTGGCATCTTCAGAGGTGTAGCACCAAAAGACAGAGATCTCTCAGTGTCTCTCAGATCTCTGTCTTTTGGTGCTACACCTCTGAAGATGCCAGCCACAGCTGCTGGCGAAACGTCAGGAACTACAATGCCAAGACCACGGCAATACAGCCCGGAAAACCCACAACAACCATTGTTCTCCGGCCGTGAAAGCCTTCGACAATACATCTCGGTAATGATGTTGGAATGAAGTAGCAATGATTCTGCTCCTGAAATTTATTTTTATATATTTATGTTATGTGCATCAGTGAAATAATTTTAAAGTTATTGTATTTATGATAGAATTAGGCATGTTTTATTTTGCTTTATTTCTTATTAAGGGTGATAAAAGCAAGTCTACAAATTAAAGATTACTCTGAAAATCTATTTCACAAGATTTATACTTTTCATAAATATTTATAGCTCAGGGAGTATATCTACAGTATAAAAATGCTGAGGGATCCAAGATCCCCTGGGGGATCTCCAACTCCCATCCTCTCCCCACTACCACTTACCTGGCTGGCAGAGGGGAGACTGGAGAAACAGGCCTTTTGGGCTCACTCCTGGGCCTGCATGATGACATCACTTCTCGAACATGACAAAAGGTGAGCTCAAATCCGCCTCTTCTGCCAAGAGGATAAGGGGACCTGGCAACCCTAAATGCACCGTACCTTAAGAATATTTAGATAATTGTGGAGTTGAGTGATTACTTGATCTATTATATTGTGTTAGGTCAAGATGAATAGCCATGTTAGTCTGTCTGTAGTTGTAGAAAAGAGCAAGAGTTCAGTAGCACTTATAAGACTAACAAAATTTGTGGTCGGGTATAAGCTTTCATGAGTCACTGTTCACTTCTGCAGATACAGCTAGAATCGGTCCTTATGTCTTGGACAGTAGAGTGATTTCAGATGCCAAATGGCAGTGAATGACAATAGCAGGCATGATTGGATTAGGTGGGATATGCAAAGGGGTAGTAGGTGTGGAGAAATCAGTATTGGTAATGAGACAGAAGCCTAGGTCTTGATTCAATCCAGGTGGAGGCATTATCTTGAACTTCACTATCAGTTGCAATTCAGCAGTCTTTCTAATCTCCCTTTGAAATTCCTCTGCACGATAACTGCTACTTTTAGGTCAGCAACTGAATATCCTGGAAGATTAAAATGTCCCCCCACCGTTTTTTTAATGTTGTGGTTTCTGATGTCAGTCTTATGTCCATTAATTCTTTGTTGAAGGGACTAGCCAGTTTGTCCAATGTAGAGGATGGAAGGGCATTGCTGACACGTGATGGCATAAATCACATTAGAGGGTGAGCAGGAGTATGAACCTGAGATGGTATGGCTGATGCTGTAATCAGCTGGGTCTACTGATGATGTTTCTAGGATCTATATGACAGCAAGGTTGGCATCTTGGTTTGTTGCAGGCCTTGGTACCAGGGTCCATGTTACTGTTAAGTTTATCATTACAGGGGAGTAGTTGCTTTAGGTTAGCAGGCTGTCTGTAAGCAAGAAAAGGTCGAGCCCATGGGGCCTGTGTGAGGAAAGTGTGACGATCCAGCTTGGGTTTTGTAGGTCATTAATAATGTGCTGAACTGGCTTGAGTTGTGAGCTGTAGGTGACCACCAGTGGTGTTCTGTTGTTATTTTCTTTGCGCTTGTCTTGTAGCTAGCTGTCCCTGGGTCTCATTCTGGCCTTTCTAATAATCTTTCTCACCATGTCAGAGGAATACTATAGTTGCAAAAATGCCTGTTGCAGATCCTTCGAGTATCTCTGTCTGAGGGGTTGGAGCAGATGCAGCTATAGTGTAGGGCTTGGCTATGCACAATGGGTTGCTTGATGCGGTTGGGGTGGTGGCTCAAGGCATATAGATATGTTTGCTGATCTGCTGGTTTCTGATATAATGTGGTACTTATGTGTCCCTTGTGTAACCATACTGGGGTGTCCAGACCTGGAAACCATCTGTAAAACTAGACAGCAATTTGAGATCTTCTGAGCTGCAACATGTGTCAGGAAGTCATATGAAATAAGTTATGTGATAGGAAGAGGAGGTGGTTGTGATCTCACCAGTGAGAGTTTGTGTGTTCTGCCCTGCAACTGTGTGCAAAAAATAGTATCAACTGGGAGGTGAAAGTGATTGGAATGGAGGAATAGAAAGAAGGCAGGGTTTTGTTTCGTTTTTTGCGGGGAGGCTCTCTGAACCTTCCTATGTCAAAGAGGAATCCTGTCCATCAGGGGTTTTTTTCTGGGAAAATCGGTGGTGGAACTCTCAAGAGGGAAATGAGGAAGAAACACACAGGATTCTTTGAAATAATATTATTTTCATGCCCTATTGTCAAGTATTTTCAAGAGGTGCCAGAACGCCGTTCCACCACGTTCCCGCTGAAAAAAAGCCCTGCTCTCCATCACTTTGACCTTACCTTGCTGTTTTGTTGCTCCTCCCAGAAAGGCAAGAGGTTTGGCACCTTTGCACTTTCCACATGCATGCTAGTGATGGTTTCATTGTATGCTGCAGTAATGTTAAAATCAGCAGTTTAGCTTTTAGCATTTTTTCCCAACCAAAACCCAATATCAGAAGTCAGCCAGGCTGGGAGAAAAATGCTGAAAAAATAGCACTCAAGCAAGGCGTAGAAACAAGAAGACTTTAGTTTCACCTCCCAATGTCCTGCCTTCTGGTTTAAAAATAAACATTCACCATATCACCCCCCAATTTTAGGCATGACCAAGTAAACTCCTTATGTATATCTGAAGATCCAGCAGTGTATGTAATGTGTTTACCTCCAAGCTTTCCTGGTATGGCAAAAGATTGTGTGTCAGCTCTGCAAGTCTGAATTGTTGTTTTCTTCTTGTATCTGTATGCAAGTTACAAGGGGGGGGGGAACCCACAAAATGAAACAAATGTGTATCCCTAAGATTATGCATATCCATAATCTGGACCAGATCTCAGACTGAGATTTGGAATTTACATTTGCTTAGCTCTGCCTTTGCTAGTAGTTCACTTCCTAGTCTGTGTGCCCTGTTGATTCTCAGAGTGCCCTATTAATAGCTACAGAGTCTTGCTTCTGTGCTGTGGTGTGTGGCAGGCAGGTAATATGAAGAGAAATCTTCCCTTTCCCCTCTTCACAGACAGGTGACCCACAGCAACTCCAGAGCTGGGCTCAGCCTTTAAAACTCCTGCCTAGGGTCACAGAAGCCTGCCCTGAACAATTAAACTTCCAGAGTTTAAACATCAGTCAGAAGAGCTGCTGGTAAAAGAGAGAGAGAGAGAGAGGGAGATAGGAAATGGAAAGGTCTGAAAAACTGCTATGAAGCTTCATGATTTATCAAAGAAGCCTGACAGGCTGAAAAGACAGCAGAAATAGGACCCCAGGACAGGGACTTCTAAACCCACAATTTGTACCAAAGCAGAAATGACAATGGCTAATATCAGTATGCAGTTTTACATTTAGGTCATTGGTGTATTAAATGCCAAGCTACTATGCTACAGAACGTCATATTTATTAGGTCAATTCCTTGTTTTATTATTATCCCTAACCCCTTTTATAATATGCTTGGAAGAAAGGGGTAGTGACCTTATTTGTACTTCAGGATTAACAAGACAGACATGGGCGAGAAACAGAGTTGTAAATGTCCTATTATTACGTCGGCATTGAAATCTTGTTGCTGAGTAGAGCTAAAACTAAGCTTTATTTTTCCATGTCTTTACAAAATTATTCAGATTCAGAATTTCACAGTACTTACCACTTCTGTTTGTCTGTTTAAATGAGAAATGCCTGATTTTTTACAAAAGAACTTTATTTTACCAGACATTTCTCTAGCTGATCCCCCCACACCAGCTTTCTTCCTCTCCTTCCCATCCCTGGTGGGACTAGTCTCTTAAGGAATCAACACATTATATGCCTAAAATGTGTCAGGTCACAGGTGCACGACTGGACTTGCAGTGAGCCGTACGTCAGGGGAACTAACCTTAAAAAGTTACTGTTCACTCAGTGCTGTGAGGGAGTGCTGTGAGGGGGGAGAAGAAGCTTCCAGCTCCAGCAGCTTACATCAGCGGAAAGGGTAATGATTGGGCTTTTTGCCCCTTTTCTCTGGCTCCACATGTCCTTCCTAGGGCACATAGAACCAGAGAAAAGGAGCAAAAAGACCCCCTCTTTATGCTGGCGAAAGTGAAGTAGAGGGGGCAGAAGCTCCCACTCTCCCCTCACAGCACTGAATGAACAGTCACTTTTAAAGGTGATCCCCCCTGATGTATGTTTCACTGAGAGTCTAGTCCCATGCCCATGTGTTGAGTGTATTATATAGTTTGTTGCTTGGTTGGATTATGCCCGAGGTTGAGGCCTGTGTCTCCTGTTTTGCTTTACATGCTGTTTTTAATCGTCATCTTCATATTAATAGAGTTAACAATACCACCATATAAACCCACTAATAAGTTTATGTTAGGTTGGAATATTAAAGTATCAAGTTTCCTAATGAAATGGGTAAGTTTAGTATCGGACAGTAGAAAAGTGGGGGAAATTGACAGGTCTTGACAGAAGTGGAGAGAGGATTAACTGTTACCAGAAAGGAGGGAGCAAGTGAGAAGCTGTGGAAGAAAGGAATCTTGAGACTGCCAAAAGGACTATGTGTTTCAAAAACAGCTTGTGGAATCCGAATATTAGTGGTTATACACTTTAGTGCCAGCATGTGAATCCTGTAATCTAAATATATGTTATGTTCTGTAAACCGACTGAATTCTGGAAAAACAAATGGTTATCAAGCTAATTTCTTTGACATAATGTCACAAAGGGCTCTAGGTTTTTAGGGAGACCTGAGAAAGATACCATCTAGCGTTTCTTCCCCAGTAAGCATATTGTTTCTTCATGACTAGTACACACTGAAGGAGGGAGTGGTGTGATGTTTCTGTGGCTGCAATCCTAAGGACACTTTCCAGCAAGCAAGCCCCATGGAATAATATGAGAGTTAGTTCTGAGACCTGCTTAGCATTGCTTATGGCCTTCAATGCAAACATTCTCAATTCTCTCTCTTGGCACTGCTTCCACAGAAATTGCCACAGTGGCCTCTAGAACTATCTCCCATAGTCTACTGTGAAGAATGTGGACTGCACAGAGCACAACTCTTTTGTGCTCCATTTAGTCTCTCTGGTTTCATCAGGTCTTAAAGAGCATGGAGGAATTGTGCTCTGCTTTTCTTCTAGGTGCCATTTCCAGCAGCAAATAGGACTTTACTGCAGAAACACCTCAGAGATCATTGAGGCATCAAGGGCAACCTCCAATTTTTTAAGAGAAGCATTGGGGGGCAGCAGCAGGGCATGACTCTCTCATGTAAGTGCTGTGCTTTGCTGCCCCTCCAAGCGAGAAATGGGATATTGCTTCAGAGACCTTTGTGACACTGCAGGGCCCTCTAGGATAATCTTCCACCCAAAGCAACTCTGGTTGGTGGTGGATTCTCTGTTGGCCTCTGGGCATTGGCAAATACCTGGTCCTGGGGGCCATGGTTCCCTTGGCCATTTACTTTAAATGAATTACTTCAGCCATTGTGAGGTTCCAGTTTATGCAATGGTGCCTTTTAAAGGTATGTGATCTGGGTTTGGCAACCAGTTAAGCAGATCACATGCCAGAACTCCGAATTGGATCCAGGAATAGCCTTGGAAATGTTTCTTCCATAGGAAACAATGGAGTGTGGCTGGGGGGGGGGGCAGCTTGTTCAGGGACCCATATAATTGGACCCCAGGGTCCAATCTGTCTGAAATTCAGCAGGTCTTTAGTGGATAGTCAGGAGTAGGTTCCTTGCAAATTTTGTGGAGATTGCTTAAAAATGCCCCCCATCCCCTCCCCTGGACATTTTCCCCTGTGGAGAATAATGGCTAGTTAAATCTGTGATTCTCTAACTTGGATAAGAGGATCTGACCTGGATTTCAGTGATCTCATTTTTTTTTTAATCTCTGAAATCCAGACCTGGATTACCTGGATTTTTTTTCCCGGTGCACACCACTAGCGCCTTTCACCAGCTCCATCTTGATTGAAAGATGGAGGTGCTGCTGGCAGAGCACAAGAACAGAAGATCCCTGTTGGATCGGACTAGGGGTCCATCTAATTTAGCATCATGTCCCACACAGTGACCAACCAGTTGCTATGGATGGCCAACTACAAGCCATAGAGGTTAAGGCCTTCCCCTGCAGTTGTCTCCTGGTGCTGGTATTCAGAGGTTCCAGCCTCTGGATGTGGAGGTGCTCTTTAGTCACAATGGTTAGGAGCCACTGATAGACTTCTCCTTCATGACTCTGTCTAATCCCCTTTTGTAGCTGTCTATGCCTGTGGCTGTCACTACATCCTCTGGCAGTGATTTCCACACCTTAATCTCTTGTTGCGTAAAGAAGTATTTCCTTTTGTCTGTCTTGAATCTACAGAATAATGCAAAACAATGATAGTCCAATTCCCAGTCCCTGATATTTATTAGTCATTTGAGATGTATTTGGGGTGGGCTCTACGATGAGGCTCATTGAGGCAGTAATCCCAGGTGGCATATTTTGGGGGGCAGCAACTTCCCATCTCACCATTTATTCTGCCTCCACTGCCTCATTTTCTTCTATGGACTCTGCCCCTGCACCGTTTGTTGAGCCAATACAGATATTACGGAATGTATCAGTGGGAGGGCTGTTATTCAATGGAAGAGCATCTGCTCTGCACATAGAAGGGCCCAGGTTCAATCCTGGCATCTCCAGTTAAAACGATCAGGTAGTACATGATGTGAAAGGCCTCCACCTGAGACCCTGGAGAGCTGCTGCCAGTTAAGAGTAGATAGTACTGAACTTAATGTATTGATAGTCTGATCCAGGATAAGGCAAGTTCAAGGGTGTTCATGCATGCTCATAAGCCTATATCCCTGCAAGCTGAGATGAAGATATGTAATAAGATATACAGTGACAAGGTAGAAATGGAAGGCAATGAACTTGAATTAATGTTGGCAGGTGGGGGAAAGTGACTGGATATGACAGCAGTTGGTTTCATTTCCAGGAAATGTCAGAGGAGATTACCAGGAGTCTGAAAATATAGAGTGAGATAACTTTTCCCACCTAGTTCCTAGGGACTGGATCTGTAGCATTTGCATGTTTCATTATTTTTAAGATTATTTTATTAAATAGTTCCCTACTTTTTCCTTTTCTTTCTTTAAAAATTAAAAGAAGTAGCTCCCAGTTCACTATTTGTGGAAGGAGAAAGTAATAATGAATGAATGGTGTGCTGTTATTTTAAATGGGAGAGGAGCTGTGGTTCAGGGGAAGAGCCTCTGCTTTGCTTGTGGAAGGTTCCAGGTTCAATCCTTGGCATTTCCAGTTAAAAGGACTGGGCAGTATGTCTGATTCAGTGTAAGGCAGCTTCAAGTGTGTTCTCACCATTTCTCAAGGGTCTGGGATTAGCAGCATCTCAAGATTTGATCTTGGAACATAACGATGCATCTATAATTGCACTCAGGGCTTCTTTGTGATGGTACTGTAGACCAGCACCAGCACCTCATATGCTGGTTCACTGCACTCAGCCAGAGAAAGAGAAAGTGGATCCTCAAGAACAGCCTAAGAGAGAGGGGGGAATTGGTAAAAATTGGCACTTAAAAAAAGAAAAGAAAAAGCACTTACAATAAGAAATGTTGTGCCAATTTGTGAGCGATTTCTATACCCAAAAGACTGATTTACGAAGCCTCATATAGTACACAGAACTGTTCTACTGAACTACTATAAAAACCAGCTTTTAAAATTTCTGTACTGGTTCCTTTCAAATGATATTTGATGACCAGATGTGGAAAACACAATAAAATAGTAATGGTGAGGTGAGAACTGAGCCATTTAAAATATTTCTCCGTAGTGTGATGATGCCATTTGTTCAGACATTGTCAGTTGAGATGCTAAAAAGTGAAGTTATCCATAGTGGCCAATCTCCTATATATTCCTAGAGGAAATGCACTTGATATTCACAGGTGACTGCATTGGAAGCTGGCCTCACTGATCTGGCCAGATGGATGTGATGCTGCATTTAGCGATTCTGGGGGAAACACAGCTGCACTTTGTGGATGTATCATGTTCAATTGCTCCACCTTTACAAATCCTAAGGACTCTTTGCAGCTTTATTTTCTACCCTTTACATCAGGGATGGCCAAACTAGTTTACGAGTCACATGCACCTTCAAGGCGTTCTTCCTGAGAAGTTGAAGAAAATAATAATAATGAGAATCAGTTCTTATAAAATGTAATGCATCTGACAAAGAGAACTGTGGCTCTGGAAAGCTTATGCTACAATAAAGTTGGATAGTCTTAAAGGTGCTATTGGACTCTTTACTATTATTAAATGTAAATGAGACTTGTTTGGATCTCTGACTATTTGCATTTCCCCCTTAAAAGCAGCTGTGAGGGGCCCCAGGGAAATGGTGCTAAAGGAAAGAGAATTAACTCTTTCCTCCCATGTTGTTTTCCTGATCTAAGTAACTAACTGCAGCTTTACATAAAGAGCAGGACAACTAACAGCTAGGGGTGTGCACTGAAAAAAAAAATCATTTCAATTTTGGATCCAGGGATTCCAAACCAATTATGCACTGTTACTGTTTTTTTCCTCCTGGTGTCAAGATGCTGGCCACATCTGCCATACCCATACCTGGGTGGTTGGATGTGGAGGTTATGATGTTATGACTGTTTGTTGCAGCTGTGTTTTTTTACTCTCCCAGGATGTGAATTCTTCTTGTTCCTAGCCCACGTAACCTTGAACCCTGTGTGCTCCCCTGTGCAGATAGTTCACAGTACAATTAGCTTGCCTCTAGGAAGGAGCAGGGGGAATGTTAGCCTGCAAATGATATATGTTCTTGATATATAGGCATGCCTCATTCCTGCCAATGAACCCAGTAAGATTATGAACTAGCAACTTTTCAATAAAGCTCTTACTAACAAACAGTGGAGTCTTTTGAAGGTTACTTGGCAGATCCTTATACTGGGCACTGCTGGCTCTTATCTAACCCATTTAATTTTTTTGTTACGATAAATGTCGGCCCCGTTCTTTGCAATGTGGGCTTCCAGGCTCTTTGGGGTAGCTGTTTTTACACTGAACAGAATTAAATCACACAGAGCCCAGGCCTCCCTCTAAACCATCAACCCAGTGAGTTTTCCCTCAGTTACACTACACAAACACACAACAATGGGCCCTGAAGAAGACAAGTGTCAGCAGGTGCACATGGTGATAAACTGGCTGGCTAAGGGAAAGTGAAGGGGAGGCAGTCGCATTAAAAACAATCCTACTTTCAGTTTGCTTTTTTTCTTTTTCTATAGTGCCAATAAATTATTACCTTTGATTTCCTTGTACTCACTTCCAGATAAGTGCCTTTAGAATTGCAGCCTACTATTGAAGTCTTCCAGTGCTTTTATTAAGTTTGATTGATTGAACAGACCATTCACCCCCCTTCCCATGTGGCACATTCCCTCACAGTGACTGTCCAAGCACCCCGATGGGGGGGAGGGCAGATCAGTGCAGGGGTTGCACTCCAAAACAAACCAAAATGTATTCCTCCCCCACCCCTCAGGCAGCTCTTTGCAGTTTTAAATCCCATGCTCTTCAATAGTGCTTACAGGAAAGTGTCTTTAGAATTGCAGCCTATGATAGAAGTCTCCCTTCCAAACCTTTCTGAAGCTGATAGATGTGAAGGGGAAGGGTCTCCCATTGTAAGCACCCAACTGGCAGGAGACAATGTCATTTCCTGGGTAGCAACAGGGGGAGGAGATGCACTCAATGTGCATGACACTCAGTGTGCATTGCTTATTGTTGCCTTCCCTTTAACAGGATTAATTAATGATGTAAGGGCCCAGTGCTTGCTTCCTACTGCTTCTGCAAAGGATGAACCGAAACAAAACACATAAACTTTGGGGTGGGAGGGATCCATTACAATTTAATTTCCTAGATTTGGTTCAGTGTTCCGGAAGCTGCTTTAATAAAATGAAACAGCAATTTCTAGCTCATTTTTTTCCACTATGCACACCCTTACCAGCAGCTGCAATGGGAGGATTTGGATAAATTTCATGGAAGAAAAGCTCTGTCTCACATACACATTCCCTGTACTGAGACTCAATACTGGCTGATTCCGCACATGTTGGATAATGCACTTTCAATGCACTTTATCAATCGTTTGAGGTGGATTTTTTGTTCAGCACACGAAAAAATCTGTTCCAAATGATCTATAAAGAGGATTGGAAGTGCATTATCCAACGTGTGCGGAATCAGCCACTATTAAAAATCCCAGTGTCCAGGAGGAAAAAAAACACCTTATCTAGTTTGGAAACTAAATGCTTACTGCAACATGGGGAGTTCACATGGAGAAGTTTGAGATAGAAAAGAGAACAAGATAGGTTAGAGAGGTATGAATGTACTGGGAGCTGTGAAAGGGGGTAAAGCAGTTGTGGATCATTAAGACAACTTTGCATTACCATTTCCCACAAGAGAACCACTTCTGATTAGAAAAGTACAGAATTTCCTTGCACAGATGATTGTGACTGTCCTGTGTTAGGGTGAGTTGCAAAGGAGTTGTGCAGAAAAGAGAATTTAGAGGAAAAGAAAAATAAGAGAAAATGATAAATACTACACCTGCTAAAAACTTTTCACCTACTCACTGTTAAAGGTACTGGAGAATGCTCTTTCTTTGGGTCACCTTATTTCTACCTGTGTGCAAATTGTTGTATGTACAGATAACGGAATTCAGGGATTACTCACTGTATACCCATGTGTACGTACACTGAATTACACACTCATAGGACCATCATACTTTGCTATATTGAGGGTTTCTGCATGGTTTTTTTCTGTTGGTTCTGGCACTTTATTGCTTCAAGTGATCCCTGAATTTCCACAAGCGTTTTTTATTTTTGGTTTTCAATTTGGTCTTTTCTCTGGTCCCCCCCCCCCCCCCGGATTACCACAATCTTTTTCTGGAAGCCAATTTTGAGTCAACTTTTTCCCTCATGCATAATTTTTCTTTCAGTTTTGTTTATCCCTCCAACTCCCACCCACCTCCAACTCACTTTTTGATGATTGGATGCTTTTCATCATTAAAACACTCCTCTCCCTACTTTCCCTTCCTTTCTCTTGGCTTTTCTATCTTTTTTAAATCAAAATTTTCATATCACTATGTCAACCTAGCATTGTAATAATAGAAGCAGCAGATTATCTAAATCCTCAGCTTTCATGTTTTAAAAAAGTCAGTCTTGAGCCCTTTCCATTGCAGAGAGATGCCTCTTTCTTTATATCTCTCCAAGGAAAGGAGCTAGAGGCTTACTTTTAAAAAAATGAAAACTAGTCAATATAGTCATATGAAAATCATGATTTAAAAAAAAAATTGCAAAAGCCCTGATGGTCCAGCAGCATGGTTTAAAAAGCACATAGCCACTGCTGCTCTGGGTTCTGTCCCAACAGAGGTCGGTTACCTCTGCCTCCTGGCTCAGGGTCAGCCTGGAAAAGTCTTTCTGGTTTGGGTCACATAGAGTGGTAAGGACTTGCATATCGGAGTTGGTCCCCTTTTAGGCATCCCCATGCAGAGACACCCCAATGTGTTCATTTTAAATCTTTTTTTTTAATTCAACCCTTATATTAGCAATATAAGCCTGTGCAAAAAATAAAAAGGGTGTGTGCTGTGATGTCACTGATGCTGCTGCCAATGATAACAGCACCCTCACTTGAAAATTCTGATTATTTAAGGCACATGTAGAACAAAATAAACTGACTCCACAATTGTAAAAATGCAAAGGGAGGGCAGAAGTGCAGAAGAACTGATTCCAATGCTTGGAAATTGACTGCTAAGAAAACCAGAATAAACTGAATGTGCAGAAAAGCCCATCTTTAAGATTTGGTTATGGCTTCCTTTCTTGGATGTAAGTCCCAGTAGATCTGAATAGGATTCTGTGTTGACCTGCTAAGGATTGCTCCCTTAGTAGCTTGTGACGCAGTATTTAGCTATATGAAAAAAATGCATGAAACTCATAGGCCTAAAAGCTCGGCTATGGCAAGTACAAACCAATTTGTTATATTACCACTACTGTAAGTTATCAAGACAGTGGATGCTCCCTAACTGCAACTTTGGAGCTCAGAATTTAGCTCTGCTTTGCTCATAATGCTTACCCAAGAGTTGTTCTTTGTAACTTAAAAGTGATAACTTGCTATTTTGATACAGCTGAGGCTTATCACTCTGCCAGAAAATTTGATCTGTCTCCCTTTCCTTTGTCTTGTCTGTGTAGAGATTCCCCTGTGTGGAGGACACCCTTCAAAGTGTGCAAGAGACTGAAATGTGATATATGCATACTTTTACGTAAGATTAATCCTACTGAACACATGAGGTTGGACTGAAGAAAGGGGCTTGTTATCAGTACTGCCTATTTCCAAATTCTTAGGAAAGGGCTTAGATTGTTTGAACTTCAAACCAAGCAGAAATGTGGAAAGATAGCCCATCTCCAGTGTTGTCACAAATTTGACTCAGTTGAACTCCTGCAGAGGAAACTGATGTAGTGGAGGTACCATGGGAACCTATCCCCTATAATTTCCCCTTCCATAATTGTGTGGCTCAGACCAGTTTTCCTAAGTATTGCAAGATGTTTTATTGTGAACCTATTACATGTCAGAGAATTAAATGATCAGAAAATTTCAAAGTGCATTTCACCTCACTATCTCACCTCTGAGTCATCTGACCCCTGACAGAGTAGAAATTAATAGTATGGATAAATGAGTCGTACCATGCTACATATATGGCAAGTGCTAACATGACAAAAAAGTTGCAAGTGGGGGAAGGGACAGCTGCCTTGTTGGTTTTCCACCAAGTCCCAACTACAGCAGGGCACAACATAGGACTTCAGCGACAGGGCCAGATCTACGAGGGGGCAGGGGGGGGGCCCTGCCCCCAGCACTGCCGAACAGAGGGCGCCGAGTGGCGGTGGTCCAGGAACACATGCTCCTGGCCCTCTGGCGGCAGCGTGGGCGGCAGTGTGGCAGGGCTGGGAAGCCACCCCCCATGCCGTGCGCCTGCAACGCTGATGGGGTAGCCAGCTTGCTGCGTGTTCCCAGCCTTCCAGTAGCCACGCAGGTGATGGCACGGGGGACTAGGAAGCTGCCCATGACATGCACCTGCAGCACTGATGGGGCAGCCGGCTTACCACGCGCTCCTGGCCCTCCAGCGGCAGTGCAGGCGGCACGCTCCTGGGGGGTGCCCTACGTGATGATGTCATGGAAGTGACATCATCATGCACTCCTGGGAGGGGCAGGGGCACCGCCGGACTTCAGATGCCCTGGGTGCTGGCAACCCTAGATCCAGCTCTGTTCAGCCAATAAATGAAAGTACAACTTGAAAACAATTGGTTTTTAAATGTGACAAGGCCTAGTTTGTAAATGTATGCATTCTAAGCATAGGTCCAAACTCTGCCTTCAGAATTTTATTTACAAGAAAAGAGGCTGACTGTGTTCCCTGGTACTTCAGTGTTAATAAGCAATAAAGCCACAGGAGTTACACTCACAGAAGTGAATATATCACAGGATGTTTTCTGGATGTTAAAATTTCTCAGTTACAACTGTTTAAGTGTGCTAGTGATGCTGTTTTAGCACTGTCCTTAATTGTTTATCTTACTTATTAAAGACTTTTCTTACTCAAAGCACATTCACGATGAGTAACATCACACTGTTTAACCACAACATCTGTCACATTTCCTCACTCAGAGCCTCGCTACAAGTGACATCTTCCACGCGAAGGGCACTTGATCATTTTCGCAAGTCTTTCTGGGTACTGAAGTCCCTCTCCCACACCCCTTTTCCTTCTGTTCCTTCCCGTCTCCGTTAGCACGGCTGCCTGAAGAGACGGAGAAAGCCTAGGAGAGCAGCTTTTGCAAATCATCTTGCTGGGGGGTGGGGAATGCTCTAGAGAAAGCTGACGTGAAGTCCTCCCCTCTCTGTTAGAACTGTTAGGATCGCTGCCTTAAAAGTCAGAGAAAGCTGCAACTTTCTAAGCTTTCTCTAGAGTATTCCCCCCCTCCCCGAGCTGCCCGCTGCAACTTTGCTAATCGTCTTGCTCGGGGAGGGGGGGAAATACTCTAGAGAAAGCTTAGAAAGTTGCAGCTGCCCGCCCCCAAAGATCATTGAGAGCAGGCTTGCGACTAGAGAAACAATTTGCAAACGCAGGCTTTCTCTGACTTTTAAGGCAGCGATCCTAACAGTTCTAACAGAGAGGGGAGGACTTCACATGTCAGCTTTCTCTAGAGCATTCCCCACCCCCCAGCAAGAGGATTTGCAAAAGCTGCTCTCGTAGGCTTTCTCCGTCTCTTCAGGCAGCCGTGCTAACGGAGACGGGAAGGAACAGAAGGAAAAGGGGTGTGGGAGAGGGACTTCAGTACCCAGAAAGACTTGCGAAAATGATCAAGTGCCCTTCGCGTGGAAGATGTCACTTGTAGCGAGGCTCTTAGTCAAGCAACCCAAATGACAATGTCCACACTTGCACTTTCAGCATGGGAAAAGCTGTTCTATTGAAATAACATTTTATTTAAATTGCATGGGGCACACCATTTGTATGTGCATGTCAGATGTTTTTACATATCCATGTTTGCACATATCATGAATTTTAAAAGTAAACAAGGTCAATGGTTTTTCCCTGCCCCAATTTGAACGCTTTCATGAACCATTTTTGTTTGTCTATAGAAAGTACAGATTTGCACACATCTATCAGCTGTTTCATTTGTATCTGCCTTTCATGCCACGATAACATCAAGGCTAGACCACTGTAATGAACTCTGAATAGGTCTCCCTCCAAAGCTACAGCTCAATTATTATCAGGAGGTAGACAGAGCATGCATGTTACTCCCAGTTTTCAGTCTCTCCATCAACCACCCATCAGTTGTGTTAAGGAAAAAAATTCTTAAAGGTACTCTGCGTTCTCAACGCCATCACTCACAAGTAAGCAAGACACAAAAATAGCTATCCATAAAGATTAATGAATTTTATTTACAATAAAACGTAGATGCAGTGCCATGTTCCGACACATGCATAAATATCAGCCATAGCAGAGAATCATATATACTTTCCAAAGTTAATTGTTTACAGAAAAGAGATAAAATTATTATACAATACTAGATACAAACAATTCTTCAGAATCAAATTCTCCAGAAGACATGTCACATGACACAAAACAAGTCTGATTGACAAGACAGTAAACTCTCTCTCTAATATAAACATGCTCCATGTCTGGTGCCACAAAGGAATTTTGGGTGTCTTCCCGAGAGGATGCTGCTTATCCAAGCTAAATTCTTGAGTACAAAGTCAAAACAAGAGAGCTACTATCCTTGCAGTAGGGCTTTCTAACCCTACTTAACCACAGTGTCAGAAGGAATCTGCTTACAAATAACTTTTGCCTTCTGTGTGACACATCAACTCCAGTAAATGTTCATATATAGGTATTTTAGAATAGAGGTCATAGAAATTCCCTAACAAGTTGCTGAGCTCAATTCAAGGTATTGGCTATCACATACAAACCACTTCATGACCTTTGTTCCTCATATCTGCAGGACTGCCTCTCTCCCTATGCTCAACCACAGAAGCTTCGCTCAACTGAACAGGGCTTTCTGCAGGTGCCACCCTACAAATGGACAAAATCTACAGCTTTCTATATGTGTGCATTCTCTGTAATGACCCTCATCTTATGGTATGGCCTGCCAGAGAAGGTCAGGAAAGCTCCTAATCTTCTGGCTTTCTGCAAAATATGCAAAACTGAATTAATCAGGAAGGCTTTTTTATTCTCACAATAGGACTGTGCTGTAAGGAAATGGCTCAGAAAAATGCTTTGGTAAAGAGACAGCAACTGTAGACTATACTACTGGGCACTGTCTGTGGATGTGATGTTATTGTATGGTTTCCATGTCATTTGATAGGTCATCTTGGGTTGCTTGTGCTTTGTTTTGGTGGTGTTTCATCACTGTGTTGCTGTATTTGAATTGTACGCTTCTTTTCAGGTTTCTGCCATGCATGCCCTTTTGTACTGTTTGTTGAATGTCACAGCTGTTGATCTCATGGCCTTGCACTGTGTAGTCAGCCTTGGGGATCAGTAAAAAAGGTGAACAATGAATAATTAAATTTAGTTATTTAATATATCCGTATATTAGATACTTTTTAACAGAAAAAAATTCAAGGCAACTCACAGAATAAAAGGGCAACCAATTATTAACTAATATTGACATTAGTTTACATTACTTCTCTTTAAAGCCTTATTATATAATGCCTGTTTGTTAAACAGTCAGGAAGCCTGTTCCTTCCTGGCTTGTGCAGAAGATAGTAGAATTCAAGGAGATACCTACAGTCTTCCCAGCAGGCATGGCTGTAGGATCATATGAAGCATGTTTTTATACCAATTCAGACTGCCAGTCCGTCTGTTTCAAGTGTTTGGGATGGTTGGTAAATGGTCAACAAATTCATGCACTTCTTGCACCTCAGAGATGGTGGAATTGAGGGAACCACCTGCATGCCTCTCAGTAGTCTCCGTATTATCTACTTTAACTGAAATTTACATTGTAAATTTCATAGGATAAAGGCTTATATTTGCTTTGATTGAGTGGTGTAATAATAAATCATCATCAGTAGTAGTAGTAGTGTATGAGAAAGAGCAGGGTTGTATCATATCAAAATGTTAAATATAGTGTGTATCCATAGGACTCTCTCTCACCTGTTGTACTGTTTAAGAATGTATTTGGGAACAGAGGCATGTGGAGTTGTCTGAAAAGCTCATAATGACCATACCTATGTGAGTATTAAAAATTCAATACAACTCTAAAATTCTTCCAATTCAAAGAAGTGGGCAAGTTGACCATGAGAATTGACTCATCTGGGATTTAAAACTCTTGATTTTTCATTAATGCAGTCAAAAAATACTCATCTTCCAAGGAGTCTGTATATTTGGGATTTGTTTAATACAAGAGAAATGACAATGGAAAGAAGTAAATAAGCAGAGAAACAACGGGTTCCATAATGTCTCTACTGCCCATTTTGATAGTGAAGAAGTAAATGTCACCAGTTCAATCTCCAATGATAATCAACAACAGCCTGTCTCAGAGAGACTTGTCAAGCATCTGTCTTTAAATACACATCAAAATGGTGCCCAAGAGAACCAGGGCTTTAGCTGATTTTTCTTCTGAGAGAGAGAAAGAACAACTTGAAAAAATCACTGTCATTATGCAAAACAGAGTTACATTCTTATCTGCCGTCTTAAATTTAATCACCAGATAAACAGCGATAAAGGGATTATCAGAAAATATATAAATTTAGGCTCTGATGGAATCCCAATGCAATAACCCACAATCATTTTTTTTAATATCCATTCATAGTGCCTTTTCCCAGCCTACTTGAATATTGAGAGAGAACAGCAGGAATTTTGGGTAGAGATGAGCACGATCGGCATTACGATAGAAAAATACCCACGATAATGGCGTTCACGCGATCAGGACCCGGGGGATCAGTGCCGTCCACAGCGACCGATCCAGCATTCGGGGGGGGGGGCTTCATCGGGGCTTGATTTGGGCCATCAGGATCTGATCAGGGATGCAGACAATCAGGCGCCAGTAATCTATTCCCGGGGCAACGGAGCCAGGGGAATGCCTGAGCTGTGTTTGCTCTCCTTCTGTCGCCCTGGAAACCCAAATGGAAGCCCAGCTTTCCTTGATTAGCAGGGCTTCCTTCCAACCACGGAGCAGCAACGCACTCACCAGTTGGGAGAAGAGACCCATGGGAGGCAGGGGGAAGGGGGTGTTCTGTAGCCATGGGCACTCCAAACGTTTTTTGCTTTTTAAAAAAATTGGGCTTTGTAGGAGGAATGGCTGTTTTTAACCTGCTTTTAAAACACTGTATTTTGTGGGGAAACCTCATTCATGGCTCTGTGTGTGTGTTTAAAATATGCTTTTGGAAGACTGGCTGCTTCCTTTTAAAATCGGATGGGGAGGAATGGAGGATTCTGTCCCTGCTTTTTTTAAAAAGCTGGCTGAAACATGTTGACGGGGTGTCTCTCTCTCTCTCTCTATTTGGAGAGGCAGGGACAGGTTAAAAACTTTCCCCCCCCCTGCTCTAAGTGTGTGTGTGTGTGTGTGTGTGTGTGTGTGTGTGTGTGTGTGTGTGTGTGAATGTCCCATTCCTGAGCCAGACCATCTTCGACTTGTGTAGCTTGGTTGCATGGGTGGGGACACTATTGGTGCAAGTGGCCTCAACCAAGTCCTTGGTTGCTTGAGCAGCATGTGGAGGATGCACAGGTCAGGATAAATAAAATTGACAGTAATACTGATCAAGTTTGGAGCCAGGATGGAGTTTCCCATGCTGGTAGCCATTCTGCCAGCTTGTTAGTTGCAACCTACACTAAAAGTTAGGGTAAGGTTTTGATGATACAGATAGTTAAACCCATTCATTTGGTGTCTTTCGGTAAAGGCACAATATCAAAATGTATCACTCTGCCTTAACCAATTTGTCATCTGGCTAGCCACAAATTGTTGATTTTTCCTAAGGAGCTCTACAGATTGCACTAATTATGCTTTTCTCTATATATTTTTGTCTTATATGCATGTTTGCTTGTAGATAGTGAATTCTTAGAAGGAGAAACTGTCTTTATTTCATGCCTAACAGCACAATGTCAGAGCACAGAATAATAGCCATCATAACAGTGGAACATGTTTCAAAGATGAAATCACTGAAGTACCATAACTTGAAATGTTTAAAATTACTCTCACTACAGGCATTTTTTAAAATGCTAAGTGAAGATTAAAACAAAAGTCATTTATGCATTTCTCAGATTGGATTGTTAGCACTCAGCTTTTCTATTTCCAAGTAAGTCAAGCTTGCCCCTTTTGCATATTATAGTTATAAATTCATAAAATCAAAATAATAAAATCATAAGTAATGTTTAATCTTTGCATACAAAAATGCAACTTTGAACAGATTTTGTGCATAGTATATTTCTAGGATGATAATGATGATGATGATTAATTGCTATTATTAATAATTATTACTTGATTATTTATTTATTTACATGGCAGTTTAACAGTTCATAATAGACTAAGATAAGTCAGCATACTTCTATCCTTGCTAACAGTGGGAGAACAACATCAGTTAAGGAGCATATGATGTTATAAGCAAGCAAGAAAGTGTCCTTAGAACATTAGACAGTGGAGGAAAGACATCAGAAGTGATGATGACACATACAACATCCCTCAGTTATAATGTGCTAGGAGAAAGCTAACTTGTAATATATTTATTGAGTTATATCATATGTAAACAATTGCTGCAATCTAGCAATTCCTTGCGGGTGTAGTTATTCTAATATACACACACAATAGCCCTAATTTCAAGGACTCTTCATCACTTCAATAGGGAAAAGAACCCACACAGGCACCCACATAGAACTACCTTACCAGAGAAGGGAATGAAGAAATCCAGGATCACCATGTTTGCATCATAGTCAATGCAGGGCTATCTAAGCTTTGTTTGGGGTACATTTTTTTTGGCTTTATTTTTACAGTGATACAAAAGAGCTGTTAAATTCAGAGATGAGGAAATAAAGACCCCATGAGATACCTATGAAGAACACGGACTAAACATACATCAGCATGGATTTTGTTGTGAAAGTCATTGATTCAAAATAGAATTCCAAATTATGTAAATTCTTTTATCTATTTATCGGGAGGGAAGGCGGTATGGTATAGTCTTATCAGATCTGAGAAGCTAAGCAGCGTCAGTACTTGGATGGGGGAATACCAAGGAAAACTCTGCAAGAGGAAGGCACTGGCAAACCACCTCTGCTTCTCACTTGCCTTGAAGGTCCCAGCAGGGGTTGCCATAAGTCCATTCTAACTTGATGGCATATACACACTATGTGTTTATTAGTTACCTCTCTGTACTTAATCATCAGTTTCAGCTTTGTTTCTAGTATCTTTGCTTTCTATGTTAATCATTCCCTGGTTACCAAATGGAAGCATTTTTTTACTGCATTCTCAGCTCTTCTCACTGAAAATAATACTTTCCCCTCAACATTGTTCATCCAGGTACTTGATGTTGACTGTACTTTAAACAGCTAATTTAATCCAAAGCGGCATTATACACTGGCAATAAATCATTTTATAGAATTCTTCCTAAGTAGCTTCTCTTTGAATTTTTTCATGCAACCATGGATATTTTTCTGTGTCAGGTGATTATAGTTGGTTTTAGCAAATCTTTATTAGTCAGGTGAGGTATGAGGGAGGGAGGGCAAAAGTCCATGTAACTGTGGGAGAAGCAAGAGAAAGCAATGCTGTGTGAAACAGCAATCCATTTTGTGCTAGGAGAATAACAGTACTAAAGCTTTAAAAAGCAGAAGCTTTTTGATTTCGGCCTTCATGTGAGATATTTTAAATGACAAGTTTATTTAAATATATACAAGGCCTGCTGGATTTGTAAACTTTATCGTCAAATGCAAAGAGCTGACATTCCCCTCAACAGCATTTGCCCATCAGTTTGCCATGGTTGTTAAGGAGATTATGAGTGTAAACATAGTAAAGGTTATGAGTTAAAGATTACAGCTACATTATCATCATAATTAGACATGGGCACGATCCAAAAAAAAAATACCGATCAAGCTGTTCGTGGATCTGCTCAGGTGACGACCCCAGATCACCGATTCACTCCGATCAAGTCCCGTTTCCGATCTGGGATCGGAGGGGCACCCCCCCGCACACACACACTTAGAGTAGAGGGAGGGAAAGTTTTTAACCCGTCCCTGCCTCTCCAAATAGAGAGACACACACACACCCCGTCAACAAGTTTCAGCCAGCTTTTTAAAAAACCACACCCACAGGAAACGATTTAGCAATTAATAAATAATTTGTAATTATTTAGTGCAATAAAAAGTGCAGAGTGCTACTAATTCATAAATACTTCCATAAATACATTCATAAATACAGGGGACAATAGTTCATTCTTAACAGTCATACAAAAAGACCTAATCAAATAACTAATTCCGGGTACCTAGCAGTCTTGATACAAATACCTCCATTCATCAAACCAATTTCAATACATGAATGCAGAAATGTTCTACTTTTCTTAGTCCTTCAATACGGTAGGATTATCACAACTGCAATGAGGTTTGTTTCAACTCAGCGTTCTTGCAAGAGTGAAACCATTCAGCCCTTGTCGATCCTTCAGCCTATTGAGGTGTTAATAGCTGCAGTAAAATAAATTTCCAAATAACGTCCTTCCCATCAAGGTGCAATGTGTCAGCAGCAGTAGAGCATAGAACAGCAAATGCTCAATCTGACGCCGGCTGCGAGCAGATTTCGTGCCTGCTTGGCTTCCTCAGGAGCGTATGCTATAATTGCTGGAAGAAGGCATCACAAACACTTGAATCAAATGGCCCGGTAAAGGCGGCGATACTCTTTCGTTTCCTGTGGGTGTGGTTTCCCTCTGTGATTTATAGCTTTTTACAGGAACGGCCAATTCTGTTTGTCTGTTTCAGCTTTTAAAAAAAAGCAGGGATAGAATCCTCCATCCCACCCGATTTTAAAAGCAAGCAGCCAGTCTTCCAAAAGCATATTTTAAACAGGAAGAAAGTAAAACCAGGATCCACACGGATCCTATGGTTTTTTAAATAGGAAAAACACAAATGAAACATCAAATCACATACCAACTTCTTGCAAAAAGCAGGCACTGGGCTGAGAAGCCAGGAGGAGAGAGATATCTCTTTTCAGTTAACTCTTTCAACGCACTGAACGAACCCAGTCAGGAAAGGAGCGCAAAACAGCTTGATAGCTCCTCTCAAAGCAAGGGCTTTTTGAAAGAGTTAACACTGAGAAGAACTTCTTGTGGAGTGTAGATCTAGAATGATATCGTGTTGCCATATTATATTTGATATTAAAAGCCTGTGTGATGTCCAAATCTGGTTGCTCTGAATCTGACCGAGGAGCTCACATGTGCCTGAGAGAAAAGACTTACAGGATGCTGGTTGGAGTTTCTGTCAGGTACAGACAAGCCACAGTATGTTGGCAATAACTTTAATAAATAATAAAGGCAGAAGCTTTAATTAACTTTCTAAACTGCAACTAAAGACCTAGCATTCAGCAACTTGTAGTTTCCCAGCTGATTATTCAGAACAGAGCTTGTTGTCAATCTAGGATAGTGACCCAGAAAGTTTGTTTGCAGTTCTTCATGCTAATTGGCTAATCTTGTGTTGTAAAACACTTTGTGTGTGGCAGTAATGCTAGCTGCAGCACCAATGAGTGTCAAGGAGGTGGTGCCATTTTAAGAATTCTCAGTAATGCCTGCCTCTTTTGGCTGAGTAGCATGGTGCTGTTCAAGTCAGCTCCCGAGGCCTCACTCTCTACTGCTTTAAGGGGCAGGGCCATTACACACCTGAATGACACAAACTGAGAAATGCCCTTGTCTGTATACTGAAAGTTTACTTTCAGTTAGGCTATACTGTTTGCTAAAGAAAGAATTTGCAGGGAACCTTCTGCAGATTGTCCACTAAAGACCAACAGAGTTTCATGATCCACTTCTATGGGACCCTGAAAAAGGTTCTCCCAGCCACTCCCTGTGGTTTCTTGGGGGAAAACATTTCCAAGGAGGCTCTCAGGGTCTCTCTAGACATGCAGGTTTTTAAAGAGTAGACCCAACTCAGGTTTCTGCAGCCATACAGCAGTTAAAAGCTATATGGCTGTTAAAAAAATAAGGGAGAGCCCAAATGGCCTCAGAAAGCTTCCAAAGGGGAGGAGCTCCCCCCTCCCCCCTCAAGCCTTTTCCCCATGTTAAAATGTCATGGGGGTTTCCTGTTCCATGTGCATAGAATTCTCCACGTGGAGTAGAAAAAACAGGGAAAAATCTACCTCTCATGCTATTTTGACACGGGGAAGCAACTTGAGGGAGGGAGGAGCCCCTCCTTTCTCCATGAAGGCATTCCACAGCCATTTGGACTCTCCTTTAATTTTTTAACAGCTGTTCTCAAAAGCTGCTATGTAGCTTCAGGGAACTTGAGTTGGTTTCCCCAGACGCAACTCTTTAAAATGTTGCACATCTAGAGAGGCCCTCAGGCAGAAACACACAGAGGAAAGTCTGCCCCTGGCCAGAGGCACACTCTCAAATGCAAACTCAACCCAGAGGAAGCCCAACAGAACCAAACTGAAGTCCTCCCAAAACCCGAGTGCCCCCTGAAGAAGGTGCACAGCCACTCTCCATTGTTTCCTATAGCGGGAAAGTTTCCAAGCTGGTTCCCAGGCAGAAACACACAGGGGCAAGGCAACTATAGGTGAAAGGTACACTTGTAAATGCAAGAAGAATCCCAACAGAACCAAACTGACATCCCCTCACCAAAAAACCCCAAAGTGCTCCCTGAACAAGTTGCCCCCATTGTTTCCTATTAAGGGAAAATTTCCAAGCTGGCTCTCAGGCAGAAACACTCAGGGACAAGACAACCACTGGCCAGAAGCACATTCCCAAATTCAAGCCCAACAGAACCAAACTGAAGTAAGGGAATGTAATCCCCCCAGAACCAAAGTGAAGCACGGTGATCATCAAACCAGAGAATCACATCAAAACAGAGAATTCCACCTAAACTAAACTGAAGCAAGGGACGCTGTTGCAACTTAACCCAACTGAACCAGTGTCACTCACAGAAGCCAGGTGGTCAAAGAGAGCTCCTGCTCAGATTGGCCCTTCCCTCCTGCCTCCTGCTTCTGCCTCACTCCCCCCTCCCCTCTTGGAAAGAAAGTGAGAGAAAGTGAGAGAGAGGGAAACATCCAGCCAAGTGGCTGAAGCCACATTTCCGAGACTAGCTTGGATTAACCTAGATTTATTTGGGGGGGTCTTGATCTGGGGCCTGCACTGGATCCTGGATTCTCTCATTTGTGCTCAGAAAGCTGGATTTAGCCTGATTGGCAAAAATCCAGGTTTTTTACCCTGCTCCCAGATCCAGATCACACACCCCTAGTTACAGCTAGGTAAAAAAGAGCCTCTGATTCTTCAGTGCCAGTTCTTCCCTGAACTCCTTCAGTCTTGAATTAACTCCTTGAGCATGCTTTATAAAATCAAACCCAAACTCCCTCAGCTCAAATGGGTTGCTACAGAATGGTAAGAAATTGTGTAAACAATTTTGGGTTCACAATATCATGCCAGAGCAGTATTCAGTGAAATGTAGCCTTTTGTCAAGCTCTCTAAAGGCAGCACAGCAAGCTAAGGAAATGGCTGTTTTACATTTCCAGCTTCTTCGTCCCAGCTGCTACCCTCGAAGGCAAATGAATTCAGCCCTCTAAGCAGAAATGGAATGATCACATCCATTTCTGGCTGTTCTGAGTGCATATTGTTGTACATTCTTTCCCTTTCAATGTTCATATGCCTAACACTGGTATGTTGCTTATGCTGCATGTATTATTCTGAAACCAGAAGAAAAGGATAGTGCTCTAGAGTATAAAAAGGTGGGGTGGGGAATCAGGATTAAAGCCATTTCTGTGTTACCCTTCATAATTTTTCCATTGCTATGAGGCCCCCACAAAATGTTAACAAAGGTGAAGCAGGTGGCATATAGAACACACTTCCTCTTTCAGTGACCAGCATTATATCTTTCTCTTCTTCTGCTCTCCCTGCCTATTAGGCGCCTCCACCTGGGGTCTGTGCTTTATGCTTCTATGATGAATTCCATAGTATCTCAGGGAAAGCTGAAAATAACACACTAGGCCAATAATTACCATATGAAAGATGTGAACAAGGTACTTAAATAGAATAGAAATGGGTATCAGACCTGTCTCTGGCAGTTAAGGGCTGGGATCAATGAAGGCAGGGTTGCCATCTGACCAGGAAAAAAAAGCCCTGGTTGCCTTTGCTAGAAAAATAAGAGATTGATTCCCCTCCATCCAGGCTGCTTTTTTACCCACCTTTAGGGAAATATGCAGCTTTTGCATTGCTGTCTATGGTCCATCTATGGACATGAAGCTACCCTATACTGAATCAGACCATAAGTCCATCAAGGTCAGCATTGTCAGCAGGAGCTAGGCAGAATGTGATTATTACTCCCATTCTATAGTCGTTCCTTTGGCTACCTATCAGTTACCGGGCTCAATTCAAGGTTTTCGCTATCACAAACAAAGCCCTTTCATGGTCTTGGTCCCTCATATCTTCAGGAGTGCCTCTCCCCCTACGGTCCACCACAGCAGCTTCACTCATTTGAACAAGGCCTTCTGTAGGTGTCACCCTGCAAATGGGCAGCAAAATCAACAGCTGCCCATACATGGGCATTCTCAATGGTAGACCCTCAGTTTATGGATGGACCTGCCTGAGGAGGTCAAGGAAGTTCCCACTCTCCTGGCTTTCCACGAACTGTGCAAAACCAAATTATCCAGAAGGGCTTTCTTACACAAGCAGTAGGGCTGTACTGTATGGAAATGGTCCAAAGACATGCTTCAATAAAGGCTGTTACTGTCATTTATAATGTCACGTCAATTTGGAGGGCCAGTTTGGTATGGTGGTTAAGAGCGCGGGACTCTAACCTGGAGAGTCGGGTTTGATTCCCCACTCCTCCACTTGAAGCCGGCTGGGTGACCTTGGGCTAGTCTCAGTTCTCTGGAGCTCTCTCAGCCCCACTCACCTCACAGGGTGTTTGTTGTGGGGATAATACTTTGTAAACCGCTCTGAGTGGGCATTAAGTTGTCCTGAAGGGCAGTATATAAATCGAATGTTGTTGTTGTTGTTATGTTTTGTTTTAACATTGTTTCAAATTTCTGCAATCTATTGAATGTCCTAGCTGCTGATCTTACTGAATTGTGTAATCCACCTTGAGTCTCAGTGAGAAAGGCAGACTACAAATAACATAAATATTGTTGTCTCCTCTGACTGGCAGTGGCTCTCAGGGTTTTATGTAGAGGTCTTTTACATCACCTATTACCAAACTCCCTTTAAACTGGAAATGCCAAGGATGGAACCTGGGATCTTGTGCATGCCAAGCAGATGCTCTATCACTGAGTAACTCTCCCCTGCTGAGCCATGGCTGCTCCATGAAGAAACTTCTGAACTTTACCCCATGCCCCATCATCTTTCCTCTCAGACCAAGAGGTCTCTATTTTCTATTTTTACACCTGCTTGATGTGGTGGTTAAGAGCAGCGGGACTCTAATATGGAGAATTGGTTTTGATTCCCTGCTCCTCCATTTGAAGCCAGCTGAGTGACCTTGGGTAAGTCACCGCTCTCCTAGAGCTCTCTCAGCTCCACCCACCTCACAGGGTGATTTTTGTGGGGATAATAATAACATACTTTGTAAACCGCTTAGAGTGGGTGTTAAGTTGTTCTAAAGGGTGGCATATATATCAAATGCTTTATTATTGTTATTGTTGTTATTATTATATTTCAATTTCCTCCCATTATTATTGTTATTATTTCCTCCCATTATTATTGTTGTTGTTGCTGTTATTTCTTTTTTATTTCAAAAGTTGGAAACTGAAGTCTATATCCAGCAAAGAGCAAGTTGTCCAGGTCAGAAAACATGCCAGAAGCTTGTACATGGAGAGTGGAATATCACTTGATCTACTTTGGCCTGTTGCTGCAAATAGACTTCCAGAACTGATCTCCTTGCAGTTTCCTCATTTGGCCAGACCTGGGTGTCAGCGTGAAAACTGAACCCTCAAGTTCTGTCACCCCATAGTGGGGTGCCTTCTCAAAGGCTGCCCTCACTTAGGCACTAGTGGGGTGCCTTCTCAAAGGCTGCCCTTCCTTTGTGTGCCTGTGTGGGGCTATGTGTGTGGGAGCGTACACACATCAGTTTCCATTGGGGCTGATGTCCAAAAATTGTTAGTTGTTTTTAGTTAGTACTTATTTTGTCTTTATTTTCATTAGCCTCTAACCTTTAGACTTTGTCTTCATTTTACTCTAGAGTTGTGGCTGTAGTAAATCGAATTATTTAGTAGAGATCTAATTCCAGGGCTATCTCAATCCTCCTTGCGGGAGCAGTTGTTTCCCTGGGCAACAGCCCTGGCACAAGGAGGGACTCCTAAGGTATGAGGGGGGTATCAAAAACCCAGGGATGGTGGCAGGTGAGAAGAGATCCCAGCATCTGACCTCACAAGGTTACTAGGAGAGAGATTAGAGCATACACCTTCCCAACTCCAGCTTCCCAGGTGGAGACATCATACCAGAGAGAGAGAGAGCCTCTCTGAAAGGCTGAGGCAGGGAAGGACGTGACAGTCCTAGCATGCAGAGGGCCCCCAGTTCAATATTATGCACCTCAAGAAGCAAATGTTGGGAAAAACCTTTGATTGGGCATCCAAATGGGAGCTAGAATAATCAAACTCACAGAGTGCAATTATGTATGAGCATATGACTCTGCCTTATCCTGAATTAGATCATATGTCCATCTCACTTAATACATGTAATCTAGCTGATCTAGGCTTCCCAGGGATCCAAAGGGAGACTGGTTTTTCCCAACATATACTAAAGGCAGGTTTTTTTCCAGCTGGAATGCAGTGGAACAGAGTTCCGGAACCTCTTGAAAATGGTCACATGGCTGGTGGCCTCACCCCCGATCTCCAGACAGAGGGGAGTTTAGATTTAGAATCTAAACTCCTCGCTATCTGGAGATCAGGGGGCAGGGCCACCAGCCATGTGACCATTTTCTCCAAGGGCAACCCACTGAGTTCCACCACCTCTTTTCCCAGAAAAAAAGCCCTGACTAAAGGAAGTGCCAGGATTGAACTTCAGGCCCTCTGTATCGAAGCCTGTGTACTGAACTATGATTTCCATATTTGTAAAGCCTCACTTAGGCTCCAAGTGCACAATTTCTACCTATGCTCACAGATTTAGAGAGCAAATAAGGCTATCACTAGGAAATTCACTTGCACAGTGCCTGCTTAGTTCCATGCACAGGAGAATTCCCCAGGTTATAAACAGTGTAAGAGTTGCCACTAAGATGTTTTGCATCAGATGCAAGATAACTTTTTTTTAAAAAAAACTCAAAACAGTATATCCAATCAACTTCTCTGTATGAATTTATTGTTACTATTTGTTTTAAAAGTCTAACAAGAGCTCAACTAATGTATATCGTATAGTGTGCAGAGTGTGCGGCATTTATTTCTCCATGACCAGATTGTGATTCCCACACATTTATCAGTTATTCAAAGTTATTTGACAGATTTATTTTGGGTGCTAATTATTTAAATTACATGGCTTGACTGCAAAATAATCCTGGCAGAACATTTTCTATTCAAGATGTATGAAACTAGGGCTGCTTAGGTAAAATTATTGCTTCCACCTATCTCTTCTGATTGGAGCAATCAGTGCACCAGTCATTGTAGAGTTGATTCTTACAGATGCAAATTAATGTTGACCATTGACCTCATGGTGGTTGGTGAATACTAGAGTTAGCAAGTAAAACAGTATGAATTTGTACTCTTTGTATGCCATTTGCATAACAATATCAATAAGAAAGGACCCTTCTTTAATTTCAACTTTGTTTAGAATACAAGATGCTATTCATCATTATTTTTCCCCACTGAATAATAATCAGATTATGCTTTCAGGTGTCCAAAGTGGCTTGCAGACATTATCTCCTTGTAATCTTTATAGAAACCTTGTAAGATTGTTCAGTGGCATGTATCCTACCACTCTACCACGCAAAGTTTAAATTACTCCTCCAGCTGAAGGAGACTTCCTCCAATTTAAGTGCCTCTTCCTCCAGTGGAAGAACCACTTAAATTTGAGGAAGGCTCCTTAGCCTGAAAACACTTAGTTCTAAGGTGTAATACATGCCAGTATTTGTTATCCTTATATTGCAAATGGATAACTGAAGGTATCTGACCTGAATAGCCCATGGAAGCCCAATCTTATCAGTCCTCAGAAGCTAAGCAGTTTCAGCCTTGGTTGGATGGGAGACCTTTGAAGAAGACTAGGATCACTATGCACAGGTAGGCAATGACAAATCACTGCTGTTAGTCTCTTACCTTGAAAACCCCCGCAGGGGTATAAGTTGGTTGTGATTTGGTGGCACTTTCCATCAACAACAACTGAAGATAAAAGAGACTTGCTATTATGTTCCTTCATCCTTAAACAAAAATGGCACCAGAGGCGTTTTTAAAATTCTAAAAATAATGAACTAGTTTATTTACTGTAGAGGGGAAGGCTCTGGTGAAATCAGGGGTTGAAAATTTCTAAGGATATGACCTGAATAGCCCAGACAAGCCCAATCTTGTCAGTCCTTGAAAGCTGAGATAAAAATCAGAACATCCACAGACTTTAGTTCTTATGCTCTTCATAGAAACTTAAAGGCTTATGTTTTGAGGATTTGATTCTCTTATTCTCCCCCCCCCCCACACCCGCCACACTCTGGTATACTTTCTTTTTGTATTCTCTTTCCCTTCTGGAGTTGGAATGCTGGTACCCACTTTCTAGAACCCCAGTTCCCTTCTCTTAACACACCATTGCTTTTCTTCAGTTGTTAACTGAATCAGAAGGTCTCTACATGCAGTTCCAACCACATCAAACCAGGGAACTCTTCACTCTGCAGAGCTATCTACCTGTTTGACTGGGTAGGGGAAAATCTCCTTTCCTTAGAAGACCTACTTCCCAAACGTCCTTGCCAACTTTCCCCAGTTAGCCTGCCAGTATTAAAACTGCTATGATGGACCCCCCCCCCTTTTCACTCACCCACTCTGAGGCAAATTTTCCTGCCAAAATCCAAGTTTGCCAGCTTTGACTGAGCAGCTCCAAGTAGCATTTGTGGTTATAAAGTTCGTTTTGTGTCCCATCCTGATAAGCAGTTATAATTTTGGCTTTTTAGACCAGCTCAGAATCTTAATAGGGAAAAAACAGGAGCCCTCTTCCTCTGTGTTGTAAATGGCACTGGAGACTGTATAATGTTCAAACAACAATGTTATTGAACAGGCAGGGATGGAATAAGGGCAGTCAGGGAATGGAAGTGCTGAGGTAAAATGTGTTGGTAAAACAGAATACCCTTTAAGTCTCAGGCAAAATAGTTTTCTTGAAGCTTAGACTCTATGTTCTTAATCCTTGACAGTGAGAGGTGTTTTTGTTTAATACTTTGGTTACAGCAACAATATTTCTTCACAGAGTTCCTTTTTACAACTCAGGGTTCTTGACATTCGTTCAAAACTGTTTTCCCTTTACAACAGATCTGGGGTCCTCCTCAGAGCCAATATCCATTTAGACACTGGGCAGGAATTAATCTTCTTCACGTAAGAAAATATAACCTTCTTCACTTGGCTTGAATGGGAGTCTCCACTTACTACTCACTCACTCTTTGCCAAAAACCCACCCCCTGTTCTATCATGGCTGTGTAAATGGTTTTCAGCTTGTGCTGGCTTTTAAATTTGGGATTCTCAACTTGAATTCTTCCTCAAGATGATTATGTTAAAGTTAGAGCAAAACATTTCTTTTTCCTCACTCCATAGAAGAATCTGTCTGACCTTCCCTCTCAGACTCACTCACAAACTCTTTCTGAACCCCAAATCCTGTCAGCAACCAACTCTCATCCTGAAGCATTTTCTGACTGGCCCGTCAGAAAGGAGGGAGCAGCCTGTCAATCAAGCTCTCATTCCAGGCAGTTATTAACTTTCCCTTCCAGCTCTCTGAGTGCTGCACTTAGGAAACCTTCTTTAAAGTGCATTCCATCACAACTGCTGTTAGGACTCCACCTTCCCACTCCTCACACTCGACTCTTCTCTGCTGGGACTGAAAATTGACCCTCCTCTTTCCGGCTCATGCTTCCCAAGCAGATGCCTTGGGGTAGCCCGTCACTCAAGCTCCCTATGTCTGTGAGGGGATTAACCCTTAATAGTCCTGCAGTTGTGTGTACAGTACTTCCATGCTTTTTTTAAAAAATGTGCAGTCTGTCACACTTTTTATGGGTGCATTCAAACATCATGATAAATAGTTCTTAATATACAATTTGTTGTATAAATCCTGGTTAGTCTACCAGACATACATAAAAGTTGGTTGATAAACTTTAGTTAGTCTTCTGCTCGCCTCCTTTTCGGCCCTAAGCAGAATCCCTAAACGCTCTCTTGAATCCTTTGAGTTGCTGAACCTTACTTGTTATGCATCCTACTCAGTGTTAGCTGGCTACAATAAGTAGACAGAAAGGGCAGGGAAACCTAAGGAAATATAAACTTCTTCTTCCTTGACTAAGGATCATCAGTCCTCCCCCTTTCTGCCTAGCTGTTTCATCACATTCCCTAAACTTTTTTAAATCAGAATTTTTTGTTTTACAGATTTGCTTGCTGTTTCACCATATATGCGGCCCTCATTTAAGTTCAGGAATAAAAGAAAAAATTGGGGGGGGGGGGGGAAGCAAAGTCACAGGTGATTACCTCTCTCTCCTCATCTTTCTTATTGGCTAAAAGACTATGACTTGGATCCTATGAAAAAGCTCAGTGCATACTAGATAGCTGCTACTGGAGGATGAACTTCCTCTTCAGCTAGAGCTTCCATGTGTACAAGATCAATTTTGTCAATGAGCCCTTGTTCAAATGGAAGTTCTAGTGAAAAAAGAAATGCATTCCATAGCTGGAATTATCTAGTATGCATAGAAATCATTTATAGCATCCAAGCCTTAATTTCATTTTCAATACACTGGGAGAGTATGCAGCATATTAGTTTATATGGGAGGACAGCTTTGAGACTAGAAATGTGGACTGGATGTCTCAGAGGTATACACCTTGAGAGAAAAGCAACAACAACAAAAAGTACAAAAGAACACCAAGCAAGCAAAGATTCCCAGCTGTGAAGAGCAAGAGAAGGGAAGAAAAGGGAAGCTATTCCTCCCCCTTCTTTCTCTACCCAAGTTCTACTCCAAGTGTGAAAATTTCAATAGAGTGTCTTTGTAACATATTCTAAGGAATAGTCTTCCTTGGTGAATCATCATCGGTGAAGGGGGTGGGGAGCTGAAGAAGGCAGAGGGTGTGTCCTGAGAAAGGAGCATCAATGCATTAAAAAGGTTTTCTGTTGGGATTTCTGTTGCTCTGTGTAGCTCTCTCTGTATGCTGGATGTTGATAGGGTCTAACTGTCTGTTCCCTTCTACCCAGCTCCTCCCTGGGTTCACATGATCATATATATACCTGGTATTCTATTCTGGGAATTCAATTCATTCCAGATTGTGAACCTGGGGAATAAAGAGAAGGAGATTAAACTTTCCCTCTGAGCTATTTTCCCAGCCCGAAATGGCCCCAAGGGTACTGTTGACTTTGCTGAGGACTCCATATTTACTGATGGGGATACATTTACGTTTCCCTAACAGAGCAAATAGTGCCCTCCAAGCCTGTTTCAGGTTGCAAAAACAGTATGAGGGAGGAGTTGAAGCCTTTTCTCCAGGCATATTGTAGTCCCAATCAACAATTCACTGTGGAATAGTGGTTAGAGTGTTAGACTAGGATCTGGAAGATCCAGGTTCAAATCCTTATTCTGCTGGGTGACCTTGGTCTAGTCACATACTCCCAGCCTAACCTGGACCACAAAACCCCCACATCTGCATGCAACATCACAAGTGCTTTTAAAATTATCTCAGGTTTGAAAAGTGTCTTGTCAATTACTTTATGGAGAAGGGAAACATTTCTATTTAAGATATGGATCTAAAAAACCACTTGGCATTCCGAGCTAACCCTAACAAAAGTAATGCATCTTTTTTATTGTGAAATCATTTATGGCTAATGTACTAGTATGACATAGCTAAGAACACATTACTTAATACATATGCAACAGATTATGGTTCGGTTATTAGCTTCAAAAATAGAATGCCATAGTTCTCTTGCACTTATTCTGTGGTCTTGACAGAGAGGTAGTTTAGAGAGAGGGCCCATTGCAGCTGGAAAATGCCTCTCCATATGAGCAAAATCATACAGATGAAGATAGCAATTTTAGGCATCTTTCCTGCAGGCATCACAAAACACAGAAACAAATGCAATCTAGATGAATGATTCCATCTTTATATGCATGTATACACCTGCATGCTGCAGTAGAACACCTCATTCAAAAAAAGTGCAGCCATACATACAGTCACATACAGATTGTTTTTTTTCTGTAATATTTCATAAATGCACATGTGTGAATTGTAATGTAATCCTAGTTTCAATGGGTTTTCGGTTGGAGTAGCTCTGCATAGGATTGCACTGTGGCAATTTAGAGTGTGAGACAATTTAAATTAATTGCAAAATGTGGCCAAATTAACTTTAGAAATTCGCTCAGTTAAACTTTGGAATCTCCCCTCAAATGTTTCCCTTTCGTCTTTTGCCATATGCTGAAAAGAGCCCTTAATCTGTAAGCACTGCTGATACAACTGGATAACTGTGACAACTAGATAGCTGTGTTCCTACTGCTTGTAGTTATGTTTATGGTGCCAGTCTGAGGGATGAGGGTGAGGGTGGAGAACAGAAAACACAAAGACTATAATTGGAGTTTAAAAGGCCACTACTTTTATTGCTTACATCTTACAGGAGCCTTGGTACTGCATGGAGCATGGATCTGAGATCAGCTGACCCACCTGCCCGCTGATGACCCCCTCAGACTGTAAGATGAGGGGGCACCATGAGATGACAGTAAGTGGGATTCCACCTAGGCATAAGCCTCTGTGTGGTTCCCCTGTCAGCTGGGAATGGACATGCAGTGACGGCCCCTGAGCTGGGCTTGTCACTGCCCTGCATTGCCTCCGAGATCCCTTAAGGGTTTCCCTTGCTATAGAGAAACAGCGCATGCAGGCCATGTTTTCCCCCAAACAGATCCGTGCCCAATGCCAAACTGCCACAAGAACCCAAAATGGCTCCCACCAGAGCTCCTAAAGCTGCAAGCAACTCCACAGCCCATCCTGAATTTCCTATAACCAAATGTCCTGCCCTCAACTTAGACAGATGCACCCCATCGGGCTGGTAGAGGCTCTCCATCCTAAAGGAAATGTCTGGATGGTAGATGACATGACCCCCCCACACACACAACATGCAACAGCTTTCACCACCCACCACCTGGCCAAGTCCCCCTCCCCTGACCAGGCAGCCTGGGCCTGGAGAACCAATCCTCCCTCCTGCTGCTGCCCCAGATCCAGAGGCACCTCCTTCCTCTTAGAAAGGAGCTCAATAGCCCTAGACAACCCTTGCAGGGTGTAGCTTCCTTCAGCCTGGAGGAGGGCCCCTATGCAGGCCTAGCAAGCCGCAAGCTTCCTCCCCTGATGTCTGTGATCATGGCTCCACGGGTCAGCTTGTCCCGGCTGCCCTTGATCCCTTGTGGGGAAGCTGTCACTGCCAGAGCCCACTTGCATAGTGTCCCAGCCCCACAATGAGAGTGAGCTCCAGCCAACTTCTTGGATAGCATGGCCAACCTCTGGTCCCCACCAGCCAGAAAATTATGGCCCAGGCTTGGAATGGCATGGCTGGGACTGCCCCTGAGGAGGGAAGGCTGCAAGGCCAGAACATATGGTGCCCTCCCTGCTCCTTTGCTGTGACGGGGGACTTTCCTCCAACACTGAGAGATCTCTGTCTTTTGGTGCTACACCTCTGAAGATGCCAGCCACAGCTGCTGGCGAAACGTCAGGAACTACAATGCCAAGACCACGGCAATACAGCCCGGAAAACCCACAACAACCATTTTCCTCCAACACTTAGGTTCTTGCCTTAAAGCCCTGAGGGAAAAGCACTGCCACTGGGCCTCTCCCTGTGAGCACTGTTCTCCTATTTGCCGGGTCTGCCCGGTGAGGTCTCTGTTGCCACAGCAGCAGCATGCCAAGAGAAGCGGCAGTTCTGGTGCTGCACTCCTCCTGCTCACCACTGCCTTGCCAGTTCCAATCACCACTGCTGCTTCCTCTGACTTGAGCTGTGCTTCCCACTGTTCAGCTGCTCAGCCTCTTGCTGCTGCTGCTGCCAGCTGTGGAGAAGCACTTGGAGCCTGGGAAGCTCCCCCTTTTAAGCTTACTGAGCAGACCTGAGGGAGAACAAGGCTACCCAGGTCTGCCCACTCAGGTATGCCCCCTTAGCTCAGCCAGCCAGTTCTTGATTGGTCAGCTGAGCATTTCAAGCCATTTGCTTCCATGCAGTCATGCAGGGCCAAAAGGAGCCTCCTGTGACACTGCAGCAGGAGCCTCTACCATGTGCCTGCACCCAGCAGCGCTGCTAATCAGCCTCCCGGTAGCATAGCTTTTTATTGTTTCTGAACTTGTTGACTTAGTTTTCACTCTTTTTTAGTTCTTTATCATTTTTAAACTGGCTTTTTTGGGCATATGGTTGTTTTATGAAGTGTATGTTGTATATTATATAAAAGTTGTATATTTATGTTGTTTTAAATTTATTGTAACCTGTCCTACAGATCCCTACTGAGATGGGAGCTGAATAGAATTGTTGTGAATAAATAAATAGTTCAGAATTCAAGAGAGATGGAATGTAGGGCAGAGGAATTCATAGAACTGTAAGGAAATGGGGAGGGGAGAATTGTTTCAACCCTACTTAGATGAGTTTTGCAAAGCTGCATTTTCATGTAGTGTGTGTTTAGTTTTCTTAAGAATCAATCTACTACAAATATAAAAGAGACATATGAAAAAGACAAGTCTCAGGGAGGGAGTCCAAGCATAGCTAAAGGTTGAGTGCTGGAGCTATGAGAAAGACAAAGAACACTGAGATTTGAGATACTCTTCTTCATCTCTAAAATAAAGGATAACAACTCCTTCTTAATAAGGCCCAGTGCTCAGAGTTCTGTCAGGCACCACGGGGCTCAATCAAAACCAAAGCTCTGCATGCTAGTTGCCAATTACTTACTCCCTGTTCTATCTGGGCTGCTTGCCAGATACTTTCTGGGTGATACAGACAAGTCAATCCCACTCTACTTTCCCTTTGCAACCATATAGTTTCACTATATGCTTCCTTGCTCTCTGCTATAACTCCTGGCCTCTCAGACTCTTGTATCATGCCAGGCCCTCCACCTTGGATTTCAATGCCATCTGGCTTTGTTTGCCCTCTGACTCCAGCTCAGTTTATGTCCTTTAAATAATTTCACCAGCAGTCTTTTCAGCTTGGGGGGGGGGGGCGGGTATTTATATTCTGCTTTTCTTCCCAATGGGGACCCAGAGTGGTTAAGCAGCATTGTTATCTCCTCCTATCATTCCCCACTCCTCCATTTTATCCTCACAACAACAACCCTGTGAGGAGGGTTAGGCTGAAAGGGAGTGACTGGCCCAAGGTCATCAAGCAAGCTTCCTTGGCAGAGTGGAGATTTATATCCTAATCCAGCCCTATTACCACTGCTATATGTTCAAATAACCACCCATTCTGCTCACATCCTGGTCATGAGTCACACAAAGAGGAAACTGATTTTTCAATGATTGGCTCTACTGTTCATCAATCCATCTATGGATGTTCAGCAGGTTGCTTCATTGTATTCCTTCCTAATCAGGCAGTACAGCACAACTGAATTATTGTGCATGCACATTTTCACATAATCCAGTTGTTCTGCTACCTCCATCCTTGCTGCATAACTGCTCAGCAAACAATTGGTAAATACCCAATAAACTCAGTGACAAATTATATAAATAAATAAATGCTGTGTTTTAATAGAAAACCTACTCTTTGGTGTTTGTATAAGCAGTCTCTCATGATACTAATGGCTGCTCATTGTCTTTGCACATAACACAAAAACCTGATGCAAACCTGTTCAGCAGATGTTTATGCATGTTTTGCATGAACCAAATGGGCTGCGTGATTGGCACTGACAGCTTTATACATTTTAAGTTTGACTTTCAAACATTTTTCTGGTGAAATTTGTAGCATCCCTAAGCACTGCAGTATGCTAGTTCTCTGCCTGCAAGAATTCCAGTAAGAAGCACTTAACAGAAGAAAGGCTTCAAGGTTTCCAGTCTCTCTCTTACTTCCTTTCCTGTCCCTGTTGTTGTTCTTAGGCCTATACAAATAATTCATCTTGGCAGAAGATTCACTGGGTGAAAGCTTTAGTGTTAAAATCCCATAAAGTTCTCTTCTGACCTTTGAAATCAATCAATCAGTTAAAAAAAAAAAGCTGCTCAAAAGTGTGAAAACTTAATGGAAGTCAATTCATCAATCAATTATGTTTACTGAAACTAACAGAATCAATGAAACTGAATGCCTGGTGCAAACTTGAAGACCCAGGATCAGGAGCCATTGAAATAAGAACATAGCCGAGACAACCTTTTTAATTGTTTTCTCTTCCTTTTTTAGACTTTAGACTACCCCCTTAAAATCTTGTTTAATTTTTTCCAGCCTGGACAAAAGAAATAAATGAACAAAAGCCACTAGAGGTTTATTTTTTTAGTTTCTAGAGAATCCCTAAGCTGCTCCAAGGACACAGCAGAAAAGGAATACAGCAGCAATCTGACATCTTTGATTTCTGCCATGAACACTGTAATTCTGCTGGTGCAGATTATTATTTCACGCCCACCCTATGTTCAATTCTATCTTATTTACTTGCCATTGGGAAATTTTTTTTATCATAAACTGAATGCTCACATCCTTGCATAAGCTAATTGGAAAGGAAAAGCATTGGCTTGATGCAGAACTGTATGTTAAGAATCATTCTAGAACGTTCATCCATATATGCATTTCACTGAAAGCATTGGAGTAGATAGGCATGCTCTGCATTTGGATGCAAACTCCAGTGTGTATTTAAATGCGCATCTAATATAAGCCTACAGTTCCTAAAACCAAGGTCATATGATGCATTGAGTTTCCATGGATATTTATATGTAGGAAAAGGGAAAAACTCTATGGAAAGAAAGAGATGGTGTTGCCATGCTCTTATTTGAGAGCAAAAGATATTTGCAGCCCTGGGATTTGTCTGATCAAGCTCCTTGATCCGATGAATAAGTTGGGTCCCTTTATATACTTATTTGAAAAGCCTTCTCCCATCCTTTACAGGTGGCCCCACCCTTGTCCAGCTTCCAAGGTTGTCTGTAGTCATATGCTGTCAGTGAGTTTATAGAGAAATATCAAGGGACTGTGATTGAGCTTTAGTTTTAGCTCAGTCAGATAGAGAACATCACTGCAAAGGTTGCACAGCCTGCTTGCTCTTGGAAAGCTGCCTTGAACTGTGCCCTGTGGAAAAATTCAGGGATTGCACAATTCTCTAGCACAGTAAAAACCACCCTTTGGCATTGTTACAGAAGTCTCTACCCCTAGGAGTGTACACTATGCTATTCAACCAACTCTACCTGACTATGCAATCCTGCACCAACTATGCCTTGGCAGCCGGAGAGGAGGGGTTGCTATTATCTTCCATGAGTCTTTTAACTTTAGCACATTTCCACTGCAACCTATAGCATGTACTGACTGTATGTTCCTTTCATTGGGAACTAGGAACTAGAGAGAGATTAGGTCTTCTACTTATTTACCATCCACCCAGCTCCCCACTAAGCACCCTTTTTGAATTGGCAGAGATGATCTCAGGTGTAGGGTTGGAGACACCTAGACTGATTGTTCAAGAGGACTTCAACATCCACGCTGAATGCTCCACATCAGGGCCATCCCAGCAATTCTCTGCTTGCCTGGCAACCTGGACCTCTCTCAAACAGTGACAGACCCCACACATGAAAGAGGTCACACCTTGAACTTAATATTTTGCACTGAGCCTTTAAAGGAGGGCCTTGATTTGAGGTTGGAGATATGGCCTGAACCATGTTCTGACCATTATCTACTGAAGGCAACAGTGAATGTGGCCTTGATACCCTCCAAACCAGGGGGACCTATTAAATTTGTTCACCCACAATGGCTTGTGTACCCTTCTAAATTCCAAAATGCCCTGGGGGGTCTTAGGATTCCAAATGCATGCTCTATCAAAGGTATCATAGGAGCATGGAATGTGAAGCTCCTTGAAGCGATTGACAACATTACCCCACACTGACCTCTCCCTCCCTTAGTATGGAAACCTGCCCCATGGTTTACCATGGAGCTGGGTGACCTAAATAGAGCTGGAAGATGTCTAGAAAGACACTGGTAGAAAACTCATGCTTAGACTGATGAGAAGATCTATGAAGCGGCAGTGAGGACAGCAAAGGAAAGCTATTTCTCTGCAATAGTCCTAGGCTCAAACCAAAAAACCCAAACCACATGATTTGTGGTTCGTAGCATTCCAAGAACCATGAACTTCTGACCTTTTCCCAGTTCATGATTCGTGAGGCTGTCATTTCACAGATCCCACGCTGGAACCGGCACGGGGGCTGTGAAACTGACAGCCCCTTTCTCCTGCTCACAGAGCCGATTCCAGCGTGGGGTCTGTGAAACTGACAGCCCAGGCAGCAGGAAAAGAAGCTGTCAGTTTCACAAACCCCATGATGGGTTCAGCCAATGGGGTGAAACTGTCTCGGGGTCACTGAAACTCCAAACCCGGCCATGGAATGGCTGGACAAATTTGTTTGTTTCGTAAACACGCATTCCCATGGAATGTAAACACGCATTCCCATGGAATGTGTGTTTCAGTACAAACGAACCAACCATTCCGTACGGAATTTTTTTTCCGTGGTTCGTTTCATGCCCACCTCTACTCTGCAACCATTGCATCAGCGAGCTCATGACTGTCCCAGTTATTCAGAGTATTTCATCATCTCCTCATTCTATAATATTTTTTTATTTTATTAACACGATTAAAAGCCCTATAAAGGACAGAGAAAGAAAAATTAAAGAAAAAGGAATAGAGAGAAAAAAGGAGCAAAAGAAATGAAAATTAAAGGAAAAACAAAGAAAAATATACATATTTCATTTTCCATTTTCCTCTATAACACTTACTATATTTTTATACACATTGTACTTGTAGTTTTTAATACTGCCTCCCTTCTATTTATTTTTCCCAAGTTTATCTTCTTAGAAATCAAATCCACAAATCATCAGTTCATTTTTTCTCATCTCATGCAGAAATACAACAAGGGGTTTCCAATGAACCATGAAAGTAGACAGTGTTTTATCTCTAATCAGAACTGTAATTTTAGCCATCTCCAATAACTCCATATTTTCACAATCCAGTCATCCATTGAAGGCAATACTGTACTTTTCCATTTTTGCACATATAAAAGCCTAGCCGCTGTTGTCATATATAGAAATAGAATACCATATTTGTTTTCCAACTGTTTGTCCATTAATCCCAACAAAAAGGCTTCTGATTTAAATTGCATATTGTTCTTCAAAATCTTCTGTCATATGAATTTGTGGCCAATTTTTTTTTACTTTAAGACAAGTCCACCAAAGATGATAAAATATTCCTTCATGTTGCTCACATTTCCAACATTTGTTTGACATACCTTTACTCATTTTTGCTAATTTATCAAGAGCCATATACCACCAATACATCATTTTGTAAAAATTTTCTTTTAGTGTGGAACTCAAAGTGAATTCAAGCCCTTTTACCCACGTATTTTCCTACTGGTCCATTTGTATATTATACCCAACATTTTTGGCCCATTTTACCATACAGTCTTTCACACATTCTTGTTCCGTTTCAAATTTCAACAAAAGTTTGTACATTTTGGCAATAACATGTTCATCTTTTGTACAAAGCTGGGGGGCGTGGCATAGGAGCCGTTGAGGATAGTTGCCTGTAGAGAAAGATCCACAGTTCTCTAATCCAAATCCCAGCAAAACCTCAAAACACCTTTAACGAAGTTTTGAAAATGAAAAAGCAAGATGCTGCAAGGAAGAGAAACAACTTTAAAAGTGTAAAAAATCTTTAGGAATACTTCCCAACAATGCAACAGACAGTATCACAGCATAACAAAGGAGGCGTACAGCACAAAATGGGGGATAAGCAGGGAATGAAAGAAGCAATTTCAACAAGCTCTCTAGACCCAACGTTGGCAACACAGCTGGCTAAGCTGGAACAAAACATTCTCAGTCAAATATCAGTTTTACTACAGCCACTTGTTGACCAACTAGCTGAAATAAAAACAGAATTTCACAAAACATCTCCAAAAAAAAAGGATTGTGCAATAGAGCTCAGTAGGACCATCCAGAACAAAGTTAGAGATCTTCAAGAAGAAAACTTCAATTTACAAGCAAGAGTGCTGAACTTAGAAATAGCTGTACGGAAGCAGAATCTTAAGTTTAGGGGCCTGGGGGAAGAAATAACAAAAAATGACCTGCTGCTGTTTTTGGCAACATGGCTAGCCCAAACGCTTCAGTTGGAGGAAAGAGTAGCTCCACGAAAGCTCATCGAATAGGATCGCCAAAACAAGCAAAGACAGTCAAACCAAGGGATATATTAGCAGAGTTCCCTGACTGGAGAACACGCAAAAAAATACTCGAACTAGCCAGAAACAAAGGATTGATCTCTTGTGTCCGAAGGCCGGTCCCAGCAACCCTCGGCCTGGCCGACCCGCGCCCCCTCCCCCCGCGACGGCCCAACGCAGGAGCCCTTACCTGTGCTGACGGCAGCTGGTGGGGAATTTAAGGGGGCCGCGGGCGCGGCGGGCAGCTCGGCGGCAGGCCCCCTGGCGTGGCCGGCACTCGCCGAGGCCGCCTCCGCAGCCTCGTGGCATGCGCCTGGGACCAGGGGAGCCGGCGGCGGCCGGCGGGATGGGATGGCTCACGGCAGAGGGCCACGGCAGAGGGGAAGGCCATGTGGGTGCGGCTGGGGAGGCCGCAGCCCAGCCTGATGCCTGCGCAGGCACCTCAAGGCCCACCAGGCCTAGCCTGGCCGAGGGCCCATCAGAAGGGCTGGGCAGGCAGGCAGGCCAGGCACTTGGGAGGAGGTGGGCCCGGCCTTGGCAGGGAAAGGCAGGCTTGCCTGCCTGTCAGGGAGGGGACAGGACAGGGAGAGCATAGGGGGCGGGATTTGGGCCAGGAGATCCAATCCCCGAAGGGTAGCTGAGCCAGAAAGGTGTGGCCACACCTGGCCCAGGTGGCAAGCGTAGCCGTAGGGGCAGGTTCAGGGGAGAGGGTGTGGAGCTGGCCTTAGAAGGGAAGGTATTTAAGGCGGGCTCCAAACCTCGGCCAGGGAGGAAGTATGCTGAGTCTGTCCCTGCGGTGAAAGGGGCAGCAAGCGAGGGGAAGCTGGGTGCAAGGAAGCCAAGCCAGCTCAAAGCACCAGAGCACCCCATTCTGAGGCCTGAGGGGGAGTCCCGGGGGAGGGCATTGGGCCGTGGCCAGGCCCCACCAGCCGGGCAACCCGCCGAGGAACCCAGGACGGTCCCGCCACACCCGCCGCCGCTGGGCTCAGACCCGCCATCGCCGCTAGGGTGCGCCAGGGGGCATGACATCTTATAAAGGAACGCCCATCTCCATTTATACGGCTTTACCCAGTGAAGTACTTACTAAAAGAAAGGAATTGAAAACCACAACAGAAGCCCTGAGACAAGCAAACATATGATATAAATGGGTGAACTTTAACAAACTGTTTGTGAAACACCAGGAAACATCATACTATGCGACTGACTCTGAAACTGGACTGGCCCTGCTCCAAAGCATCAACATTGAATCATTGAAAGACTCTGACAAAACGACGCAGAAGAGGAAGATGCTGCAATCGCTTTCCCCACACAAGGGAAGCAAAATTCCTGTTCTTCATAGCTGAAGGTAGACTGTATCTAGAACAAACAAAACTCAACAATATCAAGGGTGTGACTAAAATAAGTATTATTTAATTATCATAAATTGTTGGGGATTGGGGGAGAGAGGGAATTATCTCTCAAAACTTGCTCTCCTTATTTTAACAGCACTATAGTCTGGTGTATTCCCCAGTAGCCAGAGTGGGTTTTTCCACTGGCTAGACTGTGCTGATTAGCATAATAATTAATCAGATAGAGTAACTTCTGTTGGTGGGGGGGAAAGGGGACGAGAGAGGGAGGGAGGGAAGGGGACAGGTTGAGAATAGAATCAATACCAGTAAGGTAGAAGTATTGTTAAGCTAAGTCTAATGTTAAAATAATATATCTAAGTGTTTAAGCTGTGAGAGAAATATTACTAGTTAAATAGCATAGTTGTTAAGAAGTACAAGGCTTTTAAAAATAATATATAAAAAATCTATTAAACTCATATATTGAAAAATAGCAATATATGAAAATCATCTTTACTTTTAATCCTGTTTTAATTTACAATGTTAATATGTTGCTGACTTAGCCGGAAAAAGAGACAGACACAGGCTTGGAGATAAATGGCCGTTTATTAATATACAACAATATAACTGCATAACTACGGCAAGGGCCAACTATGCGGTACAGGTCAAGCCACGGGGTCACACCTGACCACCGCCTTGGCCTGTCTGGGCGAGCCCCAAAGCCCCGGGTATAGGCCATCCATTGAATAGCTGCCACCCGGCCAGCCAGGCTAACGGATCCCCCCACCAAGCTCCTAACGCCCCAGCCGTACAGCATGAGGGAAGGACTTGTACCTGGGGATCCCCGCAGGCGTCTGCCTGTGCTGTGGTAGCCGTCACAAGCATACCGCACTGATGGCAGACCCTGTTCCCCCACATCTGGGGGAAATGCCAGTGGGTGCTCACCGGCCCGCTCCCTATTCCCCAAAAATCTCCTGCCAAGGGGACCTGGACGGCGCCACCCAGGCCAAAACCCTCAACCTCTGCCACAGTGCAAGGTAGGCGAAAAAACCCCCCAATCCAACAGCCAATCAGGAACAAGGGGAAAAAATTCCTACCTGGCTCTGGAAACAGCAGCCGGCTAATCCTGCACTATGACAGGGCGGGTGGGTGGGCCGAGAACAAAGGCAGACTGAGCGGCAGGGAGAGCGGAGCAGCCTACTAAGGCTCAAGCTCCGCCCCCCAAGCCAAGTACCCGTATGCCCGGGAAGGGGTCTGTCTCCCTTCCGGGCAAGCCAGCAACACATGGCCCCCGGCTTATGCAGCGTTGCTGCAGCCGGGTGTGCCAATTTGCTGACTTAGCCGGAAAAAGAGACAGACACAGGCTTGGAGATAAATGGCCGTTTATTAATATACAACAATATAACTGCATAACTACGGCAAGGGCCAACTATGTGGTACAGGTCAAGCCACGGGGTCACACCTGACCACCGCCTTGGCCTGTCTGGGCGAGCCCCAAAGCCCCGGGTATAGGCCATCCATTGAATAGCTGCCACCCGGCCAGCCAGGCTAACGGATCCCCCCACCAAGCTCCTAACGCCCCAGCCGTACAGCATGAGGGAAGGACTTGTACCTGGGGATCCCCGCAGGCGTCTGCCTGTGCTGTGGTAGCCGTCACAAGCATACCGCACTGATGGCAGACCCTGTTCCCCCACATCTGGGGGAAATGCCAGTGGGTGCTCACCGGCCCGCTCCCTATTCCCCAAAAATCTCCTGCCACCGCCAGGGCCAAGCCTCTGCTTAGGCCCTGACGCCCCACAGGTGGCTTAGGGCCAACCTCAGCCCTTGCCGAAAATCATCAAGGAATATATCATTGCCCTCCGGTGACAAATGGACACCATCATCTCGGTAGAGATGGGCAAATTCCGCCTTAATCCTAGGGTGCGGCAAATAAATCCCCAGGCCTGCCCCCAAAGGTTTCTTCATAGCCCGGTTCGCCTTGCGCCGCGCTCCCTCTATTGCCCGTGGGTCAATCGCCTCGCGCCACACCCGACGCTGCAACATCTCGGACCAAAATATCAGCACGCCAGGCCAACGGCGGCTTATCTCGCGAAGGTCCGCAGTTGCCTGCAATGAAAGGGCCTTCCCTTGCACAAGGCCAAGGTCATTCCCACCCAAGTGGATAACCAAAATGTGAGGGGGCGGACCCGTCCGCCCCCTGAACAAAAGTGGCAACAAGGCTGGCCACCGCATGCCACGCCTCCCAAGCCATTCGACCGTGGCCGCAGCACTCAGCCCGAGCTGGGATCCGATGGGAGTCCGTCTGGCCTGGTGGGCGGCCCAGAACACCATGCTGTGCCCGCAAATTACGATCCTGCGCTTCCCAGGGCCCGGCACTGCACCTAAGAAAACAACAGTTAGCAAGGGGTTGTTAACAATGAGACAAGGGGCGGATGTAAGAACGAAAAGCCCCTGACCGCCATCTGCCGACACGCTGAATAGCCCGCTGGGGGTAACCCATCGCAGCGGCCGTAGAAGCCGCTCCGATTCGAAAAGAGTGGGTCCCAAACTTAACCCCAGATAACCCAAGCCTACTAAGGGCCCGCTCTGTAACCGCCCAGAACTGAAAACGAGTCAATGGGGCACCATCAGCGTGCCGAAAGAAGACCCCAGGGGCATCACCCCGCAGCTCAATGTAATCCCTAAGGGCGTGCACCGGGCACAGCTCTCTATCCGAACAAGGACCGAGAACCAGAGTGGTTCCAAGCTGCCTCTGATCCGTTTTGGAGCGACGGATCCTTATGGATACCTTATCCTCCAAAATTTTAATGTCCCCAGCAGCCAAGGCCCTACCTGATGAATCAACACGAGACTGCACCACCAGCTCACTGACCCTCAACGCCCCAAAAAAGGCCACTAAAGAAGCTGCATGAAACAGCCTTTGCTCATAAGGCGATGTACACACCTCAGCCCACGCGGCACCCAAACCCTTCAAAACTGAAGGGGAAATGGGCTGCCTCTGGTCCCTAGGAGCACCAGCTTCACGAGACCAACCTTCGAGCATTTTCCGGATCCTAAAGTCCCCCGTGGCCACCAGCAGGCCACGCGCCTTACTAACAAAAGCCAGGGCAGCCAACTGGCCCCTGATAGACTTCACAGATAGGCCACGACCATGCTGAACCACACAGAAGTGCATGAGATGCTCCGACGGAATGGGCCACACCTCCTGGAGACCCACCGTCCCCCGGAACTCAGTAAACTGCCCTACCGCTCTATCATAGGCCCTCCGTGTACTAGGAGCTAGGGCCGACTGGATCGCCCGGTTCGCTTCCACCTTCTAAGACGCCAAAGCTCAATGGGCATCTGCGCAGGCAGGCGATCGGCCTCCGGGGCGAGGAACCAGAAACGTTCCATCTGTTGGCGAGACAAGGCGTCTGCCACACCGTTATTAATTCCAGGAACATGTCTGGCTCTGAACAATATATTCAATCGCAAGCACCGAAGGGTAAAAGCCCGCACCAGCCGCATAACTCTGGGCGATTTGGATGTCAAGGAGTTAACTACATGCACCACAGCCTGGTTGTCGCACCAGAACTGTACTGTGTGGTTTGACAGCTCTTCCCCCCAAAGCCAGACTGCCACAAGCAAAGGAAAAAATTCCAAGAACGTCAAGTCCCTAGACAACCCCTGCTCCAACCAATCAACTGGCCAACGGGCTGCACACCAGTGGCCCTTAAAGTAGACCCCAAAACCCAGGGAACCAGACGCGTCAGAAGTGACCTGAAGCTCGGCTTCGAGCAACAAATCCTCCCTCCAAAACGTAACTCCATTAAAGGAAGCGAGAAAGTCCCTCCAAACCTGGAGGTCCTCACGCATGTCGCGGCTGACACGCAGCCGGTGATGAGGAAATTTCAGGGACCCCATGGCATCGCACAGACGCCTCAAGAAGGCTCTACCCGGGGCAACGGCCTTGCAAGCAAAATTCAAGTGCCCCACCAACTGCTGCAACTCATGGAGGGAAACTTTCCTACGTCCCATAAAGTCATCAAGCCTACTGCGAAGGTCCTGAACCTTATCTGCGGGGAGTCTCAAAGACTGCTGAACGGTATCCAACTCGATACCCAGAAAGGTCAACACTGTGGCGGGGCCCTCAGTCTTCTCGTGAGCTAAGGGAACCCCCAACTCATCAGCCAGGGAAATAAAGGTGGCGAGCAGGCGGGCGCATTGCCCGGTACCCTGCGGCCCGACGAACAAAAAATCATCCAAATAATGGCAAGTATCAGGGCAGGCTGCACGGCACCGCAGCTCCCATTCCAAAAAGGAACTGAAGCGCTCAAAGGCCGCGCAAGAAATGGAACAGCCCATGGGGAGGGCCCTGTCCATGTAAAACCGGCCCTCAAAAGCAAAGCCGAGGAGCTCGAAGTCGTCAGGGTGGACTGGAAGAAGTCGAAATGCCGACTTAATGTCACACTTTGACATTTCAGTGCCCACACCACAACGGCGCACGACCTTGACGGCTTGGTCAAAGGACATATAACGCACCGAACAAAGATGCTCAGGAATGGCATCATTTACAGAATCTCCCCGAGGGAAAGACAAGTGGTGGATAAGGCGGAACTCACCAGCCGCCTTTTTTGGCACCACGCCAAGTGGGGAAACCCTCAAACAGGGAACAGGAGGGGCATCAAATGGGCCGAGAACACGGCCCTCTGCACACTCCTTCGCAATCTTAGCCCGCACTACATCTTCCATGCCAGCCACAGACCGAAGGTTGGCTGCCATGAAAGGCGTACGTTGGCCCTGAAAAGGAATCCGAAAACCAAACTTAAACCCCGAAACTAAATAGTCCGCATCAAGGCGGCGAGGGTAAAAGGCCAAAAGGCCCTCAAGTACCCTCAGATTTACCGGGCTGGGCCCCTTTTCCAGGCCCCTGCTGAGAACCCCCGCCTCCGTATCGCCTACCACGCCCGCCAGGCTTGACCTTGGGGCAGGAAGCATAGGAATGGGGTCCAGCACAGGCCGGGCATTCGTGCCGGTATTTACAGGCCTTCCGATTACAATGCCCCTTGGATGTAAAATCCCAGCAAAGCAGCCGGGGTTGAACCTGCTGCCCCGCTGGGGCGCGGGAACCAGACACATTTCGGGGGCCAGAAATTATGTGGCTGCTGTCAGATCTATCACCCAAATTTGGCTTAGCTGGGGTCATAACCTGCAGCCAAAGCTGTTGGTGAACCTGATCCCAAGGCAGGTTTGGGTTCAAAGCAGCACGCATCCTGAACTCCTCGTCATATTGGAGCCAGGCAGGGCCAACGAATATCGTGTAGCCCTTGTAGATAATATCGAGATATTGAAAAAGGGAAACAGCCCTCCAGGGCTGTGCCCTGACTAGCACACCCGCGTAAATAAGAAATCCGGGTAACCAATTCGACCAATTCCTATCCACCTTGCGCCGCCTGATCTTCTCTTTATCTTTCTCATCCAAATCGTCTTTATCCTTCTTCTCCAGTTCCCTGAAGAGAAGGGTAAAGACATCCACATATTCCCCCCGAACAATTTTGTCCCGGGTGGCCTGGGTGAGGTGGTCACCCAAAGGTAAAGCAGTATCCCCAAACGGCAGGGCTCTATATGGCACAAAACCATAAGGAGAGGGTCCATAAGGAGGGAATCCTCCCTGACTTCCATAACCATATGGCCAACCCGCGGTCGGCAGCCCTAAGGGTAAGGGCGGCACTGAGGATGGCAACTGGGCCTGAGAAGTGCTAGAACTACCATGCAAACCCAGAGCAGATGTAGACGGCCACACAGACGTGGACGGAGACGGTGGTGTGTTAAGAGCAGTGTTCCAAGCCTGTGCCACGTGCGGTAAGGCTGGAGAAGTGAAACCCGGAGGCGCTGAGGCAGCGGGCTGACCCCAGGGCCCCCATGGCCAGGTGCAAGGCTGTTGAGCCACAGCCGACTTACCCTCCTGCGGCACTGGATCCACAGCAATGGCAACTTGCCCGCCTTCAGCAGCAGCCTCCTGATCAGGCTCAGGCACAGACACCTCTTCCATCCTGCATTCAGGTTCACAGCTAACACTGGGCTCACCTCGCTCACGGGGAGAGGCAGCTTCCAGGGCAGCAATGCGCCTCAAGACCTCTTTCTGAAAGGCAACATGAGAAACTTTAGCAGTAGGCCGACGAACCCTGGCCCCTGATGTCTCAGTCTGGTCCCCAACCCTGGCCCGCTCCAAAGCAGCTAAACGCTCAAGGATCTCCACCATATTGGAACCCCCTTCATCCTCATCAGAAGAGGACACCGCAGGTGGGTGGGGCCTCTTCGCAGCCTTCTTTGCTGGCTGCTTGCCCTTAGATGGGCCACCCCCTTTCTTAGGAGGCATAACGCAATCAAACTGTTATTAAACAAGCAAACCAAAAACCTGGTATTAAACCAGCACAGGAGCCAAAGTTAGGCGCGCCTTGCACCAAACTGGGCGAGCACTACTATTAAGGAACCCCAAGAGAGCTAATTTGTTCCAAGATAGCAACGAACCTCACCCTAAATCACAGTTGCCACCTAATCCCAACATACACTGCCCGTACCAGCTTCCAGACCCTTCAGTGGTACCAAAATGGCCGCCTGGACACCCAAAATGGCGGCCAGCGAGAAGAGCAGGCCGTACAGCCGTAAACGGCCCCAAATCCCCCCGCCAACAAGGGAAGTCACCCACAACCAGTCACCAGGAAAGCCCTAAAGCCACCTGGCTGGAAAAAGGGGCGGGGGTAGGGGGGAAATAAGGCCGGGGCAAATCAGTAGAGTGGGACCCAACAATACCCCACCCACTGCCCGCTGGCCGAGCCACCAAAGACGCAGCCGCGCCAACCACCGCACCCAACAGGGTGAGTGCCCGCCGAAAGACGCCTTCCCACCCCGAAATGGGGCAGCAAAGCCCGGGGCAGCCGCCGCGTCCCCGCAGCCGCGTCCCCACGGCGGGAGAACGCAAGGGGGGTGGCCGGCAGAACCACGGCGCGGCGCCGCTCAAAGGCCCGGAAAGAGGGGCGAGCGCGCGCCGAAAAGCGGCTCCTCGCGCCGCACCTGAAGCCGCGGCTGGAACCACGTCCCGCCGCTCCTGCCGCCGCCGAAGCTCCCTGCGCCGCTGTCGACTGCCTCAGCTCTTCGCCGGCCTGCACACACGCAGGTCGCCAGAGCCGCTCGGAGCAAGAAGCCTCTTCCTCCGAGAACAAAGGCAGACTGAGCGGCAGGGAGAGCGGAGCAGCCTACTAAGGCTCAAGCTCCGCCCCCCAAGCCAAGTACCCGTATGCCCGGGAAGGGGTCTGTCTCCCTTCCGGGCAAGCCAGCAACACATGGCCCCCGGCTTATGCAGCGTTGCTGCAGCCGGGTGTGCCAATTTATCATAAAAAAGAGTGAATGGCAGATAGTAAAGTTATGTTTTTTATATCAGACTTTGTGTGTACAGATAAGAATGTGCCTTGTATTTTTTGCATTTAATGTAGACTAATTCATGTTTTCTGGTATGTTGTAAATTTTGTACTTGAACCTGAATAAAAACTTTAAAACTTTTAAAAAAAATTGTACAAAGCTCTTTTTCAAACTCTGTTCTATCGTAATCAAAGCCCCATTATTTTTTTTATCTAATTAAAACCTTTCTAGCAAGCATGCATAGAACCATTGACATTTATAGCCTTTAGCTATTAGATCTTCCCTTGTCTTCAATTTACAGTCTCCTTGTTAGAACTCTAATAATTCTTCAGGTATTTCATCATCTTCTAACTCTAATCTGAATCTTTACAGCCTCAAGGACAGACCATTAGTTGTGTTGTTTTTGCAAAGTTTTTTAATGAGAAAAAAGCACAAATACGCTCAAATCTGGATGCCAGCTGTAATATAGGAGAAGTCAAAGAAACACCCATTACACCGTCTGGTTCACATACGGATCATTTTAAACCAGTTTCAACAGTAGATATTCACAGTATTCTGGCATCTATGAAAGCCACAACTTGTACACTGGACACTTGTCCATCTTGGCTGCTAAAATCATGTAAAGGCCAAATAATTGAGTCCTTGAAGTCTATTGTAAATCAATCACTAACTCAGGGCACCTTCCCTCGACTTCTCAAACAAGCGGTTACCCATTCCTAGGAAACAAAAACAAAACAAAAAAACCCTAGAAAAAAAATCACTAGAAAAAAAGCTGTGGTCAGTTATTGCCCCGTCTCCAATCTGCCCTCTCTGGGCAAAGTAATTAAGAGAGTGGTAGCTGACTGTCTCTGGGTCTTTTTGGAATAATCTGGTGCTTTGGACCCATTTCGGTCAGGATTCAGGCCTGTCTATGGGACAGAGACTGTTCTAGTGGCACTAGTTGATGATCTACACCTGAACATAGACAAAGAAGGCCATGCTTCTTTGTTGCTTCTCCTGGACCTAAGTGCTGCCATTGATACAGTAGACCATGCCACCTTGTTGAGGCACCTGGAGGAAGAAGTGGGTATAAGAGGATGTGCCTTAGACTGGTTTAAATTGTTTTGCTTGGAACGGACTCAGAGGGTAATTGTTGGGTAACTATCGGCAGAACAGAAATTATCATGTGAGTTCTACGGGGCACAATCTTATCCCCCATGTTGTTCAACCTCTATGTAAAGCCTTTATGAGAACTCATTTGTAGCTATGGAATTGAATTCCATCAAAATGGAGATGATGCCCAGCATTATCCAAATTGACATGGGATTCAGTAGAGATCTAAGGTTGCTGTTTGACAGCTGTGGTCAAATGAATGAAAGCAGACACATTGAAACTGAACCCAGGCAAGGAAGTCATTTGGAGGAGGGCATGGAGCTGTTCCAGTTGGCAGCAGAGGGTAGGACCTGAAGCAATGGGCTTAAATTACATGCACAAAGGTACCGGCTGGATATTAGGAAAAACATTTTCACGGTCAGAGTAGTTCAAAAGTGGAATCAGCTGCCTAGGGAGGTGGTGAGCTCCCCCTCACTGGCAGTTTTCAAGAAGAGGCTGGATGAATACTTGTCAGAGATGCTTTAGGCTGATCCTGCACTGGGCAGGAGGTTGGACTAGATGGTCTGTATGGCCCCTTCCAACTCTATGATTCTATGATTCTAAGTGATGCTGGTTGGGAAGGCAGAGATCTTGAAGGACATTGGGCTTTCCTCTTTCAATGGAGTTCATCTGACCCTTGCAGACTCAGTCAAGAGCAGCTGTAAAAATGCTTTTCACAAACTCAGCCTAGCCTGGAAGATAGTTGCCTACCTCAACATGGCCACCTGCATCCATGCCATGGTAACATGGAGACCTCGCTTCTGCAATGCACTGTACGTTGGTCTCCCTTCTAAGTTAACTTGGAGACTCATTGTAGAATGCTGCAGTTCCTCTATTATCAGGAGCTATGAGAACCATGAATATTACTCCCATTTTACAGTTACTCCATTGGCTTCCTACCACTTACCAAGTCCAATTCAAAGTATTGGCTATCACCTACAAAGCTCTCCATGGCCTTGGTCCATCATATCTACAGGACCACCTCTCTTCCTATATTCCACCATGGCAACTTTGCTCATCTGAACAGGGCCTTCTGCAGATACCACCCTTCTCATGGGCAAAATGAACAGCCACCCGTACACAAGTTTTCTCTGTGGGGGCCCCTACTTTAAGCCATGGCCTACCTGAGGAGAATAGGAAAGCTCCTCCCATTATCCTGGCCTTCTGTAAATGATGCAAAACCAAATTGTTCAAGAGAGCTTTTTGCTTAGATGGGACAGCTGAACTGTAAGAACTTGTTCTCAAGAGATCCATTAGTAAAGAAATAGGGAACACATTAGTAAAAGGCTTAAGGAGGAACTAAAGACTTCACTACTATTTCTGTAAACAATGAGGAACCATAGACGATTGCTGTAAATGGTGAGGGACAATAGACTTCACTATGATCTAAATGGGTAGTTCCTATGTTGTTTAATATATCAATCATGGAAATTGTCTATGCTCAGTTTCAACACTGTTAAATCTTTAAACCTTTCTTTTCATTCATTTTATTTCTTGTTAATTCTTGCAAAATGATCAGTTATGGTCAAATGGTGAAAGCTCTGCATCATATATACTAGTTAGGCATAAGTACCTTTTCCTTGAGTTAGAAAGAAAGTGCATTTTTTTTGCTTGAAGATCACCAAATCCTCACTGTTTTAGGAACAAACCCTTTATTTACTTCCAAATCCAAAATGGAGGAAAGCTACTCTAAAGCATGGAACTAATTAGCAAGATAGCCCAAAACTTAACAAGATGATAGTGGACCTTCAAGTATATCACCAATTATTTGTGCATCTGTTAAAATGGCCATGAAATCAATGATCCTGACACATAATGAATTTTTATCCAGTGTCTTTTCCTGTGCTGCCACACAGACAATCAGCTCGCTCGTTAAATAGCAATTGAATTTTGTAAACTTAGCGAGTTCAGCCATTAAAGAATGAGTCCTTCTCCATTGGAAAGGTGTTTGGGCTAATACTAATTAAATATCCTTCTAATAAAGCATTGGTATTTAATCACAACCAGCTGGAATTATGCCTTCATTAGCTGTGTAGCTAAGTGAAACTAAAGACCAATGCCTTTGGACACTGGCTTGTGCAATACAGTATAACTGCATAGGAAATCTCAGAAAAGAAATGGTTCCATCTATATTGCTCCTGCTTTTCTGAATGGAAGGTGATATAAAGTGGGCACAAATAATATTAATTTTGCAGGACTTGGAAGAAATCCACTAAATAAGGTAATGGATTCTTTTTCATGAATTGCAATTCGTTTATTGTCTTGCCTTATCCCCCCACCCCACACCTGTATGATGTAATAAAATAGCAGAAACGATGTGCTTCACAAAATAATCTGAATTTGGATTCTGTTCTTTTGTCAAATTTTCATTTACTGGTTCTTTTATATCAGGATGAAAGTTAGTCATACCATAAAATAAATCCAATATTCATTCCCACAGGTTTTTACAGTAATCACATTTCCTGATATATCTCCCCCTGCACAACTGGGGAGAAATGTTCAAGGGTTAAATCTCTCAGCCCTAGATACTCTCACATACATTTCAGGATGATTCCCTATTATCTATATGCAATTAAAATAGGTATATGAAAAGAAATAATAACCACTCATCACCTCTGGTACTGGACCCTGGCTGGGAGAAAATATGCTTCCACTAGTAAATTGTGAAGTAAATTGTGGAATAAGCAAGGTTAACATCTGCTTTGATTTAGTTTAAAAATAGATTTCTCTGATGTTTTACGTGGTATGCATCAAGAATGGATTTAGAGACATTGGGTCCCCCAAGGTTGTAACTGTCATATATGCCTGTCTGCATATCTGCCATGAATGTATTCTATCTGCATATTTGCCATGAATGTATTCTATCTGCATATTTGCCATGAATGTATTCTGTGTTCTGGTCCTCTTAGGGCATGAAACTTTTCTTATTGATGTTAAGGCAGTAGGTTATCTCACAAGTATTTACTTTCTCTCTCCCCGCTGCTTCCAGAAGTGTCCTTGAAGGCTGGTTGCGGCCAGCTCGAAATGTATCTTTCTTGGGAAACGGAGGCTCCAGACTTACCTGGGGCCTGGTTGCTGCCGGAGGACAGGAGGGATCGGGGTTCAGCGGCTGCCATGTTGGAGGGCTCACCCGGCCTGCCCCGGGCAGGCCCTCAGCCAATCAATTCAAATCCCGGGTCGACCAATCAGAGGCGGCCTGAGAGAGGCGGGGGGCGGAGCTTATGTGCAGACCTCAGATCCGCAGTCTTCACACAGGTCCGGCAGCTGGGTATTTATTCCACTGCAGGCCCTGCCGCCCCACACTTCGGCTCTGGCTTGCAGACACCCACCCTCCTCTCCCTATTTCAAGGTTCTAATGTTCTTTTTCGTCACAACTTGTGGGTGGTTGGCATTGGATCAGATCCCATTTTGGGGGAGTCTGGGCCTCCGGCACAGGCTCCCCATTGAGGGGATTCCCAGGAATCTTGGGAGTGAGTTATGGAGGTGCATGCCCAGCTCGGGGGCTGCTGGGGCATTCTCACTCCCAGATGGAAGGGGAGTCACCGAGGGGTGTACACCGGGTGATCTCTCCCTTAATGCCACTCCTTGGTCCCCCCCCCCCAGCCTGGATCTGGGGCGGACAGGGGTTCATCGGCTGGCAGGCAGGTCAGCCGATGCTATTTTGGGGATCTGATCCACATGCGGCGCCAATACTCCTCATTGCTGTTGTTAATAAAGTTGTGGCCTTATTTTATTCCATCCTGTGTGGGGGTCTCCGTTATTTCACCATGCCCCTTCCCCTCCCCGCCCTCAGCCATAGGCAGCAACTGAGATGATTTCATTCTTTGTTCTGTCTAGTCTAAACCTAGCTTCTCCCTGACAACCCCCCTGGTTCTTTTGTGCCCAAGATTTTTTAACGGCCCTTATCCTGATGGTGGGAACATTCCCTATAACTAATATCACCAACCCCAGTTACGTCACTTCTGCCAATGCACTTGTCTGAGCACCTTGAACTTGCTGAATCTCCAATAAACTTACTTCAACCAATACACCTGCATGTTTGCTGTGGAGAACTGGAGTATTCTACCTGCCAAGGATTGACAGTAACATTTTAAATACAATTAAGGAATTCAAGAGATCTATTTTCAGAATCAGCAATTCTGTCTAGCATGTCAAAGAGATTATTTGACCTTTTGTGTCATTACTGAATTCATTCAAATTAGGGCCAAACCAAATGTTAAATTTTTAATGTGTTGGCTTGGGATTTCCCTGATCTGACTCTCATTCTCTTTGGATGCACAGTAGCTGCAGAGAGCTAAGTTACCAAACACTGCAGAGGCTTACTCAAGGAGGAGCACATGAAGGGAGTTGCAGTGTTAGCTAGGAAGCTGAGTTTTAAAAGAGATCAGAAGGCTTTGTCAATGTCCCTTCTCTACAGAGCCATGGAGATCACTATTCAGAAGGTTTGTTTATTTCTTCTTTACCTCTTAAAAGGGGAAGTGAAGCTGGCAGAGCCTTGAGGAGGCAAAGAGGGAATTAACAAACCACCTAAGCAGCAATTCCCCTGGCTCTGTAGAGAGGGGAAATTAACAACACCTTCCAATCTCTTTTAAAACTCAGCTTCCCAGCTAACATTGTGACTCCCTTATCCTCATGTAATTTGTCTCTTGTAGCTTGGCTCTTAGTTTTTATTGGGACAATGTCCCTGGGGGAGATGAGGCTTCAGTTTTCCTCTTTAGGGCTTTTTCCTGGCTTTAAATTGCTCCGGTGTGTATTATTTGCCTTATTGGAAAGGCTCCATATGCAGCCCACAGTGTCTGTACAGTCCCCGAAAGGGACAAATTATGGTTCTGTGGCCATTTCATGTTCAGAATGAAGCCCTTCCCCTTTGTGCCTTGTCTCAATCTGAATTAAGCCCCTGTGGCATATTTTAATAATTCTCAGCTGCTGCCAGTGTTTGAGGATAATCTGAACTGAACCAGGAAATCTTCAATTCATCTCATTACAAAATGTTAATGTCTAGCTTGACCCTAAGTTTTGTGTGCATTTATGTTTTGCATTTTATTATGAGTCTGGAAGAAACATTAAGCCTCCCTCTGTTCCCCATGTTTGCATGACAGGTATGCAAGTTATTGCTGAGATAAGATATGGGCTTCTGTCTTTATCTTCCCCAGTTGCTGCACCTCTGCATACCTGCTACTAAAGCTGTGGCCTCTGTTCAATGCTTGGTTGCTTATTGTATGTGGTGGGGAGGGGGAATCCTTAAATTAAGCAGTAAAACCCAAGATAATACTTCTGGTTTATAAATAAACCAGTAGGGGACCTGAAAGGATTTGCACTGGTGGGCATTTTATGTCCTCTCTCCCACTATTTCCTCTTTTCCTTCCCTGAAAGCCCCTATAGCCTCTCCTCTTTTCCTACTTCCTTCTCTCCTTCCCATCCACCAGCCAACCTATCTTTATTTGCCTCCTGTCTTCAGCTTTCCTTCATTCCATTGTCCAGGCAACTTCTCCCCAGGAAAACTCTTGACTGAGTTGTGTGAGCTGCCAGTTTGGGCCAGTTCCAGTTGTGTGATGAGGAATTTATGGGGCAACTCACATCCCCCATATCTCCCTGCATCTCCTCTCCACACTATTTCCTCTTTCTTTCCTCCTGGCAGGCTCCATATCCTCATCTTTTCTTGCTTCCTTCTTTCCTTCCCAACTGCCTACCAATCTACCTTTTATCTACCCCCTCATCTTCAACTATTTATTTATCTCCTTTATACCCCACCTTTCAACACAAAGGGGAATCAAAGCAGTGTACATCTTTCTCCTCCCCTCCGTTTTAGCTTCACAACAATCCTGTAAGGTAGGTGTGTTGGCAAGTTGCAGTCCTGGCCACAATAAGTCCTCCCTCAAAAAGTAAATCAGCCCCTTCCCTCTGCATTTTACTGACTGAAACCAAGGCTAGCAATACTGTTGTGGTTGTATTGCAACCTCCCACAATGGCCACAGAGGGCTTTCATTTCTCAAAGCTACAGATAACTGTTTCTTTTATTGGGGAGGGGGGTATTATCCACTGGTTTTTTTTCTTCCAGATTTTTCTGCAAATCCAGGGCTTTCTTCAGGTCCATAGAAAAATCTGACTGTTCATGGTCCCAGTCTCTGGATTTATGTATCCACAAATGGAGGCATGTTAAGAATTCTATTGTAAAGTAGGTCACATACTGAATATACTGATGGTTATTTAAGGGAAAATTAAACAATTAATTGTACATAGGCTGCATCATTGGAAAAACTGAATTAATGTATATTCTTAATCATTGCTTGCTGATATGATACTGAAGCTTGGTCACTCTGTTGGATTATCTTTCCTTCTGAAGCATAAAGGTCTGATTTGTATAGGTTGATTAACTGTGCAATCCTATGGAGAGTTACTCCAGTCTAAGCCCATTGACTTCAATGGGCTTAGACTGGAGTAACTCTCCATAGGATTGCACTGTAAGTCTAGTTCAAAGGACATAAAAGAGTGTAACCCTGTTTTTAAGATTACAGCATTAATCAATTTTGCACAGATTTGTTGAATTCTTTTTTTGTTTGCAAGAAAGTTCCATTAATAGGTCAGAAGCATATATGAAAAACATGATTACATGATTCATTTAAAGATAGGAAGTGTTACTATACAGGGAATTGTGGACTTTTTCTTTTTTAATCTAATGAATGCTGCTTCTACACCAGCCATTATCTCTGGAATCAACATCATTCTTTCACACTGTTATTAAGGAGAATCTAGACAATATATCAAACCACAAGCTACTTATTTCTTTTCAATATTAATTTGAAACAGCTTCTTTTCTTTTGAAAATGCAGTGGCCAGAATAGCTTTTTCAGGGAGGAAAAGAAAATATGGGGAAAAAAGGAAACATTTACCATTTCCTTTCCTGCAGAAGATAAGACACCCAAACTATTTATAACTAAGGATGTTTGAATACCTGCTATTTCCGCTCATGTTTTGCTCATCAGTCACAAGAAAGAAGCCATTTTTTCACCAAGCAGTCTGGCTGTTTGTGAGCTGCTTGAGCCTGTTCATTGGATTGCTTTTCATGTATTCCACATTCCAGCAGTACAGTAGAGTATAATTATCAGTATTTCATGCATACACATTATAATTCAGCTCAATGAGAGTTCTCATTTCCCTTCCTTTCCCAAAGATCTGTCTTTTCTGCCCATAATCCAATGGCCAGTTGTATAAATAAACAGTAAACAAATTATTCAGCCAGTTGTATTTTTTTTGGTATATGTCATCCAAGTGATTTTGTGCATGCACATTTTTATCCAGTCTTATAGAGTCACCATACCCTCCCCCAAAACATTATTTAATTACTTGCCCCAGTTATCCAGGACCCTAAGGGAGAATGTATGTCAGCCACTGTGTAGATACTAAAGTGATTTTCAAGGCAGAAATAAATGAAACTGGATCACCACAATTACAGTGCAGTTGCAAAGGAATTCAGCAGCTACTCAATGCAGACAACAGCGAAGCAAACAGATCTGAAGCTCAGCTCATGAGTGAACATAGCTGTGTAATATAGTATGTTTGCTTCACTGAAACTGGTCACTGTGAAATTGTATCCCTTTGTGGGGGATGGGATTGGGGTAGCCTTAAATATTTTGTCAGCAATGGTACTAACACATAGCTTGACCCATTTTTTTCCAGTTTGTTACACTTCAGTGTTATATGTTATCCTTCATTTTTTAAACAATGTGGTCCGCGGTGATTTTTCTGACTTTGAATACAATTGCTATGGTCTTCTATTCAGCATGGAAAATCCATACAGCTTCCCACCCCACTCCATCCCATCCCAGCAGGATTGAAATATATTTTGTAAATCACTAATAATATGCATTTGTTGGATGAACATGGACACCTAATAGGGCTACCAGTCCCTTCACCCCCCCCCCCACTTACCTGGCCAGCGGGGTGGAAAAGGTGGGGAAACATGCCTCCTGAAGTGTGCTCCAGGGCAGTGCAGTGCACTCCTGGGTGCCACAATGGGTCAATTTGGGCCCCAAATGGGCCTAATTGGGCTCATTTGGGACCTAAATTGGCCTGCTGTAAAGCACAGGAGCTCTCCAGGGCCCTCCCACACTCTGCAGCAGGCCGAATCAGGTCTGTTTGGGGTCTGAAATCAGTCCACTGCAAAGCAGAAGCATTCCAGGGCCCTGCACAACAATGTCACACCACCCTGGCAGTGCTCCTGTGCTCTGCAGTCTGCAGTAGGCTGATTTCAGTCCCAAACAGGCCTGATTTGGCCATCTGCAGAGTGCAGGAGTTCTGCTGGGAGGACCCTGGAGAGCTCCTGCACTTCACAGGCCAAAATCAGCCTGCTGTGACACTCTGGGAGTGCTCCCCAGGGTGGAACAATGCCTTGCATGATGATATTACTTCCTGGAAGTGACATCATCGCACAGCCCAGGAGCATGTGCGCACTCTGCACACTTGCAAGCAGTACAAGAAAGGTGAGTGCTGGATCTCCCACCTCCCGCCTGTAGGGTAATGGGATCTGGCAACCCAACACCTATCTATAGGGAAAACTGAAAGGAGCAGCAACCGTTGCTTACTTACTTGTTGTCTGGTAGGAACTGCTAGCAACCATAATTTCTTGCCCAGCAGGTGAGCAGGCATGGCATGCAGCAGTTCTTGCTGATGAGGAAGGGAGGATCCACTTTGTGGTAGCATGCAAATAAAAGGAGGAAAGGGAGTGAGCGGGTTTAGTCCTGGGAACGGCAGTATGAGTACATCCATATTCCAGAAGCAGAGAATGGGATGTACTCATTGCTGATGCACACTTGTGGCTCCTGTGAAGGTTTGGGGCCTCGGGAGCTGCCCATCACTGCCTTCCTCAGACAGTTTCCCTAATATGATGAACATTGCCAGTAGTTTTTCAAAGTTTGGGGAATTAAAAAGAGCTTTCCTAACACTGGCTAACTGAGAACTTCATTTGGAAAGCCCGTGGAGTGACCTTGGGATGTTCAGAACACATAGACTAAACCCATTGAGCAACATCTCCTCTCCTAACTATTCCTCTTCCCTATGATTTGGATGTTTCCTCCCTTTCAAACCCATATTTTATTATAAGACATTTTTTTTAAATGTGCAAGGCAATACTTCCTGGGATTATGCTTAAAATTCTCATCATTGTCCCTGTCTCTTAAAAACAGGCTATTTTCTTTCTTGAAGCAAAAAAGCAAGAATTGCATGTCATTTGTCTATTTTCTTCTCAACGGTAAGGCAATTTTATTTCTGTAAAATAGATTCTCTAGGCTTGTTTGTTAGAATAAAGAATCCCTGACAGAAGGTACTATATCTGGGAGGATGCTCCACTATTTGCAAAATTTACTACGCATCAATGCAGTCTGCAAATGTATGCAGTATAAACTGTTACTATTTTACAAAAACTAAGAGGGGGAAAGGACCTAGCTTACTGTATGCATGAATCAGGAAGCAGCACATGCATAGAGGTCATCATGTGTACATATGTAAAGATTTTCTATCCAGCCACAAGCATCGGCACTCAGTGGCACATAGCAGCTACCTTTCATTTGCAACTATCAATCAATCAATCAATGGATCAATCAATCATCAGTTTCTTTATTTGGTCATCAACCAGTACAAATCAGAAACAATAACTATATAGTGAAGTTATAAGAAAATAGAATTGGTCCAACCAATGACCAATAGTTAAAATTTAAAATCCATACATAAAATTTCACAATTCTTCAGGCCACTGAGAAAAAATTAGCACAGCTAATAGTTACCTGTTGGTTAACACCTATTCAAAGTTTCTTTAAAATATCAGCATTGGAGCATCCTGTAAAATTTTTAAGCAGAAGGGAAATGATATTTGACCAAGATTCCTGTTAGAAACAACAGTAAAACAGTATGTGTTTGTAACTGTACTGCACAGGAGTATTTAACGTTAAGCCTTTGGCTCAAAGGGTGGCATCATTGCCATTCATGTTTATATGATTCTGGTGCAGCACTTTCGGCAGCAATGTCTTTTCTTTTGAGGGACCCTTAACAGCACTAGATACTGTTATAATTGGAAAGACCAGCTCAAGTTCTGTTGAAAGGGGACTGTATGCTCTGAATGGGCAAACACAGGAAAGACTCAAATGCTGAAACTTCAACAGGAAAGAAGAAACCTTAAGAATGAACCGAGCATGGTTGCCAGTTCTGAAAAACACCAGGCTAACAAAACATTCTATCCTTGACAATAGCCCTGCAGAGAAGATTAGCACATCAAGTACCAATCCATATGCAAAAGAACCTCCTCAGGATACAGTGAAGCCTCCCGCCATTAGCATTCCACACCCTGGGAAACTCTTACAGGATGACTCAGCTCAACCCCACCCCTCCTGAGTAGATACAAATGACCTACATCTTTTCCACACTGTGACACTGAGATATCTCTGTCTTTTGGTGCTACACCTCTGAAGATGCCAGCCACAGCTGCTGGCGAAACGTCAGGAACTACAATGCCAAGACCACGGCAATACAGCCCGGAAAACCCACAACAACCATCGTTCTCCGGCCGTGAAAGCCTTCGACAATACAATTTAACCAGTATTCCAGGCTTGGTTTCTATTAGTAAAAGGCAAGGGGGTGGGGCAGGGCCCTTTCTTGGGCTGTTTAGCATTTTTTGGAAGATTCATTGGGGCCAGGCCCAGAAGCAACCAACGGATGACTTGATACCACATGACTTGAATGACTCATCTAGGCCAGTCTGCTTCCTACTGTTCAACAGCACCCCACCCCACAAACGCCAGTGTACTGGGGGGGGAAAACAGTACATAGTTTGGAACTGAAGAGCAGCCTAAAGAAGGAGTGTGTCCCTCCAACTGGCTGCTAGATTCAGTTTCATACTTCCCTGGTTTAGTGCTTTCTGTAATTTTTTACATGTAATTAAGTTTGAGTACTTTATTTACGTAAGTTAATGTGATGTTTTTAGGATTTAGTTTAAATGCAGGCCTCTGAGGAAAGAAGGAGGGTGGCTGGATGAGTGAATGGAGTGTGCTCTGATTGGATGGTAGCTGTATCCAAGGAGGTGGAGTGAACTGCAGTGCTTAGTCAGTGTGCTGAGAGAAAGTATTAATTCTGGCCAAATCAGGCAAACTGTGGAGCCTGAGGGAGTCTGTGTGTTTCTGAAAGAGAGCGTTAACCAGCCCAGAGATACTGGTTAAGTCAGGCAAATCATGTGGAACCTGAGTTGTTTGTGTGTATCTTTTTAAAAAATAATTTTATTTAAAGAAAAGAAAATAGAGTAAAGTAAGAAAAGAAAATAGAGTAAAGTAAGTGCATAGTATAAAAGTTATGCAGATTCTAAATTAAACATTAAATTGAAAGTTATCCGATCTTATACAATCAACAAGTATATAAACAGTACAGTTATAAAAGTCTTGGGAACAAAATAAGCAGTACATTTAAGTTTCTTTAACCTAATTAAATAATTATCACATATGTGGCTTCCCTGGGCCTAGATACATAACATTTCTCCTCCTCTCTCCTTCCCTCCCTCCCTCTAGGCTTCTGTATCAATTAGTTTAGCCTAAATAATCAAAGAAATCCTTCCATTTTTTCCAGAAGTCAGTTATCGGTCTATTTTGTAAGTAGGTAGTCAGGTTGGCCATTGAAGCATATTCGTGAACCTTATCTCTCCACTCTGGGAGACCAGGACAAGCATCGGTTTTCCATTTTGAGGAAAAGCAAAAGGTGTTTAAAGAGTGATAGGATACATAGGGAGATCAGGTGTATACTAGACAAGATGAAGAGGATGGAGGGTTTGGGGTCCTGGGAAAAGTTTCTAGTAAGTTAAAAGAAGGTTAGTTTCAATTTTAATCTGTAATTTACCAAAGCATGCATGACTGGGGTCAGGTATCCTTTTTCTGGCAGGTGCCACATCAATCTTAGCTGGTGAAAGACACACCTAGCAACCTTAACAAGTTGTTTCTGTAGAACAATAAGGCATCCAGATGCACCCACAGAATTAACTGAATCTCATCTACCCAGTCCAAGATTCTTATCACTTTACCACACTAGCTGTTAGTGCCTACGAATTGTTAGCATAATGTGCAAGCTGAAGGAGGATAATATTTTTATGCGCCAATCTTTTTCATGCTTAAAATGGATACCTTTCTAAAGTAAACGAGAACATCCTTAAATATATATCTTACCTTCTTTAAGAATCTTTCCATGTTCACCATTTTAGCAGCTTAAAGGGAGGGATTTTGCTTTCAGGATAAGTATGATAAAGATGAAAGTGTCAGGGAAAGATTATTGGATGGGAAGAGCTGAGAAAGGTAGAGTGCTAACTTTTTGGCCTCCACACCACTTTTTAAATCAGACTTTTTCCTATTCTAAAAAAACCCCAAAAACACCCTGTTCTTAAAGCACTAGTTATAACATCAAAATGTTAAATCCCAAGTTTTCAAAAGTGTCTAAATTGGGGACAAATCAGCAGTCCAGGTGAGGCAGCCCACCCACTGGCTGTACCCTGGATATGGCCCTGCAGGTAGCTCTTGCATTGAAAGCCATTCTTCCTTTTTATAGTGCTGATTTCCCATTGGTCTCATTATTGCCAAGCTGTAATGGAGGTGACAGTGATGGACATTCTAGTAATCGACATAGCATACCAGCAGAACTCTCACTGAAATAAATACACTTCAATACAAGCAAAGATGTATTTATCATACAACAGGCCAATGGGGACAGGAAATGACAATTATAGTCTCAAAAATAATCAAGAAAAACTAACACAAATTCATTGTAAATTCAGAATTCGATTCAGCAGGTAAGCTTGCTGGGTCAAGTTACTCTCTCAGACTCTGTTTAATCTATTTTGCAGTGTGAGGATAAAATAGGATATTCCCATTTACACCAACCTGAGATCCTTGGAGGAAGGATAGGTTACAAATGAGGTAGAGAACCTCAGGAGATCCAAAGGAGTTAGCCGTGTTAGTCTGTAGTAGCAAAATCAAAAAGAGTCCAGTAGCACCTTTAAGACTAACCAATTTTATTGTAGCATAAGCTTTCGAGAATCAAATTCTCTTCGTCAGATGCATGGTACATAAACTGGTCAAATATAGAAGAGGAGGGGAGGAGAGAGAAGAGAGAAGATGCAGTTAGGGGGGGAGAGAGGGAGGTTTTGATTGCACCCTCCCTCTTTCCCCCCCTAACTGCATCTTCTCTCTTGTCTCTCCTCCCCTCCTCTTCTATATTTGACCAGTTTATGTACCATGCATCTGACGAAGAGAACTTGATTCTCAAAAGCTTATGCTACAATAAAATTGGTTAACCTCAGGAGGAAAATCTCTTTTCTTATCATTAAGGTAACATATGAAGGCTAGCTGAAGTTTGTTTCATGAGACCATGCAGAGCTATTGGAGGCTAGATTAGTAGAAGTCTGGATAGTTTTACAGTCTCGGCCTGCATAAATTATGTGCTCACTAATGAAGGCTGCAGAAACTCTCCCCTCACCCCAGCACATCAATATATGTCATGTGTGCAAAAGTTTGTTTTGTTTTCTCTCCTCTCAAAGGCTGGGTCTAATCAAACTGCCAAATGAGGTGATGCTGTGCAGACAAAATGGATTTTTGCAGTTAGAAGAACTCACATCTATAATGCTAGCCATTTTAAAAACACCCTGTAAATTAAAAAAAAAAGATGAACAGCTCTTTGATGTGTTTTCAGGGCCAGACTTTGGGGTGGAAGTCTGAGGCCCCAGTTCCTGTGCTTAGCAGGGGGACTGGAAGTGACGCCATCACACTGACATGTGTCTCTTCCCATGCTTCATATGGGATTGGGTCTTTAAGAATCAGCCTGTTGGGGGCCAAAATCAGCCCTGTACAAAGCGCTGGAGCACTCCCGCAGCCAACATGATGATGTCATTTCTGAAAATGACATGAGCACATTAGGCCGGGAAGATATACATTGCACATTTGCCCAGGATGCTTGCTTGTGGCAGGTGATCACCAGGCGGCTTGCCACCTCCAACCAATCACCAGCAATTAGCAAACCACCAGGAGTTGGCCCTCCACTGGTGGGCCCCTGGGGACCCTAGCCTAAAATGATATTCTTACAACTGACCTCAGTCTAGAAACTGACCACAAAAAAGAGCTTTAAAAGATATTAAAAGTCTGAATGAGAATAAATGTTTGGCCTGGTTCCTAAAGATAAGGAAAGAAGGTGCCAGTGAAGCCTCTTGGGGGAGAATATCCCAAAGGCAATTAGTTAATTAATCTGGAATACACAAAAGGAATTTCAAAGACCTGTATGTTTTGCTTTCTTCTCTGCCACTAGCCTGTCTCATGGAACCCTTTGTACAGCATGTTTCCTTTATCTGCAAAACATAATTATGCTTTCTATAAAAATTGAGATAATGACGTTCATCTTCTTTGCAAATTTGGAGGCATTTGATTCTAGGTGGTAAACTGGTTGTTTTACAAGACTTTAAAATACAGCAGAGGAAGTTGTTGGTGACAGATGAAATATTTGCCTTCCCACACACATGAAAGAGGATGAGATTTAATATAGCCCCTCAAGCTTATTATTCTAGTTTAGAGTTATGTGTACTAATTTTGCAGTGAATGACTGACATATGACACTGATTTCTCTTATCAACCAAGTGAATGTCAGCACCAGCACTGCAATATGGTAAGAGTTCAGAAGTGGCTGAAGCCATTTTTTTTAAATAGATCTTTATATTCAACATTCTGTAGTAAAATTCTATTTCTGTGCTTTTCTCCCCTGATCTTTTGAAGACACTTTATAAGATAGCTGTGAAGGCATATGAAATAATGCAGTTCTATGTTTTCTGTTCTTAAAGTTTTAACTCCAGTTTCCATTTTCTCTGAGAAAAGTTTAATACCTCTGGCTGTTACAGGTTCCAATATTTGCATTTCTTTAAAAACCATTTATTTCTATTGAATTCCAATCATCTTTATGGAAGTTGGTCGAAACCCTGTGTGCCTTTCTGCCAGAGAAGATAATGTAATCCATGGCCTAAATAATTGTAAAGCGTATTGTTTCAAGTATAAGATGTTTAGATAAGACACAAGAGGAGAGGAAGTCCAAAAGAACTTCTTCAAAAATAGCAATAACCTAAAGCTCAGCCTATATGAGATACTGATGGATCCATGAATAGATCTTCTATACAGCAGGGTGACTTGATTTATATCAAGGATACAGTTTGTGGGGTAACTCCCCATGCTATTCTCCTGACCTCAAATGGCTCCCTGGAGGTACCGTTTGCCCCATAGGATAAAGACACAGGCTACTTATATGATGTCTGTATGTATTTTTCCAGCAGCACAAATAGTTGTTCTTTAAGAGGGAGCAATTTTTGTTTCCTAACTGCATGGGCACTGATCCAATAGCCCAGGCTGGTCTGATCTCATTGGCTCTTGGAAGCTAAGCAGGATTGGCCCTAGTAAGTATTTGGATGGGAGACCACAAAGAAAGTCCAGAGTTGCTATGCAGACTAGGCAATGACAAACCACTGTTACTCTCTTGCCTTGAAAACCCTAGTCACCATGTAGCTCTGACTTGACAGCGCCTTACACAAAAACTGCATGGAGGAATGATTCTTCCTCCCTCTGTACTGCAACCACAGTTCAAATAGGTGGACAATATTTTGCAATTTAAAATGTTCAAGACCTGTTCACTGATCTACTTTGCTTCATCTCATTTGGCATTCAGTGAGCAACAAAGGCTTCTCAAATTACACCAATGATGGTGCGTACTAGATTCTTTTCTTAGCATCATGTTTAATAATTTCTTCAGAGCTGTGCTTAACATGGAGTTAACAATCAATGATATTGATTCAAGGTTTAAGGAAAGTGCTCTTGGTCTAACCACAGTTGCAGTTGCTTCAGTTAGACCCAATCTCTCTTCTGCTAAGTCCCATTAGGCTAGTTAATACACTACATCTAAGAGATTTTTAAAAAGAATGTAGTTAGATTTTTTAAAGGAACATGACTTTAAGGAAAATGGCAGGGCTAGCTTTTCCAGGGATAGCATTTTGAGAGGGCATAATTATGTAATTATGTCTCAGGACTTCCTAGATTTCTGGTTCTGGTCCTCTGGGTGACATGAAATTAACGTGAAAAAATGCCTATATGCTAGGCATGCATGCAGAAGGTCTTTAACAAAAACAGTAACCATATTGACAATGTTGCTATAGATCATCTGGAGCTGAGAGGAGTGGTTTACTCAAGGCTACCTACTGAATTCATGGTAGGAGAGGGATTCAAACCAGCAAAGTGCTGATTTGCAGCTCAGCTCAAAAAGACTGAGTTTGATTTTTATTTGGCAATCCATTAAGTAGTTGTGTGTGTGGCTTTCGGTATGAAACTTATCACTAAGTGTGACTGTGAGCCTGTAATTCTCCCTATTTCCCTCCATTTCTCCCCCCCCCCAGCTAGCTGAGCAATGGGGGGGTGGAGCACGGACTAGGGGATCCCCAGAGGGGGGTTGGCAACCCTAGTATGATCTGGTGCTTTCAGCATTCCCCTCTCCCACAGTCCAACTCTGACATTAGAAGCAGCAAGGCTGGAGGAAATGCTCAAGTTAATAGAATGCAGGGATGTAAGCAGGGTTCTCAACCTCCAAGTGGGGCCTAAAGATCTCTCAGAATCGCAATTGATCTCCAGACCACAGAGATCAGTTCCCTTGGAGAAAATGGTAGCTTTGGTGGGTGGACTCTATAACATTATACTGCACAGAGGTCTATCCCAAACACTGCCTTTCCAAGGCTCCATTTCCAAATCTTCAGGAATTTCCCAATGCAGAGTTGGCAATTCTACAGGCAAGGCGTGGATGGGTTTTGCTTAAAAATAAACACCTACCTTCTTTGCGAGGCTTGTCACATCCTACACCATTATGTATGTGGGGGGCAGTGAAATGTCAGTATCTCATTCCTGTCCATCTGGTCTGCCTAGTAGCTTGTGCAATACAGCTGGGTGGTAATGGCCACCCATTGTAAGGATGGAATACATAACTTCTGCCCATATTTGTCCAGTTTGTAAAGCAGGCCAGCTCTCTACATAAGGACAAAAGCCATAGTCTGTTTCTCTCCAGATGGCCCTGTGGTTTGTAGGATTGCCAGCTCTAGGTTGGGAAATTCCTGGAGATTTGGGAGTAGAGACTGAAGAGGACAGGGTATGAAGAAGGGAGGGACCTGAGCAGGGTATAATAGCATTTAATCTACCTTCTAAAGAAGTAATTTTCTGCAGGGGGACTCATCTCTGTACTTCACAGATCATGAGTAATTCCAAGAGATGTCTAGGCCACTTCAGGAGGTTGGCAACCCTAGTCATTTCTGTGAATATCATCAAATCCTTTCCCCTGCTGGCCTGGCAACCCTAGTTCAATGCCATGAACCTTACAGTGATTTGTGACCTGTATTACATTATTTTCACAAGCAGAAAGGAGTAGTTGTGGGGAAGACACATCAGGTTTTGATCTGTTTTCATACAGATGATTGAAATTGGTAAACTTGGACAAGTTACAGTCTCTCAGGGTCTCACCATACGAGACAAAATACACTCGAATTACATGGGTAATTCAAGTGTATTTTGTAATTTGAGTGTAAAGGTAAAGGTGCAAGCACCGAGTCATTACTGACCCATGGGGGGATGTTGCATCATGACACTTTCTTTGCAGACTTTTTCAAGCAGTTTTGGGAAAGGCAATAGTTGCCAATCTAGAAGATAGGGATTCACAGAACCTGTGAATGATGTATGATGTATGATGTTTGCCCCACAGAGCCAGAGTAGCTCCATCATCTACTATCTGATCTTTCATTAGTAAATTTCCAACTGCACATCCAGATTGTCTGATAGAGTTGTCAGGAGCTTGGGGGCAGGGGCATTGGGTGCCAGCATGTGTGCCATGATGTCACTTCCAAGGAAAATCAGAAGTGATGCCACCTTGCTCTAGGAATCACTGGAGATTCCTGAAGCAACATGATGTCAATTTTGGGTTTTCCCCTGAAATGACAACACACTATGCACAAAGCCCACAGGCTTTTTAAAAAAAACCCACACTCATACTCAGCAATGGTGGGCTACAAGGGGTGCTGGTGGGAGACCTGGCAACCCTGCCATGAGATCTTTGAATAAAGAATTGTAAAGTTAAAAAAAGAAGTCTTGATAATTATTGCAACTGAACTCACCAAGCATACTAGATATATTTACCTGAAAATGCGATACTCCTCTTGAAGCACACACCTTATATATAGAGAGAGAAATTTATTAGGACCGGATTAGAATTCTGTTTTGAGTTTAATTATAAATATATTTAGGAAGAATATTGTAAGTGTGATCTGCCATAAAACAATCACATTTCTGATTTGATATATCAGCAAACATTGAAGGTCAAAAATTATACATCCCAAATCCCTGAACCATGAAAAAATGCCTTTGAATGCTATATGCAATATAGTAGACTGCAAATGATCATAGATTGTGGAAGTTTAGATTTAAATTATCCATTCTAGAAACAAAAATCTTAGCTGTCTGTGAACTGCTTTTGATTAAATTATGTGGAAGAATACATTGCTGAACATTTAATCAGCACAGTACTAAGAGGATGCTTAGCTTTATAACACATTATACTTTCCTAGTCCAGGCAGCATAATAGCATTTATGGGGCATTCCCCCTTTTTCTATAAATGTATGTGATATCCACAAGATGGCACTGTATGATATTCCTAACTCCCAAGCAGCACTGGGCAACTTCTTCATGGTGGAGGATCTCATATTTCTAGTCAAGCACTTTGAATAATTTTATTTTTGATCCAGTAACCATTTATATATAATGTTAACAAACATTGTGCATTTCAAACTGCATTTCAAACAGAGGAAGGCATTTCATTTTCTAGGAACAGAATACACTTTTAGCAGTAATAGTGAAGTCAGTGTTTATGACACAGCAGTTAAAATTGACCTACTCTGTGGTGGAGTCCATGTGATGGAATGGCCAAGCAAGAGTGCAAAAGACAATCAAGTCCAGGGAATGCTCATGGGTACTAGGTACAAATAAGCAAAGAACTTGGAACCTTGTTCCAGCAAAGGCCTGAAGTTGACAGGGAGTTTTAACAGTCTTGCAGGGATACCTCAAGACTAGGTAGGAGAACGGAGCTGTTGGTTAAATCAAACCCTCCTGAGATGTGGAAGGTTCATTGGATTCAAAAGACCAGGGCAGGAGCTTTTGAGGGTTCCTTCTGTTCTTCTATGAGAGTCTTGAATGAGTTGGATGCCTCTGGAGGCGGTCCTAGCCCATCTGCCTACTAGTCTATGCCTTCAGATCAACCAACAGGTCAAATTCCTGCATCTGACATCATCAGCTAAGATCAGTCTGATTTGCAAAACTTCAGAAGAACAAAATACAGTACAACTTCTCAGTTCCTTTTAAATATTGTTTGCCAGTGAGCAAGCTGCAGTTAAGGATCTCTTTTCTACAATACCAACCTAAGCAATTACACCCTTCTAAGCCCATTGACAGCAATGGACTTAGGAAGGTGGAGCTGTTTAGGATGGCACTGTTAGCTTACAAAATAATCTGCCAAATTTAAAATCCAGACTCATCCATTCCGAAGAGTGATGTGTCAAGTTAAAGCTTAATAACCTCAACAAGTTAATAGTCTTTATGAGAGCACTCAGATACTAAACAGTAGAAAGCCATATCATACATATTGCAGAATAGTAATTATCTCTTAATGTTAACGGTAAATTACCATTAATATCTGTGTAATGGAAAAGGGTTCTTTTTGAAGCTTTTATTATTTTTTGAAGCACTTGGTTTTCACAAGTTCATGAATAAATCATGGTTGAGTATAGCTGTGACTAATGGTAGAGTTTCTTGATGAAGCGGGATAATGTTTGCTTAATTTCAGATATGTGGCCTGGATTCTCAAGAAGCTGATCTGAATTAAGATGGTGTTTTATTGATAAGCACAATAGGGCTTTAAATGAACTTATTCTGTAGAAAAGTCCGGTGATGATGTAGCCTTTGAGTTTTCTAATGAAATACTATGAATAAAGAAAAACTGTAAGATTGTTCAAATGTAAGTGACATTCTTTCTAGCATTGTCATTTTGATAGGTGGAACAAATGTTGCCAGGACTCTGACTTGCTGACTATCCCAGGTATGTTCAGGGAAAGGGTAAAGTACAGTCTGTGTGAATAAATTTTGGACTGCAGTAAACCAGCAGTGTGATGGATACTAATGTGATAGAAATAACCTACATTGGCTGAATTCACTTTGAACATTTTAGCATGACCAGCACATTCTCTCAAGGCCTTAAATCTTTCTCAATCTCAAACAACCTTTTTTTATTTTGTGGTGGGAGGGGGGGAGCTGGGTTTGTATGTATAGAAAGCTTGTCTCATACAAGGGGGTTAGAATGAAGAAGATCCATTATTGGAGATCACATTTGCCTATTTTTCTTTAAAATTCAGGGGGATGGATGAATACACAACATCCACAGAATTCTTACCCTCTTTTTTGGCAAACTGGCTAGCAAACATCATGCATTTAGAAGACAGAATTGCACCCATAATAACAAAAGCTCACTGAATAGCATCACAAAACAATCCAAAAAAGAAAAATCCCAGGGACATTTTGGTAGCCATACCAGATTGAAGAACAAGAAGAAAAATATTAGACATAGCCAAAACCCAATCCGCATTCTCTTTTAATGGTGCTCCAATCCCAGTTTTTATAGACATACCTAGCAAAATACTGAACAAATGGAAGGAATTAAAAGCAATAATTGAAACACTACAACAAGCCCAAGTCAAATGCAAATGGTCAGACTGCACCAATCTACCATTTAAACACAAAGACAAACTATACTGCATCTCAGATCACAAGTCAGGTCTATCAATACTGCAAGATTTGAACATATCTGCCCCAGTGGATCTTGACAAACTATCTCAAAAGTGAGAAATGGAACAACCACCTACTCCACACAAAGCGAGTAAAATACCGTCCAGTACAACACATGAAAAATATAAGAGTTTAATGCAAAAAAAAAAAGTGAAATAGGGAAAATTATGACTAAATTATATAAAATTAGAGTTATAATTATATAATTATATAATTATAAATGATATAAAATTAGACTAAATTATATAAAATTAGAGTTTGGGGGAAGGAAGGGGAAGGGAATCCCTTTAGCTATCAAATTAATATTACCCTTGTTTACTGGTAATTATATCAATAACCTGTGTGGAGATATTTCTCCCAGGTTATAGAGGGTATTATACTTTAAAAAGCTAAATATTCAGTATCCTTCAAAGGGTAGGAGTAGTGGGGATATATTTTTTGTTTGTTTGTTATTAAGAAAATGAAAATAAAGTTTAAAAAATGACATGTAAACGTCTATTCCTTTCATGAAAAATTCATAATATTTTATAACTGTGTATAGTGCCTTGGGTTTGTAAACCCATACTTTGAGTTTGCATACCAGATTGAACCCCAGATAACACATAGGCTCACTTTATAAAAGGATGCTAATTATGAGTTCTAACTGTTTTATGAAACACAAGATGGGAACAATTGTTATGAAAGGAGAAATATAGTTTTAGAACAATACAGATTTGTTTGGAATGGGAAAGAAGTTCCAAAGTTATATGTCAAGAAAGAGGGCTGACAATTTTATTTTGATGAATGAACTAAAAATAGAGCTGGGAGGGGGAAGGACCCAGTGCTTACCTTTCTGGTGCTCCTGGGACGCTTCTGGGAAGTGATATTATTGTGCAAGTCTGGGGAGCACACACACACTTCACAGAGGACCAATCTGGGCCCATATCAGCCTGCTGCAAAGTGCAGGAGTGTTCTCAGGGCCGCACGATGATGTCAGTGATGTCAAGCCAGCCCTGGGAGTGCACCCAGGAGGCCCATTCTCTGCTTTTCCCCCTGCCAGCCAGGTAAGCAGTGGCAGGAGGGGTGAAAGGTTGGAGCAGGGGATCCTCCACTCCCACTGGGGGAATGGGATCCCTAACTAAAAAGCAGCAGAAACAGCATGCCAAATTCCAGACATATAACTCCAGTCTTGTAACAACTGCACTAGTTCCCAATTTGCTTCCAGGTCCAATTCAAGGTGATGATGTTGACCTTTAAAGCTTCTCCTCTGTGAAGGTAGCACGAATCAGAAAATCCTTGAGTTTACAAGTCCAGGAGAAAGGCTTGGAAATAGTTTCCTATTTAAAATATCTGGCTTTATCAAGCCAAGAACACAAAGAGTCGTCACTTAAAGCATCTGAGGCCATACCCTTTTGTTGACAGGTGAAATTTAAAAGGGAAAAAGTAGCAGAGTTTGATCTTAGCGCATTGGAAATAAATAGACAGACCTCTGTGATTTTAGCGCTATAAAAATACTTTACTACATAACAGCGAAAAAGGTACATTTGGTAAGAAAATAAAGAATAGCTAACTAACTACATCTTGATGGCTAGAGAGAGAAGCTTTGACACAGACTGAGTTAGAACTGAGGGCACTGAAACAAAGAGCAATAAAACCTTAGTATATGTTGCTAGCTAATTGCCCTTCAATAAACTGGCTCATCCAGTAGACAATCCTAGATTCCTTCATTAAGATTAAAGACTCCCCTTTCTATGGTGGGAACTTTTACTTGAGGCCTAAGTGGTCCTATACTAACTAGCTATCTGATTAAACAAACAGAATAACAATTTAACTCTTTCATACTGAACGTAAGACACTAGAAAAATCCCAGCAATTCCTTAATCTCTGTGCAGTACAGTATAATTGGCTTTTTGTACATGTGCGTTCTCACATAGCCCAATTGAGTTCTACTACCCCTCCCCATCCTTGCTGCAGAACTGCTTTATTTGTCAGACAATTTTTGACTAGACCATTAGATTACTCACAAATTATAAATCAGCCATCAATAAATGCTGTGTTCCAATAAAATCCTTTTTTTTTTTAATAAAATTTTTATTGGAATTAGAATCATTTGATATCACAATACAATCAATTCCCATTTCCCAATTTCTAACCCCCTCCCTTTCCCCCCTTTTTTGTAGACTTCCAACAGTTTTCCAACCCTTTGTCCCTTTTCCCTTACTCATTTTAAATTCATCTATCTAACAAACATATACTTTCCCTTTAATCTAAGCAATAATTCTTTAACTATTTTTTAACTCTCTATACCCTGTCTTTAGGTCCCTTCTTCTATATTAGACAAACAATTTGTCCCTTTTTCCGTTATTTCATAATTTTCTGGTTTCAAATACTTCTATAAACCATATACCATATAAACCGTATAATCCATACATTCATATAAGTCAACCAATTTAACTAATATTCTATATATTACTTTTTCTACATATCTTATCTTCATTCTACTTTAGTTATATTTAATTATCTTATACTATATTATTAATTTCCTCTTTCTTTAATTGTACATCTATATAACTATCTTGAAAAATTATCAATCAATTTGATCCATATATTTCTTCAGGTAGACTTATTCAGTTTAACATGTTACACGTTTATACCAGAAACAATATTAATTAGTCGGTCCTTATAGTTAATTATTTTCTATCCATATTCTATATATTTTTCTATATATAACAATCTAACAAAATAACTGCTTAGACATTTTCATTTCTCTCTCTACCCTCCGGTAAAGTCACCCCCCTCTGCATTTTGTCATATTTCAGTAGTTCTCAAACTGCCACAGTTCTCTTCCCACCTCCCATTTCTTCAACACATATTGCTTCAGCTTCTCCCAGTCTGTGTTGAACTGTCCTGGGTCCAGATTTCTCAATTTTCCTGTCATTTTGTCCATTTCGGCCATATACAGCAATTTGTAGGTCCAGTCCTCAATAGTTGGCACTTCTTGTACTTTCCATTTTTGCGCATACAAAAGTCTGGCCGCTGCTGTCATGTAAAATAACAATGTTCTATATTGGGCTGGAATGTTCTCCATTCCCAAATTCAGTAGCAGGAGTTCTGGGTTCTTATTAATTTGAAATTGTAAAATCTCACTTATTACTTTTATTATTTCTCCCCAGTACTGCCTAGCTACCTCACATGTCCACCACATATGATACAGAGAGCCCTCATGTTTTTTACATTTCCAGCATTTGTTAGAAGTGTTCAGATTCCCTAGCGCAATCTTCTTTGGTGTCATGTACCAACGATAGATCATTTTGTAAATGTTCTCTTTAATATTAGTACATGTTGTAGTCTTCATTGTGTTTTTCCACAAGTGTTCCCATGCCTCCATTGTTATTTCTTTGTTAAAATTTATGGCCCACTTCACCATTTGTACTTTAACTATTTCATCTTCAGTATACCATTTCAACAGTACTTGGTATACCTTGGAAATTTCCTTCTTATCCTCTTTTAAAAGTGTCTGCTCTAGTTCCGAGTTCTCTGTTCTTATGCCTCCCTTTGCACAATCCGAATTGTAAAGATCTCTGATCTGCCTATACTGGAACCAATCATAGTTGAGTGATAACTCGTCCTGTGTCTTTATTTTAAGTTTGGAAGATTCTATTCGGGTTATCTCCTTATATGTTAAACAATGTTGCTCAGTATAGACAGCTCTCGGATCTATTACTTCATATGGAACTACCCACATGGGGGTTCCTTCTTGTAGAAAATCTCTGTACTTCTTCCAAGTTGCATATAGGCTTTTCCGTATATAATGATGTAGGAACATAGAGTTCACTTTTACTTTGTCGTACCATAGGTATGCATGCCATCCGAATATTTTTTTATATCCCTCTAGGGCCAGTAATTTCTTATTCTTCAGCGTCATCCAGTCTTTCAGCCACACTAGGCAAATTGCGTCATAGTAAAGTCTTAGATTGGGCAGTTGCATTCCGCCTCTTTCCTTTGCATCTTGTAAAACTTTCATTTTCACTCGAGGCTTCTTGCCTGCCCAAACAAAGTCTGATATTTTCCTCTGCCATTTTTCGAACTGCTTGGAGTCTCGGATAATTGGTATTGTCTGTAACAAAAACATTACTATTGGTAACACGTTCATCTTAACTGCTGCAATCCTTCCCAACCATGACAGATTCAATCTATTCCATTTGATCAAATCTTGCTCAATCTGAGTCCATAGTTTTTCATAGTTGTTTTTGAATAGATCTATATTCTTTGCAGTCAGTTCAATTCCCAAATATTTCACCTTGGTTGTTACTTCACAATCCGTTATTTCCATTAACAGTTGTTGTTTCTGCTTAGTCATATTTTTGCATAATATCTTTGACTTCTTTTTGTTAATATAAAACCCTGCCAAATCTCCGAACTCCTTAATCTTCTCTATCACTTTTGGCATATTCTCCATTGGGTCTTCCACAATTAACATTATATCGTCCGCAAAAGCTCTAACTTTATAAGAAAAGTCTTTTATTTTTATTCCGTGGATTTCTTCATCTTGTCGTATTTGTATCATCAGTATCTCCAATACCAAGATGAATAACAGCGGAGACAACGGGCAACCTTGTCTTGTTCCTTTACTTATAGTCAATTTCTTAGTAGTCTCATCATTCACCACAATTGCTGCATTCTGGTCTCTGTAGATTTCTTTAACTGCTCTTATGAATCTATCTCCCATTTGTAGCTTTTCCATAGTGGCAAACATAAAGTCCCAGTTCAAATTATCAAACGCTTTTTCAGCATCAACAAAGAAGAAACCAACCTCTTTGTCACAACGCTTATCATAATACTCAATAGCATTGATCACTGTCCTTAAATTGTCTCTGATTTGTCTACCAGGTAAAAAACCTGCTTGTTCCTCCTCAATAATTTCCGAAAGCCACCCCTTCACTCTCTCTGCCAGTATCTTCGCAAAGATTTTATAGTCATTGTTAAGTAAGGATATAGGCCTGTAATTTTTCACATTAGTCAGATCTTTGCCCTCTTTTGGGATCAGTGAAATATTAGCTTCCTTCCATGTATCTGGAATCCGTTGGTCCTTTAATACTCCATTGATCACTTCTTTTAGGAATGGTACCAGTTCATTGGCCATTGTCTTATAAAATTTAGCTGTAAGTCCGTCTGGCCCTGGCGCCTTTCCCAAATTTGTTGATTGTATTGCCGTTTTTATTTCCTCATCCGTTACTTCATTGTTCAGTCTGTCTCTCCACGCTTCCGAAATTACTGGGAGCTTCATTTTCTCCAAATATGTCGCTATTGATTCTTTATTCACCTCTTTCTTATTATACAATTTAGCATAAAATTTATAGAAGGCTCTACTAATGGATGTCTGATCCAAATACGTTTTGTTCTCTTCACATATTTTATTTATTATTTTCTTTTCCTTTCTCTTTTTCAATTGCCATGCCAAATATTTCCCAGGTTTGTTTGCACCTTCAAACCCTTTTTGATTCAGTCTTTTAAGATTCCACTCCAATTCTTTATTGTTCATTGCTGTCAACTGTTCTTGTAATATTTTAATGTCCTGATAAATTTTCTTTTTCCCTGGTCTCTTCTTTAACTGTATTTCTTTGGCTTTTATTTTCTCCATAATCTCCTGTCTCTTCTCCTCTTTCTTTTTTCTAGCTCTTCCATTTAGGTCCATTAGTATGCCCCTAATTACCGCCTTGTAGGTGTCCCAAACCTTGTTGGTTGGTACTTCTTTATTCATGTTGTATTGTATGAAGAACTTTGTCTCTTTTCTCAGCATCTCCATATTCTCTCCCTCTTGAAGTAAGTCCTCATTTATTCTCCATCCTTTCCTTTTGCTCCTTCTCCCCAATTTCCACATAATTGGATTATGATCCGAGCCTACCATCGGCATTATTTCCGCTTCCTTAGTCCATAACGCTAAGTCTTTTGAGGCCCAGATCATATCAATTCTCGATAATGTAAAGTGTCTTGCGGAGTAGAACGTAAATTGTCTGCTTTTCGGGTTTTGTCTTCTCCATACATCTTCTAAAGTTTCCTGTTGTATCAATTCAAAAAACAACTTTGGTAACAGTCCTCTCTTCTTTTGTGCAGTTGATGATTTTTTGTCTAAATCCAAATTTGTCACTCCATTGAAGTCTCCAGCAAGTATTATCTGATCATATGAAAGTTCATCTAGTTGCTTCCTTAAGTCCTCAAAAAAGCTTTCTTTCACTCCATTAGGTGCATAAATTCCAACTACCAGCACTCTCTTTGAATTCCATTCGCATTCCACTGCTATAAATCTGGCTTCCACATCTTTCATTACAAACTTTGGCTGCAGCTCCTCTTTAATGTAAAGCACTACTCCTCTTTTTTTCTTATTAGAGGCCGCTGCAAAATCATTGCCCAATTTTTTTGATTTTAAATACTTTACATCTTGTTTCCGAATATGGGTCTCTTGCAAACAAACAATATCACATTTTTGTTTTAATAGCCAGTGAAAAATGCTTTTTCTCTTATTCGGTGAATTAAGTCCATTTACATTCCAAGATAAAACTTTACACTCCATAATCATAATCTAGTTGCTGGTAAGTCCTTTTCATTGTCTCTTATGAATCGCTCCATCTCTCGTTCAGATCTGATGCGTTTTTTGGCCCCTCCAAATTCAAAGGACACTCCCTCTGGTAATTCCCATCTGTACCTGATTTTCATGTCCTTCAAAATCTGAATTAGCGCCTTATATTTTTTCCGGTCCAATAACACCGATCTGGGTATTTCCTTCATAATAATGTCTTGCCGTCAATCTCCAATGGATCTTGAAACTGTTTAGTCACAATCTTCTCTTTCATATTTCGGGTCGTAAATTGCACAATCACATCTCTTGGTAATTTCCTCTGGGTCGTAATCACTGTTTCAATCTTTGTTTCTCCTCCACTCCTCTTTCCCCTGTTGAAGCTTGGGTACGTAGGTCTTATGCCAACCGCATTGGCCCCGTGTTCCAATAAAATCCTATCCTTCAGTCTTTGTCTAACTAGCCCCGATGCAAATGACCACCAATCAGTCTGAATCATCAGCATCTTTATGTGAGCTCAGTTTTGGCAAAAAAAAAATACAAACTGGTTCAGCAGGCATTCATGGCTGCTTGGCATGAATTGAACAGACTGAGTGATAGTCTTGTATCTGATCACTATCTTTGAACATGGTGAGTTCAACAATCAAATATGTTTGTGGCAAAATTTGCATCATTCTTTTTGAATTCTGAATTTTCCTAATATGCCAGTTGTTTAAGATCCGAACACAATTTTTAATTTTGGCCACAGCAGTTCCTCCTTTTGGACAAGGAGTACAGAGCTTCTCAATATTCCACAAGCCTAATTCTCCAAAAATTAGGAATGCATTGCATTTGCTAAAAACCAGTAGCTATGTAACTCCTATCATGTAACTCCTATCATGAAACTTTGTTAGAGGGTCTTCCAGCATGTGCATTTAGGTACTTTACAGTGAAAACCTCAGAACACTTTCCTGGGAGTAAGTCCAACTAAATTGACTTGCATAGGAATCTGAGTAGACCATCTTAGAATAGCACTGTTAGTGCCATAACGCTAAGGTATTTCAAAGCATTCATAATATATAGAGAAATAATTTTTCCTTTACACGTTCCCTGAACACATTGTTAACTAGATACCTAAGTTGTGCATTCTTGTACATCATATTTGGAACATACCTTTGGAACATTTTCCTGACTTTTCCTTTGGGACATAGTTCCACAGCCTCATACATTTCAATCTTAATTAATGTTCCCTCATGCACAGAATCTCATATGCCTTTTCTTTCCCTTTGAAGCTCAGGGGGAATGTTTATTATCTGAATCTTTCTTGCTCACCATTTCATACCAATCTTATCAATGTTCTTCTGATTCTCTTTCCTTTTTCCCAATGAGTTGAAGACAGCATAATAAAATTAGGCAATAATAATGAGACAACATGTACTGTGGGGTTCATCTGACAAGACAAATTCTCCAAAGGGCAGATAGATGTGAGTAATGAGGAGACAGGGTTCTAAAATGTGGAGAGGGAATTGACTTTAATGATAATTGTTCTATCAAATGGCAAAAATAGAATTCTGATTGCATGTAGTAAGAGAGAAAATAAATTAAAAAGAGAAATTACACAATAATTTCATTCCTGGCTTGTCTGACAATTGCAGTGTATTTTCAGATAAACAGGTCAATTCAGTTATGCCTAAAGTGTGATAGTCTTAAAGAAAGAGGGGGCCTGTCAAAATACATATTTCTAATGTTAACAGTTACATTACTGGATTATATCTATGACATTGCAGGCAGGGACCCACCCTCATTGTGCTAACTACAAAAGACCTGAAAGCATATATTGTAGCAACCTGCCTTATTCCTGCCCAGCCATATTTATGGCCTAAAAAACAAAAAAGGCCAGATCCAATTAAAAGCTTCCAAAGGTATCAACATAGAAAAGGCAATAAAGATTCCCATATGTGCCAATTTTTGGGAGACCCTAAGCCCTGTGGTGCAGAGTGGTAAGCTGAAGTACTGCAGCCCAAGCTCTGCTCACGACCTGAGTTCAATCCCGGCGGAAGCTGGGTTCAGGTAGCTGGCTCAAGGTTGACTCAGCCTTCCATCCTTCCGAGGTCGGTAAAATGAGTACCCAGTTTCCTGGGGGTAAAGTGTAGATGACTGGGGAAGGCAATGGCAAACCACCCCGTAAAAAGTCTGCCAAGAAAACATCGTGATTCGACGTCCCCCATGGGTCAGTAATGACTCAGTGCTTGCACAGGGGACTACCTTTACCTTTTAACAATTCCTATTCAGCCCTAAGTGACTAGCTAATAGACATGGGCACAAACCACGAAAAAACCAAACCATGTGGTTTGTGGTTTGTGATGTTTTCACGAACCAGGAACCAGGAACTGGAGCAAGTTCACGAACTGGTTCGTGGTTCATGGGGTATAAATGCCCCTTCCAGCCAGCCAGCCAAGAGCTTAAAACACTGACAGGATTAAAATGGAGTCTGTTTGGTTAAATCATACAAAGAACATAGTCAGACCTGACATTTCCTGCTCTTTAAATGGGGAAATGGCCATTTAAAGAGTGGATGAGGCTTGGCTGGCCAGTCGGGAGTTCCCAGCCAGCCAGCCAAGCCTCATTTGCTCTTTTAATGGCCATTTCCCTGCCACTCCAAGCCCATTTAAAGAGCCGCTCCCCACCCATTTAAAGAGCAGGTGAGGCTTGTCTGGCCAGCCGGGAGTTCCCTGCTGGCCATCCAAGCCCCACCTGCAGTTTAAATAGCCATTTCCCTGCCACTCAGAGTGGCAGGGAAATGGCTATTTAAACAGCGGGGCTTGGCTGGCCGGCCCGGAACTCCCGGCTGGCCAGACAAGCTCCACCCGCAGTTTAAATGGCCATTTCCCTGCCGCTTGGAGCAGTGAGGAAATGGCCATTTAAACAGCGGGGCTTGGCTGGCCGGCCCGAAACTCCTGGCCAGCCAGCCAAGCCACAGCCACAGTGGCTTGGCCACAGCCACAGTTTAAATGGCCATTTCCCTGCCACTCCGAGCGGCAAGGAAATGGCCATTTAAACTGTGTGTCGGGCTTGGCTAGCCAGCCGGGAACTCCTGGCCAGGCAGCCAAGCCCCGCTGTTTAAATGATCAGCTGCTTGTCGAGGATCTCCCTGACAAGCAGCTGATCCACGGGTTTAAATGCCCCTTTCTGTGCTGCTTTGCAGCGGCAGGGAAAGGTGCATTGCTGTTTAAAATGAACCAAACAAACCAGTAGACGGAGACCAGTTCGTGGAAGTTCATGGAAACAAGCTTCTACGAACCGCTGGTTCGCAAACCATGAACTGGGTCAATTCGTGGATTTTTTTGGTTCGTATTCCGGTTTGTGCCCATCTCTACTAGCTGAATTTGAATGGATGGCTGAGGAGCACACAGCAAAATGCTTGCACATGGAAAGTGCTATGAGCCTTTATGGTGTCCCATCAAGCTTCCTCACTGGCTGGGCAACAGCTCAACTAGCCAACCATTTTTTGCTCTACATTTGAAATTAAAGGGGTCAGCACAGTAGCATCCCAGCTTCAAGCTCTTCTTCAGTGGAAACGAACACACTAATTCTCTACTTTTTGCCCTCAAATCACAGCATCTTTATTTGACACAAATTGAATTAGTCATCAAGCGGTTGTTCATTCCTCTAAATTCATGATCACCTTCTAAGGTCAGTTACCTCTACACAAGAGTAATCTATCCTTTCTAAACTACACATTTTAGACTGCAAGTAGATTGTTACTTCTTCCTTGCCACACAATGGAGAACCGGATAGAGTATCGAAACCAATTATTCTAATCTGCTCCCCTCTTAATCTGTTCCACCCTTTGTCTCCTTTTTAACATTAATGCCAGAATGTTAACTGAATGAGTTACTCCATTGGTCAAAAACCAACCATAGGCAAATAAAATTCTCATCAGGAAGAAAAGTAAAGTCCACAACAAACCTGAGAATTAAAGGCTCCTGCTGGGTTTCCAGCACCTTTTATTTCCTAATTCGCTTAATGATGCTATGAACCTAGTTAAAACATTGCAAAAAGCAATTTGTGCTATGCTGTACCTACAAACTCACATGGCATGTTTCTGAGAGAACACAGCAAGGGGTACAGATTGTCAAGAGAGAAATCAAAGAAAAGAGCTGGAATTAGAAGCAATATAAGAAAAACTAGGTTTCCAGTTAACTGATTCATTAATTTTAGTAGTCAGGGCAAATACAAGATTAATATAATTTGATTAAACAGACATAATATGTGGTAATAATTCCAGATGGGTAGCTAAGTTAGCCTATTGCCGCTAAAATAAACAGGAATCTTGTGGTACCTTAAAGACTTAACTGTTCTGTGGATCAGTTTTGGAGAGTCCTCTCTTAGGATATGCAAATAGCTTCCAGCGAAACAGTCAGCATCTCCTCACGGTATGTTTCTTACATAGTCTAGCTCTCCCTGTCCCCATTATCAGTGCAATGCAGAAAGCTGTATTGATTATCGAGACAGGGGAAAATAGGATGTTAGCAATTAACTCTTCTCCCTCAGAAACTGATTATCCTTTTTTAAGTCATAAAAGAGGATGTAGTTGATGCACCTCATGCCCTTTTCCTCTTTTGCCCCCCCCATCTTTCCCCCACCTGCTGAGGCGATGAGTTTTTTAGTTTAGCCTTTTGACAGGTAGGAAAGAAATACGAGGGATTCCACAGGTAATTCTACAACTAAGGGTGCTATCAAATTTATCAGGCTTGCTGGTCCCATTCAATTATCCCCATTGTGATTTTGTTTACTCCTTACTTGAATTTAAACTTTTGAATTTTTACTAGAGGCAGGCACAAACCAAAATTCAAACCAAAATTCATCACGAACCGAGCCAGTTCGTGTTTTGCAAACCAGCAGTTTGTCAGAACACATTTCTGACAAATCGCCATGAACTTTAGGTTGGTTCATTTGGTTCGTTGTTCAGTTCATCAGTGCAGACAGCCTGGCACCGATCAGTCAGTTTCCTAGGCAATGGGAGGGATGGGCTTTCTGCATCCCTGGAACTGACCTTCTGCTGTCCCAGAAGTAATGTTTTCACAAACCAAATGAACCAGTTCTTGAATCGGGGCAAGTTTGTGAAAGTTTGTGGTTTAATAACATTCATAATAATAACATTCAATTTATATACCGCCCTTCAGGACAACTTAATGCCCACTCAGAGCAGTTTACAAAGTATGTTGTTATTATCCCCACAACAAAATATCCTGTGAGGTGGGTGGGGCTGAGAGAGCTCCAGAGAACTGTGACTAGCCCAAGGTCACCCAGCTGGCTTCAAGTGGAGGAGTGGGGAATCCAACCCGGATCTCCAGATTAGAGTTCCGCCCTCTTAACCACTACACCAAACTGGCTACACCAAATTGGCTAAAGAGCTGAGTCAAATTTACTTGGCAAAAGATGAAGTTCTAGACCTACTGGGAAATTAGAAACCACTAAGTCTCTGGTTCTTAAGGAAACTCAAAAGGAAAACTGTGAAACGCAACAAACATGAACCACACGGTTCAATATTTTCCCAGTTTGTGCCCACCTCTAGTCTTTACTTTTCCACTATTTTGTTTCTCCATGTTGATTTTTCCCCATAAAATGTACAGATTTCCCGGTGTTATTCATGTATCAATCAGTCATAGTTAGAAGCAGGAAGAATGGCAGTTGTTCCCATTGCTCCTATGGAACATGCATAAACATGTAAAGACAGATTAATCTGTTTGTCTTCCTGTAAACACATAGATATATGCAGCTGCCTGGTATTGAGTCAGACCAGTGATCTAACAAGGTCATTATTGTCTACTCTGATGGGTGGTGGCTCTCTAGGGACCCATTTAGAGGTCTTTCACACCACCTACAACATGGGGAGACGGGAAGCTAAACAGACTATTTATCTGTGTTCACTGTGGGAAGTGTGGGGCACGTACCCACTCCACAACCACGATTTTCAGGAAGGGAGGCTAAAGAGCTGAGTCAAATTTACTTGGTGAAAGATGAAGTTCTAGGAACTACTGGGAAATTAGAAACCACTAAGTCTCTGGTTCTTAAGGAAACTCAAAAAGAAAACTGTTAAACTACTAACCAGTATATATAACTTGTCACTAAAATCAGATATTGTACCAGAAGAGAGTAATAAATGTTACACCAACTTTAAAAAGGAGTCCAAAGGGGGATTACAGGACACTTAGCCTAACATGTGTACCAGGCAAATTAATAGAAACTGTAACCAAAGGTAGAATTATTAGGCACATAGAAGAAAAAAGGCTGCTGAAGGAAAATTAGCTTGGCTTCTGCCAAAGCAATCTCTTGGAATTCTTTGAGAAAGTGAACAAGCATGTAGACAGCAACGATCAGGCAAACTTTATATACTTGCAAAATCAAAAAGAGTCCAGTAGCACCTTTAAGACTAACCAATTTTATTTTATTGTAGCATAAGCTTTCGAGAATCAAGTTCTCTTCATCAGATGCCTGATCCGAATCAGGCATCTGATGAAGAGAACTTGATTCTCGAAAGCTTATGCTACAATAAAATAAAATTGGTTAGTCTTAAAGGTGCTACTGGACTCTTTTTGATTTTGCTACTACAGACTAACATGGCTAACTCCTCTGGATTTATATACTTGGACTTTCAAAAGACCTTTGGCAAGATAACTCACCAAAGACTCCTGAGTAAGCTTAGAAGTCATGGGATAAGAGGCTATGTCCTCTTATGGTTTAAAAATAGGTTAAATGACAGGAAACAGCGAGTAGGAATAAATGGACAGAACTCAAGGTCATCTAATCAAGATAATGGGCAGTAGATTTGGGACAACCAAAGGAAATAGAAAGAGAAGGCCTTGGCCTCTATGTTCTGTTGTCCCTCCACAGTAACTGGTTAGCCACTGTTTGTGGCAGTGTGCTGGACTAGATTGACCACTGGTCTTATCCAGCAGGGCTTTTCTTAGGTTAATACGATGCTTTTAAGTAGAGATGCTGGGGATTAAACTTTCGACCTTCTGCATACAAAGCAGAAGTTCTACCATCAAACTACATCCCATAGCACCACTAAACATCTACTTCTTTTGAACACATTACAGTTCATCTCTATTGTTCTCCTGCAAATTCTATCAAATTTAAGCTCTTTCTTGAAATGTACGATCAGAATTAGAAACAGTAGTTGAAACGAGAATCAAAATGAAAAGGTGACAGAAATAGAATCAGAATTATAAATGCAGCTTTCCAACAACTTCCACACAATATAATAACCCATGCAAAAAAGTAGAAGTGAACAACAAAAAAGGAAGAACAGGAGATCTGTTCCCCCAAATCCAGGAATTCAAATGGAAATTCAAACCACCAGTAGGAATGCTGAAAGATCAACACAGAAATACAGTATCTGATCAGGACAAAGTAAAGGAACAATGGAAACAATACACTGAAGAACTATACAGAAAAGGGGAAATGACAAATTCCTTCAAAGAATAATGTTTGATGAAGAAGCTTAAATCTTAGAAAATGAAATAAAAGTTGCACTCAAAGCAATTGGGAGAAATAAATCTTCAGGAGTTATTTCAAGCTACAGAAATAGAGTTATTTCAAGCTATAGAAAATGAGTCCATCAAAATCTTAACAAGAATCTGTCAACAAATATGGAAAATAAAATGATGACCCACAGACTGGAAATGCTCAATCTACATTGTACTTCCAAAAAAGGGGTTGCCAAAGAGTGCAGCAACTACCGGACCATCATGTTAGTTTCCCATGAAAGCAAAGTGATGCTCAATACAACAAAGACTCTTACCATATGTGGAATGAGAAACGCTATAAGTTCAAGCTGGATTTAGAAAAGAAAGAGGCACTAAAGATAACATTACAAATGTCTGATGACTAATGGAACATACAAGGAAATTTCAGAAGAAAATCAGCCTATGTTTTAGAGATTAGAACAAAATTTTTGACTGTGTGAATCATGAAAAGCTACGGATGGTATTAAAAGAAATTGATGTGCCACAACATCTCATTATGTTGATATGTAACCTGTATACTGGACAAGAGGCTACTGATGGGACAAAAGATGGGGAAACAGAATGGTTTCCAGTTGGCAAAGATGTCAAAAAGGATGTATATTATCTTCCTATTTGTTCAATCTGTATGCAGAACATATCACAAGGAAAGCTGGATTAGTTTTAGAAGAAGGTGGAGTGCAAATTGGTAGAACAAACATTGAGATATGTAGATGACACTATGTTACTGGCAAAAAATAGTGAAGACTTGAAACAACTATTGATGAAGGTTAAAGGAGAAAGCACCAAAACAGGACTAGAGCTGAATATCAAGAAAACAAAAGTAATTACTGAGGAATTACAAATGTTTAAGGCTGACAATGAAGAAATAGAAATTGTTAAAGATTTTCTATTCCTTGGCTCAATCATCATCTGCACCTAAGAAATCAGAAGGAGAATGAGATTTGGAAGAACAACCATGAAGGAACTTGAAAAGATACTTAAGGATAAGGATGTCTTTTTAGGGGCAATAAGGATGTCTTTTTAGATCAATATAATCCACAGTATGGTATTTCCCATTATTATGTATGGATGTGAGAGTTGGACACTGAAGAAAGTTAACAGGAAGAAAGTTGATTAATTTGAAATGTGGTGCTGGAGGAAAGTTTTGCGGATACCATGGATGACCAAAAATACATATAAGTACGTTCTGTACCAAATACAGCCTGAATTCTCCCAAGAAGATTAAATGACAAGACTGAGGCTATCATACTTTGGTCACATCATGAGAAGACTCACTGGAAAAGACAATAATGCTAGGAAAAAAAGAAGGCAATAGGAAAAGAGGAAGACCCCAAAAGAGATGCCTTGACACAATAAAGGAGGCCATGTCCTCCAGTTTGTAAGATGTGAGCAGGTCTATTAATGACAGGACATTTTGGAAGCCTTTCATTCATAGGGTCATAAATCAGAAGAGACTTGATGGCACATAAGACACACATTCAAGATCTCATTAATGAATTCTGATTTTTGTTCTATAGCCTAGGGAGCCTCTTTCTAGGTTGAAATAGTAGAGGCCACATCAATTCCACACCAGTTGGAGAACTATATGTACTTATTACAGAACAGCTGCTAAGAGCTAACTATAGCCCATACACCTTGGTCTAGAGTATTTGCCTTACAGCACTGTGGTTGCCCTTCCAAGATGGCTGAACATTGAACTAGCACAGATTGTGTCACCTGCACCAATCATTTCCTGATTTTGGTTAAGAGATATCCTGTGGGGGAACGTACTTTTCTTTTTCTCAGATACATTTCAGTTGTGCAGTAAAGCCCTAGATCATCAGAAGAATGGACAGCTGATGCACAGATGAGTTCTACTAGCAAAGCTGACTGAAGTTTTTGTGCTGAATATTTGCTTAAGTCTGAAATTTCAACCACAGTTATCATTATTCATAGTGATATGGAGGCAAGTATTACCCACTGGAAGTTAAAATCCCAATCCACTAAGCAAGTAGGAAACTCCATGCTATCATCATCATCATCCTGATAATGATGGGAATGTATTAACATTCCATTAAAAAAAGGTGTCAAACAAGGTTGCTTGCTGCCATCCTTTTAAAAATTTTTATATCAATGATTTTGTTTGGGGGTGGAATGAGGGTTTTTTAAAGCAATTAGAAATTATCCAGAAAACCTTTCTAAGAAAAATACATTTCTTTCGTGTTACCTAGCTGACCTTTCTAATGTTTATTTAAGGAAGGCATTTACCCAAGCGCACTACCAAATCAAGCCATCAGTCTATATCCAGGGTAGGTATAAAAAAAAATGGGGGCTTGGCACCTTTTCCCTTGCGGTTCCAATGAGGTGGAATATATTGTTCACTACATTTTACATTGCCCCTTTTATGAGCTCATTAGAAATAAATTTTTGAACTCCTCACAAATTTCTCTGGTTCAGAGGGTGAATCCATCAAGTTTTTATTGGCTGATGCCATCCCAGATGTTACTTTTAAGGTGGCCACATTTTCCATCAACGAACATAAGGAAGAGACTAATCCCAGTTGCCCCTACAAGACTTCCACAAGAATTTTAGCCAAATTCTAAATGTATTTTATTCCAAAGCTTTATTGTATTATTTATTTGTACAGCTATTTTAAATTTTATTAACTTGTATTTGTTATGATGGACTGTCTAACTGGTACTGAAATGTACTGTGCTATGGGGTTAGGATTTTATGGCCCACAGCTACAACAATAAATATTTTGTACTTTGTACGTGTACTTTTTAACAGAGTAAGCCACACTATACAGAGTGCAAGAAGACACTCTTACCCTCTTCATCAGGAGAGAGGAAAAAGAGGTGGCAATTAGTATACACATGAGACAGTATATTTGCTTCAATTGGGAAAGGGGGTTGATTCTAAGACTTCATGGAAAAGCTGGATTTTGACTAGGGTTTTGGAAGGAGTGAATGATGACATCATGCATTTGTCCTGGGAAGGAAAAGACATAATTACTTAAAGAAACAGGAGGCCTTGGGTAGTTAAGGGTGGTGGAGATGGCAGACCAAGAACCATGGGCAGGATATAATAGGACCTGAGAGAAGAGGGTAGGCCATAGAGTACTCTGGAGGAAAAGAGTTTGTGGATACTGAGTTCAAAAAGGAAGGGTAGAAAAAAGCAATCCAGAGGTGAAGTCAAGTTCTCTGCAGTTAAGGTGAGACTTCAGGCTTCATGTATACCTTACACATTCAGTTTGCTGAGGAACAGCATGAACAGTGAGATGAGCCATCCATTTGTGTGTGTATGTGTGTGTGCATGTGTTTACACAATGGAGAGCTGGCAAAAGAAAAGGAAGAATCAGCATGTTTTTCTGCACTTTGAATAGACAATCAGCCCCCTGTTATGGAAGGCTACCTATGATCAGAAAGAAACTAGCCTGTCCAATTTTGAATTTTTAGCCATTATATGCAGATAAGTATGGCATGTCAGCCTTCCAGATGCAGGGGCGGAAAGGGGGAGATCAGAATCTAGGTGTCCCGACTTCCGGTTTGGGATTCATGGAGGTCTAACGCAGCTCCATCTGCGGAGCTGACCGGACTGCCGTTTTAAGCGGCCGGCGAGGTGAAAATAGCCCGCGGCCGACTGCTCTCAGGCGGAGAGCAGGCAAAGAACGCTCAAGACCCTAGGGTGAGCTAGATCTCGGACGAGGGGGGGCTCTATGCAACGGGCCCCCTCCCGATCCTTGAGGTCCCACCTTGTGACGGGTCGGCTACAATCTCTGCGGCAGTTTTGGGGCCAATTCGGCTGGCATAAGACCTACATACCCAAGCTTCGATTGGGGGAAGAAGTGGAAAGGAGAATTTGAAATCGAAACAGCGATTACAACCCGTGGAAAGTGAAGGGAAGGTAAAGATCACTATCTTCCGATACGGGACAGATTGATAAAAACAGAGAGGAAAAAAAAGTAGATTTTTAAACTGCAACAGACTAGCGAAAAGGAGGGGAAGCTCCGGCGGGAGTTGTATTTGAAAAGAGACTAAGTTTAAAGAAGTTATTAAAGAAATTGGATTATTGTTTTGAATACCTGTGGCTTTGGAGCTGTGAGAAAAAGATACCATCGCGAGATCTGCTGTGGGAAGACGGGAGACAGGAAGTGCGTAACAACAATAGAGCGGCTGGAGAGAAGCGGCCCTTGCTGGAGGGCAGGAAGAAGGGAACCACCATCTTTGAGAGGGGAAGGGTCGCGGCCTCAGCGGAAAAGGAAGTAGGCCATATTGGATTATAAAATCATAGAGAGACCATAGAGAAAAGACGCCCGACATTTTGGACCCTTTAAAATTAATTTATGCAAGAAGACCGGGACATTTGAAATATAAAAGGTACCAAATTTAACGCCACGGAGTTAAGGAAGAGAGCGGACTCGTGGGAGCGAGCCAAAGCAAGCCCCACGATGTCAAAGAAAGAGTGGCAATCGGCAATAGAAAACTTGGATAAAAAACTTTTCGAGGTGATTAAAGAATTTAAAGACATGAAATTGGAGCTGATCAAAGAGGTTAAACAGACAGTAAAATCGGAGCTGTCTGAAGTAAAATCGGAGTTGTCAGAAGTGAAGAAAGGTATGGAAACAATACAAAGTGAATTACAAGGGACGCAGCAGAGAGTTAAAACAGTAGAAGGAGCGATGGAGAACCTAGCAGATACGCAACAAACAGAGATGAGGCTGATGAGGGGAAGGATGGCTGTTGCGGAAAGTAGACATATGGAGAAGCAGCTGAGATTTCGCGGTCTGCCGGAATTGAAAGGAAAGACAGCGCAAGAACAGATGACGGAGGTGTTGGCTGAATACCTGGGGAAGGAGGAGGAGGATGTTGTGGCTATCCTAGATGTGGCATATCGTGTGAATTCGAGAATTGCAACCCAGAGGAAAGTACCAAGGGACGTGATTGTACAATTTACAACAAGAAACATGAAAGAGAAGATTGTGACTAAACAATTTCAAGATCCATTGGAGATCGATGGCAAGACAATCATTATAATGAAGGAACTACCCAGATCAGTGTTACTAGATCGGAAAAAATATAAAGCGCTAATCCAGATGTTGAAGGACATGAAAATTAGGTACAGATGGGAGCTCCCAGAGGGTTTGTCCTTCGAATTTGGAGGTGCCAAAAAGCGTATCAGATCTGAGAGGGAGATGGAGCGATTTATAAGGGACAATGAAAAAGACTTACCAACAAGATTATGAATATGGAGTGTAAAGTACTATCTTGGAATGTAAATGGACTAAACTCACCGAATAAGAGAAAAAATATTTTTCACTGGCTATTAAAACAAAAATGTGATATTGTTTGTTTGCAAGAGACTCATATTCGAAAACAGGATGTAAAATATTTAAAACTGGGAAAATTGGGCAAGGACTTTGTAGCGGCCTCAAGTAAGAAAAAAAGAGGAGTGGTGTTGTATGTAAAAGAGGAGCTACAACCAAAATTCATAATGAAAGATGTGGAAGCCAGATTTGTAGCAGTGGAATGTACTTGGAATTTAAAGAGAGTGTTGGTAGTCGGAATCTATGCACCTAATGGTGCAAAAGAGAGCTTCTTTGAAGATTTGAGGAAGCATTTAGACGATCTTTCATATGATCAGATAATTCTTGCTGGAGACTTCAATGGAGTGACAGACTTGGAACTGGATAAAAAGACTACAATGGCACAAAAGAAAAGAGGACTATTACCAAAGCTCTTTTTTGAGTTGATTCAACAAGAGACTCTTGAGGATGTATGGAGGAGAGAATATCCTAAAAGTAGACAGTTTACTTTTTATTCTGCAAGGCACTCCACACTATCAAGAATTGACATGATCTGGGCCTCAAAAGATTTGGCGTTATGGACTAAAGATGTAGAAATAATGCCGATGGTAGGCTCAGATCACAACCCAATTATGTGGAAATTAGGGAAAAGGAGAAAAAGGAAAGCATGGAGAATAAATGAGGACTTGCTACAGGAAAAAGAGAATATGGAAATATTGAGAAGAGAGACAAAGTTTTTCATACAATACAACGTGAATAAAGAAGTACCAACTGATAAAGTTTGGGATGCTTATAAGGCGGTTATAAGGGGCATACTAATGGACTTAAATGGTAGAGCAAGGAAGAAGAAAGAGGAGAAGAGACAAGAGATTGAGGAGAAAATAAAAGCTAAGGAAACACAGTTAAAAAAGAGACCAGGGAAAAAGAAATTATATCAGGAAATTAAAATATTGCAAGAACAGCTAACAGCAATGAGTAACAAAGAATTGGAGTGGAATCTCAAAAGGCTGAATCAGAAAGCGTTTGAGGGTGCCAATAAACCTGGGAAGTACCTGGCATGGCAACTGAAGAAGAGAAGGGAAAAGAAAACAATAAACAGAATTTGTGAAGATGACAAAACGTATCTGGAACAGACTACCATTAGTAGAGCCTTTTATAAATTCTACGCTAAATTGTACAACAAGAGAGAAGTAAATAAAGACTCAATAGCGTCATATCTGGAGAAAATGACACTTCCAGAAATTTCGGACGCTTGGAGAAGAAAATTGAACAGTGAGGTAACAGATGAGGAAATAAGTAAGGCAATACAATCTGCAAATCTAGGAAAGGCGCCAGGGCCAGATGGACTTACAGCTAAATTTTATAAGACTATGGCCAATGAGCTGGCACCATTCCTAAAAGAGGTGATCAATGGAGTTCTAAGGGACCAAAGGATTCCAGACACTTGGTCTGAAGCGAACATATCATTGATCCCAAAAGAGGGCCAAGATTTGACAAATGTGAAAAATTACAGACCTATATCGTTACTCAACAATGACTATAAAATTTTTGCGAAGATACTGGCGGAGAGACTGAAGGGGTGGCTTTCGGAAGTTATAGAGGAGGAACAAGCAGGCTTTCTGCCAGACAGACAAATAAGAGACAATTTAAGGACAGTGATTGATGCTATTGAATATTATGATAAGCGTTGTGATAAAGAGGTTGGTTTCTATTTTGTTGACGCTGAAAAGGCATTTGACAATTTAAACTGGGACTTTATGTTTGCCACTATGGAAAAGCTACAATTAGGAGAAAGATTCATCAGAGCAATTAAGGAAATTTACAGAGACCAGACTGCAGCAATTGTGGTGAACGATGAACTGACTAAGAAACTGATTATAAGTAAAGGAACAAGACAAGGTTGCCCGTTGTCTCCACTGTTGTTCATTTTAGTATTGGAGATCCTGATGATACAAATACGACAAGACGAGGAAATTCGAGGAATAAAAATAAAGGACTATTCATACAAGGTCAGAGCATTTGCGGACGATATAATGTTAATCGTAGAGGACCCATTGGAGAACATGCCAAAAGTGATAGACAAGATCAAGGAGTTTGGAGACTTGGCAGGTTTCTATATTAACAAAAAGAAGTCAAAGATATTATGTAAAAATATGACTAAGCAGAAACAACAATTGTTAATGGAAACAACGGACTGTGAAGTAACAAGTAAGGTGAAATACTTGGGAATTGAACTGACTGCTAAGAATATTGATTTATTCAAGAATAATTATGAAAAACTATGGATTCAGATAGAGAGAGACTTGATTAAATGGAATAGGCTCAATCTGTCATGGTTGGGTAGGATTGCAGCAGTTAAAATGAATGTGTTACCAAGAGTGATGTTTTTGCTACAGACAATACCAATCATCAGAGACTCTAAACAATTTGAAAAATGGCAGAGGAAAATTTCAGATTTTGTATGGGCAGGCAAGAAGCCTCGAGTGAAAATGAAAGTTTTACAAGATGCAAAGGAAAGAGGCGGAATGCAACTGCCCAATCTGAGACTTTACCATGACGCAATCTGCCTAGTTTGGTTGAAAGAGTGGATGACACTAAAGAACAAGAAATTATTAGCCCTAGAGGGATACAAAAAAATATTTGGATGGCACGCATACCTATGGTACGACAAAGTAAAGGTCAACTCGATGTTCCTGCACCATTTTTTACGGAGAAGTCTATACACAATCTGGAAGAAGTATAGAAATTATCTACAAGAAGGAACTCCTTGGTGGGTGGTTCCATATGAGGTGATAGACCCGAGAGCTGTCGATAACGAACGACAATGTTTAACTTACAAAGAAATAACTAAAACCGAAGCAGCTAAACTTAAAATAAAGACGCAAGAGGAACTATCACCTAACTACGATTGGTTCCAGTACAGACAGGTTAGAGACTTGTATAACTCGGACTCTGTAAAGGGAGGTATACGAACAGAGAATTCGGAACTAGAGCAGACTCTTCTTAAAGAGGACAAGAAAAGAATATCCAAGGTATACCAGGTACTGTTGAAATGGTATACCGAGGATGAGACAGTTAAAACACAAATGGTGAAATGGGCTATAAATTTTAATAAAGAAATAACAATGGAGGCATGGGAATACTTGTGGAAGACTACAATGAAGACAACGACATGTACAAATATTAAAGAGAACATCTACAAAATGATCTATCGTTGGTACATGACACCAAAGAAGATTGCGCTAGGGAATTTGAACACTTCTAATAAATGCTGGAAATGTAGGAAGCATGAGGGCTCCCTCTATCATATGTGGTGGTCGTGTGAGGTAGCTAGGCAGTACTGGGGGGTAATAATAAGAGAAATGAGTGAAATTTTACAATTTCAAATCAATAAGAACCCAGAACTCCTGCTACTGAACTTGGGAATGGAGGGAATTCCAGCTCATCACAGGACATTGATATTTTACATGACGGCAGCAGCTAGACTTTTGTATGCGCAAAAATGGAAAGTACAAGAAGTGCCAACTATCGAAGATTGGATCTACAAATTGCTGTATATGGCGGAAATGGACAAGATGACAAGAAAACTGAGAAATCTGGACTCAGGGCAGTTTAACACAGACTGGGAGAAGCTGAAACAATATCTGGAGAAGAAATGGGAGGTGGGAGGAAAACTGTGGCAGTTTGAGAACTACTGAAGTATAATAAAATGTAGAGGGGGGTGACTTTACCGGGGGGGAGAAGAGATAAATGTGAATTTATAAGCAGTTAGATTAACAGATTGACATATATATAGATATACATAGGTTAATAAACATAATATTGATAGAAAATAATTAACTATAAGGATTAAATATAAGGATTGAGTAACCAATAATATTTTCTTTCTTTGACAAGATTTGTACAATGCACCAAACTGAATGTCTGAAGGTATAGACGAGTCAAATTGATTGACTATGTGATGAGAGTTACAGAGAATTATTATAAAAAGATAGAATGAGTAATATATAGAGAATAAGTCAAATTGTTTGATTTAAATGAATGTAAGATTTATATGGTTTGTGATATATAGAAATACTTAAAAAATGGAAAATGGGATAAATTGTTTATCTAAGATGGAAACAAAGACTTACAGTTTGGGTATATAATATTAAAAATAGTTAAGATGTACTGCTTAGAATAATGGAAAATATATATTTGTTTTAGATAGAGGAATCTAATAGAAGTAAGGGAAAAGGGACAAAGGGTTGGAAAACTGTTGGAAGTCAAAAAAGGGGGGGAAAGGGAGGGGGTTAGAAATTGAAAATTGGGGGAAAATTGAATGTAAATGTAAAAATAATGGACTCTAACCCAATAAAATTTTTTTCAAAAAAAAAAAAAGAATCTAGGTGTCCCATCTGGCAACTGTCAGTGACCTGTCTATATTCAGAAGGTTGGGATGGGGCATTAAGGATTTCCTCAGTTTGATACCTATTCCTTCCTTCTTGCAATCCACTGTTTTGCAAGCAACACCAGTTTTGAGTCATGCACAAAACATCCTAGGCTCCCTTGGCAGGAGTTTAAATGGACACCAACATTTTGATTGGTCCCAAAAGGATCACCCTGTTTCTGAATCAAAAAGAGTCCAGTAGCACCTTTAAGACTAACCAATTTTATTTTAGCATAAGCTTTCGAGAATCAAGTTCTCTTCGTCAGATGCCTGATACAGAGCTTTCGAGAATCAAGTTCTCTTCGTCAGATGCCTGATACAGAGACCAGTCTCTGTATCAGGCATCTGACGAAGAGAACTTGATTCTCGAAAGCTTATGCTAAAATAAAATTGGTTAGTCTTAAAGGTGCTACTGGACTCTTTTTGATTTTGCTACCACAGACTAACACGGCTAACTTCCCTGTTTCTGAAGAATCCTTGAACTAGTCAACAGTTCATTTTTTTCATGCTATTGCCAAGCTATGAAAGAAAGGGGAGAAGCTGAACCATTTCTTCAGCATGGAGGATTGTTTCTTTGCTTAGTAAAACACTGTATTTTCCTTTTGGTTTTCGCTGTTCTATACTAGAGGTAGGCACGAACAGCAATACGAACAAAAAAAAAGCCACAAACAGCCTGATCAGCTGTTCATGAGCAAGCTCTTCATGAGGCCCTGTTCCGACGAACATGTGTTCGTTCCAAGCCCTGTTCATGGTGTTCATCAGCCGTTCGTCAAGCCAGACAGTCTGGCGCCTTTCAATCAATTCCCTTGGCAACAGTAGGCACGGACTTTCTGAACTCTGACTGAACTCCTGTTGCCCTGGAAACCCCAATCTAAACCCAGGGGCACTTCACACCCAACTCAGCTGCTTGTCAGGGAAAACCCTGACAAGGGCTGATTGCAGCCTGCCAGGGTTTAAATTTCCCTCTCCCTGCTGCTGTGCAGCGCAGGAAGAGGGACATTTAAATCCCCCACTCAGCTGCTTGTCAGGGAAACACCTGACAAGCAGCAGAGTGCAGCCTGCCGGGGTGAAATGCCCTTCTTCCTGCTGCTGCACATCAGCAGGGAGAGGGGCACTTCACCCCTGACTCAGCCGCTTGTCAGGGGTTTCCTGACAAAGTCTCCTCCTTCCCTCCAGCTGGCTGGAAGAAGGGAGACTTTGAAGGGAAGGAGATTCCCCACACCACAGCATGGGGAAACTTCTTCCCTTCAGAGTCTCCCCTCCCTCCCTCCAGCCAGCTGGAAGGAGGGAGACTTTAAAGGTAAGGAGGTTCCCCACGTCATTTGCAAACCGCATGGGGAAACGTCTTCCCTTCAGAGTCTCCCCCCTCCCTCCCACGAACAGCCAACCACAAACATGTTCGTGAACAGGGTCATGTTCATGGTTGTTCATGATTCTCTGTGGATGACAACGAACAATGTGTTCGGGTTTTTTTCCCGTTTGTGCCCACCTCTATTCTATACTTTCATCTAGTTAGATTTTCCTGCTATTATATTTATGTGTGAATAGAACAGAACTTTTGTACAATTTGATCTTTCACTTCGAGAGAATTTCTGAGTTACTTCCCCCATGACCCAAGCATCTTCATGCTCACACTACCAGACAATCTGAAGAAATGGGTGGTTTGGGGATCCTGCTTTTGTTTCACACTTGCATACAGATTTATATTTGATTGACTGGCCTGGAGCAATCTAGATGACAAATAAAAAAAATTCTGCAGGTGGTGACAGAATTTTCTGTCACCAAAGGTGTTTCTCTGGAATCAAAAAGGGCTGGGGCATTTACAGAGTGCACAGCAGAATTTAGAGAAACAGAGGGATCTATAACATGCACAGTTTCAAGTTATATCTGTTTACATAGCCATCTGCCAAAAGGGAACATCTTATGTATAAATATTCTAAAGAGGACTGCGCTTTGTTTCCAAGGTACAGGCACTCAGGATTGAGTTAGAAGTACAAACTGCTCTAAGGATTAACAAATAAAAGCAATAGCCTTGGTACCACAAGTGAAGAGGACGACGTTATAATCATGAAGTTATCTAATCTCAGGACTATTTTTGAGACACTCTCTAAAATAACCCTCCTTTTACAAAACCTATTGCTAGTCAGCTGTGATTTATGATCACTCAAAGAGTCTCCACATCTAAAATCAACACAAACACATTTTCATTCTAGGATATGGATGACTCTCTGATTATTCCAAACACAGTGGAGCTAAGAGGGCACTTCAAGCTCTGCTTTGTTCCCTCATATGGTGCGTTTGTTCACAACCACTCTATTCCTAGCACTGCTGATCATGGAACACAACACTTTGCCATGTGGGATCAAGAGCAGGGAAGAGCCAAAGAGCAAAATGTGCTCTTTCAATAACTTCAGCTGTTCAAACTATTGACTGGCTACGTTCCAAATCTGGTTTTTTGTTTCAGTGGCAGGTGGAAACTCTTACAGTGCAATCCTAAACAGAGTTACTCCAGTCTAAGCCCATTGATATCAATGGGCTTAGCCTGGAGTAACTCTGCTTAGAATTACACTGTGCATGTACTTTAATTCAGGGAGTCACATGAGAAATTAAACTCACTGGAACATACCTGAGGTAGAAATCTCATAGGTTAGTAGTCTGTTGTGAAGCTAAGATTTATTTGTCAAGGTAAGCAGGCATTCTTGCTTCGATGAATGTAAGCATCAGACTTGTCTTTCCAATGTCATTGATTTAAGTACATGGAAATGGACTGCAGTCCCCACTTTCAAGAGCTAAAGGGATGCTTTAACCAAATAAATAATTGGACTCGACAAATACAAATTACTATGAAAGTGCTATACAACATTTTTGTGAGGTTCCATTTTTGCTGTGGGACCTTTAACAATGGTTCCTATTTCATACATCTTTTCATAGCTTTATGCAGCATATCTGCTACAACTTGTGTGTGTTGGAGTTGGAGAATTAGAACTTGTCTCTGCAACAGCACAATCAGTCCCCTGACATTATGGTATCTATTCAATACATCCCAATGCCAGAAGATGGAGGGGGGTGCTGAGGAGGGTGAAATTTGGGAACGCCCTAGATTGTCTCCTCAGTCTCTATGATATTTACCATAGAGGAGGAGAAATTTGTCAAGTGTCACTGTGGGAGTCATTTTTCTTCAAGTCTTCAAAAATTGGGTCTAATTTCCGAAAGTGCATCCCATTGAAAGCCTACCAGCTCAGAGGAATTATATCTGCATTTAGTGTACATTTGAATGTGCATACAAATGTGGAATGTTATTCCATAACCCTACATTTTGGTATATGTGGATTTGATAATGACACTGCTGAAGGTCATCATTCTGAGACACAACTCTGAGCTGGAGAAGAGCTTCTCATCTCCCTAATTCTCTTTCCCTATCCTGGTGGTCCTGACTGCTACTCTTTGCTCTCAGTGCCTTTAATGTTGTTTTAGCAGTGCCCAGGATGCCCAGCATACCTGAATGTCAGAGTTCTCAAGACACATTTGGGGCCTTAGATGCTGCCAAAAGAGTGTCTAAGGTATCAAGAGTGAGAAGGGAAGCAGGAAATAAAGAAGAACTCTTCCTTTCTCCTGCATATCTACTTGTCATCTGCCAGAGCACCAGCAATAGCAGCAGCAGCCATTAGATAACCATCATAACCAAGTAAGTTGGGAAGGGTTGGGTATGAATAGTGGGTTTGGAGAGTAGTTGGGATGTCGTTTGGAGAGTAATTGAGTCACATGGAGGGCTGAGGAGATTTAAGAAAGCTTGAGGCACTCCTAATGGCATTATCAGGAACACTACAGGATTTCTAAGGCTTCCAGAACAGCTAGTTGCTGATTTTTGCCAAAATAACTCCATTTACTAAACTCACAAGTCCAATCCATAAGAAAAGAGGTCTTTCCCATATCATTTGGATGCTATGTAAAAGTCAAAAGTGACTCGTCTTATCTGGCAGTCCACAAATAAAAAAATTATAGTATAAAAAATACAATGAGCAGCAAACGACCATACAACCACATCATTTACACACAATTTCTTAATTTAAACCTCTAGGCACCAAGTCTTCTGTTGTGATGTGTACAAGCTGCCTCTAGGGACAGCTTTCTGCTTTGTGTGTTCTTCAATCTTGGCCCTTCAGGGTTCCTGTAGGGAATTGGTGGCTGCTGAGGCTTGACTGAGAGGTTGACTAGAAATGCAGCCTGAGCTCAAGTGAGAGCTGAATAAAAACCTGATATTTGTATATAAAGCTGGTGTGACCTTGTATTCAAAATACAACACTTTTCAGTGAGAAGATCCAGAACAACTCCCTTTTCTTCAGAAGTTGGAATTGTTATGAAGTGTGGTCTTGTATTTTTTTTCTATAATCCAGAACTTCATTTCCTTATCAGGCCATGAAGTGCTTGACCACGAAACAATGCTTAGGAAACAATGCTTGTCTGTCTCATCAAGAAAATAATCTGCTATGCTCCATCATCTCCTTGTTGATCTTATTCTTTTGGCTAGTCTTTTTCTACAATAAAGCCAGTTCTTTGGAGGAAGGATCATATCAGTCCCATGCAGCATCTAGCATGCATTGCTGCTAAATATAGTTTAAATAGCAGCAGTCAGTTATAGTGGATTATGCCTTTGCTTGATAATTCCTCATCAAGAAAGAGCAATGGAAAAGCTGATTAACATGCTTACTTGTTTATGTTTGAGCATGTATAGATACTTTAGGAAAATCCGCCCTTGGGATATGAAGGGAGTTTGTAGCCAAACTTGCAGGTTACATTTTAGTAGAACAAACAATAATCAACTTAGAAATATGATGAGAGCTATTTCATGGACAAGAATGCTGGAAGGGAAAGGAGTGAGTGAAGGGTGGGCTCTCATAACAGAAGAGCTGTTGAAGGCTCAAACAATCAGCACTCCAGCCGGACGAAATGTGATAGAGGATCTAAGAAGCCAATGTGGATGAAAAGAGAGCACTGTGATGAGCTAAGGAGGAAAAAGGAGACGTTCAAGAAATAGAGGGAAGGAAATACATCCAAAGAAAAGTATCTAGGAGTAGATAGGCACTGTCGGGCAGCTGTCGGAGAGGCCAACGCTCAGAAAGAGCTGAGACTGGCGGCGGCAGGGGGGGGGGGCTCACCATAATAAAAAGACATTCTTCAGATACATGAGGAGCAAATGGAAGGTGAAGGGAGTGATACCTCCATTGCTGGGGGAAAATGGAGAAATTTTGACGGAGGACAGAAAGAAGGCAGAAAGGCTCAGTGCCTACTTTGCCTCAGTTTTCTCCCTGAAAGACAAAACAGGCCCACCTAGAGATTGTAGTTGGCAAAGCATGGGTACAAGCCTGCTAGCTGACATGGGCAGAGAAGTTGTGGAGAAGCACCTTGCTGCACCGGATGTGTACAAATCCCCTGGGCCAGAAGGGGTGCATCTGAAAGTGCTTAAGAATTTTCAAGAGAACTTGCAGACCCTTTGTTGATCATCTTCCAAGTCTCTTGGAGGACAGGTAATGTTCCTGAAGGCTGGAAAATGGCAAATGTCATCTCAATCTTCAAAAAAAGGGAAAAGGACAATCCCGAGCACTACAGGCCAGTCAGCCTGACCTCTGTCCCAGGGAAGATACTAGAACAGATATTAAAGGCATCAGACTGCAAGTATCTGACATACAACATGGTAATATTGGAAAGTCGGTATGGATTTTTTCCCCAATAGGTCCTGTCAGACCAACCTCATCTCCTTCTATGATTGAGTGACAGGCTTACTGGATCGCGGGAATGTTGTCAGTGTAGTTTATTTGGATTTCCATAAAGCTTTTGACAAGGTTCCTCATGATTTTCTGATGAGTAAACTGGTGGACTAGAGACTGGATCTAGAATAGTTAGATGGATAGGGGACTGGCTAGATAACCCCAGCCAAACAGTAGTTGTTAATGGCATCATGTCTGATTGGTGGGAGATGTCCTGTGGATTGCCACAGGGCTTGGTCCTGGGTGTAGTGCTGTTCAATATTTTAGAAATGATCTAGACAAGGGGGTGAAGTGATTACTCATTAAATCTGCAGATGACTCCAAACTGGAAGGAGTAGCAAATACCTTTAAAGACAAGGATAGAATTCAACAAGATCTGAACACTGGCAAAGTGGGCAAATTTGAATAAGATGCAATTTAACATGGATAAGTGCCAAGTTCTTCACCTGGTTAACAAAGATGCAAAGCATGTGTATTGGATGAGGAATAAACTTCTGGGTAGCAGTGTGTGTGAACAAGATATTGGGATACGGGTGGACAGGAAGCTAAATATGAGCACTCAGTGTGATACAGCAGCAAAAAAGGCAAACACAATCTTGGGGTACATTAACAAAGGCATAACATTCAAATCACAGGAGGCCATTATCCCACTATATACCATGTTAGTCAGATCTCAACTGGAATATTTTGTACAGTTCTGGAGGCCTCACTTCAAAAAGGATGTGTACAAATTGGAATGGGTGCGGAGGAGAGCAACCAAGATGATCAGGGGCCGGGAGACCAAGCCCTACAAGGAAAGACTGAGGGACCTGGAAATGTTTAGTTTGGAGAAGAGGAAGCTGAGGGGAGACGTGATTACTCTCTTTAAGTATTTAAAAGGCTGTCACTTAGAGGGGGGAAGGGAGTTGTTCTTGTTGGTAACAGAGGATAGGACTCAAAACAATGCGTTTAAACTACAGACGGGAAGGTACTGGCTGAACATTAGGAAAAACTTCTACAAGTTAAAAATAATTGAGAAATGGAATTGATTGCCTAGGGATGTGGAGGATTCCCCCTCATTGGCAGTCTTCAAGGAGTGGCTGGACAAGTTCTTACCAGGGATGCTTTAGGCTGTTCCTACTTTGGGCAGGGGGTTGAATTAGATGGTCTGTAAGGATCTTTCCAAGATTTTGATTCTGTGATTCTATTACTGAGAAAAAATATCAGGAAGAACAAATGTGGTATTGATGGAAGAGAATATACAGATGCAAGCTGGGATCAGGAATATCATGGGAGCTTGCTATGAAGAAGATCATGGGAGTTCACCCTGCTGTACTCTTCCGTGTTCACTCATGGTGTAAATATAAGTACAGCCAGCTTGCCCATGCAAATAACTACTTATGGAAGATAGTTTTAGCTAGGTGGCTGTGTTGGTCTGCAGTAGAACAGAAGGATTTGAGTCCAGTGTCACCGTAGAGAACAACTCGATTTTCAGGGTATGAGCTTTCGAGAGTCAGAGCTCCCTTCATCATATCTGAAGAAGGGAGCTTTGACTCTTGAAAGCTCATATCCTGAAAATCTTTTTGATCTCAAATGCACCACTGGACTCAAATTCTGTTGTACTTAGGGAAGAGCACAGAACTTTCTCTGAAGAGTTTTAGGTAGGTAGCCATGCTGGTCTGTAGTAAAATAACAAAATTTGAGTCTGATAGCACCTTAAAAACCAACAAGGGTTTTAAGAGACAGAACTCCCTTCATCACATGCTAGTGGACTCGAATCTTGCTGATCATCCTCTATTATTAGAAATACTATATTTTTTTCTTATCATGGAGGAAGAGCTGTGATCTTCTGTGTCCCTTCATCTCACATGATTCTGCTCACAAGTGTGGACCATGTAAGCAAATATTTATATGGGTAAGTCAGCCAGGTTGACATTATAAGGTAAGACTTTGACTGACTTGTGATAAGGAGTGCAGTCCTAAGAACACTTTCCTGAGACTAAGCCCTGCTGGAATCAGGTTAGTTCACCATGCACACACACAAATCAGGTACCAAATTCTGATATTTACACTGCAGTCCTAAACAGAGCTACATCTTTCTAGGCCCACTGACTTCCATGGACTTAGAAGGATTTATTTCCATTTAGGCTTGTTGCTGTTACTTAAGCATAATAGTAAAAAGGTAAAGGTAGTCTCCTGTGCAAGCACGGAGTCATTACTGACCTATGGGGGGACGTTGCATGACAATGTTTTCTTGGCAGACTTTTTGTTACGAAGGGGTTTGCAGTTGCCTTCCCCAGCCATCTACACTTTACCCTCAGGAAACTGGGTACTCATTTTACTGACCTCGGAAGGATGAGTTAACCTTGAGTCGGCTATTTGAACCTGGCTTCCGCTAGGATCGAACTCAGGTCGTGAGCAGAGCTTGGGTGCAGTACTGCAGCTTACCACTCTGCACCACAGGGCATAATAGTAGAAAAGGTAATTTTGATGTTAACTATTTCTATAATGAGGATACTTCATTATATTATGTATACCTTCAGAGCAATATGCAGGCATTACCTGGATCTCCTTCTGTTCCCTCCCCCATAATTCAGAATGCATGGCTATCATTATTGCATTTTGAGGGTCCTGTTCAGCAAGCAGCAGCCAATGAAATGTGCAGTGCATTGTGTTTTGCAGAAAAAGATTGTGGAAGATTAGATATAAGACTGTTGCTTTCTGCTGTAATCATGTAATCATATAGTTTCTGTTTCATGTTCACTATTTTGAACTGTGGCAATGGGTGAGATATTCTCCATTGAAATTATAATTTGATTGTAAATTGCAAGTGGCCATTTGAGTGGGGGAGGAATGGTAACAAATGCATTCTATTTATTTATTTGTTTACTTTCAATTTCTATTCCGCCCTCCCCGAACTGGTAATCTGCTCAGGTCAGATTACACTGTGCAAAAAAACACACTAAAAAACTTACATTTTACAATTTTAAAATAGCCATATAATAGAGTGCAATATAAATATTTTAAAAGATACAAGAAAGCAGCGCAGGAGTAGTCAGTTAATTAATCAGTCCGCCACCTACTCCGCCATATTAAAATAACTTGTGTGGTTGGTTAAAAAGTTTGATGGTGGATACCTCTAGTAGGGAGGGCGTTCACCTCTGTTTGGCCAGTGGGAGCTTAGCTCAGCCTCAACCATATGCCTGGCAGAACAGCTCTGTCTTACAGACCTGGCAGAAGGATAAGAGATCCTGCTGAGCCCTGGTCTCATTGGACAGAGCATTCCACCAGGTTGGAGCCAGGACTGAAAAGGCCCTGACTCTGGTCGTGGCTAAGTGGGCCTCTCTGGGGCCAGGGACTACTAACAGTTGTTTGTCTCATGATCTGAACATCCTCTGGGGAACATATAGGAAGAGGCAGCCCCGAAGATACGCTGGTCCCAGTCCACATAGGGTTTTATAGGTAAGTACCAAAACCTTGAATCTGATTTGGTACTCCACTGGCAGCCAATGCAGCTGGCGCAATACCAGTGTTATATGTGCACTGCTAGGCGGTGATGACACACCACTGCATTTTGAACCAGCTGCAACCGCCAGATCAGACTCAAGGGAAGCCTTGTGTAGAGCGCGTTACAGTAGTCTAGCCTAGAGCAGACTATTGCCTGGATCACTGTTGTTAAATCGCGGGTCAAGAGATAAGGGGCAAGCTGCCTGGTCTATCAAAGATAGAAAAAAGAAGATCTGGCAACTGCTGCGACCTGAGCCTCCATTTTCAGGGAGGCATCTAGGATCACGCCCCCCCCCACGCCCCCCCTCCAGGTTTCTGACTAAACACGGGCACGAACAACATTACGAATGGAAAAAACCCACAAACACCCCGCTCGTCTGTTCGCGAATGGGCTGTTCGTGAGGCGCCATTCCAGATGAACAGGTGGTCCTTGCAAGCCTCATTCGTTGCATTCGTCCGCTGTTCAGGAAGCCAGACACTCAGGCGCCTTCGATCAATGCCTCGGCAATGGAGGGAGGGAGTGCCTGAACTCTCTGCACTCCCTCTGTCTCCCCGGACACCCCAATCAAAGCCCAACTTAGCTTGATAGGCAGGTCTTCCTTCCAAGCATGGAGCTGCATAATCAGTTACAATTGGTAAAGTGGGAGCAGACACCGGGGGCGGGGGTGTTCTGTGGCCATGGGAACTCCAATCTCATCCCTGCAAGCCCTGTTAGGCACTTCTGACTACCAACCACAGACTTCCTGCTTTTCTCAATGAGACCTCTGCTTATAGAAGGGCACTGCGCTCCCAGTTCTGGCTTTCAGTTTCAGCAAGCAGTGGAGTGGGACAAAGCTGTTGATAGCCTTTTGGGAGAGAGACAGGGAGAGTGCATTGGACCTGGGATTTTTTTCTGTATGTGGTAGGAGGGATAGGGATCTATCCCCTCTGATTCCAGGGCTGCTGCCAGGCCCTGGAGCCAAGTTCAGTGGGCACCTTGGCTGAGGGCTCACATTAGTATCAGTGCCTGATCTGATCAGGCTTTGGGGAGTGCTGGGCTAGGGCTCTAGCCCCAGCCTCTGGTTCCAGGGCTGCTGCCAGGCTCTGGGGCCAAGCTCTGTGGACTCCTCGGCTGAGGGCTCACCCTGATTATTATTATTATCAATATAAGTGCCTAATCTGGAGGTCAGGCTTCTGGGTGTGCTGGGGTAGGGCTCTAGCCTCAGCCTCTGGTTCCAGGGCTGCTGCCAGGAAAGACAACGTGGTTGTTGTAATGAAATTTTATTATAAATGTCTTGTTAATAACCATAAGCAGTAGCGCTTATGGACATGCCTTTAATTATTTTTGTATAGCAAGCCACCAGTCCCTTCGTCCTGATGAAAGCTGCCGCTTAGCCGGCTACAGTTAGGATTGTCGGTGGCTGATTTCCTTGTGAAACATCTTTGTGAAGATCATGTGAGGCACCTGCAAAGGAAATAACATCTGTTATAGAAATAACAAAGGAATTATTCTTTGGATACGTACTTACCATCTTTATCACCCACAGAGTTCTTGCCCTGTTCAAAGAAATAACGGAATGGGGTTTGGAGTCCTTTGCGGCTATTGAACTTATAAGATATGATGTGAAAACACTAAATGAATTAGTACTGTTGTATATAGGATGTGAAAACACAAAATGAATCAGTAGTGTTGTACAATGAATGTAATTGATTGATATGATTGCACTATTTGCACTATATATTTATTCGTATCTTTTCAAACACAGATAAAGTTGATTTTGATAATTTTTGTGAGATATCCAGGTGGGTTCCACATTGTGTGTATTTGGCTGGTTACGGATATCAGGCTTGTGGATTGAGCACAGGCCTTGGGGCCAAGCTAATTGGGCACCTCGGCTGAGGGCTCACCCTGATTATTATTATTATCAATATCAGTGCCTGATCTGGTGTTCAGGCTTCTGGGTGTGCTGGGCTAGGGCTCTAGCCCCAGCCTCTGGTTCCACGGCTGCTGCCAGGCTCTGGGGCCAAGCTCTGTGGGCACCTTTGCTGAGGACTCACCCTGATGATTATTATTATCAATATTAGTGCCTGATCTGGTGGTCAGTCTTCTGGGTGTGCTGGGCTAGGGCTTTAGCCCCAGCCTCTGGTTCCAGGGCTGTTGCCAGGCTCTGGGGCCAAGCTCTGTGGGCACCTCGTCTGAGGGCTCACATTGATTATTTTTATTATTATTATCAGTGCCTGATCTGGAGGTCAGGCTTCTGGGTATGCCAGGCTGGGGCTCGAGCTTCAGCCTCTGGTTCCAGGGTTGCTGTCAGGCCCTGGGGCCAAGCTCAGTGGGCACCTCGGCTGAGGGCTCACCCTGATTATCATCATCATCATCATCATCATCATCATCATCGTCATCAATATCAATGCCTGATCTGGTGGTCAGGCTTCTGGGTGTGCTGGGCTAGGGCTCCAGCCTCAGCCTCCTGTTCCAGGGCTGCTGCCAGGCCCTGGGGCCAAGCTCAGTGGGCACCTCGGCTGAGGGCTCAGCCTAATTATCATTATGATCAATATCAGTGCCTGATCTGGTGTTCAGGCTTCTGAGTGTGCTGGGCTAGGGCTCTAGCCCCAGCCTCTGGTTCCAGGGCTGCTGCCAGGCTCTGGGGCCAAGCTCTGTGGACACCTCAGCTGAGGGCTCGGATTTGGGAATGCATAACTCCAAGATCCACATTGCAATCTTGACCAAACTTGGGTGATGGCTGGAGGGGAGCCTGCTGAACACTCCCTGTGGATATGGGCTCTCCAAGTCTTTCCATTCGGCTGTTCTTTTTCATCGGCAACAACGAACAATGAACAGCGTGTTCGTGTTTTTTTTTTCCATTCGTGCCCATGTCTACTCCTGACCCTCTGAACTGGTGTGAGCAACACCCCACTGAGGGCTGGGAACCCTCAAAAACAAGGAGGGGGAGGGGGGACGACTTCAACCCTGAAAAAAACAGGTAACCAAGAAGTTTGAATAAAGAAGAACAATGTTTAGTGAGTAAATATTAAGGTACAAATCCAAAAAAGATAAGACTAATTCCAAAATATTTCATTTTAAACATTCAAAAACATGTATTTAAAAATCCATCATTTTATGGATATATATATATATATATATATATATAAAGTTATCGTCCCCTATTATAATTGTTTTTCTTATAATTACACCTATATACATGGGGATGCCCCATATAAACTGGAATCTTCCCTATGAGGTACAATTCTTAATGGCATAAAATGCATGTATACCAAACCAAACACGTTTTAACGTTGATGTGTTTTAACACACCTGATCTTCAGCTGCATCAGCTTCTTAAGAAGAAAGAGACATCCTGGATTTTTACATTAAATACTCTAGTAGTGCTAGGCCTAAATTAAGAACTGGATGGGATACATACTGTTTGAATGAACTATTTCTGTAAGTTGTTATATGTTCTTGTCAGGTATGTAATAATTTTTATAAACGTATTATATGGTGTGTAGATTATCCAAAAAAAGAAATCACCGAGGAAGCCCTCATGGTTTTGGTATACATTTGGTTTTGGTATACATGTGTACATGTATATATGTATTATATGACATTAAGTATTGTACCTGCTCATAGGAAAGATTCTTGTTTACATGGGACCTCCCCATGTACATATGATTGGTAGCTGTAGTCCATGCAAAGTGGAAGGGTTGAATTCAGACTTTTTTTCTATTCATGCAAGTCACTTCTATCAATGGAACAGAATTTTCCTGCTTCCTGCTCACTGATCTTCCCAGAAAACTGCACCTGGAGGACAGGGGACCGTCAAGAATGGCATGAGAGGCAATCTGGATGTCTGTAGCAGGCTGTGGAATTAGTAGAAATTATTCCACCCCTTCCATAAGCAGAAAATTTAGTCTGGATCCAAACATATATGGTGTTCTATGACAGGATTCTGGTACACACATGCAGAGGATGCTTGGAACTAGGGATGTACAAATGTGCATTAAAAAAAAAAATTACTGCTTGATCAGGACAAACATTTTTGTCCTGTTGATTTTATGTAACCAATTTCTCATTTTCATTTGTTTCTTTGGCATTAACCATTTTTACATGATCTGTATCAAAGGTCCCTAGCCTTTTTGAGCCTGTGGGCACATGGAATTCGGAGTCAGGGTGGTGGGCCCAACCACAACATTGCTGCTTCAGGAGGCAGAGCCAAGCACAAAATGTCAGGGAGTGAGGTCATGCATAATAACTCTTCAACCTGCCTTGGGGACCCTGTTTGGGTAGAAAAACAATTATGTTTTAAATAGATAAACATTTCAGGCATAACCTCTGTTTAACAGAATGCCTTTTAATCTGCACAGCGGATCAGATCTCCAGTGGATAACCAGAAGCCTTGCTAGGTAAAAGCCCAGCCTGGCCCATCTACTTTTTAAACATTTGGCAGGTTCCAGAAAAGGTGTTGGTGGGTGCCATGACACCTACAGCTGCCATGTTGGAGACCCCGATAGTATATGGCATTTTTATGTTGCGGCTTTTATGCATCATTTATATAGAGTTGATGAAAAACCAGGTGTCAGTTTTAATGGCATTATTTCTATCACATTTTATTAGTTTGGTCAGGGAAAAAAGATAACAGTAGTTTCATCTTGTTAAAGAACCAGAAACTTTCAAATTGAACCAGTATGCTCACAAAATTTTGTTACATCCCTCCTTGTATCTCTACTTTGAGGACTATGGAAGATAGATCCATCCATGGCTATTGGAAGTGGTGACTAAATAGATCCTCTATTCAGAAAAAGGTTACTATGCAAGTCAACAACAACAAAGGGTGGCTTTGGTCTCTCTGTCCTGTTTGTAAGCCTTCCAAGGACATCTGGCCAGCCGCTGTGTGAGACAGGATATTGGACTGGCTGGACCATTGATCTGATCCAGTACAAATGCTTTTACTTGCTCTCTGAAGTAACATTGTTAGTTAGTCACTTTTTATTGTATGGAACAGTGTTGGCAAATATTGAAGAGCTTATCAGAACTTTTGGTCCCTGCATGCATTGTTCAAGCCACTTGAGGCAAAGGAGCTGAGAGAAAGCAAAACAGCAACTGAATGGTATCTGATCAAACATGAAAGGGAGAAAGAAGTGGGGGGAGAAACAAAGGTGCCTCACAAGTAGGACTACAGAAGATCAAAGCAAGAAGAGGGAAGAGATGTTGTTTGTGTAGGCTTAAGGTCAAAAATGCCAGTTCAGGAGAGAAATGATGAAAAGACTCCTTACAGAATATGAGGTGACAATTTCTTTGATCCAGGGAGGCCAGCAAAGACACACACAGCCTCACATAATTCCATGAGGCTTATAGGAGATGTCTAATTCACATCTTAAATAAATGTAGTGTGAATTAAAAAAGGGATTAAAGAATGATTAATCCTGAACATCTAGTTTCACACTTCAGCTAAGGCAGACAGGTGGATCTGCTGCTTGTTTAATTCAGAAGTGTGAATGAAAATTCAATTGTCAAGGGAAGGGGTCATTTATTTATTTCACACAGGGGAGGGGGAGAAAATATATTCAATGGTATTTTTTTCTGTCAACTGACAGTGTAGGATTGGAGCAGGAGAGTAGAAAGTTAGAGATGAGGGAGAGAAACAGAGGAGGGACTTTCTGATAAAGGGTCAGGGTTCAATTAATAGGATGAGAAGACAAAAAAGTATTTTTTGGATTTCCAGATTGGCTTAGATACCAGTAATCAAGGGTATTTGGGTCCCCCATTACTGTTTCAGGATTCAAATTGTTTTTTTTTTCTGAGATTTTAAAATTATTTAGGTTCCATTATTCCTTATGGGGGTCTTATGGGGGTGGGCTGGAGTCTCCCTCCCAACTATATGACACCAACATTGTAGGAGAGCTAGTTCTGCCTTTCCAGTAAAGATCATACCACTAAGTTCCATGTGAATTGTACCAAGAGGTCCAATTCTACAGGCCCCTGAACAAAGTGCCCCCAACCATCCTAGTTGCAGAGCCACAGACTGGGAGGGAAAAACGGCCATGGAAAATGGCCTTGCCCTCACAAAGAAGGGACAGAAGGAGAACCAAAGCACTGTCATTATTGCTTATGGGGGACTTGGGGAGTGCTGAAGTGGCTGTTTTTCAACCAAATGACACCACAATTGAGGGAGAGCCCGAGCTAGCTCTGCCTGTCCACTAAGTTTCAAGTGAAGTGGATCCTATTCTAGAGATCTGTGAGCAAGGTGCCCCCAGCCATCGTAGCTGCAAAGATAAAAAGAGCTCCACCCCCACAAAAGAGAGAAGGAAAGAGAAGGATCAAGCCAGAACTACAGCTCTGTCAGGCTCTGTACCTGGCTTGCACTGGCTGAGAAGCAATTTCTCTGTTCCACTGCCTGGGAAATTTAGAAAATCAAAGAAAAACAAAATGCCTGCTGCTGTTGATGGTAAGCACCCAAACATGAAAAATGACATGGATTTTGGGTGTGTTTGTTGGGGGCAGGGTCAGAATGCCTAAGAATCTTGGATTTGTGTACCTATTATGGAAAATCATGGTAATGACCTGCGTATATTTTTGGCTTGGGAATTTTAGAATGCACACCCCTTAACACCTTTTATATTTAAACATACTTTTTATTTGACATGTGCATAACAGAATTCCCAGACAAAAAATATAACAGAAATTGCTGTTTTGAATCATTACCTTGATTTTTTCAGAACAGTGAAACAAATAACTGGGAGTAACAAAACACCCTCCCCCCCCAAATCTCCCCCCCCCCTAAGTTCTGGCACATAAGCATGTGTTTTTCTTTGTTTCTACTGATGTTCTAGACACTGGAGTTTCTTTCTTCCAACAGACTCTTGCAAGGGAGGAGTGCAGAGCACTCCCAGCCAATTCCAAAGCTGCAGAGAGCTGCCATTCTCTTTCCCTTGTCCTTTGTGGGGTGGAGAGAGAGGTTTTTGTCCACTCTAGAAGTAGAAAGGCTGGGCTTATTCAGGTGCTCATAGAATTAAAATCCTTTGTCCAATTTGCATGAAACTTGGGGGTTATTTGATGGACAAGCAAAAGAAGCTGTGCTGCAATTTTGGTGATGTGCTGGAAATATGACTTCAGCTCTTCCTCTGCAAATAGTCCCCCATATGTAATAATGGTAGGCTGATGGGGAAAGGGGTTCTGCAAAGGAAGTCTCCCTCATTGTGTGAAGAAAATGAATGGAAGACTGCAACAAGAAAGGATAGCAAATGTAGAGTTTTCAGCAGAAAGGTAAAAAGAAATATTGTCAGTCATTGTAAAAGTAGGAAAATGTAGGAACACAACATATTTTTTTCAATGCTAGTGGTCAGCTGGAGCTCTCCTTCTGGCTGCTGCTTGACAGCCATTTTTGGAAACAGTAGAGAGAACTTACTGTGGCTGTGGAGAGACGGGACCTAATTTTGGTGTATGTAAAATTGACTCCTTTGTCCAATTTGCTTGATATTTGGAGATTCTTTCTAGGGATGTGCAAAATGAAACAAATGAGCTGGAAATATACCTGGAAATCACTGTTTCATTTTGTTAAAGCAGCTTCCAGAATGGTGAACTAAATCTAAGAAACCAGATTATAATGACACTCTCTCATGAAAATCTTTTTTCCCTGTCACTATCTGGGAAAAAATATTGTCAATTGTGTCCTGACAAGGGGAGATTCCTCCCTACCTCTCAGCTTTGGAAATATTTGGAAGGAGAAATGTACAGATTTCAATCATAGGCTATAATTCTGAAGACGCTTCCCTGTGAGCAAAACAGAAGGAAACATGGCACCAACAGACAACAACAGGATGCAAAGTTGGTAATTTATTGGCACTGTAGAAAAAGACAAAAGTGAACCTAAAGCAGGATTGTTTTTAATGCCTACTACCCCTTTGCCAGCCAGTTTCTCACCATAGTGTGCAGCTGCCAATACCTGCCTTTTTCAGTGTCCATTGTTGTTGTATGTAGTATAACTGAGGAAAAACAGGGTAGATCAGTGGCTTAGAGGGAGGACTGTGTTCTGTGTAATTCTGGTGACATTAAGTACAAAAACAACTTCCCCAAAGAACGCGGAAGCCCTCATTGCAAAGAACAGGGCCGAAACTTATAAGAACAACAACAACAAATTGATTCAAGTCAAGTTAGCAACACCCCATCTAGGGAAAAAACCCAATAATGGGACATAATTCCTTTGGAAACTCCAGATTTGAAAATGAAACAGATTTTTTTTTTCACAGAGTAGACAGGCAGAATAAGCGCCATTGCAATGATAGTGACATTTGTTTGAAAAACAGTGTATCTTACCCCATAGGGATAATGGCAGACTGACAGGATGGGATGGGGATCTGCAATGGAAGCCTTCCTCGCTTTTTAAAAGGGAACAAACAACAAACCACAACAAGGAGGGATGGGAAATGCAGAGTTTTCAGTGGAAAAGTAAAAACAAAAAATTATTATCAGTCACTTTAAGAGTATGGAAATGAATGCAGACAGTAGGGCTGTGCATCTAGAATTTTTTTTTTGTGGTTTCATATCTGGAGCTGTTGAGTGAAATATTTAATACAATGGGATAGTTTTCTGTTGGGGCATTACTTTGCCGGGTCTAAATTCATCAGTGTTTTTTCCCCCATTCTCATGAAGTTTATGGCCATGTTTTTCAATGATGGAATCAATTTGAGGCTCTGGGGCAGCTGTTTTTGCATTTAACAGTACCAAAATGGCAAAGAACACAGTCTTCCTTCTAATGTTAAGAGCCCCTAAGTTTTAAGTAGATTTAACAAAGGGAGCAATTATACATACTCCCAAAATAGGTCTCTCTCTGCACAGCCACACAAAGTTCTCTCTACTAATTCTTAAAACAGCTATCAAGCAGCAACCAGCCAGCAGAAGAGCTTCAACCAGGCACCAGCATTAGAAAAAAACAAAGGCCTGTCTGCATTCATTTCCCTACTCTTACAGTGACTGACATTTTTTGTAAAATTTTCTTTCCACTGAAAACTACATTTGCCTTCCTTCTTTTTTAGGATTTGTTGTTTGTTTCCTTTCTGAAAGCAAGGAAGGCTTCCATTGCTTTGTACTTTCCATCTTTGCACTTTCTTTATTTCCTATGTGGGAATTCTGGGGGAGGAGGGACTGGAGTCATCATTTTTTAACCAAATGTCACCAAACTTTCAGTGGAGTGACTTCTGCCTGTCCTTCAAAGAACCCCCAAGTTTCAAACAAATTGGACAAAGTGTTCAAATTCTATGGGCCCCTGAGCAAGCCCCCCACCATTACACTTTTTTATATTTACAAGAAATAAAAGTCTCTCTCCCACCCACAAGGAGGAGGAAAGAGGGAAGGAGGGAGGAAAGAGAATGGCAGCTCCCTTTGGGACTGGCTGAGAGTGCTCTTTGCTCTGCCCTTGCAGCAATCTGATTAGAAGAAATTCAGTAGATTCAAAGTGAAATGCGAGTTAATGTTGCATTGCTGGTAAATTCCAGAATTTGGCGGGGAAAGTATGGATATGAGGGAGATTATAAGTGACTAACAAACAACCAGAACTAGCGGATCCATTCCAGAAATTCACAAGTAAGATTTTTGTGATTTTCATAGCTCATGATTTTCATTATGCATATCCCTAGCAGACGGGCTTTGTTGTTTGTTTTTGTTTTGTTTTTTAATGCTAGTGGTTAGCTGGAGCTCTTCTGCTTGCTGCTTATAGCTGCACAGAGAAAGACCTACTTTGGGGGTCTTAGGTGGCTTCATATGTTAATTCTAAGGGCCTGCAACTCGGAGTACATGCTGTGCATATCTAAGACCATCTTTTCTGTAAATCCTTTGGCACAGCCGCTTAAATTCCTTACTCTACTGAAACTATATTCTCCTCCATTTACCCATAATTATAATTCCCTCTTTTTTCTTTGTTGTCTCCTTTCCAGTTCTCAATTGTAAGCTCTTTGTAGGTATACCCATGTTCAAATCCTCACTCACTGTGAAACTTTATGGGTGACCTTGGGCCAGTCATTCACTCTCAGTCTAATCTAAGAGGATAGCTGTGATGATAAATGGAGAAGGGGAACCACTGGATTTTGCAATTCATCAAAGGAAGGTGCTGACACTCACAGATCTTTCCTGCCTCCCCCAGCAATTTTTATGTGCCCCCCCCCCATTTTTTTCCTAAGATTGCAAGACCAACATCAACAGCCACACAGGTCAGGATGGAGCCTGCAATGAGAAGGGGAAAGAGTTCAACTGACAAGGAAGAGAGCAATTTGACTTCCTCCCCTCCCAACCTGCATAGCACTTAGTTCACACAGAACCCATGACCCCATCATCCTTTCCCAGGAATAGAAAGAAAGGCTTTGAGAAGGGGGATGCAGGACAGTTAGATCTGTAATCCTTGTATCTGTTGATCACTGGATCCAACTCAGTGCATGCCATCTGGAACTCCCTGGAAACATGGCAGGAAAACTATATTCTGTGAATCCTCATGCTCAGATTTTCCTAACCTGTCAAAACAGAACTGAGAAGTGTTCCTCTGCCAGTTTAGACCATAAGTTGACCCCAGCAAAACATTTATGTGCCACCATCTGCTCTGCACCTCTCATTCTTGTCACATTGCTTGTACAAGAGCTGCCAACATTAGCCAACTGACAGATTGGTGAATAAAAAGTATGGCTGGCAGAACGTATCTACTGCTTTCTGACTGTTCCTAGACTAGTCTAAAATATTCATTCCCTATATGAGTGGTCACTGAGAAATCAGAAATGGGAAGAATGACTTTAGGGAAGCAATTAAGTGAGAATTTTAGGCAGAAAAGCAAAGGGTGAATCTGTCAATCACATGGCTGAATGTGGTGCTTTCCATGGTCATAGATCCAGAGGAGTTAGCCATGTTAGTCTGTAGAAGCAAAATAGTAAAGAATCCAGTAGCACCTTTAAGACTAACCAACTTTATTGTACCATAAGCTTTAGAGAGCCACAGCTAGACATGGGCACAAACCACATTACGAACTTCAAAAACCCATGAAATTGGTGATTGCGCTATTGCGATCCAGCAGTTTGTGATTGACCACGGCAAACGAACCAGCGTTCGGAAGAAGCCTGGTTCAGTGCGTTTGGTCACGGTTCAGGAAGCCAGACAGTCAGGTGCCATCAATCAATTCCCCTGGAAACGGAGCAGGGGGAATGCCTGAACTCTGTCTGCGCTCCTTCTGTCGTCCCTGGTAACCCGAATCGAAGCCCAGCTTACCTTGATCAGAAGGTCTTCCTTCCAACCATGAAGCTGCAAAGTGGTTTCAAGTTGGGAGAAGACACCCGGGGGAGGGAGGGGGGGTGTTCTGTAGCCACGGGCACTCCAATCTCATCCCTGCAAACCCTGAAAGGCAGCTCTGACGGCCAAACACAGACCTCCTGCGTTGCTCTATGGGACCTCAGCTTATAAAAAGCACTGTGCTCCTAGGCTGGCTTTCACTTTCAGCGAGCAGTGGAGTGTGAGAGCTGTTGCTTGCTACTTGCTAGCCTTTGGGGAGAGACAGAGAGAGTATAATTGAGCTTGGATTTTTATGGGAGTTTCCTGGGGGCCTCGGATTGGAGAGAGTATAACTCCAAGATCCCTATTGCAATCTTAACCAAACTTGGGCGCTGGCTGGAGGAGAGCCTGCTACACACTCCCTGTGAATATGGGCTCTCTAAGTGCAATGGGGGCCATTCTGAGCACCATGAACTGTGAACCGTGAACCGGTTCGGCAATGGGAAATGCCCGTTGCAGTTTGCAACTTCGGGATTGTCATCGGCACCGAACCATGAACCGTGGATTTGTTAATTTTTTTTGGTTCGTGCCCATGTCTTGCCACAGCTCTTTTCGTCAGATGCATGGAGGTTATGAAGAAACTGGCCAGAGATATATAGGTGGTGAGCGGAGGGGGGAGAGGGTGCAGGGAGTAAGGGTCATGTAAATGTAAATAAGCATCTGACGAAGAGAGCTGTGGCTCTCTAAAGCTTATGCTACAATAAAGTTGGTTAGTCTTAAAGGTGTTACTGGACTCTTTACTATTCTGTCAATCATGTTTTTGACAATGACAGCAGTTTCAGAGGATTGGGGTCAGGGAAAAAGCAGCAAATAAAATACTTCAGAATAGTAAGCAATGGGCAATACTTGTTATCTCCCCCCCCCCCCATCAACTTGTAAGCATTACTAAGATTGGCACCACTATTTTATCTAAAGCAAAATATGAAGTGGATTTGGGGACTTTCCCAAGGTAAAAGATGTGTGGCATTTTCAGGCAAGCCAAATAATATTTGACAAAACCAGCAAAATGTATCAGGGAGGTGTGGTAGTGGTTGTGTATCCACAATTACCATTTTAAGCCATCAGGGTAATTCTACCTGCTTTTTTTTTTTTGAGGCTTAAAGGGGGGAAATTAAATCAGATTCATTGTGAGTTTTCCTTCTTTCTAGTGATAGAAATCAATGGAACAGGAGGACTCCAATTACAGTGTGAATTTGGGCCCCAAAGGCATCTAAGCAAGTAGTAGCTGAAAAAGTGTTTAACTTCTGGAGGTTATCTTTGGAAAAAAGATTAATAATTCAAGATTCAATGCAAAGGCAAAGAGCTGTTGCAAACAGGAAATATAGTAAACTACAAGGATGTCCAGTTGTCATGTCTTTATTACTGTGTGGATTTGTGTACCCTGTGTATGATGGTTTTCAGATTATTATAATGTTGGGTGGTCTTGCTGAAATAAATCAGCTGATGCTCATAGTACTCAATCTTTTAGTGCTGTAATGGAGGCTTTGGTTGTCACTATAAATATCCCCAGTTGAAGAAACAATGCAGAATGACTTTTCCATCGAATTGGTGCTGTCATTCCCTAACATCAAAAACCTGTGCAGACATTAACCCTAAGGGATGGATCTCTTGGCCTACAAAACAGAATAAAATTTCCTGTGGTCTGTAGATCTGGATAGCTCAGTGTATTCTCTACTAGGTGTGCATAAGCAGGGGGGAGGGGAAGAGCCAAAAATACACGCGGAAATCACTGGTTTGGCTTGTTGAAGCAACTTCCAGAATGGCAGAACAAATTCAGGAAACAAGGTTGCAATAACTCCCCGCCGCCCCCAGCCCAAACATTTGTGTGTTTTGTTTTGGTTCTTACCGAGCAGAGGCAGAGCAGGCAAGCCAGGCAGCGCTGGGCCATCCAGCAACATCTTGTTTTCCTCAATGGTAAGTCTGTCTGCATTCAGCATCCTACCACTTGAATCCAAAGGAGAGAAACTAAGCCCTTAGCATTATCTCCATAGGCAGGAAGGGGATGTGCTTGTCATGTATGAGTGCATTTTTCTTCAGTGCTTCCTGCACAATGGCATTGGCATTGAGTGGGTCATAGGAAACAAATTGCAAAAGGTTTGCTTTGTGCCAGGGAGGGGAGCAGCAAACAGAACAGTGCTGTAGGCATCCCTTTCTGTGCATTTTTACACACAATTTACACAAAGGCTGGCAACATCCATGGGGTATACACATTGTGGGTTTGAGGAGGGAGGGGTCTTCAGCCTCTGAGCCCCAGGCTGCCGCAAAAGCTCATGTTATGTAGATTAAGGTGAACATTGGAAAGAAAATTGGAACGTACAGTATAGACTCATTAACATTGGAAGAAAAAGCAATTATTAAAGAAGAACAAGCACTGAGGAAGTCCCAGGCATGTGGAGCTGGTTCATGCCCATTCTGTGGTCTTCTGTTGCTGCTTACCTTCCCCTATTCCCCACTTAGTATCAGAAGACTTAGATCTGGTCTTCTACCTCAGGATAACATAAGTGACAGTGCAGTCCTAAACACTTATAAAACTTCTAAGCCCATTGGCTTAGAATTGCACTGTTTAGGATTGCACTAGGGGTATGTGCCCCACTAAAATATCTGTTTCAATTTCAAGTGCAGTGGTTCCTAAATAATTCCATTTTATTACTAGTTTGTTTCAGGTGAGCCGGTGCCAGCTCAGATCTTTTTCTTCTCATGAGTTTCAGTCCATTGCGCACACACACAATGTGGGCACTGACCACATGTGTGCAGACTCATGCTGTTCTTTTCAGGGGGAGCATGGGGAAATGAGGCTCTGGGGCAGCTGTTTTTGCACACAATAGCACCAAAATTGCACAGAACTCAGTCCTCCCTCTAAACCATTGAGTCACAGAGTTTGAGAGCATGCAACATCAGGGTTCTGTGTTTATGGACCCCAAAGAATGTCTGGGGGAGGCATACATCAAATAGTGTTTTGGGCAACTCCACACCCATGCACGCACTTTTCAAGGAAGGGTATGTTGGAGGAACGATGCTCTATTCACTCTTAACAAAAACCCACATCATCCCAAACTCCATCAATCCAATGAGTTTCTCCTCAAGCACATGAAAACACACACAATAACAGACCCCAATGAAGGCAAGTGCCAGCAGGCACACATAATGGCAGGAAACTTACTGGCAAAGCATCAGCTGCTTAGTGTGCCGGCACAGAGTGCAAGCAGAAGAGAACTCCATTGTCAAACAGCACAGCACAGTGAAATTTAAAAAAATCCTGCTTTATAATAATGACAAAGCCAAAAAATTATTGCCTTTCAGTCCTGTTCTTATGCCATGTTTCCATGTGCCTTGTAGTTTCGTTCCCACAATCAGGCAAATCCTCACCATAATCTGCATACCATGATCATTTGCAGCAGCCTGGAACTCCCTGTTTAAATCTATGAAGATACTGTCAGCCACTGGTCTGACCTTGCATTGTGCATAAAAGTACACAGAAAGGGAGGACTAGATGTTGATTTTTCCTTCACAGGAAGTAGAGGGAGGGTGACCCTCTTTTTCCCCCTTTTTTTTTTACTAGTAAGAGTGGGAGACTGGACAGGTTGCCAGCTGCCAGTCAGTCTCAGTCTCTCTCCTTTGGATCCATATGGTTGCATGATGAATACAGATAGACTTGCCATTAAAGAAAACAAGATGCTGCCAGAGGGCCCACCACTGCCTGGCTTGCCTGCGTGGCTGCTGCACAGGTAGGAACCAAAAAAACCCCACACAAACTTTTTGACGAGGTGGAATTGTTAAAGCTATGTTTATCAAATTTGTTCCACTGTTCTGGAAAACACTTTAATGATTTGAACTAGCAATTTCTGTGTTTTATTTTCAGCTTTTTTTTATCCACACCCCTAGATTGCATTGCTTAGGATTGCCCTGCTCAAGTATCCCTTTCCTTGAAAAGGACATGTCAGAAAAAAGAATTCATTTCTCTGTATTAAACAACAATACCGTGACTATCATTTCTGAACTAGAACTGCAGGGAATACCAATTTTAAAATGTCATTAGAGATAGATTTCTTAGACATATGAACTTGGGTGCTTTAGTTCAATATTATAAAACACAGGATATGGCCTATTTATTTTTTATTTTTTTAAGAAAACTTTTGTTTGAAAAGTTATCACTAGATATTTTACTGGGATTGCTCAGTCCAAGGCTGCATTCAGATACATAGGAAACATAGGAAAACTCCAGAGGATATTGTTTAATCCATAAATTATATTTAATATGCATAATAAATTGCCTTGCCAGCATGTTTAATTAATCACAATTTCTTACAAAATGAAATAACACAAGGGCCTGAATATTTAATGGTTAATTTCTTCAAAACAATGACTGCTGAGACCAATAGGAAATTCGCCTCCACCTAGTTATTCAGCTCTCATATCACAACTCTGTTTCCCTCCACTTTCAAATCTTTGCTAACTGCCAAATTCCTGACTGGGGATTTTTTCTTTCATTTCCTCTGGTGTCACATTATCTTTACGATGCTTCCACATTCACCTCTTCCCAGAGTCTCTAGGCATTAGGAGGTCACTGATGTTTTATTGTACATAAAGGGGCACTTACACATTCTGGTAATTTTCATGGACATCAGCAGGAGATAAAAATGTTCTGTTATTATTCATTCACATTCTTCATTTTAAAGGGTCACAGATACATGAGAAAATATGTCTGTTCCTGTGTACTGAAGGGCAGTTTGGGTAGACATGCAGTTGGTAGCCCTTAATTCACTGTGTGACAGATTCTGGAGCTACTATCCAACTGCTCTGAAGCAGGAACAATATGGGTCTGTGTCAACGAAAGAGAAAAAAAATATTGTATTCTTCCTTCAGCTCAGAAGAACCATTCTTAATCTGCAAAGCTACATTCACATGCAGGGTTGGCAACAGGTCTGGAGAAAAAGACCTTTAATAGAGGTTTAATGTGTGGAAAGGGGCAGCTGGAGTTTTTCATGGCATGGAGAAACACAACATTGCCTAGTAAATAGCATCCTATTAAGTCTCTATTAAAGGAACATGTTTTCTATAGGTTGTTAGCAACTCTATCTGTATACATGTAGAGATGGGCTCTATCATGCAGTTACAAACATACTGTATTACCATTGTCTGTTTTGTGTGACAGTGTTACTGGCAAATAGCCAGTGCAGTGTAGTGGTTACAGTATTGGATGACAAACAGGGAGATTCGAATCTCCACTCTAGAAGCTTGCTAGGTGACTTTGGGCCAGTCACACACACACTCAGAGCCAAGCTACAAGTGGAGCGCAAGTGAATGGCAAGTGAAAAGGGAGGAATACATGTGAGTCTGTTCACTTGCCAGGCAAGTGTAATTCGTCACTTGTAGCTTGGCTCTCAGGGCCAAGCTACAAGTGAACAGCAAGTGGATTGAACAGCAAGTGGATTGAGTGGAGGGCAAGTGAACCGGGAGAAATACACTTGCTGTTCAAGTGTCATTCGTCACTTGTAGCTTGGCCCTCAGACTAAACTACCTCACAGAGTTGATTTGAGGATAAAGTGGGGGAGAGGAGAAATGATGTAAACTGCTTTGGGTCCCCTTTGGGGAGAAAGGCAGGGTATAAATGTAATAAAATAAATATATAAAAAATTAATGTATCATTAAATGACTGTATTAAGTTAGAAACAATGTTTGGCTTTTTATTTTTTAGACTGCAATCTTATTTTCTTCATGAGCAATAAATAATAAACCTTACATCTTAATTAAGTAAAGTTGTGTGCACTGATATGCGGAGAATTCTAATCAGCTTTCCTCAATGCACATTAATGCATTTGTCTTTTTAGCCAAATTTCTTTTTTAAAAGTATACCTTCTGGGATATCTAGGTGCTTAACTATTTGAAGCTGGCAGTTAATAACTCACTCACCCAGGCAGCTCTCTGAGGATATAACTACCTCTAAATTTTGAAGAGTTCTGTTTTTTGCTGAATAGATGATAGCAACCTTTCTGATTTATAAGTAAAAGTGGATTTTGGCTCTCCACAGTAAAGCTGAAGTAAAAAGACTATCTAATCAAATTGACAAAGGACTCACTGGAGTATTGGGTAAGGTGAAGTATCAAGGCTCTCCAAAGGATTCTGAGGGGCATTCCAAACTTTGAATATAATCAACAAATAATTTAAAACACCTCAGTTTTGGATTGTGCAAATTAAACTGTGGGGATGAGCAGCTACAATTGTTTTAAGTCTATCTTTCTCGTGTTTACTTATTGGTGTTTGTGAAAGAATCTCAGATTTAATAGCATTTGTTGTTCTGCAACTGTGCTACTCCTTTTCTCTTGCTCACACTTATGCTGTTTTCTTTTTCTTAAAGGATGATCCCTGCAACAAACAAGGCTTTTGTGGTGAACAACTTAGTTTCTGGAACGGGCTATGATCTCTGTGTTCTGGCCATGTGGGATGACACTGTCACAACGCTCACTGCTACCAACATTGTGGGTTGCACCCAGTTCTACACCAAAGAGGATTATCCCCAGTGCCAGTCCATGCACAGCCAGTTCCTTGGTGGAACAATGATCCTCATAATTGGAGGCATTATTGTGGCAACTCTCTTGGTGTTCATCGTCATCCTCATGGTCCGGTACAAGGTTTGCAACAATACTCCAGGAAAGATGGCTAATGTCAGCAATGTCTACTCACAAACAAATGGATCTCAACCTGTCCAGAATGGGGTCCTACCACAAGTCAATCCCAAAGTGGTGGTAAGGAATGAGCTCATGGAATTTAACTGTGAATCTGCACATAGCAGCATCTCTTCTTCTTCTAGTTCTGTGAATAGTCGCGACTGTGATGGCTACAGCCTCCAAAGTGAGCAGGGCACATTGTCCAGTAAGTGGAGGCCTCCATCAAAGGCAAAGCACAACAACATTGATCGGCTCATGGGAGCTTTTGCCTCCCTGGAACTGAAGTGTCAGAAAAAGGAGGACACAGTAGACTCCAGAACTTCAACAGTGGCCTGTCACTCGGACAAGGAACCACTGCTGGGCCAGCAGGAGTCCAAATTTCGTAGCCTCCTCATGTTACCGCTGGAGGGTAAAACTAAACGTAGCCATTCTTTTGATATGGGGGACTTTTCCACCTCTCAGTGTTGCAATTACCCCAAAAAGATCACAAACATTTGGACAAAGCGCAGTCTCTCAGTAAACGGCATGCTTTTGCAATATGATGACAGTGATCTAACAGGGGCAAAGGGGACATATGGGAGCTCAGAGTGGGTAATGGAAAGCACAGTGTAAATAAGAGTTGCCCTCCATTCCATTCTCAGCCCCTCCAGGCATAACAAAATCTACAATTGTTTGAATGGCCATAAATATGAAGGGAGGGGGAAAAACACATACTCAGCCGTATTGGTCAGTAAATATTAAAGATTTAAAAAGTAAAATGGGATAAGAGCAGTGATGAAATTTTAATGGATGTGTGTGTGTGGAGCAGAACACATTCGTCATGTCATGTGTGAATGTCTCATGGAATTCATTGATAGCTTTCAGAGCTTTCCAAAAATCTCCCAGCCTCCCAATGAACATTCAGCCAAGATTAAATGAGGATGAAAGCAGGTTAAGCAACATATATTTAATTCAGAAGGTAATTCCCTCTTCACTTTCTCGTTGTCTGAGAAGACCACTCCAGTGGATATAAGACTGGCAGGAGGATAGGCCCAGCTGCCACTGTGGTGCCACTGCCACAGGACCTGCATAAAGACAACATCTGAGAGAGGGATAGAGAAGAAGAGCAAAACATCTCAATTTAATTCCTTAGGATATGTGGAGATTTTCTTGCTACTGTTTGGCTGAGGATTTTTCTTCTCCCTGGAATAAAAATGGTCCTTTTTTCTCCTTTTGTTGCACTTTTAATTTTTTTCATCAAACATTTTTGATAAAACAGGATATTAAAATGATCAATTGCTGGCACAACTGTCCTATGATGTTCCTGTCCTGGAAAAATGGAGATCTAGGGGTTAATTTTTTTAAAAAAAAATCCTCCTCTCTCTTCCATTTCCTTCTTGGTTTCTTGTTTGTTAATGTGCAAGGCAGATTGCAAAAGATATTGGTATAAAGTATATGTTTGATGTCAGAGATGGGGTGGGAGGGAGAAACCTAGGGTATTTTTTTTTAAAAAAATTATCAGAGGTAAAAATGAAGAGCTCCATCAGTGACCTCTTCACAAATTGTGTCTGGCAAGTAGCTCTCTGTTCAGCTGAAAAAGAAAAACACAGACACATGCTCCATAGTGACAAAAAGAATCATGTTCATTCAGTACCACAAAATGGAATGTAACCATGTGGGTCAAAATAAGGGTGTGAGATCTGAGATTTCTGGGCATTTTAAACAATTGAATGTTTGTTGGTGAGAATATTCCTAATAAGCCACGGAAAACAACATGTGTTACGGACCATCTACTATTCCAGGTAATTTTTACAACATCTCACCCCCTTGCCCCTTGCTACATTCCTTTCTCTTTTCTCTTTCCAAGGTACCTGCAAACTGAGACAGTTTATTACGACTTGGAAACTGGTTGTCAAAGTCTTTAACAAGATCATTGCTACAGTACCTGGAACAGCTATAGATGCATATTCTCTAACACACACCCCACCACTACGTCATGATTTGTGAATCGGCGGTACTTACAGCAGTTACAGCATTTGCCTCTAATTTTCTGTATTTATTTGTTTCTAAGGATCTGCCTCTTGAGAACCCCTTTCCAAAATTGCACATTTTCATTTATTATTTTTCAGGGATGTGGAGAGAAAAATTATAAGGCAAAGAAAAAAGACACACACAATCACTATGTATTTTTTTAAAAAGCTCAGAGATATATTGTGACATGACTGTGTTCTTGATCTTGTTATTTGTCATGTTTCCTATTTGGAGTTTTAGAAAATGACATCCCTGTGATCAAAACATTTTCTTTTTCTTCCCTCCCCCCTCTTTTGCTACGAAATGTACAGTAAAAAAAATCTTATTGGAAAAATGCATTTTCTTTCATTTATTTTAAAGCTTTGTTTTGACCAATAATATGTCTTGTTAAAAAACTTCCTCCATTTGTACATTCTTTCAAGGTGGATCACAAGAGTTGGTACTTTCTAGGCCCTGATGACCATTGACCAGTCATAAGTAACTAAGCAAAATAGGTTGATTATATAATAATCAAGGGCCTTCCTTGGAATTCCTATCATCTCTACCCAAACTGCAATACATTACTTGCCAGATATCTTATTGCTAATCACCTCACTCCCAGCAGAATCTTCTTGAACTACAGAACCTGAAACATTGGGTAAAGTCTGTTTCTTGTTCCACAAATGGTAATGGCTTTGAAGCCACTGAGGACCTTTAGAGAGTTTGACAATGGCTGAATCCACATTACCTCCGCGCGTCCTGGTGTTGCACTAAATCTTCGCTAAACACCCGGAAGTATAGCGTCTTTCAAGCGCGATTTCTGAATCTCGCTAGAAAGACGCTATACTTCCGGGTGTTTAGCGAACATTTAGTGCAACACCGGGACGCGCAGAGGTAATGTGAATTCAGCCAATATTTGCAAAGGCTCCAAATATTCCAAGTCCAGCCAACAGGTTTCAAGGGGAAACTCTCTGGATGATGAAAATACATAATGTTTTGGATTGCATCAACTGGCTAAGATGTCCCATGTTCAGATAATAATAGTGATATCTACTTTAACAGATGCAGAGGAGTTAGCCGTGTTAGTCTATGGTAGCAAAATCAAAAAGAGTCCAGTAGCACCTTTAAGACTAACTAATTTTATTGTAGCATAAGCTTTTGAGAATCAAGTTCTCTTCGTCAGATGCCTGATACAGAGACTGGTCAAATACAGAAGAGGAGGCGAGAGAAGAGGCAAGTAGGAGGAGGAAGGGGGAGGGTGCAATCAAAACATTCCTTTGCTAGTATATGTAAATATCTCCTTTTAGTGTGTGTATCAGTTGGCCCTCATGTGCCAACAATGTCCTTCTGCTCTGTACATTGGACAAACCAGCCAACCTCTACGCAAAAGAATAAATGGACACAAATCTGACATTAGAAATGGAAACGTCTAGAAACCAGTGGGAGAACACTTCAATCTACCAGGACATTCCATCAAAGACTTAAAGGTCGCTGTAGTTCAACAGAAACCTTTCAAAAACAAAATCCAACGGGAGGCTGCTGAACTGGAATTCATATGCAAATTTGACTCTGTCAAGCTGGGACTGAATAGGGACTATGAATGGTTATCACATTACCACAGGTAACAGATTTCCTTTACAGAGGTGGGGTCTGGGGGAACTCAGTGGCACCTGGCGTGGGCTTTCGGGAACCACAGATCTCTTGGTCAGATGCATCTGGCAGGGAGAGCTGTGGTTATCGAAGGCTCATACTGCATTGGAATTGGATGGTCTAGCTGTTTGGCTGCTACAAACTAACAGGGCAAACTCCTTTGAAGCCAACTGATACACACACTAAAAGGAGATGTTTACATATACTAGCAAAGGAATGTTTTGATTGCACCCTCCTCCTTCCTCCCCCTAATTGCCTCTTCTCTCTCCTCTTCTTCTGTATTTGACCAGTCTCTGTATCAGGCATCTGACGAAGAGAACTTGATTCTCGAAAGCTTATGCTACAATAAAATTGGTTAGTCTTAAAGGTGCTACTGGACTCTTTTTGATTTTGCTACTTTAACAGAATTAGCCTTTTTATATGCATCAGATTCTCCATTCAAGGCAAGAATACTTGCTGTTATAGGAGTGTGGGTTGGAGTTTTTAGCTGTAATATAAATCTCCCGACATACACCTGCTCAGGATTATTCAGAGCCACTGAATAAGCTTTTATAGTCTTCCAGCTTTTAAGGCTCTTCTCCCAAAATGTATATTATTATGTATTGTTAATAATGATGGTAATTGGATGCTATGGATCTATATTGTTAATGGCAGCACTTCCCCCAACCCAAGGACTTTCCTCTGACATGTTCAGAAGAATCTCATGTCAGGGGAGGCTCCATATGCTAGGGACAAAGGCTACTGTTAGCAGAATATATCCATAGGATCTAAGCCTTGGGGCAGAATCTTAAATAAGGCCAATTGGAATCATATTCCTAATTCCTGAGATGCAGTTAGGACTGGACAAAACCCCTTTGAAGTTCAGACTTAATCCACATTAGATTCATTATCGCACACACCAGCCAACATAAGCTCTCCTACTTAGAAGCTCTTTGTTGTAACATGCACCACTGGAAAGAGGGTCTAGGTAGGCTCAGACCAAGCATTTCAGCAGTGCCTCCACTGATCCCTGTATTTATTTAAAATATGTATATCCTCTCCACAGACTCAAGGCAGCTAACAAAGCAGAGGTGAAGGGACACAAAAACAAAATAACACTCAATCAACAGATAAAAACAACAGACAGATTAAAGGTGCAACCAACAGTACCATCCTAAGCAGTTATATCTGCCTTGTTCACAAGTTACAATTTGTGCACAGCATACACTGGATTTTTGTTTATACTTGTGCTGAGTAATTCAATATGTTACGTTCAACATGTTTAGCTCAATATGTGATTTAATCTCCACATTTTACTTGGTGGTACTGATTAGACATGGGCACGAATGGAAAAAAAAACCCTGAACACCCTGTTCGTCATTTGGTACCATCCACGAACAACGAACAACGAACAACGACCAACAAACATGGACGAACATGAACTATTCCCGGACATGTTCGCTGTTCGTTGTTCGTGGGGGCCAGAATCCCCCAACCAACCTCCCCACTTAGCCCCCCTCCCCTCAAACCCACTTACCTGGCCCTTTAAAGATCCCTTTAAACTATCAGCTGGCAGGCGGCAGGGGGGATTCCCCCGCCGCCTGCCAGCGGATAGTTTAAAGGGCCCTGTCCTGCCACGTGCAAGGGGCAGGGCCCTTTAAACACCCCACAAACTGACCTTCCCAATGTCCAATACCCACCAAACTTGCAGGGGACATAGTCCTCACTGTCCTCTGAAGATCCCCCAAGTTTCAGAGAGATTGCATCCTGGGAAAGACATGATCCACGGGTCTCCCCATTGGCTGTCATTTTCTCTTCACAGTGGCAAAAACAGGACTCTCTGATGGAAGTACTTTGAAGGGTTAAAGCCAGAAGGAAAGCCAGAAGGAGTTCAGACAGAGTTCAGTCCCTCCTTGCCTCCGGTTGCCAAGGGGATTGATTGCAGCAGGAGCCAGACTGTCTAACTTGCCGAATGGCTGCCGAAGGCAACGAACGGGGCTTTTAATGACCACCTGTTCGTTTAGGATGGGGCCTCATGAACAGCTTGTTTGAGAACAGCAGATTACGCTGTTCGTGGGTTTTTTCTGTTCGTAATGCTGTTCGTGCTCATGTCTAGTACTGATACCCTGTTTCAATTCTAAAATGAATACCAGTTGGCTCATTCTTCCAAACAAATGTCCACATGTATGTGCCAGATATGTGTAAATTCACTGTAATGTAACCAGGACAACTCTTTAAGTCCATTGAAGTGAATGGGCTTAGAATGCGGTAATTCTGCTAAGGAGTGTACCAAAATTTGTCTGAATTGTTTGTCCTCCAAATGCCCTCTGAAATAAAATTCTCTTACATGATTTTCTACATGCAAAGAGACAAAGCATCCTCCCAATCCACCCTGGTAGACCATTCTAGAGGACAATTGTAGGAGAGGGTAATAACAGGAAAAAGCTGTTTAAAGAGTGTGTAACTGGGCTTAGATCCTCTGGAATTTTTTTTAGTTGAAGGATCCCTTCTCATGGAATGCATCTTTCTCACTTTCCCACTCCTGCAGAAGCCCAAAGTGATCCTCTGGCCCCCAGGAACAAGATTTTTTTTGTTATTATTTTATTGGTTTCAAAAAGAATACATACATATACACATAGACACCACATCAGGGGATATCAAGCACAACTTCATAAGAAATCAAAGGCAATAATAACAGCAAACTATATATTATACTCATTTTCCATCTCTACAGTTCCTTTCTCTTTATATCTTGTTTTCCTTATCCAAAACCTAGTTTTCCTGTAAGGCTACCCTGCTTAATTCCTGTAAGTATTCTCTCCTATCTTCATATCCTATACTTAATTTCTTGTTCCCAGGAACAAGATTTGAGGGGCATTTCAAGCTGCCACAGGAGAGGGAAGGCTCTCTCTGAGTGAAAATCCTTCCACCCATAGAAAAACTCTGGGAGATCAGAGATGCTACTGTGATCATGTGCAGGCATATGAAGAAGCACAGGAAACTTCATTGTAATTGATTCCTAGAAGTTCTGGATGCTACCGCACATGCTCGGTCACAGCAGTGTCAAGGCCCTACCACACCCTCTCAAATTCCCCGTGCCCTGGTAAATTGTGAAAAATGGGACAGAGGGAACAGCTCACTCTGTGTAATGTGACAGGTTTAAACCATGCAGTGGCTTCAAAGCATCACAAGGCTCTTGTTCCTGCAATGGCTTCCCCAATTATTGTATGTTCAAAGGGCTGCAGAAAATGAATGCAGTCAAAAATATGTTTATTCAGGAAATCCAAGAGCACAGCAGAGTACAGCCAGAATTCTGAACTGGTGTAATAATTCTTTCCTGCTCCTCAATGTCACATTCATCTATATTGCCAGGGTATCTTTTGCATTTAATTTCAGTTGCACTGAAGCTACTTTCCCAAAAGATGGCTGTGGCTTGAGGCTTGCCCATTGTTGCTCCCATTGTAATGAATGCTGTTCAAACAATGCAAATGTCTGAGGGACCCAAAATGTTTAGAATCAATTTAGTAGCTTCACTAGAAGCATCCGTCTTCATTCAAATGAGAGCTTAATTTCTACATTGTGCAAACGTCCAGATGACAGCATTGCTTTGCTAGTTAATTATACCTTGTTTTAATTAAATTCAATGAAAGTACTTAAAGATATTTGTTTAGCATTTCCCTCTTCCACTATCATTTCTAGTAGTTAGTTTATTTTTATTTAATTGTATTGACAAGTTTCTTTTCATCTTGGCAGCTGGAGTGCTGCTTATTCAACCATGAAGTTAATTAAAAATATTAGAAGTGTACTTACTGAGTATACAACAACAAAGAGCCAATGCATTTCTTTTCATTAGAGAGGGGGAAATAGTTCTTTTTCATAATGCAAATCAAAAGAAATACCTAAGTTACTGTGCTGTAATTTACCCCCCTCCCTCGATTCTGCACATGTTTGCAGATGATACAGCTTCACAGAACACTCTTTCTTCCTTAACTTCATGGTGAAGTGTGCATGCTGGCATCACAAAGAATGGGAGATCTGTGTATTTTCATCATATCTCTGGCCAGCCCTCCCCATCTGCTTGGTGAAGTTATGCAAGCTGTGGTGGCCTCATCACTTGACTCAACAGAAGAGGAAGTCTGAATGGGGATATGGAGGGAGCACATAGACTTCCCATTCCTCAGATAACCCTGGAGCACTGCTTGCAATCCTTCTAAGAAAGAGGACAAAAGAGGTCTTTGTTAAGTGCAAAATAAATTCCTATGTGTGCAGGGACTGTACTCATATGAGGAAAGAATATTTGTTTGGTTGAGGTCATGATAATTTGGGATGGTGTTCAAGAAATCATCTAAGCTTAATTATATTAAAGTAGAACTTTTATTAAATAGTATTAGGAAAGCCCTGTACACAAGTAATTGGGCAAAACCAAATGCCCATCTATCCCACCCTCATTCCATGGCTTTGATCCATTTCATTCACATCTGCTCAGGGAAATAAGTTACACAAACTGAAGGAAAATGTTGGGACCCAATAACAGATCTCTAACATCATTTGTCTTTTAGTGCTTCATCTTTTAAACCAACATGTGTGTAGTATAGGTATTCCCAGCAAATGTGAACAGCATAACAGATAGTTCAGCGAATTCAAACTAGAGTTCTCAATATATTTCAGGATTATCTGCTACCAATAGATATTTTATTGCCATTTTGTTACACCGACCGTCATCACCAACCTTGTCCCAGTGGCTTGAAGTAAATATTAAATAACATGAGGGATAAAACTGAGCCCTGTGGGTAGGTCTTCATAGGTCAGTGGCCATGGGGTAGAGCAGGAATCCCCCAGTACCACTTTCTGAGACCAATCACCACATAGAACTCGAACCAACGTGTAACAGTTCCCCTTAGTCCCAAGATCAAGGATACCATAGTGAATGGTATCGAAGACTGCTGAGAGATTGAGCAGGACTACCAGGGTCTCTCTCTTTGTGTGTCTAGTTCTCAGTAGAGGTCATCAAACATGATGACCAATGCAGTCTGTGTTCCAAATCCCAGCCTGAAGCCAGATTGAACTGGATTCAGAAAATCAGTCTCTTCCAAGAGCTCCTGGATCTGAGCAGCAAGCTCTAACACTTTGCTGTAGAATGGAAGACTGAAGATAGGCCAGAAGTTCTTCAATTTAGGGAGGGTTTTTCCATCTTGAGAAACTTTATTTCATTTTCAGTCCCTTTAACTGTAGGTTGGTGGGATTATAGAAAAAACAGAAACAGAACAAATCAATAAAACAATAAATACAAGATCATTTAAAAGCATATGCAAGTAATCTAGCTACAGCTTCCAGCCAAACCACATCATTTGAAAACAACAGTTTCAAAATAATATAATTACTAGATCACTGAACATCAGAGTTGACAGGAAGTCCCAATATATCATGCCTAGCTTCAGTAAACAAACAGCAACATAACAGCATGTGTGAAATGGTTTCTATTGCTCCAGAGGCACAAGAACAATTTCATTCAATCCAGGGAATACCTTTAAGCCTTCCATCCTGTATATTCAGATGTTGGGAGTTAATTACATCTTGGCAGAAGAATTAAGCTTCTGTGTTTGGGATTTTTTTTAAAAAAAAATTTATTGGGTGAGTATAATATAAATGTTTACATTTTCCAAATCTGCCCATTCTTAATCTATTCCCCCACCCTTTCCCTCCCCCCTTTCTACTATGGACTTCCAACAGCTTTCCAACCCAATATCTAACTACTCTGCTTAATATTATTTGGCTATTTAGCAAATAAATTGTTCTCTTAACTCAGTTACTATTTCACATCATTGTCCATATTTCCCCCTTGTAATGATCACTAACTCCTCCCTTAATCAAAAACTAAAGATTATCTAATGCCCACATCTCCCCTTTTACGTCCCACTTTTTTTTCTGTATACTGTTTCAATTTCCCCCAGTCTTTAAAGAATTCTTCTGGATTTTGTTCTCTTAGCTTCCTTGTTAATTTGTCCATTTCAGCCATATGTAGTAATTTTTGTATCCAATTCTCTACAGATGGCACTTCTTGTGTCTTCCACACTTGAGCATACAATATTCTTGCTGCCGTTGTCATGTAAAATACTAATGTTCTGTCTTGTGGAATAATTCCGTCTAAGTTCAAGTCCAGCAAAAGCAGTTCTGGATTTTTATTTATTTGGATTTGTAGAATTTGAGACATAGCTTCTATAATATTCTTCCAGAACTGCCTTGCAACATCACAAGTCCACCACATATGATAAAATGAACCTTCATGCTTCTTACATTTCCAACATTTATCAGACATTTGATTATTTCCGTATGCTATTTTCTTCAGTGTTAAGTACCATCTGTACATCATCTTATATACATTTTCTTTAATATTGGTGCATTAGGGTGTTCTTCCACAAGTATTCCCACGCCTCCATTGTTATGTCTCTGTTACAATTTATGGCCCATTTCACCATTTGCACTTTAACTGTTTCATCTTCTGTGTACCATCTTAACAGGACCTTATAAACTTTAGATATCTTTTTTCCCCATCTTGCAGTATGCTTTCTTCCAATTCAGAGTTTTTCAGTTTAAATTCAAATTTCAAACGATCCGAATAGTATAAGTCTTTGATCTGTCTATATTGAAACCAACCATATTCAACTGGCAGCTCCTCACATGTTTTCAACTTAGCCATATTTTGCTCCTTTTTCAAAATTTCTTCATAGGTCAAACATTGTTCTCTGCTGTAAATTATATTTGGTTCAACAACTTCTAGTGGCACCACCCACATCGGGATAACGTCATCTAAATATTTTTTATATGTTGACCAAACCATAAAAAGGCTTCTTCTTAAATAATGATGCAAGAACATAGAGTCTGCTTTAAGTTTTTCATACCATAAGTAGGCGTGCCAACCAAAAAGCTTTTTGTATCCTTCAAGTGTAAGTAGTTTTTGATTTTTTAATAGCATCCAATCTCTGAGCCACACTAAACATACTGCGTCATGATATAATCTTATATTAGGCAATTGTAGCCCTCCTCTTTCTTTTGCATCACATAACACTTTCATTTTTACTCTGGGCTTCTTCCCAGCCCACGCAAAATCTGATAACTTCCTTTGCCATTTGTCAAATTGCTTGTTATCTCTTATTATTGGTATCATTTGCAGTAAAAACATTATTCTCGGTAACACATTTTAATTGCTGCTATTCTTCCTAGCCATGACAAATTCAGTTTATTCCATTTAATCGTATCTCTATCTATTTGTTGCCACAGCTTCTCATAGTTGTTCTTAAATATATCTATGTTCTTTGCAGTAAGTTCAATTCCTAAATATTTCACTTTTTGTGTTACCTCACAACTTGTAATTTCCATTCATTCTTTTTTTTTCATGAAAATTTTTTTTAGGTGAGTACAGATTACAAATAAATTTTTTATTTAAGAACCTAAATATCAATTTTCCCCCACCCTTTCCCTCCCCCCTTTTCCTCAGACTTCCAACAGCTTTCCAAACCATATCTTATTTTATTACTTACTTAACTATTCCCTCTAAATAATATTATCCCGTATTTCCTTAATAAACTAATAGTATCCATTAAATTCAAATTATTCAAAACTTAAACTTAACAATAATTAAAACTTCACTTTAAATGGTAAAGATCCCTATCTCTAATAGTTCTCCCAGTTAATAACTTTCCAATTGCCATAATTTCCCCTTCACGTCCCACTTTTTCTCCAAATATTCCTTCAATCTCCTCCAGTCCTTGAAAAATTCTTCAGAATTCTGGTCTCTCAGCCTTCTTGTCATTTTGTCCATTTCTGCCATGTACAGCAACTTTTGTATCCACTCTCCAATAGATGGTATTTCTTGCACTTTCTATTTCTGCGCATATAATATTCTTGCCGCTGTCGTCATATAAAATAACAATGTTCTGTGCTGCATAGGAACATCTTCCATGTTTAAGTTCAGTAGCAGGAGTTCTGGGTTCTTTATTATTGAAATCTGCAAAATCTCATTTATCATTTCTAAAATATCTCCCCAGTACTGCCTAGCTACCTCACAAGTCCACCACGTGATACAATGATCCTTCATGACTTTTACATTTCCAACACTTGTCAGACATCTTAGCATTTCCATAAGCTATTTTTTTTGGCGTCAAATACCACCTATATATCATCTTGAAAACATTTTCCTTAATACTGGTACAGGTTGAAGTCTTCAATGTATTTTTCCACAAATACTCCCATGCCTCCATTGTTATGTCTCTTTGGCAATTTATAGCCCACTTTACCATCTGGACTTTAACAGTTTCATCCTCTGTATACCACTTCAAAAGTATTTTATAAATTTTTGAAATTTTCTTCTTACTTTCTTGTAGTATAGCTTCTTCCAATTTTGAGTCTTTCCATTTAATTCCATCTTTTGAGCAATCCGAGTTATACAAGTCCTTTATCTGCCTATATTGAAACCATCCATAACAAGAAGCTAACTCTTCTTCTGTTTTAATTCTTATCATATTTTGTTCCTGGATAAGAATCTTTTTGTAGGACAGACATTGGTCTCTGTTATAAATAGCTCTTGGGTTGATAGTTTCAAATGGTACCACCCACGAGGGGATACCTTCACCCAGATGTCTTTTATATTTTTTCCAGATTGTGAAGAGACTTCTTCTAACATAATGATGCAGAAACATAGAATCAGCTTTCAATTTATTGTGCCACAAGTAGGCATGCCATCCAAACAATTTTTTATAGCCTTCCAAAGTTAGTAGCTTACAGTTCTCCAATGACATCCAGTCTTTAAACCAGACCAAACAAACTGCCTCATAGTATAATCTGATATTCGGCAACTGCAGTCCACCTCTCTCTTTGGCATCACACAAAACTTTCATTTTTACTCGGGGTTTCTTGCCTGCCCATACAAAATCGGAAATCTTCCTCTGCCACTTTTCAAATTGCTTACTGTCTCTAATAATTGGAATTGTCTGTAATAAAAACATGATCCGTGGTAACACATTCATCTTGACTGCCACTATTCTTCCCAGCCATGACAGACTTAATTTATTCCATTTAATCAAGTCTCTATCAATCTGCTGCCATAGCTTTTCATAATTGTTCTTAAACAAGTCAATGTTCTTCGTTGTAAGCTCAATTCCTAAATATTTTACTTTATGCGTTACTTCACAATTTGTAATTTCCATCAATTCTTGTTGCTTTTGTTTGGTCATATTCTTACATAATATCTTCGACTTTCTCTTGTTCACATAAAATCCAGCCAAATCTCCGATTCCTTTATTTTATCTAGCAACTTTGGCATAATTTGTATTGGATCCTCAACAATAACCATCCGCAAAAGCTCGAACTTTGTAGGTGAAATCTTTAATTTTTATGCCTCTTATAGCATCATCCTCTTGAATCTGAATCAATAGCATTTCCAAAATCAAGATAAACAACAAAGGAGATAATGGGCAACCTTGCCTTGTACCCTTTCTGATTTCCAATTTTTTTGTTAAATCCTTATTAACTACAGTAGCTGCACATTGGTCTTTATAAATCGCTCTTACCGCTTGAATAAACTCTTTTCCCATTTGCAGTTTTTCCATTGTGGCGAACATAAAACTCCAATTTAGATTATCAAAAGCTTTCTCTGCATCCACAAAGAAGAAACCAACTTCTTTCTCACAGTGTTTGTCATAATATTCTATCGCATTTAAAACAGTTCTCAAATTGTCTTTGATTTGTCTATTTGGAAGGAAACCTGCTTGTTCTTCTGCAATAAATTCCACGAGCCCCTCCTTTAATCTCCCCACCAAAATTTTTGCAAAGATTTTATAATCATTATTCAGCAACGAAATAGGTCGATAATTTTTAACATTACATAAGTCCTGTTCTTCCTTTGGTATCAATGATATAATGCCTCATTCCAAGATTCTGGAACTTTTTGTCCTCTTAAAATTTCTTTCATTACCTCCTTCAAAAAGGGTACCAATTCATTTGCCAATGATTTATAAAATTTGGCTGTAATTCCATCTGGACCTGATGCTTTGCCTAATTTAGTCGACTGAATAGCTTCCTTTATCTCTGTCTCTGTAATTTCTGCATTCAGCTTTTCCTGCCATTTTTCTGATATCAACAGCAATTTAATTTTATCTAAGTATTGTTCAATAGCTTCCAAATTTACTTCTTTCCTTTGATACAGTTTTGCATAAAACTTAAAAAATGCTCTACTAATCGCTGGTTGATCCATCAATGTCATTCCATTTTCTTGAATCTTAGTTATCACCTTTTTTTCTTTTTTCTTTTTCAACTGCCACGCTAAGTATTTCCCAGGTTTATTTGCCCCTTAGAATGACTTTTGATTTAATTTCTTCAGTTCCCATTCCAACTCTTTATTCTCCATTGCTTTCATTTGTTATTGCAAGATTTTAATTTCTTGATATAGTTTCTTTTTCCCTGGTCTTTTCTTCAGTTGTACCTCCTTGGTTCTTATATTCTCCACAATTTCTTTCTTTTTTTCCTCTTTTCTCTTTTTATCCCTTGCATTTAAGTCCATTAATACTCCTCTAATAACTGCTTTATACCTATCCCAAACTTTGTAGATTGGAATGGTGTTATTCAAATTATATTGTATAAAGAATTTGGTCTCTTTTTGTAACAATTCTAAATTGCCCTTTTGCTGCAGCAAATCCTCATTTATTCTCCATCCTCGTCTTTTGGTGCATTTTCCAAACTTCCACATAATTGGATTATGGTCTGAGCCTACTTTTGGCATTATCTCCACATCCTTTGTCCATACAACCAAGTCCTTAGAGGCCCAGATCACATCAATTCTTGATAATGTCAAATGTCTTGGCGAGAAATACGTATACTGCTTTACCTTAGGATTATTCCTTCTCCAAACATCCTCCAAATTCTCCTGATCCTTAATTTCTAAGAAGGATTTTGGCAAAAGTCCTCTTTTCTTTTGTGCACCCTTTGCTTTTTTATCGTCTAAAGCTGTAACTCCATTGAAGTCACCTGCCAAAATTATTTGTGAGTTAGTCCATCCAATTGTTTCTGTAGATCCTTGAAGAAATTGTCCTTAAATCCCAATCAGCAAAATCTTTTCCGTATTCCAAATAATTTCCATGGCTATGTATCTACCTTCCACATCGTTAAATATCATTTTAGGTTGCAATTCATCTTTAATGTATAAAATGACTCCTCTTTTTTTTTGCTTCGATGTAGCTGCAAATTCCCTTCCCAATTTAGCATTTTTTAAATATTTCACATCTTGTTTCTTAATATGGGTCTCCTGTAAGCAAATCATATTACAATTCTGTTTAGATAGCCAATGGAAAATAGTTTTACGTTTAGAAGGTGAGTTCAATCCATTTACATTCCAAGATATGATTTTGCATTCCATAATCAAATTCTGGATCTTTTAGGTAAGTCTTTTTCATTGACCATAAAAAACCTCTCCATCTCATGACTGGACCTGATCGTTTTCTTGACTGTTTGATATTCAAAACTCAAACCCTCTGGTACCTCCCATCTATATCTAATATTCAAATCCTTCAACATTTGAACCAATTCTCTGTATTTCTTCCTTTCCAACAAAACTCCCCTTGGTACCTCTTTCATTATTCACACTCTTTTTCCAGCAATTTCCAAAGGGTTTTGGAACTGTTTACTCACAATATCTTCTCTTGTTCTTTTTGTTGTAAATTGCACTATCATATCTCTTGGTAGATTTTTTGAGCTGCATATTTTGAATTAATTCTGTAAGCCACATCCAGAAGAGCTGCAACTTCTTCCACTTCCTTGTCCAAAAATTCTACAAGTATTTCTGATATCTGCTCTTGGGCTGATTTCCCCTCTACTTCTGGGACTCCGCGAAATCTAAGTTGTCTTTCCATGTGTTTACATTCCATCACGGCCATTCTTCCTTGCAAACCCTTGGTTTCTATCTTAAAAGAAGCAGACAATTTATCAACTTCATCTTCCATTACTTTAACTTTCAACTGCGTCGTTTGTAATCCCTTCTTGACCTCATCAATACTCTTGGCTACTTCTGCCACCTCCAATTTAAGTGTCTCTTTAAAGTCTTTCACCATATCCCTTATCATTTCCTTAATCTCTTTGTTTCCATCCGCCACTTTCTTATCAAGGCTCTCCAACGCCGACTGCCACTCCTTCTTTGACATCGTGGAGCTAGCTTTACCTCGCTCCCATGAGTCCGCTCTCTTCTGCAACTCCGTGCTGAAAATAATTTATTATTTTCAAAGTTAAGTCCTCTATTTTAAACAAATTCTTCTCCAATTAAAAAATTCCGGTGTCCAAAATGGCGGGCGTCTTTTCTCTATGGTTTTAACTCAAAACTTCTGCCCTTATCCTTCTCCAAGATGGCCCACTTCTGCTTAGGTTTGGTCTTGCCCTTTCCCTTTTCCAAAATGGCGCACTTCCTTTTCCGGGTTTCCTTTAGCCGCCACTTCCAACCCATTACTCTATTGCTCTGATGCACTTCCTGCTCCGTCACAGCCACACAGCAGTTCTCACGTTTCTTCAAGTTTCCCACAGTTCACTATCTCTCTTAGACCGCAGGTATGTAAACAATAATCACTTTTCCGCTCTAATTCTTCTAAATAAATTCTTTTTAACTCAGTCACTTTGCCGGAACATAGCCAGTAAGTTTTTAAAACTTAGCAATTTTTGTCTTCCAAATTAATTCAATTCCTCATATCAAAATTCTTCTCGAAAAGAGAGATAGCAATCTTTACCTTAACAGTTCTACTTGCGGGTTGTAATCGCTGTTTCAGTACTCAAAATATTCCAAATTAGTACAAATTAATTGCTGAAGCTTGGGTATGATGATCTTATGTCAATTCAATGACTCCAAAGCTGCTGCAGAGATCTTTGCCATCCTTCATAGAGCGGGACCTCAAGGCTGGGTGGGCGATCATTGCACAGATCTCCCCCCGCAGCCGAGATCAATGCACCCTCTGGATCCTGAGCGTTCACACCTGTTCTCCGCCTGAGAACAGGGGGCCGCGGGTGATCTAGCACCCCACTAGCCCTCACAAACAGCGGCTCGGACAGCTCCGCTTCTGAGCTGCGTCAGACCACCATGATCCCAAACCAGAAGTCTCTAATTTCCATTAATTCTTGTTGTTTTTGCTTGGTCATATTTTTACATAATATCTTAGACTTTCTTTTATTCACATAAAATCCCACCAGATCACCAAATTCTTTAATCTTAGTCAACAGTTTTGGCATATTTTGAATCAGATCTTCTGTTATAACCATTACGTCATCTGCAAATGCTCTTACTTTATATGTAAATCCTTTTATCTTCATACCTCTTATATCATCATCCTCTCATATCTGCATCAATAGAATTTTCAGTACCATAACGAACAGTAATGGAGATAGTGGGCAGCCTTGTCTTGTTCCCTTTCTTATCTCTAATCTCTTAGTAAGTTCATCGTTTACTACAATCGCTGCACATTGGTCTTTATAAATTGTTTTGACAGCTTGAATAAATTTCTTTCCCAGTTGCAATTTCTCCATTGTGGCGAACATAAAGTCCCAATTTAAATTGTCAAACACTTTCTCTGCGTCTACAAAGAAGAGAGCAACTTCTTTTTCAGGATGTTTTTCATAGTATTCAATTATATTTATTGCAGTTCTCAAGTTGTCTTTAATCTGTCTATCAGGCAAAAATCCAGCTTGTTCCTCTGCAATGAATTCTGTCAACCACTCTTTTAATCTTTCTGCCAGTACCTTGGCAAAAATTTTATAAACGTTGTTTATCAAAGATATGGGACGATAATTTTTCACATTTAACAAATCTTGATCTTCTTTTGGAATCAATGTTATATTTGCCTCATTCCAAGTTTCTGGCAAGTTTTGCCCCTTCCAAAATTCCATTAATCACTTTTTTCAATAATGGTACAAGCTCTTCTGCCATGTCCTTATAAAATTTAGCTGATATTCCATCTGGCCCTGGCGCTTTCCCCAACTTTGTCATTTGTAAAGCTTCTTTAATCTCAGCTTCTGTAATTTCTGCATTCAGTTTTTCTCTTAACCTCTCTGGTACCGCTGGCAAATTCATTCTTTCCAAATATCGGTTAATACAGTTCACCTCTATCGCCTCCTTCTGAGACAATTTTGCGTAAAATTTATAAAATGCTCTACTAATTGCAGATTGGTCAGTCAATATTTTTCCCTCATCCAAAATTTTGGTTATCATTTTTTTCTCTCTCCTTTTTTTCAGTTGCCATGCCAGGTATTTTCCAGGTTTGTTGGCACCTTCAAAAGTCTTCTGCTTCATTCTCTTCAGTTCCCATTCCAATTCTTTATTTTCCATTGCCTTTATTTGTTCTTGTAACATCCGAATCTCCTGTTGCAGTTTTGTTTTCCCCGGTCTTTTCTTTAACTGTTGTTCTTTCACTTTTATTTTTTCTTGAATTTCTTTCCTTTTTTTCATTTTTGGCTTTTTTATCTCTGGCATTTAAGTCCATTAGGATCCCTCTCATCACGGCTTTGTAAGTGTCCCATGCTTTGTGCATTGGTACTGTCTGGTCTAAGTTGTATTGAATAAAGAATTTAGCCTCTCTTTGTAATAAGTTTAAGTTGTTTTGGTGTTGTAGTAAATCTTCATTAAGTCTCCATCTGAACTTCTTAGTACATTTTCCAAATCTCCACAAAATTGGATTATGATCTGAACTTACTTTAGGCATTATTTCAACATCTTTAGTCCATATCGTTAACTCTTTTGAAGCCCAGATCATGTCTATCCTCGATAGAGATACATGTCTTGCTGAATAGTAGGTATACTGCTTAGATTTAAGGTTCTTTCTCCTCCAGACATCTTCCAAATTCTCTTGGCTTTGTAATTCAAAAAAGGATTTCGGTAACAGACCCCTTTTCTTTTTTGTCCCCTTTGTTTTTTTTTATCATCTTGTAAATTCACCACACCATTAAAATCTCCAGCCAAAATAATTTGTGCATATGCCAGTTGGTCTAATTGTTTCAATATCTCTTTGGAAAAAAGGTCCTTGGCACCATTTGGTGCATAGATCCCTACAATTAATGTCTTTTGAGAGTGCCAATCAAATTCCACAGCCAAAAATCTGCCTTGCAGGTCTTTAAAAATCATCTTAGGCTGAAGTTCTTCCTTTATGTATATAACAACTCCTCTTTTTTCTGCTTTGTTGAGGCCACAAATTCTCTACCCAATTTGTTATTTTTTAGGTATTTTAAATCTTGTGTTTTTACATGGGTTTCTTGTAAGCAAATTATTTTACAGTGTTGTTTTATTAGCCAATGAAAAGTAGCTTTGCGTATAGAAGGTGAATTAAGTCCATTTACATTCCATGATATTATTTTGCACTCCATGATTATGATCTGGGTCGCTTAGGTAAATCTTTTTCATAGTCCAAAAAGAACATCTCCATCTCATGTCATGATTTGATAATTTTCCTGCTTTCTTGAAACTCAAAGCTCAGACCTTCTGGTATCTCCCATCTATATCGTATATTGAGCTCCTTCAAAATCTGAGTCAAATCTCTGTATTTCTTCCTTTCAAACAAAATCCTCTTGGGTAGTTCTTTCATTATTCTCACTTTTTTCCATCCATTACAAGTGGGTTTTGGAATTGCCTGCTGATAATTTCTTCTTTCATTCTCTTTGTAATTAACTGCACAAGCATATCTCTCAGTAAATTCCTCTGGGCTGCATACTTTGAGTTAATTCTATACGCCACATCAATATTGCTTGCAATTTCTTCCAATGGTTTATTCAAAAATCCTGCTAATATTTCCAAAATTTGCTCTTGGGCGGATTTCCCATCTTCCTCTGGGACGCCACGAAATCTCAGTTGTTTATCCATATTTTTGCACATCATTACTGCCAATCTTTCATTCAGTCCTGTGGTCTCCGTTTTAAAAGACGTAGCGAACTTTTCTGTCTTTTCTTCAACCTCTGTAACTTTCTGCTGCGTTGTTTGTAATTCTTTCTTCACTTCTTCCAAGTTTTTAGCCAGCTCCGCCACCTCCGATTTTATTGTTTCTTTAATGTCGTTCATCATACTTTGCATAGTCTCTTTTAATTCTCTGTTGCCTTCCATCATTTTTTTAATCTAAGTTATCAAAAGCTGATTGCCATTCTTTCTTCGACATCGTTGGGCTTGCTTTGCTTCCTGCCCATGAATCAGATCTCTTCCTTAATTCCGTGGTTTGATTAATTTGTATTCCCAATTTTAATCAATTGGTGTCAAAATAACAAGAAAAAAGCTTTAAGTCCGTCAAAATGTCCGGCGTTTTTTCTCTATGGTCCTTAACTGAAGTTTTGCCCTTTCCCTTCTCCAAAATGGCATCCTTGCTCCTTGGATGAAGTCTTGCCCTTTTCCTTCTTCAAAATGGCGTTCTTGCTCCTTGGGTGAAGTCTTGCCCTTTCCCTTATCCAAACTGGCGCTCTTCCACTTCCTTCTTTGTTCTGTCGCTCTATCACTCTGCAGCTTGTTGGTACCTGACGTACTTCCTGTTCTGTCTCTGTTGTCAGCCTGCTAGTCTCTTGTCGCAATGTTTCCGCGGTTCCCACAGCTCACTATCTCTCCTGACCACAAGTATGAAAAGAATCTTCTTTTTTCTTCTCTAATTCTTTTTAAAAGTCTTATTTTAATCTAGTTTTCTTTCCGGAGTGAATTTAAATAGTTTCTACAGAGTATCAATTAATGATTTCCACTTTGATCTTATTCTTCTAGCCGAATTTAAGTCCGTGAAAGAGATAGTGATCTTTACCTTGCCGGTTCTTTTCTGGGTTGTAATTGCTGATTCAGTTGTCAAAATTTGTCCAATTTTGCTACTGAGGCTTGGGTACGATGGCCCTATGCCAACTCGATGACTCCAAAGTTGTTGCAGAGATAACAGCTGCCCTTCTTAGAGCAGGACCTCAAGGCTGGGAGAGGATCCTTTATTCAGAACCCTCCCTCAGCTGAGATCACACACCCTCTGGGTCTTGAGCATACCTGCCTGCTCTCTGCCTGAAAGCAGGGGGCTATGGGCAATCTAGCACCCCTCCAGCCCAACAAACAACAACTTGGATGGTTCAGCTCCCTGAACCGTGTCAGCCCGCCATAAATCCCAACCGTAAGTCTCTGTGTTTGGGATTTTTTTATGGTTACCAAATAATTAGAAATTGTAAAGGAAGTTGCAGGAATAATACAAAAGAGAACACTTTCTATATGAATCAGTAAGTAACCCAGATGAGTCATGTGACAAAATTACTTCTGTTATAGTTTTCAATAAATAATCTGAATAGTAACTAAATAGAAAATCCCAGTTCACACAGTTTGTCACAAAAAAGGCATTTGCACTTGATGATAAAAATAAGTTTTGTCTCGTTAGATGTATTAGTTAACTCGGGGGTTCTAGTAAGAATATTTTTAACCACATCCTAATAGCATATTTCCATTTCTAGTCTGATTACTGAGTTGGAGACACAATTAGGAATTCCCAAGATGGTTCAGAAGAAACTATCTTGCAGCCTCTCAAGATCTTTAGCAATTACATGTTGCCATAATGGTGCTCCATATAGGGTTGCAGGTAAGATCTTAGAATTGTATAGTTTAAGCAATGCTGGAAAAGGACTCAGATCATTTAAGTAGAGTGCAAAAAGTGTTGGAGCCAAGATGCAACCCTGCTCCAGTCCTTTTACCACAGGTATGCTATCTGTTAAAAATCCTTTCCTTGACCATCTAACCTGTAGGGTTGTACTAGTGCACAGTAATTGAACCACATACAATAAGTGTTTTGAAATTGTGTACTTTTGTAGCTTGGCCCTCAACTTTTCTCTACTTACAGAATTGAATGCCGATTTTAAATAAAACATGGTAACGTATAGTCCATTAGTCTTTAAGTATTTCTCAGCCAAATCTGACAAGATTATCCTATTATATATTATAGAAAGGAGGGTTTTTTCAGCACAGGTCTGATTACTGCTCCTTGAGCACTGGTGGTACAATTCCCATTCTCAAGGAAAAAGTTATCACTTCCCTTACCCACCCAGCCAGTCCCCCACTGACAGCCTTTATCATCCAAGAAGAGCAAGGTAGAGAATGCCGGTTGTTGGACTCACTTCTGCAAGCATCTTGCCCACATCCTTGGTTTCCACAAGCTGAAAGATATCCATATAAATCAGACAAGCAGATGCCAGAGGTATGTCATCTGGACATGCATTCATGCCAGCATCTTATGCAGAGCAGATCCTGGCGGTTTTATCTGCAAAATTATTTCCAACGCTGTTCTTTCAGAGTTCAGTCACATAATCAGCCTAAAGTCATCAAATGTAGACCTCACTTACAAAAGAAAGAAAAGTGATTACAAATATGTACGACTCAGTCCAAATTCATAGAGCAGAGTGTATCTTTTTAACATTAGGGCAAAGTTTTCTCCAGTAAAGTCAATAAAAATAGAAGAATCAGAAGGGGAGGGGGGGGGGGGGGGAAACCAGAACCAGCTTTCTTATTCATAGTGATCTGGTTGAGAACTAGAAACATCATGTCAAAATAGATCCATGTTCTGAATCAAACGTTGGCCCTGAATTATAACAAACAGTGGTCTTTCTGAAATCACAGTGAACCCAGAGGTTATTGGGAACCTGGGGCAGAATTTATTTCATTTTTAATAAATAAGCAGTATTGCAATATTTGAACTGTCCTATCTTTCAAGGATTGCTTTACTCCTCTTTGCATTAGAGACCCGTTCATGCAGTGGATATTTTATGAAGATGCTTTATGAAAAAAAATTAATGTGTGCATGGTATGAATGCATACTTTAGGCTTGCCATCTCCCTGCTCAGGGTGGGGGAACCCCCACCTGCCAACCTTCTCAGCTCTGCACACCAGACCATGGGGAGAAGTGCATAAATGTGCTCCCCCATTGTGCTAGTGACAGAGGAGCCGCAGGGTACGTTGAAGCTGAGCTCAGTGAAAACTGCCTCTTTGGACGAGGTTTTTATTGAGCTCAGCTTCAGCGTGCACCATGACTCCCCCATCATGTTCATTTTACAGCATGGCAGAGGAGCCACAGGGCATGCTGAAACCAAGCTCTGTGAGAATTACCACTTGAAGGCAGTTTTTACTGAGCTCAGCTTCAGTGTGCTTTGAAGCTCCTCCATCACACCAGAAAATGACATTATTTCTGGTGCAACACAGGAAGTAGGTACCTGCTTGACCTCCCCCACCCCAGCCACCTGCACGCCTGCTTTGGCTCCTAGGGCCCCTGACAACCCTAGCACACTTGGATATTTGCAGGAACACTAATCAAGTTAACAGCCAATCCAGTGTTATGTTAAAGATAGAGGGTTAGACTATGACTAGGATTGAACTTTCCAGTTTGCCATGAAGATTACTGGGCAACTTTAAGCCAGTCTCTTTGTTGACCTAACTTACCTCACAGAGTTATTGCACAGGTAAAATGAAGGAACAGAGAAGAATATGTGTCACTGTGAGCTCTGGGGTAGAAAAGCAGGATAAAATTGTGTTAGATTGGCTGTAGCTCTTTGTTTAGTGTTCCACCTGGGTCAGTGCAGGTTGGGTAAAAACTGAAATGGGCCACAGTCAGAAAATACATTCTATATATGCTTACACAAGTATGCATTCCAGAGGGGCCCCCCATCAAAAATCCTATTCATTTCATTTATTTAAATATTGAAAATGGATATGAAAACCAAGAACTGAACCAATGCTACTTGTTCCTTAATTTCCTGGGATACTGACTGAAGGAGAGATTCCTACCCTTCTCTCTCACTGCACTCTCTGTGCTGGGCTCTGTGGCTGCTGATCTAGCAATGATGGCCACAAGCTAACAGCAGACAGACCATCAGTGGATGATGGCATGAGTTGATTTAGAACTCTTGGAGTGGTAGTGGTGCTGAGAGTTTTCCCATGAGGCTCATGATTGCTGACCTCATTTCTAATCAAGCTGAATGGAATTTCCCCATCAATAATTCCACATGATCTGGAACCCTGAAAAAGGCAGGGTCTCCAATCACACATGCGGAGCCAGAAACAATGTAAGTTGATTCTTATGTCTTCAGTAGAAAACAAGGAGCCTAGAGATGTGGGGAACTGATGCAAGCCTGCTCTCTTTCCACATTGTCACTGTATGTCATCATTGCCATCTGAACACAGCTATAAATATTGGTATTTTGCCATCCTGAGCACTTTGCCAAAAGTGTACATGGCCTTGTAAATGGTGAAAAATAAATTCAGCTAGAATAATCTATAACAATAGATCACATTCCACATCAACTCAGGCAAAAGTAATTTTATATAATCTCAGTCTTGTTTTCTCTCCCACTGGTGTGAATTGTGGCTGTTCAGACAACATTAATGGCACAGCATAGGACAGAGGCTCTTGCTGAAAAGAACAACTAAGTAGCCCGCTGCCCAGATGTCTGGCTACCTTCACTTGTTTTCTTTTGGATGATTCCCTCCTCTTTTTACATATCAATTGGTCATGATGTTTTCTCATGGGCAAACGCAACCTTCTTATTTCCAGCAAAATGAAATTGTGTTATCTCAGCATATCATTCTACAGTCATAAATGTACACGGACAATACCAGTTTGTCAATAATTGTATAATGTGTCATTTAGGTAATTTTAGCTCTGTGTCAGTTATTCATTTGGGAGATACTACCATTTATTACACACATTTAAATCCAGTTTTTCTTAACTCCCAAATAACTTATCCTTAATACTTGCTTTCTTCTAAACACTTAACCAATGTTGCTATTTATTATTTTAGGTTAACTGCATTTACTAAAATCATTCATATGCAGGTTTTTTTTCCCTAAATGCTTTTTCTGACTCTGCTTAGGGAATGGCTCTATTGATAAATTCCTTTTGCAAAAATAAATAGTTTTTCAGCACAGGGGCTACTATATTTTAAAAGTTATCAGTTTATAGCTTATTAGCAGCCTGAGTTTTCCTCTCAAAGATGAACAAAACTGGAATATATTCATACCAAGTAGTTAATTATTGACAGCAGTACTTTGGTAGTCAAGTCACAAGATACATGTCTCAAAAAGATAAAAAATGTATAGAACACACTGGAAAGGGATGTACTATAAAAACCACCTTTGGCTCAGTTCAGACATAATGGGAAAGCATTAAACTAATTATAGTTAGTGAAATTGTCCAAATACCAGACACTAGATCAAATGAGAATCTGAAAGGCATGGATATGGTTTATTAACCACAGTTAGCCAGAATTATGGCTTGGATCCTAAGCAACATCAGCGGATTCAGAGCAGAGGAAAGCAGCTGCCCTGCCTCCCCTGCTCCTTCTGCAGTTTTCCATGCCTTTCAAAATTGTGCTCCAGCAGGTGAGTGGACCTGCAGAAATTGTTTAGGGGGCAAAGTGGGTGTTTGAACAGGAGGAGGAATATATACAAATAACCCTCCTCTATTACTCTGCAGAGGTAAAAGACATTCTATCAGAGGAGCTGTGTTGTGCTGACAGAACCTTAGGATCCAAGTCTGTTTTCATATAATACACCAGACCAGGCATGCTAGCTTGGTTCTTCAGGGCCATTTTTGTACATTTCCAAGAAACAGAGATATGAACCCAGAATGAGGATGGGGAAATCAGCATTGGTTGAGGAAAATCAGGTTTTTAGTGCTTATCAGTGAGCTGAATCCTGGTTTCATAAATTAATCATAATTAAACCATGTGAGAAAAAGGGTTATGGAAGATTATCAGACAGGTAAAATTTGTTACCTACTTGGTAACTCTCAGACACATGATTTAGCAACTAAATATTTAATGCAAGTTATTGCTGACTTGTATACAAAACACAACATATTAAAGTTTTGTGAACTCTTTCATAACTTCAGGATGCAACTCGTCACACAAGACACATAAAAACATAGAGCTGGAAAGGATCCCAAACCCTTGCACAATGCAAGAAATCCCCCATCACCTCCTCTAGTGACCCCTGCTCTATGCCCAGAGGAAGGCAAAAAACTTCCAGGATTCCCAGCCAATCAAACCTGGAGGAAAATTCTTTCCTACCCCCAAAATGGTGATTGGCATTACCCTGGGCATATAAGAAAGGGGTATGAGAGCCAAGCACCCTTCAGGTACACTCTCTCCCAATCTGTGTACATTCATATTGAATCAGAGAATCATCATAGCTGTCAGGTGGCCATCAACCCTCTTCTTAAATACCTCCAAGGAGAGCCCGCCACCTCCCGAGGAAACCTGTTCCATTTAGGCACTGCTCTAACTGTCAGGAAATACTTCCCAAGTGCTGAGGAGGCAGGAGGCAGCCTCCTAAATGAGAGGCCTGCACAGGATGTGCATGGGTGTGCTCCCCTGGCCCCTGCACATCCCCAACCCCCGCCACAACATGGCAGCCACCATGCCATCTCCCTGCTCTCCTCCCCCTGCATCGCCTGCATTCTGGCCCCCCAGATGAGTCTTGGAGCCATTGCTTCTTCCTAATGTTTAGCCAAAAACTTTTGTTTTATTTTTAACCCGTTGTTTCTGACCTGACCCTCTAGAGCAACAGAAAACCACTCCATCCTCTAGTGACAGCTCTTCAAATACTTGAAGAGTGCTCTCATATCACCTCTCAGCCACCTCTTCTCCAGGCTAAATATGCCCAGATACTTCAACCTTTCCTCATAAGACTTGGCCCGCAGACTCCTCACCATCTTTGTTGCCCTCTTGGACACATGCCAGCTTGTCAACATCCTTCTTAAATTGTGGTGCCCAAAACTGAATACAGTACTTCAAGTGAGATCTAACCAGAGCAGAGTAAAGTGATAGCATCATTTGGTGTGATCTGGACACTATACTTCTGATGATACAGCCTAAAATCTCATTTGCCTTTTTAACTACAACATCACACAGCTGACTCATGTTCAGTGTATGACCTATTAAAGACCCCTAGATCCTTTTCATATCCATTCACAAGTCTCTCCCATTCTATAATTATGCCTTTGTTTTTCCTACCTAAATGCAGAACTTTACATTTATCTCTGTTGAATTTCATTCTGTTAGTTTTAGCCCAGTTTTCCAGCCTGTCAAGATCACCTTGAATCTTGATTTTTGTCTTCTACTGTATTTGAAACTCCTCCCATTTTAGTCTCATCTGCAAATTTAATGAGCATTCCCTCAGTTCCTTCATCCAAGTCATTTATAAAGATATTGAACAATACTGGGGCCCAGGACAGATCCTTGAGGCACTCCACTTGTCACTCCTCTCCAAGAGGATTAGGAACCATTTACAAGAACTCTTTGGGTGTGATCTGTCAACCAGTTACAGATCCACCCAACAGTAGTGGAATCCAAACCACATGTTACCAACTTGTCAATCATAATAACATGTGGAAGCTTATCAAAAGCCTTACTGAAATCAAAGTAAACTATGGACCAAGCTACAAGTGACAAATGACACTTGAACAGCAAGTGGATTGAGTAGAGGGCAAGTGAACAGGGAGAAAAACACTTGTTGTTCAAGTGTCATTCGTCACTTGTAGCTTGGCCCTATGTCCACAGCATTCCCCTGATCCAACAAAGTAGTAACTCAAAAAAAAAAAAAGAGAGAGAGAGACATGACTTTTCTTGAGAAACCTGTGCTGGCTCTTAGTAATCACAACTGTCTTGTCTAAATGCTCATGGGCTGACTGACTGATGATTTGTTCCAAGAATGAATGTCAAGCTAATGGATTCATAGTTACTCAAATCCTCCTTTTTCCCCTTCTTGAAGCTGGACACAGCATTTGCCTGCTTTCAATCTTCTGGTGGAGTGGAGAGTGCCCTTAAGTCAGAGTTAATGTATGGTGACCCTGGTGGGGTTATCATGACTGGAGACTAACAGGGGTGGTTTACCATTGCCTGCCTCTCCAACCCTGGTCTTTGTTGGAGGTCCTTTGAAGGCCAATCCTACTTAGCTTCTGAGATCTCACAAGATTAGGCTCACCTGAGCTATTCAGTTCACGGACCAATCTTCTGGTACTTCATCTGTTTCCCCAAAATTCCTGAAAGATGGTAGACAGAGGCTCTGCAATTACATCAGCAAGTTCCTTTACTAATTTAGGATGCAATTCATCAAGCCCTGAGTACTTGGTTTCATTTAAAGAAATTAGGTGTTTATGTACCACCCCATGTCTAATCTAGGCTGCAATTCCGTTCCTTCATCATATGTTCTCTTTTTGTCAGATAGAACACAGTTCCCCTTGCAACATAGGAATTAAGCAATTCTGCCCTCTCTTTATCATCTGAAAATCTCACTCCCCCCTTCCCACAGTGGGCCTATCACTTTCTTATTCTTTTTCTTGTTCTAAACATAATCAAAGAACCTTGTTGTGTTTAGCATCACTCACTAGCTATATTAAGCTTTAGCCTTTCTAACAATCTCTCTTCCGTTTCTTAAATGTATCTTTTTAAATTTTCAGATCTTTAGAAACCTATTTATGAAGCCACCCTGGTTTCTTTAAGTTCTTCCCATTTTTTCTTCTCATTGGAATAAATTGTGACTTCAATATCTCACTTTTAGGGAACTCCTACCCATCTCCCTTCTCCTTTAGTATTTATGACTAGACATGGGCATGAACCAAAAAAATTTAACGAACCAGTGGTTCGGTGCCGCCGATGAACCCGAACTAATGAACTGAAATGAACATTTCCCCACTGACGAACCAGTTCGAGGTTTGTGGTTTGTGGGCATCAGAACAGCCCCCAATGGAATTAGAGAGCCCATATTCCCAGGGAATGTTTAGCAGGCTCTCCTCCAGCCAGCATCCAAGTTTGGTCAAGATTGCAATAGGGATCTTGGAGTTATACCCTCTCCAATCTGAGGCCCCCAGGAAACTCCCACTCGATACAATTAGAGCCACCAGTTGACGTTGCCCCAGTGTACAAGGGGTTGGCCATCAGAACTGCCTATCAGGGTTTGCAGGGATGAGATTGGAGTGCCCATGGCTACAGAACACCCCCCTTTCCCCTCCCTCCCCCCGGGTGTCTTCTCCCATGTAACCAATTGTAACCAATTTGCAGCTCTATGGTTGGAAGGAAGACCTGCCGATCAAGGTAAGCTGGGCTTCGATTCGGGTTTCCAGGACGACAGAAGGAGTGCAGAGTTCAGGCATTCCCCCAGCTCCGTTTCCAAGGGAATTGATTGATGGTGCCTGACTGTCTGGCTTCATGAACCGCGGGCGAACGCAATGAACCGGGCTTCCAACGAACACTGGTTCATTGGCCATGGACCCTCACAAACCGCCAGATCGCAAACAGACGATCAGGCAGTTCGTGGGTTTTTTTTGTTCGTAATGCGGTTCGTGCCCATGGCTATTTCTGACCATGAGTTTCTACCCAGTATAATTTTGAGCTGGTTAAAATTCGCTTTTCTAAAATCCAACTTATGAGTCTGACTACATTCAGCTTTTCCCTTACCCAAGATCTTAAACTCCAAAATTACACAGTCATTACTACCCAGGGTTCCCATTATTTTCACCTCATCAACCAGTTTTTCCCTGTTCGTGAGAATAATGTTCAAGGTAGCAGGCCCCCTTGTTTCCTTCTCCACTTTCTGGAAGATGACATTTTTAGCAAGACAAGTCAGGAATTTATTAGAGCTAACTTTTTTTGTAGAGTTTAACAGATATCAGGGTAACTGAAAATTCCCATGACCACTATGTCCTGTTTCTTTAAAAAAAATTGTAATCTGGTCTAGGAGTGTATCATTCCAGTTCCCTGTCTGGCATCTTCCAAAACTCCAAATGATGCCTGGCAAATCTAACCATGCATCTCCTTCCCTTCTTTCCCTTGGTATTGACTACTGATACAAAACGTGATGTGACATCATCACTTCACAGTTGGCAGCCAATGAAGTGGAACAATGATGGAAGGACTGAGAGCACAGCTGTTACTTGCTTCTAGCAAGGAAGATTGGTGAAGTGTTCTTGGTTCGGGCAGCAGCTACATACCTTGTGGTTTAGTGCAGACAAAATATGAAAACATGGCTCACTGTATGACTAATGATTGTCTGAATGTGAGCCATTTCACTTGTATGGTTAATTAGACCTTCAAACCAGGATCTGGAGCCATGGTTTAACAACCATGGTTAGTTTCATCAATAGTTTCATGAGATATATGAATGTGGACATCTGGCTTTATCTTGATTCTTTCCCTAGTGATATCCTTATGCATTCAGAGTTACCTGGCCACAGCAAAGGTGATGAAGTCTACATTTGTCAAGGCCAGCTGTGAATGTTTGCCATCTGCATACTAGTTTTGCAAGATAAATCACAGCTTCAGTTGGCCCACATCCTACCACTCTACTAAGTAAAATTTGATATCTTTCTCCAGCCTCCAATGGAAGACCCATTTAAGCTGGATGAAGACTCCTTGGGCTGACAGAATGTTTTTCAGCCAAATTTTGGATGCAAACTGTTGTGTCTGAACTGGGCTTATGTAATATCTAGTCAGAGATTCAGACCAATATGCATTGAAACTGCATGAATTGATTTCCTCCTTATGTGGCCTCTGGCCTGAACCGTTCCTTGGCTGCAATTGTCAGTGATGATAGAGTTATGAGGAAGAACATATTCATGTTAAGCAAATCTTATGACCCAGGAAGGAAAAAATCATTCTCCTCAGATATCCTAAACTTGAATGATAAAGGGGTTCACAATCTGGAAACTAACCCATATATGCTAGAAGAAAGTGTGGGGATATATCTAAGAACTATTCCTGAGCTAACCACTGGCACTAAATTTAGTAAACTTTTTAGGAGGACTTTGTGAACAAGGAGAAAATATATTCATCTAAGGCAGGAGTTGGAGTTGGCAAACCCTAGATCAGAAAACTGCAAAAAAAATAATTTCTGACCTTCCTGAACTAGTTGGTCTGGCCAGTTCTTTGGCTTCACATTCTGACTTCTCAAAGTTATTTTTCAAAGGCAGCAAAAGAAAATTCAGTTTTTGGCATAGCTGACATTTTCTCCATCAAGCAATGAGAGGAAAAATGTGTGAGACTTAAATGGGAGGGAAAATCCAGGTTTTGTATTTTAATATTTTCTGGTACCTCACTGAAGCTGAAGGGTGAAGAGCGACAGGTAGATCTATAAAGGCCTGGGCAATATTATGTCATCAACCGAGCCAGTGGTGGAGTCCAAGGGCCCAGGGAGCAAAATCTGTAGAAAATGCTCTCTCAATACAAACTATAGCACAGGAAGAATCCAAGCAGAAAGTGAAGAGAACGAAGCCTCAGCCTGGTTACTTCATACATTTGTAAAACACTTGTGTCACTTGCAGTGTTCATGTTCTTCTATGTATCTATAAAAGTGTTTGTCTAACACCTTCCAGGAAAATATTCTGGTCCCTGGCATATGATAGACTCATGAACTAACATGGGCAGTTAGTTGAGAGAAATGTGATAACCAGAATCTTTCCATTCCATTTTTCTAAAAATGTGTTTTACATGGGATAAGTGGTCAACTGTGGTCATTCCGCAGCTGGTGGCGATGGGAAAAAAGTTTATGAGCATTGGGATTTAGGCACTTGAAAAAATATTTTTTTCCAGATTATCTGTGATTTAAAGTGACACAATGAAACATTTGGTTTGAAGAAAGTGCAGAGCTGCTGCTACTGAACTGTTCAGTTCATTACATCCTGGTTCTGAGTTATTATCCAAGACACATATCAAAGTGTTTTGGTGCGCTGTGGTGTCTGATCTAATTCAGATTCTTGTTGTATTATAGCATTTGGTTCCACACCCAAGGATGTAGTAGATACCTGTCTTACGTTTTCACCTCTTTCATTAGCTTTTGCTTTGCATGTCTGTGAGTTTATGGAGCTTTCTAGCCTCCAGAGCTTTGTGTTGTATTTCCCTTTACTTTTTATTTTCTACTCTATTTTGCAAGGATCCTTTTATTAAAACACAAAATGAATTTAAGATAGCTACATAATTCAGCCCAATTTAATGTGAAGGAATTTGTTCAAAAATGTGCCCTCAGATTGGAAACAATCCCAACAACTCCACAGAATTTTGAGAGGGGTAGCAATTGAATATTAGATTTATCCCAAACTATTAGGATGAGTTTTAAATTAACAGATTGCAAGCACCAAAACTTGCTTTGACAGTGGATTAATATTATGAAACAATATTTTAATAATATTATAGGACCCTACTTTTGCCAGCAAGTCATTTTTATGTAATAGTTGTGTGTACAAACTGACACCCTGTCTTAGCTTTTGGGTACTCAGTGGGCACAAATTTAATCAAAAAACACAAATTCAGATTGAAACCGATTAAGAGAGGGGAAGTGAGATTTTTGTGAAAATAAATACAAACAGTAGAACATAAAGGTGCATAACACAATAATTCAGAAGATTTGGCCTCTACCTGTCTTTGAAAGCCTTCTTGTGGTTGGATATCTCTCTGATGGTCACCTTTTCAAGCTGTAAATTACCCATATATTCTGTTTGACTAATTAGCAATTATCTGATCAGGGAAAAGTGGCCCTGAAATAGGGTTATCAGGTCCCCTGGTGGGGGCAGGGGATCCCCCACTCACAGCCTCTGCTTCTGGCCGCCACTCCTCTGGCTGGTGTGGGGAAAAGGCCTGGGGAACAGATCCAGGAGGGGAAAAACCTCTCAGGCCAGTGTACAGCAGGTGCACTCCCATGAGTGTGATGACATCACTTCCTCAAGTGATGTCATTGGGCCAGGCAGCAGTAGAGTTCCCTTACCCTCCCAGGAGGGAATTTGGCACTTACTGGGATGATGTTCTTGCACTCATGCAAAGCATGCTTACGCTATTGGCAGGGTCAATGACATCACTTCCAGAAGTGACATCATCATGCCCAGCGGTGGGCATGCTGCTATGCTTCACAGGGGCCAATTTGGACATGATAATGTCACTTGAGATAATGTTGTTTTCATGCTCAGCAGGAGCACACCCATTGTGTGCTGGCTCGGGAGGTTTTTTGCCTCTTGGGCCCATCCATAGGCCTTTTCTCCCCACTGACCAGGTGAATGGCTGTTGGGAGCAGAGTCTGGGAGCAGGGGATCTCCTGCCCCTACTAGGGAACCTGGCAGCCCTAGGAGGCGAGCATGCTCCTGTATTTCACACATGACATCTTCCCAGTAAGTGCCAGGTTCCCCTTCCTCCCACCGGGAGGGTAAGGGGACCTGGCAACCCTAGCCAGAAACATGTCATTCCACCTCAACTATGTTCTCCCCCACCCCTATGGAATTATGTATAATATGAGAAGGGAACTCTGCATATGCTCAAGATGCCAGGTCTTAACACATAAGAAAAGGGCTAGGGGTCATAAGTTTAAGGCTGCCTGAAAATCATGCCATATCTCCTGGTAAATCCTGGTCTATGCCTGATTTCTCTGAGGAGGGTGAAACCCCTAGATCCAGAGGAACTTTATTATTAGTGATTTAATTTAGCATTGATATCAAATAGAAACTAGACTGAAATTTGGCACAGATTAAGGCCATATATACAGCCTGCATGTGCTGAAAAGGTTTCCTCTGTGTTTTCTACTTTGCTGCTTATGGGAAGGATCACAGCAAAGTAGGGGGACCAGGTCTTTGGATAGAGTGGGAGACCTCTTACCCCTTCCCTCAGCCCCCACCCCCAGCAACAGCTGGAGAAATGTTTCAGGTAAGTTTCCGGTAAGTTGGTCTGCAGTAGAACAGAGGATCTGAGTCCAGCGGCACCTTCAAGACCAACATGATTTTTAGGGTATAAGCTTCCAAGAGTTACAGCTCCCTTTGTCTGATACTTTCTTTTCCTTTATCAGGAGAAATGGGGGCAAAAAAGAGATATCATACCAATTCTGCAACATCACTTCTGGCCACATCCCATCATGTTATTATAAGTGTTGCAATGTTTTAATGTTAGCTGATCTGGAGATTCTATTTGGGTAGAACAGCAGCATAAAAATGTTTTAAATGAATATATACAGTGTACTTAGGAATTAACTAATGCTGTCAGGCAAAAAATGGCTCTAGAAAGGGTCCTGGCCCCAGTGGAGAGAGGGAAAGAAGAGGGCTTACCCAAAGCCCCTATATAGGTGTGGGGGAGGCACAGGCTCACCATGGTTTCCACCTGGCTCTCACTCACACTTGCCTTGCATGGAGCAGAAGCCTCCAGCTTGCAGCAGTGGTTTGTATCTGCCTTGCATGAGGCAAGGATCACAGGTTTGCAGTGGCAGCAGCTCCTGCCTCTATCAGTGGGGTTCCCAGCTCATGGTGGCAGTGGTTTCCACACACTTTGCACAGGGCTTTCCCTGGTAGCCCCAATGGCCAAAATTCCTCTGAATCCTGCAGATTTCATGCTATTATTTTCAGAGAGTAAAACCTTGTCTTAAAAAACAGACTTTAACTCTATCAGAATATAAAATATTGTACAGGAGGGGTTTTTTTCAGTGCCCCCCCCCATTTTTTTCCATTGAGGATTTGGGGAAGGTATGGAATCCTGATTTTTTTTGTTTTTTTGGTGGGGAGAGAGGGGGCATTCACATCTCTAAGTGTTTGGTGTGAGAGCCAGTTTGGTGTAGTAGTTAGGAGCACTGGATTCTAATCTAGAGAACCGAGTTTGATTCCCCACTCTTCCACTTGAAGCCAGCTGGGTGACCTTGGGTAAGTCACAGCTCTTCCAGAGCTCTCTCAGCCCCACCCGCCTCACAGGGTCATTGTTATGGGGATAATAATAACATACTTTGTAAACCGCTCTGAGTGGGCATTAAGTTGTCCAGAAGGGCGGTATATAAATGAAATGTTGTTGTTGTTGTTAATATAGGAATAATAGGCAGCTGACAAACCTATGGTCACTGCTGTTTAAGAACAGAAAGGGCAGACACTATGTGGTTCACAGACACTTTACTGAAGTAAGTAGCCTGTGGTGCTGTCAGGTTGCTAACCCTGGCTTGGGAGATTCTTACAAATCTCTGGAAACACTATGGTAAAACCATACAGTTTCCAGCAATTCCCACATAGACTGACATCACTTCTTTTGTTTTCCCAAGAAGTGATATTAAACAATCCCTGGTTGCAGCTTTTTAAATACTGTTTTTTTGCCATCAGCCACAGAATCTTGGGCCAGGGGATCCCCGTGGGAAAGGGGCAGCCCTATGAATTCTCCCATATTGTTTGTGCTCATAGCCCACTTTCATACATTATCAAATGTCTGCTTACTATGAAAACCAGTGAGAATTTTACTATTTCTCATGAATACCTGAAATTTGGCTGGAAGGGTCCCTCAGTGAAGCCTGAGGGTCTGTCCCAATTGGATGGGTTGGGGAGAGCTGTTGACAGAAATGCATTTCACCTTAAAAATAGTAGAAATATGAACCTAAGACAACAAAGAAAATGAGCATGTATAACTACAAAAATAAAGAAAAAACATTGAAAAATTAAAATGAACTAAAACCAGAAAAAATGTTATACATAGAGCTGGTGAAATCACATCTACATTCTACAGCCACTTCACAATATGAAAAACAAAAGGCTTTCTGCTGGCTGCCCAAAGGCCCATTTCCAGTTGGCTAAGTGGCCTCCCTAGTCAGAGAGTTTGACATGAAAGTCTAAGATGCTAAATCTCAGTGGGCCCAGCAAATTTAATAGTCTGAATTGTGTTTTCCATGTTCATTGATGAAATCCCACAGTTGATTTCAGTGACTGATTATTTCAATTAGAATCATTTGAATTATTCAGGGCAATTAAATTATAAAATAACCTGAGACCTTTTTAAAAGTATAATTGTGTTAACCAATCTCAGTCTGCAGGGGTGTATTTATTCTCTGTGTGTCTGCCAGCCCTTCCCAAACCCTGTGTGAACAATATTTCTGCCTTTGGGGTGTTTGCAATTTGTTCACTCTTCATTAGAGCCTCTGAAAAACCCAGCTGGGTAGCATTTAATGAAAGGATGATGCCATTAAAAATGAGCAAGCTAAATAGCCCTGTTGGTTTAGCTTCTCTAACTAGTGAATTGGGCTGCCAAGATCACATGGACTTGGGGAAGAAAAGTCTAGGACCAAGGAATAACTTGAATGCTGGAGGAAATGGAGGAACGGGTTGAAAGAAAGGAATAAAGCACTTCTGCAGCCAAACATTTTGGAATTGGGGGGGGGGGGGCGCTATGCTCTTTTGTAATAAATCCATTCCGTGATCCGAACCAATATTTTAAACTGTCCAAGATTACCTGCATGCTATTCCACTCCTGAATGTATTTATTTATTTACTTAATTTATACCCCACCTTTCTCCTCAAAGGGTACCCAAAGTGGCTTACATCAGTCATTTATGGGCCATTTTATCCTCATAACATCCCTGAGAGGTAGGTTAGGCTGAAAGTACATGGCTGGCCCTAGGTCACCCTGCAAGCTTCTATGAGAGAATGGGGATTTGAGCCTGGGTCCCTCAGATCTTAGACCAATTACTACACTACACTGGCTGTTATTGTGGATTTGAAGGACAAAAAGGAAGGTCTAGAAGTTAGTTGTTGCTTTGACTCTATGAAGAGAAGTAATGTCTTGATTAAACTCTGCTTCGGGTTAAAATTGTGTTGTCTCCTAATTTTCATGCCTGGATTCAGGATGTAATGGAGCCAGAGTGCCCAATGCACTCCATTAGTCAGAATGCTGGAAGGAGAGAGCCAGGTTACTTCTTACTAGTCAATTGGATAGGATGCTATCTACATATTACTTCATAAGGGAATGGGCTAGAAAATTGATCTTAAGCTCTATTGAATTTTCCCTCCTCTGTTTACTCATTTTATTTATTAAAATTATTTGTAACTCAATTTTACAACAAAACAACTCTTCCAAGAGGTTCACAATCAAATAAAAATCATACATATGAATGAAAAGAAGCATAAAATAACAAAATACACCACACAAAAAAACAAAATCAAGAATATTAGCAACACAGCTTATTTAACCAAAATAAGCAGCCAGCCAACCAATGCAAAAACATTTTTTCTCACAAGTACACTTCAGATGCTGGCTGATTCCGCACACATTGGATAATGCACTTTCAATGTACTTTATCAGTTGTTTGAGGTGGATTTTTTGTTCCGCACACAAAAAAATCCATTCCAAATGATCAATAAAGAGGATTGGAAGTACATTATCCAACGTGTGCGGAATCACTCATCTATGTGCTTCCTGAGCCTGGCATCTTAAGACAACAAAGAAAGGGTCAGAGTGAATGACCCCCAGGAGGAAGTTCCATAATATTGGTGCCACTACTGAAAAGACCCTATCCCATATAACAGTTCATAGTATCTCAGACAGTGAGGGAACATGCTGTAGGGTTCTGAGGAATGTCTAGGGCCTTCTGAAGTTGCACATGGGAAAAACTCAGCAGCTGCCCATACATGTGCATTCCCTGTGGTGGTCTCCACCATATGGAGCAGCCTAGCTGAAGAGGTCAGGAAAGCTCCCACTCTCCTGGCTTTCCATCAACAATGCAAAACTGAATTATTCAAGAGGGTTTTTTATTCAGATAGGAGGGCTGCACTGTAGGGAAGTGGTCTCAGGGAGATGTAGCAATAAAGGGATCATAGACTATATTACTTTGTGCTACTATGTACTATGGTTGTTGTGGGTTTTCCGGGCTGTATTGCCGTGGTCTTGGCATTGTAGTTCCTGACGTTTCGCCAGCGGCTGTGGCTGGCATCTTCAGAGGTGTAGCACCAAAAGACAGAGATCTCTCAGTGAGAGATCTCTGTCTTTTGGTGCTACACCTCTGAAGATGCCAGCCACAGCCGCTGGCGAAACGTCAGGAACTACAATGCCAAGACCACGGCAATACAGCCCGGAAAACCCACAACAACCATCGTTCTCCGGCCGTGAAAGCCTTTGACACTACTATGTACTATCTGTTATTTGAAGTGTGATCCTACTGGGTACTTCTATGTTTGTTTAGTATGTTACTCTTAGAATTGTTTCTGCTGTGTTTCAGCATTTCCTCAATTCTGTGTTGGATTTCTGCTGGTTTTAAATGTTTGTAAAATTGCATTTATATACTTTATTACATTGTTTATTTAAATGTCCTTGAAACTTGACAGTACTATCTCACACTGTGCAATCTGCCTTGAGTCTCAGTGAGAAAGGCAAACTATAAATAATAGGTTCAAATAAGAAAAGGCAGTCCTTGATATATGCTGGGCCAAGACTGTTTAGGACTTTAATAGTTAACATCAGCACTTTGAATTAGACCAAGAAGCAGGTGAATGCATTTCAAAAGTGGCACTATATGTTCCCTGCAGCCCAGTCCACTCAACAATTGGGCAGCCACGATCTGAACCAGTCACAGTTTCTCAAAATTTAAAGGCAGTCCCATAGACAACAAACTAACTACTGTCTCATGTTGAATAACCTTCTGCTGCCCTCCTTCCTACACATGTGCAGCAGTTTACACAGGTGATAGACTGGATTATTTCCATACTTCTTTAAAAGACAAGGGCTTGTAATCTGACCACACATTTCTGAAGGGTGACAAATTCTGCCAGATCCCATCCTTACGATGGTGTTACTCAGGGTTCACTGACCCCAGAAACAAAATTTTAGGGGACTCAGTGGGCTGCAGCAGGAAGTGGAAGCAGGAGAATCCCACCCTGTGAGGTCCGCTTTGTGATCAGATCTAAACCAAGGGTTCTAGATCATAAATGAGTCATTTCTAAAATATCTTATAAAATCAAGATAGCAAAGAGTCCAGTAGCACCTTTAAGACTAACCAACTTTATTGTAGCATAAGCTCTCAGTCACAAAGAGAGCTGTGGCTCTCGAAGGCTTATGCTACAATAAAGTTGGTTAGTCTTAAAGCTGCTACTGGACTCCTTGCTATTTTGCTACTGCAGACTGACAGCTAGCTCCTCTGGATTTATAAAATCAAGAGGGCTCTAGAACCTGGGCTTAAAACCATCTGCTGCTAGATTAGAGAAGATGAATACCTAGCAAAACTTTTTTTTCTTGAGGCAAAAAAGCTGTGTATGTTCGCCTGTGTAGTGCCCTCCAAGATGAAGGGCAAAAGTTCCTTCCACTGGGAATAAGTGAACTACCTTTAATTCATAACTTGTCAGTAGAAAGGTGCTTGCTTCAGCACCAAACTGGGTTAATTATAGCTCTAATTTACACAACTGCACATTGTCGTGGTGGAAGGAGTGACACTTTTAAGTAATAATGAGCAAGTCTACACCGGCAGAATAGTAATTATGAATTGAAAAGGTTACAGCAAAGAACCTGGAGAAGCTCAGTAGCTGCACAGATTCCACTGGGTACCATAACACCAGAACTCTGGAACTGCTCTTACAATATAAAATAACATTAGTACGACAATTAGGGTTTAATGGTTTGTAGGGAAAACTTTGCAAGATTTTATGAAAATACCCTAATCACACTGCATTTGAGCTTTGCAGCAACAAATTCTCTTCATCTCCCCCTTATTTTTAAAACAAAGGACATCTTTGTCCTTTCCTCTCTATATAAACACAAATATAAACACAAGAATGTGGCTCATACACACATATAAACCAGACCCCAAAGTTCTGTCACACTCTAGCATCACAATTTACTAAGAAACAGAAGGGATGTAAAAATGAGTCCCTCAAAATCAACGATCAGCTAACAGTAGCTTTTGGGCACAGGCCGAAGACCTGGTCCTGGTTGATTAATGGCCATCATATTGAACAAACTAATAACTTGGGGGTAGTCCTGCAAGCCTCAGGCTCCAGGCTCCAACATAGTAATTATCCTGCAGACCAAGGAGAAAGCCCAGACAATAGTAAGGGTTGATGTGCGAGTTTGTTTGTGCCATCACAAATGTTAGCCTCAGATCAAGAAAAGAAGAATTTACTGCAGACAAAAATTTAGCAACAGTACAAGGTTAGGTTCTTTCTTTCTTCAAACCCTTGTAGAATCCTTGGCTGGGAGAGGAGACAGGGACCAGAAATATATTCGCACTGCAGAACGGAAGTAATTATTTGCAAGTGTATATGGACAACCGCTAAGGTATTGTTTACCTTACTGTAACCACTACTGTAATTTCTTATATCATTAGTATCGCTGCTTCTTCCATAGGCATGCTATCAAACTGCACCAGCCTGCTGATTTAATTCAAAAATCCCCATTCCATGTTTGCTCCTCCTTGAGTTTGTCCTGTCAGTTTCTGTTTCCTCACATGGCTTTGTCCTGTAAAGTGTTCCCATTTTACAGTGTCATTTGTACATCGATAGGTTAGGATTATACCTTATAGATAGATTTTGTGTATAAATTACATAGACTGGATATATAAACTGCAAAAAACCCACACATATAAAGAAACAAAAGTATAATCAATTCCAGCAATGAAAATGGGCAGAATGAAACTGCTCACAGTGACTATGTCTTGAAACAAAAAGAAATGATCAAGGGCACGTTCTTCCTTCTTTTATTTATTTATTATTTATTTACTTCATTTATACACACCTTATCTCACAATAGGGACACAAATCCCATTCTTCTCTCCTCCATTTTATCCTGGGTCTGATACTCTAACCACTACACCACACCAGCTTTCTTGACTATGGTTGAACAGTAGCAAGCAGCTGGGCCTGGGTGAGTTATGTAAGTTGGGCAGTAGTATATTGCCCGGTGGTTGCTGCCAGGCTTGGCCCAGATAAGTCTTCCCTTAAAGGCTAAAACAGCCCCAGAAATGTTCTGACCCCTCCCTCTTCCTTTTACGGACAGAAACCAAGTCTTGAATGTTGGCTACAATGGTGTAGTTGCCTAGACCGGTCTCATCTGTCCATAGCTCTAGTCTCTGGATTTAAGTATCCACAGATCTGGCCATGTTGAGAATTAGGTCTATTTATTGTTTCTAGCATGTTTTAGAGGCTTGCCTGTTTCCTTTTGAAACCTACAGATTAATGTCCTGTTTTCTGTCTTCCAATCAGCTGTACTCCCCACTATTTCCAAATTCTTATAACATAATATTGATGTACACAGACCTCCTTCCATCATGTTTAGGAAACTGCTTAGAAGCCTAGCCCATTCATGTTACTTCACAGAACTTGGTTTTCTCTGGTATATCTCACTTTTATAAATTACTACCACAGTCATCACCTATTGCTATATGATAATGTTTCACTCTATTCTCTGCATTAGGATAACAGTCTTTGCCTTCCTATTTTCTAAGCCATTAACTGGATAACATTTTGACATTCCTGATTTGGTGGCCAGGTTTCATAGATTAAAAAAGGTTTGAGGTTAACTAGCCTTTTTGAGGGGATTATGGGTAATAGAATGATACAAGGCTGTGAAAATGGATTTGGGTAACCCACAGATGGGGGCATATAGGTTCAGTCTCATGTCACATCATTAGCCTCAGCAGCATGAGACCTGACAGAAGGATACTGGTGGCAAAGCACATTGTGAGCTTGCCTTCAAATAACTATGCAGAAACCATTTGTTGTGAATAAGATGGGATTAAAGGCACATTGCCAGCAAATCCTTCCATGCTGTTTGTGTGATGTGATATCTGAAGTGTGTCTTATTGACAAAACTCTTACCTCATGTCACTCACAATCCGATACTACAGAACAGATGCAGAAGTAGGCTGATTAATTGCCATTTTCTTAAGCAGCATGCAAGGACCTTAACTACAAGCAGAGCTATATACAACTTGTTTAAGAGACCAGGAAAGTTTACTGTAGTCTAACTTGGATGAACAGGGCCAGTTCTAAAGATACAACATGACACATAAATTGAACAATTTTATCCTCACATGCTTTGCATACTTGCTTTTGCAGATAAGTATCTTAAACATATTTTGTTTATTTAAAACATTTAGATGCCGCCCTTCCATCCCAAATAAAGGCCTCCAAGGCACAGACCAACAGATAATTAAAATCTTAAAATAACATTTAAAATTCATATTTAAATACAATAAAACATATAGAAGTATAAAACATACACACAACTAGGAAGGAGGGACAATAAGAGTTTACTTGGGATATACCAAATGAAACAAAAAGATCTTCACCTGCTGGTGAAAGTCAATGACAGAGAATGACAGACAGAACTCCCTGGGGATGTCCAGCAAAGCAGAGTTATCCAAAAATGAACTGGGATAGTTTTGCATATTTCTAGCCCCATTGATAATATAGACATTATTTTACAAAACCCTTGTCCACATAGGTACAATAACCATGCATAGGGTGCATGTTTTCCTTCCTCTCCCCTTGGGCAAGAGGAAGGAAACTAGAAATGGGCCATTACACGGAATATGAATTTTATGCATACCACCCACCTCCCTATCCCAGCTCCACTGCACTCTATCATGTTATTCAAGCTTGGCTCTCAAATATGCCTTTCATTCCCCAGTTTGCTTGATGATCTGCCATGCCCATGCATGCCCATAAGAGGGATAAGGGGGTTATCAGGTTCAGTCTATTGAGGTCCCTTCACCTGTAAGTGCTTTACCTATGTAGGGTTGCTTCTTGATACTCATTTCTGAGTTTGTAAGGGAGACAGCGAGGCATACATATTTTGCCAATAAAATAATAACACAAAATGCTAATGGGAGTGAGAAAGGGCCATTCTAAGTTATTAGATCAATGTCTTAATTCATAGTTCAAAGGGTCAAATTTCAAGCGGATATGTCCGCAAAAAGGATTGTTACAAGAAAATGAAGAAAATAATCCAGTGGTTATTTAAATACAATATCAATTCAGAAATGCAAATAACTGATTGCAAGGTAATCTTAGGGAAATATGCAAGCAAGACAAACAATTTGTCCTTTATTTTACAGAGCAGTACTTTTTAGCCTTCGTGCTTGGGGAGAAAATTCCAAAAATTCCAAAAATGCATGTTCTTTTAATAATTTCCCCAAAGTAGGAGAATGTGGCAATATACTATAAATACTCCACACCAAACCCAGGATGCAATGAGCAAAAGTTAACATATCATTAATAACAGCAATCTATAACAGCATATAATCAGGAAAAAAATTGTCAGTGTTTTTCTGTACTCACTTGTTAAAAATACTAAAGGTGCCACCATCCTCTCATATAAACGCAGCTCACATCTCTGTGAGTATAGGAGGGGACCCTCTTAGAGCACTGTTGAGCCTTTCTTCTGCATTGTAATATCATCAGCCATTATAGTGAGTGGGAGGCTCATTCACACTTCACAGAGGGGGAGTTAGCTGACCTGCTCTGCTCCATAGCAGGTGAGAGTAGCTTGCATTCCATTTTAAAGGTGAGAATGGCTGTACCAGTTCATGTGTCTCAGCAATATACATTATGGAAAATCATTAGGAATGCCATCAAAACTCTCATTTGAATTTCTTCCTGGATTCCTGAATTTATTTATTTACATCCTGCAATATTTTTGGGACCATATACATGGATGTATGAAGATCTTTTGGGTATATTGTTTTACAAACATATGGGTGTGTGTAAGGATATCAATAAAATTCCACAGTAAATGAGGCCTATTCCAATGTTATGTATGATTGCATCACTTAGGCCTTTTCTTTTTTCTTTAAATCTATTTATTTATAAATTACTTATTTATTCCAAGGTGCTCAAGGCGGCTTATAATAATACATTTTGTTTTGTCATTAAAAAATAGTGTGCTCTAGTTTTTCAAATAATTTTAAAAACTATTAGAATAAAAGACGAGTGAAAGAGAGCAGAGCTGAATTCTGAAATATATAAGAAATGGAAAAGCTGCTCATCTCTGTTATACATTAAGACATAGGGAGGGCACAGTAACCCTGTTGCTTCCACAGAACAAATACACATACAAACATACATGTAAAACGTACGTGCATAGGTATAGGAGGACATGAATACATGAAAATGTAACAGGAGTAGAGATGGGCACAAACTGAAATAAGAACCAAAGTTCATCACCAACTGGGCTAGTTCGTGGTTCACGAACCAGCAGTTCGTCCGAGCCCATTTCTGACAAATCTGGATGAACTTTAGGCTGGTTCATTTGGTTCGTTTTCGGTTTGTCACTTTAGACAGCCTGGCACCAATAAATCAGTTTCCTAGGCAACCATAGATGGGCTTGGATCAGCTGCTTGTTGGGGAGATCCCCGACAAGCAGCTGATTCAGGTTTAAATGCCCCTCTCCCTGCTGCTGCATGCCCGCTGTTCTGCTTCCCATGTTTGCAGGAGTTTGCTTATTCCCTGCAGGCTTCAAAAGCCAGGAAAGGGCTAAATGGCTGGTTTTCCCTTTCTACTTTGGGGTATGCATACACTCTATTTTTTCTAAAAGGCAAGAAAGTGTTGCAATGTTGTAACACTGTAACATAGCAACATTGCAATATTACTGCACTTTCCTCCTGGCTTTAAAAGCCAGGAAAGTATTAAAGAGCTGCTTTTTCCTCCCTCCCAGCCATGTTTCAGGCTTTACCAAAGGGAATAAAATCCAAGTGTTTTGCACAGCCCTTTGGAAACAAAGTGGCAGGGAAGCTAGCAGAACAGCATGGTTCATTTTTTCCCCGGTTTGTGCCCACTTCTAAACAGGAGGACCAAGTCTGAATGGCAAAAGCACTGATGCTCTGGAGAGGGAAACTCCGCCACTTGAGAAGGGCTGTCTTCTCCCAAGCACTTCACTTCAAATTAAGGCAGTTCTTTTCAGTATCATTTACTCTGTTTTCAGGATAATTTACTATCCAAACTCCATTCACACAGACAGAACAGCCTGTTTCTCATAAACCAAGCCCAGGAGAAGTTTGTGAAACCTAACTAACAACAACAATAAAGAAAAACATGTATATAATTTAATCACGTATAATTATTATATCATAAACTGTAGTGTATCCAACGTTGTACATAATATATACAATTTCAACCACGCATCATCACCGCAGCCACATTAAAAATTGTTGTTCAGTACATCAGTTTGTTATAGGAGGTCGCAATTAAAGTGCCACGCGCTGGGTGTTGCATCCAATAGACAAAACCTTACAGTTTGTTGGAGATTTTTCTAGTTGTACTTGCAAAAGCTAAGATCACAAAACTCTTGTTTGTTAGCCTATCTATAGATGATGAAATTACTAGATGGGAAATCATGACATTTCTTAGGAAACCATGAACTTGAAGGCGCTATCAATAGGATTAATTATAACTATTAGGAAAGATGCTTCTCTCAACTTTTGAACTGTGTCTTAATTAAAGATATTTTAGTCACTATGGGAATGTGGGGTTTTTTTTGTTCAATAATATGTTAGCAATGAAAAGTGTTCACTGCTAATTATTTTCTCAGCTTGTTTTCTACATGGGCATATATACATTTTAATATGTAAAACTGTGTCCTGTACTCCAAACCAGGATATAAATTCATACCAGAAGCAAGTGTCATAAGATTTTTGGGGTATTGTGAGTAGGTCTATTATTAGAGTTAAGGCCTATGACAAAAAATACAAGTATTCCATAACTAGAAACAACGCCCATTGTGTGAAAAAAGACAATGGGCTCTAGAAAGCTGATTTGGTGGGCCCCCTTCCAGCACCAAGCAGGCAGTTTGCAGCGGCCTCAAGACCAGAGTCGTCAGCAATGCCGATAAAAATGAATCATCGCCAATATGGCTTGCCTTTTATATAGTAGGATGGTTGTAATTGTTTCTTAAATATAAGCCAATTATAAGAAGATGGTCTCCATATAGATCAAGAATCTGTCAGAGCTTGGCAAAGGTAACAGACATGCATATATTTTTCATGGAATCCTAGACTGTTGCCCCAACATAATGACGTCCTTTCCGAATTTGTGCTAAAAGTCTCATTGTTGAAGTGATGCCAATTTTTCCACATTTCTCCCCTAATTGGTAGTCAGAGATGGAGGCTGTCAGGTGAGAAGTCTCCCACCATAGCAGGAGACCTGGCATCACTAACATGTGATGTAGTGATGGTCAGTGGCCTAGATAGCTTTAAAATGGCTCATACGATTTTTGGAGGAAGACAAACAGAGTCACAAAACCTATCTTAGGAAACAAAAAAAAGTGATTATATCCAAGATGGCTACAGGTCAAGTAGGATGAAGATAGACTGGTCTCTGTTTTTATGACAGATTGCATAGAATCATAGAATCATAGAGTTGGAAGGGACATCCAGGGTAATATAGTCCAACCCCCTGCACAATACAGGACATTCACAACAACTTCCCTCCCCCTCACACACCCAGTGACCTCTGCTCCATGCCCAGAAGGTGGCAAAAAACCAGGGCTCATTTGGAGCCGGAATGCACAGGAACGGCGTTCTGGAAGGTCTCAAAAGACGTCACGTGGGTTTTGGCCCCGCCCACATGATTCCTTTTCCTCCGAGTGCAAGCCGAGCCGTGCTGGGCTGCAAAGCAAGGCAAGCTGTTTGCATTCATTCTGTTCTGCTCCTTACTTTCATTTGTGACGGGGAAGGGGGGGAGTGGTGCTGGGCTGCAAAGCAAGGCAAGCTGCTTGCATTCATTCTACTCTGCTCCTTACTTTCATTTGTGAGGGTGGGAGGGGGGGAGAGAATTAGTAAATGCCAAGTGGTGCTGGGCTGCAAAGCAAGGCAAGCTGCTTGCATTCATTCTACTCTGCTCCTTACTTTCATTTGTGACGGGGACAGGGACGGGGGTGGGGGGAGAAAATTAGTAAATGCCAAGTGGTGCTGGGCTGCAAAGCAAGGCAAGCTTCTTGCATTCATTCTACTCTGCTCTTTACTTTCATTTGTGACCGGGGGAGGGGGGGGGAGTGGTGCTGGGCTGCAAAGCAAGGCAAGCTGCTTGCATTCATTCTACTCTGCTCCTTACTTTCATTTGTGAGGGTGGGGGGGGGGAGAGAATTAGTAAATGCCAAGTGGTGCTGGGCTGCAAAGCAAGGCAAGCTGCTTGCATTCATTCAGCTCTGCTCTTTTACTTTCATTGTGGGAGGGGGCGGAAAGGGGCCTGGGGGGTGGATGTTGCCTTCTGACACACTTCCGGTGATGCCAGGGGGTGTGGCATATGCTAATGAGTTATGCTAATGAGTTATGCTAATGAGTTCCTGCAGTTCTTTTTCTAGGAAATGACCCCTGCAAAAAACCCTCCATGATTACTGGCCAAACTGCCTGGAGAAAATTGCTTCTTGACCCCAAGGTTGCAATCGGCATTATCATGGTCATGTAAGAAGGGGCCTTGAGAACTAAGCACTGACGTAACCCTTCCTCTCATAATCTGCCTAGGTTCACAGAATCAGCATTGCTGTTGGATGGCCACTGATCCACTGCTTAAAAACCTCCAAAAAAGAAGAACCCAACAACTCCTGAGGAAGCCTGTTCCACTGAGGGACTACTCTAACTGTCAGGAAGTTCATCCTAATGTTTAGCTGAGAACACTTTTAATTTTAACCCATTCTTGTCCACCTTCTGGAAAACAACTCTGCACCATCCTCTATATGACAGCCCTTCAATTAGTTGAAGATGATTATCATATCAATTCTCAGCCGTCTCCACTCCTGGCTAAACATATAACGAGCTCCTTCAACCTTTCCTTATAGGACTTGACCTCCAGACCCCTCACCATCTTCACTGCGTTCCTCTGGACATGTTCCAGCTTGTCTACATCCTTCTTAAATTATGGTGTCCCAAACTGAACTCAATATTTTAAGTGAATTGAACACAATATTTTAGGTGAGGTCTAACCAGAACAGAGTAAAGCAATGCCATCACTTCATGCGATCTGGACACTATACTTCTGTTGATACAGCCCAAAATCACATTTGCCTTTTTAGCTAGCACATCACACTGCTGACTCATGTTTAGTGTATGGTCTACTGAGACCCCTAGATCTACTATGGTCCACTAAAATCCCTAGATCCTTTTTGCACATACTACTGCCAAGACAAGTCTCCCCCATCCTATAATTATGCATTTGATTTTTCCTACCTAAATGCAGAACTTTACATTTATCTCTGTTGAAATTCATTTTATTTATTTTAACCCAATTTTCCAGCCTGTTAAGATCATCCTTTATCTTGACTCTTTCTTCTACTGTATTTGCTACACCTCCCAATTTAGTATCATTTGCAAATTTAATAAGCATTCCCTCTATTCCTTCATCCAAATCATTTATACAAATGTTGAACAAAACAGGTCCCAGGACCGATCCCTGAGGAACTCCACTTGTCGCTCTTCTCCAAGAGGAGGAACATAAGCAAAGAACTCATTTTTTGTTGTTTTTAGCATCTCTTGTTAGCCTAAACTCATACTGAGCTTTAGGTTTTCTATCACGCTCTCTACAAGCACTGGTTATTTGTTTATATTCATCCTTGGTTATAAGGCCCTCCTATTCCTTACATGAGTCTTTTTTATTTCTCAAATCTTTAGAAAGCTGTTTATGGAGCCACCTCCGCTTCTTTAGGCTCCTCCCATTTTCTTTGTCATAGGAATTGTGATTTTCCCTTCAATATTTTGCTTTTAAGAAATTCCCACCCCTCTTGAATGCCCTTCTCGTTAAGTATTTCTGACCATGGGATTCTACCCAGCATAACTTTAAGTTTGTTAAAAATTACTTTCCTTAAGTCCAACCTATATGTCTGACAACGTACAGTTTTTCCCTTTCCCAAGACTGTAAATTCCAAAATCACATAGTCACTACTACCCAGGGTGCCCACCATTTTCACATCATCAGCCAGTTCTTCCCTGTTGATGAGAATCAAGTTCAAGAAAGCAGATCCCCTTGTTTCCCTCTCCACTTTCTGGAAAATTTAGTTGTCAGCAAAACAAGTGAGGAATTTATTTGACCTTTTGTTTTCATCAGAGTTAGACTTCCAACAGAAATCTCCAATGACCCCTGTGTCTCATCTGTTTAAGAACTTTGTAATTTGTTCAAGCCCTCTGCCTGGCTTGGTGGTCTATAGCAGACCCCCATCAAAATATGAATATTATTTCTTGCTCCTTTTATTTTTACCCAGAGACTCTCAACTGAACTTCCATGTTCAGTTTATTCTCACATAACCATGAGAGGCATGTTTATTCTCTCATAACAATGTTTATTGTTTCATAGCATGTTTATTCCCTCATAACAATGAAATTCAGTGTGTGTGATGATCAGAATGTCAGACCAGGCCCTGGGAGAGCCAATTTCAAATCCCAGTTCATTCATTCATTCATTCATTCAATTTTTATACTCTTCAATTAAGATCTTGAAGCATGGGTGACCTTGGGCTAGTTACTCTGCCGCAGCCTAACCTACTTCACAGGGTTAGTGTGAGGAAAAATGAAAGAATGTTAGGGTTACATACTTTATAATTAAAGAAGAGATCACTATGCTGTGGATTCCACTGACTAAATATGTGTACTATATCCATAGCCTAGGCAAGCCTGGTCTTGTCAGATCACAGAAGTTAAGCAGGGTTGGCCTTGGTTAGTAATTGGATGGGAGACCTACGAAGAAGACAAGAGTTGCAGAGGCATGCAATGGCAAACCACCTCTGTTAGTGTTTTGCCATGAAGACTCCACCAGGGGTAGCATAAATTAGCTATGATTCGACAGCACCACCACCACCACTATATCCATGACTAAATTCTCTGAAGTAAAAAGTCCTACATGCAGATATCTAGGTGTCACAGGAGAAGGGTTCTAGATAGACATTCTCCCTGACATGGTGGTGTTCTGAGTAGAAGTGTATATATTGAACCATACACACACACACTCCTTTATCTACAGCTCACACACAGACTCAGTACCTCATCAGCTCATTTGTGAGAACGAGGCCCAAGGAACAGCTTACAACTGATATAAAGACAGGTAGACTTTTTTCTCTTAATAGCAGTCAAACAGTGAAGCAAATTATACTTTTTCAGGGTGGTTTTCAAAGTCTTTCATAGCTCAGCTCTAAAAATTGTAAGGGCATCTGTAATCAAAGCCCTGGTAAGAAGTAGCTTTATAAAAACAAGAGGAGAGAAAAGAAAATGCTCACTACTAGACATGAGGATCACCCTAGCGGAATGATTGGCATTCTCAGATTGAACAGCACTGATTGATTACTTGTTGGGGAGGAAGTGGGAATGTAAAGTCATCCCCACCCCCTCCAAGCAATGAGATGCAAGGTTTCTTCCTTTCATGCTCTGGAAGCCTGTCACTGTATTCAAATGTCTATCTTTTCCTCTCTCCATCACCCAAAGGTGGGAGGGTGGGGCAGTATTGGTCAGAGCCAAAAGGTAGGAATGAGCCATAAATGATATCAGCTATCCCCATCAGTCTTGCTCTTGCTGGCCAGTGGAAAGCATGCAGGAGAAAACATCAATTAAAGAACTTTTGAAAGGTCATCTCCACCTCCATGGCATTTTTGAGAGGTTGCTCTATACCCGCTTATTCCATCTTGCAGTGCAGGATTAGCCAGTTGCTTTGAAGCTAAATAGAAATTTCCACCGTTAATTCATTTTGGCCTGGGGTCACTGTTTATGCCCCCCCCCCATTGTGAGGTTTAAGTTTGCCAATTTTTAAATTGGCCCCTCTAGCTATTCCTTTAATATTAATTTGATCAACAGAAAATAGCAGGTAATGCTATTTACCTCCATGCTGTGTAAAGTTTCAGCTGCTCATTTCCACACATTAAACCTCTTTTAAAAGGATGAGACTTTTTTTTTCCTGGGCAATTTAAAACTGTAGGTTTATAGAGGATGGAACTGACAGACATTCTAACCACAAATTTAAATACAGCACAACTCTCAAAGACACTGTGAGTAACAACAAGTGAAGGTAGTAGCTGATTGTGATGCCCAATCCAGAAGGTGAAAGGGGCTTCCTTAAGACAGCCTTTCTGGGTGGCCAGATCCTATGAGAACAAGGAAGCAATGGTGCCACCTTGGGGCCTGGCTGTCTCACCTACCCTGAGCTAACAGGATTGGAGTCTGTATGTGTGCTGGAAGGTGATGTAATACATGGCTATGAGGAGCCAGGAGCAGTGGGCTTGCTCATAACGAGGGTCATAAATGAAGTCTCAGCTGCTCTGTATAAATTAGGTCATCTCCATACTGTGGGAGGGGAGTTTAGTTGGGTCAACAGAGTTTTCCTATTGCATATTCGATGTGTCAATACAGTAATTGACCAATATTTAGGTCCAGTAACACCTTAAAGTAACACCATCTAGATTTCCAGAGTATGAGCTTTCAAGAGTCAGAGCTCTCTTCAACAAATGCAGAGAAGTTAGCCGTGTTAGTCTGTGGTAGCAAAATCAAAAAGAGTCCAGTAGCACCTTTAAGACTAACCAATTTTATTTTAGCATAAGCTTTCGAGAATCAAGTTCTCTTCGTCAGATGCCTGATACAGAGACTGGTCAAACACAGAAGAGCAGAGGGAAGAGGCAATTAGGAGGGGAGGGGGAGGGAGCAATCAAAACATTCCTTTGCTAGTATATGTAAACATCTCCTTTTGGTGTGTGTATCAGTTGGCTTCAAAGGAGTTTGCCCTGTTAGTTTGTAGACTATGAATGGTTATCACATTACCACAGGTAACAGATTTCCTTTACAGAGGTGGGGTCTGGGGGAGCTCAGTGGTACCTGGCGTGGGCTTTCGGGAACCACAGATCTCTTTGTCAGATGCATCTGGCAGGGAGAGCTGTGGTTATCGAAGGCCCATACTGCATTGGAATTGGATGGTCTAGCTGTTTGGCTTCTACAAACTAACAGGGCAAACTCCTTTGAAGCCAACTGATACACACACCAAAAGGAGATGTTTACATATACTAGCAAAGGAATGTTTTGATTGCTCCCTCCCCCTCCCCTCCTAATTGCCTCTTCCCTCTGCTCTTCTGTGTTTGACCAGTCTCTGTATCAGGCATCTGAAGAAGAGAACTTGATTCTCGAAAGCTTATGCTAAAATAAAATTGGTTAGTCTTAAAGGTGCTACTGGACTCTTTTTGATTTTGCTTCAACAAATGATATCTGACAATGATACTAGGGGAATGGAATTCAGTATTTTGAGCAGAATATATACCCCAAAATATATATTTGGTATTATCTGAATATATCCAGATATATCCGGATTATTCGGGTACACCCAGATAAATTGGATATATTCAGGAATATCCAGGAATATTATTTTAAAGGTTGCAGCAACTTGTTTCTTCCTTTTGCAGGCTTCCCAGGCAACAGGAGAATGGGGGAGGGAGGCAGCATTACTGTGTCAGTCTTTGACAGTGTTGCTTGCTTGCCATATGCCATTGCCAGGTCTGGCTGCTGCCTTGATATTACTGGCTTGCTAGGTCGGGTGCTGGAATTCTCGGATTTGATATTGGTTTTGTTGTTCTTGCATTGGTCCTATGTTCTGCCTGGCATCTTTGAGTGACACTGATTCTGTTAGGCTTGTAACAGTGACCCCTGCTTCAGTTTGGTTCTGCTAGGATTCTCTGGTTTGACATTGTTTCTAATGGAATTCTCTGGTTTTATGTTGGTATTGTTGGGCTTTGTTGGTTCTGTTTGTATTGCGAGGCTTTTTGTCATTGGTTGCTGTTGCGTGTTTGGCTAAGGTCTGTTGAGTCCTGGAGAAAGCCTTGTTTTTTCGCCCATAGGAAACAGTGAAGAGTGGCTGGGGGCAGCTTTTTCACAGGCCTGTAAAATTAGACCCTTTCACTCAATACTCTTTAAACTTGTGGACTTTAGTGGACAGATGTGACGAGATTTCCTGCAATTTTGGTGTCGTTTGCTTGAAAATGGCCCCTCCAGTTCCCCAGAAAAATTTCCTCATAGGGAATAATGGAGCCGAATATATTCGGAATTCAGAATAAAATCTGGATCCAAATACTATACCGGTATTTTGGACCTGAATATTGGGAATTCTGAATATCCAAATACAAATAATACTAATTTTTTTAGGGCACACCCCAGTTGACACCAACAATCTGAAAGCACTAGGGAGGTATAACCCTGTAACAACTATTTATATACGTGGTTCCTAATCCAGCTAAGGATACATGAACAGAATCCTGCTTTGGTGGGGATGTTTGCCAGTGGCTGGAGTGGGGCAACAGTGCAGCACTCCTAATACATACTGCCTACATAAAGAGATCAATAGCTTAATTTTTTCTAAATCCTTGCTGTGCCTCAACATAATAAGCTCTTACTGTTTCATTAACTGAAGCTCAATAATGATTTATTCCATCTGTTATTTATAACAAAAAAATAATTGCCTTAATAAATAAAATAAAAGTCTGTAATAAAATGCAAACCAGTTCCTGGAGAACTGTTTGCTATTGTTCCAAACTGTATGGGTGCCTGGAGGTGCCTTTTGGGTGTTTTGTCTCTACTGTTTTGTTTCTACTCCACATGCTTGTTGCCTCTGGTCTCATTATTTATGCCAGTGCTGACTGGTAAGTGGCAAAGAAACACTTGTCACTACAAATTGTGCCTAGTGGGGAGTCCAGCCAAAGGCTGTCATTGACCTAATGAGGTGTGCCCAGTGATGAAATGTGGCTCCAGTTCTGTCCCCTAGATGGCAACCACTTTATAGGAGTGATCATTCTTGAATGACAGAAAAGGAAACAAAAGCAGCCTGTATAATCACTAAGCAGCCTTCATAGAACAGCTGCTGGGAATGAAAACTGCAGGAGAAGCATGCACCAGTCAAACCCACATGCTAGGATTCCTTAAGCATCTTCTTCCAGTAGAATGTGGCCTCTGTACTTAGTACTGCGCAAATTGCAGAAACATGATAAGCTTTAGACTGGCAAGATTGTCACCAATTCTAGTCTGGAAAGAACAAGACAAATATGTTGCATTTCAATAAACAATGTTGATTTTACAGAATGGATTTTAGTGTAGTCCACAAAATATACACTACAATAACAGTGTAATTCTAAACAGACTTACACCTTACTAAGACCATTGACTTAGACAGACTTTGGCCAATTCCACATGTCCTTAAAGGGATGGCACATAGACGGAATGCTGGCAACATCTCTGTTTGCAAAACAAATGCAGGCCATTTGGCTTCCTTTTTTCGGCACCTTTTATGGGACTGCAGAAAGCGTGTTCCCAAAAAAGTTACCAAAAATGGAAGCCAAACTGCCCACAACTGTTTTGCAAACAGATGTCTGGATTCATGAGGAAAAGCTGCCAGCATTCAGTGAGTGGGCCATCCCTTTAAAGATGCATGGAAATCACTTTAGAAATCTCATCAATTTGGCATTGGGATAACAAGGCCTCTATGCTCCACAGTAACTGACTCACCATTGTGTGAGACAGGAAGCTGGACTAGATTGACCACTGGTGTGATCCAGCAGGGCTCTTCTTATGTTCTCTTCTTAAATCTGTTAAGGTCTCTTGTCTTTTGTGATAAATGTGGAAACACTATTCCAAGTCAAATTCCAATGTGCAGTAAAATATCATGCCCCAAGATCTGTGTTTGTCGCAGCAGAAATCCATAAATGTATTTTTATTTGATTCGATTAATTTATAGCCGGCCTTTCTTGCTGAAGACAGATTAAAAAATAGGGGGAGGGGACTAAGACAGCATAAGACATTGAATGAACAATGTAGCGGAGTTAGGATTACTGATTTAGAAAACCATGCAGATGAACAAACATAAAAAAGAAAAGCATCCAGATTCAGAATTTATTTCCATCTTACATCTATAATTACTAATTACTAATGTCATTGGTATTTGTGGGGTGATTTTTCTATCCCACGCACCTATCAGTCTACAGGACTGCCAGGAGCCACCATGGGCCCCCAGACAAAGATTCCACCTAGGCCCCCATATTACCCTGATCCAAACCAATATCATAACATAACAAATCACTTGGCTTACTGTTGCCATCAATCTATAATAAAAAGTATGTTTGTGTCTGCTCGTATGTAGCAGGCAGAACTCAACAGAAAATAAAACTAGGTGTTTGAAAATTCGCCACCAACCTCATGATGATGGTGGCAGTTGCAGTGGCAAAAATGAAGACATTCAGAACATTCTAGACGATGTTATGTCCACTGTAGGTTTTATCTCCAAGTTATCTTCATGAATAGAGTTTTAAGTAACTTGTTATGTGTCTAATACTCAAATTCTCAATCTGCCATGGAAGGTTGCAGGGTGACCTGGAGCTGTCACACACTCTCAGCCAGACCTACCTCATAGGTTTGTTGTGAGGATTAAATGGAGGACAAGAGAAAAATGGAAGCAGCTTTGAGGAGAAAGGAAGGGTATAACATTTGTTACAAATGTATTTTTTTCATACAGTTCACCAAAAAAGGATGATTGCTTTTGCTGTTGCCTCATTAGGTATTGCTGCAACTCTTTTGGCAAGAAGTAACAAGAATATGCTAACAAATATGAAAGGCAAAACAATAGCCTACAGATGGGAACCACTCAATCAACATTCCAGTTCCAAAAAAAGGAAATATCAAAGATTGTAGCAACTATCTGACCATTGCATTGATTTCCCATGCAAACAAAGTGATGTTCAAAATTTATTAAAAAGACTCTTATCATATATGGAATGAGAAATGCCAAATGTTATAGCTGGATTCGGGAAACAAAGAGGCACTAGAGATCATAAAACAAATGTATGTTGAATACTGGAGCATATCAGAGAATTTCAAAAGTCAGATTGTGTTTTATAGATTACAGTAAAGCCTTCCATTGTGTGGATCAGGAAAAGCTATTGAAGGTTTTGAAAGAAATAAGTGTGCCGCAATATTTAATTGTTTTGATAAGCAACCTTTACTCTGGACAAGAGGCTACTGTTAGGATAGAATGGTTTCTAATTGACAAAGGTGTCAGACATGGATGTATTTTATCATCCTATCTAAATGCAGAACATATAAGGAGAGCAGGATTAAATTTAGATGAAGGTGGAGTGAAAAATTGGTGGAAGGAACGTTAACAATTTGAGATATGCAAGATAGCACTACATGACTGACAGAAAATAGTGAAGACTTGAAAGGATTACTGATGAAGTTTAAAGGAGAAAGTGCCAAAGCAGGATTAAGCAGAACATCAAGAAGACAAAAGTAAGACACAGAATTATCCAATGTTAAGATTGACAATGAAGATATTGAAATTGTTACAGATTTTCTATTCCTTTGTTCAATCATCAACCAAACAGGAGACTAGCCAAGTAAATGAAAGGATATTGAGACTTGGAAGGCCAGCCATGAAGGAACTAGAAAAGATCCTTTAGAACAAGGATTTGTCACTGGAGACAAAATCAAGATAATTCACACTATGGTATTCCCCATTACTATGTATGGATATGGGCAGTAAAGAAAGGTGACAGGAAGAAAATTTATTCTTTTGCAATGTGGTGCTAGTAGAGGGTTTTACGGATGCCATGGATGGCCAAAAATACAAATAAGTGGGTTCTAGATCAAATCAAGCCTGAATTCTCCCTAGGAGCTAAAATGACAAAACTGAGGCTATCATACTTTGTCACATCATGAGAGGACAAGACTCACTGAAAAAGACAATAATACTAGGAAAGTTGAAGGAAGTAGGAATAGAAGACTTCCAAAAAGATGCCTTGACTCAATAAAGGAAGCTATGATCTTCAGTTTGCAAGACATGAGCAGGACTGTTAATGATAGGACGTTTGGGAGGTCTTTCATTCATAGGGTTGCAAAAGTCAGAAGCAACTTGACAGTACTTGACAGCACATAACACAGAACTATTCATTCAATATTCTAACTACTTTAAAAATCGTGAATGCAATGATCAGGGATGGGCCCCTCAGAAGTCTTCATAATTAAAAGAAGCATGAGGAGCTTTCCTCACCTCTTTTCAGCCAAGCTGATTCTACCAAAAATGCCCTCTCATCATCTATGCAATTTGAACAGCCTGTGCCTTGCAATATTTCTGTCAAAAGCCATGTGTCTAATTTTGTAATTTTAAATTTACACACACTTATGTTTGTCTACCAACATAGAATATACTTCTTACACCCAATGAAGTGGGCTTTAGTTCATAAAACTTCATGTCACAATAAATCATTAGTATCTAGATTAGTAAGAAACTGATTTCTGTTTACCTTTGTGCCTTTACCTAGTAAAAAAACAGGGACAAAATGGGTTATGTAGTAATGCTGGAGAAGAAATACTGAGATCATAGTGACTGGTTTTGCTGACATATTTTTAAAAAGTACAACATCTGTCATTTAACATGAACTTTAACCAGAGATTTTTTTTCTAGGGGAAAGAGGTGGGGGAACTCTCACCCAGGGCAACTCCTGGGAGGAGGTGGTGCACCTCTGAATACATGCATGTGATTGAATTGGGCCCAAAATGGCCCAAATGGGCCCAGTACAGCCAGGATCGGCCACTTCCAGGTGGGGGAGTGGTCCTCTGCCTGACAGAGGCCCGATCCCGACCATTTTGGGCCTGTTCCTGGCTGTTTTGGCATCACTTTGGGCCCATTTAGGGACCCAAATGGCCAGGATCGGGGTCGATCCTGCCCAGTACTGGCCTGATCCTGACTGTTTCAGCCCTTATCCAGGCCATTTTGGGCACTAAATGGGCCCCAAATGGCCAAAATGGCCCAGATCAGGGCTGAAATGGCCTGGATTGGGCCGCTACCAGGCAGGAGAACCCTCCCCTGCCTGGCACTGGCCTGATCCTGGCCGTTTCAGCCTTGATCTGGGCTGTTTCGGCCCCAATCCTGGCAGTTTGGGGCCCTAAATGGGCCAAAAATGGCCAAAATGGAGCTGACACAGCACAGATCGGCCCCTGAATAGGCCCCTGAATTTTAAAGAGGTACTGGAATGCCATTCCAGGACGTTCCAGCTCAAAAAAAAGCCCTGTCTTTAACACCTGCAGTAGCAAAGCAGCAATTACAAAAGGATATTAGCTGTTTCACCAATAAAATAATAATAACAACCAACTGCTTGAAGATCAATATATTATATAAAATATACATGACCTAGTACACAATAAACACTGAGATTAAGTTTAAGACAACATGGAATGAATTAATTAGAATTCTGCCCCAGAACAGCATGAAATAAAGTCAGGGAAATACATCTATGTAGTTATTCCTTTGCCCATAAATTTTATATTGCCAAGTCAAGAATATATAAAGTTCATGATGGGGTACGTAATTTATGGATGGGGTGCTGTTTGTGAAATTTTCATATCACAGAGGAAGGCCTTTGAGTTAAAACACATCTGGTTTTTTTGGGTTCTGTACAGATGGCAATGAAATGTACTATTTATATCTGTATATTAGTGATTTTATTATGTATATATACAAGGTTTTAGCACTTATATGTAGAATGATATTGAGGATTTTCTTAAAATATAACTTGTATTTCTAATTGATTTAAATTTTATACTGATATTTCTAATTCATATTGTTAGTTATGTAGTTCTAATTCATATAGTTAGTTCATATAATAAGTTATTTATTTTGTTCCGACCTCCTTGGCTACCATAGGGTCAGGCCAGGCCAGCATTTCTATGGGCTATGAGAAAATTGGCATGACTGGACAGAACTTAAGGCTCTTCCTACTGTATGATGCCATATGCCTGTGAGAGCCTCTTCCCTCCCCACCTTCCCTCCTTTTGCCCAGAAAACCTGCAAAAAGCAAAGAACAAAAAAGAACAAAAAGACAAACCTGCTACCTTATAAATGCCTGTGCCTGTTATCCCCAGATATTTCCAAATATTTCTGGGAATATTTGGGATAAGAATACCAGTATTTCCAAGAATCGTGGATATTGACCTGGATCTTGAATATACAAAAAAAATACTGATTTTTTTCCAGGTATATTTTCAGATTAGATCTATATATGAGCCCACACCCCTAGTGTTACATGAAGAAAGTCTCAACAACTGGGAAGTAATGCATTTTGTCTTTTTGCTTCTAATAAGTATACACTAGCTACAAGAGGCTCCTTCACCCAAGAACAAACCAATCAAGTAGAAACCTACATGTGAAGGAATAAATGGGAATAATCGTATGTACTCAAAGTATCAAAATGCAGATAATTGCATATATGTATCAGTAGACAATCAACGTAAGGCCATATACAAACCAAATTACACAATTCAAATTCCCATGGCAACGGTCAAGATCAGTACACATCATATTCATATAACAATCAATAAGTCATATACAGACAGTGCTCACTCTCTCCACCAGTAAATATTTTATGAAGGTTGATATTCCATGTCAAATGGGAGGAAACACCTCACTGTAGAGCAGACTCTGCAGAGCAGAGTCACCTGGGCTCAGGAGCACATGGTCTGCAGCTGCTAGAGGAGGTAAGGGCTTTTTGCCTTTCTTGGCTGTGGTGAGTTAAGCTGAGAAGCTAAGGGTGGTCCTCTCTAGCTTTGGGGCTTTTTGTGTGTAGTTTTGTGTTGATTTGAGTGTAGTTTTGAGGCTGAGTGTGTTTGGGCTTGATTGTGTTTGAGGGTGAGTGTGTTTGTAAGGCTGCTGGGGGTTGCTGGAGTACAAGCCACACACCCCCTTTGTGCTCACCTCCTGTGCTTAGCAGGAAGTGACCTTTTGCATTGAAAAGGCAACTGCTGGGCAGGGGCGCGAGCCTTTGGCGCGAGCCGAAGGGCGAGAGCTAAAGGGCTCTTGGCCTGTGGCTCTTAGCCGGGGAATCATAGCCGTTTTCTTTCCTCTTAGTGTGTTATTCCTAAAACAGAATAATGAAGTCAGAATGCCAGCAGGGGGTTGGGGGCTTTCCAGTGTATTGCACTGAGTGTCACATGTATGACTATCTGCCTTCTGGTCAGAAGTCCTGGATGTGTGCTCGCTGCAAGGAGCTCCTGGTTCTCAGGGAACGAGTACGTACCCTTGAGGCCAAGGTGGCTGACCTGGAGAAGCGGAGACAGTTAGATAGGCACGAGGACAAGATTCTCAGGGACAGGATAGATGTGTCCCACTCTAAAAATGGCAGCGTTCTTGTTGTCAAGGAGAATGAGGATCTTGTGGAATCAGGGCACCGTACTGAGGATAAGGGGAACATGCCCTCAGAAGGGACCTCTTCTTCAGTTGGTGAGCAGGTTTCCTTTCGCATCAAGGAACCATCCCTGGGTGGGGCGGGAGGGAGGCTCTTGGTAGTTGGTGATTCGATCCTTAGACAAGTAGATAGCTGGGTGGCACAACCGCGTTCTGACCGTATGGTGACTTGCCTGCCTGGTGCGAAGGTAGCGGACATTACGCGTGTTATAGATAGGCTGGTAGATAGTGCTGGGGAAGAGTCAATGGTCGTGGTCCATGTTGGAACCAACGATGTTGGGAAATGCAGTCGTGAGGTCTTGGAACAAAAATTTAGGCTGTTAGGCAAGAGACTCAAGGCCAGGACCTCCAAGGTAGCCTTCTCAGAAGTGCTACCTGTTCCACGCGCAGGGCCAGAGAGACAAACGCAGATCAGGAGTCTCAATGCGTGGATGAGACGATGGTGTAGGGAGGAAGGGTTCAAGTTTGTTAGGCACTGGGATTCTTTTTGGGACAAGCGGGAGCTGTACAAGAGAGACGGTCTCCACTTGTCCCGAGAAGGAACCCGGCTGCTGGCACTTAAAATCAAAAAGTTGGCAGAGCAGTTTTTAAACTAAATGCTAGGCGAAAGCCGACAAGAGATAAAGTGTCTCTGGTTCAGGATGGTTCATCTCAGAGAGATGAAGGACTAGGTATAACACTTCTACAGGGAGATAGATTAGAGTTGTCAACTGAGATGGAGACAAACAGTGCAGATGACCTAACTACGTCTCGAGGCAAAGTGTGCCGGGGAAGTTACAGGTGTTTATATACAAATGCTAGAAGTGTCCGAGGTAAAATTGGGGAGCTGGAATGTTTAGTGTTGGGCGAATCCATAGACATTGTGGGCATATCAGAAACTTGGTGGGATGAGGAAAATCAGTGGGACACGGTGATTCCTGGATATAAATTATATCGGAAGGATAGGGAGGGAAGGGTTGGTGGTGGGGTGGCTCTATATGTCAGAGAAGGTATACATTCCAGTAAGATTGAGAAGGTAACTGAATTAGATTCGCTTCTGGAAATGCTATGGGTTGAAATTACGGGCCCAAATGGAAACTTAACTGTGGGAGTTTGTTATCGCCCTCCAGATCAGAAAATAGAGGAGGATTATAAAATGATGACAGGATTAAAGATGGCTGCTAAACAAAAAAACTGTGTTGTAATGGGTGATTTTAACTACCCACACATTGACTGGGCCAATGGGTGTTCGAATCGGGGGAGAGAAAGTGAGTTTCTAGACTGTCTCAATGACTGTGCTATGGAACAGATGGTTACAGAACCTACTAGGGGAGAGGTGATCCTGGATTTGGTCCTCAGTAATGCTGAAGACCTGGTGAGAGATGTAAATGTGATTGCACCACTTGGGAACAGTGACCATAATGTTATTGAGTACAACATATGTATAAATAGGAAATTGCCAAATAAGACCAACACAGCCATGTTTAACTTCAAAAGGGGTAACTTTTCTGAGATGAGGGGGTACGTGAAGAAGAAACTGAAAGGGAAAGTAAAAAAGGTCAAAACACTTGGGGAATCTTGGAGACTATTTAAAACTACAATCCTGGAAGCTCAAATTAAATATATACCGCTGGTTAGGAAAGGCACAAATAGGTTTAGGAAAAGGCCAGCATGGTTAACAAGCAATGTAATAGAAGCTGTAAAAGGTAAAAAGGATTCTTTTAGGCAGTGGAAAACTAGTCGGAGTGAGGTTGATAAAAAGGAGCATAAGCTGTGGCAAAAAAAGTGCAAGTCTGTGATCAGACAGGCAAAAAGGGAATATGAGGAGCATATTGCAAAGAACATAAAAACAATAAACAATTCTTTAAATATATTAGAAGTAGGAAACCAGCTAGGGAGGCAGTGGGGCCCTTGGATGACCAAGGCGTAAAAGGATTACTAAAGGGTGATAGGGAAATGGCCGAGAAGCTGAAGGCGTTCTTTGCTTCTGTCTTCACTGTGGAAGATAAGAAGTGCATGCCCACTCCGGAAGCACTGACTTTGGGAGGGGTTTTGAAAGACCTGAGTCACATTGAGGTGACGAGAGAGGAGGTTATGCGACTGCTAGATAATTTAAAAACTGATAAATCACCGGGCCCAGATGGCATACATCCAAGAGTTCTGAAAGAACTCAAGTGTGAACTTGTAGATCTCCTCACAAAAATATGTAATCTGTCATTAAACTCTGCATCTGTTCCTGAGGACTGGAAGGTAGCTAATGTTGTCCCCATCTTTAAAAAAGGTTCCAGGGGAGATCCGGGAAATTACAGGCCAGTCAGCCTGACGTCAATACCGGGTAAGTTGGTGGAAACTGTTATCAAAAATAAAATTAGTGGGCACATTGATGACCAAAAGCTGATGAGGAAAACTCAGCATGGGTTCTGTAAGGGAAGATCTTGTCTCACCAATCTGTTAGAGTTCTTTGAGGGAGTGAACAAACAAGTGGACAAGGGAGACCCGATAGATATTGTTTATCTTGACTTCCAGAAAGCTTTTGACAAAGTTCCTCATCAAAGGCTCCTAAGTAAGCTCAGTAGCTATGGGATAAAGGGCCAAGTCCTCTTGTGGATCGAAAACTGGCTAATTAATAGGAAACAGAGAGTGAGTATAAACGGGCACTTCTCACAGTGGAGGGTGGTGAGCAGTGGGGTGCCACAGGGGTCGGTATTGGGTCCAATGCTTTTTAACTTGTTTATTAATGATTTGGAATTGGGATTAAGCAGTGAAGTGGCTAAATTTGCAGATGACACGAAATTGTTCAGGGTGGTGAAAGCCAGAGAGGATTGTGAGGCACTCCAAAGGGATCTGTCGAGGCTAGAAGAGTGGGCATCCATGTGGCAAATGAGGTTCAATGTAGCCAAGTGCAAAGTAATGCACATTGGAACCAAAAATCCAAAATATAAATACAAGTTGATGGGGTTTGAACTGGCGGAGACTGACCAAGAGAGAGATCTTGGAGTCAGGATAGATAACTCACTAAAAACGTCAGCACAGTGTGCGACTGCCATAAAAAAAGCTAATGCTATGCTAGGGGTTATTAGGAAAGGGATTGAAAACAAATCAGCCAGTATCATAATGCCTCTGTATAAATCGATGGTGAGGCCTCATTTGGAGTACTGTGTACATTTCTGGTCGCCACACCTTAAAAAAGATATCATAGCACTGGAAAAAGTACAGAGAAGGGCAACTAAAATGATTAAAGGGTTGGAACACTTTCCCTATGAGGAAAGATTGAGGCGCTTGGGGCTCTTTAGCCTGGAGAAAAGACGACTGAGGGGAGACATGATAGAGGTTTACAAGATAATGCACGGGTTAGAGAAGGTAGAGAAAGATGTGTTTTTCTCCCTTTCTCACAATACAAGAACTCGTGGGCACTCTATGAAATTATTGAGCAGTCGGGTTAGAACAGATAGAAGAAAATACTACTTTACACAAAGGGTGATAAACACATGGAATTCGTTGCCACAGGAGGTGGTGGCAGCTACAAGCATTGCCAGCTTCAAGAGGGGACTGGACAAATATATGGAGCAGAGGTCCATCAGTGGCTATTAGCCACAGGAGATAGATGGTATTCTCTTTGTGGGGAGGTGGTGCTCTGTTGTCTTGGTGCTGGAAGGAAGGCAGTGGGAGGGCTTCTGGTGTCCTGGCCTCACTGACAGTCCTTTAGATGGCACTGGATTTCTAGCCACTGTGTGTGACAGAATGTTGGACTGGATGGGCCACTGGCCTGATCCAACATGGCTTTGCTTATGTTCTTATGTTCTTATGTATAAAGTCAAAAGAGAGAACGTCCACTGTTAAGTCTCCCAGATAAGTATTTGAATCTCCAAAGTAAGTATCACAGGAAAGTGTTCCAAGAAGTACTTAATTAACGATGTTTATCTTATAATTTCTTTAGAGTGAAAGATGCAGAAAACACATCGGATGCCCCCACGGCATCCTTTGGCCAACACTCAGGGCCGGCGTCTGTATCCTGTTGTTTCGTCCTATGACCTCCTCTGGGGCAAAACGATTCCAGTTGAAATGCTGTGTATTTTAAACTACAGTCTCAAAGCAGTTCATTCATAGAGTCAACCGCAACAGCTGAGGTGTGAACAAGGTCAAATTAACTGCATTTTGATACTTTGAGTACATACGATTATTCCCATTTATTCCTTCACGTGTAGGTTTCTACTCAATTGGTTTGTTCTTGCTTCTAATACCATCCATTACCAGTATAGGGCCTGGATGAAATCTCATCAGTATTAATTAATGAATCTTTCTTTTCTTTCTTTGAATTTCAGTGAATCATGGTCTGTGATAGATTAACATTACCACGTCATTTAGTAAAAAGTGCTTCCAATGTTGCTTGTGATTTTAAGACTAATGTCTGATGTGCACAAAACTGAACAATGATCCGGATAGGACTGGTAGGAAGGGTTCGTTTAAAGCATTCCATATACAATTCAAACTCAAAAAAATCTTCTTTCTTCTGTATCAGGTCAATTTTAATCCCATAGAGTATCTTTCTCAGTCACCAGGTCAAACTTAGTTGAAGTATAAATCATTCTAGCTTTCTTACTCAAAGGTATTTTTAAAGGAATCAGAAATATTTTCAGTATATTCTGGGAGAAAGTCTCTTCTAAGTAAAAACCCTTCTGCTTGCTTTTTCCTTTGGAACAATACACAAAACAATTTTGTTGGCTGCCTCTCAATCACTGTGTTAAGCTTTACATCCATAGTTGATCATTCATTTTACTTTTCCTCAGACCTTCTATTACCTGCATATACATATAGGTATCTACCCTAAGGCAAGGGAGCAAGAGTGTACAAGCCCCCTTCACCCACACACAGATCTCCACTGCCTTTCAGATACTACTGGGCAAGGATAATAGGAGAGGGTGGATCATTATATTCCTGTTTGAAGAGGCTGTAAGTAGACATGGGCACAAATGGGGAAAAAAAACCCTAACACGCTGTTCGTAGTTCATTGCTGTCAACGAACACGAACAGACAAGCAGTAACGAACGTGCCCAGTTAACAAATATGTTCATTGTTTGTTGTTCGTGGGGGCCAGAATGGCCCACGTTGGACTTAGAGAGACCATATTCACAGGGAGTGTTCAGCAGGCTCCCCTCCAGCCATCACTCAAGTTTGTCAAGATTGCAATATGGATTGTGGAGTTATACATTCCCAAATCCAATGCCCCCAGGAAACACCCATTCGATACAATTGGAGCCATCAGTTGACTTTGGCCCCATTTACAATGGAGGACTCAAAGGCGGGCTGCCTCCCCTCAAGGGAGCATGTGGTCCAGCCACTCACCAGCAGCACCCCCCATGTGCCCGCCCGCCTGTCAGGCCTCAGAGTACTGCACTGTACTTTCCTGCACAGACAGGGATGTGGGTGATGATGAGTGCGGCCGCTGGACCTGGTGGGCTTGGGGAGGAGGCGGCGGGCCATATTCCCTCTCGGTAGGGGACTGGCCGCTCATCAGCATCACCCCCCATGTGCCCACCCGCCTGACAGACCTCAGAGTACTGCACTGTACTTTCCTGCATAGACAGGGACATGGTGATGAGTGTGGCCGCCAGGCCTGGTGGACTTGGGGAGGTGGCAGCAGGCCACTGCCCCTCTAGGGGGCAGGGGGTCTGGCTGCTCACAGGGAGGCACCCCCAGGTGCCCACCCGACAGGCCTCAGAGTACTGCACTGCACTTTCCTGTGCAGACAGGGACATGGGTGATGAGTGTGGCTGCTGGGCCTGGTAGGCTCAGGTAGGTGGTAATGGGCCACCTCCCCTCTTGGGGGGGTCTGGCCACTTGCTGGCAGCACCCCCCATGTGCCCAACCGCCAGGCTTCAGAGTACTGCACTGCACTCTCCTGCGCAGACAGGGACATGGGTGATGAGTGCAGCCGCTGGGCCTGGTAGGCTCAGGGAGGTGGTGATGGGCTGTGTCCCCTCTTGGGGGGGGTCTTGTCAAGATAATAAAATAAACAATGAGATGAGGCAGCTAGCAGTGACTGATCTATGTCATTAGTAGTAACAAAGTGATGACAGGTAGCTATCATATGATACCAGCCAGGTGATATACTTCTCTGTAAATGTCAAGGGCACCTGGGCTGGCACAGTGAGTCAGCACTGTGTGGGGATAGGCTACTGAGTAATATATAATGATGCAGAGTCTTGTACTGAAAAGAGCTCCAGCTCTGCGGGTTGCTGGCAAAGCACTTTGTCAGCCAACGTAATATATCTGTAATGTATCCACTTGTAAATTGTATAATACACCATTTGTACTGAAGCTTGGTGTGTCATGTCTTCTCTTGAACCTGCCACTGACACCTGTGTAGCATAATCATACCGCAACAGGGTTATGGGCCCAGTTCCCACGTGGCTGCACTAGGCTGTGGAGGTTCTGAAGCGAGAGAAAGAAAGAGAGAGCCTGGAGCAGAAGGTGGATGTCCACTTCTGATGGTGAGAGCAGCCCAGAGTACGTATTGGACGGTGTTGCTGAGCTTCCAGTGACTGCTGAAGTGGGTGAGATGGTGCAGTCCACGGCAGTGCTGGTGGATAAGCTAACAGCAACAAATTACTCTATGTGGTCCTTCAAAATGGAGCATTATCTAAAGAACGAGTCGCTCTGGAGGTATGTAATTGACCCTCCAGTTGCTCCCACAGCTGCCGAGATAATTGCCGAGGAAAAAGTCCTTGCGCACATTGTGTTGAGCCTGGCTGATGACCAACTGCTGTATGTGCGGGGGAAGACGACGGCGAAGCAAGCGTGGGATGCTTTAATGGCTGTGTATGCAAGAGTGTCTGCTGGCTCCCTCATAGCCCTGATGAGGTGTCTGTATCGCCTGGTTATGAAGCAGGGAGACTCTATGCAAGGACATATAAATGCTTTGACTGAATGTTTTCAGCAGCTGGAATCAAGAGGAAAAGTCCTGGAGGAGCCGGACAAAGTGTATGCATTACTGAGTTCCTTATCTGAAGACTACAATGTTTTAATAACATCCCTTGAGTTCTTGGACACAGTCCAACTAACACTATTGCATGTGTGTGGACGTTTGCTGGAGGAGGAGCGGAGAGTTGGAGCTACTGGGAGCCGAGCCAAGTCTGAGCTGAGCGGTGGGGCCAGCCAAAGGGGCTCTGTGAGGGACGACAGCCGACTGCCAGAAGCAAGCAAGCCAACTGTTTCCCTTGTGAGAAAATGTTTCCACTGTGGGTCGGATGCACACCTGCGCTGCAGATGTCCAGAGCTGAGAAAGGAAGCGACAAGCACCTCAGCATCCAGGGAAAGGCGAGCAGGCGAGGCTCGTTACCACAGAGGAGGCTGGAAAGGGCCAGTATTTTATTTTGGATTCAGGAGCCACACAACATTTCAGCAAATCAGAGGCTTTACTGGATGAAACAAGGCAGTCCAGCCTGCAGCATGTATCCTTAGCAGACGGAAGTGCTGCAAATGTGTTATGTGAGGGAAAGCTACACTTCCCTGCTTTAGAGTTTGTTTTCACAGGTGTCCTTTGTGTTCCTGCATTGGAGAACAACTTACTAAGCATTAGTGCCTTAGCAAAGGCTGGGTTCTCAGTCACTTTTGCCAGAGATGAGTGTTCAATATCTAAGGGCGGCAAAGTGCTGATAAGAGGTTAGCTCCAAAACAGTGTGTATATGGTGAATAGTGCTGCAGCCAAGGCTGTAGTAGTCACAAATAAGAGTAACCATATGAATTGTATACATTTATTACATCGTCGTTTGGAGCATGCTAGTTTTAAGACAGTATTAGGCAAAACAGCAGGGAGAAACCCGGATAGTAATGGCTAGAAACAACAAGTCTGGGAATAAACCATTAGCCAGCAATTACATTGTATAATTTTCCTGTTTAAATAAGTGCAAAGTGCAAAAGTGCAAAAAGTGACTTAATAAATATACAATTCAATAAATACAATCAATCAAAATCCTTTTCCTATGTCCAAGTCATTATGGTAAATACTTATGTCCAGCAAAACTATGGTAAACGCCACAATGGGCTCAGTCGTAAATGTCCGGATGGTCACAAAGCTAAAGGAAGAGGTGACTCCAGTCCAATCCAAGTTGCAGAAATATCCAAAATGTGCCGACGGGATTATGCGAGCATATTATACAATTCCCGTTTCGTATGTATCACATTCTTCTGGGCACAATTAAAACTGGATGTACACCTTCAGCCTGAAGTTCTCACCATCTTCCCCTATTTGTGCTCTGTATGTTCCAGAGTCATCTTGAGTTAGATTCCTGATTTGTAAGTTCTTGCAGTCCCTTGAGACATTCAATCGCCTTGCAAATTTTGGGAGGATAACCTTGATGTGACAGGGCCAGCCTGCTTCCAGATCCAGAGAAGCAAAATGAACAGGATTATCTTGGACCAATCTAAGCCAAGTGATTGATGTGAATTGTTTCGAAGTCTTTAGATGGAAAGTTACAGATCCTCCCAGAGTTCCAATTGCTTCCTCAGCCTTTCCTTCTCTGAAGGATCCCTGTAGGCAGTTCACAACGGCATAGCAGGCAGGCAATGCTCTGCCCAGGTGCACTTTCCAGTAGCTTCTATACAAATACAGACGAGCAACATTAACAAGCAAGAAGACTTGTAGCCAAAATTGTAGCACAGTACAAGGTGGGATAGCTGCAAGGTAAGTTGTTGGGCTTGTATAGCTGCAGGATGATCTTCATGCAAGTGAGACTGCTCTACCTGCTGCCTAGGACACCTGGCTTGTTAATGTTGCTCGATGGGCAGCTTGACGGGGAGAGGAGGACAAAGAGTACCCCAACACCCACCGTGTTGGACTGCATAGACTGCTCCAGCAGAGGCTTGTCTGCCCCTCCTGTTTTGCCATGGAGGCTGTCACCAGGATCACTCACCTTCCTGCCTTCACGTAAAGGACGGGATGGCCAAGACAGGAGAGGTCGTTGGGAAGTGTCAGAGTGGTTCCAGAGAGGGTGAGGTTGAAAAAGGGACCAGGTACTTGTCTGGGAGAGGAGGACAGAGGCTTCCTTGCCGAATTGCACAGCAGGACCAGGATGGAGGACCCCAACATCCACCCTGAAGGTGTGCACAGACTGCTGCTGGAGAGGCTTGTCCGCTCCTCCTGTGTCAAACTGGAGGTTGCCGCCGACATCACTCACCTTCCTGCCTTTGCAGAAAGGAAGTGAGTCATGGGACTCATTCCCCCCATGCACAGAGGCAACAGCAGGTACCCATGGATAGGGGTGCACCATGCAGCACAACTGGATCAGCAAAAGCTTTTGAGCTGCCCTTTGTGCCCAAAAGCAGCAGCAGCAGCACAGCACCAACCTTCCTGCCTTCACAGAAAAGGTGGGAGGGACCCATTCCCCCTGCTCAGAGGGGACAGCAGGTGCTCATAGATAGGGAGCCACGTGCTGTATAACCATATGCACAACAGCTCTTGAGCTGCCCCTCATGCCCAAAAGCAGCAGCAGCACAGAACCCACCTTCCTGCCTTCACAGAAAGCATGGGAGGTACCCATTCCCCCCGATCGGGGGGACACCAGGAGCCCATAGACAGGGTGCCCTGTGCTGTACAACCCTAACAGCAGCAACAGCAGCAGAGCTGTGCCTTGTGGCCAAAAGCGGCGGCAGCTGACATTGCCACCGTCCTGCCTTCATGGAAAGGATGGGGTGGGCAGGACAGGAGAGGTTGTTGGGAGGCATCTGAGCAGTTCCGGAGAGGGAGAGCTTGAAAGAGGGACCATCAGGAAACATGTCAGGGAGACAGGGACAAAGGGTTACCACCAGCTGCATTGCGGAGCAGGACTGGGAAGACCCCTTCATTGGCGAGCCATGAGCCAAGAAACCCACTGAGTTGTGGGGTGGCAGCAGCAGATGACATGACACACCTTCCTGCCTTCGGAGAAAGGACATGATTCATGTCGCGGGACTCATTCCTGTCAGGCTCTGGATGACAGAATACAGCAGACAGACCCCTGGTTCATTATAGCAAGACACAGATTCTTGGTTAAATGACTTTTATTCAGGAATCAGTTCTTTCCATATTCAGGTCCAAAGGTCTACTTAGGAGTAAGTAGCTAAGTAGGGCTAGTAGAAGTTTGACAAGAATGGCAACATAGGAAACACACATCCCTTTTATACCCAACTTTCGTTCCCCCTCCCAATTCTCAAACAATTCGTTGTTGTTCTTTCTGTGTGAGAACATTGTGCATATTTGTGCTATCACGTAACAATGGGAGAAGACACATCATAGTCTGGAAGAAAGATTTGAAGTTGTAAATAGACAGCCACCTAGGAACATGTGAGAACCCACTAGAATACTGGCAACAGGAAATGGAATTATACCAGGCAATTAAGCATATAGTTATGGCAATTGAGCATATATTTGACAAAAGGAATATTGGCATGGATGAGTGGGTACAGTCAAACATGACAATTCCCCCCTGCTCAGCGTGGACAGAAGGCACCATAGATAGGGGCACCGTGCAGTACCATACAACCACCTGCGCAACAGCAGCAGCAGAGCTGTCCCTTGTGGTCAGAAGCGGCGGCAGCTGACATCACCCACCTAACTGCCTTTGCGGAAAGGATGGGATGGGCAGGACAGGAGAGGTCGAGAGGCATCTGAGCAGTTCTGGAGAGGGAGAGGTTGAAAGATGGAACATCCAGGACCTTGTTGGGGAGAGGAAGACAAAGGGTTGTTTGTCACAGCCGCATTGCAGAGCGGGAACGGGAAGGTCCAAAGGTGGTGGCAGTGCCATTGTACTCCCCCATGTCTAAAGGCAGCAGCAGCTGACATGACCCACCTTACTGCCTTCGTGGAAAGGATGTGAGTCGCGTTATGGGACACATTCCCCCCTGCTCAGCGTGGACAGAAGGCACCACGGGTAGGGGCACGATGTGGTGCCATACAACCACCTGCGTAACAGCAGCAGAGCTGTCCCTTGTGGCCAAAAACAGCAGCAGCTGACATCACCCACCTAACTGCCTTTGCAGGAAGGATGGGATGGGCAGGACAGGAGAGGTTGGGAGGCGTCGGAGCAGTTCCGGATAGGGAGAGGTTGAAAGAAGGAATGTCCAGGACCTTGTCAGGGAGAGGAGGACAAAGGGTTGTTTGTCACAGCGACATTGCAGAGCGGGAACAGGAAGGCCCAAAGGCAGCGGCAGTGCCATGGTAGTCATCTGTGTCCAAAGGCAGCAGCAGCTGACATGATCCACCTTCCTGCCTTCACGGACAGGACAGGATGGGCAGGACAGGAGAGATCATAGGGAAGGGTCATTCCAGTTCCATCCACAGAGGGCAAGCATGAAAGAGGAACCATCCAGGAACTTGTCAGGGAGAGGACGCAATGGGCAGGACAAGTTGTGGGGAAGGGTCGTATTGGTGCTGTCCAGAGAGGGAGAGGTTGAAAGAGGGAGCATCCGGGAACTTGTCTGGGAGAGGAGGACCACCAGTTACAAGCCGTGGAAGCAGCCCCGAGAACCGAGGAGGGCTGGAGACTGCTGAACAGGAGCTTGGCCTAGAGCCACAGTAGACTTGGGGAGGCTCAGAGCCCCGGTGAATGGATCACTTCTTCAGCAGGCACATGTAGTTTAACTACATTCACGAAACGGGCTAAAACTACGTATGCTGGCAAATCCCGTCCCGTGGCTGACAAGGTGGCTGATTTGGCTGACTTGGCATCGGACCCCTTCAGCTCTTCACAGCCTCTTCTCTTCAATTGCAGCTCGATGTTATTGGACATTGTCGTCGTTTAAATGGTCTTGCTGTGGACGGTATTTTTTGTAAACCGTTTCATGGCTGCTTAATTGAATGGAAGTGCCTGAGTGAACCTTTATATGGTTGTAACTGGGTGTTGCTGCCTCTAGGTTGTATATTTCTTAGGAGGTGCCTGCGTGCACCCCTCTTTTACTGCTTTGTGCCAGTGAGCACTCTTGTGACATATTTATTGGGATGGTTGTTGTAATATTCACACCTTGATTGCTTTATTACTTGGATTACTTTGTATATACACATTATAACTATTTTTGATAATTTGAGTGTCCTTAATGTGTATTTATTGGGTTTTCACTTTACAGCCCTGGTTTTGTTTGTATCTTTGCTTGGGCCCAGATCCAGGCAGCAACCCTGGAACCAGAGTGAGGGGGTAGAGCTCTAGCCTAGCACTCCCAGAAAACTGACCAGATCAGGCACTGATAGTAATCAGAGCCCTCAGCAGAGGTGCCCACTGAGCTTGGCCTCAGAGCCAGGCTGCTGCTGGAGAACCATAGGGAGGGGCTAGAGCCTTACCCCAGCACTCCCAGAAACCTGACCAGATCAGGCACTGATAATAATCAGTGTGAGCCCGGAGCTGAGGTGCCTACTGAGCTTGGCCCCAGGGCCTGGCAGCAGCCCTGGAACCAGATGGAGGGGGGTAGAGCCCTAGCCCAGCACATCCAGAAACCTGACCAGATCTGCCACTGCTTATAATAATAATCAGGGTGAGCCCTCAGCTGAGGTGCCCAATGAGGTTGGCCCCAGAGCCTGGCAGCAGCCCTGGAACAAGAGGGAAGGGGCTAGAGCCCTAGCCCAGCACTCCCAGAAACCTGACCAGATCTGGCACTGCTTGTGATGACCACTTGTTCGTTTACAATGGGGCCTCACAAACGGCTTGTTCACGAACAGATGAACGGGCTGTTCATGGTTTTTTTGCAATCGTAATGCTGTTCGTGCCCATGTCTAGCTGTAACCCTGCATTGTTTACAGGTACATAATGTCATCAGTGGCTGCTGGGTTGTGAAATCACCAAGATTCAATCTTCTGCATGATTTAGTCCTAAAGGCTTCATTGAGGTGTTTCAATGAAGAGTCAGACAGTCTGTCTACTTTTTCAGGCTGTTCTCAATAGGCAATTGCTTTTTGGCTTTGGTTCAACTGTCTCTACAATGCTCTCAGAGTTATTTGTATATTTCATTGGCCAAATCCAGAAACTCTACAGGAACCAATGCATCAACACACTGATTCACCTAGTCAAGTACTCATCCTGAAAGACTCATACTCAGTTTCTAAAACTCTTGTGTAAATGCTTTCCCATAGTTCTACTAACTAAATGGAAAGGAATCAAGAAGTGTGCCCAGAACTTTAGATAGGAAAAAAATGTTTAACCACTGAGCAACACTCAGTATTGGTGTTTACTGGGAAAATTAATTTTCTTCCGAATAACCAAGTCCTTTAAAATTGTAAGTGACATAAACAATGAATATGGCCACATATTGGCTAGTGCCCATGTCATCAGTGCTGCCATCAAAGCATTTTTCTTCCCAATGATTGTGCCATTTTAAAATCTACTAAAAAGAGGGGTAAGTGGGGCTCCAGACTTCCTAGGCACGTCCTCTTGCTCTGTCCCTTCCCTCATCCCTATAAGGCTGGTAACAACCTCAGTGCTGGAAAGGGGAGAGGGTTCTCTTTTCATCACCTTATGTCTTTTCACATCCCATCCAAGTTCTCCTTTGCAGCTTGGAGAGCATCTGGGGATGTCCTTGTCAGTTGGCAGTCTGACCCTTGATGAAGTCTACACAGAATCCAGTGCAAGCCCAGAGCTGATCTCAAGGCTCTCACAACAGAACCCAGTCATGTGAGACCCCAAGAAGCAAATCAGCCACAGCTGTGACTAGTTGCCCTCATTACCTCTTCACTTCTTGGCTGCCATGCCAGGGAGCCTCACCAGCTGCTGCTTGGTGAGGGCTTAAGTGGGGGGGGGCATATAATGCCCATTAAGCTTACGGTGCAGCCAACTACCAATTGTGCCAAGAATGGACTGAATTCTGGCAGGAGGGTTCTTGTCCCGTGACTCCTGTTGTAAGTCAGGGCTGATTCCATCCTGGTGAGAGGTATATAGTTAATGCAAACTAAGGATTCTAGTTATGTGTGCCTATTGGTTGTTGCTTGAAAAAGGGGCATGGCTTATGTGTATATAGTTGGCTCCTGTTGAGCCTGTCTTCAGTCTGTCTGCTTCTAGTCTTCAATAAAGCTGTTACTATGAGCTGAAATCTCAATACTTAATAATTGACTGCCCATTAGCTACCAGGCTCAATTCTAGGAGCTGGCCATCATGTAAAAAGCCTTTCATTCTCATATCAGCAGGACTGCCTCTCTTCCCATGCTCTACTACGACTATTTCACTCATCCAAGCAGAACTTTCTGCAGGTTCCAGCCTGCAAATAAGCAAGTTCATCAACTGCCCATACACATACAGTATCTATAAAGGTTCCTCCTGTGATATGGTAGTAGAAGTAGTAACATTGTCTCATTTTTTTAAAGCAAACTGCAGCAAGTTTACTTTCTCTGCTGTTTCTTCACAACTCAGTAAAACGTTTTCCTTCATTGCCTTTCCTCTTCTTTTTAAAATGTTTCCAAGCATTCTTTCTTCTTCTCAACCACAAGAGCCTGGATACAAAGGTATCCAGGCAATCCTGCTGCAGAACAGCTAATGCCACCAGTGCCTACATCAATCATAAGGACAAATGAAATTGCATTGCTGGTGCATATCAGACAGGACTTCTTCTCTGCTATCTTTAGTGCTAATAGATTTTTGCAATTATTCTTCTTGGCTGGAAAAGCCGTAACAAAAATCACATGCTCTTCAAGAATCTGACAGGGGTGAGAATTTCTCTAATGCATTTCCACTGTTTCACACTAGGTTACTGTGGAGTGGCAAATGCTAAAGTCTGTCCTCAGAAATCCAGATTGCTGTTATTTTCAAAAGATCTTTACTAAGCAATTTAAACTATCATCCTTATCCATGCATCAGCAAAAAATTGTGGAAGGGAGTGGGAATGAGAGCGGGGAAGCAGAGAAGACAGAGAAATCTTCTCTTACAGTGCAATCCTATCCACTAAAGACCAAACCCACTAAAGGCCATACATTTACTGGAGTAACTCTGCATATGAATGCACCATTACATGTCTTGCAGCCTGTGCACAAATTGCACATTTATCATCAAAAAGGAGTGTGCTTTGCTGACCATACGCCATGGGTGTGGATGCAAAAGGCAAGCAAATCCTGGTTCCAACCCCCTTCAAAACTGAAGAGATCCCTTGTTAATAATGTATTTAGAAATAAAAGGAGGAAAAATACCAAGAGATTTCCAATTAACAGACACTATTTCTTTCCCTTGTGCTCCGTCTTTAAATAAAGTTTGTTATAATTACAAACAAAACACATAGCAGAAACATTGCTAGTGCTGCTGACCTTGCAAAACTCTGTGCTTGATGACTCATAGCTTCCTCCTCAAACTGCACAGCCTGGAGAAACAGAAGAAAGAGCAGGCAGGAGGAGAATAAGTTAAAAAAACCTTTCAAGGACAATCGAGACAGGACTTGCTTGCAAAAGTTGTCAAAGGAAATATTCTGTACTCCAGTTCTCTTCATAAATATTCTCACAAATCCCAAATCAACAAAATGATTACATTTCTAAAATAGCCCTTAGTTGTGATAACTACTTTGAAAAGCATAATGGTGGGATAAATAAATTCCTTACTCAAAAAAAAAAAGGGAACTATTTGAAACTGATGACACTTGTGAATGTCTGTCTTAGGTCTCTGTGAGAAAGGTGAACTATAAATGAAGTAAATAAGTAAATGCTGTATATATCAAGAGGAGATGGATTGTACACATTCAATTTGTGGTAATCCTCTGGTGTAGAAGGTCATGATGCCCCTGGAATAAATGGACTAAAAAAAAATCTGAGATATTCAAGAAATGTATTAATTTCAAAGGTGAGATGAACTTTGAAGGAATCTTATGACTAAAGTAACTGGAGGCAGTTAAAAATTCATAGAAAGTTTTATGATTAATTTATTCAGAGCAGTTATGTTGGAATAGTAATTAATGCTGTGTAATTCATCCCTCCAGGGGATACTGGGGCCAAGGAGAGGCTAAGAACTCCCATATGACCCCATTTATATTAGTATGCATGTATCACAGCATTTTGTTCCATCTTCTTTCCCTAAAAATGGCAGGATTTTAATTCATTTTAAAATTACAAAATTAAATTTTCTGTAAAAATGATGTTACTTCTTTATTTCCTTTGTAAAAAAATGTACTCACGGCAGAATACAATCCATAAAATAAAATTACAACAATAATTAATATCAGCCTAATAATTAACCAGTAATTAACCAGATACTAAAACATCATAGAAAAGTACTCATTGAAAACCTGCTGAAATAAATGAGTTTTACCCTCTGTCTTATTCCAGAATAGTTGTGGCTTTGAGGGTAGGGCAGCCTCCCTTGTTTCCTTAGTTACAGACTGGTGCATAATTCATAATTATCATATGAAGACCAGCAATTGCTTTAATTTCCCAAAAGAAAGGTGCTCAGAGTTGAATTTCTCCAAAGTTCTTATGATATAAGGAAGATGGTACAGAAAATGGTTTCTCCCTTACATAATGGGCCAAAGCCTACCACACAAATCCTCCCTCCAAATCACTGAGCAATAATACAAGAAAATCCAGAACTGGTACAGAAGGAAGGAAAAGGAATCTACTGTATCATGGTTAAAGTATCTGCAAATTCAAGCTTTCTTGTATTGAGAGCTCCAGGGAGAATATTTGCTTACTGACAATGTTAAATTGGTTTAGATATACCCACAATCTTGTATCAAAGAGAGCCATTGAATCATTATCATGGTAGAATAATAGCAATGGAAATTGTTAGTAAAACCTGCAGGTTACATGAATAAGAGGTTGCTTTCTACAGGTAACAACAGGGGCCAGAGCATAAGTAGCAACCCATCGCTTTTTGGAGCAAGTAAGGAATGACAGGATGTTTGTTTCATTTATGTGTTTAGCTGGATAGCTGATCCTATCTTAAAGGCTGAGAGTGAGAAACAAAGGCAAAAATAGCCAAGAAAAATCATTTGGAGTCATCAATGCCTGTGTGCAATATTATAGACATTGCTAGTAGCTTGCCCAAAGCAAACTCTGTCCAACAGTAACGGCCATAATATTGCATATCTTTCACCTGGAGTCCCCAGCCTTTTTGAGCCTGCGGGAACATTTGGAATTCTGGTGCAGTATGGTGGGCGCAGCACCAATATGGCTGCCACAAAATGACTCATACAGCTTACCTTCAGACACACAGTGAAGATCCTTGTGCTGTGGAAGCAGTTTCTGCCAAGGTCAGTTTAGTATAGTGGTTAAGAGCAATGGGACTCTAATCTGGAGAACCGGGATTGATTCCCCACTCCTCCACTTGAAGCCAGCTGGGTGACCTTGGGTCAATCACAGCTTCTAGGAGCCCTTTCAGCCCCACCTACCTCACAGGGTGATTGTCGTGGGGATAATAACAATGTACTTTGTAAACTGCTCTGAGCGGGTGTTAAGTTGTCCTGAAGGACAGTATATAAATCAAATGTTGTTGTTAAAATCTGCACAGCCAATTGAGATGCAAATGGCCAATTAGGAGCTATGTTTTACAAAAGCCCCACCTGGTTCCACCCACTTTCTAAAAACTCCTGGTGAGCACCAGAAAAGGCAGGCACAACCATGTTGGGGACTCCTGTCTAGAGATGGGCATGAACCTGAATACAAACCAAAAAACCCCATGAACCAGCCCAGTTCGTGGTTTGCGAGCCAGTGGTTTGTGGAAGTTCGTTTCCACGAACTTCCATGGAACTGGTCTACTGGTTTGTTTGGTTCATTTTAAAGGGTAATGTCCCTTTCTGTGCCGCTGCAAAGCAGCAGGGAAAGGAGAAGTTTAAATGGCCATTTCCCCACTGCTTGGAGTCGCAGGGAAATGGCCATTTAAACTTTTCCTGCCACGGCAGGTCCCTTTAATCTATCAGCTGGCAGGCAGCAGGGGGGGATCCCCCCTGCTGCCTGCCAGCTGATAGTTTAAAGGGACCTGCCACTTGCAAGTGGCAGGGCCCTTTAAATGGCCCAAAGCCCACGAACCCCAGCCCCAGCCATTTGGTGGTGGCCATTTGAGGAGTGGGAAGGGCATTTTTGGCCTCCTCTGCTGCTGCGTGGGCCTGCAGGGCAGCAGAGGAGGCCGAAAAGGGCCTTCCTGCCCTTCAAATAGCCTCAGTGGTGGCCATTTGAGGGGTGGGAAGGGCATTTTCAGCCTCCTCCACTGCTCTGCGGGCCCGCGCAGCAGTGGAAGAGGCCAGAAATGCCCTTCTCACCCCTTGCTGGAGGAGGAGGAGGAGGGGGAGGAGGAGGCGGCTGCGGGCCCGCAGGGCAACAGAGAAAGCTGGAGCCACTGCTGCTGGGCTGTGGCCTCCACCACCCCAGCAGCAGAGCCAAGGTAAGTGGGTGGCTGGGGCTGAGGTTTGTGGGCTTTTGGCCATTTAAAAGGCCTTGCTGCTTGCAAGCAGCAGGAAAGCGCCCTTTAAACTATTAAAAGCCCCTTTCCCTGCCACTGCTAAGCAGCCGGAAAGGGGCATTTAAACCCCACAAACCATGAACCATAAACTGGTTCGTGAACTTGCCCCAGTTCGTGGGAGTTCCTGGTTCCTGGTTCATGAAAACGCCACGAACCATGAACCCCATGGTTTGGTGTTTTTGTGGTTTGTGCCCATGTCTACTCCTGTCTTAGTCATCCTGAAAGTCTTTATCTTGCAGTTCTCGTATTAATTTGCTTGGGTGCATTAGACACTTTGTCCATGCCAAAATTCAAAGTGTGAATTAGTTAAAGCATTGCTACCTCACTACCTCATTGTGCAAATAAGAATGGATTTGTCAGTGTTCTGCCATCTCTAATCTCATATTGAGTTCTGTCAAGTCATGTTCACCTTATGGCGACCCCAGTAAGGGGCTTTCAAGGAAAGTGAGAAGCAGAGGTGGTTTGCCAGTGCTTTCCTCTGCAGAATCTTCCTTGGTGGTCATCCATCCAAATATTTACCCTCCTTAGCTTCTGAGATCTGACAAGATCAGGCCATGCCATGTTGCCCTCCTTCCTCAATCTTGTATTAGATAGTAGCATTCCCTATCCAATAGGCTTTTCCTAATTTGCCTTCCTCATAATCCAGTGCATGATTCTCATGTTTTCTATTCTCACAATGTCAGATTCCACCAAGGCAAATCCAAAGCTGTATGGTTTCTGTCAGATATATATTAGATGTTATATACTGTCCTGCTATTGTCTATGTATGCACTGATGGGTGGATTGGGTGGTCCAGTTGTTTTTTGCTTTGCTCAACTGGTTGTTTGTTGTGAGTGTTGCAGCCTGGGTTGCCTGGGCCACTGGGGGGAGAGTGGGGCCGATTGTTTTGAATACATATAGAGGCGTGAACTGTGACAAGGTGGATTACTGTTATTATAGTGGATGGCGTGATCTGGTGGATTGTTGTGGGTTTGTATGGTGGGTATGAGGTGGCATTGGTGATTACTGATGAGGAGGCCAGCACGGAGTTGGGGATCTCAGTAATCCTGGGGGGGGGGAGGTATGGCAGTAGGGCAAGGTCATGGAAGGGAAGGGCACAAAGATATAGTATGGCTCAGTGTCCTTCCAACCTGCACCCCATCCCAAGGCATGCTGGTTGTGGGGGAATGTTATGAGACAAAAGAGGCACCCCTGGGTAAGCAAGCTGCCGAACACTAAGGGTAAACCCTTAGGGGAGTTGCCAGGTCCATTTAAAACCAGAACACTGCATGAAGACTTTGCAGTACATTATATGGACCTGGGAGGTGTGACTGAGAACTGGGTGGGGGAAGGTAAGACAGTCACCTTGAAAGAACTGACACCCCAGGTTTCGTGGTCCTTCATCAGTCCTGGACAAGTGGCTGAGGGGAGGGATGGCAGTGCTCATTCAAGAGTTTTCAGAAACTTCAATTGGTGCAGAATGTTGTAGCCTTTATTTTGACTGGAATGGGTTGAAGGAACTGTTATCACTCCAGATGTGGGGCAAATCCACACGCCCTTGGCATGCCCCAGCATTGCGCTAAATGTTCGCTGAACACCCGGAAGTATAGCGTCTTTCTAGTATGATTCAGAAATTGCGCTAGAAAGACGCTATACTTCCGGGTGTTTAGCGAACATTTAGTGCAATGCTGGGACGCTCTGAGGGCGTGTGGATTAAACCTTGGCCTATTTACACTGGCTCCCCATCTGTTCCCAAGCACAAGTCAAGGTGCTGGTGTTGACATTTAAAGCCCTATGTGGCTTGGGACCAGAGTACCTGAAGGACCACCTACTCTCTTATGTATGTATGTATGTCATTTATATTCCACCTTTCTCACTGAGACTCAAGGCAGATTACATAGTGCGAGATTAGTACAATCAGTGGCAAGAACAAGAGCAGGCATTTCCATACAGTGTCAAGAACATTTCCATAAACAATGTCATGAGATAAATGAATATAAGTTTACAAAGACATAGTATTAGCAAGGATCCAGTATGGGGTTGAGGAATTGCTGAAACAGAACATAATCAGTTCTAGGATTTATATTACATTATACTACCTGTACTTTATGTTAAGCACAGGTAGTATATAGGAGTACATATTTGTTTTATTAACATATTTTCTTTCACTATTGGAGTATCTGGCATGGTATAAATGACTCTTGTGTCTGGGGTTGCAGTCCCCTCCTCCACACTCACCAGTGCTCCGGGGGACAGCAGAGGTGACAGCTGCCACATCAGGGTCTCCCTCGGCAAAGAGATGGTGGCCTAGCTGGGATGCAGTGGTGCCGACATGGCTGAGTTCCCTGGTGCTTCAGCGGTTAAGCTAGGAGAAGCCCTGCAGCAGCAGCAAGGGTGAGGCTGGGCAGAAGAGTGCCGAGGCTGAACCCAGTCCGATGGAAGTGGGTGCCACCGCAGCCAATGCCAGAGGTGGCTTCGACCTCAGAGAGGGAGCCAATGCCCTTCTGACAAGATTGATGAGAGATGGGCTGCAAGGGGCAGGAGGGCCCAGGAGAGCCTGATGCCCAGGAGCAGAAAGGAGAAAGGCCCATGGGATGTTTGAACAGGCTGAGACACCCCTTGAAGTGCTGGCTAAGAGTATGAGAGAAGGACTAGGGTGCTTTTGTAAACCCCCTTCCTCCCCCATTTTGAGGCTCCCCTTGCTGGCATAACACTGGATGAGGTGTCCCTGGATAGGACTGCAGCCCCATACTCCACCCCTGTAGAGGAGTCTGACACTTTGTCAAGTTCAAGTTATGGTACATTAAAATTTACAGTCCAGAATCAAAATTTCTCAAGAAAACTAGTGTGAAGCAGTGGTTAGTATATTGGGTACAGGGAAGGCTTAGGTTCAAATCCCCACTCCTCCATGAAGCTGATTGGATGACTTTGAAGAGGAGTCGTGGCTCAGTGGTAGAGCACAAAAACCCAAGTAGAACCCCTGACATCGCCAGCTGAAATGGTCAAATAGTGGGTGATATGGATGACCTCTACTGGTAAGCTGCTGCTGTTCTTAGCTTAACTGACCTAACAGGGTTGTCAGAAAGATGAGGGGGAGGGGGTGCAAGTACACTTCCATGCACCATCCAGAATGGGATAAACAATAACTCAGTAAATTTTTACAAGTTACGTTACATCATTTGTGTCTATATGTGAATGTATTAAAAACCCTCTTCCATATTTACTTCATAGACTAATTGTGTAACTGCAGTCATTTAAGTGCCATGGTTGAAATGCTGAAATGAAAGTTCAAAGCTCTGTTCAGTTTATTACATTCTTCCATTTTGCAGCTTTACAAAGGGATTATTCATGTTTCCATCAGGGCTTCAAAAGCAAATAAAATTGTCAAATGCTTTGTAAATTCTATGAAAATGGGGCCACATAATCCCATTTAGTTCTAATGAATGGCCTTTGGTACAATCCTATGTAGGTTTTCTCCAGTCTAAATCCAATGATTTCAGTGGGCTTGTTCTGGAATAATGATGCATTGGACTGCACTGTTGTTTAAATCAGAGAACTGGATTAGAATATTTTATTTATTTTTTGCATGGACTAAACAGCCTGAAATTATTGTAACTGCCTCATCTGCCTGAGGCAGTATCAGTTTATGTGATTCTTTGGGGGTATGGCCAAGAGACGTTCTGCTATGGGTAAAAGGTCTAATATAGTTGGCCCTGCCTGGGTAAAGCAGATGAGCTTTCTTTGACCCATTTTTTATTATGACCTGCACCAGGCTGAGGTAGAGCATGGGTTAATCCTCATGTTCAGCAAGAAGTGTGGGTGCTGTTCAGCCTTGCTTGGAATCAAGCTGCAGATGAATATGTCAAGTGAGATTTCTAGCAACTTGACACTAGTTATGTAATAAATCCAAACAACTGTAGCTTTTAACTATTTGGAACTGTTAATACCAGGTTTAGCATCAATTTGCAAATCTATCTTTCAAGGCGTTCTTGAAGAGTTCTTCAGCCGAGGCTCAAAACATTAAACATTCCAGGGTGTGTGTGCAAACTTGTACCTAATGGGCCTTTACTACGGGCAATTAACTCTACCTTACTTGTATAACAAGTAAGTAAAAGTAAACTAGACATAAAGGAGGAGAAAGGCAATTCAAGCGATTGGCAGTAGGAGAGGAATGGGTATGTGACCTTCAGTGAAATCTTATGCAGAGTTACTTCAGTGTAAGCCCACTGATTTTAGTGGACTTGGACTGTAGCTACTCTACATAGGATTATACTGCTTGAGGCATAAAACAAAGCAGATATTGTTTGAGCCCCAAAGCAGTCTTATAAACGAATGTGAAAATACAGTCTTCACAAATTCGAGGATGTGAGAAATGCTAAGGATAGATTTTCACAATATGCCACATTGTCCCAAAATATAATATTATTTCTATACAGACTGAAGACAATAAAAAATCTAAAATTAAAAATTAGGCATTTATTACAGTATCAAAAATCACAAACAAAAACACACATTGCACAGCAGATATATAGGTCAATGACAGTAGGAGAGCCTGGAAGGAAAAGCAATGGCAACTTGGGCACAGGTGGTTTGAGACAGGGCATAGCTCTGGAGAGGAAGAGCTGGCTAAGGAGCAGAAAAGAGGAGGGTGGGGTTTAACACAAGGACTGGGAATGAAGCTGGGGCAATAAATGGAGAGGAAGGGGAAGTCAACTGCTACTTAATGTGGTCATTTTCAGAGGCCCAACTTTGGGTGCCACTGCTTTTTGAGATTAGATGGGTGGCAACTAGAGATGGGCACCATCCCCCCCAAAATACCGATTAAGCCGTTCGTGGATCCGGGCCACTGCCGAACCCAGGCCACCGATTCTAACTGATCAAGTCCCATTTCTGATCCAGAATTGGGAAGGCCAAAGCGGGAGGGCACCCCGCTGTTTCCAGTGATATAGGAATGGTGGTTGGTGGCAGTGGCCGCCAGGCCTGGCGGGCAAGGGGAGGCAGCGATGAGCCGCCTCCCTTCAGGGAGGGAGGGGACACACACACACACACACACACACAGAATAGAGGGGGGAGTTTTTAACCCGGCAATGAGCCGCCTCCCCTCAGGGAGGGGACATTCCCAGGGCCAGATCTACAGTTGCCAGCGCCCAGGGCAACCATAGTCAGGCTCTTGCGCGCGCTCCTGGGTCGTCCCCCCCCCGCCCACGCAGCAAGCCAGCTGTCCCAGTGCGCTGCGGAGCTGGCGGCAGCGCAAGTGGCTTGGCGGCTGCCTGTGCCGTTCACCTGCCCCGCAAGACAAGGGGCGGCCAGCTTGCCCGCACCCCTTGTCCTGGAGAAAGGCGAATGGCGCAGGCGGCCTCCCAGCCTCCCGCGCTGCCTTTTGCCTTTCCCCAGGACAAGGGGCAGCTGGCTTGCCACATGCCCCTTGTCCTGGGGAAAGAGAAACGGCACGGGTGGCCTCCCAGCCTCCCGCGCTGCCTTTTGCCTTTCCCCAGGACAAGGGGTGGCCGGCTTGCCCACGCGCCCCTTGTCCTGGGGAAAGTCGAACGGCGCGGGTGGCCTCCCAGCCTCCTGTGCTGCCTTTTGCCTTTCCTTCATGCCCATGGCTTCAGAACACCCCCTTCCCCCTCCCTCCCCTGGGTTGCTGCTCCATGGTTGGAAGGAAGCCTGCTAATCAAGGAAAGCTGGGCTTCCATTCATGTTTCGAGGGCGACAGAAGGAGGGCAAACACAGCTCCTTCCCCTGGCTCCGTAGCCCCGGGAATAAATTACTGGCGCAAGAGTGTCTGCAATTCCGAACAGAAACCGATATATCCAATCAAGTCCCGAAGAAGCAAACCCCCGACTGCTGGATCGGTTGCCGTGGGCGGAACCGATTAGCTGAGTCACGATGGCGCAAACACCAAAATCGGGGGTGGGGGTTTGAAATCTTAATTCAGATCATGCCCATGTCTAGTGGCAACCCAGGAGAAGTCCTTTTTGGTCATTGCATCTAAACTCTGGAACTTCATCTCCAGGGAGATTCATCTGTCCCCTTCTGTTGCCATCTTCTGCCAGCAGGCAAAAACTTTATTTTGTTTCATTTGGTATACCTTCAGTGATCCCTCCTTCATGCTCAATGTTTTAATTGTTTTAAATGTCTTTGTGTGTTTTTAATCTCTGGTTTTAACTGTTTTTATGATGTGTTTTGGCTGATTTTAACCGCTGATGTGTTAGCTGCCTTGGATCTTATGAGTACAACAACAAAAAGCAAAAAAGCACGCCCAAGACGGAAAGAAGTGAAAAAGTAAATACAATATACGTTGTTATACAAAAGTTAAACGTTTCAATACATCCTAAGGACACACAAAAATAAGGCAGTGTACATATATATCAAATGAAGTCCAGCATAGTCCAGAGAAGAACAAGGCAATATTGCCAAAAGGATAATTCGTCCAACTGCAATCAATGAGCTTCCCAAATACGCGTGATGAAATTAAACACGCTGTGCATCAAGCATCAAGGGGCAAACACCTATAAAACTGCTGCAAGGCGAGGCTTGAGCTGCTGCGAGAGGAAGGGCAACGAGCGACAGCCGGCCACAAATTCCTTTTTCTCGTTTCAGACTGAGGGTCCTTCTTCAGGCCACCATATCTAGAAATTAATATCAAACAGTAATATCCCCGCTACATGTATAAAAGGAGCCCCAACAAATTCATTAATACTTACATCGCAAAGTCAAGTCAACAATTCATTTTCCAACAAGTCATATCCGTATATGCCGAGGTGGGGAGGGTATGTCACACAACATAATTTATACCTAATTGAAAGTCAAAACCGCCGCTAATTTAAAGGTACAGACACGTAATTGTATACCAAAACTAATCACAAAACAAATGAAAAATTGCAATTAACCAGTTCAATGAGTAAATTAAGTATATTAAATAAATTAAATATATTAGATAAATTAAATGTATTAAATAATCTGACCCCGTTACGGGGGCAAGAGGAGGAAAGACGGAGAAGGGAAACCAAGGGAGCCAGACCGCTAATTACGAAGACTAACTTAAGACCTATAGAAAAGAGGAAAATTCTATATGATGATTAAGGCCCGCTGGCATCAGGGACCCAAGTCTGAGAATCCACCTGGTCTCAGACTGTAAGAGAAACCGGTTCCTGGAGCCTGGTTTCGGAACAACTTCCAGGACCGAAAAACGAAAAGGTCTATCACGTGAATGCTGGGCTCTAAGGTGTTCATAAAGAGGAAGATCTACTGTCTGAGCTTTACATCTGGAGATGTGTTCCTGGATGCGTAATCGCAGAGGGCGTGAGGTGCAACCAACATAAAGTTGGTTGCAGTCACACGCCAAAAGGTAGACAACATTAGTGGTGCTGCATGTGGAAAAAGATTTGGAATACAGCTGTCTGCCGGTCATGGGATGAATGATTTTGGTCAGTTCTACGCTGAAAGAGCATACGCTGCAGTGACCACAGGGGAAGTGACCCTGTGGTAAAAACTGCGGGTCGGTTGTCCCGCAGGGGGAGATACAAGACATAATTTTCAATCTGTCCTCTCGAGTCCTTTCCCCTGCTGAACGTAACGTTTTGAACAAAGGTCTGGGCTACGTCCCGACCCCACGATACAGTACCCTTAACACTCGCATTGATTTGTTTAAGCTCTTTAGACAACTGAAATTAAAGAAATACTTTGGCAACACTGGTTCGGCTCCTTCATATGGTCTTAAAAGTAGGTCCACCTTTGTTCCCCTGGTATCGGATGTTCGGTTGGAAACTTTTGAAAAACTAGTTGTCAGAGAGGTAGAGGGACTGGAGAAACAGGACCACCATCGGCGGCATAATTTGACTTCCCAGGAATTAGCAGCCTTACGCTCTTTACAGCGGGATCCCAGTTTGATTATCAAACCCGCGGATAAAGGGGGAGGGATAGTTCTGCTCGACCGAGCAGACTATCAGAAGGAAGCCTTGCGGCAATTAGCAGACAGGGAGTTTTATCGCCCCATAGATCATGATCCAACAGATGAGATTGGACGGGTGGTAAAGATAGTAATTGATAATGCCCTAAGTAACAACTTTATAAGCCAATCTATTCACCGTGCTTTACTCATCTCCGATCCTAGGGTTCCCGTCTTCTACTGTCTTCCCAAGATCCATAAATCCCTGTCTTTGCCCCCCGGTCGACCTATCATTTCGGCTTGCAATTCCCTCCTTGAACCTCTAGCCCTTTATTTGGACCATTTGTTACAACCCTTTGTGGTCAAAGTTAGATCGTTTATTAAAGATACCACCGACCTTATTCAATTGGTTGAGGACATGGACGTCCCACAGGGAGCGGTATTACTTACCATGGATGTCCAAGCCTTGTACACTTCCATTCCCCATCCTGATGCCAGAACTGTAATACAAGGGGTATTGGACCAACGCACCCACCACTTCCCTCCCACTAGTTTCCCACTTGATTTATTGGATATCATCATGGAGAGGAATTATTTTAGATTTGACTCACAGTTCTTTTACCAAACTAAGGGGGTCGCTATGGGGTGCCCTGCGGCCCCCAGCATTGCAGTATTGTACATGGCTCATTTGGAGGAGCAATTTATTTATGACACGGCCGTCAATCCCTTTCACTCAGATATGATCTGTTATCGGCGATACATAGACGACATTTTTTGTGTGCTGCGCTCTTCTGATATAATTATAGACTTTATGAAGTGGATTAATAGTCTGGATCTTAACATTCGGTTCACACATCAGAGCAGCTTAGATAATATTCCTTTCCTCGATGTCATTATTTTTAAACAACCCACTGGTGAGTTAGGGGTTAAACCCTATCGGAAACTGACAGACAGGTCGGCTTATCTTGAATACACGTCTCATCACCGACCTGTCTTAAAGAAAAACATCCCGGTGGGCTAGTTCTTGCGCGCCAAGAGAAATGCGACATTTTGGCAAGATTACTGCCAGGAGGCGGCCCGTATGAGCTCAGCGTTTGCCACGCGAGGCTACCCCCATTGGGTTATTGCTAGGGCAAGACGAAAAGCAGATACCACTCCCCGGTCCCAACTTTTGGGGTATCGTAGCCGGGATACTTCTTTGAATAAAATCACCTGGGCCCTGGATTATTCACCCTTGTCGGGCGCCATTTCAAATGTGATTAGGAGGAATTGGCATATTGTGTCAGATTTGCCTGGCTGTAGTGACCTACCACAAATTGGTTACCGACGTACCAAGAGCCTGAAGGATCTCTTAGTCCATTCAGATTTCAGCAGTAAGAATACAGTGTCTAATTTACCACAGGGTCACTTCCCCTGTGGTCACTGCAGCGTATGCTCTTTCAGCGTAGAACTGACCAAAATCATTCATCCCATGACCGGCAGACAGCTGTATTCCAAATCTTTTTCCACATGCAGCACCACTAATGTTGTCTACCTTTTGGCGTGTGACTGCAACCAACTTTATGTTGGTTGCACCTCACGCCCTCTGCGATTACGCATCCAGGAACACATCTCCAGATGTAAAGCTCAGACAGTAGATCTTCCTCTTTATGAACACCTTAGAGCCCAGCATTCACGTGATAGACCTTTTCGTTTTTCGGTCCTGGAAGTTGTTCCGAAACCAGGCTCCAGGAACCGGTTTCTCTTACAGTCTGAGACCAGGTGGATTCTCAGATTTGGGTCCCTGATGCCAGCGGGCCTTAATCATCATATAGAATTTTCCTCTTTTCTATAGGTCTTAAGTTAGTCTTCGTAATTAGCGGTCTGGCTCCCTTGGTTTCCCTTCTCCGTCTTTCCTCCTCTTGCCCCCGTAACGGGGTCAGATTATTTAATATATTTAATTTATCTAATATATTTAATTTATTTAATATACTTAATTTACTCATTGAACTGGTTAATTGCAATTTTTCATTTGTTTTGTGATTAGTTTTGGTATACAATTACGTGTCTGTACCTTTAAATTAGCGGCGGTTTTGACTTTCAATTAGGTATAAATTATGTTGTGTGACATACCCTCCCCACCTCGGCATATACGGATATGACTTGTTGGAAAATGAATTGTTGACTTGACTTTGCGATGTAAGTATTAATGAATTTGTTGGGGCTCCTTTTATACATGTAGCGGGGATATTACTGTTTGATATTAATTTCTAGATATGGTGGCCTGAAGAAGGACCCTCAGTCTGAAACGAGAAAAAGGAATTTGTGGCCGGCTGTCGCTCGTTGCCCTTCCTCTCGCAGCAGCTCAAGCCTCGCCTTGCAGCAGTTTTATAGGTGTTTGCCCCTTGATGCTTGATGCACAGCGTGTTTAATTTCATCACGCGTATTTGGGAAGCTCATTGATTGCAGTTGGACGAATTATCCTTTTGGCAATATTGCCTTGTTCTTCTCTGGACTATGCTGGACTTCATTTGATATATATGTACACTGCCTTATTTTTGTGTGTCCTTAGGATGTATTGAAACGTTTAACTTTTGTATAACAACGTATATTGTATTTACTTTTTCACTTCTTTCCGTCTTGGGCGTGCTTTTTTGGTTTTTGTTGTTGTACTTGTTGGAAGCTTAGTACCCCCCCCCCTCTGTGTTGGTGAATTTTTGGATCTTATGAGGGCAGAAAAGGGGGGGTATAAATGTTGATAAATAAATAAAAATGGGAAAGGCTGACTGGAGGGAGGATGAAGACAAGCCCAAGAAAGCCAGCTGCATCCAGAATCCTGTCCCCGTGCTCCTCAGTGAGGCAGACCAAGCATGACAGAGAGAGGCTGGTGACATAATCAGCTGGTGTTGGCTTTGCAACCATGGTACCATCTGAGAGCAGGCTCTAATTTTCTACAGTATGCCTGGAGGATTGATCATCTGGGAAGGAGGCCCCAGTACCCACTCACCTTGGCCCAGCAGTGAGGAACAAGCCTGCATAGAGGACAGGTCAGGGAAGGCTGGGAGTAGGGTTGTGGAAGGGCTGGCAGCCCTAAATCCACTAAGGAGTTGGCCAATGGGGGGGGGAAGGGAGTGACTCTCAGCAGGTGACCATGACAGGCAGGGAAAGGCCCTTCTCCACTTCCTGCCAGGATAGACCAGACCATGATGTGGTGGTCAGTAGTGCAAAGGGAGGATTGGGACCCACGGCAAGTTAAGTGGGGTAGATGTCCTTCCAAAGAGAGGCGCCAATATCAGGCTGGAGAGGAATGGTATATGCTGCTCAGAGGTTCGGAGAGCTGTTCCAGGAAGAGCAAGGATTCAGGTGGCACAACCCCTTCCTCTTCCTATTCCAAGGCCTGGGGAGACCCCAGGGTACCTAACAGGATAACTGAGGCCTGGCCAATGAGGCTTGTGAGGAATGAACCTCACACTGATATAAGTAGGTACCAAAGCAGGAAAATAGGGCTATTTAACCCTTTCCGCTTATTACATTTTCCCACACAAAGTCCGGGTCTGAATACAGCTATGGCCTCTGTAAAGAGCAAAAGTACGAGTAACTGTACATTTTCCCCAGCAAGGCCAGTTGGGGGCCTCAGATTTTCAGATGGAAAACTAGATGAGGAGAAAGGAATAAAAACCGCCCATCTCCCCTGCAAGTCTACCCTTATAAACTGCATTCTGTTAAAAAAGAATTGTTGGAATGATCACAGAATTGTAGGGAACATGTAATTCCATCCTGAAATATATACCTAGAAATCTCCCTCACTGACCTTTCCCCTTGTCTGATTTTTCCCTTTCATGCTTTCATTTTGAGTTCAGGAGGTGCAGAGCTGAGCTGATGGCTTGATGCTATTTTGGGTTTTGTTTGTATGCTGTTTTGAAGCTTCACTCTGTAGCCAAACAAACAATGCCTTAAGTTCATCACATAATTGGTGTCTGAGGTGTTAAAATGCTGCTTGATTGCAGCTTTGTTACAGTCAACGTGTGTGAGGTCCATGAGTTTGTGCACCGTAATAACTGAAAGGGATTTAACCAGGTTAATAAAGTGTTCAAACAATGGATTAAAATAATGATAGGAGATTTGACGCTTGTCCTTTTTGTAAACACAAATCTACCACTGCAGCTTTTAAGTCTGATATCACAAGACAAAGAGCTGGTGTTTTTAAACACAAAGATGTGTAAGTAAAAGCATGATACATTACTTTATTCCTTCATTGCACAACTGCCTGAAATAGAATAGTGAATTATAAATCTATTTTAGTAATCAAATACTTTTAGAATTCTGTAATAGTACAAGGACGAGGCAAGTGGAACACAAAGCAGTGATTTTGGTATGAAAAGGGGTATGCACAAATATCTGCATTTTCATCTGTGGAAATCTGAAAGTGATGACCTTCTCCACACATTTTTCTTCTCAAACCTAGTTCTAACTGCAGTCATCTAGATCACATATGAACCTGCCAGATGTACCTGCCTATCAGTTGAAATATGTGTACCCTCAGATTTTGTAAATAAATGGTTATATACCAAGTACAAGGCTTTCTCAGTGGTGGCGCATATGGTCTCTGAATTTGACCCCATAGACAGGTCCTCAGTTTGTATTCCTTTAGGTGTCAGGGGAAAGCATTTTTAAAATGATCCCTACATTTAGCTATCTCATCCTGGTTTTTTATGTGGTTTCAACTAGAGATGGGCACAAACAGCAATACAAACAAAAAAAAAGCCATGAACATCCCAATCTGCTGTTCGCGAACAAGCTGTTCGTGAGGCCCCATTCTAAATGAACAGGTGGTCGTTGCAAGCCTCGTTTGTTGCTGTTCATCAAGCCAGACATTCTGGCACCTGCAATCAATTCCCTTGGCAACTTAGGCAGTGATTGTCTGAACTCTATCTGAACTCCTGCTGTTGCCTTGGAAACCCCAATCTAAGCCCAATTTAGCTTGATAGGCAGGTCTTCCTTTCAAGTGTGGAGCTCCAAATTTGTTACAAGGGAGTGGGAGGGGGCTCCCAGCTCTGGCTTAGTTTGCAGACAGTGGAGAAGGAGTGACAGTTGCTGTTGGCATTTTGATACAGAGAGTGCATTGGAGCTTGAATTTTCTTTGTGTGTTGTGGGATAGGGATCTACTCCTTCAAGTTCCAGGGCTGCTGCCAGGCTCTGGGCCAAGCTATTATTTATTATTGGTACCTTTCCTGCTGCCTGCTCAGGTCAGGTTTCTGGGAGTGGTGCAGAAGGGATCTTGACCAAACTTGGATGATGGCTGGAGGAGAGCCTGCTGGCCCCCACGAACAGCCAACCACGAACATGTTCATCAACAGGGCCATGTTTGTGGTTGTTTGTGAATCCCTGTTCATGGATGGCAACATACAATGAACATCATGTTTGGTTTTTTTTCTGTTTGTGCCCATCTCTAGTTTCAACTACTGTCTTTCAGGGCATTTTCAGCATTTTAATGTTTTTGTCCTCTTTTAATTTACTGTGTTTTGTGCTGGTTTTTAAATTTTAGTTGTGTCTTTTTCTTTTGCATTTGTATTGGCTTTTATTATATAGTTACCTTAATTGTTCATTGTAAAATGCCTCAAATATATTTTAATTGAATGATAGACAAGAAATATTACAAATACATAAATAATAAAGTCCAACATGCTTCCTTTGAGCTGGCAAAGGAACAACTTATCCACAACTGAAAAGTCATTTTCAGCTAGGGCGATAGACACAGGGTCTGTTCACAGCCCATGGAGAGCAGCCCTGATTGAAATCAGTTCCCATTGTCACCATCATCAAAAAGCCGCTGTAGGAAGGGAGGGAAATTCTGCATCATGAATGCCTTCTGCTCATGTTCTATTGGATCTAATGTACTCAAATGTGTATGGAGGAGGGGCAGAACTGTCTTTGAGTTAAGCTGACATTTTGCATTTTAGACATTTAGGTTTAGGTTATTTAGGTTTGGATGTTTGATATCTGTTTGTTTGTTTCTGGTATGTGCATTTTTTTTATTGGCACATTCTCCTTATTTTTCCCACTACACTTTCCATTGTTCCCCCATTTTGAAACAGAACCATCAGGAAACAACACTTTGTCTTTTTTGTAGACTACCATGGGATTATTTTGATAGCTGAATGGATACCACTAATGGTTACATTATTATGTCCTTCTTTCTTCCATTACTCTCTGCCAATTACTGTCTGCTTCCATCTGCTCTGTGGTGTCAAGACTGATTGTTTCTACTTCCTGTATAAGGTTCCTCTCCAGTTTCCCTTAGCTTGTGTCAGTCCTTAGCTTGTGTCAGTTGGATGTATAAATTAATACAACTAATAACTAATAATTAAATGAAATTAAGCAGTAGCAAAGGAGATACTGAAAGCAAACTTTGTGTCCCTGATGTTTCAGTAGCTTATAGTTTGTATGGCAAGATTGGTGTCATGTTTTCAATAAAATGTTCTGCTAACCTATCTCTTTGTTTAATGGGCACACCAGTGTAGAAAGTTACACTGAGATCTTTGGAATAAAACAAAGTAGACTTAATTCCCACATTTATTTCTAATGGCAATATAATGAGACATGGTGCAGGTGATTGTGTAAAGTGCTAGATGAGTAACAAGGGCTGAGAGTATCACAGAGATGCATAAAAAGCATAGAAATATGGGGCATGGGAACCTGCCCTGCGAAGTATGCATGGGAGAGAGAAACATACAGAATCTTGGTTAAGCTTTAGAAAAGAAATAAGAGTTCTTTATTGTTAGAACTGCATGATAAGAAAGATGAGAGCTAGATCGCTGTCTAACTATTGAGACTAAGGATGCCAGTGGATGTCAGGATGGGAGGTCCTGCATCCATGATGTCAAGATGGAGAAGAGAGCATAAAGAGTGACAAAGAGAGGAAGATGAGAAGTCACAAAGAAGTCCCAGAGAATAGCATTCTACACATCAAAGGATAGTGTCAGGGTAGTAAAGAGCAAAGGGTTAACAGATCCCTGACCTCTCTATCTTTCTAACTCTTTGGTTTGTCCCATCTGAAACCTGAGTAAGGTTCAGTGTTCAGTCCTCCTCTTCGTACAGAGTAGATTTTCCACATTCCATTCCTGTACAGATCTACTTACTACCTCATCTTCGAGTTTACTGTTGGCAGAGTGTGCAGCGAAGTGGAGGTAATGAATGAAAACAAAGAAGTTTATTTTAGGAACTAACAGTATTGCATAGAAAATAGTGAGATAGATAATGTTGTGTATTGCTGGAACCTGAGTCTGAATGAAGTCTCCTGAGGCCTACATGGCTATTGTGTGTTTTTGCACTGGTAATGGCCAATCATAACTGTTGCTTTATAATCCAGTCACTGTGATGTAAATAGTTACTTTGTATATAGTTCATGCAAATGAAGGATTCTAACTACTTGCTTTGTATTGGTTGTTGCTAAAAAGGGGTATGGTTTTCTTAAGCATAAATTGGCTCCTGTTGAGCCTGGTTTCAGTCTGTGTGCTTCCAGTCTTCAATAAAGTTGTTTTTATGAGCTGTTAATAACAATACTTAATAGGCAAGCAACCCAAGTACATGTTTGGTAGGAAGAGGAGAGAATAAAAAGAACGTGAGAACAAATAGGAAGGAAGCTTGAGACTTGGGGATGAACAAGGTTATGACATTTAGCAGAAAGAAGAAGAAAGCTGTCCCAATCGGACTAACCGTCCATACGTTGCCCTCTGCAGGAGCTTCTTTTCTTTAGGGAGGTCAATCTGATTTCTCTCAAATCAACTGCTTCCGTAGTGTTAATCCCCATGCTCTGGTACTGTGATGTAGACTCAAGGCTACAGAAAGCCACTGTGGGCTCCCAGAGAAAAATTCCATCTACCTCTCCCCAACTGCCATAATACCCTGACCCAAAACAACTATCAAAAGAAAATAAATCACTTGGCTTTCTGTTACTGTGAATATAATAATTCATTAGTTAGAGAGCATTAATGGCAAAGGAGCAGAATTATTAAAATATAAATTTTACTTATGATTTATATAGTGCACATTGCAATGGGATAAAGAGCTAAAGAAATAACAGGAGTAAGCAGAATCAAGAAGACTCCCCAGCCAAAGGACTGATGTACACTATTACTTAAATATGAGTCATAAAACATCTGGGAATAAGCCCCATTGAATTAAGTGACATATCAGTCTCTCTCAAAAAGTACTAAATGGTACTGAAGTACTAAAACAAAAGAAGTACTGAAACAAAAAGTACAAACTTATAGCAACTTAAGGATGCTTAATGGTGTGGGGAGGATTAGTGAGATGTGAAAAGTCAGTCTTATCAACCAGGGAAAGGAGGCAGATGAGCAAAAAGGGTGATCTCTTGTTGCATCTACATTAACTTTAGAAAGTGATTCTTGTCCCCAGATGTTGAAATCCCACTAGATCCAGTTCTCCCCTCCCCCCCACACCCCACCCCGCTGCCTCCTTAAAGAGGAAAAGGGAAAACAGGAAAGCAGGTACAAATTGGGAAACTGAAATTATCCTGGAAATAATTTCCAGAGTGGCCCATTCCATGTTCCTAATCAGGTTGAACGTACAGATTGTTAATAAATCAAAAGGTACAGAACTCACTAGATCTTTTGGAAGCAATCCTAAACAGGTATCCTTGGAAGTAAGTCCCATTTTTTTTTAAGTGGAGCTTACCCCGTTTTCTGTTTTCCTTGCATACAAGTTTTTTTTAAAAAATTAACATATAATTGTAGTGAAATTCACTTACCCGTTTTGTTTCTTTTTAAGTTAAGTTAAAATATCTTGCATTCAGCTTTTGACTTTTTTTTTCCTTTTTAGAGATTGGGGCTCAGCTGCACTGTCTATTCCAGCCAGATAAGAAGCCCTGAGCCACAGGTGCAAACCTAGAACAGATTTCAAGGACAAAGCATGATGGAGGCTGGTACTATTCTCCTGGCTTGTTAGGACATAGCCTTATACAGGTGGGATGAGGAGTTCTTTCCCCTCTCCATTACCTGTGAGGACAGGACAGACAGTCTGTCATCAGAGGGTTTTGCCCCTTCTTATTGGATAAGAGTTTAGGCCAGCTGCAGGTGGCCGGTCTTGAAGAGCTGTTTCTTCAGTATCAGGAAAGAATTAGAGAACAAGCAGGGATGAGAAGGGGATCTGTTCCAGCTTTTGTGCCTGTTCTTGAACGCTATGCATCTGGTAGATTCCTGTTCTAGTGACTTTTGTGCTCACCCCTTTGGGACTTCTGAACTTAAAAGCTAAAGCTGCCTTTTGGACTCTGAAACTTGCTGAAGGTAGCATCTGGAACCAGTTTAGAGACTTCTAGTGAATATACTCAGCTTAAACAGTCTTTGTTGTTTTGTACTTCTCCACATATTTCTGTGTTTATTTTGTTTTTGAAGTATTCTTTAATAAATTCCTTTTCTTAGTTTAGAGCAGAACCACAAGTGACAAAAGGCACAGATTGGACACTTGTCAGCTTCCCTCAAGTTTTGATGGGAAATGTAGGCAGCTTTGCGGAATGTTGGACAAGTGACAGTTGAAAAGTCCATTGGACAGCAGTCAGAGAGCCAAGCTGCGAGACTAGGATGCCTACATTTCCCATCAAAACTTGAGGGGAGCTGACAAGTGTCCAATCTGTGCCTTTTGTCACTTGTGGTTCTGCTCTTAGTGTGTTATTGAGAGTTGTGGCTTCAATCCAAATCCAATTCTTTGTCCATTTTGCCAGATGCTGCCCTGTTAGTTTGTTTCTGGACTAAACCTGCTGAGAGCCTACCTTGCATGGCTGACTTTCTGTTTAAAACCTGGTAGGGCTGGACACTTGCCTTTTGCTTCACCAGCTGAAGGTTTAGTTAAAAGAGGCTGAAGGTGGCTTTCTACCCTGGCAGGGAGGCTTCTCTTGCTGGTCCTTTTGGAATTTTGCCTTTTGATATAAGCAGGTGACCGGCAGCCCCGCCAGGGGCCAAGGCAGGCTTGTCAGAAACCACTACAATAATATTAATTAATTACAAGGTATCATAGCTCCACAGTATGCATTTTAATTGGAATTACAGCTGCTTTTCTTTCTTACTAACACACTTTTCTCACATGTGTAGCAATATCTGAGGTTTGAGATTTTACTTTATGCATGAGATGAAATAGATTCTAATCATGAAAGCTGGAATATATTTTTTAAATGGTGGCACTAGATTCCTTTTGGGGTTTGCCACAACAGACTGACATGCCTACCCAGCTAACATGGCTACCCCTCTAAAATCTCACTAGGACTTAGCCTAAGAATTTGTTTTCAGCATGGGCTGAGTTCTGGAAGAAAAATACTTCTGGGCATGCGCAGAATGCCTTTCCCTCAGCATTAAAAATCTGCAGTCTCATTTCTCCCCCCACATTTTAATCATTCAGTAGCATACTTTAAATGCAGAGGAAGCAGTAGGATTCACTGAATAATATTTTTAACCACCTCTGTAAAAATGAGGACAGGATAACTACATGCCCCATACCTTTCATAAGAATAAGAGTCAAGCAGAATCACACCAGAGATTTCTTTAGTCCAATGTCCTATTCCCCATGCTGGCCAGCCAAAAGCTTCTCACCAGCAGAGAATGAAGGTAACACCCAACGCAAACAGTTGCCCCCCAAATTGGCATTCAAGAGTTTACTCCCTCTGAACATGGAGCTATTTGGTCATAGTTGAACTAAAGTATTGTTTGCTTTGATATAAACAGGAACTAAATACATTCACTATTATTCACAATGCATGTTAAAGGTGGAAAGAGATAAATCACCCTTTGATAAGTTCTTGGAAAATATTAACTGGATTTTACACACACACACACACACACACCACATTTTTTTCTATTCATAATATGAACAGAAGTTTTCTGTTCTACCCTCAAGTTGTTTTTTTTTAACTCCCCAATGTGGGAAGAGATGAGAAGGAATTAGGCTGGAAGGGGGGGGGAGGTTTCAAACAAAGAATATTTAAAAAGTGGGTATAGAGGAATGAAGATATACCAGGTTGGATGATGGGCTTAGCAACATCCTATTTTCCTTCAGCTGCCTTGCACTGTGCAGTACATGGAAAGCTTTCTTTTTAAAAAATCACTAGCTGTAAAAAAAGAGCAGCAAACAGCACCAACCAGAACAGAACTGCACGAGAAGTAAAACATTCACTGAATGCAAGATGATTCCAGCTTCATGGGCCCTCAAGAGCTGACAAGCCCAGGGAATTTTGTCCTTCTAGTCCCACTCTCCTGGTGGCCCTGTGTAGATGATGTACCTACATGGTTGTAGGGATGGGCTTTTTTTAAAATGGAAAATTAAAGGAATGAGCCCTATTCATTTCACTATTTGAATTTTTAAAAAAGATAGAAACAGATGACGAAAACCTAAACAAATGGAAAAAGCCCATTCATTTCCTTCCTTTCTTTTCCTTTTGGTTTTCTTTACCAATATATATATATATATACACACACACACACACACACACACTTCTTGATATGGCTCCATTTGTGGTTACTTAAAACTGGAGATTGGAGCCATGAACAGAAAAGACAGCTGTTTCTACAAACCTGGGGAAAGCTCCAAGCTTGCAGAAAAATCTGAATCTAGTAGAAGATAAAGACAAGATAAAGAAGACAAAGAAAGAGACAAAGTTGACATGGGGGGATGTTAACCCTCTCAAAAATATTAGAAGCAGAAATTGTAGCTTTAAGAAAAGAGTGGCCATTGCTAGGCAACCACTATAGTATTGCTAGCCTTCCAGCCTTGGTTTCTGTCAGTAAAAGGCAGAGGGCGGGATCACAGCCATTTACAGGACAGTTTTGGCTTTTGCAGAAGGATACATCAGGGCCATACAAAGAAGCAACCACCAGGCCCAGTTGCCTGCTACTATTCAACAGGAGCCACTCGTTTTGTATAGCTGTTAGAGTTTCAAACTAGGATCTGGAAGACCCAGGCTCAAATCTGCATTCTGCCATGGAAGCTTACTGAGTAACTTTAGACCAGTTATATATTCTCAGCCTAACCTATCTCACAGGGTTGATGCAAAGATAAAGTGAAGAAGAGGAGAATAATATAAACTGCTCTGAGTCTCCATTTTGGAGAATGGAGGGTCATAAGTGACGTAAATAAATAATAAATGTAGCTGAAGATGTGAGGGCAGACAAATGCTAGGTGTGTGGGGGTGGGTCATTGGGAGGGAAGGATAAAAGGAAGCATGGAAAGGTGAGGATATGGGGGTTGCCAGGGGGAGGAAAAGAGGAAAAAGTGTAGGGAAGTGGATACAAGGGAGAATGAGATGTGCCCCACAAGTCCTTGTGGGTTCTCCACTATGCAGCTGGGCCAAGCCCAGTGGCCAGCACAATGTCGCTGGCCTGGCCTGATGGCTAGTAGCTGGAACCTCAGAGTTTTCCCAAGGGAGGGGGAGGGAAAGCTGAAGACAGAGGGCATATAAAGATAAGTTATCTGATGGGTGGGAAGGAGATAAGAAAGCAGGAAAGGGGGAACTTTTAGGGAAGGGAAAGAAGAAATAATACAATAATAATGACAACATTTGATTTATATACTACTCTTCACAACAACTTAACACCCACTCAGAGCGGTTTACAAATTATGTTATTATTATTCCCACACAGGGGAAATTTCCTAGAAAAAAAACTGCAGGAACTCATTAGCATATCTCATTAGCATATGCCACACACCCTGACATCACCGGAAGTGTGTCAGAAGGCAATATCCACCCCTCAAGCCCCTTTCATAGAATAGAATCATAGAGTTGGAAGGGGCCATACAGACCATCTAGTCCAACCCCCTGCCCAGTGCAGGATCAGCCTAAAGCATCTCTGACAAGTATTCATCCAGCCTTTTCTTGAAAACTGCCAGTGAGGGGGAGCTCACCACCTCCCTAGGCAGCTGATTCCACTTTTGAACTACTCTGACCGTGAAAAAGTTTTTCCTAATATCCAGTTGGTACCTTTGTTTTAGCCCATTGCTTCGCGTCCTACCCTCTGCTGCCAACTGGAACAGCTCTTTGCCCTCCTCCAAATGACAGCCTTTCAAATATTTAAAGAGAGCAATCATGTCCCCCCTCAACCTCCTCCAAACTAAACATTCCCAAGGCCCTCAGCCTTTCCTTGTAGGGCTCAGTCTCCAGACCCCTGATCATTCTTGTCACTCTTCTCTGCACCCTCTCGATTTTCTCCACATCCTTTTTGAAGTGAGGCCTCCAGAACTGCACACAATACTCCAGGTGTGGCCTGACCAAGGCAGTATAGAGAGGGGCTATGACCTCCTGCGATTTCGATGCTATGGCCCCTTTGATACAACCCAGGATTGAATTAGCCTTTTTTGCCACTGCATCACACTGACTGCTCATATTCAGTTTACAGTCCACTCTTACCCCAAGATCCCTTTCACATATACTACTGCCCAGAAGTGTATCCCCCATCCAGTATTTGTGCTTCTCATTTTTGTGGCCCAGATGTAATACTGTGCACTTGTCTTTGTTGAATTGCATCCTATTCACAGCTGCCCACTTCTCCAGAGTATTCAGGTCTTGTTGAATTTTAATTCTATCTTCTTGGGTGTTTGCTACCGCTCCCAATTTGCTATCATCAGCAAATTTAATGAGCAGCCCTTCCACTCCTTCATCCAGATCATTGATAAAAATATTGAAAAGTACCGGGCCCAAAACCGAGCCCTGCGGCACACCACTGGACACCTCCCTCCAATCTGATGAAACGCCATTGACCACCACTCTTTGAGTGCGGTCCTCCAACCAGTTCCCTATCCACCGAACTGTCCTATAGTCTACTCCACAGTCTTCCAGTTTGCCCATCAGAATGTCATGGGGGACCTTATCAAAAGCTTTACTGAAATCCAGATAAATCACGTCAACAGAGTTCCCCTGATCCATTAAGCTGGTCACTCGATCAAAGAAGGAAACCGGGTTGGTCTGGCAAGATCTGTTAGAAACAAAACCATGCTGACTTCCCCGGATCACTGAGCGGTCCTTCAGATGCTTACAGACTGATCCCTTTAAAATCTGTTCTAATATCTTCCCAGCAACAGAAGTCAGACTGACTGGCCTGTAGTTTCCCGGGTCATCCTTCCTCCCTTTCTTAAAGATTGGGATAACATTCGCTCTTCTCCAATCTTGTGGCACATCCCCAGTCCTCCAGGAGGCCTTGAAGATGATGGACAGGGGTTCTGCAAGTTCTCTGGAAAGTTCTTTCAGCACTCTTGGGTGCACCCCATCCGGCCCAGGGGATTTGTATTCATCCAGTGCAGCCCGATGCCTCTCCACTACCTCTCTGTCAATGTCAATTAGCCACTCAGGTGTCCTGCCACATTTTCTACTATCTCTAGATGTGCCTGAGTTCTTCAGGGAGAAAACAGAGGCAAAAAAGTAATTAAGCCTGTCTGCTTTTTCTCTGTCCTGCACCAGAGTTTCTCCATCTACTCCCAACAGCGGTCCAATTGCCTCTTTTACCTTGCGTTTGCTTCTCACATATCTGTAGAAGTTTTTCTTATTGTAGCGAGCCCTCCTGGCCAGACCCAGCTCGTACTGAGCTTTGGCCTCTCTGATGGCTGATCTGCAGTACCTAGTAACCCTCATATACTCCTCTTTAGAGGTCTGTCCTTCTCTCCATTTCCTGAACATTTCCTTTTTCTCCCTTAGCTTATTCTGGAGCTCTCTGTGCATCCACATCGGTTTCTTGGAGTCCGTACCATGTTTCCGTCTTGCTGGGATAGTGAGGGCTTGAGCTTGCAAAAGCTCGTGTTTGAGAATGGCCCACCCTTCACTCGCTCCTTTTCCTTCCAGCACACTCCCCCACGGAATGACTCTCATGAAGCCTCTGAGTTCATTGAAGTTGGCCCTACGAAAATCTAACCTACGAGTCTGGCTACGAACTTCCTTGGCTCCCCACAGCAAATGGAATTCAAGAAGGACATGGTCACTTCCCCCTAAGGTCCCCACCACCTTCATCTCATCTACCAATTCTTCCCTGTTGGTTAATATCAAGTCTAGTATGGCCGAACCCCTTGTAGCTTCCTCCACCTTTTGAAAAAGGAAGTTATCGGCCAGGCAGGTCAGGAAATTGCGTGATTCATGACGCTTTGCTGAGCCTGTCTCCCAGCACACATCGGGGAAGTTGAAGTCACCCATAATTACAAGGTTCTGATGTCTGGATACTCTGCCAATCTGTTCAAAGAGGGCAGCATCCATTTCTTCTCGCTGGTCAGGTGGTCTGTAGCAGACTCCAACAATAATACCCTTTGTCCTTCCTCCCCTTATTTCTACCCATATGCTTTCCACTGGGCTGCCCGCCCCATTCTCCATAACTCCTTGACAATCAAGCCCTCTCCTCACATACAACGCCACTCCACCTCCTCTTCTACCTTTCTGGTTTTTCTTGAACAACTCATACCCATCCACTAGCACATTCCAGTCATGGGAATCATCCCACCAAGTCTCAGTAATTCCTACTATATCATAGCCCTCTGTTTGCAATAGAATCTCAAGCTCTTCTTTCTTATTGCCCATACTTTGGGCATTGGTATATAGACACTTGTAGCCTTATACCTTTGTTTGACCTTTCCTACCCAGGTGGGTCCCCACTGTGTTCACTTCATCATTGAAGTTGCCATGTCGATCGTCCCCTGCCCCTTGCGGCATCAGTTTAAAGCTCTCCTGATGAAGTTCTCCAGGTTCGTTCCAAACGTTTTCTTCCCTGCCCTTGAGAGGTGAAGCCCATCATGTGCTAGAAGGCCTTCTCTAAGAAAACCTATCCCATGGTCCTAGAACCCAAAGCGCTCCTGCCGGCACCACCATCTCAGCCAGCGATTCACCTCAAGTATGGTCCACTCCCGGCATGCTCCTCTTCCTGTGACTGGAAGGATAGAAGAGAATACCACCTGCGCCCCCAATGTCTTCAACTGCCTTCCAAGGGCTTCATAATCCTCTTTAATTCTTGCAACAGTATTCGAAGCCGTGTTGTTCGTTCCCACATGAATCAGCACAAATGGGTAGTTATCAGCAGGCTTGATGAGTTTTGGCAGCCGGTCGGTAATATCCTGAATTCTGGCTCCCGGCAAGCAACACATCTCTCAGAATAGGGGATCCGGCCCAGAGACATGGCGTTCCATACCCCTGAGCAAGGAATCCCCGACGACTACCACCTTCCGTTTTTTTCCAATTCCATGAGGCCCCATGTCTTCTGCACTCCCGCTTCCAGATCTTTGCGGTTCTTCTTCCACTGTCGCCTCTGTCACCATCTCTAGCACTTCAAAGAGATTCTTGAGCTCAAGTGGACCAGAACATCTTCTTCGTTGACGCCTTCGGGTTTGTACTGTAGATCTGAGAGGAGGCTCAGAAGGGAGATCGACTCTTTCCCCTCCTCCTTGACTTTCCTCTTCTTTGCTGTGCGGAGCCCCCAGGCTGTTGTCAATAAACTCCTCTCACTCCTTGATCTCCTGAAGGGTGGTGATCCTTTCCTCCAGGCTCTGAACCTTTTCTTCCAAAACTCTGACCAGCTTACACTTCTGGCAAGTGAACTCTGTCTTCTCCTCTGGGAGGAAAACAAACATGGCACACTCCATGCAGGTGGCTGTGAAGGGGGCTTCAGTAGACATGATTGCCTTCCAAATATACCTAGAGTACTAGCAGAACCAGTATACTAGCAGAGTTTCAGGTCCCCCAGGCAGATCCCCAGGCTAAGAGCCACAGGGCAAGAGCCCTTCAGCTCGCACCAAAGGCTCACGCCTCTGGCGAGGAGGAGCCTTTTGTTTCAAAAGGTGCCTTCCTGCCTAGCCCAGCAGGGCCCCAGGACACTAGGGGGCGGGGCTCGTAACCACGAGCAACAGCAACCAGCTGCAAACAACAGCAATTCACTCAGCCCCCAACAGCCTCACAACAGCAATTCACTCAGCCCCCAACAGCCTCACACAGAACTTAACCAGAACCACTCTCTAGCAAGCTACACTGAACCTACTCACCCTCAGCTTCTCACACAGTAGCTAGGAAAGGCAAAAGACAGAAAGACAACAAACCTTTACCTTCTAGCTTCAGCTCTCCACCATGTGCTCTTGCCTCAGCTCAGGTGCTGCAAAAATCTCCAGGTATTTCCTTAAAGCAGAAAGAACTCAAAGCAGCTTACCCTCCTCTGGAGAGCCAGCCCTGCTTGCACCCACACACTCACTCTCTCTCACAAGTCACAAATGAAAATAAAGCAGCATGAATTCCAAGCAGCTTAGGTTCCTTTGGAGCCCAGCACCACTTGTCTTGCACTCATTCACTGATTTTTCTCTCTCTCTCCCCCCCTCTCATGAGTCACAAATAAAAGTAAAGCAGCAGAGCAGAAGCAGCTTACGTTCCTTTGGAGCCCAGCACCACTCGGCTTGCACTCATTCACTCTCTCTCTCTCTCTCTCTCTCTCTCTCTCTCCCCCCCACCCCCCAAGTCACAAATGAAAGTAAAGCAGAGCAGAAGTAGCTTACGTTCCTTTGGAGCTCAGCACCACTCGGCTTGCACTCATTCACTCATTTTCTCTCTCTCTCTCTCCCCTCCCCTCTCTCACAAGTCACAAATGAAAGTAAAGCAGCAGAGCAGAATGAATCCAAGCAGCTTACGTTCTTTTAGAGCCCAGCACCACTCAGCTTGCACTCGGAGGAAAAGGAATCACGTAGGCGGGGCCAAAACCCACGTGACCTCTTTTCAGATCTACCGGAATGCCGTTCCTGTGCATTCCGCCTCCAAATGAGCCCTGTTCCCACAACAAACACCCTGTGAGCTGTGACTGATCCAAGGTCATCCAGCTGGCTTCAAGTGGAGGAATGGGAAATCAAACCTGGTTCTCTAGTCCCAGCACTCTTAACCACTACACCAAACTGTGGTTAATCAAATAGTGAGGGAGGTGAAATTAGATCCCTCTCCACAAGTTCTTGTGGACTCCCCTATTTTTTTCTCTTGCCTTACATTGGCAAGTATTAAAGTGGAAGCATTTTGCATTTGATACATTGGTGAGAACACCATTTGAGCCCACAGAAAAGCTAGGGGGTGGGAGGAGTGTAACTGATAGAGTGGAAAGCTTTTCAATCTTCAGCAAAAAAAAAAAAGCCTTTGAAGTCTATCACATGTAGACTTATTTTAATTGCCTCTACAATGGAGATCTATTGTTCTTCATTTCTGATATTTGGCAGGTCTGATGCACTGAACAGGTAGAAGGCCAGAACATTTCATTCTCTTTGGATGCAAACCAACAAAGCTATAGAGTGGGGGATACTGGCTAGGTTTGCCATTGAAATCAGTAGGAATTGAATGGCAAAAATGGAGATGAATGACCTAATAAAAATGAAGTAAGTGTAACAAAAACAGCAGAAAATTGAAATGTATTGAGTTTTTTAAAATGAAAGCAGTAGAAATGTGGCCCAGTTTTGTTTCATGCATGCCATACATCTGTGGAAAGCACAAGGTGGCAATACCAGAAAAAGAAGCAATCTGCAGATGAGAAGGGGTAAAGACAAAGATCTGTATTTCACACAGTGAAGACCCTTGTGCTGTGGAGGCAGCTGCTGCTGAAGCACTATTTTTTTTAAAAAAAATCTATGCATTCAATCAAATCTTCAATAACCAATCAGCAGCCTTGCTGGGCAAAACCTCCACCCACTTTCTAAAAACTCTTGACAGGTACCAGCAGGCGCAATGACACCCCTGGGTACCACATTAGAGACCTCGGCAATACTTTGTAGACTTTTGCCAAATGTAATTGTCTGTTGCTTCTCAAGGTTAACCAGGCCCCATCCTGACTCCTTTCCACCATGGCAAAAATGACACTAGCAACATAAAGAGTCCTCCCACAGTCAGTGGGCTGCCGGTAGCACTTCAAGCACCATGTTGAATACACTTGCTCCAAGCAAGGTTAGAGTCTTAAAGTAATTAACGAAAGAGCTGTGTTTGGCAATGTTTCCCCCCTTTCTTCTGCCATTCCCCTCCAGATATGACATATTTCATCCTCTGTGGATTTCTGACTGCATCTGTGGCATAAATGTGCCCAGCTCTCTCCAAGTTGTGGCTTTCTAATTAATCAATTTCAGCTTGGCACCGGGAATCTGAGGAAAGCTGCTGGGCCCTTCTGTTGAGAACCACGCAAGTGTTTATTTTCTACAGCCTGTAAATAGGGGGGTGGGGGAGTGATGACAAGTCATTAACAAGATCTTTGGTGTTTCATTTTATGACTGTCAGCTGTTCTCAAGCAATCAGTCATATAAAAAGCAGCACTAAAGTGTAACTGCTTGAAAGGACCACAGCACCACCAAACAGTTTTTCAATTAAGGAAAAGGGAGACAGAGTAAAAATAATCATAACCATGTCTACAGAATGATTTTAAGAAAGTGTCAGAGACTCTTATCACATTTTAACTCAAAGAGACATTCAGCACTGCTTACCTGTCCAGCACATCTCATAGGACAGATGAGCTGCCTTTAAACAGAGCTAGCTATACATCTCCTGTTCTTAGTGGAAAAACATGGAGGCCATAAAAATTAAAATCCAAATTAATTGCAATTGGATGTTTTCAGCAGCAATTTTCATGTAGCCTTAGAAATAATGATGAGCCTCAATCAAACCAAAATGAACATTTTTGTTCTACCCCTGTCATTGAACTGAATGTTTGCAACCTTGTCGTTAGCCACCCTGAGCCTGTTTGCAGGGAGGGCAGGGTATACATATGACATATAAATAAATAAAATAAACAAACCTCTGGAGATGGACACATAATGAACTGGAGTTCAACCCCATCCTCCAAGTTGTTTGGTTCCATTGTCAAACGACTGTTACTATCAGGAAATTTCCCATAAGTGAAACTGATATTCATGACAGTTAAGTACTTTAGATCTAGCTTTGCCCCTGGGAGCAGCAAACAAAAAATCCTTTGTCCTCTTCTATACAACAGCCTTTTAGAAATTTGAAGAGTATGCCATGTTCTCCCTCAGGGCCGGCGCGCCCATTGAGGCCAAGTAGGCGGTGGCCTGAGGGCACAAGGGCTCCAGAGGGGCACCAGATAGGGTGTTGGGGACGGAGGCGCGCACTGCGGAGCTGGCATGGCTGGGCTGCAGCTGCTGCAGCCAGCCAGCCCTGTGCCACCAAAGCTGCCACACGCCCCCAGCCGGGCACAGCAGCCGCGAGCCACTGCCGGGGCGGTGTGCGGAGCCTGGAGCACCTCCTCCCGCCACCCCAGCCATCCGCAGGCGGCTTTGTGCTGTGTGATGATGTCATTGCGTGATGATGTCATCACGAAGCCCGTGGCACGCACGCACTGTGCGCACACACGCCGGCGGTTCACTGCGGGCACCAGAAACCCTGGCGCTGGCAGTGTTCCCCCTCAGTCTTCTCTTCTCCAGGCTAAATAACCTCCATGCAATCCTAAACAGGATTGAACTGATGAAGCTGAAGTTGGTTCCTGGTTCCCAGTTCCTTATTCGCAGTTCCTACTTCCTTATTCACAGAGCAAAACACAAATATTGGGGGAATTGAAAAGCTCTGGACCCCAAAATAAAGGCTGTAGGAGCACGTATCATACAACTCATAGAACTAGGACCTCCTCTTTGGACTGCCTCCCAAAAGCTGGTGTTGGGAACAGCTGGTATTGTGAATAATGAACTGAAAGTGATACAAGCCTCTATACCCTCACACAACCTTTGGATGACCCCAGATCACACAGCTCTGCACTCACTAGACTGTCCCCTACAACAAGACGTGCTGGTGCCAATCCAAACACTGGTTCTTGAGCCAGCATCTGCTCCAAAGTGGGCTTCCCCCAGGAGAAATGCCACAGGCAGGAAGAATGAAGATTGCACGCACACACCCTTGCGTCACTCAGCCCTACAGAGGCTGTCCCCTACAAGAAGATGTGTGCTGGGCCCCAATATAAACACTGCTTTCATCACCCCCAGTAAATTTTGAGGCACCACATTCTCAAACCCTGTTGTCCTTCATCTAAACTGTTGACCACCAACCCACTCTACAGAATATCAATATTATCCATTTCTCTTTTCAAATCTCCCTGCTATCTTGAATGCCAATTTGTCCATTTCATTTTACAAAAAGTTAACTACCATGATGTGATTGTGACTGTACCTGTATAGGGCTTTTTAAAATCTGGTAGCATGTTTCCCCCCCTCCTCCTCAACAGCAGTCTCCAGAACCAGTCTTTCAATCGCTTCCAGTCTATGAGTTGTTGTAGGATCAGGGACATCCAGATTCAAATCCTCACTGTGCCATGGAACCTTGTCAGGTGGCTTTGGGCCAGATATACACTCTTACAGGCTTTCCAACCTCCAGGCGGGGCCTGGAGGTCTCCCACAATTACCACTGATCTCCACACAACAGAGATCAGTCCCCCTGGAGTAAATGGCTTTAGGCTGAAAGTAGGCCATCTCTCTCAGAAGGAGACACCATGCTGCCTCTCCTGGTGCATGCAGGGAAGAAGAGAGAGAGGAGGGGGAGAGAAGGGAAGGAAGGAAGTTCCCCTGGCAGGAAGGAGACTGAAAGCAGCCTATCTATATGACTCTATGGTTGTTGTCTTCCTTCTTCTCTACTGGCAATCCTAAAGGCCTGAGCAAGAGACATCGCCAGTCCCTTCTTCTAACATAAAATCACACTCCCTAAAAAGTGACAAATGCAGGAGGCTCTAACCATATAGAGTGGCAACCGTCTTTAACCTTTGGACACTTGATAAGCCCCACTAACACCATCATCACCAGGTATCTCCCTAGATTCCTGAGGGGCTCTAAAAAGATGAAAATGATTATTTTTTCTCATAGCCATGATAGAAAATGCTTGTGAGCGCCCATTTAAAAAAGGCTTGGAGGGTGTGAGCACACATGCAAAAGAAGGAGCTGCAGGTTATAAAGCCATGTGAGAGTTAGGAAGAAAGAGCAGCAGAGGCAGACAAGACTGAACAAGGTGCTATGGAACCTACATTCCCAGAATTCACTGGGCCCCTAGGGCGTCACACACCATTACTCCATAGAGTGTAATGGATTTTTAAAAAAACGACTAAAACAATGCCAAATAGTAAAAAGCAAGAAAGATAAAGCTAGTTATAGTCAGTCACTGCTGTTAAAATGCAACAATATTCTTCACTTCCTTTCAGATCAAATCATGCAGGTTTATTCACAAGTAAATCTCACTGTGTTCAGCAGGGTTTACTATCTCTCTCATACACACACACTGGAGAATTTAGAGTTTACATCAGACCAAAAAAAAAAAAAAAGTCAAGCCATCCCATTTCATGCTTCTCCCCCTTTCTCTACAATCTGCTCCATGATTACTCAGAAGTATGTCCTATAGTATTCAAATGCAGCAACATTTTGAGTTTCAAACAGGGGAAACTTGACTTCATCTCTAAATTATACCTATTGATTTTGGTGTGCTCGTATCCTAAATAAGTCTCTAAATAATTCTCTCCTCTTGATACATACAGAACACATTCATGTTCTCTCTCATTCTTGTTTACTAAGCAGAACAGACTCACCATTGAAAACTGGTTATAAAATCCATCCTAGTTACAAGCAATCAAAGCAAACAGTTCCTTGTAGAAGAAAAGATTAACATTACCTTTTGAAGGGAAGGAGTTTATTTTGCTCCCATTCAGGTACATATTCAAATGCCTCCAGAATACCACTTTAAAGATCCATTGGCTTCCTCTCTTTAATATTCAGTTGAGGCAACCATGGGATTAGTTCCAAGAAATAAAGAAACATAGCTTATACCCGCCAAGAAAGTATCCACAACTCAACCTTGGGCCTTTCTTTCACAAATGCTGACAAAATTGATAAGTATGTTTTTCTCTTTACAACAGCAGAATTTATAACCTGAGGTGGCTATTGTAATGGAAAGGAAATGATCCCTTAATACTCAAATCAATCTTGTGAGAAATAACCTGAATAATGAGTTAAAAATGCAGGAGATGAAATTAAGACAAGAACAGTTAACTAAAGATCTAAAGAAACAGATAGCATTTAGTGTGGTGTTGGAAGCTTTAAATTAGACTTTGAAATGTATGCAAAAAGAGAGTGAGAAAATAAGGAAGTAGAGCATCAATCCGGGTAAAGAGAAGTCTTTTGATCAGGAATAATATCAGAAGCAGCATCAACCTGACATTATTTGAAAGGGGATAGAGGGAGGGAAAATTCTTCAAATAGAATTCTTGATGCAAATAGCTTTAGCGCTTAGGGAGATAGTGGGAGATTTCCATTTATAAAACTATATAATCCCTCCAAATGATTCCAACACAAATCAATTTGCTGTAGTTCCAATTGGAAATTATGTCTAGAAATTTGTTCACATTGTAAATCAGGGAAACTCTACCCTTTTAAATAATGCTCGAATGTTTCACAAATGTGGTGCAAAGTGTATGAAATATCAAATAACTCATACCCAGGTAAGTGTTTTAAGTTTGTGATTGAGCAGTCCGGTCCTATAGAGCTGCTTTTATTGCCATGGCACTATAGCACAGGTGGTGGCTGCAAAAGGGTCATGGTTATTTAGCTCCTAAATTTGACAAACAGTCCCTCTGAAGCTGGGATTCTTCTGAGACCAAGTACTAGGACCTTGGCTTTAGTCTGTTTCACTGCATATTTTTATATCACTTGCATACCTCATTCTGTATGTATTTTCCTGTTTGAGATCTGTTTGGAAAGCCCATCTCTGGGTGACAGACATTGAAATCAAAACAAGACATGTAGGAAGAGGAGCAGCATCTTCTCCCTCCTTGTTGAATTTCTTTCTTAGATAAGCTTTTGGCAGGCTTCTTGGGGATGCTGGAAAAAACCTGCCAATTAAAGGGTTTTTTGTTACCAGATCTTGGACAATGCTGTTTTTTAGAATTTTTAGGAGAAATTAATCCCAGTTATTTGATCCTGAACACAGAGGATCCATACCTAATTCATCTATCTCTGGAACCAGCCTAGGAATTAGCCTTAAAGCAACTATTAAGTATAATGCTGAAATGAATTATTTCCTAAATTATACTTTACATCTTGATATTATGGCATGTTTACTCAAAAGTACTTCCACTGAGTTCAGTGAGACTGATCCCCTGGTAAATTGGGATAGGACTACAGCCTGAAGAAGCAACTTTATTGTAGCATAAGCTTTTGAGAGTCACAGCTCATTTCATCTGATGCATCTGACGAAGAGAGCTGTGGCTCTCAGAAGCTTATGCTACAATAAAGTTAGTTATTCTTAAAGGTGTTACTGGACTCTACTATTTTGCTACTACAGACTAACACAGCTAACTCCTCTGGATCTATGAGTCTGAAGGAGCTATCAGTGAGATAACGGTAGAAAAGAGCAAGCATCCAGTAGCACCTACAAGACTAACAAAATTTGTGGTAGGGTATGAACTTTCCTGAGCCACAGCTCACTTCTTCAGATACCAAGAACAAACTGAGATAAGCTGAGATAACAGTGTTAGCTGTTAAAGTCAGCAACTGTGAATTATCCATCAATGGAAAAAGGTGAAATTTATGGCATCTCAGCAAGGTCTGGACTAGACATGGGCATGAATGGGGGAAAAAACCCCAAGCTGTTCGTTGTTCATTGCCATCCATGAACAACGAACAATGAACAGTAACAAACATGACCATGTTCACAAACATGTTTGTTGTTCGTTGCTCCTTAAAGATCCTTTTAAACTATGAGCTGGCAGGTGTCAGGGGGAATTCCACGCGCAAGGGGCAGGGCCCTTTAAACACCCCACAAACTGACCTTCCCAATGTCCAATACCCAACAAATTTGCAGGGGGCATAGTCCTCACTGTCCTCCGAAGACCCCCCAAGTTTCAGAGAGATTGCACCCTGGGAAAGGCATGATGCATGGGTCTCCCCCTTTGTTGTCATTTTTTCTTCATAGTAGCAAAAACAGGACTCTCTGCTGGAAGTACTTTAAAGGGTTAAAGCCAGAAGGAAAGCCAGAAGGAGTTCAGACAGAGTTCAGTCCCTGCTGTTGCCAGGGGAATTGATTGAAAGGCCCCAGACTGTCTGGTTTGATGAACCGCTGACGAAGGCAACGAACTAGGCTTGCAATGACCACCTGTTAGTTTAGAATGGAGCCTCATGAATGGCTTGTTCGCAAATAGACAAACGGGGCTGTTCATGGTTTTTTTCTGTTCGTAATGCTGTTTGTGCCCATGTCTAGTCTGGACCATAACTTTTGGATGTGGGGGCTGCGCGTCAGTGGAAGTGTCTGCTTTGGATGGAGAAATCCCCCTGTACAGTCCCCAGACTGTTTAAAATAATTAGGCAGTAGGTGATGTGAAAGAGTCTGACACCCTGGAAGGCCACTGCCAGTCAGAGATGACAATATTGATCTTGATAGATCAAGAGTCTGCTTCAGTATAAGGCATCTTCATGTGTTCATGTAACAGCATTTCCATAGCAAAGATAAGACAAATTGTGCTTATAGCTCACAATGCTATAAGCCATCATCAATCCAAAGATTTATTTAGGAGAAAAAAAAATAATGTCTTATATGGTAAAAGAAATTTGGAGGTGTTCCTCCTCTCTGTAATATAAATAGTGTTATACATTCAGATTGTAAGCAAGAAAGGGCGAGAAATGAAGCTGCTTGGCAAAAATACATGTTCTGATTTAAACCTGACAGGATGCCAATGCATATAAATCAAGGCCAAGGTAAATGACTTGAGGATTATGACATTGAGCTTCAGTAGTTTCTAACAAAGTAAAAGCTGTTTGGATTGTTATGAATTATATTCTTTCATTGCGCAGCATTTTACAGCAAGGAAGGCTGCAAAAGCAGAAGAGAAGCGTGTGCAGCACAGGGCCAGGATTCTAAGGCAAACAGATAACAGCACAACCATTGCTGATTCTTAAAGTAGGCTTAGTAGTGAGTACAGAAAAATATACTAGCAGAAGATCATAAGATTTAACTTGAAGCAACATCACCATACTGGCAGCAGTCTATAATATAGGAATATGATAGCATAGTACTATGACCTTATTTAACCAAGGCCAGCTCCAGGTTTTAGGTGGCCCTGGACAAAGGTGTCCTTAGTGGACCCATTAGTACTGAGCACCATCACCTCTTCCACCCCTTTTACTTTTTCCTCATTCAGACAAAGGCAGGTAGTGACTTCTGTTGCTAAGCTGTGGCAAGTCACAAGTAAGCCATATTGAGATACCTGGGCCTTGGCAGCAGTTCAGTGATCCCAGCTCTTGATGCTCCTCCTGGGCTTAAGAATCATTCTCTCTTTGTTGTGGAGCCCTGGGAGCATTAGTGCTCTAAAGAGATTTACTGCTCCATAAGAGAACATTCATCATCCCTCACAAACTTATAACTCCTCAAATGGAAATTGTGACAATTAAATTAATCTTAAATTGATATGTTCCTAAGTTTATATGCCAGAGAAAAGGGTAGGACATTGTAAAAAAAAATGAATTGAAGAAAAGGGAAATAAAATTAAAGAGAATCTGGAAGTTAAAAATTCAACCTGTTGAAATGAAAATAGGGCATTGTGGTACAGGGGAAATGACAGGGTTGTCAGGTTCCAGAGTGTGGCCTTAACTTCCAAGAGTTTAGCATCCTTCTTATGATCTCTAGTTGAAGGAACTCAAACTTTAGGGTACAAACAATGAGGCAAGCTATTCTTTGCTTGGCTTGAAAGCATTTACTATTACCTCCACTCCCATGTTCATCAGGCTACACCATGAGCCACTAGGCAAAGCCAGGAGATGCTGGTGGTCCACCTCACACCATCTTCCCTGGGTTCCAACACATTCTACCAGGTTTCTCCCTAACCTATGGTCTTAGAGCAATCATGTGTAGAGTTACTCCAGTGAAAGCCTATGGAAATCAATGGATTTAGATTGGAAGCACAGCATGGGATTGCACTACTAGAGACTAAGCTTCAGAAGAACCGGCACCCAAGAGAAAAAGACCTAAATACAAAAGACAAAAAAGGACAAGGCAGTTTGTAGGCAAGAGATGGGAACAAGAGTAGACCAGATGCTGCATGGGATATGGAAAGCTTCCTGGATTTTTAATAGTGGTAGGAAATCACAAGCACATGAACCAAAAAAATCCCTTCCTTCGCCCTTTACCCCTCCCTCAACAGGAGGTATTGGATGATGGTTCAGCACGTCCAGTATACTGTGGGAAATATAATTTCCAAGACAACTGATATGGGAGTTACATTTCCTAGATGACTCCTAACATGTTAATGTTAGATGTCATCCAATCCACCCCATGATGGAGGGAGAAGGAAGGAGGCACAGGAGATTATCTTCCTCCTGTGTGAGCATTGTGGAGAAGAGAGGCTTCCTGTGTCAGCCTTGCCACCATCAAGCAATAGCAGCAACAGAATATTGTGGAGAAGAGGGGGAGGAGAAGGGAAATTCTTCTGTAGCTGAGATCACACACCATCCAGCATGTCTGCAGTGATTCGTTTGAGCTGATGAAGGTCATACTCTGAGTCAAGACAACATGAATTTTGATGGCAACTACTTCTCAAAACACACCAACATTCCTTACTGGACTGGCAGGAGCTATGCCATGCCCATCTCACTTGAATCAAAAGGTACTTTGTGATCTCTTAAAACATCCCTACCAATTTATGCATATTTCATTACAGCTCTCCCAAGGGATTTGGGCTGATTAACTTTCCTGGCGTGTTCATTAGCTTTTGTTGGAAGAAACATCCTGAAGTAGCTTCCAATGACAGTAGCCAAATCCACCTTGAAGGGCTGAGATGACGTTGTGAGACACATCATTCCCACTTCTTTCTCTATGCTGCTGCCTCTCTCATCAGCTTAGGAATCATCATGGACTGTGTGTGAGGCAGTCCTTTTATCATAAAGCTTAGAAGAATAAAACATTGACGCTTGTACTGTCTGCATTGACACTGATAAACTAGGTACTTCAGTTTCCAGGGCTGGAAGGTTTAGGGTTTTGGGGGGTTTTTTTTACAAGCACTACATTCAGTCAAAAACAGCAGAGAAGCTGGAACACTGGCCATTTTCTCAGGCACTGCCAATTTTATTCTCTCAACCCAATAGCCTGTTTTCTTCAAATTACCCTCTGATTCTAGAAATAGAAACTTTAACCTTTTCCTTAAAAAAAAACATCCTAACTTGCCAGTGTTATGCTGTTATTGTCCTCCCACCCCTTCCCCAATACCGGCATGACTACTGCAATCCCAATTACTGCAATACTGGCATGATTACATGCACACACACACCCATGCCTCGTTATATTCCAGTCCTGCCCATGATAATCCAGGAGAAAGAAAATAATTTCATTACATAAGCTCTGAAGTCTTTTCATCAAATGTTGGATGCAATTTTCATGTCACTCTAGGCTCATTTATTCTCTTGAGGAAAGGTTAGCGGCAATTATGAAGCAGATTACATTGTAACTCTTAAACCGTATATTGCATTTGAGAGGTAATGGCATAGACTGGGATTCCGCGACATGGGGAACAAGTTTAGATAGATTGTTACAGAAGAGACTCCCAGCCTCTTCTGTTATTTGCCTTGATGGGGAGACCAATCATTTCCCCAGTCATTGAGGGCCTCATTTACTTATTGCCTAGAAAGACACTAATAATACAGCCCCCAGGAATATTTTATTTATTAATTTAGATTTTTATTCTGCCCTCCCTGCAAGTGGGCTCAGGGCGGATCACATCATTTAAAAGCCACAATAAATATTACGTTTCCATAAAAACAATTTAAAACATTTAAATTCAAACAATTTAAACAATTATTCCCTCCTTGCTTTGAGTAATGGACATTTTCTGCTCACATAATTAGTCTGATGATTGCACAGTTTCCAATGCAATGCAGAGCATTGTTAGCAAGGAATGTAATTCTGATGCACTTTTGATATACAGAAGATATAAGCATTGTCTGGAATGGTATAGGAACAATGATAGCATGCATTTGCCATCATGTGCTTGATAATTTGGTTCAGACCAAATTTCGACTTAGGCTATTGCTCTTGCACAAGCAGAGAAACTGCAGGAAAAATGCTTTGGAAGGACCTTGTACTTTTATTGTATTACCACTTGTGTTTCTGCTCGGTATAAGATTTTGTGCAACCAGTTTCTAGGCATTATAATATATAGGGAAGAAATCTTTAGGATTCGCACATGATCTTGCACAATCTCTTTATGTTTCTCTTTGCGCACCAGTGGATCCAAGGCAAGGCATGCACAAAGGCTGAGAATGCTATATAATTGTGTAAGTGCCACTTGTCCAAAACTTTTCAGAATGTTTATTAGTTCTTTTTCAGAGTCTCTACCTCAAAAGCATAGTAACTCTTTGGGGCTCCTAACAATATACAAAAGAAGCCATGTTTATTTCTTGTACTACTTAAATTTAGGGAAGTTCAAGCCTTGTTAGCTTGACTTTGAAACACTCTGGCAGACAATAAGGGGTCACATCTGCATTATAAAGGCAACCATTTTGCCCATGCCATGGCTGCCTCTCCCTTAGCTGAAAATGCAGGCCACTTTGGCTGCAAATGAGACATCTGTATCTTACTTGCAACAGGATCCTGGAATTAGTATCTTCAAATTTTACTCCAAACAGCTGAAGTCTGGAATATTTTCACTGTATGGTATCCTTTACCCAAAAAGTCACAAGCACAACACAACGGTGCCTTAAATGTAAGCTGATATGAATACAACAAACTATTCCTAATAGAACTACTTGTTTTAAAAGAAATAGTGTAAGAGAGAAGAAGCAGACAAGTATAATGTGTTAATTAGATTGTCTTATTTCTTGACAATGACATAGATGACTACCAGTGCACAGAGCAGGGTCAAAAGGCAGAGAACTAACAGACCCCACTGTCAGGTTTTGCACTGGGTGCTGCTAGGCTGGGCGCCAGCATACCTGATCCTGACTTTGGGAGGTCATCAGGGACAACGCAGGTTCTCGCTCTGTGGAAGGAGGAGGGATATACATCACCCTCGCTCCCTCTCAGTCCACTTGCAGGCCTACTCAACCTGATGGAATCCCAGCTGCATCCCCTTCCTTCTCACCTTCCACAGCCTTCAGCCTCCTTCAGGGTTGGTCTTCCTCCTCTCCTCCATCTTCCATGCTCTTCCTCCTTCCAGCTCCTCTCTCACTCTACCAAACTCCACCATACTTCTACACAATCCACACCATCCTCCTTCTCCCCTGTCATGCTCAGGGCTGGCCACAACAGGCAGGTGGCTCACTGGTACTGCAGATGGTCCCAAGGTTAGTTGCCAGGAAGTCAGTAGCCAAGGAGCTGGCAAACAAGAGTCCAGAAGACAGGCCAAGTGTCAGAGCCAATACATCAGTCAAAGAGAGGAGCAGGCAGAAGGGAAGTCAGAAAGCAGGCCAAGGTCAGAGTCTGATCGATCAAGAAGCAGAGCAGGGCACAAGGCAAAGGCAGATCAGGAGCTTCCAGGCACAGAGCTCTGGTCACAGGGAGTGGCAAGCTGAGTTGCTTCCACACTTGGCTTCTTCAGCTTCTCTCTCTTATACTGTCCTAATGAGGAGCAGGTGTTGTCTCTTTGCCTAATAGCCCCAGCTGGTGCTGTGCCTGCAAACAAGCACTTTTTCTCCTCTCCAACAGAGGTATCTTTGCTTTATTTTTCCTCTCCTCAGCTGGCCCAGGGCACTCAGGTTTCTCTTTTGCTCTGGGGGAGTCTTTGTCTCCAACAGCCTCTGCAGAGGCTTCTGGCTGCTCCTGCTGAGTTTCCTTCCGAGCAGCAGCTTTCACAGCAGGCTCTGGCTCCACAGTAGATCCTGCTGGCTGTGGCTCTAGAGTAGATCCTGCTGGCTCTTCCTGCTCATCCTCTGAGGAGGACTCTGGGCCAAGAGGTAAGGTGGCCAGTCAAGGCTGGGGCTGACTCATGACATCCCTCTTCCTGTCCTAACTCACCACCCCATCTTGTGAGAGAACTTCCCTTATATCCCTTCACCCATTCCTGGCTCCACCTGCCAGCCACACCCCCAGCACCCTAGCCACAGTCTTGGCTGTCCTAGGCAGCCACACCTGTGGTTGCTTTTCTGGCTGCCTTGGCATTCTTGGCTAAGGGCCTCAGGCAGCCCCACCTGGTTCTGGCTGATTCCTTTTAGCCTGCCTGCAGGCTAGGATGTGGCCCTGTGCTGCCCTTTCTCTACTGCAGGTAAGGTTGCTGGCTGTCTTGCTGCTAGCTGGCTGTCCCTGTTTCCTTAGCTTTCTCCCTCTGGTCTGATCCCCTCCTAGCTGCCCCCACTCTCCCTGCCTGGGCTCTTAGCCTCCCACCTGAGGGTGGGGCTAGCTGGCTTCCACCTGCCCTGTCTAGCCCTCTGAGACTTGGGTGCTTCTTTCCCTCCCTCTGGTGCCGGTGGGCTCTGGCCCTGGGTGTCTGTTGGGGTGGCTGGGAACCTGTCTCCCATCTGCCTCCCATCCCCTCCTCCCGGCAAGTCCAGGGTCTGACACCCACATCATTGCCAGAAAAAACAATTATTTGCTCATCATTAGATTATAGGCATAGGTTTGTTAGGTGCTTTCTGAAGGTCATGGAAAGTGATTCCCATTATCTATAGCTACCTTGTAAATGTATGCAATCCTTGTGATGTGTCCTGATGCAGATGCTCATCTTTATCTTCCTAGGGCTTAAGAGCATCCCCGAGCCACAAGTGCTGATAGAAGGAAAAACCATGTGTGTTGGATTCACTGGCTGCAATTTCCTTGACAGAACTCTGAGGGCCAAGATCAGGCTATGAACAGAGGCAGATAATGAGAAGAGTAGGTTAAAATGTTAGTTGACCTTTAAAAGAAGACATTTGTCAAACCCCAAGAAAAAATGACCAGCACTTTCTCATCAAAAATATATCCATCCTCAGAGAGTGGGGAGGAAGAAAAAATTTACTTGGCTGTTTTCTCCTCATATTCAATCAAGTTAGAAGAAAATCTGGCTATGTTCCTGCATAAGGTACTGTATTTCCTTACCCTCAGTATTAGATTTTTATTGTCATGGGCCAGTCTGGGCTCAGTGAAAGTGAGGAGAAGAGGAGATTTGTGTGGCCAGCCCTGACTCAGCTGAAGCTGGTGATCAGGAAGAACAGCTGCTGGCTAATCAGAGTCCACAGCCAGAAGCTGAGGGAGACACCCTCCAGCTCCAACACCACTGGTGAAGCTCAGCCACCAGTTGACCACAGCCCTCAGCCAGCAGCTGAGCCAGAGGCACCAACACCCTCCAGCTCCAACACCACTGATGAAGCGCAGCCAAGGATGTCCAAACCTCTAGCCTCACCCAGAGAGCACTGCAGACAAAGGTAACGTGTGGAGCTGCAGGAGAGGCAGCAAAGTGCTGAAGTATAAAAACATGTGGACTACCACTTCATCAGATGCATGGAATGGATTCTCAGTCAGCAGAAATATATACACAACAGACAGGAAAAATTATTATTCAAAGGCCACAAAATGATTTGTGTTATTTCTATGGAAAGCATAAAAGTATACAAGAAAAGCATAGTCACCATTAGTAACAGCTGTAACATACTCTATTAAGTTGAGATAAGCAATTTACCGTGCCATTCTAAGTAGAGTTACACCCTTCTAAATCCATTGAAGTTAATGAGTATAACTCTGCTTAGGACTGCATAGTAAAACCCACTGAACACAATCCTATTGTTGACTGCCTTATTATTACCTACTATATTTTTGTGTTGATGGTGATTTTCAAGTAGATTATTCTAGCATTTGCTCCCTCTATGAGATCTGTGGTATGAAACACCTGTAATGGCATTTCTCTATAGTACTCTGAAATGGCCTCAATTATGCTGCCTCACTGCCTTCCTTAGCGCTTCCAATTTTCCCTACCACCGATGCTCTTGCCTTATATTTTGCAGTTTAACTCAAATAATAGGATGGCCTTAGTTATATTTCATAGAATGACAGCATGATCAGCACCAGGGCAGTGGCCGTGGCTATGAGACAAAAAGAGATCCTTTAAACTAGATAAAATTGATGTTTTAGTTAAACAAAAATAGTTTATTTCGAAGTAAAATCAAATCAAACAAGTTTATTGTCTATAGCCATAGACCGTCACAATTCACCAAACATTGACTAATAAACAATTAAATCCATTATCACAGTTTGTATAGGTTACTAACACTAATTAAAACAATGCAGTATGCCAAACTGTCCCAGGAGTCACGAAACAGCCTCATTCAGTACCACCTCAGATCTTATCTTTTTGGCTGTGAGTGCAAACTGAGAGACTATAGGACACATGACTATCAGTGTCAGATAACAAAAACACAATCTTCTCAATTTCAGAGTATGTGTTTGTCACTGATAGGATTCTGGCCAAAAATTTAGCTCTGGGTACACTATATAATGGACAATAAAGTAGGTAGTGGGAAAGGTTCTCCACTGTAGGTAATCCACAAATGCAGGTGCGATGTTCCATAGGGGTGTGAGAATAACGCCCTGCCAAAAGAGCTGTCTGCATCATCTGGAAGCGCAGACAATGAAAGACACACTGAGGTTGTAATGAGAAATACTGGCTAGGTAGGGAGATCTTAAATGGTCAAATTTGATTAGTTTATACCAAGGAGCTGCCTTAGATTTTAATATTGATAGCTGATCCATCACTGCATCTGACTTGTAGATCCACTCCTTAAGTGGGAGGTTGTTGGCTGAGACCCCTAACAGATCATCCAGGATGGTATATCTTTGGCAAATGGTGGATAGAAAGCCAAGGCGTGTGGGGTCTTTGGATAGTAAGTAATTTACTGATTGGCAACTTAAGGAGTCAGAACTGGAAAATTTGATCCTTTTCCAGTATTTAAAACTGCAAGGTGTACCCGTGCCCTAAGGGAGGGGAGTCCTGTTTCAGCCCTCATCAGGGTGGCAGGAGCGCCTTTGGGTAAAGCCAAAATCCGTCTAAAGAAGTGGTTTTGGATTACCTCAAGACTGGTTAGAATGTCTTCCTTCCAACCCCACACTTCAGCTCCATATAGGAGGTGAGGGACAACCTTGCTCTTAAATAATTTCAGTGCTGGATCTATCAGTCAACCCCCTTTGTGTAAAAGAAATGTATGATTGACCCTACAATCCTTGATGCTGAGGATTTAACCAACGCAAGATGTATCTTCCAATTCAGAGTCCCTTTAAAGGTTACCCCTATTTCTAACTACATATGAGTAATTGTTTCAGACTAGTTCATAAGTGTAATGCTTCAAGATTTTCAAACATTTCCAAACAGACTCAGTCACAAAGACTTATTTTCCCCTGTTGCCACTCAGGCTAATAATGTTGACTAAGAAAAGAACACATAGACTTCCCCCAGATTACAGCTTCTCAATCCTTTCCCCTCTTTTGCTCAGAATAAATCTCAACAACACTTGAACCACACCCTGAACTCTTTCCCACAGAACCTCTCTCTAAAACTTGCAGCTCACTGCCTCAGTTATACCTAGCATCCAATCACAGCACATTTCAGTCACCTATCCAGCCCCCCTCCTTCCTAATTCAGAGGCCTGAATTTTTAATCACAGGAAACATACATTCAAAATCCTATCTTAATTAGCAGATATAAAACACACAAAATAATTTACATGACAAAACATTCCTATTTATTTATAGTCCACCTTTCTCATGGAAACTCAAGGCAGATGAGATTATACAGTGTAAGTCAATATGGCTAACAGGAGGGGGATTCAATAAATAAAGATAAAGGGTATGTAAATGCAAATGTGCAGAGATTTGAAATAAGCAGAAACCTGAAAAAGAGCTGAAACAGAGTGTAAGCAATTCTAAACCTGACATATTAAACAACAGAGAAACTATCCAATAGGATCATAATTACAGCAACAGAGAGTACATAGTAGTAAAGTCTACAGTCCCCATCCCTTCTCCAATGCATCTCTTTGAAACCACTACAGTACAGCCCTTCTATCTGTGTAAAAAACTCTCCTGAATAATTCAACTTTGCATAGTTTGTAAAAAGCAAGGAGAATGGAAGCACTCCTAGCCTCCTCAGACAGGCCATTGCATAAGGTGAGGGCCACAACAGAGAATGCACATGTACAGGCAGTTGTTGATTTTGACTATTTGCAGGCTGACACTTACAGAAAGCCCTGATCTGGTGAGTGAAGCTGCTAAAGACCATAGGGAGAGAAGAGGTTCCATAGATAATGAAGGACCAAGGGTATGAAGGGCTTTGTATGTGACAGCCAAAACCTTGAATTAAGACTGGTAACTGATGGGTAGCCAATGGAGTGAATGCAGAATGGGAGTAATATTCATGCTTTGCCTAGCTCCTAATAATAACCCAGCTGTGGCATTCTGCACCGACTTGAGCCTCTGAGTTGACTTTGAGGGGAGATCTATGTAGTCTATTCTCAATGTTACCATGTAATGGATCCAGGTGGCCAGTTCAGTCATGTCATGGTAGAGGGCCATCTTCCAGGCTACACTGAGTTGGTAGAAGACATTTTTTTGCAGCTGCATTAACTTGTTTCTCTAGCAGCAGTATTGGATCTGCTGCTCTTAACTAAGTCTGCAAGAGTCAACTGAACCGCATCAAAAGTGGAGAGTCAAATATCCTTCAAGATTTCTGCCTTCCCAACCAGTATCACTTGCAGGATACCCTGCAAGATAATCCCCACACTGAAGTTAGCTGGTCTCTAATAGCAACCCATTGAGTTCATTCCATGAGAAATCACTTAAACCACCAGTCCAAGGCACATCCCCTGACACCTACTTCTGCTTCTGAATGCCATGATCTACTTATCAAAGCCTGCAAATAGATCTAGGAGAAGCAACAAGGAAGCATGGCCTTTGACTACATTCAAATGGAAGCCGTCAACTTAAGCCACCAGAGCTGTCTCATCTCCATCCCATAGGTCAGCCTGACGCTATATTGAAAATGGTCCAGAGCACAAGAGTTATCTCAGAAGACCTGGAGCTGGTCTGCTACAGCTCTTTCAATATGGGTAATGATTGGCCACATCTTTTTTGTCTAGGGATTTTTTAAAAATTAGCAGGCAGATAACAGCCTCTTTGAGTGTACAAGGGAAGGTACCTGGAGTTAGTGACTTATTTATGATAGACATCAAGAGTTAATTTGTGTGGTCCTTACATGATATTAGCGACCAAGATAGGCAAGGATCCAGCGCATAAGTAGTGACCTTCACAGATGCTAGGATCCTGTTGGTGTCACTGTCCATCACTGTAACTGGGTCAAAATGACTTCACGGTAACTGGGTCAACTGTCTTATGATGACCCCAGCAAGAGACTTTCAAGGCAAGTGAAAAGCAAACGTGATTTTCTCTGCAGAGGAAGACAATAGAAAATTCTTCCTTGGTGGTCACCCATCTGGCTTAGCTTCCAAGATCTGATGAGAATCAGGCTATACCATACTGCCTTCCCTCCCTCAAAGGTAGGTAATGAATATAAAATATTATCTGTATATGGCATGACAATCCTATATAAGAATATACTAATATGCCATTTTTAATTTCTTTTAGTTTTTCTATTCATTGTATGGATGATTGAACACCTGTCAGTTTGACCCACATCTTATTTGCTAACAGTGATCAGGCAGCCAATTAATCAATGAGATGTTCATGTGTTTGCAACTTGTTCATATTTATTCAAGGGGAACAAGCTACTTGCAGCCATCAAAAGTCAGCTTCCAAATTTCATTATTTGGCTCAAGAAAAAGATGGCCACAACTTCATCACAAGTACTAGGAAAGTATAAAAAATAGTTCTAACTTCTAACTTTCAAATCAAACCAGAAGAGCCACAAAATTCAGTAACATCACTAATCCTAGAGGATACTTACTTGAGTATGTTCCATAGTCCAACAAGGCCTTCATTATTTGCACAGATTGTCCTTATTCAATACTATGTAAAGCAGAACATGACCTATTGAAAATCTCAAGTTTTATTTTTCAGATTTTGTTTTTAGAACTTCTGGTTGAATAGAAGTTCCTGAAAAACAGGAAATGAGGCCTCTGAAATTAAAGATCTTGCGTAAAATTAGTGCAGTTCCCTTGCCTCGAACCCAAATGAATATCAATCTCCAGTGTATCTTCTCTTCTTAGGTTTCTCCCCACACAGACTTTGTTCCAATTAAGTTAGATCCCATGATCCATCTGAGAATTAGCAAATCCCAGTGGTGAGACATGAGAGGCCAAGATTCCAGATCTAGAAAATAATGCTTGGGGCATGATTGGAGCAAGCTATACCCTGGGCCTGGATTAATTTGGCCTGTTCTTTTTATCTCAGATTTTGGGATGATGAATAAGCAAGTGTGCATGTTAGAGGAAGGGGGAGAGAAAGACTTTTTGATTGTGCAACAGTATATTTCACTGCAGTATAGGATTTCTTTCCCTTTTTCTCTGCTTCATGGTAACTAGATCAAAACAGTGGGGGCTCTTCAGAGCTCCAGGCACCCCACAGGGCTCTAAAGCTGTCAATCTCATCAGCTGTTCCTTTCCACTGGCAGTGTTAGACTTCATCTGAAAACAGCTTCAGTTGTCAGACATGCAGTGGGCATATGCACACACCCTTTAATTGCCTTGGAGTCCTGGCTTTTTTAGACATTTATCATTATAAAAAGGGGGATGGGGTGGAGTTACTGTCACCAAAAAATATGAGCCTGAAAGCAATTGTCCTGCCCATTCCAGTAGCTGGTAGCCATTGTATTTATTTCACCCACTCTTCAGTATTTAGTGGCACACTGATCCATACATGACTTACTGCACCCATGTGGTGATGATTCTCCATGTTCTTTTTGCTGTTGTTGCAAATGCAGAAGCATTTGCAGCAGCAATAAGCATCCACATAGTAGTTTTACCTGCACTTTTCTTGCAAAAAAAAAAAGCCTTCTGGTGGCTTGGAGATGTTGACTATAGGGGATGGAGGCAAGGAAAAGTATGCTGATGAGAGTGAGAGATGCAAAAATGTATGCCTTCCATTGTGTGCAAAGGCACTTTGACTGTGGTCTTTCCCAAAGAACCACACCAAACCAGATTTCAGAAAGATATCAGCAAAGTGAGGAAAACAGAGAAACAGGACAAAAAAGGGATGAAATCTTGTGATGTTCTCCAAAACAGCACTGCTTTAAGAAAGCTAAGGTAGAACAGAACATCTGTAATTACAAAAGCCACTACAGGTATTTATTTGAAGCAAACATTTTCATCTGGTACTCAGATCAATGGTCAATATACAGGTATATTCTGCTTCCTTGAAGGGTGCCTTCGTATACAAGAGCACAGAAGAGCAATGACATATTTTGTTTGTTCCATGTATTTCCTTCCTCCTCAGTATCCTCCTGTTTCTGTCTTTCAAATTTTAATGGAGTAGGATTGTTTTTAGTGACTTGCTATTTTGTTTTTATTGGTTCTGCTTTATTTTGTTTGAAGCTGCGTACAGGTGTATGGAAGGGTGGAAAATACATTTTCTAGATGAATTATATAAATATTTGTGCACTAAAATTCTTTTTGTGTGGTGCTTCATGAACTCATCTGAGCACAAATGTAAAACGTCACAGAAGAAGAATCTGGATGCAATCATATGTACAATCACCTCCAGGCAGCTTTCCCCCTCTATCAGTTTCTTCACACATATGCATCAGTATCTTGGTGGGGTGAGGGGTGGGGAGTTAAAGATGCAAATGAAAAGTAAGAATAGACATTTGCAACAAACTGAGCACAACTCCATTCAAGAATTTATTATAGAAATTACAGAAATCTTTGTAACTGGAATGTAGCACAGAAAGTGATAAAGAAATAGATTGGTAGACATCTGCTCACAAGTAGTCTTTGCACACGGGTAGGATGTTACAGATAGGCTTCACTTCATCTCATGGGAATAATTTTGTGCCACATTAGTTAGTGTGTCTCACTCCCCCCTCTTGCCTGGGCCAACTGACTTGAGGAAAGCTATTTGGCAGGGTTGCTTAACCCTCTGTATTCTTCCAGTCATAGACCCACTTCTGGGTCTCAAGTAGAGATGGGCACGAATAGCAATATGAACTAAAAAAACACACGAACAGCCCAATCTGCTGTTCGCGAAAAAGCTGTTCGTGAGGCCCCATTCTCAACGAATAGGTGGTCGTTGCAAGCCTCGTTCGTTGCTGTTCGTCAAGCCAGACAGTCTGGCACCTGCAATCAATTCCCATGGCAACTCAGGCAGGGACTGCCTGAACTGTGTCTGAATTCCTGCTGTTGCCCTGGAAACCCCAATCTAAGCCCAATTAGCTTGATAGGCAAGTCTTCCTTCCAAGTGTGGACTGGAGCTCCAAATTTGTTACAAGAGGAAAAGTCCAAGGGGGAGGGGGGCTCCCAGCTCTGGCTTTCAGGGAGAGACAGCTGCTGTTAGAGATACAGGATGAGTGCATTGAAGCTTGAATTTTCTTTGTGTGTGGTGGGATAGGGATCTACCCCTTCAAGTTCCAGGGCTGCTGTCAGGTTCTGGGGCCAAGCTATTATTTATTATTGGTACATTTCCTGCTGCCTACTCAGGTAGGGTTTCTGGGAGTGGTGCAGTAGGGATCTTGATGGCTGGAGGAGAGCCTGCAGGCCCCCACGAACAACAAACAATGAAGAAGTTTGCGACAGGATCATGTTCGTCAGTGTTCGTTGTTTGTTGTTTGTGGATGGCAATGAACAATGAACACCATGTTCTTTTTTTTTCTGTTCATGCCCATGTCTAGTCTTGAGTTCCTCAGCAAAGTGCAGATACTCTCATGCAAGACTTCATACATGTAATTAATTGGGCTGTATTCCACGAAGTTCATGTCACAATATTTCTGTTAGTCTATAGGGTACTAAGAGACTCTATTCTAATTGACTAACACAACTATCCCTCCAGAACAGGACTTTACAGAACGGGGAAAAATTACATATACTCCCCCCTACTTGGCTAAAGATAATATTAAAACTACACAAGAGCATGTGTCTAGTGTTCTGCAACTGAGAAGCAGCATATGTATTTACCACATGCTTCAGCAGGTGCTCAAGGCCAAGATCAGTTTAGTTAATTTTTAGGTGATAGGGGGAAAAAAGATGATAAATAAGACTGTCACTACTTGAGTCGTCTGGAGTCATTTATTCTGCTAGCATCGTTATGGGTTGCAAAATACCTTCTGTCCATGACATATTGTGTAAGTTGGATTCTGTGGGCTGACTGTATGTGTACGTCTGTGCATACGCACATTACCCTGCTTGCTTTCGCAATCGATGGAAGGAGCAGAATGAGCTGTGCATCTCTTCCAAAGAGCTTTTCTTCCTCCACTGCCTGATAGTTTTGAAAAGAAATACTTCGTGTCAGTATCTCTCCACCTCATTTTCACACAAAAATTTATTATGAAATTTGATGCCAATCACTCATCTCTTCCTTGTAATGATGTCTCTCAAATTTGCCCTAAGATACACGCATGAATTTTTAGCAAGGAGAAAGCACTAAACCTGAATGGAGGAAAAATAGATATTTGAGGATGTAAATAGCTGGGAGGTAGGATTTAGGTAATAATCATTAGCAAGCTGTCAAATTTGACAATGCAATTGTGGTATAATTGGTTCACATAAATATCAACATAAAATGAGAATTTGTTTAAAGACAAGTCATACAAACATGATTAAATGTTTTTTTTTTTAGACAGACTATAGATTTAGTCTGTTGAAGAGCTTAGAAACTGTCTTGTTTCAAAGGATCTAAAAATTATAACACAAGATACAGTTTAGATAGAGGTAATGACTATTTGACCAGAAATTAAAAGCAAATATTACTAAATGTATCTAATCTGTAAGCAAAATGATGCCCCAGTTTAAACCTGCCCAGAAACCACAAACCCATATTCTGGATGATAGAAAACCAATGTGGTACGATGTAGTAGCTAGAATATCAGACTAGGACTGAGTGGACCTGAGATCAATTCCTATGCATCTACAAAGCTCATTGAGTGACCCTGGTCCAGTCATACATTCTGAGGCTAGTCTATCTTACAGGATTGTTGTGGGGATAATGACTAGGGGGTTGTGTCTGCTACCCTGAACTCCTCAGAAAGATGGATGGGAAAATATAGAAAGTGATCCCCCCCATAAAAGAAACAACCAGCTGTGTGGGGTCAGTGAGGAGGAAAGTATGCTCTGTACATGTTCAGAGGCATTATTTACTTGTGTGTGCAGAGGGAAAAATATATTACCTTATGCCATTGAAGTGTTACTGTCCAACACCAATTCCTGGTCCTGCATCAGAATCCTCAGCCTCAGTTTAGCAGGTTGTCAAATTTGACAATGCAGATGTGCAATAATTGATCCATGTAATTATCATCATAAATGTGAATGTATTTTAAAGACAAGCCATACAAACATGATAAAATGTAGACTATAGATTTCATCTGTGAAGATCTTAGAAGCTGATTTTACCATTTCTTGCTGTGACTTTGCAATCTATATTTGGTTAGAATGTTTTTGACCTGGCCAAAGAAGATCCATGTGCAAATGATAAAATGTTCATCTTGATGAGTTGCCCACCTTGGACTTTAAGTTTTTCTTGGGAAGATCTGAATGCCTTTACTCCACGATTGTTTAGTATAACATCTATGTGTCCATTCTATGCATAGTCAGGCAATTTGTATCAATTTGTTATATTTATGGGATGCCTTTCATGAAATTATGCCACTGTGGAAGACCCCTGGGCTGAAACACATCTATTTCTGGTTCTATTCATATGGATAAAAATGTACAATAATATTGTGTATTTGGAAATTGTCCAATTGGATATACAATATGCTGAACCACACTGTTACTGTTTTTAATTATATTTTTGTACATCTGTTTTTCTAGTTAGATTACATACTGTCCATGGAATAATTGGTCCACATAAATATCAACATAAAATGTGAATGTATTTTAAAGACAAGTCATACAAGCATGATTAAATATGAATTTTGCTTAGAAGTAGACTATAATTTGTTAAGGATCTTAGAAACTGATTTTATCATACAATTTCTGCTGAATCCTGGAGCAGCATGACATTACTTTCAGGTTCACTCTGTAAATGATGTCACACCATGGCTGCAATCACTTTTTTCCTTCCGACCTATCTATTGCGCACTGTTGGGTGTCAGGGGGGGGGGGGGTTGCTGGTTAAAGATTTCTTACTATAGTTATAGTGGGAGACCTGCAAACCCTAATATCACCCTACTGTTCCATTGTAAGTACCTTTAAAAAGACCTACTTTTTTCAGCTCACCAGTTAAGAATCTCTTCCCAACAAGCTCTGCTCTCTCTGCCCTAAGCTGCAGACTAAAGGCAGGGTGTAATGATTTTAAGTTTGTTTGTCATTGAATGTTTGGTGTGATACAGATTAAGATCCGGAACAAACGTGATGAATTACGTGTGTTTGAACAAGTGCCAGAAATCATGTCTGATCCTGCCCACTCGCGTTCCTGTCCATCACCAACAAGTTGTCAACACAGAGCGGCTGTTTTGGGTGTGCTGCTGCTTCCGGCTTTCCCTGAGCTCATTAGTCTTATCAAAGTTGCAGGCAGATGGCGCAGTTGTCTGCATGCTGCCACTACTTACTTTGGGGGATGGGAGCTGCCACTCAACCCCTTTCCGACCCGTCTATTGGTGAGAAATCCTCCTCCCGCCCCCCTCCTCCTACCCACCTCGTTTCCAGCCATGCAACTAATGAGTGCTGTGGTATCATTGCTGTCCCGCTTGAGGCACAGAACGTCCTCTGTTAAGCCTTCCCACAACATTTCCTCACTCGCCAGCTCTCCCACCCCTCTGAGCTGCGATCTCGGTGGGCGAGGGGGTGCAGTGGCAGGCAAGGTGATGGGTGAGGGTGAGGTGGTGGGCAAGCTGTGCACCAGCTCAACAAGCAAAAAGAATGAGTATATCCCGGTGGGGATCCCATGCAGGGATTCATTTACATAAAACCATTGCGGAACTCAACTTTGAATATGAGAGCTGACATGGCTCTTTGTTGTGAGTTTTGCCATGAGGCACGAGGATTTCTTTATGTTTTAGAATGGCCTCCACCTTTCATTTTATTTTTCTTCTCTTTTTTTTAACTGTATAGTGGGGACACCAAGAGGCCCCTCCAAAAATTAATACATGTTGGTTGTGCAGGAACTGCTGGCCTAAAAGGAGACAAAAGAATATAAAGAAAGCAATACAGAGTATCATCCTAAACGTACCCTGTAATTGCCAGAAAAATAACTTGGAAGGTCACTACTCATGACGTTATTAAAGCTTACTGTGACCCACCTGGTTGTTTTCTCGTTAGATTGACATGTCCATCCCACAAGTCCAAAACTTCAGACCACGCAACTCCCAGAGTTGACCACTGCCTTGGAGCTGGGGAATGAGGGCAGCAAGCCGGCCAGAGATCCTCATTAGTATAACCATCGGGCCACATGGAAACTGGCCCGCCCCCCCCCCCCGCCAAAAACAACCTAGAGAAAGACAATCAACTAGCTGCCCGAGTAGCATAGGGATGACATACTCTGAGTTCACTCCCACTGCATTATTTTCCATGTCCTTCAAGCAAAGCATCATGGCTGATTCCCCTTGTCTCACCAGTCGGCGGAGGCAAAGTGAGGGGGGTTTGAGAGTGGGGGCCGGCCTGGTGGGGGGGGAGTGCTGAGAGGCACAAGTCTCAGAGCCCCCCCTGCAGGGGCAAACCACACTCAATCCCCCCCAGCATTGTCTGCGAGGGTTGGAGGGAACTGACAAGTCGGCTTTCTCTCCTCATTCCACGGTCAGCCGGAGGAAGCAGCGTGGGAATGGATGGTGCCACTCTCAACAGCCCCTCCACCACCAGCCTCCACTCTGTACCCTTCATTGAACCGTGGCCCCACTCAATTAAAAGTCCTCCCTGACAGAGATTGTTTCCGTCGCTATCAGTATGTTTGGGGGAGACCGAGAATTGATTGCTAATTTGTTATGGTGATTCAAAATATGCAAACTAGTTGGAAGTGCAGCAGCGCTCGAGAAAGGGTGTTGAGGCAGTGAGGAAAATTCTGTTGGGTGGGATCCACAGGCTTCCCCCCCTTCGTGGGTGACACTCCCCCCCTTCATGGGTGACACCTCCCATTTCTCCCTGCACCCGCACGCAAGTTCATGTTTGCGGGGTGAAAAAAAGGGGCAAAGGACTGCTTTTAGCTCAGAGAGCGCTCCATGCAGGAAAACAACTTGCAATTGAAGAAATTTTGCTGATTGAGCTTCCTCTCCTGTCACCATCCTAAAGGTATGGAAGAGGGGATGATTGTCATGTGCGCCTCATCTCCTGAAAATGCAGTAACAGCTGTTGATGGATAATCACCATAGCGCTTACTGAAAGCATGGGGTGCGGTCACAGGGGAGGAAAAAAACATTTTAAAGACCCTTTGACACACTCTAGCAATGAAAAGAAATTGCTGTGCAACAATGCACTAGTAGGCAAAACCACGGGCAACCCCAGACTAACAATTATAGTTACAGAAAACAAGCCAGGGAACTTCAGAAATATGTTTTTCTTTTATAACGTGTGAAAAAGTGCAGTAGTGCAAAAGTGCAACAATCCAATTATAATGACTTTACAATATAATTTTACAATACAAGAATACACAAACACACAGTACAGTCATTACAAAAAGTCTTCTATAGTCCGTAGAAATTATCCTCTGCGTTAAAGTGCAAAGTGCCTATTACAGTAAGAAGCCGGAGGTGGAGAGTGGCAATGGGCTTGTATATCCTTTCACAGTCCAAAAATTAAATTAATTCCAAAAACGCCGACGGGAGTATGCTGGCAGATTTCAATTAACACATTTCGTGAGTAAACAACTCACTTCATCTTGGGCATGAACATTTCGGACCGGACTCACTGATTTGAGTAGACATCAACCAGGATCTGCCTGTATCCAAACTGGCAGAAAGGAACAATTTCCTCTTCGGCGTTCTCCCCACCCACAAAACGGGTTAATTGAAATCTGCCAGCATACTCCCGTCGGCGTTTTTGGAATTAATTTAATTTTTGGACTGTGAAAGGATATACAAGCCCATTGCCACTCTCCACCTCCGGCTTCTTACTGTAATAGGCACTTTGCACTTTAACGCAGAGGATAATTTCTACGGACTATAGAAGACTTTTTGTAATGACTGTACTGTGTGTTTGTGTATTCTTGTATTGTAAAATTATATTGTAAAGTCATTATAATTGGATTGTTGCACTTTTGCACTACTGCACTTTTTCACACGTTATAAAAGAAAAACATATTTCTGAAGTTCCCTGGCTTGTTTTCTGTAACTAAAGTGCAACAATGCACGGCAAAAAAAACCCTGACTCACGAACCATAAAGGAGCAGAGACAAATAAACAACCCTGTCTCCACAAGGAATCAGATGGGCCATTCGTTTCCCATTTTCCACCGACCAAAAAAAATTGTGGTGGTGGCTAAAGTGTGAAGGCAAAAAAAAATTGTTTTGACACAAGACATTAAGCGTGTACGGAAAAACGGAACAACAAGGTCTTGATCTCCGGTACTGAACATGTTCCAAATGGAACACATACTTGTTGTGGGGCAGGTAATGCTGACATATCCACTGTCCATCTGTACCTTTTACACAATCAAAAGGTACAGATGCCTGTGCCAAACAGAGTGGCATGGATGGGGTGACCCTTGGATGGGAGACCCATGAAGAGGAGTCGGTCGCTCATTGGGCAGAGGATTGAGCAAACCAGCTCTGTGATTTCTAGTGCCTTGCGAAGCTTGGCGGAGATCACCAGGCGTGTCCTGATGCCACCTTCCATGACAACCACTGGATTGAAGTAAATTCTCTCAAATGTTTTTGCCACATTTTGTTGTAGGCACATACTGACATGATGCAAACATGAGCAGATTTGTATTCATCAAGGGTGGAGGAGGAGCAGGAGCCACCGCTCCCCCCACCCACCCACAAGCTATGGAAATGGCAGCTATGCAGGCAAGTGATCAGGAAAAGAGCAGAAATCAGGAAATGGGTCCTGGTGAGCAAGGGCCCCACCAAGTGTGCTCACCCGTCTGCTCGTGATCAGGAAATGGATGGTGAGCAGCAGAGGGTCTCGCCTCCTGCCTCCCGTTCTTGCTGCCACACCTCTTTCCCCCGGTGCCCGGGTGAGTGGGGCCCCCCTCGCCATGGCACCTGGTGGGGACGAGTGAGCAGTGGGTGCCTGAGTCGGGGCTTGGGGAGGGAGGCGGTTGCCTGGCCTCCACTGTCACAAGCTCTCTACCTGTCCCACCTCAAAGGACTGTTTTGTGCACACAGAAGAGGTTGGGAGAAGGAGGGTTGCTGCCTTTTGCGGCTGTCGGGAGTCAGAAAGGCATGACTTCCCCTGCCCCACTAAGTGTGCTCACCCATCTGCTCATGAGCAGGAAATGGAGGGTGAGCAGCAGAGGGTCTCGCCTCCTGCCTCCCGCTCTTGCCGCCGCACCTCTTCCCCCTCGCTGCAGCGCCCAGCAGGGGCGAGCAATCAGTGGATGCCCAAGACGGGGCTTCAGCAAGGAGGCGGTTGCCTGGGGTCCCCCTCACCACGGCACCCGGTGGGGGCAAGCAAGCAGTCAGGGCTTGGGCAGGGAGGCAGTTGCCTGGCCTCCACTGTCGCAAGCTCTCTGCCTGTCCCGCCTCAAAGGATTGTTGTATGCACACAGCAGAAGTTGGGAGAAGGAGGGTTGCTGCCTTGAGCGGCCGTCGAGAACCAGAAATGCATGACTTCCCTTGCCCCACCAAGTGTGCTCACCCATCTGCTCGTAAGCAGGAAACAGAGGTCGAGCAGCAGAGGGTCTCACCTCCCACCTCCCGCTCTTGCCACCACACCACTTCCCCCTCGCTGCAGCGCCCGGCGGGGGCAAGCGATCAGTGGGTGCCTGAGTCGGGGCACCCCATCAGTCTAAAAGACAACTGCCTGGTGGGAAAAAAAGTGACAAACTCGATCAGCCAAACAACATCAAAGGGTGGTGGTGACCATAAGGCAGCAGCAAAGGCGGAAAAGCAGAGAGGAGGATTTATAGGGCAGGCTGGTAAGCCATGAGGGGCACAGCTGGCCCGCACACCGGTTCCTCCAGCCAACCGCTGAGGGAGGTTCTCCCATGTCATGGCGGCTGGCAGAGGCAAGCAGAGATGACCATAGAACACTGAAACCCCCTGGATGGCGGACTTTGCAAATAAACAAGAGTTCCATCTGCTGTCCAAGGTGTGAACTACTATGATTCCTTATTAGTTTCCCGGCGAGGTCGGAGCATGCGCCAAAGGAAGTGCATCATGGGAAGACAAGTCTATGGTGTGGCGGAATGGGGAAGAAAACCCGTGGACAGCTGAGGTCGGGTAGAATGCAATGTGACTGTGGTGTGCAAGTGAACAGCCCAGCAGGTGCGGAACATGTGTAAGTGCATTTGCGTGAAGAACACGTGTAATCCATCACATCTGTTCCAGCTCTAAGAGTGGGGGTGAAAGAGAGGGATGAGTGAATGAGATGTTGGTTGATGACTGAGAGTGTGGGCAGAGTGAACCATTGTTTTTAGTTACTAAGCAGAGAGAGAACATTCAGTCTGGGCAAAACAGGCAACCTGTGTGGAAGCCTGAGGGCCAAGCTACAAGTGACGAATGACACTTGAACAGCAAGTGTATTTCTCTCTGTTCACTTGCCCTCCACTCAATCCACTTGCCGTTCAAATGTCATTCGTCACTTGTAGCTTGGCCCTCAGAGGATTCTCATTCTAGTTCTGCTAGGCAACCTGTGTAGAAGCCTGAACTTTGTGTATCTGTAAGAGAACATTCATTCAACCTGAAGCAGGCAAACTGTGTGTGCCTGAGAGAGAAAGTCTATGTATACTTGTGTGAGAGATTGATCTATATGAAGCAGGCAAACTGTGTGTGTGCCTGAGAGAGAAAGTTTATAAAGATCTGTGTGACTGCGCCTATGTAAAGAAATTTTAAGAACTGAGAACTATCTTTGAAACCATCAAGCTTAAATACTAGTGTGAAACCGATACACTTCTTGTAAATAGAAAAGTTTTTTTTGTTCATCCCAGAGTATATGTTATTCCTATAGCCCATTCCTATCCTCAGGGTCACATAGTCCCATGAAGGAGCCTGACGCTTGAGCATGTTATTAAAGGGGAAATTTAAATTAACTATTTTGGAATATAATTCCTGTTGACAGCAATCTACCCAGAGGGTGTAAGAAGAGGGTTAAAGGAAAATATCAGGCAGATAGATCCCTGTACCATTGCCACAAGAATCCAGGCTCTAGGTTAAATGGTTTTATTCAGAAATCAGATCATTTCCACAGATATGTCCATAGGATTATTCAGAAGCAAGGCTAGCAACTGAGGGCCAAGCTACACATGACGAATGACATTTGAATGGCAAGTGTATTTCTCCCTGTTCACTTGCCCTCCACTCAATCCACTTGCCATTCAAGTGTCATTCGTCATGTGTAGCTTGGCCCTAAGTGGTAAGAAACAGGTTGACAGGAATGACAACATGTGGGAAAATCCTTTCTGTTAACTCACACATTTACCCCTTCCCTCTCCCATCAGCAAAACAGGACTTTTGGCATGAAGCCGTCCTGAGAGCATCTCACATATTTGCACTATCAAGTCTAGACACCGAGAAAGCAGGAGATCAAAGCAGAAACATAGCAGCGCATGGGAGTGCGCTGTGTACAAGGTCAAAAACACTGAGAGCTTCTACAGTCCATTAGATAAGACACCTGCAACTTCAATAAGCTTGTGAAAGCAAACCAGTTATGGCATTGGCAATATGACATCAAGTTATAGCATGAAACATTGGTTCAGAACAACAGGTCAGCATCAAGCATGGCATGGATGAGGCACAGACATGATAGAAAAATCTAACAGAAAAAGAAGTTTTCCTGGAATCTATGCTGCTGTCATGTAGGTGCAAGGCTAAAACAGTTTTTTTAAACCCAGGCTTTTAACTAAGGAATTCTGTTTTTTAGTGGCCTGCTTCTGTCCTGACACTTTTTATAAATATCATTTTAGGGGCTGAGTGATATTTTATTGTTTTTATTACTTTTGTGACTTTTATGCTTATCAGTTATAAGACAACTGATGATTCTAATGATATTTTTCTAATTATTTTATTATATTGTTTTTACTTTGTGAGCTGTTTGGAAAATCTCTCTGTAAAGGTGGTATATACATTTTCTAAATAAACCTAAATTCACTCATTTGTGTGTATACATTAATATATTTCCAATTTGGGAATGAAAAGGCAGGGCTTTTCTTTAAATTCACCAGGTTACTACATTTATATTTGGTGATTCTTCTGATAAGATCAGTTATTGCTTTGGTTTGTGTAGCTTTTTTTAAAAAAAATCCATTGGTTTTCCTCACACTTTAAAAAAAAAAGTTTTGTTGTCCAGGAAGCAAGGATATTATTCCAAATGGTCAGCACTGGAAGTCTGTTTTTTATTTTTTCCCAAATGGCTAGATGCATAAAATTCTTTTTAAAATATCACATTTGCATGATATATGCCCATGGTATTTATTTAATCTATTACATATAATTTCTAGCCATATGATTGTTGAAATCATGATTCATAGTCAAGGTATTGTTCTGTAAATTGCATTCCCCAAGTTCAAAGCTATTTCAGCAATCAATGAACATGCACCAACACAGCAGCTGCCTTTTTGAATGCCTTGTCTAAGAAATCCAGAATATGCAGGTGCAAAATCAGCATAAAAATGCAAAATATTCTTAGTTTAAATTATGAACAGAAGACCATTTTCAGGAATAAAGCAATTTGCTTTGAAATACATATTTTATTGAATATGGCGAGAGTAAATTCATCAACCAAACACATCATCTTTGACCTTCAGTAGTATCTTTAACCAGCAGTTCTGTCCTGAATTAGACAATTGGAGAAGGCCTGGACAAGGCCAGTAGCCTTGTCCTGACTGAAGATCTGCTCAATTATTTGGCCTGAGCAGCTTCAGGATGTGATATATGTGTGACTCAACTTGTTTGAATTTGTTCCCTGCCCTCCTGTCTTATTTAGAGGTTTCCTTTGATGGATTACCCTCAATTTCTATCTGATCCAGTTAGCCATGAACTGATAACATGAATCCTTGACTTTGCACCTACTTGGTTGTGAACTTTGCCCAGCCAGAATGGAATAGGGACAGATTCATATAATCATTCTGTGGAACAAATGTCCCATTAGATGACTTTTCTCCTCAGTGTTTAATGTTAAAATCAACTTATGAAAATGTTCCTAGAAACCTCCTGACTTTAAAACATCTGTTTTCTAGTGACTTTCAACAGTGTGTTAACTGATGCATGTGTTAGGTGCAACCAAGTCACTTCCAACGTATGGTGACCCTATGAGTTAATGACCTTCAAAATATCCTGTCATTAAAAGCCTTCCTCACGTCTTAGGGACTGACGGCTTTATTGAGTATACCCATCTCATGCTGAGTCTTCCTTTTTTCCTATGCCTTCATTTTTTCCTACCATTATTGTCCTTTCCAGTGAACTGGTGATCTTACCTTAATGTGTATACTTTAAGAAGACCAATTGACCACAGGAAAATTGAAGAGAGGAAGGAGTGTATTCCATCTCAAAAATGACTTTAGCTTATTCAATAATTCTAGACAGGTTTTCATTGAAAGCATCAGCAATGTAATAGATGCTTTCCTATTAGAGGTGGGCACGGTCCAGAAAATGGACCAAAATTTTGCATGGTCCGGCCCGGTTCATGAACACACAGTTCATGGGACTCACCTTTTTCACGAATTTTGGTCTGTTTGGGCAGTTCCATTGGTCCGTCGTCCATGATTCCTGGCACCAATCTATCAATACCCTAGGCAATGGAGAGGACGTCCGCAGAGCTTTTGCAGACCTTAAAAACTTAATAGGCAGCTCCGCCTGCCGAGCAGAGAGCTCCCATTCTGCAAGGGAGGGGTGGATGTTCTGCAGCCAATCTTAGCCCTCAAAACCTTGATAGGCAGCTCTGGCTGCCAACCAGAGAGCTCTCATTCTGCAAGGAGAAAGAATGAATTTTCTAGGCAATGGAGGAGTGGACATTCTGCAGCCAATCTTAGCCCTCAAAACCTTGATAGGCAGCTCTGGCTGCCAACCAGAGAGCTCCCATTCTTCTCTATGCAAGCAAGGAGCAAGAATGAATTCCCTAGGCAATGGCTGGAAAGGTATCTTTGTGGTGAGTAAAGGGGATCTTCCCCCACCCTTTTCTGTCTGATTTTGCCTCATTGCAACTTTTGGGTGCTGCTAACCAATGCAAGTCAATTGGCATTTGTGATTCCAGTATCTACTGGAAGTTTCCTAGGGGTGGCCAATTTAGGGGTCTGTAACTCGGACGTCCAAAATGCAATCTTGGCCAAACTTGGAGGGTGGCTGGAGGAGAGGCTGCTGAAGATTCTCTGCAAGACTGGACTCTCTGGGTGTGAAGGAGCAGAGCCAGGGCTGCCAGAAGTGAAAGACCACAGACCGATGAACTGGTCCATGAACAGGGCTGATCTGTGAAAACTTCATGGTCTGTGGTCCGTGAAAGTTTTTTTTTTTTTTAAGAAATTTTATTAGGTGAGTACACATTCAAACAAAATCTTCAATTAAAAACCTAAATATCCATTTTCCCCCACCCTTTCCCTCCCCCCTTTTTCAAGAGACTTCCAACAGTTTTCCAACCCATATATTCTATAACGTACTTATCTATTCTATCTATCTATTGTTATCTCATATTCCATTACTATACTAAATATTATCCATTAATATCAAATCTATTCTAAACATAAACTTAACAATAATTAAAACTTCACTTTAAATGGTAAAGATCTCTATCTCTATTAATCTCCCCAACTAATAATTTTCAAATTACCATAATTTCCCCTTCACGTCCCACTTTTTCTCCAAATATTCCTTCAATTTCCCCCAATCATTAAAAAATTCTTCAGGATTCTGATCTCTCAGCCTTCTTGTGTCTGTGGTCCATGAAAGTTGATGGCCCACAGACCGGTGGTCCATGGGGTTTTCCTGGTCCATGCCCATCTCTATTTCCTATTTATGTAGGAAATCAGCAGGAATTGAGTTCAGTAGAGAAAGGCATGGTGTAAATGAAGTAATTGAACAATAAATATAATTGAAATAGGGGAGCAGATAAAAAGTAGGTTGGTGGTTGGTTGGTGAGGAGAAAAAGGTGTGACTACAGGGGTTGCCAAGAGGAGGCAAGAGTATGGAGAGGGGATACAGAGGAAAGTGAGATGCCCTTCATGAGTCCTTGTAGGTTCCCCACTGTGCATTTGGGCTCAGTGGCCAGCAATGCAGAAATGGCCCTGGCCCACTGGCTAGCATTGCTGTGCAACTCAGCCATAGTTTTCCCCATTAGATTTTGCCAGGGAGAGGAAGGAGAGAAAGCTGAAGATGGAGTTGGTGGAGAGTAGATAAAAAGGTAGGCTGGCTGCTGCATGGGATAGAGAGAAGGATGCAGGAAAAGGGGTGATGCTATGGGGGCTTTCAGTGAAGGGAAAGAGGAAATAGTGGGGGAGGAGGAAATGAGAACCCCCACCCCCAGTCCTCATAGATCCCCTATATGTAATAGCAAAGTTCTGGCCTCCATGCTAAAAGTAGAGAAATGGGATGAGGCATAAAGGTCACCCAAGGCTTTTTATAACCAAAGGTCAAGTAGCAGAAAAATATACATTTTTCCTGTGACTCTTGTATTGCACTCCCTGTAGTGAAATTTGATGAGAGTGCCTTGCTGGACAATGATGTTGTTATGATAATCCAAACTGTGGCCCAGGTTTTGTGAGAGTCCTTCATCTTGTGAGAGTAGCAAGTTCAGTAGATGGAGCTGAACTGTGCTGCAGGGTCTTGACAAAGTTTTCATTTCTCTCTCCTAAGCATCACTCATTAGCTGAAATAAGAGGATGTTGTAGAGGGGCGATGAGAAGGGAGGAGCATGGGAACAGGAATTGAAGGAAGGGGAAATGAGGATAGGGAGAGAAAAGAAAGAGTACTGTGGGGCGAGTAGGAAAGACCCACCTTTCTAGCAATTATACCTACCATTCTGGTAATGGCTGTTGTCTGCATGCATTTTACCTTATCAGAGATTTTTTTAAAAAATCTAAAATATTAAGGGGATGCAAAGTGCAGTCTGTACCAAAAATAGGTGAAATATTGACAAGATTTCAGTTTCATTAAAATATCAGAAAGATGTGAATTTCTTTGGCACTCATCAGTAAAGCTCACAAAAAGAATCAGACCTATAACTATTGGATGGCATGCTTTTATGATTTGAGATCCTTGGCAGTAAAGATAGTAAACTGGGGGAAAGGCTGCTGAAGAACTGAAGAGTTGGAACAGACAGTTAAATTTTGTTGGTTTCAAGAGCTGAATCACAAAGAATTTTGAAACTTTGAAAATAAATCAGGATGTGGAAGATGGATTTTGACAAGAGTTATGCAGGCTGTTCCTCACCACAACACCATTCTATGGCTACACACAAAGATCAGCTCACTCTGAAGACAGCTTTCTCTCCCTCCTAAATACCATTGGAAGTGACACTGCTAGCCTCTGGTTGGTGGATTGCAGTGGATTCTAGTAGTGAGTTTCCAATCCGTATCATCCATGCATATCACAGTGTCCCATGTGAGTTGGGACCATCATATCTCTGGCTCTGCTAGAAGTTACCAGATATATAACAGGGTGAACACTGAGCAGTGGCTTACTGTACATCAGAAGGTATATTTTATGATATAATGGAGAGATAGGAAATTTGCCAAGGAGGATCACCATCTCCATAGCAAACTAAATGACACAGACCAGTTCCAGCCATGCACAGCTAAAAGGTGCATAGCTAGCTGTACAAATAGATGGATTGTACTTAGTGTAGAAGACGACATTGGACATCATTCCTTCTACTGCCACCCCCTCAAATAAAGTGTGCTTGGTCAAATGTGATATATAAGAAATTATGTTGGTATAAATCTAAAGAAATAGCACTTTGTCAAAATAAGAGTTCATTAGCTCCTGAAATGCTGAACAAGAAGTAAATGCTTTCATAGATCAGGGATGCAAAAACAGTTTATTTGGACAAACTATTGTTAGCCATACACAGTCATACACAGAAGAGAGCAGTTGCAATGAACCTCAATGATGGTCTAGTTCCACACTATGTCAAAGGGATGAAATAATATCCCTAAGACTTCTCTTAACTCCTGTTTGCCCAAAAGAATTGCCACTTCAAGACTCAGGGATTGCCTTTAAGCGTTCAAATGCAGTAAGACAGCATAAAATGCAGCAAGACAGCATATACTAGCAACACTGTCCATTTTGAATTTGGCTTAAAAGCTTACCCATTCATTGTTGTATCATCCTGCAGAGGTTGATCAGTGAGGCTTATGGTCTCTCATTCATTTCCTGGGGAAGTGATGGGGAAAATATATACTCAGTGGAGACTCTTCTATCAGCATATGCTGTCAACTGCACAGTAAAACAGACTAAGCAACAAATAGAAAGTATTTGTGAGAAAGGGTTGCCAAACAAACCTTACAGATTTAAAAAGCACTAGCTGGTATTGTGCAGAAAACATACTGTCTTTCCATATTATTATCCTCCAAAGACACCTCCTTGTCATGCCCCACTAAAATCAAAGGTTGCATCTTATACTCCATTCTTGTAGCCTGTACTATAGATCTGCAGCTTGTTAAAAATAGAAGAGATTAGATATGCTACTAGAGGGTGGCACAATTTAAGCAAACTAATCTGGGAGTGGATTCCCCTCTTCATTAATTGTAAATTTCACACTGATCTATCAGTAACTTTCTACCTGGGGCTGCCTATTTAGTGGTGGACAGAGGAAATAGTGTAGCGAGAAAGCACTGTAATCATGCAAACTAACAAAAATGAATATGTTCAGATGGTATGTAGGGATGGGCACAAATCGTAATATGTATTAAAAAAATGCACAAACTGGGCCGATTCATGCTTCGTGAAAACGCAGTTCGTGGGGCCACGTTTTCCACCAACTCCATGACTTTTTTGCCCGGTTCTTGAGACTTGTGAGCGGTTTGTGAAGCCAGAGAGGCTGGCTCCTCCAATCCATTAATTCCCACACAGGGTGTGTGAAAGTGACATCCCCATTCTCCCGCCTCCCACAAGTGGCAGGAGAAGGGGTCTGTCTGTTTGAAATGCCCCGCACTGGGTTCAGCTGATCAGCTGAAGGCGGCATGGAGTGTGTGAAAGTGACAGCCTAGTTCTCTTTCCACTCATGAGCAGCAGGAGCTGTCACTTTCACACACCCTGCACAGGGTTCATCCGATCGGCTGAAGGCGGCATGGTATGTGTGAAAGTGACAGCCCCATTCTCCCACTGCCTGCGAGCAGCAGGAGAAGGGGGCTGTCTGTTTCAAACACCCCACACTGGGCTTAGCCGATCGGCTGAAGATGGCGCGGGTTGCGTGAAAGTAACAGCCCCGTTCTCCTGCCACCCACGAGCGGCAGAAGGGGGCTGTCTGTTTCAAACGCCTTCCCCTGCAAGTGACAGGGGAAGGCTGCAACTTTCAAATGCCCCATGCTGGCTTCACCCGATCAGATGAAGCCAGCATGGGGTGTTTTGAAACTGACAGCCTTCTCCAGCTGCTTCCGGGTAACATGAGAAGGGGGCTGTCAGTTTCAAATACCCCATGCCGGCTTCAGCAGCTGGCACTGGGGGTTTGAAATGCCACGAACCACAAAATGGTTCATGATCCAAGGGAAGTTCAAGGAAGTTCGTGGTTCATGGAACCACGTGGTTAATTTTTTTCCAATTATTGCCTACATCTAATAGTATGGTGAATGATATATGCTCCAAGAGATGCCTGAATAAGCATGGAACAGCCCTGGTAGTTTTTAGATCTTATATCACAGACAGATACTTTTTATTCTATGGTTTAAACACCTCATATATTGTTTGCATGTCTGAGAACTCAGCCAGCAGTTTGTGATCACATCAAGATTAGAATAGAGTCTGAGGCAATAGGTGAATCCCAGTTTGTCGTTCTAAGCCCTCCAGCATTGCCCACACCCTTGGAGCACCAGAAATGAAGACAAAGAACAAGCCTGCAGGAGAGATGACAAAGCGCCTGCCTCATAGCCTAATGCCAACTCCTTGCTGATAGTGATGAGGAGTAGACATGGGCACGAACAGCATTACGAATGAAAAAAACCCAGGAACAGCCTGTTCATCTGTTCACGAACAAGCCATTCGTGATGCCTCATTCTAAACGAACAAGTGGTTGTTGCAAGCCTTATTCATTGCCTTCGTCAGACATTCGTAAAGCCAGACAGTCTGGCGCCTTTCAATCAATTCCCCTGGCAACGGAGGCAGGGACTGAACTCTGACTGAACTCCTTCTGGCTTTGCTTCTCGCTAGAACCCTTCAAAGTACTTCCAGCAGAGAGTCCCGTTTTTGCCACTGTGAAGAGAAAATGACAGCAAAGGGAGGGGGAGCCATGGATCATGCCTTTCCCGGGGTGCAATCTCTCTGAAACTTGGGGGGGGGGGCTTCAGAAGACAGTGAGGACTATGTCCCCTGCAAATTCGGTGTGTATTGGATATTGGGAAGGTCAGTTTGTAACCCCTCAAAGTAGCTTCCAGCAGAGAGTCCCATTTTTGCCACTGTAAAAAAGAAAACGACAACGAAGGGGGAGAGCCATGTATCATGCCTTTCCTGGGGTGCAATCTCTCTGAAACTTGGGGAGTGGGTCTTCGGAGGACAGTGAGGACTATGTCCCCTGCAAATTTGGTGGGTATTGGACATTGGGAAGGTCAGTTTGTAACCCCTCCAAGTAGCTGCCCTCCAACAGGCAGTCCCGTTTTTGCCACTGTGAAGAGAAAATGACAGCAAAGGGGGAGACCCATGCATCATGCCTTTCCCAGGGTGCAATCTCTCTGAAACTTGGGGGGTCTTCGGAGGACAGTGAGGACTATGTCCCCCGCAAATTTGACGGGTATTGTACATTAGGAAAGTCAGTTTGTGGGGTGTTTAAAGGGCCCTGCCCCTTGCATGTTGCAGGAAAGGGCCCTTTAAACTATCAGCTGGCAGGCTGCAGTGGGGAATCCCCCCTGCCACCTGTCAGCTGATAGTTTAAAGGAATCTTTAAAGGGCCATGAACAACAAACATGTTTGTGAACACGGTCATGTTTGTTACTGTTTGTTGTTCTTTGTTCATGGATGGCAACAAACAACGAACAGCTTGTGTGGGTTTGTTTTTTCCATTCGTGCCCAGGATCACTCCCAAGCAGCTGGCTGCAAGACCAGCCCTTGGATACCTAGTTATAAAACCCAGCCAAGGAAGACCAATGAGGCATGGAAGCAACAAGTTGCTCCTCCTTGACTCTTGCATCAGAGCCCGCCTTGGAACCTGCAGATGCTTGGACCAGCCCTGAACCCTGCACTTGCCTAACCCTGGAACTTGACTATGGACAACTCCTGGCATGCCTGACCTTGCCTTTTGTACTGACTCTTGGCCTGGATTCTGTGCATCCTAGCTTAGATAACTTAGATGAGACTCTAGCTCTTTTCTTTCTTATTCTAAGGGTCTTTCTAGTTGTGCAGGGTTTTAAAGTCAGTTCTGGGTTCCCAAGACACAGGCTGGGTTCCCACAGCCGCTGTGTGGCTGCAAGAAATGGCTGTTAAAAATAAAGGAGAGCTCAAATGGTCAGGCTGTGGATGACAGGGTATGGCAGACAGATCCCTGGATCATTATAGCAAGACACAGGTCCTTGGTTAAATGACTTTTATTCAGAAATCAGATCTTTTCCATATTCATGTCCAAAGGTCTTCTTAGGAGTAAGGTAAGCATCTAAGTAGCTCGAGTTGAAGTTTGACAAGAATGGCAACATGGGAAAATTACATCTCTTTTCTACCCTGCTTTTCATCCCCCTCCCAATTCCCAAACAATCCCTTGCTGCTTTTTCAGTGTGAGCACATTTTGCATATTTGTGCTATCACGCTGCACCACTAAGAAGAATGATATATCATAGTCTGAGGGAAAGTCCAAGGTTGTAAATAGTTGAGCTCAACAGATAGCCACCTGTGAAAGCCTGAGAAACTGTCAGAATACTAGCAACAGGAAATTGAGTTACACCAGAATTATGTTTACAATAACTGGCATTAGAACATAAGCATCAGAATTAACATTAGCATGGATGGATGGGTACAGTCATACATGACACAAATGCCCTCAGAATACCACCACAGGGGGTGGAAGAGCTCTTTCCTCCTCCCTCAAGACATTTTCCAAAATAGTGAGTGGTGGGGAGATGTCTCTGTTTTTGCTACTCCACCTGGAGTATTCTGTGCACATGGAGCAATAAAAACACGGAAATACCCTCTCCTGTACTATTTTGACAAGGGGAAACAGCTTGAGGCAGGAGTTCTTCTTTCCACTGCAATGGCAATCTGAGGCTTTTTGTGTTCTCCTTTATGTTTTCACAGCCATTCCCCGCAGCTGCTGTGTGGCTGGCAGAGAACCTGAGCTGAGTCTGGGGAATCTGGACCAACTCTTTAAAAACCTGCATGTCTACATAACCCCTGAGTGGAGCTCCTAAATAAAATGCTCTTATTTTCTTTACAAGAATAAACAGGCTCCATGTAAGTTTATCTCATCAGCATACATTCACATCCTAGTTGCATTGACTCTGCTAACATGGATCATAGGGGGGCACCCAACTGGCTTATGCAAAGCAATAAATGAAATTAGGGCATGTGCCTTTTCACTAAATTGTGTGCAACTCACAGGAAGCTGAAGCCAATCCTAGCTCCCTGATTGAACACATTAGTTTTTTGCATGTGTTGATAAAATGTTCATAATTCTGGGATAAAGTATAATATGTATATAAAATGTTTTTGTTTGTGTGATAAAGCAGAGACTCGGGTAGGTTCTGTTCTTGCATTTCACTAGACTAATTTATTGTTAGAGGACTGAGTGAAATATCAAGTGTGATTCTGCACGTGGGTGCCTGAATGGACTATTTCATACCACCTCAAACACGATGCTTTTCAGTGCAGTTGGTTCTTGCGCTCAGAAGCCACATGTCAAGGGTGCACTAATAAAATGTAGAAAAAACAGGCTATGTATGTTGTTATGGGAACTGCATTTGAGCCAGAAGAAAGAGGCCTTCCACCAACACATGTAGGCAGATCAATTTGCTCCTTTACACTCATGCCCTGCATGTAGTGCTTGTTCATGGACTAATAATGGTAAGTAAACAAATATATCTAGTACAGGATGCTGAAAGGAGGATGTTTGTTTAAATTTTTCGTGTTTTTCAAGGACAGTTCCTCTTTCCCAATCTTAGTGCCTGTAAATCATTGTTCAGTTTTTTCCTTTTAGCATGTTTTACACATTTTAATGCAATTTACATATAATATATAGGGGGCTGTTGTGCACCATGGGCATCATTTGTATAAATAATGATGATTTATTATTGCATGGATCATGGTGAAAAATATGTACATTTTATTACAAAACTTCAGCCCAAGGAAATAGAAAATGGTATTGAAACAAATTCTTGTGGGCTTGAATCCTGCAGATCTATTCCTCTACTAAAGGCACCTTTCCCCAGTGTATGGAAATGTCTTCTGATGCAAGAGGTTAAGATCCTCTTGCATCAAAGGAAAGCTTCTTGCTTCAGGGGAAAGCACTAACATTAGCAAAACAGACCTAGGGAATTTGACCCATTGGCTTGATTCACACTAATGAGAAGCAAAATCAAAATGTGGATATTCAAATCAAACTAGTTAGCTTGTGATAGTTTCTATAATAAAAGGATATGAATGTCTTTCTGACTGTCACTGTCTGTAGCAGGCATAGCTTGTCAGAAAATAAAGCTAGGAATTTCAAAATTGAATACCAGTTTAGGATGATCATAGAAGCTGCAGTGTCAAAAATGAAGGGAATCAACATCCTGGCACAGATTATCTCCAGGTTATCCGTGTACTATTTGCAATGGAACTGTCCTCTCTGCTCATTAGCCAAGAGAAAGGTGTTTACTCGTCCCCAGGGGAGGGACCAGCATGCCTGCCTGCCCAGCCCAGCATTCAGTTGGAGGAAGGGGGAGACATTTAACCCCTGGGTGCACCCTTGACATGTGGCTGCTGCCAGGACTCGGAGACATTTAACCCCTGGGAACAATCCAGGTATCTCTGTTTAAGTGTGGATTCATCTTAGGAAGTAGCTGAGCCTCTGCCTAGAATCCACAAGCACAGAAACAAAAGGTAGTAAAAGCAGATGGAGCACTGGGAATCAGAAGAGGCAGGCTGTTTGCCGGGCCCAGTGAGGAGGGCTTCTGTAGCTGTCCTCCTTACTTGCCACCAATTCCTTTTGTGAAGTCCCTTCTCTACTTTTAATTATATTTTTTACTTTGCTGGGTGCCCTCCCCCACTGACCCAAACAGTGGCTTCCTTGAAGAATGAGGACAGGAGGGCAAAGTAGCTGCAGCTTCTCGGCAATCAAAGAAGAGTATTGATTGCTCTGGCAGATATTGGTAGTTCTGTGACACAGCTCCTGCCTCCTTTCTGGTCAACATTTTATTCAGGATGATTACAGCAGTTGCAGTGCCCAGATTGAAGGGAAACAGAAAATCCCTGCCCAGAATATTTCCAGCACGTCCCTGCACTCTTTGCAATGGAAGCAATGGTTTAGTCCCTAGAAGCCAGAACAGTGGAAGCAGCAGGGGGTGTGCTTTGCAACAAAAAAAAAAGTTACAAGATCTGGAATTTGGGGAGGGGTGGGGGTATGACGATTGCTGATTTTTGTGTAGGACAGTTCTGGACTGGGATTAAAATCTGTGTGTTTTTTAGCATTCTGGCATTTCAGGACCATTATTTTCAAAGGGGGGTTGGTTATTCAAGGGTCTGGGGCAGCTGTTTATAACAATAATGGCACCAACTTTTCATAGAACAAAGTCTCCTGACTGTAATCTAACCCCCACTTCAAGTTTCAAGCAAGTTCAACAAAGGGGTTTGATTTTACAGACCCCCAAAGTAGGTGCCTTGTTGGTTCATGCACACTTCTCTCCACTGATTTCTATGGTGAGAAATGGTGCTGGCCACTGGCATTTTTTTTTTTTGAAAAAACATGCATTTTATTGTTCTACTTTTGTAGTGATTGACGGCAAAATGTTTTATCTTTCTGCTGAAAACTCTGTTTTCCATTCTTCTTTGATGTGTTCTGTTTGTTTCATTTCACAAATTGAGGAAGGCATGCTTTGCAGAAAACCTTTCCATCCTGTCCCTCAGCTCTTCCATTGTTATCTGGGGAGGGTGTCTGTTTTTCAACTAAATGACACCTAAGTTGCAGCAGAACTAGTGCTGCCTGTCCACTAAAGAATCCCCATATTTCAAGTGAATTAGCCCAAGGAATTGAATTCTACAGGCTTCTGAAAAAGATGCCTACAGCCATTGTACTTGTAAAGGAAAAAGGGGCTCCTCCCCCCACAAAAGAGGAAAGAAAGGAGAAGGAGCAAGCCAAAACTTCAGTTCTACATGGCCCTGCACCTGCTTGCACCAGCTGGTAGCCATCTCTCCTCGGCTGTTTCCTGGTAAATTCAGAGAACTGAAGAAGAAAAAAAAACCCAAGATGTCTGCTGCAACTGATGGTAAGAACACCCGAACATGAAAAACTACAAGTATGTTGGGTAGGGGTCTTTCTCATTATGCCTGAGTCCTGGATTTGTGTAACTGTTCCAGAAAATCACAGTAGAGACATGAACTGGCAATTTTTGTGTATATTTTCAGCTCGAGTATTCCAGAATGCACACCCCTACCTATAACATGTTTCCCTTTCCCAACACCACTTGTCTCCTTGGCCCCTTTGTCTCAGCACATGACCCTCCTTTGCCATCCTACTCTCGCTCCCAAGTTCTATGATTCTCCTACCAATATTACCCAAAGTGTTTACAATATCCTTCCTTTGGACAACTTGTCCTTAACTGGAGGCTTCCCAGCTTCTGTTGGCTTTGCCCCTGGGATTAGTTTAAAAGCTGATCTGCCTCCTTTATGATATTGTCAGCAATTTGGTTCATGTGAAGCCCATCTCTTTTGTATAGGTTTGGCATGTCCTAGAAAGTTACCCATTGCCTATCAAAACCCCTTTTCTTGGCACTATTTTTTCATTCATGCTTTAAGACCCTTGAGCTGTGCCTGTCCAGCTGGTCCTGCATGTGGAATTAGTTGCAAGTCTGAGAATGCTACCTTCGAGGTCCTGGCCTTTAACTTTCTTCCTAGTAACCTATTTTTTTTTCTCCAGGAACACAAAACTGCATTTCCCAATGTTATTAGTGTCAATATACACCACAACCACTGCCTCCTCCCAGCCTATCTAGACAACATGTGATGTCCACAACCTTTGCACAAGGCAGGCAAGTCACTATGTGGTCAAAATACCTGTTACAGACCCCCCCCCTTTTCTATATTCCTAGTAATCAAATCACTCTCTACCCAAAGCCCCCAACCTCAGATGGGTATCCTCAGTAGGAGAAGATTGGTCCATCATCCAAGGAAGGGGTTCCAACTAAGGAACCATGTCCCTTTTCCTCAGCCTGATGCCCTCCAACTTAGAGACTCTCAATCACTATGACAGTAGAAGAACTGTCAGCTCAGCTCATGATGTACAGACATGGATAGGCCATCATCCTAGTTTGTTCTCTGATGCTGCCTTTCCACAATACAGGATTAAATGTCTATGGGGGAGGTAGAGGTAAGAGCGAAGACAATGGAATTAGCAATTGCCCAGGCAAGAATCGGAGAATCATCTGTGACTCAAATCCTGGTTTCTTGAATGAACTATAGTTAAAATTCGCTTGGATCTCTGCTGATGGAACAGGTTTATAAGAGCAGAATAGGATTTCCTTGTCTCTCCCTCCCACTGAAGCCCCAAATGAGCTCCAAAATGCAGGTCCTGGAAAACAGTCCCCTCCACTTCGGAATAGCATGAGTGGGGTGTTGGAGTTCTACAGCTGAATTGGGGAATCTGCAAAACAGTCCTACTTTTCATTAGCAGAAATTTTCTGTGGGATCCAACCCTATTTCTGAAGTGAGCCAATTGCTTATATACTCATTCTAGCAGGAGATAGCAACATTTATGGTGTACTATCACTGTTATAAATGACAGTACAAAATACTATGCATAATGTTTAGTAATATTTAGATTTTTTAAAAAAAATCTTACTTATAAAAACATAATATAAATACTTTTCTCTAACTCCTTTCATTCCACTGACTAGCAAATATATTTTATATTCTTAGCAACCAGCAAAGGGATGTAAACACCAGCACTAGGGGAATAGAATAGCAATCCCTTGAAATTTCCTAACTACAAATTTTAAAAATTAAGGTCAGAGTATGACAACAAAGTAGCTTGCTGCTACACTCTGCATAATGACTGTACTGTGTTAAAAAGATTGCATGCTAACATTATAAACAAGAAAAGAAGAGATCAACCTAAAGAAATATACACAGAGATATCTTCCACTGAGCATCCCCATCACGTTGAAGACGTCTTCTCATTTGTAAGCTTTCCAAACAAAACATGGAATCTCTTTCAAGAAAAGTATATACTTTAATAGAGTGCCAGCCTGAACGTTTGAATTGACACCAGAGCTAGTATGATATAGTGATTAAAGTGTTAGCCTAGGACCAGGAAGATCTGGGTTCATATCCCCATTCTGACATCAAGCTTTCTGAGTTACCTGAGTTGCACTCTGTCAGTCTAACCTTTCTCATAGGGTTGTTTTGAGGATAAAATGGGGGGAACGAGAATTGCCTGCTGTCCTGACCTTGTTGGGAGAAGTCAGGATAAAAATGTACTCTGTCTCCCCTGATATCATGCAGTTGTCAGCTGAACTGAAGGTGAGGCGCTGGCAGCATTGTAGGGGTTTGGCCTGTTTCCCATATGTCTAGCCAAGTGCCAGCCACATCTCTCTCCTTCCCTTTTTGCCAGGCTAAGGGCCAAACTACACACAAGGGTCAAACTATATGAGTTTGCAATGGAAACTTATGGCCTTCCCACAGCTGTGAGTTTCAGGTGGCAACTCCATTTAGAAAAGTCACAGGGGCCTGGCTTGGCTTGGGACTGCAGAGATAGGCTTTCTATTTGGCCATCCACAATGAGTAATCCCCCCCCCCGCCCATTCCCAGCCTTGAGAAATTGTCCCACCATTGAGAAATTAAAGAATAGAAGGAAAAAATGCCAGAAAATGGCACCCACAGAAACACAACAAATTTCCCTATGTCTCTATGGCAAAAACCATTAGGAGAAATTCCTAGAGCAGCACCTGGAAGTGATGTCCCATTCCCCCCAATACCACCGTCCATAAGCACCACCCTTGAAGCCTCTCAGCATTTGCTGAGGCAATCCTTGCAATCCTAGTGGTAGAGGAAGGGTTTTTGTTTCCCCCTGTTCTATTTTTCCTTGCAGGAATAGGCCAGGGAGCATTGTTTGTTCAGTTGGTTGCAGCTGTGGGTCTCTTTCTTCATGAGTTCTCCACAGAACCAATCCAGGCTTGCACAGACACACAGCAGCTTTGAGGAATGGGTTGCATTAAAAATGTGCTCACAAAGCTGCTGCTGAGGGAAAGTGGTGGTGGGGAGAGTTTCCCATTTCATCTGCTCTATGTATTTTGTGAATGTGAGGCAGCAGAAATAGGAAAACTGGAAGTCCCTCAAATTCTCCATGATGATCTTCCTGATGCACTAATTTTTAGCATGGGAGGATATATTTTGTGTTCATTTATGTAATTCCCATTTGCACACTGATGGTGTGGTGGTCTCAGGAAGACAGATTAAGGAGCTCCTTTGCTATCTCTGCACTACTATCTATTCAACAGTTGAAAAAAATGTACAAATTCAAAGACTGCCACCTACTGTCAAACTCTTTACAACTGCTCCCCCAAATGTTGATGCACTGTTCAGTTTCTAGATATTAGTACATTTCAGTTCTTCTTAAAATTAAAACACTTCTATAAATTTGAAATAAATAAATTTGTTTTTATTCATTTGTATGTGGCACAAATAAATTCAGATTTACAAATCCTAGAATGTAAATGGACTGTCTTATATGGCAGGAATAAATCACGCATGCAAATTGTGCATCAAAGCTGTGAAATGTGCTGCAGATTTAATAGAAAATAAGACATTCAAGACTGAATAAATGGTGGAGCACAGTGAAGATGTTCTTCATCTGTGGTGCCATTTTGTCTTGGGCCAAACTTGGGAGGTCTTATTGTATGAATCTTCTGAATATGTAGATCTGCTCTCGGAGGTTCTGGTCAGACATGGGCATGATCGGAATTACGGTCTGAAAATTGCCCCGATTTTGGCGTTTGTGCCATCGGGACCGGGCTGATCGGTTCCGTCCACAGCTCCTGGTTCAGCGCTTGGGTGGGGCGCTCTATCAGGTCTCGATCGGATCGATAGGTTTACGTTCAGGATTGCAATCTGCAGACAGTCTGGTGCCAGCCATCTGTTCCTGAGGGAACGGAGCCCCGTGGAAACGGAGCCTGGGGAATGCCGGAGCTGTTTGCCCTCATTCTGTCGCCCTGGAAACGTGAATGGAAGCCCAGCTTTCCTTGACCAGCAGGGCTTCCTTCCAACCATGGAGCAGCCAGAAAAACGCGCGCCCGTCTCGTCCATTTGGGAGATGAGAGGGGAGGGCGGGGGAAGGGGGTGTTCTTCTGTAGCCATGGGCACTCGAATCTCCTCAAATCTCCTCACCCACCTCCCTTCCTTGGTGGGGAATATGCCCTGCTCCACTTTGGCCCAGCAGCCGGGCACATGGGGGGGTGCTGCCGGCGAGCGGCCAGACCCCCCGCCCCTGCAGGGGAGGTGGCTTGCTGCCACCTCCCTGGGCCTGCTGGGCCTGGCGGCCGCCGTCACACACCATTCCTTTAGTGCTGTAAACCGCGGGGCGCCCTCCCGCATCGGCCTTCCCGATTCCCGATTCCCGATTCCCGATTCTGCATCGGAAACGGAACTTGATCGGTGAGGTTTGGGAACCAGGGTTCAGCGGCGCTGCGGAATCACGATCAGCTAAATCAGGATTATTTTTTGGATCGTGCCCATGTCTAGTTCTGGTTCCAGTCTGATAGTGTAGGTCGCTCATACTCTATGCTCTGCTTTGAGGCTGCTAATTTTAACTTCTGGAGGCTTTTAAACATCTTTTTTTCCCTTTTCTTTCCCATTATTCTCTACTTAGTTATTTTTAATCTTTATTTTGTAGTTCGTATCATTTCAAAGTAGCTATGTAGCTACATAGAAGTGGTTTTAGCTCTTCCTGCCCCCTCACTTTCCTATATTAGTAAAGTGCAGGACTGGGGGTGAAATTAATGTTTTTTTAAAAAAAATCAGGAGTTTGTTAGGACTTTGGAGGGTAATGACAATTTTTTTTATCTTGCTTTCACTCTGACTTATGCTTTCTTAGTAGCTTAATTAATGGCATGCATGGTGGTTTACGTTTTAGCTATTATTGTTTAATTGGTGCCTGATCAAAGCCAATTCACTTGAGCGGGGGCTGCTTTGATTTCCTTTGGCTATTTTATTTTATCCTATCTTATTTTACTTGTTATTTAAAGTGAGATTTTTTTTTTAGGAAACAGACTTGGGAACAGGCTGATAGGTCATAATTCACAACAATAGAACCACAAGGGTCCCCAGGGATAGTACCAAACAATTATAATCAATTTATAATCAATTTAATCCTTTTCGAAGTGCTTAAGTGCTAAGTGCTAAATACATGCAATATAAATCTAATCTACAATCATTACAAATAATCACATCCAAAACAATGAATGGTCATATTCCAAAAATACAATAAGTCCATAGGAAATCTCATAACAAGCAGTCCACTTGCAGAAACTCCAATACAACTGGTGAAAAGTACTTAATACTGTTTGTTCTTTCTTGTATTCAAGTATATACAATGTTCATTCATCAAAATAAACGTTGTCCAGGTATCCTTTCATGTTCCGCGGATAAGACGGATAAATACAGGGCAAAAGAGCACAAATGCTAATTAATATTTCCAATATACAGCTGGACAGGTATATTGCCAGCCTTATTTCCAATTCCCATTTCGTGATGCCACTTGTTCACCGGCCATATTCTTAAATGAAGGACACCCTATGAGCTAATGGACATACAAAGTGTAGTTACCCAACACCAGATCTGCTTTGACGGAACAATGCCGCAGGATACCTGGACAACATTTATTTTAGGATTAAATTGATTATAAATTTCTGTTATTACTCTGAGCTCACTGGACACGGAGGGCAGGTCCCACACTGATGACCACTGCCCTCTGACAACAGCCCTTTGAGTCCTGTCTATGAGAAATTATTTGGACCAACCCTGATCACATCCCTGCATACCGACTTCTGTCTCCAACACTTCAACAGGATGGAATGGAGCAGTGTATTAAAGGCGGCAGATAAATCCAGTAGGTGCAACAAAGAGGCATGACCTTTGACTACCTTCTGTCAGAAGTCATCAATCAAAGCTACCAGGGTCTCTTTTTTGTGGCTTCCCCTTTGATGAATAAGCTGGCAGAGGAGGTCGGAAAGGTTCTCACACTTCTATTACACTGCAGATTGTGCAAAATATAAATGTTCAGGAGGGCATTTTTACAAAGAGATCAGGATTGTGGTAGAATTGAACAGTCCAAGAGGGCACTTTTGTAAGGAAATAGGATGGCCCTCTATTGCAATGTTTATTGTGCATGCCATCTTGATTTTATTGTACTATTTTTACTGCATCTTTGTAATCTATTCCCTGCTTTGTATATGGTATGTCATGCCTTTACAGTTTTCTGTTTTCATTGCTTCCTGTTAACTGTAATCTTACTCCTGTTGCATTGTTACTGGATGTTTTATGATGTTGGATTGAACTGTTTTCTATAGTTTGTAATCTGCCTTGACTATCGGTGAGAAAAGTGAGCGATCGATGAAGTACATAAATAAATGATGAAATAAATATTCACCTTTTTCCTCTATACACCTGAGATTTACCTATTTTTATGTTCCCACTGATCACGATGAGTTCTGTGTAACATAAAAGTGTGCATACAGTCGAAGAAGACAAGGTGGCTCATGATGGTAGATTGTACAGTCTTTACATGAGCTGAGCAGCACCCGCGCACATGGTTAGTCCCATTATACCATCTTCACAGTGATCCTCAAAAGTCATCAGTGACAAAGTGGAGAGCATGTTTCCCAGATATGACTTCCTATTCTCTCTATTAGATTATATACTGTTCTCACTAAACATATCTATTTTGTTTTTCTTCCCTAAGCATTCTTGAATCCATTTAAAACTTTTACAAACTAGATGGACGACAGAGCTATTTATTGCACCTCTGCCATATTTCTTTAAAATCTTACACACATGCCCCAGCCCCATGATGGTCCAATGTGTTTCAATCCAAGATGACTTTTCTCAAGGCAAGAAACTTTCTATGAGTATAGCTCACATGTAGTGTATAGGGACTCTATATTTTGATAGAAATGCTTTCTAAATGTGAGTTAGCATCATAGCAAGTTTCCTTGAAGAAGATCCCTTTGTACCTGAAACATTGGGTCATAATGAACTTGTTTTGAAGCACCTCTCTGAGGGTTCCCCTCCCCCTCTCTGTCCTGTGGCACTAAAGCATCACCTTGCCTACTTTTTGTCTCTCAGTTCTCTCTCTTCAGGTATTATTCCACCATCCAAGGTTCCAGGCATGCATTTATGACCCAAACTTGGGGCTGAAGATCCTGCTAGAATTCCAGCTTATAGTTGGAAACTGAGCTTTCCTAGTCCTGCTTTTTCAAAGGGGTTATCATAGCTAGATTTTAACTACATATAACTACATATCCTTCCTCCATAAAAGATAGTTTAGAATGTCACCACCTCAGTATGAAGTTTGTCCCATGGCAGCACTGCATATTAAAATGGAAGCATTAAATGCTCTTTATGTTCAATGTTCTAAATGTTCAAGACATTGGAAGCTTACGCACACTTCCTGCCAGAATGCCACCCCCCTGCCCTAAATGGCCAGGATCGGGACACTGCCAGTGGAGTAGTGCTCTCCTGTGTGGCAGCAGCCATTCCAGGATGATTTGGGCCTGATCTGGGATGTTTCGGGCTGGATTCAGCCCAAAATGGTGGCTCAGTTGGTGTAGCCAGTCAAAACACGGCACCTTGTACAAAAAAATGAAGCATTTCAGAAGAAGCCTGCAGTGCTTGAGTGGAGAAACCTTTCCTCTGCTGTTTCTCCAAACCAATTGTAACTTGCATGGAGAAATAGTTACCTCTATAATTTCCTTGGAAGATGCAAACAGCGCCTTTTACATAGCATACTCCTTTCCCTTCCAGAACAATGATGTGTGTGCATGCACATGAAGGAGAGGAGAGCAGGATAGAAAATAGTGCTCATGCTGTTGTTTTTCTATCCAGAGCAACAGTGCATGTATGTGCATGCCTCCTTCTGCTTTGCATGATAGAGAAAGAGGAGAGTAGCTTTAAAGGGAAGGATAAGTAATTTCAGCCACACTGGAGAAGGGGCAGAGAAAGACTTTTAATTGCTTAGTGAGTGACTGGTCATTCCTGAGTGACCTTCTGCATATCCCTGCCCTACATAATGGGTGGCCAGGGCACAGGAAAGTCAGTATTATCAAATGATGGAAGCCTTAGTACTGGTGAGATGGCTGAGCATAAGTAAAAACACAATTTTCCCCCCTATTAATTTTTAGTCTACACTGTTCTGAAGTCCCTTTTAAATATAAAAAATACAAGTTCCAAAGACCAAGGACCTGCAACTCTCTCTAAAGCCGTTTTTTAAATCCTCTCCCAGCCTCTGTTCTGATTTAACTTCTAATGACATGGTTTAGTCTGAGAAAAATGCTTCTGCTTCTGTGTTCCTTTTCATCCTCATTTAATTTTGTTTGCTACTAGATTATAAATTATTTGCCTCATAATTAAGCTGTGATTCCTTTGGGTCAAATTCAGAGACAAATCTTACTTTGGAGGCAAAAGACACCCAGTATCTCTTCCTCTTCTAGTTCATATTTATTACTAGAATCAATCTTCTTAAAGGCTCCATTAAAAACACTCATAAAAAGATGGGGGCAGAAAGCCAGAAAAGCCAGCTGAGTGAAATATGTGACTCAGAAACTGTGTCAGGAGCCAGAAGAGTCACACAGAAGATGCTTCACTGAGTTACACAAAGTAGCATCTTTTCTAAAAGGGCTGCATCTGTGCTCCACAAGGGACAGATACTATCTAAACACAAACCTCATTCACCCACTTAAGTGGACTTGGGTTTCAGTGGCTCCTCTACCACTATATTTCCAAATCCATGGAACAACATGTTCATAAGAGCATGTGAGGTGTTCAGAAGAGGTACGTCACTGCTACCAATGGGGTCAAAGGACACAAGTCAGAGATGTTTTTTTGTAAAAGAAAAAAAATAATGGCAGTACTGGTATTTATGGCAATTTCCTCCAATTCTCTCATCAGGTTATGGGAGAGCTCCTCCCCCCGAAACATGCTGGTACTCAGTACCACTGAGTATCATCAGACATACAAAAAAGCCCAATAAGTAAGGGCAGAATAGCATGGAATGCAAAACTGGGGATCCCTGTTCACATGTTACTGTGAATATACAAACATCCTGCGTACATCTGATTGTAAGAAAGAACCAATACTCATGCACTCTACAAATGAAACTAGGAACCAGTAGCTGGATAAAGGTGAGGTTTAAATCACAATTTGATCTCTGCGTGTGTTGAATGTAACATGAGAATTACTTAACATACTTATAAACAAAAATCAAGCATAGGTTGTACACAGAAATTATGCCTGCATTCACATAACTTCTGAACAGAGGTAAGATCTAAGTGCCATCTTAAGCAGGGTTACACCTAAGGTTGTAACCTTTAGATGGGACCTGGATTTCCCCTAGAATTTCAGTTGATCTACAGATTACAGAGATCTGTTACCCTAGAAGAAATGGTAATGTTGGGAGGTAGAATCTAAGACATCGTATCTCTACTGTGCTCACCCCTTTCTCCAAAATGTAGCCTCCTGAGCCAGCAGCCCCAAATCTCTAGGAATTTCCGAGCCCAAAACTGACAATCCTAGTTATACCCTTCTAAGCACATTGGCCTCAATGGGTTTAGAAAGCTGCTACTAGAGGTGCGCGATTTGGATTTCTGATTTGGGATAAATACCCAAATCTGACCTGATTTGTAAAGATTTGGGATTTCCAAATTGGGCCCAGCATGTTGGACCCCAATTCAGAAATGCCAAATCAAAGCTTCCTGAAGTGATTTGGTTCACTTCAGGAAGCTTTGGGGCACTCTCAAACCCCACATCTGGCTACAGGTGACTGGCGGAGGGGACCCCCCCCCCCAGCTGAAGTTTAAAGTGCCAAGCAGCATGGAAAGGGCTCTTTCAACAGTTGGCTGGTAAGGAGAATCCCCCTGCCAGCCAGCTGAAACATGGGAAGGGCCCTTTCCATGCTGTTTGCAACAGGCACAGAAAGGGCCCTTTAAACTTCAGCTGGCTGGTGGAGGGAATCCCCCTGTGGGACAGCTGAAGTGCAGAAAGCTCCATCACCACTTATTTCACCTAAGGGGGAGGAGGGAACCCCCTTGTCCCCTCCCATCCATTGAAATAAGGGGTGGTGCAGGAAGTTTCTGTGTGCTCTGAATCTTCATGGAGCATACCAAAGTGGGGCAATAAGCGGAGAGCTGTGACTGACCCAAGGTCACCCAACTGGCTTCAAGTGGGAGAGTGAGGAAGCAAACCCAGCAATGCCTGACTTATCATCATCATCATCATCATCATCATCATCATCATCATCATCATCATCATCATCATCACACTTCTATATGATAAAGATTAAAAACAATAAAACATTATAAAAACATTAAAACATTATTCCATATACAATAAAATTGGCGGATATAAATATTAAAATACAGCATTTTAGATGCAGGGCTTGGCTCTTGTATCATGCCCTGCATCACACTTATGAGCTCCTGCATGGGTGGTGGATGATCTTCAGTGATATGACCGGCGAGAGGACAGCCTAGCCCCCACCAAATGCCTGGTGGAACATCTCCATCTTGCAGGCCTGGCGGAAAGAGAACAAATTCTGCTGGGCCCTAGTTTCCTCAGACAGAGAGTTCCACCAGGTCAGAGCTAGGACCAAAAAGGCACTAGCTCTAGTAGAGGCCAGGTGGACCTCCCTGGGGCCAGGGACCATCAGCAAGTGCTTATTGGCTGATGGACGCGACCTCCAGGGAACATATGGGGAGAGGCGGTCCTGAAGGTATGCTGGGCCCAGTCCGCATAGGGCTTTATAGGTCAGCACCAGAACCTTGAACCAGACCCGGTACTGAACCAGTAACCAGTGCAGCTGATGGAGGATGGGTGTTATATGTGCCATGATTGGAGCCCCTGAGATTAGGAGTGGAGTAGGTGGCAATGACTAACCCTCTCCTTCACCCAACTGGGGATCAGGACCGGAGCAGGTGGCAATGACCACCCCTGCCTTCACTCAGCTGGGATCAGACATGGAACAGGTGGCAATGTCCATCTCCCTTCACGCAGCTGGGATCAGGTGCAGAGCAAGAAGCAATGTCCACCTGCCATCACTGAGCTGGGATCAGGTGCAGAGCAGAAGGTACTGCCTGCTCCCCCTTCACTCAGCCAGGATCAGGAATGGAGTATGTGGCAATGCCTGCTCCCCTGGAATCAGGTGCAGAGCAGGAGAGAATGCCCAACCCCACTTCACATGGCTATGATCAGGTGCAGAGCAGGTGCAATGCCTGCCCCCCTTTACCCAGCTGGCATCAGATGTGGAGCAGGTGGCAATGCCCGCCCCACTTCACCCAGACAGAATCATGCACATAGCAGGAGGCAATGCTCGACCCCCTTTCACCCAGCTGCATACGTAACAAAAGGCAAGACCCAGCTAAACTGCACAGAAACAAGAAAGGGAAAAAAACCCTGCCAAGTCAAAAGCGTATCCAAAATTTACTAGAACAATTTAAAGTGTGCAACAACAATTCATAGTCAATACATATTGTGTAATAAACTCCACGGGTAATGACTCCAAGGTACAAGGTAAGTCAATTCAGCAAATAGCTTTGAAATATAAACTTTTCTTTCTTTCTTTTTCAGTTTGCAATGTGACCAGTGGATTGATGGTGATTGAATCCAGATGCCCAAAACTGGGGCCGGCTGTTTCTCACATAGATTTTCGTCCCCACGGACTTCCTCAGGGGTGTGCCAGTATTGCACAGTGTCTTTTACAAGTCTTTCATAGTACCTGGAGAGCAACGCTGGTAGCAGCTACCTAGGATCAGGCACTGAGCAGGTGGCAATGCCTGCCCTCTGCCTTCACCTGTCTGGAATCAGGCACGGAGCAGGTGGCAATGCCTGCCTCCATTCACCCAACCAGGATCTGACACAGAGCAAGTAGCAATGCCCTTCCCCTTCACCCAGACAGAATTGGGCACAGAGCAGCAGGCAATGCTTGCCCCCCCACTTCACCTGGACGGAATCAGGAGCGGAGAAGGTGGCAATGCCTGCCACCCACCTTCACCTGGCCAAGATCAGGAGCAAAGCTGGTGGCAATGCTCGCCCCCCCTTCACCCAGCCTGGATAAGGAACAGCGCAGGTGGCAATACCACTCCCCCTTCAACCCAGTGGAATCAGGAATCAAGCACACAGAATGTACCTTGGGTGTACGTCCTTTTAAAAAAGTGACAGATCGATGCTCTTATCTATACTACACCTCATTCCATCCAAAACACCTCAAGAATAATATCCCAGTGGGTCAATATCTGAGATTAAAACGTAACTCCACAGATAGAGAGGACTTTGGCTATAGTAGTAAATGCTTAGACAGTTCCTTTTCCTTCAGAGGATATCCACAGTCAGTTATAACGTCAGCAAGGGCAAGAGCAGGAAAAACACCCCGTAATGAGTTACTTCAACCAAGAAACCGTGCAGGGGACAGTAAAATAAAATGGGCTTTAGACTACACCACTTTGGCCCCATCCATAACTAAGATCATACAGAAACAGTGGCATTTGGTCAGCAATATCGAGGGATGTGAACACATTCCTGTGATAGGCTACCAACGCACTAGAAGCCTTAAGGACATATTAGTGCAATCAGAGTTCAAAAGTGTCCATAACACCAGGGAATTACCTAAAGGGCATTTTCCATGCAGGGACTGTAATGTCTGTCATCTGATGGTGAAATTAACTGAAATAAACATAACCAGGGATAGACTGTTGTTTCCAAAAAAGTCTTTCTACATGTAAAACATCGAATTTAGTGTATCTTATCCAGTGTAGTTGCCCTTTGGTTTATGTGGGGAGCACTACCCGCCAGCTTAGGACTAGAATACGGGAACATATTTCCCGTATAAGAAACAAAGTAACCAAACCCCCTCTAGTGGAACACTTCTGGGATGAACATCATAATATAAGAGAGCTAAAATTATCAGTTTTAGGCACTGTGGAAGCAACCACACAACTAGATCAAACCAGGAGGTTATTACAACTTGAGATGCAGTGGATATATAAACTGAATAGTCTAGTTCCAGATGGTTTGAATAATGAAATTGACCATTCTTGTTATCTGTGATTGGCATGTAATGAATTTTAACACTTGTATTTTCCAGTGTTTGGATGTTTGTACTCTATTGCAATGGATGTCTGTATATTCCTTTAAGTGCTCAGTAGACTACCGTCCCTTTAAGTGACTAGTCTCTCAGAATGACAGTATTTAATTGTTAGGAGCTCAGAAGCCTTTACAGTTTGATTCCGTCATTTGCCAACTGGGTGATATGTGAGAATTGGGTTTGGTGACCAGTGAGTATATTACCTATTTCAGATACATATCTATGTTTTATAAAATGTATACTACAGAATTTCCTATAATAACTTTATTTTAGTCTTTGAAGGTTATGCCTGTGAGTAAGTAAGAGTACGAAACGGGAATTGGAAATCTGCTAGCAAAACCTATCGGCTGTATGTTTGAAGGAACGTGCAGCTCTAGTTCTTCTAGACAATATGATGGTCTTTGCCATTTAACCTATCTATGAAAGAGAAAGAAAAAGTTATTAATGGTGTGATCTTCACTGGTTGGACTCTTTGTCTCTACCAGTTGAATTTCATGAAATTGTATTTATTGGCTGTATGTTTGAAGGAACGTTCAGCTCTAGTTCTTCTAGACAATATGATGGTCTTTGCCATTTAACCTATCTATGAAAGAGAAAGAAAAAATTATTAATGGTGTGATCTTCACCAGTTGGACTCTTTACCGTATGTCTCTACTAGTTGAATTTCATGAAATTGTATTTATTATATTAATTGTCTTTGCACTGTGCACTTTGCACTATTTAAAATTTCTTAAAATTCATGAGCGTTTGAATCTTTGTTCCCTGGGTTGTATACTGAGACTGTTTAACCTGTCTGGGTGACCTCCCCTTGTAGCTACCCTCTTTCACCTGGCCGGGATCAGGCGTGGAGCAGGTGGCAATGATTGTCTCCCCTTCACTCAGCATGGATCAGGAGTGGAGCAGGTGGCAATGACCACTCTCCCTTCAACCCGCTGGAATCAGGCGTGGAGCAATACCCACACACCCCTTCTCCCTGTTGGGATCAGATGCGGAGCAAGCAGCAATGCCTGCTCCTTCATCTGAATGGAATCAGATGCAGAACAGGAGACAATGCCCCCCTCATGTGGCTGGGATCAGGCATGAAGTAGGTGGCAATGCCTGCCCCCCACCTTCACTTGACCAGGATCAGTCATGGAGCAAGAGGAAACATCCAACCCCTCATCACCTGGCCATGATCAGGAGCAGAGCAGGCGGCAATGTCCACCCTCCCTTCACCCACCCAGGAACAGGATTGTAGCAGGTGGCAATGCCCATCCCCGCTTCACTATGACTGAATCAGGGGTGGAGCAGGTTGCAATGCCTGCCCCCCCTTCATCTGGCCAGAATCAGGCACAGAGCAGGAGGGAATGTCCACCTCCTTTCACCTGGCTGGGGTCAGTAGCAGAGCAGGCGGCTATGCTTACCCCCCCTTCAACCAGGTGGGATCAGGAGCAGAGCAGGTGGCAATGTCTGCCTCCCCACCTTCATGCAGCTAGGATCAGTTATGGAGGAGGGGGCAATGCCCGTCTGCCCACCCTCCCCTTTCTAGAGCCCATTGTATTTTTTCTCACAATGGGCTTTGTTACTAATAGAGAATAATGGAGTCCACACTTGCCCATAGAGAATAAATTGCCCATAGACAATACATGATTACCAATAGAGAATGCATGGTTGCCAATAGGCAGGGTTGCCCATAGGAGAGAATAATAGAGGCCATGCTTGCCCATAATCAATAATGGAGGGCATGCTTGCCCTTAAAGAATAAAGGAATCCATGCCTGCCCATAGGGAATAATGGAGGCCACGTTGCCTATAGGGAATAATGGAAACCATACTTGCCCATAGAGGGAGGGGTGTTTGTGTGTTGTCATAGGCTTTGTAGCCACTTCCTTCGTCCAGTGTCTCGGTGGTTTTTGGTTGGTTTCTTTTGTTTCTCTTTAAAAAGAATGGAGAATGGCCAGGGCACCTAGTTTGGATGCTCACAATTTTGGACATCTCTTTTGCCAAAACCGCTGTTCTTTCTTATTTGTGTCAATCAGGTTAGCCTCCCATCATTTAAAAGAAGTATTTTGCCATTTATTGCTTCCTTGAATTTATGTGTTAGCCACACTGGCCTGCTCTTAGATTTGAAACTAAAAAGCAACCAGAGGCCACCACAGATATAAACAAACTATTAGGAACAATAGTCCCCCATGGAGTACCAATAAACAAAGTATATTGAGTATTAGTATAATATCCAATTTATAAAGTGCAAAGTGTTCATAAGTGAATTACACACTATACCATGGTTATGAGTGAATTACACTCATAACCATCAACAGCAGGATCTAACATCAATAAATATGACAATAAATATCAATAAATATTGAATATGACAAAGAATGGCACACATTATTATTGCAGGACAAATGAAAAACAGGTGTACTTAAAGTCTTCACTTTGTCTAACCAGGGCCGTTTTCACGCTGTCTATAAATCGCGCAGTCTCAGGGAAGGCTGCTGGCTTCCTCCCGTGATTTTTGACGCCATCTGTTTACAAAACGCCACAAACAGTGATTTACGGCATTTTGTAATCGGATGGTGTTAAAAATCACACGAGGAAGCCGGGCAGCCTTATGTGAGTCTCGCGCTATTTATAGACAGCGTGAAAACGGCCCAGATGATGAAAGAATACATGGATAGCTAAAGGCAATGTCCTTCCGTTAGTCTGCTGGTGCTTCTGTAAATCTTGCTTCTCAATACACAATGGAACAAACATCCAAAAGGGTCTGCAATGGCTCTGTGCTATGTCCTGGCAGGTAAGTAGGTAGCTGATAGGTATAAAATATATCTCATGTACACTCTGTTAACCTCTGAAAATTTGTGTTGACAGGTGCAGCAGAATGCAGAGGACCCAGCTGGACTGTGAAATGTCACAAAGCTGCCCAAACCAGGGGTATGAAGAATCAAATAAAGTCCATCCGACAGGCTGCTAGCTCAAATCCTGTTTTGTTTTCCTCTTTGTCAAGGAAGCTATACATTCATATCTGTTCAATTCATCATAGTTGTCTGTCAGCATTCATGGCAATTTGCTCTACGATGCAAATAGTCACTCCAAGTATTCCATGGGGGACTATGGTTCCTTCCTAGTAGTTTGTTTGCTTTTAAATTTGGCCGACCTAGTCTGTCATATACATTCTGTCCATGCTTCCATTATTATAGATTTAAACCCAAGCCTCATGGAGGGATTAGATTCTCCTTCCCTTCCCTTTAAATTTCCTTTACCCCCTGAATTTTTGAGGACATGGGCCTTCTAAAATGAAATGTTTAAAACTGGGATTCAGTTGGATTTTTTGGTCAATTTTCATTCACGTATAAGTGAGACTCCACTGAATTGTGATCACTGTTCCCAATGGGCACAACCAGTTCTGCATCTTGCACCAGGTTTTGAGCATTACTTAGGACTAACTCCTGGATCACCTCCCCTCCAGTTGGTTCCATGCACATCTGTTTCAAGGAACAATCATTTAGATTCACCTCTGTGCTTGAGAGGAGATGGATGGCAGGGTCTCAATCAATGCCCTCAATCAATTACTCTCAGCATTCCACAATTAAGGATACATCAATCTCCAATTTTAACATATTTATTTCCTTCACTCTTTTTCCTCCAGAATTGAACCCAAACAAATGGAAACCATATAAACTTAACTTATTAGTCCTGTTTGACTCCTGAATCTCTTAAATATCTTCATTATGCTGTATGATGATTTACTGTGAACCCTAGCCGAAGGATAAGTGGACATAAATCTGAGATAAAGAATCACAAAACTGAGTAACCCGTAGAACATTTCAACCTCCCAGGGCACATAATGGAGGAACTCATGGTAGCTGCTTTATTGATGAATTACAAGTTATTACAACACTGGTCAATGGAACTGCCAGGGCTTAACAGAGATATCGGATTCTTATCTCAATACACACGCTTAAGTCATTCTGTTCTTACTTATACCCAGAAATTAAACATTGTGGGTCTAAAAGAGGCCATTGGACTCAAACTTGGTTCTCACATCTGTTGATGACACCCAACTTTGTCTGTTGATGGATGGATGGATGGACTTTGCTCCAGATAATTTGGCCAGGGTTTTGGAGGCGGTGTTTGGATGGTTGAAACAGAGCAGACTGAAGTTGAATCCTATGAAGATGGAGGTCCTGCACCTGGGCCATGGGTTCTTGGGTTTGGGGATCCGGCTCCCAGCCCTTGATGGGGTGTCACTCACACCTATGTGAGTGGTGAGGAGTCTGGGTATGGCCTTGGATGTCTCACCATCAATGGAAGTCACAGCAGTTGCCCGACCTGCATTTTTCCACCTTCATCAGATCGGGCAGCTTGTTCCTTACCTTTCAGCCCATGACCTTGCTGCTGTGATCCACGCAATGGTTGCCTCCAGATTGGACTACTGAAACTTGCTCTACCCTGGGCTGACCTTGTATCTACTCTGGAAGTTGCAACTGGTGCAGAATGCAGTGGCACACATTCTGACTTGAACGCCGTTCCAATCACATATAAGACCAGTTTTGCACCAGCTGCCCTGGCTCCCAGTGGAATTTCAGATTAGGTTCAATGTCTTGGTACTGACCTTTACAGCCCTTAGCGGACTGGGGCCAACACACCTCTGGGACATACCTGTGGCCTCTCGCCCTATGTTCTCCAGAGAGCCCTTCGTCTGGCAGATCAATATCTGCTGGAGGTCCCTGGCCTCAGGGAAGTTCATCTCATTTTGACCACGGCCAAGGCCTTTTTGGCCCTGGCACTGATGTGGTAGAAATCTCTGTTTACAGGGACCTAGACATGACAGGCTATATTATTTTCTCTCTGCACTTGCAAGACAGAGTTGTTCTGCCAGGCAGAACAACTCTGCTTGGTAGAACAACTCTGGTTGAGGCAGGCATCCTCCCTCCTTCAATCAGCCTCCCACCAGGGGGGATATGATCATCCCGGTCTGCTGAACATCAAACAGCTAGCTACCCACTGTCAGAACCTTGCCAGGAAAATTCACAAAAGACTCCACTGGGGGGTTATATGAAGTTTTATTGCAAATGTTCCAGTTCATGTTATAACAAAGACTTTGTTAAGAATGACATAATAGTTTTAGATACCAATACATAAAGCACTAGCCCCCTCCCTTGAGGGTGGGACTGTCTGGGACTGTCTGTGAGAACTGCAAACTTCAAGGTCATACTTCAGCCGCTCTCTGTGAAACCACCACACTAAAAGAAACATGTTGCTATTCACTGAGCCACCATCAGGGGAGGGAATGAGGATGCCAAATTCCAGGCAGGAGCAACTCCTGACATCCACCCACATAGGGTTCTTGTATACAGAGGGAGTGCTAGTTCCAGCCTGTTTTGTTCTGTTCTGGGAGCATTTGGGCAGGTACAGGATTAATAAAAGCATGCCAGTTCAGTGTTTTCACTTCTCAGATTTTATTCTGTAGAGTCTTTAATGCTTCCCACTGTTTTTTGTTGTACTAGCATTTATTTAGTGCCCGTTCCATGGTGTTTGGGGGGCATTTTAGCAGGGAAAGAGTTAATAAAAGCATGCCAATTCAGTGTTTTCATTTCTAAAATCTTGTTCTTGGGTGTCTTTAATGTTTCCCACTGTTTTTTGTTGTACTAGCATTTATTTAGTGCCTGTTCCATTCCATGGTATTTGGGGGTGCATTTTGTCAGGGAAATGGTTAATAAAAGCTTGATATTTCCATGTTTTCATTTTGTCGGGGAAAGGGTTAATAGAAGCATGCTAGTTCAATATTTTCATTTCTAAAATATTGTCCTCGGGTGTTCTTAATGCTTCCCAATGTTTTTTATGGTACTAGCATTTCTTTAGTGCCCATTCTGGCCTGTTTCATGGTTTTCCGGGAGCATTTTGGCAGGGAAAGGGTTAATAAAAGCTTGATATTTCCATGTTTTCATTTCTAAAATATTGTTCTCCAATGTCTTTAACATATCCTACTGTTTTTTATGGTACCACTATTTGTTTAATGCCCGTTCCAGCTGGTTCCAACCTGTTCCAGCTTTTACCCCTTCCCAGTTTTAGGTGGAGGGGAAAAAAATGTTATTCACTATAAGAGTAAGAAAAATAAAATGAATGGAGATGGGGTTGTGTTTTTTAAAAAGCTGGTCACTGACTGGAGCTCTCCTTGTGGCTGGCTGATGTTTGACAGCCAGTTTAGGAACTAGTAGAGAGAACTAAGTGCAGCTGTGCAGTGAAGGACCAACTTTGGGGATCTGTAAAATCACCACAATTTTTCAATCTGCTTTAAACTTAGGGGTTCTTTAGATTAGAGGGAATACTGTGTTCTGTGCAATTTCGGTACCATTAAGTTCAAAACCAGCTTCCCCAGAGCTTGCAGTCGATCCTCTCTCCCCTTGTACATTGAAGAGAATGGCCATAAAAATCATGAGAATGGGGGGGAAATTATCTTGATAGGGCATTGCCCCACTGGAAAATTACTCAGTCACAATAAACATTTCACTCAACAGCCCTAGATACAAAACCACAACAAAAATATTCTAGATGTACACCTCTAGTAGAGAGTCCATCTGGGCAATTCCAGGTAAATTCCTACTACACATACTGAAAAGAAAAGGGGAGCACAAATGTAATGGCATGTGTAGGCATGAGTAAGATTTCTAGGCAGGTCCCCATCTAAGTTTTATATTCACATGTGCTTAACTTCAAAGATGGAACTGTATAAGGCCGGTGTGGGGTAGCAGTTTGAGTGTTGGATAGTACACTCTGCCATGGAATCTTGATGGGCCAGTCACACACACAGCCTAACCTACCTAAGGATAACATGGAGGAGTGACAATATGAACATGTCTGGACAGACAGACAGACAGACAGACAGATAGATAAAAACACATCTTTCTCTAGAGAAGGTAGAGAAAGATGTGTTTTTCTCCCTTTCTCACAATACAAGAACTCGTGGGCACTCTATGAAATTATTGAGCAGTCGGGTTAGAACAGATAGAAGAAAATACTACTTTACACAAAGGGTGATAAACACATGGAATTCGTTGCCACAGGAGGTGGTGGCAGCTACAAGCATTGCCAGCTTCAAGAGGGGACTGGACAAATATATGGAGCAGAGGTCCATCAGTGGCTATTAGCCACAGGAGATAGATGGTATTCTCTTTGTGGGGAGGTGGTGCTCTGTTGTCTTGGTGCTGGAAGGAAGGCAGTGGGAGGGCTTCTGGTGTCCTGGCCTCACTGACAGTCCTTTAGATGGCACTGGATTTCTAGCCACTGTGTGTGACAGAATGTTGGACTGGATGGGCCACTGGCCTGATCCAACATGGCTTTGCTTATGTTCTTATGTTCTTGATAGATAGATAGATAGATAGATAGATAGATAGATAGATAGATAGATAGATAGATAGATAGATAGATAGATAGATAGATAGATAGATAGATAGATAGATAGATAGATAGATAGATAGATAGATAGATAGATAGATAGATAGAGTTCATGACCAGCATCTGGAGAATGTCACTGTCAGCTGCCTGGAAGAATGGTGGGGTTCAAACGACATGCATTGAGGTGTATGTGAGACTCTAACCCTTCATATCATGAATAGCATCATATTGCTTTCTCAGATGGAGAAGCAATATGTAAAGCTCTGCTTTAAGGAGATTTTAACTGCAATTCAATAAAAGTAATTTTGCAGCTAAGACAAAGTAAAGATCACATTTCTGAGATCTGTAATTTATTGCTGGAGCTGTGCCCAAGGGCAGCAAATACTTATTACTGGCAAAATGTATGCTCCTTCAATCAACATAAAATATGTAGCATAGTCCAACACAGTCAGCAAGCAAGTATATGCATTAAGCTGCAGCAGCAAACCTCATTTTCAGACTGTTTCAGAACCCAGGAGGAAATAAAGAAAGCAATTAATAAATAATAGAAAAGTCTTTTGAGAAGCAAACATGGGTAGCATGTTTGTGATGTGGTTTATTTTTATCCCCCACCCCTAACACATGGGCTGCATTCAGATGAATAAACAGACCGTGGTGTGTTTAGTCTGAGAACAAGTCTCGGAAGCCTTTGGGCTCACACACACTCCTGGTTCCTGAGAAATCAGTTTGCTGTGATGCCAAATTATGTAAAGATTTTAAGGGGGGGGGGCGTGTTTTTCTCTTGCATATAAACAAGATTCTAAACCAGGACTAAAATGGGGTTCAGTTTTTTGGTTTGTAGACAAGAGAACAAATCACATTTTGATCTTTCACCTGATTCAGTTTTCACAACAGAATGTTTTCTCAGAAATCAGAAAGTGTTCAGTACATGAGCTGTGGGTGAGCGGAGCCGAGAAAGTAAACCCATGGGCTTGCAAGGCTCATTTTTGGATTAAAGAGACCATGGTTTGTTCATTCATCTGAATACAGACACACTGGCAAACAAGTGAATGTGTATCAACTTTAGAACAGAATGCATCATCACCTGCACCACTAAAGTGCTACATGGTTTTATCACCCCTTAAACAGAAATATGGTTTGATGTATGCATACTTTTTCCTTTCCCTTGCCGCTCTCTGCTCACCCTGCTTGCCTTTTCTTTTGCAATATTTTGCGAGCTCCTTGGCAATTCAGTACCTACATATTTATTCCTCAGCAGTTAAATCACTGACATGGGGACTCTAGTCCTTTTATTCTTCCTTGTGCATACTCCCATTGGTAAAAATTCCCTGATCCCCTCTCCAATTAAAAGATAACAGGACGTCTGTCAAGGGAAGCTCAATTGCTTTGTCAATCCTGTAGCTTTTATTTTTGGAAGCCAGTTGATCATGCAGACTTCCCTGGGCTCTTCTGCAATCATCATAGAACATTTGGCATTTTCTCTTATTCAAACAGTGAGTGGGTCATCCTGGCAAAACTTTCTTGCAATTCCTCAACACTATCCTGTCTGATTTGCTTCTGTATCTAGATCACTTCTTGGATACCTGAGCAGGCTGTTTCCTGGGCCTCAAAATCCAGACTTGGACAGTACTCCCTAAGGTTTCCTGGAAATGTTTGTTGCCTGAGCTTTGAAAGATCTTTCATTTGGATAAGATGAGCAGAGCATCAAGTGTGGCAAATTTCCAACATCTTGGATTGTGAGCAGTGTATCTGAATGGCCCAAAGAAAATTTCTTTCAACGGAGAGTTCTAAAGAGGCTTACTTCTTTACTCATAATCCTACTAGAGTTCTCAGCTTGCAGTCTTAGTCTTCATACTTTCTTGTTTGCTCTCGGCTCTGGCTTGACAATATCACTTCCTGAAGTGACATTGTCACTCCTAGCAGGGGCAGAATTTGGTCCCAAACAGGAACTCCCGTAGTGAGTATGATGACATCACTTCAGGAAGTGACATCAGTGTGCCAATGTCAGGTGCGCATGCAAACACCAAAGCTCTGGTAAGTGCTCCCCCCGGGTCCCCCCTCCTGCTGGGACCCTATAGTGACCTGTCAACTCTACTGCCCTCCCAACCCCCCTGGCAATTGTCAGACACTGCCTGCCAACCCTAGCCCCATGGGATGGTTCTCCAGCCACTAAACTGGTTAGGGACAAAAATCAGAACATGGTGGAGACTACCAGAGAGAAAGTCCCCAAAGCTCTTGAAAAAGAGGGCAAGAATTGGAGAGCAGCAAGTGATCCTAAGAAGAGTGAGGTTCCCTTGACCAAATCAGGTTTTCACCTAGCTTCTGAGCAGAGCTGGGCCTTGCTTGCTTGCTTGCCCCAGCTAAGTGAGGGTGAACTGGCAGGTGCTGGTGGTAGAAGTATTATGCCCTCTATCACTACAAATTCCTTTGGCCACAGGAACGGTTACTCCTAGGACTGCAGAGTCCACACAAAGAAACAGCCATGAGTGTCAGCAGGCTGGGATGAAGAGGGAGAAAAAGATGAAATTACCCCTGTCTCTCTATCCAGCACATTTTAACTCCTTTTTCCTCCTCCCTTCAGTCCTCCACAACTTGTTTGGTGGTTTCTCCATGTGGGTCCTACAATCCCAAGACTGAACCTTCCAGGGGTCATAAAAAAACAGGAATGCAGGAGAACTACACTTTCTGTACATGGAATGATAGGATAACATTGAGTCCCTACTGACCTTGATTTAATCTCAAAGCCCAGAAATAAACATGAGGGAGATGGCAGCGTTATTGGGTCATGTGGAAAAAAGCAATTGAAATACATAGCATATTTTTGGAGAGTAGAAACAAGGACTCACCAAGATAGCAGGCTTGATATAAATTGTCTCCACATATGATTCAGATAATGCACTTCTTAAAATGACAAAAGACAAGTGTTGCTATTTTTTAACGAAACAGTTTAATGAACACACATCCTCACAGAGCTCCTTCAGCCAATCCAGTTCCTCCAGGGAAAGCAGCAAAGATCTTGCTCAGTTGAGACTAATTGTTAGCAGCTCCAAGATGTATGCACAGTGGCTTCGGGAATGTATGAGATCTTTAATTTCCCCCATAACAGACATTATGTATAGTTCAACTGTGAATGAACTATACACAGTTTATGCCTGGATGCTGTTTGGAGTTTACCAAAGCTGCTCATTGGGGCCTGCTTTGACCATTTTCTGATACTGTAACTAACAGCAAAGGAGGCAGGCGACCAGTCAAAACTGAGAATGGATTTCTTGAAAATCTTCCCTCAAGAGTTAGTTTAGATAGTGCAGGAACAATATTGATTTCTCTAAATTCTTCTAATCTGAACTGGGGAAGATAAATAGCAAAGGTGCTCAGTAAACAACAGTTGATGAGCTCTTGTGCAGAGGTATCGCAATTGCCCACAATGGGATACTACACTCAAGTTCATCATCAGTTGAGGGGAAAATGGGGATGAAACATGGATGATCCAAGTAATTCATGCTATTATAATGTTCAAAAAACACAATCACAACAAGTAAAAGAACATTTCCTAGAAGATCCCCCCCCCACTAAGTCTCTGTATAAAGCAGAATTAAATTAGATCACAGAGAATCCTAAACAACTCCAGCATCTGCCAACAAACATGAACAGGGAATATGTTTATATTCAGTGACTGCTGACTGGGTATAACACCAATATTTGTTCTTCACCTTATTTCCTATCTTTCAAAAACATGTCATCTCTCTGTACTTGAAAATTCGGAGGTACATTACCACTAAATTGCAGTATATTACTATCTCCTGGTGCTGCTTGAAGCAGTTTGTTACAGTTATATGTGCCTTTGGCTGGGCAGGTATAAGGAAATGGAATGATACATTTAGATAATAGGCTATTTTGCTGGACTGGACAGCCAAAGAGATTGATAATGAAGTACGAAGCCTTTTGAGTCAGGGTCACTGATGCAAATCCAATCCAGGCTTCTAAACACCAGAAATAATTTCCACCAGTAGGAAACCAGAAACCTACTTATTACTGATGGTCCTAGCAGTTTGCTAGACATATCATAAAACAAGAAATCCTAAAGCAGGAGCTAACTGGTTCTTTTGACAATTGTCTCAGGGTGGCATTGCCCATGATCTTTTTGTAGGAAACCTCAGCATTACATGGTTGTTTTGTGCAGTAATCACATTAAGTATAGAAACGAAATGTGCATGGATACCCATTTTAAACATATGTGATTAAAAACACCTGGGGATCCTGCACCAAACAAACTTTACATGTTTCCAATGAAAAACCCTAGTGTAAGTAACATTGAAATTATCTGAAACTATTGAGAAATGTTGCCTTAAATAAAGAACAGAATCTACAATGCAAAAGAAACATGAGACATGGCAGAGAGATGGAATGAGATATCACGTATTCAAAATGCTGCCACATTTTCAACACTGAATTGCAAGAATCAATGTCCTATTTTAAAAATTAAGTTTCAACACCTGACAATTATTTTTAGGGCAATAATATTAAGTTCTAATTTACTGAATGAAGTGCTTCCCAGAAGTTACAGCCACTTTCCAAATCCCAGCAACATAAATACCAAAGCTGGGGGTGGCACAATGCCTTCTTTGCACGCAGAAGCTCTCAGGTTCAACATCTGGCATCTCTGACTGATTAAAGGAATCTTGAGTGGCAAGTGATGGGAAAGGTCTTTCTCTTCCTGAGACCCCAGCAGGGCCAGCATCCATGCATAGTGAGGTGGGGCAGGTGCCAGGGCCCATGGCTTCTGGTGGGGCCCAGTGCTTCTGACTCCTCCTTACTCACGGATCTCCTCCACTGCCTGCACTCACACCCTTCCACTGCCTGCTTGTGAATGATTTGTCACCTCTGCTCCCAGCTGCATATGCTGCCTAGCCCTGCAGGAGAAGGGCATGTGGGGGGTGCACAAAGCATCAGCATTCCTACAGCTAGAAGTGTCCATGGCACTTCTAGCTGTACCCACCATCTAGCACCAACGGGGAAAGGGTGCACAGGCAGCTGTGACTGCAGGTGATGGGAGAGCTTGCAAGTAGGCAAAGGAAGGATGCACAGGCAGGTGGGGCACATGGGTGGAACCGCAAGAAATGGAGCCTAGTAGTAGATGCAAAGAGCTCCTAAGCACTCTCTGCCCAGGGCCTCCCAAAATCTGGAACATGGTCATGCTGGAGACCTACGACTGTAGACAATACTGCAGTTAGTCAGCTAGCAGTCTGATACATATAAAGAAGCTTCAAGCATACATAGGTATGTTTAGTTTTTCATTGGTGGTGTTCAAATTTTCAATAGTGTGTTTAGCTTTTCACACTGCTTCATTGTGTGCCCTCTAGCTGCAGAGTGCTCCTATCCCACAATATTTACACTCCCTCTAGACTTCTCATCCACTTCTTCTGATGCTAGACATTTGGAATTGTTGTTCTTCTCCACATCCAGTTCCAAATATTTTGTCACCTGAAGTAAGTCACCTATTGCCTTTTTCTGTTCAGTTGAAGCTGAGTTCTGCAGTGTATCAGTGATTTTCTCATTGTGCCTATCCAAGCAGTTGGATAGGTGGCTTGGACAGAAAACAATGGCCCTCTTCTCCTTGCACAGCCATGCCCCTATGTCACCAGGACCTGAATGCTTGCCAGCACATACAACAGATTAATCATGTGCTAATGTCTCTTGGTCATATTGCCATATCTTGACTTGGCTGCTTATGCTGAGTCATCTTTCAGTCTTGTCTAGATCTGTGTAGAGAGGTAAAAGATTGGAGTATTCTTACTAGGTCACAAACTACATTTGATTAGCATATTTCCTAGCTGAAAATGCCCCACTTAGGCAAACCCTCAATTTATTTATAATCCTTTAATATTTCTAAGGAATAACATATAAATAGTGAGCAAAGCTGCCAAACCTCTTCTCTGTGCTCATCTCCCTGTTTTTACCCACCTAAACCTGAACACTGACATTCTCTGTCCACCAGCCTTACAGATTACTCATCGCACCACATACTGACCCAGTCTACCATTCAGCTATGTATAGGGGTGTGCATCCCAAAAAGATGTGGGTTTCCTGCTTCGGGAATTACCAGAATAACCAGAATCCTGAAGTGGCAAGCCACTTCGGGATTATGGAATTTAGCTTGCTTCAGTATGCTCTGTAAAGATTTGTAGCATACTGAACTGAGGGGGAGCAAACCCCCAACCCCCATGCCCCATCCTCCTGGGGCAAACCCACCCACCACCCACCCACTGTACCTGGCTGGCAAGGAGAGGGGTGGCCGATCAGCTGGGCAGTGGCAACACATGCAAAGCTGGGACGGTCCAGAGCCAGCTCCTCTGCTGCCGCTGTGGCCCTTGCAAGGCCAGGATGGCCCATAGCTGGCTCTTCTGCCACTTGCATTGCCTTCTCCACTGCTGCAGCGGCCAGCTGGGTGGCAGGGAAGGCCGTAGCCAGTTCCTCCACAACTACGCTGCCACCTGTGGGGCCCGCAGCAGCCAGCTGGCTGGCATGGAAGGTTTCAGCCACTTCCTCCAGCCCTTTCTGCTCCTCAAATGGCCATTGCAATGGCCATTTGAGGAGCAGGAACGGCCTTCTCTGCTGCTGCTGTGGCCAGCTTGGCAGTGGGGAATGCTGGAGCTGGCTCCTCTGCCGCCCGTGCCGCGTCCTCTGCTGCTGCAGCAGCCAACAGGGTGGTGGGGAAGGCCCGGATCAGCTGCTTGGTGGGGATCTCCCCACCAAACAGCTGATCTGTGGGTTTAAATGTCCCTTTCCGTGCTGCTGCAAAGCGGCACGGAAAGGGACATTTAAAACCCTTGACTCAAAGCTTCCTAAAGCGATACAAATCACTTCAGGAAGCTTTGATTCAGGGTTTCCGAATCGAGCCCAGGATGCTTGGCCCAATTTGAAAGTCCCAAATAATTCCGAATCGCACACCCCTAGCTAATCAAATGTAGTTTGTCACCTAGTAAGAATACTCCATCACCTCAGTTTATCACGGCACAGCTATTAGGTATATCTATAGAAGCATCATTTCATTGATCGCTTCAGCATCACCTAATAAGCTGACCTTTCTTCCATCTTTTATGATAAGAAAGCTGCGTACGAGGTAGATTTGGACTCTTGCAAACTAACATTGTTTGCTGGTTACTTGTGATGAAGGCTAGCCTCCACTCAACTGCTCATGGCTTGTATTGTGCTAGCTTGGGCCATCCAGGTCAGGGTTATATGGGGAAAGGACCTGCTAATTAAAATGGTGTGTACATCTTAACCAAGGAACATGTATTCAGTGGTATGTTGACATTTCCCCCTTAATTATGCAGTTTAAATCAGGGTGCCTATCTGCCTTTCTACATCTTGTTTGTGGACACATTGCTTAACAATGTCCCACTTGAACCATAAGGATTTTGGTGGTGGAAAGATGCCTTGCAATTCAACTTCTTTGTATGCATAAAGTGAATACATACACCTTATGAATTCGAACTTTGGGCTGCCTTATTTTGGGTAAGTAATACCGAGAGTTTGTAATCCGATATGGGGTTGATTTAAAGGCCATCCCCAGCTTGGGAAATTCCTGGAGATTTGAGAGTGGTACCTTGGGAGGACAGAGTTTCAGGAGCAGAGGAAGCTCAGTAGTGATGTGGTGCCATACAGTCCATCCTCCAAAACTGTCATTTCTTCCAGGGGAACTATAATCTGGAGATTAGTTGCACCTCTTGGAGAACCCAAGGTCCTACTGGTTAGTAATTCTAGTGCCAAATGACTCACCTTAACTGTACTGAAGTTCTATGCTGCTGGTGTCATAATGAAAATGCACCTGTATCCTGCCTGCTTCCATGGAGCTCAGTGTGTGTGCGCGCACATACATGATTCTTCCCTCCTCTATTTTCCATTCACAGTGTTCACAACTGCTCTGTGATGTAGGGCAGACTTTGACAATATGACTAGGCCAAACTCATTCAGTGAGCTTGATGAGTCAGTGGGAATTTAAATCCCAGAATGCTTCATTACAGTGCCTTTATCTCTTGAGTGGTTTTTAGGGTTCAAGGCAATGAAAGGGACTCAACTTAGGACCAGGGCAATTGTGCTGAAGTGAGGGCTACATCTCTTTCCCCCTTGCCATTTCCCCGTCACAACCCATTTGGACTACTATCTGTTCCCTTTCAAAGGAAATAACGATTTGTGTGTAGGGAGGTATAAATGAGAAACATTGCATGGATGAAAGCCCATTCCATGCTTTGCAGGCTGATTTTTTAAGTTAGATACCCAGGCTATTTTTTAAAAATTACACAATATTGTCCTATTGATTTTATCAGCATCTGAATGACCAGCAGTCTGCATTTCATGCTGTAGCCTGTTATCATTTTCACTCTGTTTCTGTGGGAGGGGGTTGTAAAGAAAAATTGGTGCTTCTCAGCAAAGTTCAAGGTTCTTTATCACAATACTTCTTATCTCAAATAAAGGGCAATTGTAGAAACACTCTGTGATTGCATTTCCAATTTCTGACCTGCCTCTCCTCCCAGTTTGTTACAAATTAAGACAACCTCCTTTTACATCCCCCTCCATTTATCACTATTTATAATTTATTTGTGTTTTGCTAAATTTTGTACTTTGGTTGTATAAAATAGTTGAATGCTATTTTTCTTAAAATGGCTGTTATTAGAAAAGTGCAGTCACCAACCCTGATAAATTTCTTCTAGGAAGGTCAGCAAAGGCCAGAAGGACATGTGTTCAGCTCTTTTTAGGAAGCTGTGTTCTTGGCAAGAAGCTTTCTGGCTTGGGAGTGGGTGGAAGCATCCAAACACTAGCATTCTGTGTAAAAAAGAATGTGGGAGAAAACTGTGGTAGAAACCAAGACTGGGAAAAAAATAAAAGCCACATGGAAGAGTTCCTAGAGCAAGCTGAAGGAGTCATAGTGAAGCTGAATCAAGGTAGAAGACTAGAGAAGAACTTGCTGGAGCAACCTAGTTTTAAAATATTAGGACATTTTGAAAGATCTGAATGGTTAGTCTATGCAGAATAGCTATGTAGATACAGCTGGACTCTATTTATCTACATTATTTCAGGTGGGTAGCTGTGTTGGTCTGCAGTAGAAGAGCAAGATTCCAGTAGCACCTTAAAGACCAACTAGATTTTGGGTATGAGATTTTGAAAGTCAAAAATCCTTTCGTCAGATATCTGGCAAAGGTATCAGACAAAGGAAGTTTTCACCCTTGAAAGCTCATACCCTGGAAATCTAGTTAGTATTTAAGGTGCTACTGGACCCAAATCTTGCCTATCTATGTTATATTGCCTATAGGGTCTTTGGTTTGAAAGATTTTATCTTCTAAATTCTCAGTGTAGTACATTGAGAACTTAGGTATATTTCAGTCTGACTCAGTGCTTTGGTTATTTAACCCTACCCCTAGTTCTCATACAAGACGACTGGGTGCACCCAAGAACTGTCTTTGATAGTTCAATGGCACTAACCAGCTTTAAGTAAATACTTCATTTGGTTGTTGACTTTTCCATACAAAGCAGACAAGGGGGCAGATATCTGATATGAGAAATCTGCTATCATCTGGCAATCATGGTGCATGGTCCAACCGTGACAATGTTTCTTAGGACTTCATTCCTAGGAAAGGAAAAATGGCCATTCTTAGGGAGGCATTCATTCTTGGAAAAGGGCAGACATGCTTTAGAGAACATACATGACTGAGACACAAGGAGAGACATTGTGGGGACTCTGAAAGAGACACACATGGAAGTCCTGTTCACATATTACAGGCAGGATATGCAAGTATACATCTGTTTGTAATAAAGAGCCAACATGTGTTCACTTTACTAATGAAAATGGGGACCAGAACATGGATAAAAGTGCAGTTTCAACCACATGTTCAGCTCTGAGTGCTTTGAATATATTAGAATTACTCAGTGCATAGAAAAAGAAAAATCAAGCACTCTACACAGATTGTACATGTGTTTACTGTTACTTGTGAACAGGGCTAGAAAGATTAGGAAGAAAGAGCAGTGTCTGAACAACAATTCTGAAACCATTTAGGTATTTCTGCCTGCCTGTTTAACATCACAGAGATAAGTTATAGACCTAGGAAAAGAGGAAGTGTTTGTATTATTTGTTTATTTTACATTATTTATAGGCCACCTTTCTCACTGGGACTCAAGATGGATTACATAGGGTGAGCGCATATGATAAATGGCTCAAACTTTCAATGTCAATGCAATCTGGTATGGATTTCAGAAACTGGATACAAACAAAATTCTGACGCAGAGCTGAAACAATGGATAAGCAAATAGACATGGCACATTAAATGACACAGAAACTACCTAATAGGCACACAGTAATACAGTCCACAGACTCTGTCTCTTAACCAAAGCATCTCTCTGAACCATTTCCTTACAGTACAGCACTCCTGCCTTTGTGGAGAAAAAAAACCCCTCCTGAATAATTCAGTTTTGTATATTTTGCAGAAAGCCAGGAGAGTGGAAGCCCTCAGTTTGGCGTAGTGGTTAAGAGCAGTGGGACTCTAATATGTAGAACCAGGTTTGATTCCCCACTCTTCCACTTGAAGCCAGCTGGGTAACCTTGGGTCAGTCTCAGCTCTCCAGAGCTCTCTCAGCCCCACCCACCTCACAGGGTGATTGTTGTGGGGATAATAATAACATACTTTGTAAACCGCTCTGAGTGGATGTTAAGTTGTCCTGAAGGGCAGTATATAAATTGAATGTTGTTGTTGTTGTAACTTCACCAGGCAGGCCATTCCATCAGGTGGGAGCCATAACAGAATGCATGTGTACAGACAGTGCAGGATGTCATTTGCAGAAAGCCCTGTTCAGATGAATGAAGCTGCAATGGAAGAGCATAGGGAGAGAGGCTGCCCCATAGATGTGTGGGTACAAGGCCACGAAGGGCTTTTAAAAAAAAATATTTAAGAAATAGAAAAGAACAATTGATAGTGCACAGAACCTTATACAGAAACTATTATATAAATCTAACAGATTATATATGCTGTGAAATACATTGAATAATAATAACAATACATTGCAGTACCTACAAAATAAAGTAAAATATATTAACTATTTTTCTTTCACACCCCTTCCTCAATTCCAAGCCAATAGACCACAGCAATACAGATTATACTTCCACCTATTGTTGGGGATCCTGCATAATGAACCTATAAACACCTCTATACTATTTATCCACATTAAATTCATGTTACTTCAAAACAAAGCAAAACTTAACAGTTACTCTAGGCAAGTATATAAGTAATCAAATATATAGACTACTAAGAAAAATTTTTTAAAAATATTTTCCCTCTGTCAACAATGAGTTAATTCATTTTATTTGGTTATTTACCTACAGTTAGCAAACTAATTTAATCTTCAGTAAAAGAATTAGCTGTTATTTATTTAATATGTTAATCCATTAGCACACAAAGTAATAATAAACTACTAAGAGCCAAGCTACAAGTGATGAATTACACTTGCCTGGCAAGTGAACAGACTCATGTGTATTCCTGTTCACTTGCCATTCACTTGCTCTCCACTTGGATATATACTCTATCTGAGAGGGGAATGCCAGATATTTTGGTTCCAACATTTACTCATTCTAGGAAGCTATTAGCCTCATAAATTGCTATTTTAATTAATTTGTTTACCTCTTAACCCAATTTTTATTATTTGTTATAAATACCAAATCTTCTAAGACTTTACTTTACAGCATACTTTGCTTATTATATATCAAGAAAATCAATGGCAGTTTTGTAAGATTGTCAACCCTAATTGTGTATAAAAGAATGTATGCCTTCTTTTATGTATCTCCTTTAATCTGTAATCCTTGAAATCTCGGTGGGGAGGAACCTCCTGGGTCAAAATCACCATTGATCTTCACAGAGTCTTCATGAAAGCCTAGATTGTTTTTTTCTGAATTCCACTTGTAATGAATATCGAAATTCAGTTCCCTTTCCCACATCAGTAGTATTTTCCTACTGTTTCTTAAGTTCTTCAATGGCTTGATTGGTTCTTTGAGATGCTTGATTTTTTTTGGACAGTCCAGAAGATAGTTCAAATCCATAATCATGATCTTCAGGAACTCCTTCCATAGCCTGATCAGCTTGCTGAGATAACAGTGCTGGTTTATTGTCTTGTGAATTTAGTTTTGGCATGACTTTCTCCCCTTGACACATGTTGGCCAAAATATTTCCATAGTCTTGCTTTACTTTGCTTAGCGAACTTCCAAGTTTCTTTGTGAGAGAGGAAGAGAGCCTCTGCATAATTTCTTCTTGAGGCTGATTCATGACTGCAACCATTTTTAGTCCAGCAGGTCGTGATAGATGGTGAAACTACACAGTTCCAAAATCCACTATATTCCCTCTCCCCTTTTATTTATGTCCACAAATTTATTAAGTCTCTGATGTAAAGAGTTTTAAATCCTTGCCTTTAGATGATTTACAGTCCAGGTTAGCCCAATAATGTAATGTGCTAAAATCAATTGATTGTTTACTAAAACACTGCCATAGTCCTTCTTTAAAAAAGTTTAGTAAAGCAAGCTCAAAGTGGAAGGAGAGAGAACAAAAAAGATTTGTAAAATTCCCAACAATTAGAAGATCAGAGTAAAATACTGGCTGAGTTCCCAAGCTCAGTTATTAGTTATCAGTAACTTTCTGATCAGAGTGGAAATCCCAATTATTTTATATCTCAGTCAGTAAATTCCTCAATGCTAAGCTAATTAGCAGACATCTTTGTAGTTTTCCAGTGCTCAGGATGAAATAGCTTTCATCCTGAGCACAGATACAGGATACAAAATAAGACTTCACAGTCTCTTGTGGGGGGGGGGAGGAACAAATCACTTAAAAGAGAAAAAAAATCAGGTCCTAGCAAGTCCAAGACCCAGAAAATAAAAATAAAAAGATATTTGCAAAGCAGACTTACTTGGCATCCGCCAGCATGAAACTGTTTCTTTGCTTGATGTTGTTGCATTGGAGGAAACAGAAGATCGTCAAGCCCCTAATTAAAAGGGCTCAAAAATCCTCTGATATTCATCAGCACCCCTAGCTGATTCATTTCCTATCCTTAGAAGATGGGCTTGGGGTTTATTTTCATAAACATGCCTTCACAGAAACAGCCAGCGTGGGAGCACACAAGCCTGTGTTCTACCGGTCCATTGCCATTTTGCTTGACTTCAAGGCCATGAAGGGCTTTGTATGTGATAGCTAATACCTTGAATTGATCCTGGTAACTGATAGGTAGCCAATGGAGTGACTGCAGAATGTGAGCAATAGGCATGTTCCACTTAGGACAAACCAGCCAACCTCTGCGCAAAAGGATAAATCGACACAAATCTGACATTAAAAATGGCAACATCCAGAAACCAGTGGGAGAACACTTCAATCTACCAGGACATTCCATCAAGGACTTAATGGTCACTGTAGTTCAACAGAAACCTTTCAAAAACAAAATCCAGCGGGAAGCTGCTGAATTGGAATTAATATGTAAATTTGGCTCAGTCAAGCTGGGATTGAATAGACTATGAATGGTTATCTCATTATCATAAGTAACTGACTTCTTTAACAGAAGCAAACTGATCTCCATATCAGAAGCTACTGTTTGCATCTACTCTGCCCTCCCTTCTCCACCTATGTATCTGACCAGTTTCTTCTTGCCCTCCATGCATCTGACGAAGAGAACTGTGATTCTCGAAAGCTTATGCTACAATAAAGGTGGTTAGTCTTAAAGGTGCTACTGGACTCTTTTTTAATAATATCCAAGCTGACTTTGAGGGAAAGCCTAAGCAGAGTGCATAAATTATAGTAGTCTAGTCTTGACATTACCATGGTGTGGATCTAGGTGACTAGATTAGCAGTGTCAAGATGGAGTCCATCTTTCAGGCTTGATTGAATTGGTAGAAGGCCTTTTTTCGTAGCTGTATTAACTTGCTTTTATGGCAGCAATGCTGGATCTAGAATAACCCAGAAGCTATTAACTAAGTCTTCAAAAGTTCTATATCTCACTATTCAAATCACCAGAGGATTGCAGTAAAAATCTTGCATTGTTACCCAACAGCTGTGAACAAATGGCTGAAAGTGAACAAATTGAAACTGAACCCAGACAAAATAGAAGTGATGCTGATTGGGAAATCAGAGATCTTGAAGGGCATTGTGTTCCCCGCTTTCAATGGGGTTCAATTTACTCTTGATATCTTGGTTGTGCTCAGATGCTTGTAATATTTTACTGTTCAACTATACACTTTTACTTGCTGTATTCTTAGACTGACTTTTATTCTTTAGGATACAACTTTCTTTTTTCTGAAATTGGAGTTATTTGGATTTTGCAACCACAGAAAAAACCTCATGATTTGGCTGCCACTTACCAAAGTATAAGAGAGAAGCAGGGAGAGCCTGCCTAATTAGAAATATCACCAACAAGATATATTATCAATTGTTTTCCATTTTACTGGAAAGATTTTAGATGTGAATCTATGTCTGAAAGTGATAAGGGATGCATGAAGACCAAAATCTAAAACTCATTCCAGAGAAGACGGAGATATTATTAGTTGGTAATAAGGCTGATCAAAAATTGAAGAATTTGCTGATTCTGGATGGCATTTTCTAGTTTGGCCTGAGTGTCTGCCTGCTCCCACCTGCTCAACTTGCAATTCTGTACATGAATAGATGCCATAACACTTCTCTAAGTCAAAAGAACTGTTTCCTTAGGAAGAAAGCTTGTCAAATGCTGTCCTGAAACATCCTTCTACTCAGGGAACTATGAAATAGCATTCTCTCTGGGTTGAACAACAAAGGGAGGCATACATCACCTTTATCTTGTATTAATGTGGGTCACTTTTCTCAGTGTATGTTTTTCTGCTATCACCACAGCAACTAGTCTCTTGTGTGTGTTCTTTCTCTCTCCTTCCCTCCCACACAGTTTTTTAAAAGGCAAAATATAGGGCTGAAAGGGTGAGGTGGGAAGGTAAATCTGCTCAGTCTAAGTAAATCTGCACAGCACCCATTCCCCTTAAGCTAGTGCTGTCCCCAGCACGCTGGCTTCAAGAGGAAACGCCACCGGCAATCAGACAAGCATAGCCTTTAATTGATTCTCAGCAAGGTACTATGATGTTGGCTTGGTTTACATTCTGTGTTCACTAGGAGGCCCTTCTCTTCCATCATTTTCCTTCCACCTTTTGCTGGGAATTGTATCCGAGTGTGATTCTGATCCCTCAGATGTCAGTCACAGACTCCACCCCCCTTTTTGGTATTGTTCATTAGTACTAGAATTTTTCCACAACTGCTTTCAACACATTTTGATTTGATATGCAACTCAATCCTATGAAAGCTATATGGACTCCTAAGTGAATAGAGATTGCAGTTTTAAAAAAAAAACATTCAATTTGGATAATACGACGTCTTTGAGAAAGTATATACCAGAAAATATTACAAGTGTAAATGATCTAACCTTTCCATTGCAAATGTATTGTTCCAAAGCTATGAATAATCAGAATTTCAATGCATTTTTTCTTCAGGGGAACATTTAATAGCAAGTGTAGCTTCTTGTAAATAAAAATTAAAATACATCTATCTGCCTTTAAGATCAGAAGATTCACACTTGGCAGATTCACACTGTATGGCAGAATGCCTATTTGAATGTTTCTCCACTGCATGTTTCTACTTCAGGTGTTAAATATTTTCCTGAAGGAGGACCACACAGGGATTTTGATTATACATCATTTGGGAACAATAATTTTCAGCATAAGAATTAGAGTTTCATTGCCTCTGGTTTTACTGGTGCCACCTTTACTGCTTTTTATTGTTTTACATGTTTGCAAATTGTCTTATTTATGTGTGCATTAAAGTCATCTCAGAGTATGGGATGTAAAAGACTTCCACAAGTTTTCTGCATTGTTACCTGAACTTTGATGGTTCAAGTGGGCATTTTAAACAGATTGATAAAACTGCTGCAGCCAAACATGTTTGACATACAGATGTACTTTGACAGAAAGAATAGACAATACATATTTTTAAAAATATGGAGACTAAGTAGGGTTTTTCCCCCTTAAATGCACCTCTGCAAACTGACTATTCTTTGTTATGCTTATGACTGGCTTATGTTTACTGAATGGGTATGAACTAGGATGTAGAATCATCAAAAAAATTGCTGTTGTCCACAGACATTGCTGAGGCAATTTATATACCAGGAAATAATCAGCTGGAGAAAGCTGTGCACTAAAATGACAGGAATAAAATGGTAAACTAAAATTTGACAAAACAGGTGAACTCATTTTTTTAAAAAAGAATAGATCCAGAGGAGTTAGCTTCTTGGATTTCTTCAGCTTTACTTGGGAACTTTCCTTGCAATTAAGATTATTTCTGTTGAACATCTCCTATTGATTGGGTTATAAATGCTTTGTTGCTCTAGGCACGGTCACTTTAAAAATTTGTATACTGTTATTTATTACCCTATGCAATTTGCACTTTATGGTAAATTTCTTGTTGACTCTGAGTTTAGAAGCATTATCTGGCAGCTGTCAGACTATGGAATCCCTGTTATCTAGAGTTCGCCTCCCCCTTCTGCAAGAAGCACAAATTCTTGATTTCAAAAGGTTTATTGAAAGACTAGGCTCTGACACAAGTATCCATATTCCAAGGCCTAGAAAGGATCTTGGCTGAACACAGTCATTGTCGCGAATGGGAAAAGAAAGCACAACATGTGATACATCAAACCCTTCATTCCCAGCCTCCCCCCCCCCCATCTTCCATGGCGATGAGAACTTCACTGTGGGAAGGCTCGGCTCGTCAAGGTCTCTGGCTGTAGAAACAGATAATATTCTCTCCCATGGAAAGCGCGGTCAAAATAACACCTGGACCTGGAGGGAGGGTAACGCTAACGACTACAGTATTAAACATGGCGTAACTCTGACCAAAGAACATGTTAGATCCTGACAGCAGCCACCTTGTTTTGTATAGTTGTTTTGTATCTTATCAATGTTTGGACCTTGAATTATATTTCATTGTATATATTATATTCTTGAGACTGTTTCACTTGATTGATTTTTTGTAGTTAGTTTTCACGGTGCTCTGTGAGCTTTTTTTGCTGGGTTCATCCTTCCGTGATTCTCTCTCTTTTTGTAGTCTGTAGTGTGTTAGTCTGTAGTAGCAAAATCAAAAACAGTCCAGCAGCACCTTTAAGACTAACCAACTTTACTGTAGCATAAGCTTTCGAGAATCACAGTTCTGATGAAGAGAACTGTGATTCTCGAAAGTTTATGCTACAGTGAAGTTGGTTAGTCTTAAAGGTGCTGCTGGACTCTTTTCGATTAAAAAAGAATGTAGATGTTAGGTATTTTTGAACTTCTTGAAAACAGACAAACTTTAAAAGAACCAACTATGTACAGGCATGGGCATTTCTATCTAGAATACTTTTCAGAGTAATGGTTACTGTGTGACAAAAGACTTTCTTGGTCACCATTATCACCATCATTGATTAAATGTAATAGTCAATATACAGTTTTTATGCCCTTATTAAGGATAGAGTACTGAGGGCAGTTTTGAGCATTAATAATGATACTGAGATCCCCACAGAAAATCAAATTTACCTTGCTCACAATACCAATTTTCTCTTCATTCTACGCATTGTATTTCAAATGTATTTGCTTCTGTACAGTTAATAGAAAAAAAAACAAAATTAAGAGAATACTCAAAACATTGTACAAATAAATAAAGAACTGGTATAAAAATTTTAATCAAATAATAAATAATACAATAATGTGGTAAAAACAATAGCAGAGCGGTTCCACATATTAACATCATGCCATCATATGTTAAAATAAATATTTTTCAAATATACCGATATTATTGTACAAACATCACTATATTTTTCAAGCCAAATGTGTTTCAGCCAAGGCCTACCTCGGTAGTCTAATCTCATTTAATATACATTTAATATACTGCAACGTGCCAGACCAAGCATAAAGTGGACCTGAAAAGGGGGGGGGAAATGGGGAACAAAAATAATTTTGAATTTGAAAATTATTAAAAATATTTTGATCAACAGCACAATCTTAAAAGAGCGGGGTGGGGGGGGGGCGAAAGCACCCTGGAAGTAGACCAGGAGTTACATTGGTGAATCCACTTACACTGTCATAACCCCACCACCACCACTACCACAGTACAGTGGCCTGGTGCCACTCCACCCTTGTCCTCCACCAGCCCCATGGTGGGTGGGCGTGGGCGTAACTGGAGCATAAGTCCCTGCACTGGCAGGCCAGGGGGTGGGCTGGAGGGCGGGGTGCAAGTTAGTCTGATCCCTAAGCCATTTCAGCCATAGGAACACTCCCTTAAGTGGTGGAAAGTTATACTATGAAAAATGTCAGCGTAGCCTATGGTCACCCATTGTAGAAGAAAACTCCCCCCCCCCTCATTCCCGGCCCAGCCCAAGCAGCCTGGCAGAACACAGGATACTGACTACTGAGGTAATTAATCTGCTCATTCCCCCTCCTCGTTGGCCAATCAGTCCCACACCCACCCTACATAAACTCCAGCTGGGGCACCCAGGAACCCAGGTAAGTAGGGACGTAACCAGAGGACCTGCCCAGTAGTCCTTTGCTGTGGGACTGTGAGTGGGGAGAGAGTGCACATGGTGATGGAGCAAGAATGCACTGGAAGAAATTTGTGAAAAACAGACGGTACCTTGCACTAACACATAGGAGAGCTAAGTGCAGAATGTCTAACTAAACCCCTCCCCTTATTTTTTTTACAGGTTATCCAGCCTCCGAGTATGAGTTTGGGGAGGGCTAGGGCGCACCAGCATGTAAGAAGGAGTTGAGGAGCCAGCTGCCCTTGTTTGTCGTTCATACCAGCCCACCCTCTTCCCTCACTGTCCCCCCCCCCCACACACACACCATGATTGAGGCTCACCAGTGTGTGTGCGTGTGCGGTGGGGTGCATTTCATGCCTGCCAGCAGAAATTCATACTGGCACATAGTGAAATCTACAGAAAAGGTAGCTCTGAATCAGGCCTATCATCTGCCCTTCCCTGCAGAAGATTACTGCTCCGAGACAGAAAGATAAGGTTTGTGGCTTGGGCACAGGGCCTTATCACCTATTATTAACCTTTAAAAAAATATAGGAAGTGAGAGACTCACATTTACTCTTTCCATATGATAATATTTATGGTGGGAATATGTTCATTGACCTCACAGTCAATGTTGTCTCTAAGGTGTGCAGTGTTGTGAGCCAAAAATTTAGTTTGTGAGCTGAAACGTGCATAAACATTTATTTTGTGAGCTGACTTGCATAAAAGTTTTGACCCTAGCATAAATTGTATTTGGCTGGGGTGTTTATACAGCTGGAATGTTTATATGGCTCCACTCTACTGGGCTATATGGAACCAGTATTGATTCTGTTCACTGCTGTTGCTTGAATTAATGTTGTACTCACCTGTTGCTGTTGTGGGGAATGGAGAGTAAGTTGGATGATGGTGGACATAGGGAGGAGGGCCGACATGGGGTCAAGGATCCCAGTCCTCTGGTGACTTGGGAGGTATGATGGTGGGAGCTGGTCTCAGTTGAGAAGAGCACAGAGATATGGAATGGCTCGGTGCCCTTCTAACCTGCGTCCCATCCTGAGAAACGCTGGTGATGGAGCTAGGAAAAAGAACCTACCTTCAACACTGATGTTGTGCAATACCAGGTCCATAAACAATAAGACTGCAAAGCTGCAACATCTCTTTGCAGTGAGTGATGTGTACCTGGTATGCGTGACCGAAACTTGGGTGAGGGAGGGTGAAACAGTTGCCCTGGGAGAACTGACTCCCCCCCACCCCAGGATATTTGGTCCTCAACCAGTCCCAAATAGAAGGTTGGGGGGAGGGGTGGCAATCCTTGCCCGAGAGTTTTTCTCCTTCAGGCCGCTCCCTGCCCCTGAGATTTCTGGCATTGAATGTGTAGGCCTGGTGTGGGGTGCTGAGGTGTCTGGTGTACTAACCTCCTAGCGCACCAGCAGATACCCTGTTGTGCTTGCTAGAGGTGGTAGCGGGGTGGGCCTTAGAGTACTCCAGACTGATGGTGCTGGGGGACTTCAACATCCATGTCGATGATGTCTCCTCTGTGCAGGCTGTGGACCTGGTGTCTTCCATGGCAGCACTGGGACTCTCCCAATTTGTATCGACCCGTACACATCAAGCAGGCCATATGCTAGATTTGATCTTTGGGATGGGGTTGAATGTGGATCTGAAAGTGGTAGAACCAGTGCCATGGTCAGACCACTTAGTCCTGAAGGCTTAGCTGGGGATACCACCACCACCCCTCGCAAGAGCTGATTTATGCTCACCTGTGGAGGTTTATGGACCGGATTGGGTTCTAGAATTCTTTGCGGGATCCAATGCTCCATGGCAGTTCATTAAATGAGCTGGTGGAGGACTGGCAGTGCCGGCTCTCTGAAGCCATCGAGGAAATCACCCCCCCCCCCGTTGCCCTCTTTGCCTCCATGCAAGATGGGCTCCCTGGTATATAGAGGAGCTCCGATGGAAGAAGTGGGAGCTAAGACTGCTTGAAGGAGTATGGCGACGATCTCAGAATGAAGAGGCAAGGTCATCTTATAAGACATTTATGAAAGCCTACAAGGTGGCGGCGAAGGCTGTGAAGAAAGAGTTTTATGCAGCCTCTATTGCGTCAGCTAGCTCATGCCTGGCAAAATTGTTTAATGTGGTTCGGTCATTGATCTCCTTGCCAGAGGGAGGTTGTCAAATTTTGAATTCCGATATTAGCTGTGAGGCTTTGGGGAGCTTTTTTGCTGATAAAATCTTGTCTCTCCACCACAACTTGCCAGCCACAGTTAATTCAGTGCTAGAGACCTCTTGGCCATCTTTGGGGCCAATATTTGATCATTTCTGCCCACTCTTTGGGGAGGATATTAACAGGACCCTGTGATCAGTTAGGCCCACCACATGTCTCTTGGACCCATGCCCATCATAGCTGGTAAAGGCCAGTGCTGAGGGGCTGCGGTCCTCGCTGGAGGCCATTGTTAACCCATCCTTAGATTCCAGGGTTTTTCCTGGGCCATTAAAGGAAGTTGTGGTGAGGCCTCTTTTAAAGAAACCATCACTGGACCCCACTGACCTGGTCAATTACTGCCCGGTTTCGAACCTCCCGTTTCTGGGAAAGGTGATTGAGCAGGCGGTGGCGGAACGGCTGCAGGGCTTCCTGGAGGATGTCTCGGCCCTAGACCCCTTCCAGTCCAGGTTCTGTCTGGGACATGGGTGGAGATGTTGCTGGTCACCCTCACAGATCATCTTCACAGACATCTAGATCGAGGCGGCTCAGCGCTGCTGATATTATTGGATCTGTCGGCAGTGTTCAATACAGTCGATAATGATCTTTTGACTCACTGCCTCACTGATGTGGGGATATGAAGGACTGCCTTGCAGAGGCTTGTCTCTTTTCTCCATGGTTGGGGACAGAGAGTGGCGCTTGGGGAGAAATTGTCATCCTGCCACCCTTTGGTGTGCGGGGTCCCACAGGGAGCAATACTCTCCCTATTACTGTTTAACATCTATATGCACCGCCTTGCCCAGTTGGTGTGAAGTTTCAGACATGGGTGTCATCAATATGCAGATGACACCCAGTTGTATCTAACGATGGACGGCCAACCCGACTCAGCCCCAGATGTCCTGGAACATGCTTTTGCAGCCATGACTGGTTGGTTGAAGAAGAGTCAGCTGAAACTGGACCTGATGAAGATGGAGGTCCTGTACTTGAGCCATGGGGGATTAGGTTCAGGACTCTGGCTCCCGTCCCTCGATGGGGTACCGTTAGTGCCAGTTCCAAGGGTTAAGAGCCTTGGGGTGATCTTGGATGCCTTCCTGAAAATGGAGGCACAGGTCACAGCAGTTGTCAGCTCCTCTTTTTTCCATCTGCATCAGACCAGGCAACTTGTCCCTTACCTGTCAACCCATGACTTAACTACAGTGATCCAAGCAATGGTCATATCTAGGCTAGATTACTGTAACTCGCTCTACATGGGGCTGCCCTTGAGCCTGACGAGGAGATTACAGCTGGTACAAAATGCAGCAGTGTGTGTTATTACAAGAGTGCCAAATAAAGCGCATACAACACTGATCTTACGCAAGCTGCATTGGTTGCCAGTGGAGTACTGAGTCAGATTCAAGGTTCTGGTATTAACCTATAAGGCCCTGTGCGGACTGGGACCAGCATATCTATGGGACCGTCTCTACCCATATATTCCCCAAAGGACATGCTGATCAGGGGATAAAAAGCTGTTGGTGGTCCCTGGCCCCAAGGAGGCCCACTTAGCCTTGACTAGAGCCAGGGCCTTTTTAGTCCTGGCTCCCACCTGGTGGAACACTGTCTGCTGAGATCAGGGCCCGACAGGACCTACTATCCTTTCATCGGGTCTGCAAGACAATGTTCTTCCACCAGGCATATGGCTGAGGCTGGGCCTCCGCTGGCCTGAAAAAAGGGGTGTATAAAATCTTAACCCTCCCTGTGAAGGCTGTCCAACATCCTGTTCTAAATGTGTATGTGTAGAAATACACTACTGTTTTAATGTTTTAATGTAGATGAATTTTTAGTGTGTTTTATTATGTTGTTATCTGCCCTGAGCCTGCTCACGGGGAGGGTGGAATAGAAATTTGAAATAAATAAATAAATAAATAAGTTATTGCCCATTGGGAAAAACCTGGGTAGAACAAAGACTGGCTAGCAATAGGGAAATCCAAAGAAGTTTCAAGGAAATAAAGAGAGAAAACAAAACATAAAGATCCTGATCCTCAAAGGAAGAGACAACCAAGAGTCCAGTAGGGGGAAAGTGAGGAAAAGTAGGTTCAGGTATAAATCTAACTGTGAGTGAAGTTGATGGCTCAAGAACAGAACCAGGGACAAGGGTCTGGCATCCAAGAGGTAATTTTAATTATACCAAGAGGGGGGCAGTGGTTTTGCTGGGATAGAACTGTGCTCAAAGTTGAAAGTTGAAGTCTTTTTGGAGAGTTTGAAAGTAACTGGTAAAATTGTCCCAGAAAGGAAGCTTGAATGATGGGGCCAGTGATGGAGTAATAAAATGAAGTTGGGATGTCTGACAATGGCTGAGTCAAGGCTGGAGCCTCTGCCTAGGAGATTGATTGAGTTATGTAAGTAAGAGGAGAGGTTGAAATAAGATTTTTTTTCTCCTCTGTTTGCATAATTTATTTTGGGGCTCTTTGTTACAGAATCACAAAGACTTGCAGTAGGATACCATAACACCCTGCCCATTGCATATTTTATTACACATGTAACATAGACTAGTAGGTTAGGATTAGAGATGGGCACAGACTGGGAAAAAAACATGGACCATCAGCCCATGGTCTATTGCGTTTCACGGATTATGGACCACGAACTTTTCATAGGCCCTGGGACTGCCCCCTTCCTACTCAGAGATGCCAAACTCATGATGAGTCTTCAGCAAGCTCTCTTCCAGCCACCCTCCAAGTTTGGCCAAGGTTGCATTTCAGAGGTCTGAGTTACAGACCCCCAAAGTGGCCACCCCAGGAAACTTCTATTTGCTGTCAGGTTTTTCCTCACATTAGGAACAAATGGAGTGGAAGTAGGCACTTTGAGGTGTTCTAAACTGCCCTCCCTGAAGTCCAACATCGATCAAATTTGCAGGGAGCTACTCCTAACTTTCCCCTAATGACCGCCCAAGTTTCCTGGAGATTTGACCCTGGGAAAGGCAGGATCTATGTGTTTATTCAGTTCCTGTCAAGATTCTTCCTCGCAATAGGAACACACGGGGTGGAGAGAGGCAGCTAGATCAGGTTACTGTCTTCTTCCTGCATCTTCCTTGGGTGAGCTGGACAGTTAGCAAGCACACTCAACTAGGGCTGCCCCATTGTGCACCTGTTCTGGAGGGGAGCTCGCAGCTCTATGTTAAAAAACTACAGATCAATTAAAAATGGAGTCAGACGACATGGGTTTAACTCCAGAAACTCAGACCCCTAGCCCACCACCCCTCAAGCAAATAAGAACAGAATGGAAACCCAATAGCTTATAATAAGCTTGCTCCCAGAGCGTTGCTGCAGCACAAGCCCCAAGCCTCTCTCTCGCAACACGCAATGCAAAAAAAAACTACCTCAACAAGCACTTCTTTTCTAGGTAACTGTGAGCTGGAAAGTGAAACCGCAACTCCGGCCTAAACGCTCACATAGAGAATAATGGGAGCTCTCTGGTTGGCAGCCAGAGCTGCCTATCAAGGTTTTCAAGACTAAGATTGGTGTGTTTCAAAGGCAGCAGGTCTGCAAGTAGCTCCTACATTGCCTAGGAAACTGATTGCTCAGCACTGGGATGTCTGTGTTCATGGAGCAACGGAGCAACAGACCCACACAAAAGTCATGGCTCCATAAAAAATGCGCCTCCCACGGGCTGACTGTTCACAATCGCCAAACAGGGCAAGTTCATGTCAAATTTAGGTCCGTTTTCCAGTTTATGCCCACCTCTAGTTAGGATGGCTTGGGAGAAAAAAGCCACCTGGGTCATTTCCACACAGCTTACCTTTTATTGGGATACAGCGTCTTTGCATGCAAAATCGCACCAGGAAGATGCTATTATTGCACAATTTCGTGCGAGATCATGCTGTTATCATGTGATTTCGCGCAAGATCACGCTGCATCTCAGCAAAAGGTAAGCCATGTGGAAACAGCCCTGGTGGCTGACTGGATGCTTTCCCAAATCCAAACCCAACACCCTGCCCATTGCACCCACACCAACACGCACAACTTCATTTTTTTAAAAAAAAGTCTACATGCACTTTGATCTAAAATGTAATATCAGGATTTTAGTCTTTTGGCCTCTTACAAATCCATCTTCTTGTCTTTTAACTCTTATCTCTAGGATGTTTTATTGCTCTTGCTGATTATCCAGTTAATTACTGCTTGCTGTTTCCTTCATATGGGTTTCCATTTAATTCAGTGGAAATTACTTCAGAGGAAACAGACATATAGAATAAGGTTCAGAAGACTTCTGGCTTCTCCTCCTCCTCTGTTTCTGCTGCATTATTTTATCTTTTTTAAAAAAATAAGAAAGGGAATGTGGGGGTGGGGAGCATGAATCATTTTCTCTGTTAGGTTGACTGGATTTGCAGGAATACCAGGTCTGGTTTCTCACTTTACTCAGAATTGCCCAGATGGCTCCCTTTGAAATGAATGTGTGTAATTTTAGAGCAAGGAGGGAGAAAGGAATACAGACTCCTAGGCAAGGTGACTTTTTATAGTCTTTGATGTCTTCAAATTCAATGGCAACTGTTTTTGCTCTCCTCCCTCCCTTCCTGTGTTACCACTTTTACACTCCCACTTTCTTCAATGCACAGTGCACGTGCCTCAACTTAAAATTAACAAATCACACAGATGCTTCTGGTGCATAGATAACCTTTGCTGGATGGTTCTGCTGAAATGTGGTTAGTATGCTAAAAGACATACTACTTGTTTGCATTGGAGTTTTTTTGTTAAATATGCTGCCAGCATGAGAAATATGCATGACAAAGACCAAGTGGTTTTCACCAGCTCAATGCATATCATCGGAAGCAACAGCAGCTGTGCTTCTGGTTATACTGGAGTTAGTTTCTAGTTGATATTTGACGTTTTTCCTCTGGAAGCCTCAGTGAGTAGTTGCCACCACTAAGAATGATGGTATGCTATGTAAATCATGATTTAGCCAAAAACATTTTAGCATTTTAAATTTAATTTATGGATGTTCATCCAAATTGGTGTTTGGATTTTGAATTTCCAAATATCTTTGCTTGTGAAGTGACACCATTTTGTTAAACAGATTCTATGAAGAAATGCCATGCACTCTAGAATTTCCACTCAAAGGAACTTGGGCTTGACAGGCACAGGGCAATTTGGTGCCTTTCAAATGCGAACGGCACAAGCTGGAGATGACAAATAGATACAGTTCACTCTGCAGCTACAGAGTTCCACCTAAGAATACAGAGGTTAAATGACCAAAGGGTAGAGAGTATGCCTTCTCTTAGAAGGCTGACAAACAAGAGGGCAGGCAAGGGGAGGATATATATTCCCTCACCATACAGAAGAAGCAGTTAAGCATTTTGTCTTAAACCATGAAGGACTACTAGAGCTTTTCCTAGGGAATTCATCTTGACCACATTGTCCCAAGAGACAATGGGAGAAATCCCAGCTCTGAGAATTAAGGTAATAGAAAATTTCTGATGTCTTCTACCTCCAAGGAGAAGGTACCTGCCCTTATTTTAACTTTTATTGGGGGCAAGTTAAGAACAGGGTTAGAAGGATTGCATTTATTCACTTTTAAAAAAATCTTTGCTCAGTTCTGCAGCATTCAGAAATCTTTTGTGTATGTGCTTGCTTTATTCTTTTATTAAACCATTATAATTTGAATGCTGGTAGTCTGATTTCTGCACCTGTACCACACCTGGATGAGTCATGTTTAACAAAAGGAGGAGGTAGGTTGATCTTTCCATCTCCAAGTGTATGAAAGAGTGTGCTGGAGTCCCAGTCCTCTAGCAAGGGATGCTCTTATGTTTGAATTACAGTGACAGAAATACAGAGCAAGTAGGGATTACAGGGAAGTAAGGACATAAAGGGCATGACCAGGCAATGACTTGGGACAGCCATGGAGTTTTTGAACTCCCTATGGACAGAAATAGAGCCTCAAAAGGATTGTTTCTCCTCAGACTTTTTATTTTCAGATTTTGTAGAGAGCATTGTATATGTGCTGTCTTCATTTCCTCCAGTTCATGTCTATCTAGTTAACAAAGCCTTTGGGCTCTGACTGAAAATTTTATTTGCTACAGAAGCTAATGAGTGTCTCTATTTATTAAAATCTGATTTATATGTCACTCCATGGAGAAAATTAATGGAGATAAGAGTCTATTTCTTGGAGCTTAACAGTAATAAGTTAGTGAGAATGGGAAGGGTAGCAGCATGCTCTTTGGTGAATACTTTGGATTTTGGGGGCACTATGCTGAGAGCCTGTAGGGTATGCACTCCTTTGTATCCTTTGTATCTTGGATTATCCTATCCAAAGTTACCTTTACCATACTTAGATTTTTAAACTGTTCCATGATATTTATGCTTGCAAGACTTGCAAGAGTATTTATGCTTGCAAGAGTATTTATTTATGCTTGCAAGAGTATTTATGCTTGCAAGACTTAACTCTATTCCTTCTCAAGTAACGCAAAGTCGAATGCGAAGGATTCTATATTCTGATACATTTTTAACTGTGCTACTGGACACATAGAAACTTTGGAGCATTGTTTACTGGAATGCAATAATTTTGTAGCATTAGGGATATAAAGACTCCCATTTTTATGATAATGAAGTATTGTCGATACCAGACGGTGTTAAAAAAATATGGAAGGCATGGACTTGGGAGTTACACTGGTTGCTGCCAGTTTTTTTGCTTATATCATTAAAGAATTTTAATTGCAGTAAATGTTAAGGTCATTTTAAAATTATTTATCTGTTGTAATATTTAGTGTGGCATTGGTCAAGGTCTGTTGGTCAGATGGGCAGTATCATTAAAATAAATTTAATAAAGTGCACATGCACATAGATGAAACACTGGGGAAAATATCATTGTTTGTAGAATTAAGTTGTCTGTGGTGTTTTTCCAATTCACAGGTGCATTTGTGCATCATTAAAACAGTGTACAAAATTCACATGTACAATCACATGTTGGTGATTATTTTGCAGTGTTTTATTAATGTGCACATCAATTAATGTGCAAAAACAATCGCATACTTTTCATCTAAAGATTTGTCAAAGGGAAAATATTCTCAGTAAGAAATTAAAATATGACAAGAAACATTCCTGAATGAGATCTATAATTAACAATTAACAGTGCAATCCTAAGAGTAACTCTTTTAAGGATTGCACTAAGGATACTTTGTGGGTATCCTGCTGGCACCTATGTATCTCCCTTTGACTATTATTTCTCAGTCTATCTAGCAGGGAAAGCACTGGTGTACCAAGCATACCCACATTCCATTTGGTATGAATTTTTATATTTTTTAATTACCATCACCCAGTCACAAAGTGCCTGTGTCAAATATTTTGAGATTTAATCTTGGCTCTCTAGTATAATATATCGGGAACTAGACGTGGTAAAGAGCTTTGTCCAAGTTCCAGGAGAGCTCTTGCCGGTCTGAGTAGTAGTGCTCAGCTAGATAGATCAACGGCCAATAAGGCCATTATCATATCGATGATATATTATATTTTGAATTACTGTGGCAGGCTCAGTGTACCTTGGGAAAAAATGTCAGAAAAGTCAATTAATCCAAAACACAGTTGCAAGGGTCCTAACTGGAGCTCACTTACGGAGTCTGTATAACACCACAGTGATAATTATATCATGCATAGTTTATAAAGAGTCGAAGAGTATCTTTGACCTACTTAGCCAATGGTGGATTAACTGGGGGCAGAGATTTTCAATCATATAAGAAGCTTTGAGTAGTTCCATCTCTCTTGCTGGCAACTCCTAGAGGGTATCTTGTTGCACTCAATGAAATTAGCTTTATATCCGATATAAGCAACTTTACACTGCTTTATACATTGTCTGCTCCAATTGCAGTTGCTTTTCAATGTCAAATCCCTATTATCTTTCAGTGGGTTGTTAATGGAATCAGATGGTTCAGCTGAATGATGATGATGACGATGATGATGACGATGATGATGACGACAACAATGACGATGACAATGCGGCACTTACCCGGCAGGCTGGAAGCCGTTCAGCCGGGTGCCGTTATTGCCGCCCTGGAAGGAGTGAGGCAACACCAGCCCCGCCCTCCTTCCAGGAATGGGGTTGCTGGGCGGGGCAGAGCAGAGGAAGGACGTGCTCTGCCCGGCCCAGCCGCAGTCGCGGCCAGTTGCTTGGTGAGGGCAGACCTGTCTGCCCTGGGCGAGCGACGGTCGCGGCGGCTCTCGGCGGCGGCGGCGGCTCTGCGGCGCGGTTCGGCGGCGGCGAGAGAGAGAGGCGGCGGCAGCAGGCACAGGGCCGCGGCGGGTGGCAGGGTGCTTACCCCGGGAGCGGAGAACAGTCCCTCCGGCCCGGTTTACGCGGGCTTGATCGGCTTGGCGCGCCGGGACGCACAGGCCTTCACCCGGTCGCGTCGGGGGTGGGTTTTGGCGCGGCCCCCCCTTTTTTGCCTGACGCGGCGCTTGAGGTGCGGCGTTTCCAGCCGCTGGGGGGTGCAGCTGGCAGCAGGGCCCTGGTTACGAGGGTGGATGCGGTGCTGGTGGCTTAGGCCCTGGGCTTAGCAGCGTGCGCCTCAGTGGCAGCGGGTGTTGTGCTGGGTGTGGACCCACGCCTTTTCACTCCCGGTTGGGAGTGGGCAGCTGCCCCCAAGTTGCCTTTTGCTGGGGTGGTTGGGGCATTTTTGTTTGGGCGTGGCCCGCCTCCTTGGGCTTACGAATTCCTCCCCAAAGCACCATCTATAAGGCCCATAGGGCAGTCAGGCTGCAGTGGGCCCACTGGGCGTTTTTTCCCTCTCCTGGGGTCAGCCATTTTGTGGTGCAGCCCCGGTGGGCGGCCATTTTGTGGCTGGCTTTGTATTACCTGCTGCATTGCACTGAGCAGCTGTTTCCCTTAGGTGCTGGTGGTGTAGGCCTACCATGCCACCTAAGAAGGGTAGAGGTCCCCCTAAGGGGAAGCAGCCAGTGGCGAAGCAAGCAGCAAAAAGGCCTTGTCCGGTCTTGTCTTCATCAGAGGAAGAGGAGGTGGCTGACCAGCAGGATATTTTGAAGCGCCTACGCGCTTTGGAACAGGGGAAAGGGTCTGTAGGTATGCCACCACAGGAACCTGATACGGCGAGGCCTGTACGAAGGGCGTCTAGAAACGCAGTAAATAGGGATATTTTACGGCGTTTATCTCTTTTGGAAGGAGCGGCTGGTGGAGCTGCTGGCGGAAGCAGCAGCAAGAGCAGCGCTGAGCCTATGGAACCTAAGGAGATGACCGGTGCCGGGGAGCAAGCATCGCAGGAGGATTCATCCCCTGTGGCGGTCGCTGTGGAACCTGTGGAGTGTGGAGGTAATGACACTACACCACAGTCAGCCAGTCCTTGGCCTTGGGGACCATGGGGCCCCGCAGTGGCAGCCCCCATGCCTGCTATCCCACAGGGGACTTACACGCCTTTTGGGGGGCAGATAGCCGGTGGTAGTCAGGCGTCCGGGGCGGCTGCTGGTGTGGGTTTGCCACCACAACAGGCAACGCCTGGTCCGGCGTCTTGGGGAGGTGGAGTGGCCCTCCCCCTCCCCAGCCCGTATTTGGGATGGCCCGGGTATGCAGGAACCCAGTGGGGGTTTTACCCTCACCTGGCATTGGCATATGGCCAGGTACCATTCAACGCTGTTCCTTTTGGGGACACGGCATTGCCGTTAGGCGAGCACCTTACCCAGGCAACCAAAGATAAAATATTGAAAGGGGAGTATGTGGACCTTTTTTGTCTGCTCTTTAGAGAGCTGGAGAAAAAGAGTAAGGATGAAATGGATGACAGGGATAAGGAGCGGCTTAAGAGGAGGAAGGTGGACAGGACGTGGAATAATTGGCTGCCCGGTTTTCTGATCTATGCAGGGGTCATAGTCAGGGCTCAACCTAGCAGGGCTATCCAACTATTTCAATACTTGGATATTATATTCAAGGGGTACACGGGCTTCTCAGGTGCTGCATGGATGCAGTACGACGAGGAGTTCCGTATGCGGGCAGCCATGAACCCAAATATTCCATGGGATCGGGTTCATCATGAACTGTGGCTACAGGTTATGTCACCGGCTAAGCCGAACGTTGTGGACAGGTCAGATAGTGGGCACGTAGTGCATCGGCCTTCGCAGGCCACAAGCTCCCGCATCACTGCGGGTCAGCCGGTTCAACCCCGGCTCCTGTGTTGGGAGTTTGCATACAAGGGTTCCTGTATGCGGAAGCCTTGCCGATTCAGGCACGAATGCCCGTCCTGTGGTGGTCCCCACCCATACAATTCATGTCCCAAGGGTAAGCCGGGATGGGGTGGGAAGAAATCAGGAGGTGGCGGTTCGGGGGGTCAGCACCCCCCTGGCAAAGGGCCCCAGCCCAGTAAGGTTGAGGGTCCTTAGACTGCTTTTGCAAGACTACCCCAGGCGGGAGGACGCAGCTTATTTGTTTTATGGTTTTCGGGATGGATTTAGGATTCCGTTTCAGGGTGCCAGGGCACCTTTTATGGCTGACAATTTACGTTCAGTTTTGGGTAAAGAGGGCATAGTTAGGAATAAGATTGAGAAGGAGTGTGCTGAGGGTCGAGTGTTGGGGCCATTCTCTGCTCCCCCGACCCCCAACTTTAGGGTATCTCCTCTGGGGGTTGTGCCTAAGAAGGCACAAGGGGAATTTCGCTTGATTCATCACCTGTCATTTCCCAGAGGGGAATCGGTGAATGATGCTATTCCCGAGCAGTTATGCTCGGTCCGGTACACCTCTTTCGACCAAGCAGTCAGGGTGGTCCGTAGGTGTGTGGGGGGGGGCTGAGATGGCGAAATGCGACATTAAGTCGGCCTTTCGTCTTCTGCCAGTTCACCCCGATGATTTTGAGCTTCTTGGCTTTGCATTTAATGGGGAATTTTACATGGATAGAGCATTGCCCATGGGCTGCTCCATTTCGTGTGCAGCCTTCGAGCGCTTTAGTTCATTCCTTGAATGGGAGGTGCGGCGTAGGGCCGCCTCTCGCGATACGGCTCATTATTTGGATGATTTTTTGTCCGCTGGGCCAGCGGGGTCTGGACAGTGCGCTCGGCTTATGGCCGTTTTTATGGCCTTGGCGGATGAGTTGGGTGTGCCATTGGCGCATGAGAAGACGGAGGGTCCTTCTCAGGTGCTGACTTTTTGGGGGATAGAATTGGACACCGTCCAACAGTCTTTCAGGTTGCCGGCAGATAAAGTGGATGAGCTTAGGTCCAGGGTGGTTAGGATGCGCTCTCAGCATAAGGTATCCCTGGTGGAGCTACAGCAGCTTGTGGGTTACCTTAATTTCGCCTGCAAGGCTATTGCTCCTGGCAGGGCTTTTCTGCGTCGGCTATGCGACGCTATGGCGGGTCTGAGGGCACCTCATCATCGGCTGCGGGTATCCGGGGGTATGCGTGCAGACCTAGCAGTGTGGGAATCCTTTCTTGCCGAGTTTAATGGGGTTTCTTTGTGGCGAGAGGTTCTCTTGCTCGAGGCGGAGCTTCAGGTGACGTCGGACGCGTCAGGATCCATTGGCTTCGGAGTTTATTTCCGGAATCAGTGGTGCGCGGAGCAGTGGCCAAAAGATTGGCTGGCATCTGCATTAGTTAGGGATCTCACCTTTTTGGAATTCTTCCCACTTTTGGTGGCGGTTCACCTGTGGGGGCAGGAGCTGGCTAATCACACGGTACATTTTTGGTGTGATAACCAGGCAGTAGTTCAGGTGGTCAATGCGTTGACATCCAAGTCCCCTATGGTGATGAGGTTGGTCAGGGAATTTACCTTGTTGTGCCTCCGTAGGAATATTTTATTCCGAGCCCGGCATGTTCCTGGGGTGGATAATGGCAGGGCGGACGCTTTGTCTCGCCTACAGATGGAGCGTTTTTGGAACCTTGCTCCGGAGGCCGATCGGCTCCTGGCTCGGATGCCACCAGAGCTATGGCAGCTTGGGAGGCCGAAGTTTGGCGGGCTATTCAAGCAGCCATCGCACCCAGCACAAGGAGAGCTTATCAGCGAGCGGTAGGCCAGTTAAGGGAGTTCAGGACGGACGAGGGTTTGGCTGATAGCTGGCCGGTACTGGTTGAACATTTGCTGCAATTCTGTGTCTGGCAAAGAGGTAGGGGGTTGGCGGTGCGATCCATCAGGGGGCAGTTGGCAGCGCTAGCATTTGTCAGCAAAGCCCGGGGGTTACCGGAGGCCACGGGTGACTTCCGGGTTAGGAAGATGCTGGAAGGCTGGGCCAGGGAATGCCCTAAAGGAGTGGATCTGCGGGAGCCCATTTCCCCGGCAGTTCTTAAAGGGCTGAAGGTGGCATGGAAAGAGGTTTGTTCGTCGCCGTATGAAGCGACACTTTTCCATGCGGCAGCTTTAACTGCCTTTTTTGGGGCCCTTCGGGTTAGCGAGCTGGTAGCTCAGTCAGGAAGGGATGCCTCGGGTCGTGCCTTGATGGCCGGGGACTTGAAGTTTGAGGGAAAGGCCGTTGCCCTTACGATTCGTTGGTCTAAAACTGACCAACAGAGGAAGGGGGCAGTAGTGCGGTTGGGTCCCTGTGCTGACGCGGAATTGTGCCCCGTTAGGGCATTGAGCAGGTATTGGAAGGTGAGGGGAGGTGGTGAGGGGTTGCTCTTCTCTCACCAGAGCGGTGCTCCGCTTACGTGTTTTCAGTTCTGGTCAGTGACGAAGCGTGCCTTGAGCAAGTTGGGGTTGAAAGGGGTGAATTTTGGTACTCACTCGTTCAGGATTGGGGCTGCATCCACTGCTGCAGCCATGGGATACACGGGGCAGGCAATTCAGCGGGTGGGCAGGTGGAAATCGGCTGCTTACCGTTCCTACGTACGTCCTCTTTCACATGTTGAACGTTGTTAATTGATTGTTTCTTAGGTTATGGAGCGCGCGGTGTCCGGCAACGTATCCTGATCTGCGGCCACAGTTACGTTTTTTGGGCTGCCCACCAAGCGAGGAGGACAGCTGTGGGGACACAGCTTGGATTGAGCGAGAAGGCTGTGCTGGAATGGCAGGGTCGCCGTGGCCTCCGGTGGTCAGGACTCTTGCCCTTGCTGTTTGGATCGGGGCGTGATTCCCCCCATATCCTCGTTATTCATTTGGGTGGCAACGACTTGGGGATGCTCCAGGGCAAGGCGTTGTCTGCTCAGGCGCAAGCTGATTTGCGCCTTATTTCTGAGCGATGGCCGGGAGTGCTGATTATATGGTCAGCCATGGTACCTCGTTTGGTTTGGAGGGAAGCTGGTTCCCGACAAGCCATCGAGAGAGCGAGGATGAAGGCCAATCGTGCCATGCAAAAGGCATTGGAAGGAGGGCTAGGAGTGTATTTGCCTCATCCTCGGATACGGGCCGGGGTGCCGGGCCTTTACAGAGGCGACGGAGTGCACCTCTCTGAAGTGGGCAACCAAATATTTTTGGACGACTTGCGGCAAGGGCTACAGTTGGCCCTAGGTTATCAGTGGGGCGCCAAGGCCTAAGCAGAGGCTTGGCCTTGGCGTTGGCAGGTTTTGGGGTAGTTAGGGTGTGGGACGGTGAGCACCCTTGGCGCTTCCCCCTTTAGTGGGAAGAGGGGCCTGCCTGAAGGGCTGGTACTGCTTTGATGGCTGCCAGTTGCAGGGGCAGGCTGCCTTTGGAAACCCCAGCTTGCGAGTCCTTACCTCACTGCTATATGGCTGAGGTGCTAGGAGCTTGAGAAGGGGGTGACCACGTTGCCTGGCCGGCCGGGTCCGCACCATCCAACGGATGGGGCGCACCCGGGGCTTCGGGGCTCGCCCAGACAGGTCAGGGCGGTGGTCCATGGGGATCCCGTGGCCTGACCTGTACCGCTTTAGGCCCTTGCCGCTGTGTGTATTAATGTTAATGTATATAGTTAATAAAGTGGCCCTTAGATCCAACTGGGTGTCTGCCTCTTTATTCCAACTAGGGTGGCAATGCGGCACTTACCCGGCAGGCTAGAAGCCGTTCAGCCGGGTGCCGTTATTGCCGCCCTGGAAGGAGTGAGGCAACACCAGCCCCGCCCTCCTTCCAGGAATTGGGTTGCTGGGCGGGGCAGAGCAGAGGAAGGACGTGCTCTGCCCGGCCCAGCCGCAGTCGCGGCCAGTTGCTTGGCCCACCCTCCTCTCCCAGTATTGGTGCAGGATTAGCCGGCTGCTGTGTCAGAGTCAGGTAGGAATTTTTTCCTCCCCTCCGGAATTGGCAAAGTGGAGAGGGGTTTTTTCGCCTACCTTGCACCAGTACGTAGGGATTGAGGAATTTGGCTGCTGGGTGGTGCCAGTTAAGTTGTCCTGGCAGGTTTTGGGGTAGTTAGGGTGCGGGACGGTGAGCACCCTTGGCGCTTCCCCCTTTAGTGGGAAGAGGGGCCTGCCTGAAGGGCTGGTACTGCTTTGACGGCTGCCAGTTGCAGGGGCAGGCTGCCTTTGGAAACCCCAGCTTGCGAGTCCTTACCTCACTGCTATACGGCTGAGGTGCTAGGAGCTTGAGAAGGGGGTGACCACGTTGCCTGGCCGGCCGGGTCCGCGCCATCCAACGGATGGGGCGCACCCGGGGCTTCGGGGCTCGCCCAGACAGGTCAGGGCGGTGGTCCATGGGGATCCCGTGGCCTGACCTGTACCGCTTTAGGCCCTTGCCGCTGTGTGTATTAATGTTAATGTATATAGTTAATAAAGTGGCCCTTAGATCCAACTGGGTGTCTGCCTCTTTATTCCAACTAGGGTGGCAATGAGGACTCCTTACCTGAAATTTTTAAAATGTCTTATTCTCTTCAATTATTTTATTTGATAAATGTTGCCTTTCTGTAGAAGTATGAGTTTCAGTGCATGTTAAACATAAAACCAATGACTGTCTTAAAATTTACAAAAGTGGAAAAGAGCTGCTTTATCAGAAGGAGAAACAATCCTTTGGGCTATTTATTTTTATTTTCCTTTCTGCAGGATTTTCCAGATTAAGTCGTAGCATAGATTAATTTTAAAAAAGAAATTAAACTTCTTCTCTGAAGAATTTTCCCCTTTAAATTATCCATTTTTAAAAATATTGGCCAAAGGGATACAATTTTTCTTCCCGGGAAGTAAGATAACTCAAATCCCAGTAGTGTTCAAATCCCAGTCAGCCATAAAGCTCCCTGAGTTACCTTAGGCCCGTTGTGTGCTCTCTCTCTCTCTTGCTTACTCGCTCTCTTTCTAACCTACTTTTCAGGCTTGTTGTGAATATAAAATGAAGAAAAAAACCATTTTTGCCACTTGATCTCCTTGGAGGAAGAGCAAAATAAACATGTGTGGAAGAAAGGGATATGGAGTACTGGCAGTTTTGTAAAAGCTTAGTGTGCCCAAAGACCTGAAGTATCTAGTTAATGATTTCTAGTAGTGATACCAATTTCAGGTGAGCATGGATAGCTTTGATACCTTTGACCTTCTTCTTAGTGAACTGTAAATTGCCACTCCAGATGGAAGAAGAGGCAGATGCAGTTGTTGGGTACTAAAGGCCATTTATTTGACAACAGCATAACATGAACAAAATAATGGCAAGGGCCTAACTAAGTGGTACTGGTCAGGCCCTGGGGTCATTCATGGACCTCCACCTTGACCTGTCTGGGTAAGCCCCTTTCCCCAGATGCGAGCCATCCAAGGTATGGCTGGCACCCGGCCAGCCAGGCATATAGAACCTCCACCAAGCCTAATAACCCCCCTGCCATCAAACTTGAGGGGCCATACTTGTACAGGAGGCCCCATGGAGTACTCTGCCCTCTCTGCTTGCAGCTGTCAAACAATACTAGTGATCCTGACAGACCCCGCGTCCCCTTCAAATGGGGACCTGCCAAGGGTGCTCACCGGCACACTGATTTTTCTAAACCCTATCCTGCCAGGGGAAAACCTACATTACAGCTCCACCGAATCCAATTACCACGACCCATGCAAGCAGTGAAAGGTAAGCAAAAAAACCCTCCCTCTCCGTCAGCCAATTAGAAAGGGAGAAAAAATTCCTACCTGGCCCTGGAAACCAGCGACCAGCTAAACCTGCACTACAGCAGGGTGGATAGGTGGGCTGAGTGAAAGGCAACTGCTTGGGAGTGGAAGGTGAAGCCACTTTAAGAGGCCTTGGCTCTGCCCCTCCCCACATACCTGTATGTCCAGGAGAGCTAGCGCTGCCCCACCTCCGCCGGGGTGGCAAGTAATGGCCGCCAGCCTAAAGCAGTGAGCTGCAAGTTGGGAGAGCCAAATTGCCACCCCAGATGGAAGAAAAGGCAGACACAGTTGTTGGGTACTAAAGGCCATTTATTTGACAACAGCATAACATGAACAAAATAACGGCAAGGGCCTAACTAAGCGGTACAGGCCAGGCCCTGGCGTCACCCATGGACCTCCACCCTGACCTGTCTGGGTGAGCTCCTCTGCCCTGGATGCGAGCCATCCGAGGCATGGCTGGCACCCAGCCAGCCAGGCATATGGAACCTCCACCAAGCCTAATAACCCCCCCCCCAATGTCAAACATGAGGGGCCATACTTGTACAAGAGGCCCCATGCGGCACTATGCCCTCTTTGTTGGCAGCCATCAAACAATACCAGTGATCCTGACAGACCCTGCTTCCCCTTCAAATGGGGACCTGCCAAGGGTGCTCACCAGCCCACTGATTTTTCCAAACCCTATCCTGCCAACACCAGGGCCAAGCCTCTGCTTATGCCCTTGCACCCCACAGGTGGTCTACCACCAGCCAAAGCCCTTGCCGCAGGTCATTAAGAAAAAAGCTGTTGCCCTTCACCGAAAAGGAGAATCCCATCCCCTCAGTAGAGGTTGGCAAATTCAGCTTAAATTTGCAGATGGGACAAATAAATTCCTAAACCACCCTCCATAGCTCTGAATAGGGCTCTATTGGCTTTCTGCCTAGCCCTCTCAATCACCCATGGATCCCAAGCATCCTGCCAAACACGACGCGAGAGCATGGCAAACCACACGATCATTACCCCCGGCCAGTGCTGGCTGACCACACGTAAATACACCTTTGCTTGGATAGAGAGAGCTCTGCCTTCCATTAAACCGAGGTCATTCCTGAGGTGAATGACTAACACGTGGGGTGGATGACGTCCTCCTCTCAAACAAGAGTGGTAGCAGGGCCAGCCACCTGAGGCCACAACGACCCTGCCATTCCACCATGGCCAAATTGCTCAAACCCAGCTGGGTCCCTACTGATGTCCTTATGGCTTGGTGGGCTGCCCTGAACACCATGCTCTGCCCAACAATGAGGATCCTCAGGCTCTTGCGGCACGGCACGGCTGCAAGAAAAAAATGATACACGTTTACATTCCAGTAAGGGGGCGAATATACTTTCAATAAGCAGAGGATCGCCATCTGCCCACCCTCTGAATGGCTGACACTGGGTAACCCATAGCTGCAGCCATAGAGGCTGCTCCAATTCTAAATGAATGAGTTCCAAATTTAATCCTAGACAGGCCCAATTTCGCTAGCGCACATCCAGTCACAGCCCAGAACTATTTTGTGAGGGGTTTTCCATCTCCGTGAGGAAACAACACCCCGGCGTCATTGCTCCGTGCCAACATGTATTGTCGTAAGGCAGCCACAGGGCAAATCTCCTTAGTACCACATTGGCTGATCCCCTCCTTAACTGATCAGTCTTCAAACAACACACACTTATTGTGACATTTTCCCCTGAAAACTTAATGTCCTGTACCAACAGAGCCCTCCCAGACTCGTCCTTGAGGGATGCTGCCACTAACTCACTTACCCGAAGGGTACTGAAAAAGGCAGTCAAGGAAGCTACATGAAACAGCTTCTCCTCAAAACTGAAACTGCAAATGCAGCCCCAAACAGAACTCAAACCCAGCAGGACCATTGGGGAAATGGGCTGCCTGTCATCCCTACGATGCCCAGCATCTCAGGACAAACTCTCAAACATCTTATGGATTCTAAAATCACCTGTGGCCTTGCTAAGGCTGCATGCTTTACTGGCAAAGGCCAGGGCAGACAACTGTGCCTTAATAGACTTTACAGCTAGGCCCTTACTTCTTTGATTGACACAGAACTGCATCAGACATTCCACAGGAACCGGCCATACCTGGTGCAGCCCCGCCTCCTGCCTAAACCCTGCAAACTGGTGTACTGACTGGTTGTAAGCCCTCTGCATGCTTGGTGCCATAGCTAGTTGAATTGCCCTGCAAGCCTCCATCTTCCAAGCTCCCACAGCTCCTGGGGCATCCAGGCCAGCAACAAGTTGGCCTTGGGGGCAAGCTGCTGAAAACGCTCCATCTGCAAGCGAGATTGGGCATCTGTCATACCATTGTCCAGGCCAAGGACATGACTGGCCCTGAACAGAATGTTCAATTGCAAGCAGAGGAGCATAAATGGCCTAACCAGCTGCATGACTGTGGGGGACTTAGATGTAAGGGAATTCAGTACATGTACCACCACCTGGTTATCACACCAGAAATGAACCGTGTGATTGGCGAGGTCCCTGCCCCAAAGGTAGACCACCACCAAAATCAGGAATAACTTCAAAAAGGTTAAGTCCCGATTAAGGCCCCTCTCCAACCAGTCAGCAGGCCACCGTTCAGCACACCAATGGCCCCAAAAGTATGCGCCAAAACCCAAGGACCCAGAGGCATCTGTGGTAACTTGGTCAGCTTCAAAAAGTAAGTCCCCACTCCAGAACGTCACACCATTAAAGGAGTCAAGGAACTGCTCCCAAACCTCCAAGTCCTCCCGCATACCTCTATTAATCCTCATCCAATGATAGGGTAAGTGGAGATCTCCAAGAGCATCACATAGGTGACGCAAAAACACCCTCCCAGGTGCCACCATCCAGCATGCAAAATTCAAGTGGCCCACAAGCTGCTGAAGCTCCAAAAGAGAATCTTTGTTCCAACCCTTCACTGATGCCAACCATGCCCAAAGATCCCTGATCTTCTCCAGAGGCAAACGAGATGTGTGCCGTACTGCTATGCCAAGACATGTTAACATAGTGGACGGACCCTCTGTCTTTTCATAGGCCAAGGGGACGCCTAGGTCCCCAGTTAAGCTAATGAACCCTGCCAGGAGCCTGGCACATTGTCCAGATCCTGCCACACCCCAAAAAAGGAAATCATCCAGATAGTGGGCCACATCCTGGCTGCCCAGCAGGTGACACACAGCCCACTCAAGGAAAGAGCTGAAGCATTCAAAGGCAGCACACGAGATGGAACAGCCCGTAGGAAGAGCCCTGTCCATATAATACTGCCCTTCAAAAGTGAACCCTAACATCTCAAAATCCTCTGGATGAACTGGAAGAAGGCGAAATGCAGACTTGATGTCACTTTTCACCATCTCCGCAGCAACACCACATCGTCAAACCATCTTAACTGCCTGGTCAAACAAAGTGTAACAAACTGAATACAAATGCTCGGGGATGGCATCGTTCACAGAGCCACCCTGTGGGTAAGACAAATTATGAATAATCCTAAACTCACCTGCTGCCTTTTTAGGAACCATGCCTAATGGCAAAACACGCAGGCATTGATCAGGAGGGGACGGGAATGGGCCCAACACCCTTCCTTCAGAACACTCTTTAGCAATTTTGTCCCAAACCACCCCTTCCATGCTGACCACTGAACACAAATTGGCTGCCATGAAAGGGGTCCACGGACCTTGAAAAGGAATATGAACCCCAAACGTGAACCCATCTAACAACTAATGAGCATCCTCCTGCCTAGGGTAGGGGGCCAAAAGCTGCCTAAGCACTTTCAGATTTATGGAGCTGGGGCCCAAAGATTGAAGGCATCCATGGTGAACTCAGCAAGGGCTGCCATGGGATGCCGGAACCTCCCTGTCCTGGCCCTGCATATTGACCCTGCACCACTTGTTGAGGCCACAGAGGCCAAACACCCATCTGACCTCCCTGCAATGTACCGGGCTGGCTACTCACCGAATATGAAGGGCCACCTGGAGTTGAGGCAGGAACCTGTCCCCAAGGCCCTATGGCCACAGATATGTGTGCTGCATTGAGGTGCTGTGCTTACCCTCTCCTTCAAGTGAGTCCACCACAACTGCCACAGGGTGATCCTCTGACAACCCACTTGTCTCATCCAATCCAGCACTGGAATCTATGCTCTCCAGTACCTGCGCCACGCCGCTGCTGGTGCCACTTGTATTGGCTGCTTCTTCAAGAGTAGAAAGATGGGTTAGAATCTCACGCCTGAATGATGCTGCAGATGTGGCCATAGCTGCCTTTTGCCTTTTTGTCCTACTGGCCCCGTGCCTTTGAGACCCTCTAGCCTGCTCCAGTGCTGCAATACTTTCCAGAACTTCTTGCATGCCTGCTGTGTCCTCGTCATCCGAGGAAGAAAGCACTGACGCAGGCTGTTGTTGAGTAGGCCTTTTGGCTGGCTGTTTGCCTTTGAATTTGCCTCCCCCTTTTTTTGGTAACATATCAATGGATTGATAAACTACTAAGCACTATACACAAAATGGCTGCTGTCCAATATCAGAGTGTTACACCAAAATGGCCACCACACAAGTATAAAGGGATAAACCCCAAATGGCTGCTACCTCATGAAAAGGCAGTTGGCATAAAATGGCTGCACCCCCAACCCTAGAACTATACCCTACACAAGCACTACTAGGCAGGGATGAGTACAGGCTAGGGGGGGCAAAGCTAGTCACAGTGCCCAAAAGGGAGAAAATGCCAGGTGTGGGTGACCACTATATAATGCCTTGAAGAAGCAGGTGGGCTGCACAGAGGGCTGCCTACTCCAGAACCACCACACTGTAATAATACCACCCCCAGAGACCCAGGCCCGACCAGTCCACCGGGACACTGAAGGCTGCCCACCACAGTCAGGCCACCCAACTGCAAAGGAAAGGTGCTTGCTACACAGCAAATGCCAACTCCCCCAACCGCCCGCCACCCTGCCTCCAGGCAAGCCTCCGCTCCTTCGCTGCATAGCACTGCACAGTAAACCCGAGCGGGCAGCCGAAGCCAGCTACTCGCTGCCCTGCCACCCCGCACTCCTTGGTGTGCTGCTTAAAGCGCCGCTGGCCTCTGCAGCCTGAGCTGATACTGCACCCCTTGGAGCGCCTCCTCCACTCTCGCCGCTGCTGTTGCATGCTGCTGTAGTCACCCATCCCACTCTTCTGCCAGTCGGAAGGAACGCTAATGCATCTCTCCTGAGCGAAAGGCAACTACTGGTGAGTGGAAGGCGGAGCTGCCTTAAGAGGCCTTGTCTCCGCCCCTCCCCACATACTCGTATGCCTGGGAAAGCCAGTGTTGCCCCACCTCTGCCGGGGTGGCAAATAACGGCTCCCAGCCTAAAGCAGCTCACTGCAAGCTGGGAGTGCCAAATTATATGGCAGCAGACATTTCCAGTCACATAAGGAGCTTTGGATATTTTATAGTTCTGTTTATACAATGTTTTGGAATAAAACTTTTGGGTTTTAGGTCAAAAATGGAAGGACTGGATGAGATGAATTATGCAGGAATCTGTCTGAGGGGAAACACCTGGGATGAAAAGATATACCTCCTCTTGTAGCACTGATAATTCAGGGATGTGGGGTCACTCAATGATTGGTCCCTTTGCACTGTACTCCCATCACAAGTGATGCAGTCTGTGTATTGGGTGGCTTTTTTAGTTCACACAAACATTCTCTTTGAGACTGGATATGTATAAAGGTTTGAAGGGATTCTGTAGTTAGTTTTTTGCCTGCCAGCTGCTAATAGGCCTAGTAAAGAAAAGCATACAAACAACTTCCTGCTAGTTAAAAAAGAAGAAGTAATAGCATGCATGAGAGAAATGAAATTCTTCTCCTCTCACACCTGTGCCTGACTTTGCCTCTTTCCTCATTCTTTCTCACATTCAGTTTTGAAGTATGGCTGAGAGAAAAACACTTCAGTGACCAGACTGCAGCAAATTAAGGGTTGAGATGCAGCAGGATTTATCTCCCCTTGCCTGTATATTCTATGCTTATTTTTAAAAAAGTGTCATGTCTGTCTACATACATGCCATGATTGTGTTTCTGACATTTATTGCTAACTACTGCTGACATTATCCTTAAGTCATACTACTGTATTAATTAATTAATGTGCACTCTCTCTTTCTGCATAACTGTAGTGCAGATCTTACTAAAGACCCAAGCATGGGCCTCTCCCTTCTCTTAGAGAAATATGCGAATCTCAGCTAACTGTAACCTTGAAGTGTAAATGCCAACCTCAGCTACTAACCCCAAATGCTGGGAATAAGTTGTTGTCTATCTGATTCATAGTCATAACTAAGAGCGGGACCACAAGTGACGCCTGACACAGGTTGGCTTCCCTCAAGTTTTGATGGGAAATGTAGGCATCCTGATCTTGCAGCTTGACTCTCTGACTGCTGTCCAATGGACTTTTCAACTGTCACTTGTCCAACATTCTGCCAAGCTGCCTACATTTCCCATCAAAACTTGAGGGAAGCTGGCAAGTGTCCAACCTGTGTCAGGCGTCACTTGTGGTCCCGCTCTAAGTTGAGTCTCACAGAACCTGTGTAAGCTGCAAGCCAAAACTCTAACTGTTGTTTGAAGTGTGGGAAAATGAAGTATAACAAGATTGCCTGATTTGAATTGCCACTTCTGTCAAACTCTGTGATGGAGTGCAGACCTGAACTGTATGGATTCTAATAAAGTACTTCTTATGAATCCAATGTGTGTTCACTGCAGATGGGCTTGAGGGATCTACCTGCCAGGGACTGACAAAAAGATTTTTCTCTACTGTAGATATGACCTTCTTATATGAGGATCAGCCTGTATGTGCACTTTCTGCTTTTTTGGGATGTTGGATGCCACTTCCATCAGCTAACCTGCAGCAGTAGCAAGATCCTTGGAACAGAGACATAAAGAGAGAATATATAGCTGAGAAGAGCTGAGGCACATACGTTTCTGTAGCCACTCCTTTTTTTGCTATCAAAGGCCACTCCATCCAAAGCTAGAAATAAGTTCTCTTTTCTTGTTACTACTATTGTGCAGCCATTCTCTACAGTTGAACTTCACTATGGCTAGATGCTCTGCCTATCCTAGAACATGTGGATCAGATAATCCATTTCAGGGAATAGAATTTATCTGCCACTGTAAGTTAGAATGTACTGAGAAATACAGAAAGAAACTTTGAGGGGAAGACTTGTCTTAACTCTTGTGATGCACTGTTTTTTTTTTTAAGGGAAAGTGTTTTAATGAGAGAAACTGCTGGACAGTACAGTGTGAATTAATTGTTACTGATATTTTCTCCCTTTAAACCCATAACATAATGAGAACAAAGGGTCACTTAGAAATTAATGGCCTGTAAAGTTAGAATACTAAAAGGAAATATGTCTTCATACACTGTGTAGCCAAGCCTATGGGATTCATTGCTGCAGGACAGTAAGCTAACTAACAGTGTTGCTGTGTCTAAAAAGGACAGGATAATTTTATCACCATTAACAACATTTTCAAATTAATTATGTGAATCCAATCTCATGCTCCAGGGCCTAAGCCCATTGATACAAGGGTTCAGGAAGGAAATTGCATCTTCTTTTCACCAACATAAAGTACTGCAGCTGTGATCAATGAGCTGTAGTGGGAATGAGGTCACCTTCTTGTGAAATGCCATGATTGTACAGTAATGGCTAAGCAGATTTTTCGCCCAATGGCATGGTTTCACATTGTAGCAAATAGATGAATAGAACACAAACATTTAATCTAGTATTCACATCAGAATCTGCATCTGCACTGGGCAGGCCCTAACTTGATTGAAAAAACACAGGCATGTTTTATTGGAGCCTGGGGAGCCAGAAGGATTTAGTCTGGGCTGCAAGCCATTACCATGATATGATCTATTTATGGCATTCCAGAATTAAAAATCCAGAATAGTTTTCCCTTTTCTACCCTCGTGAGATTATATTATGGGATAGTAGAGAGTGGGACTTGTTCTAGTCACTGCACCTAAAAAGGACACTGTAGAGCTTGAAAAGGTGCCAGAAAAAAGCAACAAAAATGATCAGGGGCTATAGCAACTGCCCTATGAGGTTGAAGGCTTTCACAGCTGGAGAACGATGGTTGTTGTGGATTTTCTGGGTTGTATAGCCATGGTCTTGGCATTGTAGTTCCTGATGTTTTGCCAGCAGCTGTGGCTGGCATCTTCAGAGGTGTAGCACCAAAAGACAGAGATCTCTCAGTGTCACAGTGTGGAGAAGATGTTGGCAGGTAATTTATATCTACTCAGGAAAGTGGGTTTGGGCTGAGTCATCCTGTAGGAGTTTTCCAGGGTGTGGAATGCTAATGGAGGGAGGTGTCACTGTATCCTGAGGAGGTTATTTTGCACCCCCTCACCTCTGCAGGAGTATACCGTATACCCTGCAGCTGTGGACAAGTTTACATTGGGACCACAAAGCGTAGCATCCAGACAAGAATAAAAGAACATGAAAGACACTGCAGACATGGCCACCCTGAAAAATCAGCAGTGGCTGAACATAGCCTAACTCAAACAGGACACAGTATCCTATTCCAGGACACTAAAATACTTGACAACACTTCCAACTACTTCGTCAGATTGCACAGGGAAGCCATTGAAATTCATAAGCATAAACACAATTTCAATAGGAAAGAAGAGACTTTAAGAATGAATAGAGCATGGCTTCCAGCCCTGCAAAACACCAGACTAACAAAATACTCCACATCCCACAATAGCCCTGCAGAGAAGATTAGCATATCAAGCACCAATCCATATGCAAAAGAACCTCCTCAGGATACAGTGACACCTCCCTCCATTAGCATTCCACACCCTGGGAAACTCCTACAGGATGACTCAGCCCAAACCCACTTTCCTAAGTAGATATAAATTACATGCCAACATCTTCTCCAGACTGTGACACTGACAGATCTCTGTCTTTTGGTGCTACACCTCTGAAGATGCCAGCCACAGCTGCTGGCGAAACGTCAGGAACTACAATGCCAAGACCACGGCAATACAGCCCGGAAAATCCACAACAACCATTGCCCTATGAGGATTGGTTAAAATGCTTTGGGCTGTTTAGCTTAGAAAAAAGGTGACTAAGGGAAGACATAACACAGGTCTATAAAATTATGCATGGTGTGGAAAGAATACTAGAACATAGGTGGGAAGATTCTGTGGCAGTCAGCCTGCTACTGGGCTTCCTAGAAGCAGTGGATTTGCCACTGTGTGAACTGAGTGCTGGACTAGATGGGCCTGTGGTCTCATCCATCATGATTGTTCTTATGTTTTTATGTGTTACATATTTGTTATCAGAGTTAAAGAAAATATTCTTCGGCTCTGATTTTCTGGTCCAATGGATGTATCTTTTAATGTGGATTTGTATTCCAGTAGAAAATCAACTAATTATTGCCTGTGGCTTGTTGCATGGAAGTGGAACTAGGATGAAGCCATTCTTTGTAATAAAGTTTTCTACATTTTACAATTTTTTTAAAGAATATACCAAGGTTTACTTTGTCACAAAAGTACTATGGCAGAGTGCTCAGATAATGTCTTTCAATATTTCAATCCAGATCTTTTAAAAATAATGTGAATGAAATATGGACTGATGCTAAATCTTAATATTCCAGTATTATTGAGAATAGAAATCTCACATCTCTAGAAGTATTTGGAAATCTGATGGATAAATGATCAGATTATTATGAGTCATACCACCATCAATCTGTTGTTCTGGCTATTTCACTTCTTCAAAATATTTTAACATTTGTATTCCTAATCATATTGCATTGTTTAATTGACTTGTTTATTATATATAAAAGATAGTACCCTGAGAAAGCACCGAGTCTTTACTGACCCATGGAGTGGGGGGGGGGGGGATGTTGCATCATGACATTTTCTTGACAGGCTTTTTGTTATGGGCTGGTTTGCCATTGCCTTCCCTAGCCATCTACACTTTACCTCCAGGAAACTGGGTACTCATTTTACCGACCTTGGAAGGATGGAAGGCTGAGTCAACCTTGAGCTGGCTACTTGAATCTGGCTTCCGCCAGGATCGAACTCAGGTCATGAGCAGAGCTTGGACTGCAGTACTGCAGCTTACCACTCTGCGCCACAGAGCTCTTAATACTATATAGTCACATTGTTGCTCTCTTTGTACAATTTTGTACTCCTAGTCCTATTGTATTATCCATCCAATGTTGTATACTGAATGAGTACTTTTTCTACTTCCTTTTCCCTTTGTGCTCTGTAATCTGCCTTGAAAAAGGTGAGTTATAAATAATAATAATGATGGTGATGGTGATAATGATGGTGGTGGTAATGACGATGATGATAATGTCATATTCTTAAAATTATATCAATCCAAGCCACAAGATAAACCATAATCCTAACCCTGATCTGCACTGAATGAAAAAAACTCAACATGAATTAATCTCTCTACTTTCATATGAATTTTATGACTGTATTTCTTATCCATTTCCCATCTCCTTTCTCTCATGTAATATTGCTTATGCAGCAGAATCCAGTTTATTTTAGCCCTTGGGCCCTGCCCTGTCACATTAAATTATATCAGCTTTTATAGTAACAGTATACTTTTTCCATCTTAATCTTCCACGAACCATTCACTCGTGCTATTTACATAAGGAGATATGCCTTGCGTTTGAGTTTATTTAAAACATTTTTCATCCTTCTGCTGTCATTGCTTGTAAAGGACCATCAATGCCAGCCAACAAAATAAAAAGGTGCATTGTTTTAAAAAAAAAAGTCTATTAATATAGCAAATAGGAGGTGGTGTTTTAAATTGACCACCTGGCAACGTAACTAGTAATTTCAGTTGGATATACAAAAACTAAGTAGAAAAAAAGAATTCTATTCCATCAAAAAACAGGTTGATCATTGGATCTCAAAACATCTCCTTTCTCACTACAGACTGTGTTTTGGATGTTCAGTCTGCAATCCACAGTACAGTGTATGCTTGGCTCTTATTTCTGAAGCCATGAAGCTAGGGAATATGTATATGTAGCACATTGTTAGCAATGTGGGTAGATCTCCATTCAGCAAGGTATTCCATGCAAGGAAACACCAACATCTCCCAGAAGTAGATGAATTTCTCATTGTAAAAATGCTGATCATAAACTACAATAAAAACATTAGGTTTTTTCATGTTATGGGCAGGCATAAATAATTATCATTCATGGTTGTTCTTCTGCAGATGTCCGCCAAATTTTAGGTAGAAATTGGGAATGATTTCCAGTGCTGAATATAAGATCTTGGATTCCCTGTCAATTTGGGGGGCAATATACAAACTTTCAGTAAGAGATGTAAAGTAATGTTCATTCAATATCACCAAACAGGCATTACATTTTGCAAAAATACCATGTGTCTTAAAAAATATACACCACAATTATTTCAGTCAAATTTCAGCAATCACACTGAACAATTGAACAACATTGTGCCATCAAACCCACTGTCAGTTTCCTAGAGGTTACTGTTTAAGAGCCAAAGTATATTGGGAGGCCTGTGAATGGATCTTTTATGATATTTTTCATGCTTAATAGTGACTGTTTGGTGGAGGTTATAGAAATTATGTCCATAGAATTGGGCGGAGGGGGGGGGGAATGAACTCTTCTCTTCGTGCCATTTTCCCAACTTATATTCCTTCCCGGCTTCTTTTTGACCCATAGGTGAAATCAACAGGTCCCCATATATGTTTTCTGATCCCCCCCCCCTCAGAGCACGTATGCTCACGTGCCCATATGATATCACTTCTTGGAAGTGATGTCATCGCACGGGCTGCAGCTAACATGGGAGTGCTTCCCCTATGGTACATCTGGACTCTTCTCTTATTGCTCATTCTGTCCCTCATCTGGCTTGATATTTTCACAAAGTAGTCCTAGCTGAGCTGCTCTACACTCACTAACACAGCTCTAGTCCACATTTTTCCAACCCCACCCTCACAAAACATTAGTCAAGTATCAGAAGTTTTTTTTTTTAAAGGGTCTGACTACCTACTCTAAAAGTTGGCTAATTATTGTGGGTCTAACCTGGAGGTGGAAATATAAACTCTTATTTAAAAGCCTTCTTTAGGTAATATTTTTTCTAATTGCACTAGCAAAGAAGCTTAATTCTCTTTCAGGAACCAAGCAACTCTCATCTTGAAACTCAGAGACTAGTAAAGGTCAACCTATGGATACATAAACTATTTTTCTAAACCTCCTGACCTGCTTAATCAATTTCTGTATCGCTCAACTATAGGCCCATTTATCTACTTGATGACAGCGTCATCTGCCCTATTCTTAATGCCTAAGCCTCTTTTGGAGGAAACTCTAAACTATGGAGGAAACTCTGTTCCCTAAGCTGAAAATTAATTTGTGTGTGTGTTTTTAAAGAAACCTATGCTTCACCCACTTCAAGAACTTATTAAAACCTCACAACAAGTAATTTCCCTCAGAAACCCAACAAAACTCCACTAAACTAACAGGCAATAAAAAGGCAATGCAACCCCTCCCAAACACACCCCTGCAGCAGCAGCAGCAACCAACCAACCTTACTGCAAACGAATGCTCCGACAACAGCAAGGAGCTGTTGTATTATCCCTTTACTAATGCCCCCCTCCAAAGCAACAACTTAACAAAAAACAAGCCCCTTACAACAGTGATATCAACAAAGAACCTTTTAAACTCCAAGCTGTAACAGAACACCAAGAAGCAAACAAAAAAATTCTGTTTTCCCCCAGCCACAATACAGCCACAAAAACCCTTTAAATATTTAACTCAACAGAAGAACACAGAACACGATCCAAAGGCAAGAAAGAAAATACAGCACCTCCCTTCCCCTGGAATATTCTTTAAGGATTAAAAATGCAAAATAACCTTTAAAATATCAGCACCAAACTCAAGTTTAAAGAAGCAGAAAATCGAAATTTCCCTCAAACCAAAGAATTACAGATTAAAAAATGGAACCCTCACATTAAACCTAACCAGCACCAAAAAAGTGTTAAAAGGAACCAGAAAGAAAAGACGAATCCCTCTTATCCATAATACCAGGCCAATTTGCAAACCAGAAAAACACAAACAGTAAAATTTAACTTTTCATATAAAAAAACTGAAGAGGTCTCAAATCAAGTCTTCAAGAGAGATTCTCTCAGGTCTCCTGGCAGGCGGTAGTTCAGATGGTCCAGAAGTCTCAAAGTGGTCAGGCAGCAAAGTAATCCATGAGGCAAAGACTCCAGAGCAGTCAGAGGGTAAGAGCACTCAACAGCACACTCTCCAGAAGTCTCACTCTAAAATGGAGTCTACTCTTAGCCAGGCCTTCTTTTATGTTCTTGTAAGAATTTGAAAAAGTTTCTCCTATCAAAGAATCTCTGTAATTGGCCAGACAATTAGAGCTCCCTCCAAACACCATATCCCATTGGTCACTCACTCACTCACCCCCCAGTCCTGTCTTAATCCCCCTTCTCCCTGCTGCCTAGGAAGAAAAAAGCCCAGGAAAACAAGCCAGCCAGCTTTAAAATGGCTGGCACTGTGGTTCCCAGATAAAACCAAATAATTCCAGATTATTCAGTGATGCAGTATCTTCCTCAATTATTCCCAAATAATACTGGTAAGGTATTATTTAGATATATTGTTGGCTCAAGAATACCAAATTGCACACCACTAAAAACAGACATAGAAAAACTGGATAGCATAGGGTGGCACTATTGATGAAGTGAGACCCTTAGCTTCTGCTACTGTAGCCAAAGAATATGGAGCTACCATCATATTTCAGTTCAAGGTAGGGATCAAAGGATTCCAGATACTTGGAGTGAAGCGAATATATCATTGATCCCAAAAGAGGGCCAAGACCTGACTAACGTGAAAAATTACAGACCTATATCACTACTTAACAATGACTATAAAATTTTTGCGAAGATATTGGCGGAGAGATTGAAGGGCTGGCTCTCGGAGGTTATAGAGGAGGAACAAGCAGGCTTTTTGCCAGACAGACAAATAAGAGACAATTTAAGGACAGTGATCAATGCTATTGAATATTATGACAAGCGTTGTGACAAAGAGGTTGGTTTCTTCTTTGTAGATGCTGAAAAAGCGTTTGACAATTTAAACTGGGATTTTATGTTTGCCACTATGGAAAAGCTACAATTGGGAGAAAGATTCATCAGAGCAATTAAGGAAATTTATAGAGACCAGACTGCAGCAATTGTAGTGAATGATGAATTGACCAAGAAATTGACGATTAGTAAAGGAACAAGACAAGGTTGCCCGTTATCTCCATTGTTGTTCATTTTAGTATTGGAGATTCTGATGATACAAATACGACAAGACGAGGAAATTCGAGGAATAAAAATAAAGGACTATTCATATAAGGTCAGAGCATTTGCGGATGACATAATGTTAATTGTAGAAGACCCATTGGAGAACATGCCAAAAGTGATAGATAAGATCAAGGAGTTTGGAGACTTGGCAGGTTTCTTCATTAACAAAAAGAAGTCAAAGATATTATGCAAAAACATGACTAAGCAGAAACAACAATTGTTAATGGAAACAACGGATTGTGAAGTAACAAGTAAGGTGAAATATTTGGGAATTGAGCTGACTGCAAAAAATATAGATTTGTTCAAGAATAATTATGAAAAACTATGGACTCAGATAGAGAGAGATTTGATCAAATGGAATAGATTGAACTTGTCATGGTTGGGCAGGATTGCAGCAGTTAAGATGAATGTGTTACCAAGAGTAATGTTTTTGCTACAGACAATACCAATCATCAGAGACTCTAAACAATTTGAAAAATGGCAGAGGAAAATATCAGATTTTGTTTGGGCAGGCAAGAAGCCTCGAGTGAAAGTAAAAGTTCTACAAGATGCAAAGGAAAGAGGCGGAATGCAATTGCCCAACCTGAGACTTTATCATGATGCAATCTGCCTAGTTTGGTTAAAAGAGTGGATGACATTAAAGAATAAGAAATTATTAGCCCTAGAGGGATATAAAAAAATTTTTGGATGGCACGCATACCTATGGCATGACAAAGTAAAGGTCAACTCGATGTTCCTGCATCATTTTGTAAGGAGAAGTTTATATACAATCTGGAAGAAGTATAGAACTTACCTACAAGAAGGAACCCCCTTGTGGGTGGTTCCATACGAGGTGATAGATCCGAGAGCTGTTGATAATGAACAACAATGTTTAACGTATAAAGAAATAACCAAAACTGAAGTATCTAAATTTAGAATAAAGACGCAAGAGGAACTATCACCTAACTATGATTGGTTCCAGTATAGACAGATTAGAGACTTATACAATTCGGACTCTGCAAAGGGGGGCATACGAACAGAGAACTCGGAACTAGAGCAGACCCTTCTTAAAGAAGACAAGAAAAGAGTATCCAAGGTATACCAAGTACTGTTGAAATGGTATACTGAGGATGAGATAGTTAAAACACAGATGGTGAAATGGGCTATAAATTTCAACAAAGAAATAACAATGGAGGCATGGAAATACTTGTGGAAAACTACAATGAAGATAACGACAAGTACTAATATTAAAGAGAACATTTACAAAATGATTTATCGTTGGTACATGACACCAAAGAAGATTGCGCTAGGGAACTTGAATACTTCTAATAAATGCTGGAAATGTAAGAAACATGAGGGCTCCCTCTATCACATGTGGTGGTCGTGTGAGGTAGCTAGGCAGTACTGGGGGGAAATAATAAGAGAAATGAGTGAAATTTTACAGTTTCAAATAAACAAGAACCCAGAACTCCTGCTGCTAAACTTGGGAATGGAGGGAATTCCAGCCCATCATAGGACGTTGATATTTTATATGACAGCAGCAGCTAGACTTTTGTATGCGCAGAAATGGAAAGTACAAGAAGTGCCAACTATCGAAGATTGGATCTACAAATTGCTGTACATGGCAGAAATGGACAAGATGACAAGAAAATTGAGAAATCTGGACTCAGGGCAGTTTAACACAGACTGGGAGAAGCTGAAACAATATCTGGAGAAGAAATGGGAGGTGGGAGGAAAACTGTGGCAGTTTGAGAACTACTGAAGTATAATAAAAGTATAAAAGAGAGGGGTGACTTTACCGGGGGAGGAAGAGATAAATGTGAATTTATAAGCAGTTAGATTGATAGATTGATATATATATAGATATGTATAGGTTAACAGATAGAATATTGATAGAAAATAATTAATGATAAGGTTTAAATATGAGGACTGAGTAATTAACAATATTTTCTTTCTTTGATAGGATTTATATGCACCAAACTGAATGTACAGAAGAGTCAAATTGATTGACTATGTGATGAGCTATATAGAATTACCATAAAAAGATAGAATGAGTAATATATAGAGAACAAGTCAAATTGTTTGATTTAAATGTAAGATTTTTATGGTTTATGATATATAGGTTTATGATATATAGAAATATTCAAAACTGGAAAAGGGGATAAATTGTTTATCTAAAGACGTACAGTTTGGGTGTATAAAAAGAAAAGTAGTTAAAGATGTACTGCTTAATATAATGGAGAATGTATATTTGTTTTAGACAGAGGAATTTGATAGAAGTAAGGGAAAAGGGACAAAGGGTGGGAAAGCTGTTGGAAGTCAATAAAAGGGGGGGAAAGGGAGGGGGTTAGAAATGAAAAATTTGGGGAAAATTGAATGTAATGTAAAAATAATAATATTCTAACCCAATAAAAAATTTTTCAAAAAAAAAAAATATTTCAGTTCAAGGTGACAGTTTTTATACAACCAAAATTTATATATAATGTAATAAAACAACCCCCTTTTCCTTTATGTTCCAGATGTTCTCAAATTTAGTATGTTCAAATTGTAATTTTTTCCTGAAAATGTTCTTTCAGAAATAAATCAAATCATTATGTTTGGCTAATGAACTTAATTAATTCCATTGGGTTTATTAAGAGTCCATTCAGAAAACAGTAAATTATTCTAAAATACAATTTCCCAGTGATCACATAATTTCTGTCTCCCCTCCCCCTTTTGTATATGCTTGGTTTTGGAGCTCCCTTATCTGCATTTCAGCAATATTTACAGCTTTCATGTGCATATCACAGACTGTTTACTGTAAACTTGAGTATTAAAAATAAATATTTATAATTTTTTGTTTCTTGAGAATTGATATAAGGTGGCTCAGGCAAATTTCATAGAATTTGCAAAAGCCAAAGATACTCTTTTACAAACAAGAGGAGAATAACCAAAATAATTCCAGAATAATTTTAAAATCGTCTTATTTTAAAAGTGTTAATTAAAGTAGCTAAAAAAGCACAAAACTTTATTCTCACATTTTATGTGACAAACAGAAAATGGTAAATTCTGTTCCCTCCAGTCAATCTGTTTTCCTAGTGCAAAGAAGAAGAAATAGGGAAAAAGCCATATTTCCCCCAGGAGATTACAGTAAAATATTCAGTAATGTTGACCCAAATTCTAGGGGGAAATTACTGTTACAGCTATTTCAAGGATGAAACAAAGGCTTCTAATTCTGCCATGCACTCTGAGTATGCAGAATGGTGATCCTTAACTCTTTCATCTACACAAATCAAGAAACAAGTCATTACAGGCTGGGGGTGGGTGGGAGGTGGATTTAAATAATGCAGGTAAAGAAACCGTGGGTGACTGCCCACTATCTCATGAATCTCTAACTGATCTGGGCCAAACTTATAAAATGATAGACCAGCTAAGGAGAGGGTCCCAGTTTTGATTTGTCTATCCCCTTCAAACTATTCATTGAATGCGTCCTTCATGAATTCCCTCTACACACTTCTGTGCAAATAATCTACTATTGCAATTAGAGATGGGCACGAACCGTGAAAAAAATGAACTGTGCTGTTCATGGTTCATGCGTTTTCACAAACCACGAACTTCCATGAACTGGTGCAAGTTTGCGAACCAGTTTGTGGTTCATAGTTTGTGGGTTTTAAATGCCCCTTTCCATGCTGCTTCACAGCTTGGAGTGGCGGGGAAATGGACATTTAAACTGCAGGTGGGGCTTGGCTGGCCAGCCAGGAACTTCTGGCCAGGCAACGAAGCCCCGCTGTTTAAATGATCAGCTGCTTGTCAAGGATCTCCCCGACAAGCAGCTGATCCATGGGATTAAATGCCCCTTTGGGGCCGGTTCGTGGTTGTCTTTGGTTCGTGTTCCATTTTGTGCCCATCTCTAATTGCAATCCCTTTGAACTCTCCATTCAAACATAGTCTACCTAACTCCACAAAATATCTTTCTGACATCCAGAGCATGGGAGAAAAAAGTATGATTTTATTCAGTTGAAATTACACAGTTATTGTGCTCTAAAGAGAGGTTCATATCATAGCATAATCTCCACCCTTGTTTATACAGACACAATATAGTGATATGCCTCCAAAAGCACGTAGAGATTGCTGTAGCTTTTACCTGTGGGAGTTCCCTTCAATCTATCGTGGTACAGCTGCCATCCATGCACTTGATTCACTTCCTTCTTTTTGGCCATGCCTGGATTTTTCTTTCTCTCCATGAAGGATAAGGGCATCCATGCTGCAGTACTATCTGCTGCTTAAGTCCAAGGAGAATGCTGGTACAACTAGAGAGTGAGCGAGTTGGCAAGAAGCAATGATGAGAGGCCTTCAGGTGCTTGTAGATGATGTTGAAAACTCTGCTACAGTCAACTGGACTTCCCTGCATGTGGATATTCATTTATGGGTGAACTAGGGCTCAGAAAAAGATGAAACCACCAATATGGCACTAGTGTAAACAGTCAAGCAATGAGTAGTAAACACTAGATAGTGATTTGCCTACAAGTAGGGCAACACACTGATAGTGGATAAAGCCTTGTTCACATATGTGACAGATGGCCCTTTTTAAAAACTTTGAAGTGCTGTACAAACAGCTGAAGGACTGTGAAGGGTTAATTCACCTCAGAAACATAAAGTCTTGAGTGACAGACCAAGGAATCTGATTAGGTAGTATCAGCTGAACAAAGAAAGACTCCTGAAAATGTGGGGGACAGGAGAGTCTGATTTCAGTCCTAGCTGAGAAGAGTCAAGTACTGACAGTTTTGGAATTCAGCCCTGACTGAGAACAGTTTAACACAGACAGGAGAACTGGGCGAAAGTTGACAAGGAAGTTTGGGAAGTAGGTGCATTTGGGCCAAAGAAGAGGGATAAATCTCTAGTGAGAGAATTTCTCTACCCAGTCAAACAGGGAGTTAGCTCTGAAGAGTGAAGAGATCCTTGGTCTGATGAGGTTAGAAACTGCCTTTGGAAACCTAAAGAGCCAGTTAGAAACTCAAGATAAATACTGGTGTTTCAAGAGAATGGGTTTGGGTACTGGAAAGAGGGTACCAGTGTTCTGGAAGCCAAAAGAATCAGAGAATACTCAAAGAAAGTGTACTAGGGTGTCTGGGGAAACCCTGGAACAAAAGCCTCTCAGCATAAAGATTTAAGTAACTATGAATAACTTAAGAAACAATCATTAGCCTGAAACATAAGAACTAAAAGCCTTTTCACACTTACAATTTAAACCATCATTTATGAGCATTTGCCACAATCACAATGGCTTCAGCATAGCAACCCCACATTCCATACTGTCCAAGGCAGTTTTGATTTGGCATCTTGTTTTTCATTTTAGACGGGCTTTAAAGCCTCAGCGCAGTTTCGGGCTTTGGGGGCTTTGTGATTCATGTCCAACTTATTTAAAAAAACTTTGAGCAGGCATAGTAATGTTGCAATGTTGTAATGTTGCAATGTTGGAACCCATAACCCCCCCGTATTTACTGATGGGGCTGTCTCATGACCACTGGAGAGGCAATTGGTGGAGTTCTGGGAGAAAACGTGCTTTTCGTGCTTGTTCCACTTGCATTTACTTTTTTTAAAGCCAAACCATGAAAGGGTTAAAATACTGCTGCTTCATCCCCTCCTTGCAGCTTCCCTGCTTCAAAGGGCTGTGCAAAACACTTTTTTTTTCCTCCTTGGTAAAGCCCGAAACATGACAGGGAGGGAGGGGAAAGCAGCCATTTAATCTTTTCCTGGCTTTTAGAGTCAGCAGGGAATAAGCAGCAACATTAGGAATCGTTCCTACTTTTGAAAAAAAAGTAAGAGAGTGCTTGCATATCCAGGGGGAAGGAAGCTAAGGGAGAAGCAGCCATCATAATATAGATCATGTACTAGTCTACAGACAGCACCGAAACAATCACGCAGGCATGGAAAGGGCCCTTTAAATGCCAGCTGCCCTGTGGGGAGCTCCCATCTCCCCATGGACTGGCTGAAGTCAGGAAAGGGCTCTTTCCCTGTCACTTCCACAGCAGGGAAATGGCACTTTAAATGCCAGCTAGTATGCGGGAAGATCCCATCTCCCCACGGCCAGCTGAAAGCAGGAAAGGGCTCTTTCCCTGCCACTTTCGCAGCTGGGAAATAGCCCTTTAAATGTTAACTGGCCCATGGGGAGATCCCCCCCCCACAGGCCTGCTTGTATCAGGGAAAGAGCCCTTTAAATTGCAGCTGGCCCGCAGGGATCCTCCACAGCTCAGCTGGAGCCAGACAGGGTTTGAAAGTCCCTAAGCTTCCCAAAGTGACCCAAATCACTTCGGGGAGCTTTGATTTAGCATTTCTGAATTAGGGGAACAGAAGCAGCCAGAATCTTAAGCAAAAGCTTCAAACATCTCCCTCTGTGACTGAAAAAACACCCTGCAGTTTCTCCTGGTCTTACTGCCTGCTGGAAACTGAAACCACTTGCCTGAGAGGTGGGGGGGGGGGAGAATTTACTCCTGCTTTCATAAGGAAGATTGGTAGCTCTTCGTTTGACAGCCAGAGAAGGTCTGCAGATGTCCCCTCCATTGCTTAGGGAATTGATTGATCACCAACAGAAAGTCTGGATTCACGGACTGCTGGACTAACGAACTGCCCCAAAAGTTGTTGCGTCTGTGAAAAACATGTGTCCCATGACCCGCCTGTTCACGAACACCGAACTGGGACAGTTGATGTCAAATTTTGGTCCATTTCTTAGTCTGTGCCCACCTCTAATCCTGATTGTTCTTCAGCACAAGTAGTAAGAAAAATAATATACACTATACACAGGTTGTATGTGTGTTCGCTATACTGTTTGAACAAAGCTGTAGAAATCAGAAAATCTTCTCTTTTGGTTCAGCTCTATTGCTCTCTTTCTTTCCTTCCCTCCCCCTTTGAAGCAGTGTTAAGTATTCAGGAGGAGCTGCAAAACTTCATGTGCTTTAGAGTTTGCTTTTTAAAGTGTGGCTAAATTTTTGGCTTTCTTTCGGTCCCACTTTTGAAGATTTTGCCATTGATTAGAATATCAGCACCTAGAGAGAGAAAGAGATTTAAAGGCCTTTGCAGATCTCCAGCTCCTTAAAGTTCATGGCAAGCTTGAAAAAAGAAAAGAACAGGGAGAAAAAAGTCTTTAGAACTATAGCTTGAATTTCAGGAAATACTGGAATGATTTATCTAAAAATTCTTTTCTTCTCAAACCCCATATTTCAATCCTCTAATTTCAGCCCTAAAGGCATTGCAGATCTGCTCTAATAAGCACCTTCTCCAACATTCCTGTGACTATGCTGCACTAGATTCTAAGCAGAGGCCTGGGGCAGACTTTGTTGATAGGCAAGGCTAAAGGTAGGGGAGGGGGAGGGAATCGGCGTCAGATGCCCAAGCTTTGCCTTCTCTGGCAGTATGTACCTTCAGCAAGGAATAACAATTTTTTTAATGCCCTACTTGTGTGGCATATAGGGTTGCAGAGCTGAGGTAGGGATTAGAAGTCTAGAAAAAATAACCCAAATATGATCTGAGTAAAACTTCCGTGGTGGGCATAGGAATGCAATCCTATGTAACAGTTTCAAGGAGAAAGGTTGGAAATTACTCACAGTAAAAGTATTTGTTTGCCTTATGTCTAAAAATCAATACAAACTCAAGATTGACTCCAGGGCAGAAAAGGGCCACTTTGACCTCATATGCAGTGATTACAGGATTAGGGACATTAAAGCATTGCTACACTGATCGTGGAAGTCCTTATACCACCTTATATCTTTGCCAAATTTTACTGGCTTAGGGAGAAAAGTTCCTGCAAATACAAATGCTGTGATTTGCTCAGCAAATCTGTTAGATAGTCAATTGACTGGGTTTGACTGAAACAATTAAACATGAACCAAGCATCTGATTCTGTTTGGTTCAGCACTTAATCATCTGAACACTCATTGAATTAGGTAGCATCAGTTTTAAAGGATCAAATATGGTGGAGCTACCTGTTGAACAGTAAGAAATACTTAAACAAACTAACAATTGGGAAAAAAAATCAACTCCCTGATCACTATTGTTGAAGAGGACATAAGTCACACTGGTGAGTATTCATACCTGCCTGCCTAGGATGCTATTGAACTGCAAACAAAATACCCCACAAGGAACACACACAAATTGTAGACAGATATTAATTTTATATGTGTGCTAATAAATACATAGATATATTAAGTGCTTAAGTGCTATGAGAATACTCATACTCTCATCATATACTTCTTCAAAATCCAAACCATACTAGTATGCATACAGTATAAATACAATAAATATTATAAAAATACAGTAGATACAATAAATAGATAGATCCCATTAAGTTAATAACAAACATTGCCAGTGAGATACAAATGCCATCACATAATAATAACAACAACAACATTCAATTTATATACCGCCCTTCAGGAAAACTTAGCATCCACTCAGAGGAGTTTACAAAGTATGTTGTTATTATCCCCACAACAAGCACCCTGTGAGGTGGAATGGGACTGAGAGAGCTCCTAGAAGCTGTGACTGACCTAAAGTTAGAGATGGGCATGAACAGAAAAAAAAAGAACATGATGTTCGTTGTTCATTGCCATCCACGAACAGGGACTCATGAACAACCACAAACATGGCTCTGTTCACGAACATGTTCATGGTTGGCTGTTTGTGGGGGCCAGCAGGCTCTCCTCCAGCCATCATCTATGTCAAGATCCCTACTGCACCACTCCCAGAAACCTGACCTGAGCAGGCCACAGGAAATAAATAATAGCTTGGCCCCAGAGCCTGGCAGCAGCCCTGGAACTTGAAGGGGTAGATTCCTACTGCACCACTCCCAGAAACCTTACCTGATCAGGCAGCAGGAAAGGTACCAATAATAAATAATAGCTTGGCCCAGAGCTTGGCAGCAGCCCGGGAACTTGAAGGGGCAGGTCCCTATCCCACCACACAGAAAGAAAATTCAAGCTCCAATGCACTCTCTCGATCAAAATGCCAACAGCAGCTGTCTCTCCACTGTCTGCAAAGACAGAGCTGGGAGCCCCCCCTCCCCCTTGGTCTTTACTCCCTTGTAACAAATTTGGAGCTCCACACTTGAAAGGAAGACCTGCCTATCAAGCTAAATAGGGCTTAGATTGGGGTTTCCAGGGCAACAGCAGGAGTTCAGACAATCCCTGCCTAAGTTGCCAAGGGAATTGATTGCAGGTGCCAGACTGTCTGGCTTGATGAACAGCAACGAAGGTGGCTTGCAATGACCACCTGTTCGTTTAGAATAGGGCCTCATGAACAGCTTGTTCATTACCAGCAGATTGGGCTGTTTATAGCCTTTTTTTGTTCGTATTGCTGTTCGTGCCCATCTCTACCCAAGGTCACCCAGCTGGCTTCAAGGGGAGGAGTGGGGAATCAAACTTGGTTCTCCAGATTAGAGTTCTGTGCTCTTAACCACTACACCAAACTGTTAGACGTTATCTTGCAGATGTAACAAGTCCATTGAATCAAAGAATTCCTGTAACCATCCAAGGTAAGTCTTACTTGTAAATTACTCCAAGATTAATTTATTGTTCTTTATGTCCTTGCAGCTATTAGCTTCAAATGGAATGCAAGAAATCTAGTCAGTCAATCCTTTAGCCGTAGTGAAGGAGAGCTAGTCTGGGAAGGAATGCAGAATGTTTTCAGGTGTCTGGTTTTCACCTGGACAGTCCGGTATTTTCTTGGAGTTTCTTGGGGAAATGTCTTGAAAATACTGCATACCTGGCTGCAGGTGCGGGGAGGAGAAGAGGAGGAAGGGCAGGGAGCAGTATAGTGCAGTATAGTGCACAGGAAAACAGATAATGTCACTGCAGAACACTGCAGTGGGATTGGCCCAGGGCATCTCTTGCAGTCTCAGCCCACTGTTACCCAAATAGACAGTTTCCTAATTAGTTGAGGAAATTATTTAAAAGAGACAAAGCAGAAGGGGGTAACTGGGATTCTCCTCGAATATTTATGGGGATTTTTCCCTTAAGAGAATCTCAAAATAAACCAACCAGATATTCAGCTTGAAAGGTTTTTATTAAAAGAGAAATAAAAGGGCAAACACACAGAACACATATGAGGATAACTAAAAGAAAATCAGGGAGGAGAGAGGAGAAAGCATTTAGGGGAAGGCGATCATTACCAGTCTCGAAGATGGAGGTCCCTGGAGGCAGCAGCAAAATGACCAGCATTTCACAAGAGAAGAAGACAAGGCCCAAATGGATTTGGGGGTGTATGTATGGCTCCCAGAATATATTCTCTCTCTCTCTCTCTCTCTCTCTCTCTCTCTCTCTCTCTCTCTCTCTCTCTCTCTGGTGGATAGGGACTCCAGATATAGGGCAAAATGCTCCCTGAGGCAAGCTGATGTTTTCACCCCATGAATGGTGCTTGATGAGCCTGTGAGTACCAGATGGGAAAAACATTCAGTTTCGTTTTCGCGGCCATGTCGGACGCTCCTCTCCGCAGGTCCGAGAGGAAGTGCCCGAGCAGCCTGACCGGGCGGCTGATCTGTAAAGATTAGCCCCCAGGACTCCCAGGGAGGGAGTCAGGGTCCGGGACGCGGCGGGAAGAGCCCCCTGGAAATCGATGTAGGGGGTAAATTGCCCGTTTGTCCCCGTGGAGGCCGGCAGACGTGCACGGCACCTTGCGTGCTGCCGGGCCATGGAAAACGGCAAAGAACAGGACTAGGCGGAAGCCTGTAAGTAAGCGAATCCCTTCTGTTATTACAAGCGCATGTGAAGGAGTGGTGGGATCTGAAGTTAAGAAGACTCGGATTTCTTCCCCCTCGCTGAGTTTCAGAAGGTCGGTGGTCCCCCCCCCCCTAAAATGGCAGCGAAAAAGCAGAGTCCTGCTTTGGGCAAGTCAATTTCGGCTACCCTGCAGGGAAGAGGGGAGTCGCTCGAGGATTTGGTGAAAAGGTCGGTTATCGAAGCCATAAAACCCTTTGTTGACAAGCTGAATGAAACAGATCAAAGGGTGGGCTTAATTGAGAGCGATGTGAAAGCCATCAAGGAAGTAGCGGGGGGGGGGCAGAGAAGTCTGCTCAGGAAAATGCGTCACTCATGAGAGCAACGAACAAGGAGCTAAAGTTGGTGGAAAACCAGCTGATCGGGCTGCAAGTGGAACGAACACAGACTATTTTGCGACTCCAGAATGTTAAAGAGGAGGAAAACGAGGATCTAAGGGATCTTGCCTCGGAATTATTGGCGACACCCGCGAGGGCAACTAAAGAAGAAGTAAAAAGCGCCATTTTGGAAGTCCATTGGGCTTCTTCAAAATATGCAACGAAGCGGCAGCTGCCTCGCGAGATCTTTATTGAGTTTTCATCTAGGAGGGTCCGGGACACTATCCTATACAACTCATATAATGCGGACTTGGACTTTATGGGAAATAAAGTCAAGATACTGAAGGACGTTCCATTTCTAGTTCGGAAAAGAAGATTTAAGTATAAAAGGCTGGCAGCTCTCCTGAGGGAATGTGGGATAAAGTATAAATGGCTATTTCCGGAAGGAATTTGGTTCAGTTACAAAGATCAAGCTTACAAGATAAATTCAGAAGATCAGCTAAGGGATTTTGTGGACAAAAATCAAGAATTTGGGCAAGACGCCAAGCAAAAAGAAAAAGATCCGAAGTCTGAAGGGAGGGGGGAGGCAACGAGCGCTGCGGCTGTAGCTGCTCAGAGAGAATTGCGTCTGAGGCCTAGGGGGGGGGGGAAGAAGACTTAATTTGGACTGTAATTTGTATTTTGTACGGTCAACCACCCCATCATTACTTTATTAAAGTTTAATCTTTAATTATGGCAGTATGAAGGGAAAGCATTGTAGTGTAGTGTTTATTGTTTGTATGTTGCCTTACCCCTTTTTCCACCCCCCTTCCCTTTTTCTTTTTTTCTCCCCTTTTTCCTTCCCTTGTACTTTTGTAGTTTTTTGTAGTTTTCTGTTTTAGATATTAAAAAAAAAAAAAATTTTTTTTAAAGGAAAAGCTACCTGGTTTGCCAGGCATGGGTGAGATTAGTTAAGAGCTTCTTGGAAGACCCATTATCCTAAATTATGTGTCCTTCTGGGTCATGGATGGAGCCATTAGTCAGTCAGCCGTTCTGACTCCCTTTCTAAAATATTTTCTCAGGCTCTTTGCTGGCTAGCATTTACTTTGTTTCATTTCAAGCCAGGCAGTGTATTTGAGGAAGGGTGTTTATGGCTTTATATCTATAAACTGCCCCTTGGCAAGAAGAGGGATCTGACTGCTGACATCACAGCACCCCCACCTCTCCCTATCAAGGAGTGCTCCCAGGAGGGCTGGGCTGGCCAGAAAAAGGAGGGAGCATTGTGGCATGCAGGAGGCCAGTCTATGCAGCCATAGAACAGGCAGGACTTGGTCTGGGGACTGGAACCACTCACAGGCCAGGTCCCCAGGGCCCCCGCCCCTCCACTTCCCATCAAAGGCACCCCAAGGATTGCTGAGCTGGCCAGGCAAGCTACCCACTGCCTGCTATACAGTCCTGCCACCAAGGGCGCTAAAGCCTGTGCTGCCTAGTGAAATGACATCACTTCTGGAAGTGATGTCATCATGCTGGGGCTGGGAATGCATGGGTATGAGTATCATACATTGTGGGAGCCCCACCCCCTAGAGTGCAGTATTGGGCTGGAACCTAGAAACACAGGAAATGGATGTCTCCTGCATTCCTTCCCAGACTGGCTCTCCTTCATTACATGACCCTGTTCATACTTGCTACAATATCCAGGGATTTTGCAAAATGGACAGTTTATTTATTTCATGCCTTTCCTCCAAGGAGCTTGAGATGGAACTTCCCTCCCACCTGATACCCCTCACTTTGGTTTCCCTGCTGAGCTTGTCCAGCTCAGTCTGTCTCAGACAATCCCTTTGCCTTAATGTTGGAGACCCAGTCTGGGATGGAATGCAGATGATGGGGATCTCCTGTGTTGCTCGCCAGTGTCATATATACCTGTCTGCATATCTGCCATGAATGTATTTGGTGTTATATACTGGTCCTCTGAGGGCATGAGAAGTTTCTTATTGATGTTAAGGCAGTAAGTTATCTTGCAAGTGTTTATTTTCTCTTTCCCCGCTGCCTCCAGCAAGTATTCTTGAAGGCCAGCTGCGGCCAGCTCGAAATGTATCCTTCTTGGGAATTGGGATGATTTCATTCTTTGTTTTGTCTAGCCTAAATCTAGCTTCTCCTATTCACCCCCCTTGGCTCCTTTGTGCCCAAAGTTCAATGGTCCCTATCCTGATGGTGGGAACCTTCCCTATAACTAACACTACCAACCCCATCCACATCACTTCTGCCAATTCAGTTGTCTGAGCACCTTGAACCTGATGGATCTCTAATAAAGTTACTTCAACCAATACACCTGTGTGTTTGCTGTGGAGAACATGGGGATTCAACCTGCCAAGGACTGACATTTTGGCAAAAAGCTCAACTTCTGGAAATGGGACCACAACTGAGGCCACCTGCATAATGGCAGGGCACCCTGCGGTGGGAATTCCTGAGAAACCAGATGAAACTTTAAACCATCCCAAGGACCCTGCAGAGCTGCGTGGGTGTGGTGTAGACACTGCTGTGTTGATGGAGGAAGTGATGACAGTGTGGGCTGCTAGGGTGGAGTACCATGTTAGCTCACTTTTTTGCCTAGACAGTTACCTGCCATGGGGAACTGTCAATCCCGCGCCCCTCGAGAGCTACAGACGTTGGGAGCAGAGGGGAGGCAAGGCAAGGAGGCACTGGAAGAATATTTGTCGGGGAAGTTTGTTCCTCAGTAGAGACTCCCCAGATGAGGCAGCTGAACTGGGACCGAGAGAAGATGAAGTCAGCCCAGTGTCAACCCTCTGTCAGGAACTGCAAGTGATGAGATATGATTTATTGGCAATATCTGGACTCCCACAGAGGTGAATGAGAGCAGCCTTAGTTGGGCCCATTCTCCAGACGCAGTCGAGTCAGGGGGAATCCAAAGCTTGGGCTAACCCACTGGGGATGGAGGGGAATGTTTCCAAAGTCTCCAAATGTGCGGATGAGCGGCAGCCCATCAGGGGCCAGTTACAGGTTGTGCAGGGGAAACTGGATGCTCTTAAGAGAGAAATGGCCCAGGTGATGAGAAGGTTCTAGGAGATTATGCATTACTGGCCACGAGGGGGAATACTTATTCACAAGATTATGAGTCCCACATGAAACTAGTTCTCTGAGTACTAAAAACCCTGAGGGACAACCACCTGCCGGTGAAATTGTCCAAGTATGAATTCCACAAAGAGGAGTTGGATTTTTTGAGGTATAGAATATCGGAGTATGTATTAAAAATGGATCCCGCTAAAATACAAGCCCTGGGAGGCAATTGGAATCATTCCTGGGCTTTACTAACTTCTGCAGACCGTTCATAAAGAACTTTGCCCAGATCTCTTGCCACTAACTGATTTGCTGAAAACTAAAAGGAAGGGGCGACAAGGGGTGAAGCCCAGAGGTTGGACTAAGGAATGCCAAGAGGCTTTTGAGCACCTAAAAACCCTATTCACCTCCAAGCTGGTCCTGTAGCAACAGGATGAGAACCGAAAATTTATCGTGCAGGTGGATGCAAGCGACATTGCAATGGGGGCGGGTGTCATTTTGCAAGCAGATGATGATGGGAAATTACACCCCTGTGCTTATATATCAAAAAGATTTTCTGAAACAGAACACCATTGGGCAATATGGGACAAAAAGGCTTCGGCCATTAAATTAGCTTTGTACACCTGGAGACATTGGCTGGAGGGGGCTAAAGTGCCATTTGAGGTCTGGACTGATCATAAAACTTTAGATGCACTGTGCACCCCATGCAAACTAGGCACCAAACACCTATGTTGGGTGGAATTTTTCTCCAAGTTTAATTTTACACTGAAGCACCTCCCTGGCAAATCTAACTTCCTGGCAGATGCCCTCTCGTGCATGCCCCAACATGAAAGCCAGAGAGAGGAAGTAATAGATACAATGTTTTTGCCAGCCCAATTGGGGGGGGGGCAGTGACCACTTGGAGCCAAACGAAACAATTAAAACCAAATGCTCCCTCCATGAACTAGAAGGAAAGAGTCAAAGAGGAAACAGAAAAAGAAGGAGATGCCCTACCCAAAGACAAACTACAGAGGGAAGAGGGGGGCGGCTGGTATCAACAGAGTAAAGTGTATGTTCCAGCCAGTTTAAGGGGAGAGGTGTTAAAACAATGTCATGATTCCAAGTTGGCTGGCCACTTTGGATATTTAAAAATGTTGCATCTGGTACAAAGACAATTTTGGTGGTCAAACATGACAAGGGACATTTCTCAGTATGTATCCACTTGCCAAGTGTGTTTGATGGGAAAAAACAGATGGGGTAAACCACCTGGTCTTCTACAACCCTTAGAAACCCCCTCTCAACCATGAACTGTAGTCTCAATGGACTTTATTACTGACCTCCCCCCCCCCCCAAAGGGAAAATCTTAGTGGTGGTTGATTTGTTTTCTAAGCAAGCTCATTTCATTCCATGTGCCAAAATTCCAACCGCAAAGAAACTAGCCACCCTCTTTATACAACATGTAGTCAGACTGTACTCATTTCCGGATAAGGTAATATCCAATAGAGAAGTCCAGTTCGTTGCCAATTTCTGGTGGGAGCTACTGCAAGTAGCAGGGATTGAACAAGGCATTAGCTCCGCCCATCATCCTGTCGTGGGCTCTGAGTCCTCAGAGGATGAAGACCTCAGGGAGGATGACAGGAGGGAGAGTATTCCAAGCCCCTCCAGAGTCAGCCGCTTGGAAGACCAGCAGGGAGTGGAACAGCAGGAACCCTTGCCAGAGCAGGCTGAGGAATCCAGGGCAGACTCAGAGACAGAGGCTGTTCCCTTACCTGCACCAGCTGTTGAGACCAGGGCAACATCCCCACCCAGCTCCCCTGAGCCTGAAAGGCAGCGCAGGGTGCGGCAGTGTTTTGCTGCACAGGAGAGGAGACATAGTGCAAGGCTTCAGGTACTCAAACAGTGGCATAGTGACCTTGAGTCCTAGCAGGATGCAGCACTGCCCTGGAGGTGATTGCTCTTAAGCCAGGATGCCCTTTCCCTCATTGCAGAAGCACCTGTGCACAGACCTGCCCGGCTCTACTGCGACCCAGCTCTGCCTGCTCTCTTGGCTCTGACCTTTGAATTCGGCTCCCTGGACTACGCTCCCTGCTTGTTCCCCAGTCGGTTTGGTTGAACTCTGGAATTTTAGAGAAGCTAATGGGAGACTCCCCGCCTGCATTCCAGCACACATCCTGAGACCGACGGACAAACCAAAAGAGTTAATCAAGTGTTGGAGCAGTGCTTACGATGCTACATTAATTACCAGCAAGTCAACTGGGCTGATTTCCTAATTTTTGCAAAATATTGTTATAACAACTCGGTGCATAGTTCCACCGGGGCCTCCCCCTTCATGGTAGCACATGGATATGAGGGCACAGCAATGTCATTTGTGAAAACCCCAGCCAAGGGGATCTGGGAGAATGGTGGTCTAAATTAACAACTCAATGGGGGGTAATTTAAAAAAACTCTGGAAAAAACTAAAGAGGTCTACAAAAAATATGCAGTCAAAAATGGTCTATCCCATGGAAATTACAAGTGGGAAACTATGTGTACATATCCACAAAACATCTCAGAGGGGAGCAACCAAGTAAACAGCTGGGGTGGAAATTCTTAGGTCCATTCCAAGTCAAAAAAATTATCAATGAGGTGACTGTAGAGGTAAACTTACCCAAGAACTTAAAGAATGTCCACCCCGTATTTCATTTTGGCCTCCTGAAGAAAGCTCCCCAACCTGATAAATGGCATCCAGACCGCAGAGTCCCCCGCCCCCCTCGTGGTGGATGGACAGCTACAGCATGAAGTGAAAGAAGTCCTGGACTTGAAATTAAAACGGGGAGAACTGTTCTACTTAATTCGTTGGGAGTATTTTGATGAAAGTCAAAGGGAATGGGTAAAAGCTTCAGATGTAAATGCTCCGAGGCTTGCAAACAAATTTCACAAAGCTTTCCCTAACAAACGGGGGAGGGGGAGACCTTCTTGAGGAGGGCAGTATCATATATGCCTGTCTGCGTATCTGCCATGAATGTATTCTGTGTTATGTACTGGTCCTCTGAGGGCATGAGAAGTTTCCTACTGATGTTAAGGCAGTAGGTTATCTTGCCAGTGTTTACTTTCTCTTTCCACGCTGCTTCGAGCAAGTGTCTTTGAAGGCCAGCTGCGGCCAGCTCGAAATGTATCCGTCTTGGGAACTGGGATGATTTTCATTCTTTGTTCTGTCTAGCCTAAATCTAGCTTCTCTTCTTCATCTTGACTTGGCTCCTTTGCGCCCAAATTCAACGGTACCTATCCTGATGGCAGGAACCTTCCCTATAACTAACACTACCAACCCCATCCACGTCACTTCTGCCAATTCAGTTGTCTGAGCACCTTGAACCTGATGGATCTCTAATAAAGTTACTTCAACCAATACACCTGTGTGTTTGATGTGGAGAACTTGGGGATTCTACCTGCCAAGGACTGACAGCCAGACTGGTTCTCCTTCATTACATGACCCTGCTCATCTCATTACAAGCCTAACATTGCTCTCCCGACATTCCTGTTCTCAGGATCCTGCCTCTTTTCTCTCGTTCTTTCTTTCTCTCCCCTGCTCACCCCCCTCTTCTCCTTAGGTAAATTGAACACACACTAGTCATATACAGAGTGTATCTGAATACTGTAGTTACTCACACTAGTAATTATTGTGTTTGGATTGCATTTTTGAAGTATTGCATCTGTCTTATCCTTGTTTTCCCCCCCTGTCTCTGCTGTAGCCAATACAATCGATCTTTTTACTTAGAAGTGTCTTTCTTATTTTCTAACACAAGTCCAAGATAAGCTTGTGTACATACAGACAAAGATTCCCTTAATGTGAGTGGGGAGCAGTTGTGAATGGTTCCTATGCATATAACCCCCTTTTCCCTAGGGAACAGAGCCACTATGGATGAATTTTGGATCAAGGACTCCAAAGAAAATTGTACTCAATTCAAAATAGATGCAAGAAGGTGGTCTCCAAAAATACAACTGAGGCTCAAATTATGTGTGAAGTGGTGCTCTGAGATTCTTTCCTCTGCATTTTTACAACTCACTTTAGGCAGACAATGTTTGAGCAAGCGGAAAAATATAGGGGTCTCTCCTTTCTTCAATCACACCCCCCCCCAGCTGAAAAAAGTAGCTTGAGAGGAGGTGGTTTTGAGATGAAAATGACGGGAAGAGAAAAAGTTAAGCACCCTCAATTTGCCTTTCTTCAGTCAGCTGCAGCCTACCCCAAGCTGGCTTGAGTTTAAAATAATTGAGTAGGAAAGAATCATAGATGGTCTAGTGTGTTATTGATTCTGAGAGCCACTTTGCCAGCAATCATTCCACTGCTTTTAGGCTTCACTCCAACCTCTACCTCCTTGTCTCAGTATGTTGAGGTATTTCAGCCCTTTCCCTGGAATTGCATATTTCTCTCTCAGCTGAGAGTATTGAGGTGTTTATTTTTCTTATTTGGGCTTGTCTTTTTAATCTGACAGAAGGAGATGGTAGTTTCTTATTTTCCCCTAGAAGACTAGATGCAGATTACTTTAGTCCTTCCAAATGCCATATTGAATGGATTACATCAGCAATCCTTCAGAGCTAAGCACAGTGTCTGTACAAGGTTATTATTTAGGGATAGACACATTTGATCTTTTAAAATGTTTTTCTTTTGATATGTTGTTACTCTGAGACTTTTTGTTCCTTCCATTTGTTTTACTCTTTGTTGTGATTTGTTCATTTCTTTTATATCCCTTTGTTACATCATTTATACACGAAACATTTAATGTGAGGAAATAGAAAATGGCAGAAAAATACTTTCGGATTCCATTCACACAAAGAAGAAAAAACATCAAAATGGGGGTTTATTTATCAAGATAGTGGGGCAGCAGAAATCAACAGTATTCTCTCAGCCATTATGTTATGCTTCCCAGAATCCACACAATTCTTTGCCTTGTGTCTATACAACCACCATTAACAAGCAGATCTAAAATGGTTTTCTCTTTGTGATTTTCAAGGCAATAATTTCTGAACTGTTCTCTTAAATGTTGGGTGGGGGGGGGGGGATGATCCAGAGAAGCAGAAAGAGAGTTTGAGGTACATAGCAAGAGCTTTTGTTTATCAAGCATGAGTATCTCGTGTTTCACTGCAAGCTGCTTTTAAAATATTCTGACCTCTGTTTCAGTTCAGCTCAAATGTGCTAGATATACATGATAGGTCAATGGAAAGACTGTACATCCTCATATGCATTTCTATCATGTACACAAAGTACAGTTTGTAGCTCTTGAGAGAAGGAGCAGCTGTTATGCAAAATGCAAAATCTCTGTTGCACACACTGAGTCCCTTACATAAGTGCAATGAAGCTCAAGGGATCAGAGCAAGGGTGTTGAAATTAACATGAACTATTCATTGTATATGACATAATATTTGCTGCAATGGCAATTTGCAGTATTTGTATCAGGTCCTTGAGCTTTCCAGGATATTTCCTTTCACTCAAGTTTAGGCACAGTAAGAAGTGATCAAAGTCAGCCCAGGGTTGCTGTTCTTAATGTTGTTTTAAAAGAAACGGTTCTTCCTATTTAAGCCAAAGAACCATCAGCTGCAAAGTAGATGACACTTTAATTACACAATCATATCTTATATGAAAGGAGGAAATATATCCTCTGCCAAAAGCATATCTTCCAAATTCATAGACATTTGTATATTCCATTCTGAATACACAAAGTTATTAATCTAGAGAGTCAGTATTACACATGCACACCCACCGTTTCCAACTGGGGACTCAAACTGTAAGCCTTAATGTTAGAAGAAGAGAAAAAGAAGTAAATCCCTGTTGTTGGAAGGATGACTTCTAACATTGGTATGATGGATCCCCCTTCACTTCCCCATTCTGAGACACATTTTCCCACCAAAATCAAAGTTTGCTCACTGTGGCTGAGCAGCCTCAAGTAGCACCTCTCTTGGTAGTTTAAAGTTCTTTTTGTCCTTGGCTTTTTAGGCCAGCCCAGAAACTTGATGGGGGAGAAGCGAAAGAGGATACAGAAATGGCACTGGAGACTTAGTAACTCACAAAAGAAACAGCAATTTTATTGAAGAAGCAAGGAAGAAATATGGGTAGGCAGGGAATGAAATGCTGAGCTAAAATTTGAAGATAGAACAAACTACTTTAAAAATAATAAGCACAATAATTTACTTGAAGCTTAGTTTCAATCATAGAATCATAGGGTTGGAAGGTACCTCTAGGGTCATCTAGTCTACCCCTCTGCACAATGCAAGAAATTCATAACTACTCCCCTCCCCCCCGACTGCCCCAGTGACCCCTGTTCCATGCCCAGGAGATGGCAAAACATCTCCAGGATCCCTAGCCAACTGGCCTGTGGAAACTACTACCTGACCCCAAGATGGTAATTGGCATTACCTTGGGCATGTAAGAAGGGCCATGAGAACTAAGCACTGATGTAATCCATTCTGACCCCCCCCCCCCTCATAATCTGCCCAGGTTCACAGAATCAGCATTGCTGTCAGATAGCCATCTAGCCTCTGCTTAAAAATCTCCAAAGAAGGAGGTTTAAGAGTGAGGGGCTTATACTTTCATATCCTGGTTAAAGCAACAATATTTCTCCACTTTGGGGTCCTGATGTTAGTTCAACACATTTTTTTCTCTTTACTTAGAGTCCTCCTTAGAACCAAAATGCCCTTTCTAAATACTGGACAGGAATTATTCTTCTTCATAAGACTTAACCCTGTTCACTTGGCTGAATGGGAGTCTTCTTATTCACTCTGCCAAACACACTCTCTCTCTCTCTCTCTCTCTCACTCACTCACTCACTCACTCACTCACTCACTCACTCACTCACTCACTCACTCACTCACTCACTCACTCACTCACTCACTCACTCACGTCTTGGCTGTGTAAACGGGTTTCAATTTGTGCTGGCTTTTATACTTGGACTAGTCACTGGAAGTCCTCCTTAAGATAATGTTGTCACAATTAGGGCAAACATTTCTCTCACTTCAGAGGGGTGCTTAATTTAACTGAAAAATCCTGTCAGCACCAACTGTCATTCCAACTAGCCAATCAAAGAGGGGGGAACAGCCTGTCAATAAATCTCCCTTCCAGGCAGTTATTAACTCCTTCCCTTCCACTCACTGAGTGTTGCACTTAGGTAAACTTTCCTTTTAAAGTCCATTCCATTATAGGTGGCTAGGTAAACAATGAGGATGGAACTGTTCAGATTAGCTCCTTTTTTATATATAAAATTTTTATTGGATGTGTTAACATACATCAATCATAAATCTCAATTTTAATCTCCATAAAATTCCTGTTTCCCCCACCCATTCCCTCCCCCCTTTTCATAATAGACTTCCAACAGCTTTCCAACCCCTTAAATTATTATGCTATAATGTATCTACTAATTTATCCATTAAAATACTTCTAAGATAAAACATTATTACTTATATATCATTATAATTACTATTCAAATATTAATTCTATCGGCAAAGAACTATCCCCCCCCTTCAGCAATTATCAAAAGACCAAACCTTCCCCCTTATGTCCCACTTCTTTTCCACATAATTCTTAAGTTTCTCCCAGTTCATAGTAAATTCTTCTATATCTTGTTCTTTAAGTTTCCTTGTTAGTTTATCCATTTCTGCCATATTCAATAATTTCCGTATCCAATCTTCCACCGATGGTATCTCTTGTGTCTTCCATAGTTGTGCATATAACTTCCTCGCTGCTGTTACCATATAAAACACCATTGTTCTATCTATACTGTCAAATTCCTCTAAATTCATACATAACAATAACAGTTCTGGGTTTTTAACTAAATTCTTCTGCAATATATCTGACATAACATCCACAATATCCCCCCAAAACTGTTTTGCCTTTTCACAAGTCCACCACATATGATAAAAGGAACCTTCATGTTTTTTACACTCCCAACATTTATCTGACATTTGACTATTACCATAAGCTAGCTTTTTTGGTGTTAGATACCATCTATAAATCATTTTATACACATTCTCTCTTATAGTGGTACATGTTGAAATTTACTGTATTTTTCCACAACTGCTCCCAAGCTTCCATTGTAATCTCTTTATTACAATTTATTGCCCATTTAACCATTTGCACTTTAACTACCTCGTCTTCTGTATACCATCTCAACAAAACCTTATATATTTTAGATATCATTTCCCCCCCCCCTTGAAGTAGACACTCTTCTAGTTCTGAATTTTTAACTCTAAATCCTACCTTTCTACGATCTGTATCATATAGATCTTTAATTTGCCAATATTGAAACCATCCACACTGAAATGATAATTCTTCATTCATTTTAATTGTACATATATTCTGTTCCACTCTAAGAATTTCTTTGTATGTCATCCACTCCTCTCCATCATAATCCGTTTTTGGGTTTACAATTTATGCTGGTATAATCCACAATGGAACTTCTTCATCTAAATATCTCTAGTATTTTTGCCAAACCATAAATAAATTCCGCCTCACATAATGATGCAAAAACATAGCATCTGCTTTAATCTTGTCATACCACAAATATGCATGCCATCCAAAAAGCTTATTGTATCCTTCCAAAGCCAATAATTTGTGGTTTTTCAATAACATCCATTCTTTCAGCCAAACTAGGCAGATAGCTTCGTGATAAAGTTGTAGATTTAGTAGTTGCAATCCACCTCTTTCCTTGGCATCATATAGCACTTTCATTTTCACTCTAGGTTTCTTTCCTGCCCAAACAAAGTTTAAAATCTTCCTTTGCCATTTATCAAATTGCTTTTTATCTTTCACGACTGGTATTGTTTGCATCAAGAACATCACCCTTGGAAGTACATTCATCTTAATTGCTGCAATACGACCTAGCCATGACAACTTTAATTTGTTCCATTTCATCATATCTTTATCTATTTGTTGCCATAGCTTATCGTAGTTGTTTTTAAAGAGATCAATGTTCTTCGCAGTTAACTCAATACCTAAATATTTTACTTTTTGAACCACCTCGCAGCTCGTTATCTCCATTAATTCTTGCTGTTTTTGCTTAATCATATTTTACATAACAACTTTGATTTACTCTTATTAATATAAAACCCTGCAAGGTCCCCAGATTCTTTTATTTTCTCCATCAGTCTTGGCATATTTTGAATTGGATCTTCAACTATCACCATTACATCATCAGCAAAGGCTCTTACTTTATAGGAAAAACCTTTTATTTTCATTCCACTTATCTTGTCATCTTCACATACCTGCCTAAGTAAAATTTCTAATACCATTACAAATAACAATGGAGAGAGTGGACATCCTTGTCTTGTTCCCTTCCTTATCTCCATTTTTTTTGTCAAATCATTATTCACTACTATGGTTGCACATTGGTCTTTATATATTGCTTTCACTGCTTGAATAAACCTCTTACCCATCTGCATCTTCTCCAATGTAGCAAACATAAAGTCCCAGTTTAAATTGTCGAAAGCTTTTTCTGCATCTACAAAAAAGAAGCCAACCTCCTTTCCTGGATGTTTATCGTAGTATTCTATGGCATTTATTACTACTCTCAAATTGTCTTTGATCTGTCTATCCGGCAAAAAGCCTGCTACAAACTCCATCAACTTCTGCTACAAACTCCATCAACCAGGCCTTAAGTCTTTCTGCTAATACTTTAGCAAAAATCTTATAGTCATTATTTGTTAAAGATATAGGTCTGTAGTTTTTAACATTCGTTAAATCCTGGGTTTCTTTTGGTATCAATGTAATATTTGCTTCATTCCACATTTCAGGTAATCCCTCTCCTTCCAATATTCCATTCATGACTTTCTGCAACAATTGTATCAAATCACTGGTCATTACTCTATAAAATTTAGCAGATATTCCATCTGGTCCTGGTGCCTTACCCGTTTTTGTCACTTGTATCACTTCAATAATTTCTATTTCCTGTAATTCTGGCGTTCAATCTATCCTTCAGTTTGTTGGGTATAGTTGGTAAATCTATGTTCCGAAGATACTCATCGATTAATCTAATGCTAATAGGCTTTTTCTGACACAATTTCACATAATATTTGTAAAATGATCTCCCAATTACATTTTGATCAATCAGCTCTTTGCCATCTTCAATCATTTTACTTATTAATTTCTTCTCCCTCTTTTTTTTCAATTGCCAAGCTAGATATTTCCCAAGTTTGTTAGCTCCTTCAAAGGATTTTTGTTTCAGTCTTTTCAATTCCCATTCCATCTCTTTATTTTCCATCACTTTTACCTGCTCCTGTAAAATCCTGATCTCCTGTTGAAGTTTCTTTTTCCCCGATCTTTTCTTTAATTGCTGCTCTTTTTGCACTATCGTTTCTTGTATCTCTTTTAGCTTCAATTCTTTGTTTTTCTTATCTCTGGCATTTAAATCTATAAGAACTCAGATAACTGCTTTATAAGTATCCCATACTTTCTGAATTGACACCCCTTGGTCTACATTATATTGAATAAAGTACTTTGTTTCCTTCTTAAGGACATCCAAATTTACTTGGTTATGCAGAAGATCTTCATTTATTCTCCATCTCAATTTTTTACGTCTCATGCCAAATCTCCATAAAACAGGATTATGATCTGAACTAATTCTTAGCATGATATCAATCTCCTTTGTCCAAATAGCTAGTTCTTTAGAAGCCCAAATCATATCTATCCTTGATAACGACTGATGACTTGCTGAAAAATACGTATATTGCCTGGTCTTCAAATTATGCTTCCTCCAAATGTCTTCCAAACTTTCTTGTCTTTGAAATTCAAAAAAAGATTTTGGCAATTTCCCAGTTTTATTTTTACTTACACTTGTTTTTTTATCTAATTGTAAGTCTACCACTCCGTTAAACTCTCCTGCCACAATCACTTGATCGTATGTCATTTGCTCCAATTGAGTCACAATTTCATTAAAAAATTGTTCTTTTGCTCCATTTGGCGCATAAATCCCCAAAACTAATGTCTTTTTAGTACTGCAATTGAATTCCACCACCAAATACCTTCCATTGCTATCACTGGCAATCATTTTTGGTTGCAATTCTTCTTTTATATAAATTGCAACTCCTCTCTTTTTTTTGTTTTGCTGCTGCCACAAATTATTGTCCCAATTTCTTGTTTTTTAGATACTTAATATCTTGGTCTTTTATATGGGTTTCTTGTAAACAAATTATATTATAACTTTGTTTCACTAGCCAATGGAATAGTGCTTTACGCTTTGAAGGTGAGTTAAGTCCATTTACATTCCATGATATTAATTTGTACTCCATATTTAGAGTCTACTTGTGGCTGGTAAGTCCTTTTCATTGTCTACTAAGAAGACCTCCATGTCATGCCTTGATTTGATCACTCTCCTCACATTTTGAAATCTGAAGCTCAGACCTTCAGGTATTTCCCATCTATATCTTATGTTCAAAATTTTTAACTTCTGCGTTAAGTCTCTATATTTCTTTCTCTCTTGCAAAATTCTCCTCGGTAACTCCTTCATAACTTGATTCGGTTTCGTTTTCTCAGCCATGCCGGACGCTCCTCTCGGCTGGTCCGGGAGGAAACGACCGGGCACCCTGACCGGGCGGCTGATCCGCAAGGATTAGCCCCCAGGACTCCCAGGGAGGGAGCCAGGGTCCGGGACGCGGCGGGAAGAACTCCCCGAAATCAATGCGGGGAGGGAATTGCCCGTTTGTCCCTATGGAGGCCGGCAGATGTGCGCGGCGCCTCGAGTGCCGCCGGGCAACGAGAAACGGCAAGTAAAAGAAACAGGCGGAAGCCTGTAAACAAGCGAATCCCTTCTGTTCTACAAGCGTTTGTGAAGGAGAGGTTGATCTGAAGAAGACTCGCTCTTCCCCTTCGTGGAGTTCCAGAATTTTGTTGGCGCCCCCCCCCAAAATGGCAGCAAAGAAGCAAAGTCCCGCTCTCGGTAAGTCAATCTCGGCCACCTTGCAGAAAGGGGAGTCGCTCGAAGAATTGGTGCGCAGGGCGGTGGTGGAAGCCATAAAACCCTTTGTTGACAAGCTGAACGAAACTGATCAAAGGGTGGGCTTAATTGAAAGCGAGGTGAAAACCATTAAGGCAGCAGTGGGGGGGGCAGAAAAGTCTGCTCTGGAAAGTGCGTCACTTGTGAAGGCTACAAAAAAGGAGCTGAAGTTGGTGGAGAACCAACTGATCGGGCTACAGGTGGAACGAACGCAGACAATTTTGCGTCTCCCAAACGTGAAAGAGGAGGAAAATGAGGATCTGTGGGATTTGGTCTCGGAACTACTGGCGACACCCGCGAGGACGACTAAAGAAGAGGTTAAAAGCGCCATTTTGGAGGTCCGTCGGGCTTCTTCAAAATATGCAACAAAGCGACAGTTGCCTCGTGAGATCATTATTGACTTTTCAACTAAAAAGATTCGGGACACCATCCTATATAACTCATACAATGCGGATTTGGACTTTATGGGTTTGAAAGTCAAGATTTTGAAGGACGTTCCATTTCTAGTCCGGAAACGGCGTTTTAAATATAAAAAGTTTGCAGCTCTTCTGAGGGACCATGGAATAAAGTACAAATGGTTATTCCCGGAAGGAATATGGTTCAGATATAAAGATCAGGCCTATAAGATATTATCAGAAGATCAACTAAATGATTTTGAGAATAAAAACCCAGAACTCTGCTGCACCAAGAACGAAGAAAAGGAGGAGCCGGAGGGGGGGGGGAGGAGGAGAGCATCGCAACAGTAGTTGCACAGAGAGAATTGCGTCCGGGACCCAGAAGGGGGAGGAAAGTTTAATCAGAATTTGAAATGTTTATTCTCTGTATGATTAACCACTCCATCATTATTCTATGGAGCTATTTTTGTATTATGACAGTATGAAGGGAAACATTGAAGTGTAGTGTTTAGTGTTTGTAGTTCATTCCCCCCCCTTTTTTCTTTTTCCACCCCCCTTTGTCCCTTCCCTCTCCCCTTTCCTTGTGATAGTCTGGTGTAGTGTTTTGTAGTTATGAAAAATAAAAAAATTTATAAAAAAAATAAAAAAAAAATTATATTATAACTTTGTTTCACTAGCCAATGGAATAGTGCTTTACGCTTTGAAGGTGAGTTAAGTCCATTTACATTCCATGATATTAATTTGTACTCCATATTTAGAGTCTACTTGTGGCTGGTAAGTCCTTTTCATTGTCTACTAAGAAGACCTCCATGTCATGCCTTGATTTGATCACTCTCCTCACATTTTGAAATCTGAAGCTCAGACCTTCAGGTATTTCCCATCTATATCTTATGTTCAAAATTTTTAACTTCTGCGTTAAGTCTCTATATTTCTTTCTCTCTTGCAAAATTCTCCTCGGTAACTCCTTCATAATTCTGACCCGTTTCCCTTCCAGTACCAACGGGGTCTCAAAATGCTTTCTGATAATTTCTTCTTTCATTCTCTTTGTGGTTAATTGGACAATAATGTCTCTTGGCAAGTCTTTTTGCTGTGCATACCTTGAATTGATTCTGTATGCTATATCCAAATTAGCTGTCACCTCCTCTTTTTCTTTGTTTACAAAATCTGCTACTATTTCAATAATTTGATTCTGAGTTGACTGTGCCATTGACTCTGGAACACCTCTAAATAGTAGTTGTTTTTCTGTAACTTTGCACTCCATAACAGCCATCCTATCACTTAATGCTGATGTCTCTATTTTTAGATTGGTGGCCAACTTCTCCGTTTTTATTTCCACCTCCTGTACTTTCTGTTGGGTAGTCTGGAGCTCTTTTTTAATCTCATCAATATTTTTCACCAACTCTGCCACTTCTGACTTTATTGTCTCTTTAATATCTTTCAATAAATTTTGCTGTGACTTTTGTATAAAAAACATACAGGAAATACACCGGCAAACCTATGTCAACCAAAAACACCAACCAGTAGGTACAGTCACAGAAATTCACAGAATTACAATGGTCATTATAAAAAGTGCATAATTTATGTAATGCAAAAGTGCAAAGTGCAATAAGTCAATTTATGTACAATAATTCATAAATGTATGCAAAGTCCATATACCAAGAATTTATACAGAAGATATAACGGATCCGCAATCCATACACAATAATAATACAACAATTTAAATGCTCACATGAGCAACATTTCAACAAAGTGCAAAGAAAAAGGAGTACAGGCAAGCATAGCTATGGTGAACCTGGATGTCTCAGGTAAGTGACCACCAGTCCCGTATAGGGTGTAAAAGCCAAAGGGCCAAAGCCGACGGGTAGATGTGGGGCAAGATTTCCACTTCCCATTTCGCGTCTTCTTCTTGGGCAATTGTCTGGTGGCCTGAAGAGATGAATGGTCACAAGCCTAAATATAATCCTTATATCATTTTCCCAATGCTCAATACACAATATGCACTGTACTCACGCACTGGTCACCCGCGTGCTTGTTGCTCCATGTACTCACTGCACTCCAAAGGATATGAATAGGGGCTGGCTCCACCTCATGCCCTTAAATTAACAACATTAATTTTAAATTTAAAGACACCCTTCCCCATTACCATCAGCTCTGAGTTGGAACCTATGTAGAGGTCTGGGGGACCACTCCCTCCAACAATTCTAACAGCAAATGTAGCAGGAGAGGTCCAATTCATTATTAAAACCGCAGGGAGACAAGGTGTTCAGGTGGAAGATCCACTTTGCTTCTAGTTGCAATAATTTCCTAGTGTGATCTAATGAAAGATGATCCTGTACAACCTCTAATACCAATATTCTAAATTCTCTAATCCCTCTATGTTCAGTTATAAAATGTGGAACTAAGGGGGCATCCTGTACCTTGTGCCTGAGACGGGACAGGTGTTCTTGAATCCTCGTCCTTAATTGTCGCATGGTGCTGCCTATATAGTACATATTGCAAGTACATTTTATGACATAAACCACGTTGGCAGTCTTACAGGTTGAAAAGGGCTGTTGTTTAGATTGTCTGACATCCAGATTCTCCAACATGTCCATTAGACTACACACGTTACACTCTCCACAGGAGAAGTGACCCATTGGCATGGACCTTAATGCTACTGTCCCTTTAAATTCAGAATGTACAAGTATATCCTTCAGGGAGCGGGTGCGGCGCAATCCAATCGCTGGTAATTCTTGGCACCCCGGAATATCACTAAGCAGGTGCCAATGCTTTTTCACAATATTGCAAATCGGAGCTGCTAGTGTAGTGTGGTCCAATGCCCAACTAATGGAATTTCTGCTTGGGCGTTCCCTAGGGCTCAGAAGTTCTTCCCACGGCTTACCAATCGCTTTTGCTCGTGCCATGGCAATGGCTCGCTGAGGATAGCCCCTAGTAGCAAATGCTGAACTTAATTCTGTGCTATTCAAATAGAAATCTCTAGTGTCCGCCGAGTTCCTTCTTAACCTAAGAAACTGTCCAAGGGGGATGTTTCTCTTTAAATGCCCTGGATGAAATGACGAGAAATGAAGATAGGAGTTGCGGTCGGTATTTTTCTTAAAAGGGCGAACCCCCAGGGTAGTGGGACTACGTTTGTAAATAGTCACATCTAAAAAAGTTAACACTAGTCCCACTCCCTTGCCATGTAAAAACTATGTTTGGATTTAGGGTGTTCATCCAAGCGTCAAATTCCTCCGCTATCCTAGCTGTATGGAGAATGACGATGATGTCATCAATGTAGCGACGAAACAACACCAGTTCCTCACTGAATGGATTATTACTGTTATTAAAAATCCATTGATCCTCTATGTCTGACATATAGAGGTTGGCTATACTGGGGGCGGCTGCGCACCCCATCGCCACCCCTTTCACCTGAAAATAATAACAGTCAGCAAATTTAAAGCAATTACGCTCTAGAATTATTTCCAAGATGTTAAGGAGGAACATGGTAGATGGAGCCTGAAATTCCCTAGTCAATAGCACTTTCTCTATAACAGCCCAGGCTCCCTCGTGGGGAATGGAAGTGTATAGCGACTTAACATCTAAAGTCATCAGATATGATGAATCAGGAATGGTCAAGGATTCAAGTAAAGTAATCAATGTCATTGTGTCCTTAAGGTAGCTTTTAGTACAAAGGACCAACGGCTGCAGAAAGGAATCTAAAAATATTGACAGGGGTTCAAGAATGGAATTAGAACCCGATATGATGGGATGACCTGGTGGCGGGTTGCCAGCTTTATGCACCTTTGGGAGGGTATAGAAAACCTTGATGCAGAACCACCCCCCTCTGCCGAGATCACTCACTCTCGGGGCTACAGAGCGTTCTTGCCCATTTTCTTCCTGAAATCAGGGGGCTGCAGGTGATCGAGGCACCTTGCAAGCCTAAAAACAGCAACTCAGATGATCCAGCTCCCTGGACCACGTCAGACCGCCATAACTCCAAACCGGAAGTTCCAGATTAGCTCCTCTCTGCTATTCCCAGTTTTCATTTTAATACATAAGTCTTGAAATACCAAAGCCAGATAGTTGTAGAGACAGCGTGTTTACACTCCTAATTACAGATAAGCAATATCTTTGTTTCTTTCCATTGATTGCAGGCAACTATTTCTGTTTTCAATAGCAATCAAAAGACATTAGGAGTCATAAAGCCAAGGACAATCTGTAATTTTTTAGATTTCTTTTTCTTCACTGTTCCTCCGCTATTTATTCTTTCTCTCTTCCATTTCAGTTCAAATATAAAGCTAAAATATTCTTTTTTAAATAAAAAATTAATGGTGTGTGACACAATTGAAGTTTTTATGAAACTCATATGCCTTTACTAAGAAACAAGTCTTATTGAAATGTTGCAACTCAGATTGCCTGATTAAAAGAGTTCAGGAAAAAAGTTGAGGGGGGATACACCAGAGATGGTACACAGACAAGAACATTCATTTATTCCATGGGGTTGCTATTCTCAGAATAAAAGAAAATCTTTTAAGTTAAAGAGATATCTCCTAAAACAGAGGATACCAGACAACTCTCACTGAAGATGAACTGTTGATTTGTTTAAGAGAGGGCCATATGGCTTAGCAATCAATTTCAGGGAAGGACAAAGGAGTGTGAAGATAATCATGCTAGTGTAGCAGAGATGAGGTGCACAATTCTTTTCATTGTTACTGATGGTAGTAGTAGCAGTAGTAATTTTGCCTTAAGTCAATATATGCAAAAAAAATTCCTGCACACATCCCTTGAAAGTACATTTGAGATCTGAAACTTTCAGCTGCAAAACTCTGACTTCAAATTTTGAAATGTTGTCAAATTTCTTATTTATGTTCAATTTCATTTTACCTGTACTATAAAATGTGGAGATTGCTAAAATCATTCACATACAACATATACACAACATATTCTGCATAAGGTCATATAGGGGAGCAGGATGGAATGTACCGGTCCTGCCCCTACCTAGCACTGAGTCCTCTTCAACGATGTGTGTTCTCCTCACATGAACACATGTACACATATCTACCTTCTGTACATATGATCAGGAATGATTAATGTTTCTAATCATAGCAAGCCTACATGAATGGAGTTTGCATGTACTGCTGAGTGCTCATATAAGGTAAATGCTCATAGGCAGGAGAAGGGCAAGCACTCAAAGTGGAGAAAAGCCAGTGCATTTGATCCACTCCTACTTCCACATAGCTTTGTATCTACATATGTGTACAGAGCTACAGTCTAGAAGCAGATTAAGAATATTTTTTATCAAAAATGCTGTTACGTTTAGTAGTCCTTCCCCTTTCGTGTGTATGTACATTTGGACTGTGAGGAAAACACAAGTAGTAGGGATTTTTTATGCTAGACTATGCAAGCTCAAAAATCAGTTTCTTAGCATGTAAAATGGAGGTAATCCTTAGTAAGAATGTTGGAAGGATACGTTAGTGAACATTTATAAAATATTTTGCAGTTCTCAATATCTATGGATTAAAGGAATATTATTCCATCATGTGCTGGAGTAAGACTACATCTGCAGATCCCCAGGGACATTCATAAAAAGGAAATATCTTAAAAGGCCAAGGCTACCAACAACAAATCAGTGTCCTGTCTCTCATCTTCTGTTAGCCTGATTGTCAGTCCTTTATGCTGATATAAATGGAGTATATGGAATTGTCACTAAGCTGCACCATTTTAAGGGGTTTTTTATTATTCTTTTGCTTTTTGTTAGAACTTTGGCAAAGAGTTTAATTTTCTATTATCATGGAAAAATAAGATATACTAAACTCAGCAGAAACACCATACAAACCCAGTAATGAATACAAGGAGGAGGGAGGAGAGGAGATTTCACTCCATACTTGCATCTTAGGTAGTCAAGAAATGGAGCGAACATATCTTTTTCTTTTTGACCATAGAGATCCCTGCCTTTGCAGAGTAGCAGAGTGCTACACAGTGCTATACAGAACAGTGATCCCTACCTCTGTCCATGGGAGATCTATGGGTGAATATTACAGAGCTGGACTGTTTTAGTAATGAGACTAGTCTGGATCAATCTACCACCTTCGGTCAAGATCTCTGGAGATAAATGTGCACAGAAAAGATTGGTTGGCCCTTAGATATTCTAAAAGTGGGATGACAAATAAGGTAACAAACACACTTGAAATTCTCTTTTTAAAAAAAGAAACAGAATGGACCCCCTGCCTGATGTTTGGGAGGAGGAATGCAGAGGGGAAATCTTGGAAACTAAACCTGGCATGCAATGATGGGGAAAAAGTTAACTTTGCAGAAGAAATTAACCTACCCATTCCTATTCATAGATGTGATTGTATGTACTAAATCACACTTTCCTTTCAACTTCTGAGACTCCCCTTGACATTGTCAATATTTGTTCAAGACTGTCTTTGCAGTCTTAAGGACTAAAGCATTGCTTTTGAAGAAAAAAGATGAAATCTGGCTCAGAATGTGGAGATCTGTGCCCAGTTGTGATTCCTGTGCATGCATAGGACACACAGAAAATCACGGAGCGTATACACAAGCCTACAAATGCAGAAATGCTTTATAAAAATTGCATGAGTTATATCCTATTTGGGTCTTTAAAAACTGATAACAAACACAAGTCTGGTGTGCCCTGAGGTTGCACAATTCTAAAGACAAAGGATCTAAAATTTATTTGCATTTAAACCTCATATGTTTAACACCATTACTGTGCCTTTAGAAGAGTTCTCTCACAATGTTTATATGCCCAAAGCAATTCTTCATTACTATCTGTATAGATTCTTTCTGCCAATAAGAATAGTCCCCCATTCCCAGTCTGCACATTCTGCATATCACTCAGCCATTTTCATGCATTAACATTTTTGCTGCTTTGTTGAAATTGCTTCCATAATCTTCACATTATCTGTGTGCAAACTAAATGTGTACAGATGTAAAACTGTACACGAGAGACCAAACAGTATGTAAAAAACCACAAAACACCTCCATAAAATGAACAAATTAAGAACAATCCTAAAAAATAGTGGATATTCTAGATAACTGGACCAAGAAAAGCAAGCCCCTAGATTAAATTTGATGGAAATGAATAGAACATGTGGTGCAAGAACCCCTGAATCATGTCAGAGTCACTTGTGGGCACACCATATTCTATGAATCAAAGGGAAATCAATTCACAGCTGCAGACACAGGAAGGCATATCTGGCAGGAGGGAAAAGAGGATTCCATGTGTGAAATGTGCAGATGAATACATTAAGCAGGATTTGACAGAAGAGAAGCAACTCTGCAGGAAGGAAATGGCAAATATTCAAGTGGTACCAAATATTACCTGTATTTATTTTGGTCACACACAAAACTCAGACTGAAGGGTTGGAAAAATAAAAGATAAATTGTACTTTTCATTCAATCCAAACGGCGCCTGGTACCATTCCAACTGGAGCCAACCTAAGACTAATTATATGTTTTGTGTATATACTGACTGCCTAGTGAACATACTTCAAAAGCAGAGTTAAGTGGTCTATCTAAAATTTTCATCACCAGGTCCATTTCTACACATAGCTTTTTAAATAGTTTTAAGAAACTGTTCTGTTGATGTCAGTAAGAAAATGTGTGGGTGAGGGATGAGACTTGTTGTAACACAGCAAGAGATAGTTAACAGGAAGCAGCTGCAATTCGGCCACTCCCGGCAGCCACAAGTGGCTATGGCCGGGGGGCCGGGTTTGCAGCCTCGGATGGAGGATGGGACTTTCCCGCCCATCCGGGGCTTTTGGGGCGCGGGCGGAGATAGAGCCGTTTCTATCTCCGCCCTCCCCAGCACGCAGTTGCTCCAAGCGATCGGTTGGAGCAGGACGCGTTTGTTCCTGCTCTGCCGGCGCTTGGAGGAACGTGGCCGTGGGGAGACGAGCTGACGCTGCAGTTAGTGCTCTCCCTCTGCAGCGGGTCGGCGCGGCGGAGCTTGCCTTTCGGCCGCTCCAGCAGAGCCGCGAGTCGGCGGGGCTGTTGAGCGGCGGCTGTACAGGGCAGCGGAGCGCACTCTCCCGCCGCTTAGGCCGGCCGAGAGGCCGTGAGCCTGGAGGTCCGGCGGCGCAGCGCGGCAGGGCATTTCTGGCCTCCACTTCGGCCGAACGGAGAAACCGAGGGTGCAGGAGGCACCGGGCAGCGCTGCGGCGTTTGCACACGCGGCGAGGCAGGAGCCGCCGGAACGGTTTGGGCGTTTTGGCGCCGTTTTTGTTTTGATCTGTGCGGCGCGGGTTGGGCTGTTTCCCGGCCACGTTTCCTCGCCGGCGCAGCGCTTTTCCGGCGCGGCGGGCTTCGGGTGGCGGTTTGGGCGCTTCGCGCCATTTGTCCTCGCCCCCCCTTTATTGGGTGGGGGAAGGGGGCTTGGCTTTACCCTGCCCAGGCCTGCCAGTTTGGGCCGGCGTAGGGGGCCTGTCCCGTGGGTTGCCAGCCTTCCAGGCTTGCCCCAGTCCGCCCTTGGGCTTGGCTGCTGCCGCCATTTTGGGCTCCCTCAAGGTTGCAGGGGGCACATAGTTCTAGTGTTAAGGGCGCAGGCCCCTGCTTAGGTAAGAGGGTCTGGTTCTTCTTCTTTGCTGGGCCCCTTGGTATCTTGTTGGAGGCTACGTGCCCTGAGGCGTGCTCGGCTATCACTTCACAAGGTTGGTCGGCATGGCTTCCAGGAAGGGAAGAGGAACAGCCAAGGGCAAGCAGCCTGCTAAGAAGCAGCCTGCTAAGAGGCCTCCTCCAGTAGTGTCATCATCCGATGACGATGATGATGTTAGCTTTAATGCTGCCATCTTGAAGCGCCTTGAGGCCTTGGAAAAGGGTAAAGGGGCGCCTATCCCGGCGGGTTCCTCCTCTGAGCGGAGTAGGCCTGTTAGGGTTGCTTCAAGGGCTGCATTTAGGAAGGAGATTTTAACTCGTCTGTCTGCACTTGAGTCCACTACAGGTTCGATGGAAGCTGGACCAGCGGCTGCAGGTGAACTCCCGGTGGCTGAGGAGGTCGTGGCTGGGGATGCTGAACCTGAAGAGCAGGCTGAAGGTGTCCCGGTGGCGGTGGCTGTGGAGACTAGTGGCCATGAGGGTAAGTCTCCTCTGCCACAACAGGCATACACTTGGCCATGGGGACCCTGGGGTCAGGCCGCTGCCTCCGGGTCCTCTGGTGCCACCACTCCATCCACTTCACTTAGCTCAGCCTGGCATTTTCCAGGGCACATGGGTTTAGCCAGCATGCTCCCTGGTGGGTCCAATGCCATGCCGGCAGTAGGGTCTGCTTCGGGTCAGTTGCCTGCTTCTGATAATTTGGCCTCGGGTGTTCATCCCTTGGGATGGCAGTTTGGTGGCTACCCCCCATGGGGTTTCCCACCTTATGGTATGTATGGTCAGGTCCCTTATAGAGCACTTCCGTTTGGGGATACAGCTCTCCCCCTTGGCGATCATCTTACCCAAGCCACAAGGGACAAGATAGTTAAGGGGGAGTATGTGGATGTGTTTACCCTTCTTTTCCGTGAGTTGGAGAAGAAGGACAAGGAGGACCTGGAGGAACGTGACAAGGAGAAAATTAAGCGTCGTAAGGTGGATCGTTCGTGGCATAATTGGCTCCCGGGGTTTTTAATTTATGCGGGCGTACTGGGGAGGGCACAACCTTTACGGGCGGTGTCCCTATTTCAGTACCTCAACATAATCTATCGGGGTTACACTGACTTCGTTGGTACTGCTTGGTTGCAGTACGACGAAGAGTTCAGGATGAGGGCGGCACTGAACCCGCAGATACCCTGGGACCAGATTCACCAGCAGCTGTGGCTACAGGTGATGTCCCCCTCCAAACCTAACTCAGGTGATAGGGCAGATAGTGGTCACTTGATCCACCGTCCACAGTCAGCTATTTCTACCCGCTCCCAGGCGGGGCAGCAGGTTCAACCCCGGCTGCTCTGTTGGGACTTCACCTCAAAAGGTAGCTGCAACAGGAGGGCTTGTAAGTATAGGCACGAGTGTCCGGCATGTTCCGGTCAGCATGCCTATTCCTCCTGCCCCAGAGCCAAGTCTGGAGGGGGGGTAGGCATTCGGGTGGCGGCGGGGGCCAGCATTCGACTGGAAAAGGGCCCCAGCCCAGTAAATCTGAGAGTGCTTGAGCGCTTGTTGTCTCGTTATCCTAAGAGGGGTGATGCTGAGTTCCTGTTGAGCGGTTTTAAATATGGTTTTAGGATACCTTTTCAGGGTCCGCGGGTTTCTTTCATGTCAAACAATTTACGTTCGGTTACTGGCATGGAAGCTGTTGTGCGGTCCAAGGTTTCGAAGGAATGTGTGGAGGGCAGGGTGTTAGGCCCTTTTTCGGCGCCTCCGGTGCCATATCTCCGTGTTTCTCCCCTAGGAGTGGTCCCTAAGAAGGCCCCGGGTGAATATAGGTTGATTCACCACCTTTCTTTTCCGAAGGGGGCGTCTGTCAATGACGCCATTCCAGATGAACTCTGTTCTGTGCGTTATACTTCCTTTGACCAGGCGGTTGAAGTGGTGCGCAGATGTGGTATGGGGGCTTGGATGGCTAAGTGCGACATTAAGTCAGCCTTTCGCCTGCTCCCAGTACATCCAGACGACATAGATCTCCTTGGCTTCTTTTTTGAGGGTCAGTATTACGTGGATAGGGCCCCCCAATGGGGTGTTCGATATCATGCGCTGCCTTCGAACGTTTCAGCACTTTCTTGGAGTGGGAACTTAGGCGGCGGTTTAAATGCTGGGACACCTGTCATTACCTCGATGACTTTATGTTCGTTGGGCCTGTCGGCTCCGGGCAGTGCGCCAACCTATTGGCTGGCTTTGTGTCCCTGTCGGGGGAGCTGGGCGTTCCCCTGGCTCATGAGAAGACAGAGGGCCCATCCCAGGTTATGACATTTTTGGGCATCGAGCTTGATTCGGTGCGTCAGTCCTTGCGTCTTCCAGCTGATAAAGTTAGCAAGCTTAGGGAGATGCTGGCTGCGTTTCGGGGCAAGCGGAAGGTGTCCCTTCTTGAATTGCAGCAGCTAGTGGGCTCTTTAAATTTTGCGTGCAAGGCTGTCGCTCCCGGCAGGCCGTTCCTGCGTAGGCTGTGCGATGCCATGTCAGCTCTTCGCGCCCCACACCATAAGGTCCGTATCGATAAGGGGATGCGCGCTGACATGGAGGTTTGGGAGGAGTTTTTGGGTTCCTTCAATGGGGTTACTTTTTGGCGCGAGAAGTTACTAGTTGGTGCGCAGTTTCAGGTTGCCTCAGATGCGTCGGGTTCCATAGGCTTTGGGGTATTCTTTCGTGGGCATTGGTGTGCCGAGCAATGGCCTGCCGATTGGTCGGCGGGGGAGATGGTTAGGGACTTGACCTTCTTGGAGCTGTTCCCCATTTTGGTGGCGGTTTTCCTTTGGGGCCACGAGTTGGCTAACCATGTTGTGCACTTTTGGTGCGACAACATGGCAGTTGTGCAAGTGGTTAATACCCTTACATCTAAGTCTCCCAGGGTGATGTCCTTGGTGCGGGCCTTCACCTTGAAGTGCCTTCAGCTTAACATACTGTTTCGGGCTAGGCATGTGCCGGGAGTTGACAATGGTGTGGCGGACGCTTTGTCTCGCCAACAGATGGATCGTTTCTGGCGTCTCGCTCCCGGTGCCGACAGCCTTCCCTCCAGGATGCCGCCGGAGCTGTGGCGGATTGGCAGGTCGAGGTGAACAGGGCTATTCAGATGGCCATTGCTCCCAGCACTCAGTGGTCTTATGAAAGGGCGGTAGGATTGCTTCAGGATTTTAGAAAAGGGGTGGGCCTGAGTCAGGTGTGGCCCATTCCTGTGGAGCACCTGCTGCAATTCTGTGTGGCCCAGCAGGCTCGTGGTCTTGCAGTCAAGACCATTCATGGCCAGATGGCTGCGTTAGCATTTGCTAGCAAGGCACGTGGCTTGCTGGAGCATACGGGGGATTTTAGGCTCAGAAAGATGTTCGAGGGTTGGTCCAGAGAGTCTGGGGGTGTTAAGGATTTGAGGCAGCCGATTTCCCCTGCGATCCTTAGAGGTCTTGGAACTCTATGGGGGGAGATTTGCAAGTCTGGTTTTGAATGCCGATTGTTTCATGCCGCCTCTCTCACTGCTTTCTTTGGCGCATTAAGGGTGAGCGAGTTGGTGGCTCAGTCGCAGAAGGACGCCTCTGGGCGGGCTTTATCATCCCGCGACATTCGGTTCGAGGGCGATAAAGTTTTGATCTGTATTAAGCGGTCTAAGACCGATCAGAAGAGGGTGGGGTCTGTGTTGACCTTAGGACCCTGTGAGGACGAGGCTTTGTGCCCGGTACGGGCTCTTCGTTCTTACCTGGCAGTTCGGGGCGAGGATGAGGGAGTGTTGTTTAGGCACCAGGATCGCTCTCCCTTAACCCGCTATCAATTCTGGACAGTCACGGATAGAGCGCTGCGGCGGCTGGGTTTAGTGGGTGTCAAATTTGGCACTCATTCTTTTCGGATCGGAGCTGCATCTACTGCGGCGGCCATGGGCTATGCCGATAAGACCATTAAGAAGGTGGGCAGATGGAGGTCGGCTGCTTTTCGGTCATACATTCGTCCCCTCCCTTTGTTTTCATCTCACGCAGTTTGAATTTTGTTTCAGGTGCTGGGGGCATCTTTGAGAGGAAGCGGATTCTTATCGCGGGCCACAGTATGGTGTTCTGGGCTGCGGTGCAAGCCAGACGGATGCCGATTGGAGCTCAGCTGGGGCTGAGCGAAGACGCTTCAATTGAATGGCTGGGAAGGCGCGGCCTTCGGTGGTCTGGGTTGCTGCCTCTCTTGTTTGGGGGAAGGAACGGTCCTCCTCCTCATATTTTGGTCTTACACGTAGGTGGTAATGACCTTGGTTTATTGAAAGGCAGAGCCCTGTCCTTGCAGGTGATTGCTGACCTTCGGGTGATTAAGAACCGCTGGCCCAGTGTATATATATTCTGGTCGGAGATGCTCCCCCGCCGCAGATGGCGGGAGTCGTTGGACCCCCGTGGTATGGCTCGAGCCAGGCGTAGGGCCAATAGGGCAATTCAAAAAGCCTTAGCTACTGGCCTCGGCATCTACCTCCCTCACCCTCGCATAAAGGCCGCTAATGCCACCCTTTATAGGGCAGATGGGGTCCATTTGTCCCCATCCGGCAATGACATCTTTCTAGACGACCTGCGGCTCGGGCTCAGGTTGGCGCTAGGCCACCTGTGGGGTGTGAGGGCCTAAGCCGAGGCTTGGCCTTTCGCGTTGGCAGGAGAAAGTGGGGAAATAGGGAGCGGGCTGGTGAGCACCCCCTTTGGCAATTCCCCAATGGTGGGGAAATGGGGTCTCTCAGGATGGAGGGTAATGCTTCATGGCTACCACCACCTGTGCAGACTGCCACCAGGGAACCCCAGGTGCAAGTCCTTCCCTCATGCTGTATGGCTGAGGCTTTAGGAGCTTGAGGGGGAACCCTTTTCCTGGCCGGCCGGGCTGAGGCCATTCCATGAATGGATTACACCCGGGGCAGTGGGGCTCGCCCAGACAGGTCAGGGCGGTGGTCTGAGGGACCCTGTGGCCTGACCTGTACCGCATAGTTTGCCCTTGCCGCAGTTTAGTGTTGATGTTATGTTTAATAAAGCGGCCATTTAATCCAAGAAATCGTGTCTGTCTCATTCTTCCAACTGAGGGGGCAAATATGTGATTTCTACCACAGAATTCATCCTACCTACCTGTACACTCCAAACCTGTAATAATCATAGACACATTTCTATCACTTTTACCATAATTTGAGACAGATTATTTACATCTTTGGCCTACCCTTTCTTGCTTACTGAATTGGGGTAATCAAATAATTGTATAAATTTGTCCCCTTAGTTTCAGCATTTTCGTTTCTTGTAAAGGCTGGCATTGAGGTAAATGATTCCCACTCCAGCGATCGCATTCTTGTCCACCTCTGTATATCTATCAATTCACAAACTTCATGCATTTAACCATTGGGGATGCCATTTCTAAGGCAGCCTTGTGGCAGCTGTAATGTATGTTTCAATTTGTTTTGTTTGAAGTTGTATAGGTTTGACCAGTGACTGAGAAAACAGTTTTCCGACAGTGGTAGTCAAAGGCCTCAAGTTCAGACCAGCCAGAGCTGATTGTCTGAAGGTTCTGGAAAGATACTACATCACTATTAAAAGCTATTAATTTTTTAATGATAATGATGATGATGTAGCTGATCATCTACTGCCATGAGTCATGAGTATATATTAGATATGATTGATGTTAAGGTCTGACAAATTACTCTTCAGTTGTTAAAGAGATGCTTTAAAATGATGACTCCCAAGAACTAGAATAATCACTTTGATGTACAGATTGTACAACTTGAAAAGACTAGTTTGTACTGGTAAACTGAGCTGAGTTTTCTAAGATGGTTGCTGCTACTTAAAAGACTGAAATTTCAAAGGGGGTTTCCTCAGAAGGAATGGAGGACTCAGAAGAATACGAATATGATACAGACCACTAGGTTGAATACTTGGCCGCCGAAGATGAAAAGCTGCTCTCGCTTAAGGGCAAGCAGGGCAGCAGTCTGGGGTGAGATGTCCCTGAAGATTTTAGTCCCATTTGAAGAATGCCTTATATTGTCTCTAGATTGAAAACATAAAGAAACATTAAATATGATTAAGCCCACCTTTGTTTATCAAAACAATTCCAAAGATATAACACAATAGATTATGAAGCCATTGCCAAAAAATATTTGAGGAAAGTTCAATAAAATTCCAGCAGCACTCAGTGTTGTAAACCAGTGGCAAGATTTTGTCCTCTTTGTTCATTCTTGTGTTTTAATGGGTACAGTGTTTCTTTAATTCTTCCTGTCCCTTCCAGTTTGCAGCACAATGATTTCCACCTAATGAGTGCAACTTTCCTTCCTTTTCATCCCTTCGCAGTCAAAATTTTCCCCCAATTAGGGGGCAGGTCTCCTGCTATAGTGGGAGACCTCCTAGTAACCTTTCCCCTCTTCCCACTGGTGACATCAGGAAAAAGAGGGGAGGCATATGGGCATGCATGTCAGCATTGCACACCAGCACACATTACTTCCAGCAAAAACTGGAAGCAACATCATGATGTTGCTGGGAACTCACTAAGCATCACCCAAAACACTGGCTTAACCATAGAGTTTTGGGCAACACCCTGAAATATCATGACATTACTTCTGGTTTTGCCAGAAGTTACATTGTGTGTGGGCATGATGTTGGCAAGCTTCTTTCCAGCCCCCAAATCTTGTTCCTGAGAGACCTATCCCCCACCCCCCAAAAACAGAATGCAAATTTTAGAAGATCAGAACTCTTAGTTATATTTCTGGGTTGGTACCTAAAAAAGAGTATGGTGAGCCTCAAGAGATAGAACACTCCACAGGTAAGATACCATCACTAAAAAAGCTGTCTCTAGTCACCATCTACTTCAGTCTTGCAGGCAGGTGCACAGAATGGGGTTTCACCCCAGCAATTTTCAAATAAGTACACCAAATCACCAAACCTTGAGATTCAATCATTTATTTAAGTAGATGATCAGCATCATAAACTGTTAAGCAGCTGATCAGCATTGTCATGATCTGGCTGTGCCAGGAAGGCCTAGCAAGGCCTCAGAAGCCTGTTAGCAGTGGGAGTAGGCCTGCCTACAATTTCCCGGAGCCCCTGGGCCATTTTGGCACCCTTTTTGGCCAATCAGAACACAGGGGGGCTAGTGCTATATAAGTCTGGGAGGGAAAAGCCTGCATTCTTTTTCCCAGGGAGCTGGCCAGAGGAGGTTTCTGCTAGGGAGAGAGGCCCTCATCCAGGTAGGGTGAGAAGGCAGGCCTGGCAGACAGAGGGACAGTGAGTTCAGTCACGCTAGGGCCTTTTGTTTATTTTGCTTTCACCCATCTATTGTTGCTAATGTATCTTGCTTTTTGATATTAACTGACTTCCTTGTAAACAAATCTATGTGTTTGTTGTTACTCTGCTGGGTCCTCACACCTGTTTATTGGCCAAACTACGGAGGTCAGAAGGATTGGGAGGGTACTCTGGACCTTCCTAAGGGATCCTAAATCCCAGAGTGGTGGCACTGTAAGGTGGCTCACTCCGCCTGAGGCATGACAAGCATCATAAACTATCAGCATCATAAACTAGAGCCAGTTTGGTGTAGAGGTTAAGAGCATAGGACTCTAATCTGGAGAACTGGGTTTGATTCCCCACTCCTTGAAGCCAGCTAGGTGACCTTGGATCAGTCACAGCCCTACCCACCTCACAGGGAGTTTGTTGTTGTGGGAATAATAATGGCATGCTTTGTAAACCGCTGTGAGTGGATGTTAAGTTGTCCTGAAGGGGCGGTATATAAATCAAATGTTGTTGTTATTTAAGAGAGAGCTGCTCTAAGCATCCTTTCATAGCTACTCCATTTTGACTCCCCGTGAGCTCCTCCACCTTGCTCTGGCCTTCCCCCCCCCTCTCCGTGGGGGAGTCTTGGAGGCCCAAATCCTTGGTTCCCAGGGGATCGGGAAGATCACGGTACTGAGCTCATAAACCAGCTGCCGTGACATTGCCACGCCATTCCAGAAGTCAGGAGGATGCAATCCTTCAGCTTGCTTACTACCTGGGGATAAGTGCAGCAAATATAGAACCCCCATAAACCCAGAGTTTATATTCTTATACAGTGTTTAAAATCCAGCACTGGAACATTTCGTCAAAAAAATAATTACTTCATCAGTGAAGATTTTCCTGGAAGGTAAAATGATTCTGTTTTACAGCAACCCTATAGCATCTTGTCAGCATGCCCTGCAGGGAAGTTATAAAGCTGCAGGAATAGAGGAAAATATTACAAAACAAAAGATTCTGTTTAGCATACGAAGGTCATTGTAATAAAAATTGGATGGAAATGGAGAAAAGCGAGGCCAAGTGGACAGAGAGACAGAAATCGTTGTCAGCAGAAGTGCCTCTAACCAAAATGTTTCACAATTTGTCACCATCACCAACTTAGCTTTCATAAAGCTTTCCCTTTAGCCTGAACATTTTTCTATTTTTCTTCACCATCTGTCCTCCTTTTTGACAACTTTATTCAGCAGAAAGGCTACTGTGCCAGAATTGGAGATTTAATTGTCAGATTAGGAATGGAAGAAAGGAGTATAATGCTGCATGTAGAGCAAGGAAAACATCTCAATGCTCAGCAGTTACTGTGTGCTGGGTGTCATCTTTTCCCTCTGTCTCCTGAATACAAAGTGTTTCCACCCTCAGCCCTTTATTCTGCACTCTGGTTATAGTGGCTTGGATTTGGCTGTATTTACTCTACTCTTCATGAGTCGCATGATCATTTTTTTCTTTTCCTCAACTTTCTGGGAACATTCCACTTCCAAAGCCATCATTTTGTGTATGATGATAAAGTCCTAGTAGTAAGTATTTAGAGTGGCAGCCCTGTGTGTTTTGTAAGTAGGGTTGCCAGATACCCTGATGCCCCCGGTGGGAGATCTGGGGTCCAGGTTCTTTTCCTTCTCACGCATGCACATAGTACACACATGCTCCCGGCTTGCGCAATAAGGTCACTTCTGAAAGTGACATCATCACACAGGTCACAGTCCACCCTGGGAGTGCTTTGAATCAGAGCGCTCCTGAATGGTCCAATTTGGACCTGAATCTGGCCAAATTGGGCCACCGCAGTGTGCAGAAGCACTCCTGCACCCCACAGCGGCCTAATGCAATGCCTGAATCCAGCTGAATTGCACCCAATTTGGGCTGAATTGTTCCCGAACTGAGCTGCTGTGGCATGCGGGAGTGCACTGTTCTGCCTGGGGGCATGTCCCAAGAGGCATGTTCCCCCTGCCAGCCCAGTAAGTGGGAGTGGGGGAAGTTAGGAGTGAGGGATCCCCCACCCCCAGCACGGGACTGGCATCCCTAGTTTTATGGTTGCCAACTCTGGGTTGGGAAACTCCTGGAGATTTGGGAATGGAGTCTGGGGAGGGCAGGATTTGAGGACGGACCTCATCTGGGTATAATTCCAGACAGTACACTCTCCAAAGCAGCCATTTTCTCTAGGAGAATTGATCTTTATAGGTTGGAGATCAATTGTAATTTTGTGAGAGCTCCAGGACCCACTTGGAGGTTGGTATCCTAATGAGTTGGCAGCTCACGATCTGGAAATGTCTAGGTAACTGACCTCTGTGCATCTATCTTGTACTGTCAGATTATTCCAAGGTATCCTAATAAGCAAAACTAGAGTGGCATGATTTACAGAATTATCCTATTCCATGCCATGTAAAAAGCAAGAGTTAATACCAAGCTGATGGAGGTAAAGATATTGGGTTAATGAGAGAGTTTTTGCCCTACATTGGAATGGATGAGGGTTCCACTTTTTCCATCATATTATTCAAGTGGTATATTCTATATGCCATGTTTTAGAAACTAGACTACACAATGAAAAATCAACCGGGTATTTAGAAAAATATTCAGTTGTTATTGTTTAACAAAAGGACAATCACTGTGTGAAAAATTCATCCAATGTGCAAACAGTGCATTCATATACTCTAATAATTTCTAAGAGTGTCCTTATCTCACAGTCTAAACCATGCAGGGAACTCCATGCCCCGCTCCGATCCTCTTAGGAACAAGGCAAGTACTCTGTGGGTAGAAGAGATGGTAAGTATGAGTCACTTGTGATCCTTAATATATTTGATGTCTTTTCTTCTCTTTTCTTTCCATACAGGTGTCTTCCCAGATGTTATTTGTAGTGTCCAACCAAAAATCAGCCTTAACTGCAACCAGCTAAGCGGCAGATTTCATCCTCATGACTTCCTCAGGGGCTGGTGGACCACCTGTACTCATAGATGTATATCTCACCACCCAAAGAGCGACACGTGTATCAGTACTCACGTCTGTTTTAGAAACTGCCTATATAGGCAACATCATCTTGTACACTGATCTTGCGTAAATAATCACTGACACTGCATATGGAGAAAGCTGAGGGAGAGATTCGAAGGAGGAATGTAGGGAAGATTGGCTGTAAAAAGTTATTTGGAGAACCTGATCAGTGAGAGAGTAATTGCTAGGTTATATGCCATTACAGCTTTACAATACTGAAGGAGAAAGTGTTTCCTCACCTAGGCATTATCAAAGACGAAATGGTACATTTTAAGACCAGTATTCTTGCCTACTCTGAGGGCCAAACTACTTGCCTACTCTGAGGGCCAAACTATTTGTTACATTTTCCTTGCATCTCCCTGAATTTACCTTAAGGGCTTTTGCGCAGATATGTGCTGTGAGTTCATGTACAGAACTCAATTCCTAGGAGCACAAGAACTCAAGTCAGACTGGGACTGTGGCATGAGAGAAGAGAGGGCTTAATTGGCATTGTTTTCACACCCTGAAACAACTACAAGGAGCTGCTATTTGCCCCATTAGCAAACGATTACATATAGATTACCTCAGCAGTGCAAATAGCAGCTCCTAAGGGCCATTTATGATTTTGAAAGTTGCATGGGAACAAGGCTTAAGAGCTCCATCTCTCTAAATGCCATGGTCCTGACTGAAACTGGACCTCAGAGTTGAAACCTGAGACTGGTCCACATCCCTAGGAACCACTGCTTATTTATGTTGCTCACACTGTAAATATAGATCTCAGATTTCAGCAGTACTTGACTATTAATCAATATTCCATGTCCTGTTTTCTACCATGGAAGAATGTTTTAACTATTCTAAGCTATTTTCTTTCCCCCCAAATCTCCTAACTGGTGGACATCTTATTGACCCCCTGCTAGCCCTACCTTTGGAGATTTCACTATGCAGTGCCAAACATTCTCAAACTTATCTTTATATTCACACAGCCTGAGGGAGGGGGGCTGAGATTTTCAGAACTATAGAATTAAAAGGGTATTTGATCCAGGGGCTGAATTCAACCAAAAGACCCTTATTGGCAACCATTGAAATAGGAAGTTATCAAACTGATGGGAACTGATCCACCAACTGAATTGCCCCCCCCCCCAAATCTGGAATGAAGACACGGACACGTATATTGGGAACTAAGGGCCAATTTTATTTTGGCAATGACAGAACATAACACAACATGGCAAGGGCCTAACTAGAGGTACAGGTCAAGCCTTGGGGTCCCTGGACCTCTGCCTTGACCTGTCTGGGCGAGCCCCTCTGCCCTGGGCCTGAGCCATCCAAAGATATGGCTAGGACCCGGCCGGCCAGGCGTGTGGGACCTCGACCAAGCCTCTTAACCCCCCTGCCGTCAAACATGAGGGGCCGTACTTGTACAGGAGGCCCCACGTGGCAGTCTTCCCTCTCACCTGGCAGCCGTCAAACAATACCAGTGATCCTGACAGACTCCGCATTCCCCCTCAAATGAGGACATGCCAAGGGTGCTCACCGTCCCACTCATTCTCATAAACCCTAACCTGCCACGGAGAAACCTATTTACAGCACCACCAGCAGCCAATTACCCCCTCAATATTGGAAGTACAAGGTAGGCGAAAAACTCCCCACTTCTGGCCAATTTGTGGGGAGAAAAAATTCCTACCTGGCCCTGAATCAGCGACCAGCTAGACCTGTACTACCATAGGGTGGGTGAGTGGGCCGAGCACAAGGCAACTGCTGGGGAATGCTGGGGCGGAGCTGCCTTAACTGCTCTGAGCTCCGCCCCACCCCAGATCCCCGGATGGCCGGGAAGCATTCTCTGTAGCCTTTCCTCCCTCGGGGGGGGGGCAATAAATGGCCCCCATCTTATGGCTGCTTTCCTGCCAGCTGGGACTGCCACATTCTTTCTGAATTGGGTTAGTGCCCAGCTATTTGTTTGAATTCTGGATCCTTTTTCTGTATCTTACCTTCAGGTTAGGTGGGAGACACAGTAATGATATGTCCTAGATGGAATCCAGGCTCCATGGAGTAATAACAGTTAAATAAGCTGAACCAGTCTCAGGATTATGGATAAGTAAATTCCCTTCATTCTTTTCCTCTATTGTTTCAGAATTTCTCTCCATGCTGTGTTCCACTCCTCCTTGTTCTGGTTTAACTAGAAGAATTCCTAAAATTATTGTCATTTTTAAAAAAGTTATACCCTTCTCAGGTCCCTTTCGCACTTACAATTTAAAATACCATTTTTGAGCAGTCAGGGCAATCGCAGTGGCTTCGGCTTGGTAGTTGGTACCATTCCTTTCACACTGTTCCCAGCAGTTTCAATTTGGCCTATTATGCTTTCTTTCAGACCTAAGCATGTATAGTAATATTTCTACGTTACTACATCTTCTGACCAACAAGGCTCCCCCATGCCCACCCTTCAACCACCCACCCCACCCCACTCTTCCCAGGAGTAAGGCAGGACTCCCCTCCCCAGGGGTAAGGCATGGTGGGGGGAGCAGACTCATACCCACCCCTGGCTCAGATGAGACGTGCCAAGCTGCAGCTTGGCTGGGGCACCCACTCTCCTGCTCTGCCGACTGACTGCAGAGCAAGAGAGCAGCTCCAGCCAAGCCCCAGCTTGCTGTGTACTCAGCTGAGATGCACCAAGCCATGGCTTGGCTGGGGCACCCGCTCTCCTACTCCGCAGCCTGGCTTGGCGCATCTCAGCTGAGCTGGGGGTAATTGACAGGAGGGCTGCAGAGGAGAGCAGCCACCCCAGCTCAGCTGCTGCAAGCCTGCTCTGCTTGCATGGGAGGGCTGCAGAGCAGCCAAAAAACTGGTGGAAAAGTTCAGAGAGCTGCCTTTGGTGGGTGTGGTTAATTCCACACAAACCAATCAGATCCCAAGGAAAAGGAGAGGGGGGTGACCGCTGCAAAATGTTCATACTGGAATTAATCAGGTCAGTCTCCCAACTGGGCAGCTGATTAAAAATTAACATTGCAATATGTCCGCAGGGAGAAAAATTGGGGTAATGAGGGAAAAGAGCGGCACCATGTCCCATGACATGTAACCCCTGCAAACATGGGACGTGGAACAGGTACGGACATGCTTTAAAATCTGAGTGCAAAAAGTACCTTAGATCCAGGTTGTAGGTCTGCAGTAAAAGAGAAAGATTTAAATGCAGTAGCACCTTAAAGACCCACATTTCCAGGGTATAAGTTTTTAAGAGTCAAATTCCCTTGAAGGCACTTCTAGACTCTAGTTTTGCTACCCTTCATAGCTCATTGTCTAAACATAGAATAGTATTGTAATGTAATTCTAGACTTGCAGTATGCACAGTTTACTCAAAGTTTGGGTTGTACAATTCAGTTACAGGCTTTTTTTTGCTTCTACATGTTACCATTGCAAACACACACATAGAAACTGATTAAACATTGCAAAAAAGCAACATTGAGATCCCTGTATTATGACTGCATCAAGAGGGTTTTTTTGTGTTTGTGTGCACAGTATTCAATAATGTGCATCAGTAAAACACAACAAAAAAATTGTGATATATAGAAATTACAGCCAGTTTTGAGTTCAGTGGCACTTTAAGAGACCAACAAGATTTTCAGGATATAAGCGTTCAAGAATCAAAGCTCTCTTCTTCAAATACAGGAAGGAGTGGAGATCCCTGTGCCTTTAATTCCCAGTGAGGAGGTTGGTGGGGTGAGTAGACATGGGCACGAACCGCATTACAAACTTCAAAAACCCACGAAATTGGCGATCGCGCAATCGCGATCCGGCAGTTTGTGACTGTCCATGGCAAATGAACCAGCATTTGAAAGAAGCCTGGTTCGGTGCATTTGGCCGCGATTTGGGAAGCCAGACAGTCAGGTGCCATCAATCAATTGCCCTGGAAATGGAGCCAGGGGAATGCCTGCGCTCCTGTCGCCCTGGAAACCCGAATTGAAGCCCAGCTTACCTTGATCGGCATGTCTTCCTTCCAACCATGGATCTGCAAAGCGGTTACAAGTTGGGAGAAGACACCTGGGAAGGGAGGGGGAGGGGGTGTTCTGTAGCCACGGGTACTCCAATCTCATCCCTGCAAACCCTGATAGGCAGCTCTGACGGCCAAACACAGACCTCCCGCATTGCTCTATGGAACCTCAGCTTATAAAAAGCACTGCGCTCCTAGGCTGGCTTTCACTTTCAATGAGCAGTGGAGTGTGAGAGCTGTTGCTTGCTACTTGCTAGCCTTTGGGGAGAGACAGAGAGATTATAATTGAGCTTGGATTTTTGTGGGAGTTTCCTGGAGAGGGAGTTTCTGATTGGAGAGGGTATAACTCCAAGTTCCCTATTGCAATCTTGACCAAACTTGGGTGCTGGCTGGAGGAGAGCCTACTACACACTCCCTGTTAATATGGGCTCTCTAAGTGTAATGGGGGCTGTTCTGAGCACCATGAACCACGAACTGGTTTGGCAACAGGAAATGTCCATTGCAGTTCGCGACTTTGGGATCATCATCGGCACGGAACCATGAACTGCGGATTCGTTAAATTTTTTTGGTTCGTGCCCATGTCTAGGGGTACGGCAAAGAAGAGAGTCAAGATGTAAAGGTACAATGCAGTGATCTCTAATGTTATGTAAATAGGAGTCTTTTTGTGAGCTGGGGGAATTAGCATATAAGGAGAGGTAACAAGGAGAGATAGCAAGAGGGGGTAACTAAGCAAGATATCCACCTAAGTATATGGAGATTGTTCCTCTAGAGAACTCTTTTAATAAACAAGCGGATGTTCAATCAAAATGATTTTTATTTATAAAATAACAAAAACCAATTGAACACAAATCACATAGCACACACACAGAGCTAATTAGAAAAATGAGGGAAAGTTGGAAAGAGTTGTAGGGTCAGGTGATAGTTTCCAATCCAGAAGAGAAGAGGGCATCCATGAGAGAGTAGTGATGAGTGACCAGTGATTAGTGACAGGAAAAGCGAGAAGCTCAGACGGAGGTCTGAAGGTAGATGCTGGATCTTAAGGCATGCACACAATTATAGTGGAAGGGTAGCCCAGTTATACTGTGGAATATACCCTGGTGCAGGTTTGCATCTTCTGCCCAAAACAATAACTTAATGGCTGTCTCCGGGATGATGCAAAGAACTGGGAAAGACTTGATTAAGCTTTCCTGGGCGAAGCTAAAGTTAGCAATGATGATTGATGACCCATGATGATTGGATGGGAGCAGTTACCAGAGCCCTGAATAGCCCAGAATGAGGGAGCAAATAAGATCAGCAGGGTGTGTGGGTTATTAATTCAGGAACTGCTGGAAGACCCTATTGTCTTAGGATCTTTGCACCTCTTCGGAGGTGTGGGGCTGAAAGCTAGGCTCACCTAGTAATTCACATGAGAGTAATTTTCCAGTTCCCAACTGGGAGTTGGTAGTCATTTCCTGCCTTGCTAGAAAGAGGGGCTTATGATATTGCCATATAAATAAACCTCCTATTATTGTGAGGGCAAGTCTGAGTGCTAACACTTACGTGCCACTAGACTCAAAACCTGCTGTTTTACTGCAGACCTACACAACTACCTATCTGATACAAATAATAGGCAGTGCTTTATTAGTATGAACCTTTTTGGAGGCATCTCTACTCAGGATATACATTTTAACATTTTGCATGCAACTAAGTCACATGATAGATCTATAAACAAAAGGCTGTACTGGCACTTGAGTGCAAGACAACAGTGAGGCTGTCACTTGTCAGTATGATGGCCTGTTTAAGAGAAATAGGTGTGAAAGAGGCAAAGAATTCTTATCAGTAAGGTTTTGTTGTGACTATTTTGTCATGCTGTTTTGGAGAACATATTCAAAAATCAGAGCTTAAAAATAGTTTTGAGTAACAAACGTTTTATTTTTCCAAGCAAACAAGTTTGTGAAAAAAAATTATGGAGATTTGTACACTACCTAAAGAATTGCATTTTCTTAATATTGTGTAAATAAGTCTGAATAGTAAATTGCATATACAATCCAGTTCCTGCTTGTGCATAAAAAAAGAAGAGTGGTTAATAGTGCCCAGGCAACTGATTAGAGTATTGGACTGGGCCTTACACACTGTGATTCAAATCACCTTTCAGCAATGAAACTCACTAGATAACATCAGGCTAGTCCTTAACCTAATCCATTTTACAAGGTTACTGTTGAGGATAAAAGGTGGGGAATCATATATACTGCACTGAATCTTGGGGAAAGGGTGGGATTAAAATGTGATAGATATTCATAGTGATCTCTCGTGACCATCCTCCCACCAGGACTACCCTGCCTCTAACTGCTCTGAGTCTTACAGTCTGAGGCCAGAATTAGAAATTTACAGTCTGAGAGAAGAATTTGGGGTGTGGCTGCAGCTTAGTGGCACAGTTTAGTGTCGGCAGGTTTCATATTAAATCCTCAGCATTTTCAGTTAAAAGAGTCACGTTGGAGATGATATATGAAAAACCTCTGCCTGAGACCCTGGAGAGCCACTGTTAGTCAGAGTAATGTTCACCTTAATAGACCAAAGGGTCTGTGTCAATGTAAGTTAGCTTACTGAGGACCTTATAATGTAAAAAGCCCTGCTCACTCCTCCACTGTGAGGTAGATTTTCTCTCCAAAACCAGTATGGTTGTTTGCTGGGGCTGGGGAGCCTTTGGTAGTGTGTATTTAGGTGTAACTTAGAATTCCTTTTGTCCCACACTTCAAGAACATATATACAGTTGGTTTATTACCCAGCCCAAGATTAAGTAGAGGAAAAGCAGAGGCCCTCATCTCCTTTACAATGAAATGGCACTAGAGGCTAAGTAAAGTTCAAAAAGTTAACATTATATTTATTCAACAGACACGGCTGGTTTGTAGATAAGCAGGGAAAGGAAAGCTGAGGTAAATTTTGTTTGTTGAACAGAATACTTCTCAAGTATGTGGCACAATAGTCTTCTTAATGCTTAGTTTCAACAGATCTTAGATGTGAGAGGTTGGTGCTTTTAAACTTAAGTTACTTATAACAAAGTTCCTTCATTGACTTAACTTCACAGGTTAGGTGTACACAAACTTCTACACAGCACTCTTTTACTGCAGACCCAGGGTAGTACACAGGGTCCAATCCCTCTTTCCAGACACTGGGCAGGAATTATTATTCTGCTAAATACATAACCCTGTTCTTTTGGCTGAAGGGGAGTCTCTTTATACCCATTTCCTTTGCCAACCACATGCTCTCAGTTCTATCCTATCTCAGTAAAATTGCTTTCCCACTCTTCAACTAAAAGCTTTTTATCAACCATACACTGTCACAGTAAGGGCAAACCTTTTTCCTCCTTTTCCTCACACAGAGGAATCTCAGTCTGACCCTCCTTGGTCAGATTCCAAGCCTAGACTCTCCCCTTGTGATCCAGTTGCAAATATCATGTTATTGTTGCTGTCATGCAACAATAACATGATATCCAGCAATGTATAGATGCAGGCTTTTTTCCATTCTGGAAAGAAATTTATTGCCCTAGATAGACATTGACAGGATTTACAGAGCAGAAGTTTTGCTTCTATTTGTGTGTGTGTTTCTGTGTATGGTATATCCTGACATTTAAATGTTATTATTTTTATTTTATTTATTTATATTTCAATTTATATACTATTAGTTATTGATTTTAGTTATTGATTATACTATTAGTTGTTGATTTTAGCAGTTTAATTACACTTGGTGAGAGAAAGGCAACATATAAACACGTGTGTCTGTGAATCTATACAACTGTGCCTAAGACTAGAATGAAAGACTGTACAAAAAATCTGAAAACAATCTTATTTTGCTATCCAAGGCATTATTTTTGACATAGAGTTGCTGATGAATTCCATTCAAACCAGAATTTGGCCCTGATCCCCAGTTTCCAACTTGAGTAGAAAATTCACAATGCCTGTGGATGTTAGAAACTGGAGTGTTTTGGAATGTCTTCTGCTACCTGTAGGAGTTACTAGGTAGACTGCAACCAACCTGATTATCTAGAGCTTCCAGCACTGCATTTACATTTTGTGTTTATGTTTGTTTCTCATGCCCAGATTGCTGCTATTCTATTGCTTTATTGCTGCCTATATATTTATTAATGTTTTGCTTCTTGGCTTCATTAATAATACATTGCTTTTTAAGATTTTCATTGCTTAGTTTCTATCATATGGGTTACTGTTGCTTTTATATTTTTCTGTCATGTTTTATTTTGATTGATGTGTCTTTTAATGATGATATTGTAAACCACCTTATAAGCTTTCCATTTTTAATGGAGAGTGTGCAATACAAATATCCTAAATAAACAAAATAAATCCCAATATAATTAGACATGCAATCTGTCATGGAAGTTCATTAGGTGACCTTGGGCCAGCTAGTCTCGCTCAGCCTAACCTACCTCACATGGTTGGTTTGAGGATAAAATGAAGGAAGAGAGAAAGAAGTACACTGCCCTGAACTCCTTGGAGGAAAGGTCATGATTAAAATATTCTAAATATTCAGCACTTTCAAGTGGACTCAGTTTAGGCTACCCTTCATATAATCTACTTCACATTGGGAGCATAAATTGGTCCTTAGCATAATGATCCATCTTGTTGGCCAATACAAGGAAGGAAGACTCAGTTAAAAATAAAATAAATGATGGGCACTAATACTGAGATATGGCAGTAGTCCTCAGGTTGCTGGTATATAGTTTACTTTTTTTAGTAAGAATTTTTCTTTAAGCTATAAACAGTAAACATAAAAGATAAAAAACACAATATTCTAAAAAACACACTAACAATGCATATAAGCATAAAATAAAATACATATAAGCATAGAATGACAAACAAGACAAGTAGCTAGTAATAACAAAGGAAAAATACAATTTAAAAGGATAAGAAAAAGAAAAAGACTAAAACTAAACTACAAATTGAGTTCCAATTTTCTCCGCAACAAATATATATAGTTTTCAAGTCTCACTTATTCTATGTTAAACATAAGAGCCCTCTTTTTTCTATTGTTCATGATTCTTAATCCCTAAGTCCAGATATCATCAAGTCATGGTTATCTATTTCATATAAAAAGTCTATAAACTGTTTCCATTCAACCGTTATCATTATCAAAAGATAATGTCTTTTCTCTGATCAGTGAAGTAAGTTTTGTCATTGATGCAAACCCCAAAACTTTTATCCACCATTCCTCCATTGTAGACAATGTTGAAGTTTTCCATTTTTGTGCATACAGTACTCCTGCTGCTGTGATTAAATATAAAAACAAAGTTCCAAGTTTCTTTCCATCTGGCTGTCCATCATTCCCAACAAAATAGTCTCTGGTTCAACTGGATTTTAATCTTCAAAATCTTCTGCAATGTTTAAGCAATAAACGGTAAACATAAAAGAGAAGAAAAACACAAGTCATCTAAGAACCAAACCAAACTCAGAATGCATAAACATGAAAGAATAAACAGAAAACTCAACTAATAATAATAATATGTAGCACAGTGGTTGAGTAGTTTGGCTGCTAATCGGCATTCTACTGGTTCAAATTCTATTACTGCCATGAGGGTAATGAGGAGGGTAAGCCACTCCTCTCAGCCCCAGCTCCCCAGCTGCATTGTGGAGACAATGATAACACTAATTTGTTCATTGCTTTGGGTGAGGCACTGATCTGTCTAGAAGAGTGGCATATGAGTGCAATTATTATTATTATTATTATTTAAATTTCACACAACACAATTATTATTATTATTATTATTATTATTTTGAAAAATGCCTCCCTGCTCTCTTTCCCAGGCAGCCAGGTATTTTTTATTTGCACCCCATATGCTCCAATTCATTCTAGAGACAGTTCCACATTGTAGCTGCCATCGGAGGTTTGCAGAAAGCGTGCGGTTTTGTGTTGACTCAGATGTGCATGCCACTTTTGTTCAGTGGTGACATTCCCAATAGAACAAGCATAAAGCTATTCCATAGTTCCAGCAACCTCATTGTAAGCCTCTCCCCTAGTTTGCATGCATCTTAAAAATAAATAAATAAAGAAGAATAAAATAAAGACGTGGATTCACATGAAGTGTAGGGGGTGATATCTTCATATTCATTCCCCTCCCAGAGACAGAGAAATGTGCAACCTCTAGTTTTATCAGAAGTGGCAGTTGGAAGTCCACTCTAGCATGAGGACAAATTCTGCAAAAGCAGTACAAAATTAAAATAATCAAACAACAACAACAACATTAAAAAACAAACCTTCCAGGGCAGTGCTTATTCCTGCAAAGCTGCAATTTGGGGGGGGGGGGGTTCAGCATAACGCAAACAATTTTCTTCATTCTCTGGACAAAACAAAACAAATAAACAAACAAAGCATAGTTCCTGATTTTATCCCATTGCAATCCCAAGTTTCTTCTAAAAACATTTTCAGCTGCAGAACACAATTAATTATTCCCTGGATTGTGATATGGCAGCAGCAAAATGCCTTGGTGGAGCTTGGAGATGTGTGACCAGTGATATGCCAGTGGTATCAAAATATTGTAAGGAGTCAGCATTGGAGGAAGTCAGTCACTTGGTACCATTCTGTTTCTTGCCTTGTATGCTTAATCAGGCTGTGATATAAAGGAGGGACTGCTGAGGATCCCAGATTATCTAAGAGATGGAGTATATCTTTTGAACTGTTTGGTTATCTGTTGAACAGTTGGCACAGGTTTTCCTTGTTGTCGGCTAACAGGTTGTTCTTAGCCCAGTTTGTAGCAGGTTCTGGAATCATCACCATGGGCTTCAAGGGGAATGGTTCTTCAAGTGCACCCTTGATGGTGTGACGGTCTGGACCTGTTTCCAGTGAGCAGCTGAAATGGTGACTCTGCACAGTGCAAGGGAGATCCTGGTTTGGTTGCTTCCTCCATCCTGCAAGCCTCCTCGGCTGTGGCTCTAGTTTCTGGCCTTACTCAGCCAATGTCCTAGCTGCAGCCTTGTATGATTGGGCTGTCTGTGGAAAATGAACTTCCCCTATCATCAAAGGGAGGGCACGTGGTTCTGCCCCCCCCCCCCTTGGGCTAGGCCTGTGGTCCTTGGGGCAGTGGCAGTGAGCCATGGAGTTCCTGGCTTGAGGGATGTTATCATGGTTGTGGCTTGGCTGATGGTGGCAAGGTACTGCATTTAGTCCATGTGTAGTGGAGGTTTTTCACCTTCTCTGGGCATGGAGCAGGGGTCCACTGGTGATGGGCCTAGCTACCTGCTCTTGTGCACAGTTCTGTGCAGGATTGGTGGGTTGCTAGCTGCGGGGGGGGGGGGTTGAGCTTCCCTCCTGCAATGGCAGGTGGGCTTGCATGGATGTGGCCACAGGCATGGCATTTTGTGGTGCTCTGGCTCCCCATTGATTTCTTGAGAGGCAGTTTGGTGTAGTGGTTATGAGCATGGGACTCTGACCTGGAGAGCCGGGTTTGATTCCCCACTCCTCCACTTGAATCCAGCTGGGTGACCTTGGGCTAATCACAGTTCTCTGGAGCTCTCTCAGCCCCACCCACCTCACAGGGTGTTTTGTTGTGGGGATAATGATAACATACTTTGTAAACCACTCTGAATGGGCATTAAGTTGTCCTGAAGGGCAGTATATAAATTGATCGTTATTATGTTATTATTTCTTTCTAGTGCCGCAGATCAGTGCAATCGTTCTGGGTCATGGGGCAGAGCAGTGTTTGAAGGGCCCCAGGGAGCATAACCAGGACAATGGAAATTCCTGTGGCAGGTCTTGGCCATTAGCTTCAAGGGGCTGGATTCAATGGGTGGCTCCAGGACTACTAAGGCCCTTGATCGGGCAGCTTGATCACATCCTTATGGTCGGCAAAGGACAGTCTGAATCTTTGGGCACAGTTCAGCCAGATAGGTCCAGCAACCAGGCCTGGTCAGCCCCAAAGCCAAGATTCTGGATTCCTTCATGGCTGGGTGGGACTCCTCTGCCCCCTCCTTTTCAGGGGGCATGCTGTGGTCAGCTTGCGATCGGGCCACACAGCGGGGGAACAATCAGTGAGACTTGATGTGTTTTCTCACGTGGACATCTTCAGTTGTTTTGGCCTATTGGAGTGAGCCTATCTAGCATGGGCCTGGGCTTTCAGTGGCTGGCCATCCTGAGCAGTGTTATTGGGTGTAGCTCTTGGAACATTGGTGGGAGCTATTTTGTGGCTCTTGTGGCAGTGTGGGCATTGAGCACCTATCCATTTTGGGGGAAATAGGGCCTGTAAGCTCTGTTTCATCATTATGGGGATCCCCTTAAGGGGTCTGGGGGGCTGTCAGGTCCACCTCACTCCCAGGTGGCAGGGGATCCACACAGGGGTGCACACTCACATGGTATCTCCCTAATTGTCATCCCATGGTCCCCCCCCCCTCAGCAAGGGTCTGAGGGGGCATGGCAGTCAGGTGGGTTAGCTAATGTTCAGATCAGTGCTCTGCAAGCTGTAATCAATAAAGTTGTAGCCTATTTTAACTCCATCATGGTTTTTTGGTGTATTTTGTCACCTTGCCTCCTAGCTCTCCTCCCACTCTTGTCGCTCTCTATGCAACCTCTTTGCTTTCTTACATGTCCATCACATACGATAAAACATTCCTTCTTGTTTAGCACATTTCAAACATACATTTGAGGCATCATTGTACATTCTAGCCAATTTTTCAGAAGTCATATACCAACAATACATCATCTTATAGCAATCCTCTGTAGTACTAGAGCTTAATGTAAATTTCAACCCCCTTGTCCATATATTTTCCCATTGCTTCATTAATATATCATGTCCACAAATTCTTGCCCATTTGATCATACATTCTTTTACTTGCTCTTCTTCTGTCTCAAACATCAACAAAAGTTTGTACATTTTAGAAATAACATGTTCATCATTTGTACAGAGGGCAATTTCAAATTCAGTTTTATATTGCTCAGACTCATAATATCTCTTATCTAATTTAAATCTCTCTGAGCTTTGCATATAAGAAAACCATTGGCAAACATGCCCTTATGCTACTAAATCCTCTCTTGATTTAATTTTGACTTGATCTTGAGAGAATTCCAACAAATCATGATAAGTTAGCCATTTAGTTGGACTCACCATTTCCCTTTTAAAATGAGCTTCTTGCGATGATAACCAGAGAGGTATTTTTGAACAAAACCTAAGTTTGTATTTATTCCAGACTCTCAAGATGGCACGCCTTACATAATGATTATTAAACTCTGCATTGACCTTAACCTTGTCATACCATAAGTATCCATGCCACTCAAATCTTAAGTCATACCCTTTGAGGTCCAATCGTCTTCTATTTTTTAACAAAATCCATTCCTTCATCCAAACCAGACAGTTAGCCACAAAATATAATTCCAAATCTGGTAGACCCAAACCTCCACTTTCCTTTGCATCCTGTAGAACCTTAAATTTAACTGTTGGTTTTTGCCTTGCCATATAAATCTTGATATAGCCTTCTGCCATTGCTTAAAAGGTGTCTTGGTTGTCAATACTGGAATTGTCTGAAATAGGAATAACATTCTAGGTAAAACATTCATTTTAATTGTGGCTATTCTTCCCAACAATGATAGTTGAATTTTATCCCATCTCAACGTATCACTTTTAATTTCATCCCAAGTTTTAATAGAATTATTTTGGAATAACATACAGTTCATATTTGACAAAGTGATACCCAAGTATTTTACCTTTTTCTTGAAATCGAATATCTTTATTGGAATAACAACATATACATGCACAGTCATCAAGGAGACAAAAAGAAACATCCATTACCCCATCACTTAAACCATTCCTTTCCGCTTCAATGCACAACAAAGAAATTTAGCCACACCTTTTTCTCAATTTTAAACCCTCTTTTGCTCTTCAATTTCATTTGATCCTGTATTTTTATATTTTTTTAACACTTTGGTCTTCTGCTTATTAACCTTAAAACCAGCCACTGCACCAAATACTTTCAATTTTGACATTAAGGTTTCGATTCCTTTTAGGGGATCCTCCAAAACTAGCACCAAATCATCCACAAAGGTTCTTAACTTGTACGTTTCCTGGTTCACATTTAAACCTCCAATTCTCTTGTCTTGTCTTATGTCCCTGTTCAGGACTTCAAGCACCAGTATAAATAACAAGGGTGATAGTGGGCAACCTTGTCTTGTACCTCTTTGTATTCCACATGGTTTGGTTAACTCCCCATTAACAACTATTCGTGCTGACTGGGATGTATAAATCAACTTGGTCCATTTTATAAAATTATTTCCAAAGTCCATATCTTCCAAGATCTTAAACAAAAATTTTCAATTTAAGTTATCAAAGGCCTTCTCAGCATCTAGAAAAATCAAAGCATCTTGTTTTTCATTATATTTCCCCAAGTACTCCAGAATATCCTACACTATTCTTACATTGTCCTTCAGCTGCCTCTTAGGTAGAAATCCATTTTAGTCTTCATGAATAATGTCCTGGAGAATACTTTTAAGTCTTCCAGCCAATATCGTTGCAAACAACTTATAATCATTATTTAATAATGATATTGGCCTACAATTTACAATAATACTGATAGAATGCTTTCTATATGTCTGAAGTAGCCATTAATACAGTATCCGCCTCTTGTATTTTCAACATCATTCTCTTTTCTCCTTTCTCAGTTTGTATGCCAACCATTTCCCTGCATATTCAAATGTTCTTTGTTTGGCATAATTCAATTTTGCTTCCATTTCTCTTGACATTAACATCAATAATTGTTGTTGAAGATCTTAATATGTTGCAAAATGTTTGTTTCCAGGAGTTCTCTTTAATTATTCCTTTTTAGTCTCTATTTCCTCCAGAATATATTGCTTTTTCTCTTGATTCTTTTTCTTCAGTTGAGCATTATGTTGGATTAAATAACTTCTAATAAACGCTTTACTTGCATCCCAGACCACTCTCATGTCTGTGCCTTTATTAATTCAAAAAATTCTTTTAGTTTTCTTTTATAGTCTTTAATAATCCCTTCATTTTGTAACACATCTTCATTTAATCTTCACCTAAAGGTACCCCTTTTTTCCCTATAAGTCATAGATACAGGATTATGATCTGAGAGAGTCTTGAGTAGAACTTCTATTTTAGCCACCCTGGTGACGATGTCCCTTGATGTCAAAATCATATCTATTCTTGAAAAAGATCTGTGCCTTTCTGAAAAAAAGTATACTTTCTTGCATTGCCATTTTTCTGTCTACACAAATCAATCAAACCCAAATTGTCCATTAAATCAAAAAAAAGCTTTGGGCAATTTACCCTGAAGAGTCTTAATGTGTTTCTCAGAAGACCTATCTATCTTTGGGTCAATCATTTCATTCCAGACCCCCATCAAGAAACAATTTTCATATGATAAGTCTGTTAAACATTCCCCAATTTTTGTTTAATAAAATCCAACTTTATTCTCATTTGGAGCTTAGAGATCCACCACCAACATTTTAGTCCCCTGTATGTCAACTTCGACCACCACATATCTTTTGTGCTCATCACTCAGTATCAATTTAGGCTTTAAATGTGGTTTGATATACCGGACAATTCCATTCTTCTTCTTTCTTTTTTTAAAAGAATTTTTATTGGATGGGTTTACAAACATACATATAGAAATCATTATCATTATTCACCCCATTGCATTTTCCCCATCCTTCCCCCCCCCTTTTCTGGTGACTCCCAGCAGTTTTCCATACCCAACTTAATCTGAAAAGTATATCATATAAATTCTTAAAGTCTATAATAATAATGTAATATATATCTATATTATACCTATCAAATCTCTTTAATTATCTTAACAATCTACACTAACTATATTGCTTATCTTAGTTAAAAATATAAAAATTATATAAGTAATAATAGGTACATATACTAACTTAAAAAACTACATATATATATTTAACATACTATTCCTTACATACCAATTAACTATATTATCTATATTTCACATATACTCCCTATAACCTTATTACTCATAATTATACTCCCCTGTAAATATGCTATATTAATCCAATAAAATACAGTAAAATATACCCCTTTTTAACCTTAAGTAAGTTTCTATCTCCCCTACTTCTCCAAAGACCACAGTTTCCCCTTCATGTCCCACTTTTTCTCCACATATTTCTTAAATTTTTTCCAGCTTAATGTATAGTCCAATTCTTCTTGTTCTTTCAATTTCCTTGTTAATTTGTCCATTTCTGCCATATTCAAGACTTTCAGAATCCAGTCTTCCATAGATGGTATCTCCTGAGTCTTCCACATCTGTGAATAACACATTCTGGCCGCTGTAATCATATAAAACACCATAACTCTGTCCATTTTATCAAAATCTTCTAGGTTCATACATAATAACAGCAATTCCGGGGTTTTATTTATATTCCTTTGTAAAATATCTGACATAACTTTAACTATATCCCCCCAGAACTGCTTAGCCTTATCACGTCCACCACATATGATAGAATGAACCTTCATGTTGTTTACATTTCCAACATTTATCAGACATCTGACTATTACCATTGGCCAACTTCTTCAGTGTTAAATACCATCTATACAACATTTTATATACATTTTCACGCACAGTGGTACATGCTGAAATCTTAACTACATTTTCCCAAGCTTCCATTGAAATTTCCTTATTACAGTTTATTGCCCATTTGACCATCTGAACTTTAACAACTTCCTCCTCTGTAAACCATTTCAGTAATATCTTATATATTTTAGAAATTATTTTCTTCCCCCCCTGAAGCAAACAATTCTCAATCTCAGAGTTTTGTAGTCTAAAACCATTTTTCCTTTTGTCTTTCTCATATAGGTATTTTATCTGCATATATTGAAACCATCCATATTGGAATGGCAATTCTTCATTACCTTTAAGCATATAGTTATTCTGTTGTATCTCAAGAATTTCTTTATATGTCAACCAGTCTTCCCCTGCATATTCTGTTCTTGGATTTACTACTTGCGCAGGGATAATCCACATTGGTATAGTCTCTTCTATATATTTCTTATATTTAGTCCATACAGCAAACAAGCTTCTTCTTATATAATGATGTAAAAACATAGAGTCTGCTTTTACTTTGTCATACCATAGATATGCATGCCATCCAAAGAGTTTATTATATCCTTCCAGTGCTAACAACTTCAAATTCTTCAATGACATCCATTCCTTTATCCAGTCCAGACATATCGCTTCATGGTATAATTTAAAATTTGGTAATTGTAGTCCTCCTCTATCTTTCGCATCGTAGAGTACTTTCATTTTAACTCTGGGTTTCTTTCCAGCCCAAACAAAGTTTAACATCGTTCTCTGCCACTTCTCAAATTGTTTACTGTCTTTAACAATAGGTATTGTCTGTAGTAGAAACATCATTCTTGGAAGAACATTCATCTTAATTACTGCAATACGACCTAACCATGACAAGTTCATTTTATTCCATCTAATCATATCTTTCTCTATTTGTTGCCATAACTTGTCATAGTTATTCTTATATAAGTCAATATTCTTCACTGTCACTTCCACTCCCAAATACTTAACCTTGTTCACTACTTCACATTCCACCTTGTCCATCAACTCCTTTTGTTGTTGTTTAGTCATATTCTTGCACAATATTTTGGACTTCACCTTATTAATTACAAAACCCTCTACGTCTCCAAAATCCTTCATTTTCTTCATCAATTTTGGCATGCACTCTATTGGATCTTCCACTATCACCATTATGTCATCAGCAAAAGCTCTTACTTTGTATTCAAATCCTTGAGTCCTCAGTCCTCTTATTGAATTGTCTTCTCTTATTTGCCTAAGTAAAATTTCCAGTACCATTACAAACAAAAGTGGGGAAAGCAGACACCCTTGTCTTGTTCCTTTTCTTATTTCTAACTTTTTGGTTACATCCGAATTAACAATTATATTTGCAGATTGGTTTTTATATATTGCCTTTATTGCTTGATAAATTTCTCTCCCAACTGCATCTTCTTCACTGTTGCAAACATAAAATCCCAGTTCAAATTGTCGAACGCTTTCTCCGCATCCACAAAGAAGAAACCAACCTGCTTCCCTGGATTTTTATCATAATACTCAATAGCATTCAAAAACACTCGTAAGTTATCTTTTATTTGTCTTTCCGGTAAAAAGCCGGCTTGATCTTCATCAATAAATTCCACTAGCCAAGTCTTAAGTCTTTCCGCTAGTATCTTTGCAAATATTTTATAGTCATTATTAGTTAAGGATATTGGTCTATAATTCTTAACATTACTTAAGTCTAATGTCTCCTTCGGTATCAATGTAATATTAGCCTCATTCCATGTATCTGGCATCTCGACCCCTTCCAATATTCCATTCATCATCTTTTGCATCAGTTGTTTCAAGTCCTCTGCCATCACTTTGTAAAATTTTGCAGTAATTCCATCTGGTCCCGGAGCTTTACCAACTGTAGTAGCTTGTATTGCTTGTAACACTTCCATTATTGATATCTCAGCACTAAGCTTCTCTTTCAACTTCTCCGGTACCTTTAGTAAGTCAATCCTGTCAAAGTAGTCTCTTATCTTTTCATGATCCACTATTTTTTTCTGATATAACTTGGCATAATATTTATAGAATGCTCTCTCAATCAATCCTTGATCATATAATTCCTTTCCCTCTTCTGTAATCTTACTTATTACTCTTTTCTCTCTCTTTTTCTTTAACTGCCACGCCAAATATCTCCCTGGTTTATTAGCTCCTTCAAATGATCTTTGCTTCATTTTCTTCAACTCCCACTCCAATTCTTTATTTTCCATGGCTCTAATCTGATCTTGCAGTAACTTTATTTCATACAGCAATTTCTTTTTACCTGGTCTCTTTTTCAATTGCTGTTCAACTTGAATAATTTTTTCCTGTATCTCTTTTAATTTCGCTTCTTTTTTCCTCCTCTCTCTGCCATTTAAGTCCATCAAAACACCTCTAATTATGGCTTTATATGTGTCCCAGACCATGTGCATTGGCACCTCTTTATCCACGTTAGACTGAATAAAAAACTTCGTTTCTCTTCTCAACACCTCAACATATTCTGGGTCACTCAAAAGATCCTCATTAATTCTCCATCTCCGTTTCTTGTGTTTCATTCCAAATCTCCACATCACTGGATTATGATCCGAGCTAACTTTTGGTAATATATCAGTCTCTTTTGTAAACACTACCAGTTCTTTAGACACCCAGATCATATCTATTCTCGAAAAAGATTGGTGACTAGATGAAAAAAAAGTATACTGCTTCACTTTAGGATTATATTTTCTCCAAACATCTTCTAAATTTTCTTGTTCCTGAATTTCAAAAAAAGATTTCGGTAGTTTCCCCGTCCTTACTTTACTTGTTGATAGACTTTTATCCAATTGCAAATCTATCACTCCGTTAAAGTCTCCAGCTATAATTACCTGGTCATAAGACCACTGCTCCATTTGTTCTCGTAAATCCTTGAAAAATATATCTTTGGAGCCATTTGGCGCATATAGTCCAAGTACCATAGTTTTCTTTGCATTACATAAACATTCCACAGCCAGGTATCTTCCATTTTTATCAGACACAATTAATTTAGGTTGTAGTTCTTCTTTTATATATATAACAATTCCCCTTTTTTTTGCTTTCTGGCCGAAACAAATTGTTTTCCTAACTTTTTGTTAATCAGATATTTAACATCTTGATCCCTAATATGAGTTTCTTGTAGACAAATCAAATTACTTCTTTGTTTAGCTAACCAATGTAACACAGCTTTACGTTTAGAGGGTGAATTAAGTCCATTAACATTCCATGAAATTAATTTGTACTCCATAGTTATAATCTGGATGAGCTAGAAAAGTCTTTTCCATTTTCCATCAGAAAGACATCCATTGCATATTTCGATTTGATCACTTGTCTCCCTGATTGAAATTCAAAAGTCACTCCTTCCGGTAGCTCCCATCTATATCTAATTTCCGCTGCCCTTAGCTTTTGTGTTAAGTCTCTGTACTTTTTCCGATCCTGAAGTACTTTACGTGGTACTTCTTTCATAATTTGAATCCGTGTCCCGGCTACCTCCAGTGGAGTTTCAAAATGTCTCCTAATAATTTCCTCCTTCATTCTCCTTGTGGTCAATTGGACAATAATATCTCTTGGTAAATTCTTTTGTTCCGCATATTTTGAATTGACTCTATACGTGATATCCAAATGGGTCATCATTTCCTCCTCTGTTTGCCCCCCAAATTTTGCCAATATTTCAGCTACTTGTTTAAGGGCAGATCCATCCATTTTTTCCGGAACTGACCTCATGCGAATCTGTCTGTCCATTGCTTTGCATTCCATCATCACTATTCTTTCACCCATACCCATAGTCTCATTCTGTATAGCCTCTGTTTTTTTCTCCCCATCCTGCACCAACTGCTGCGTTTCTTGCACCTTTTGTTGGGTATTCTGTAAATCTGTTTTTATTGCCTCCATCTCCTTTTTCACTTCCATAATTTCCGATTTGATTGCTTCTTTCATTTCCGTCATTAAATTTTGCTGTAATTTTTGTATCATCTCCCGAATCTCTTTATTTCCATCTGTTATTTTCTTATCCAAATTTTCAATAGCAGCCTGCCAGTCCTTGTCTTTTTTGGAGGCCATCGGACTTGCCTTAGGTCCCCACGAATCAGCTCTCTTTCTCAGCTCCGTCTTCTTTTTAATTCAAATCTCTATTTTTATATATCAAAAATTTTTGACGTTTGCCCTCAGTTAAAATGGCAATTGAGGCTTCCCTTGCCCTTAAAATGTTGGGCGATGTTTTTCTATGGTTCAAAATGTCGGGCGATCTTTCTCTATGGTAATACAGTCACACCGATGATCTTCCCTTACTTTCAATGGTGAATCCTCTACTTCCGTTTCCTTTCCCTTAGTTTCAATGGTGGGTACTTCACTTCCTCTTCCAGCTTTGTTTTTCTTCCGGGTCCTCCTGCTCTTCCTGACCTCCCTCGCCGCTCTTTCTCTCTATCTCCTCTCCGTCTATTGTTCTCCACTTCCTGTCTCATGGCACGCCTTCCAGTTCCCATGATCTGCCCACTGCGTCGCTATCTCCCCAACCACATGTATGCAAAACAATATTCTTCTTAGCTCTTTTTAACTTTTTCTCTTCCTCAAAATTCCAATTAAATTGCTCAGTCTTTTAATATACTTTTTCAGCTTGGTAACTCAGTCTTTAGTTCTTTTAAAATTTAAGTCTTTATTCAATAAAACGGTCCGTTGGGGGAGATAGTAATCATAACTTAATACAGACTTCTTGGGATGTACTCACTGCTTCAAACGTCCAAATCTGTTCAAATCCGTTCCCGAGGCTCGAGGAACAAAGAGCCTATGTCAATTTAATGACTCCCGAAGCTGCTGCAGAGATTTTGGCCGCCCTTCTCCAAGGAGGATCTCAAGGCTTGGGGGAGAAGCCCTTAATTCAGAGCCTCCCACCCACCGAGACCCTTCACTCTCAGGGCTAAAAGCGTTCTTGCCGGATTTCTGACTAAAACCCCGGGGCTGTGGGTGATCTGAAGGCCCCACCAGCCCAAAAAACAGCACCTCGGATGATCCAGATCTCCGAATCACGTCGGTCTCTCCATTACCCCGAACCGGAAGTCTCCAGACAATTCCATTCTTCTTTTTAGTATCTGCTGCTATAAATTATTCACCCAGTACTTCATAGGTCATATTTTGTATCTTTCTTTCTAATGTGAGTTTCTTGCAAACAAATCATGTCATGTTTTAGGTTCTTCAAATAGTGAAATATTTTCTTCCTTTTTTGGACTGAATTTGCCGCATTAACATTCCATGATAAACTTCTGTAATCCATATTGCCATCAGATTCTTAAAGTTAATAAAATGGGAGAAAAAAATCAAATATATATGGGAAGATAGAAAAAGCAGAGTTAATAAGACTGGTAGCCCCCATCTCCGCCTCCTCCTTACTCTGCTCCAGTTGATGCCCTGTTGATTCCTCTGTTGAACTTTCTGCCGGAGTGTCATCCAAGTTTCTGTAATTTTTCCAGAAAGTCTCTGGCTTTAATCACCAAGTTCAGCCTAAATCTTTGTTTTTGAAATGTAAAAACCACACCCTCTTGAACATCCCATCAAAAAGCAATATTTTTCTGTTTTAATTTTTCTACCAGAAAGGTGTGATCCTGTTTGCTCTGAAACTGAACAGGAATGTATTTTAGAACAAGAATCTGGGCACTGTCAATTTTTACTTTTGTGTTATAAGGCTGTTGTAATATTTGCTCCTTTACCCTTCTACTTAGAAAATAAACCTGAACATACCTTGGGACCTTCCTTGTTCTAGCAAATTTATATTCTGTGTACTTTGTCAATTTCCATTTGAATTGCTTCCTCATCCTAATCCAAAACTCAGCCAAGGCTGTAATCATTTTGTCTGTGATGTCCTCATTCTCATCTTCTGGACTGGATGTAAACCTCAAAGAAAATTCTTTTTCTTGCATTTCTAATAAAGCAAAATTATCTAATTGTTTTTCCATCTGTATATCATGAGAATCTACTTTGTTCTCTAAGACCCCCAACCTTCTTGTTAATTTGGTTCATTTCTGCAGAAACTTGTTTTATAAATTGGTCCAATTTTTGAACTTGCTCTGTCATTTGATCTCTCAATGCAACAATCCTTTTAGCTATTCATTTCTCAAAGGAGTCCCATTTTGACCCCCAGGTTCTTCCCCAACTCATCCATCTTGTCAGCCATTTGCTGGAAATATTTCTGAAATTGTTCAATTTCTGGAAAATCTAAAGATCTATGTCAAATTTTACTTGTAGTGGTCATTATTCTGTAGTTGTCAGAAGGTACCCAAGGGTGGCAGCACAGGTCTAAAAATCCATAGTTGCCAGAAGGTACCCAAGGGTGGCAGCACAGGTCTAAAAATCCATAGCCACAAAGTTTCTCTCTTTTACTATGGCAACCATATCTCTTTCGCTCTTAATTTAGTCTTGTTACCATAGCAACCAAAGGAAACACTTAGGCAGCCCAAGGTCTTCTTATCAACTTTAGTCAAAACAACAGAAAATCCACTACTTCATTTTTTTAAATGAAAAATACTTTAATCCTAAATGCACTTTTCCTCCCAGAAAAAGTCCACGTCCACTATAGTAAATCTTTGAAGAATGATTTTGCAAATCTTTCCCTTGATTCAATATTTAAACTTTTTACTTTCTAGGTCCATAAATTTTCCAAGAAATTGGAGAAAGAAAGAATTATTCAAACATCTTTTTGTAGCTTCCTGAAAAAAGGCTCTCTCACCTCTTTATTCTTAAAATAATTATTCTCTTCTAACATCAAGAAATGAGGAAAGGAAAGCTTAATGTCCATTAGTAGGCTCCAGCACAGCTCTGAGTAGAGATGGCTCTCCCCGATTCTGATTTCTTAAGGCAGGGATCTGACTGCCAAGACCTCCACCTCCACAATAAACTGCCCCCCCCCAGAAGCAATTTTAGGAATGCATATGGGAAAACTCATGATCTGTCCTTTGATCCAGGCAGATAAGCTGGATGGAACCTCTCCCACTACTGGCAATTAGCTGTGCTGTCTCTCAGCTCTCGCTGGGACGTCCGCCTTCCTTGCCCTCCTCAACAGAAGCCCCTGGTGTATAGTTTCTTCAAGAAATCCCATTTTATGGGAATGTGAAAATGTCCAGGTGCTCTTTTGTAAATGGAAAACTAAAATGACAGAGAAGTAGAAATGTGCTGGCAAGCATGTATATTTGCCACCTAAGCAGTGTTTTCTTTACAATTAATCCTTTACTAGTAAGCACCAAACAATCAAATGCTTGCTTTAAGGCCTAGCAAGTCAAACTCAAGCTAATACATGTAACAGTTAAAGCTATCACAGTATTCAATCAATGAAAGAGCAACCAGAAATGTTATGTGCCATGTGAGCACAGCCATTATGAGTCATAAACAATAGGATATTTCTCTCTGTCTTGTTACCTAGTATTATGAGTTTGCAGACATGAGCAGACATGCCTTCAGCATGTTAATGTTATGCAACCTTTCTTCATATGACAATGCAAGTTTCATTTGTGATAATGTGATGCTATTTTCCCCATCTATATGTAAGAGAATCATTTTTAACCAAAAAAGTCAACAGGAAGACAGAGGTAAAGAAAGTCTTTTAGAAATAAAATTTCAATTCTTCAAGCAAAATGTCAGTAAAGCCCCACTTTCCAACTCCTTTCTGCATTTCCAGAAGTTATTTAAGAAAGTCTTTTAGCTAAGGATTAATAAGGTATGGGCCTCAGTGCAAAGAAGAATTCCAGAAAACAAAGATAAGTGGAAATCTATTTATTTCTTGAAAACTCACCCCTTTCCCCTCCCCACCCCCACACACATTATTTGAGTTCTAATTATTGAACTGTCATTACAGAAAATGAAGCCAGGATTGTGCAGCCCTTGTGATGTACTTCCTGAGTCTTCAGAGGTCGTTTTCTCTGTTACTTAAGGCCAGGGATTTTTTTCTGGGAAAAGAGGTGGTAGAACTCTCTATTATTACATGTGCGTGCACTGTCCCAGAAATGCATGATGATGACAGTTCCCAGAAGTGATGACACTTCCTGGAATTTACACCACTTCCTGGAAGTGATGCCGCTTACCCGAAGTGATGCCGCTCCCGGAACCCAGCACAATGGCTTTTTTGTTGTTGCCTGCCAACTTTACCTTACCAGTTGCTAAGCTGTTGTGACATTGTGAAATGCTCATAAATATTCCAATGTCCCAGACAAACAATATTCATAAAAACTTCCTTAACACCCATATGTCCACTGCAATTTCAGTTATGTTAATCAGCTGAGGGTGGGGAGAACCATTTGAGTTAAAGCTATTAACACATAAGAACACCTATATGCTGATGAATATATTAATGAAAGCCTTCTGTGACTTGGACACAGCTATCCATGCCTAGCATAAAACTGGAATAACCATAACTGATATTTTAACTAATACAAATAACCATAACAGATATAGTTAACTAACACGAATCAATCTGCATTCAGAAGCTATGGGAACCATAACAACGCCAACTTAGGTCAACAAAAGAATGAAAGCAGCACACAAATACATGCACAGCCCCACCCACCCCAATGAAAATAAAACAGAATGAACTCAAAGCAGCACACACATACACAGAAACCCCTGAATCAAAGCAGAATAAACCCAAAAGCAGCTTAGCCCTCCTCTGCAGAGCCCATGCCAGGCCCCAGCTCTCTCTCTCACACACACACACACACACACACTCAAGAAAGCAGAATGAACTCAAAGCAGCTCAGCCTCCTCTGCAGAGCCCGCAAGGCCGAAGGAGGAAGGAATCATGTGGGCAGATTCTAGAGCTGCCGGAATGCCATTCTGGAGCATTCCTCCTCAAAAAAAGCCCTGCTTGAGTCAATGCTCCATCTTGATAGCAAAACTGAAACCATGAGGTGGTGAATCCAAAGGCCTGATGAAAAGAGCCCCTCCCCTCCCTAATTATCATAATGATTTGGGTTTATTTTATATATGACTTTGTCTGAAGGTACATGCATGACACATAGAAAGTGCTGGTATAAAGCTTGGGTGATAGTGTGGGAAGGCTGCATCATCCATCATTAGCCTTACAGCACCTTAGACATGCTTAAAACTTGTCTTAAAAAATGCATGGACTTTGCTGGACTATAAATGACCTCTTTGCTTAATTCTTTTGACAAGCACCACACATTTCTCCTACTTTGTGAGATCCCCAGTAATGTAGCTTGGTATCAGGTCCTTTCTAACTCTATTCTCCAGGGAGCTGTTTTTCTAAAGAATGACCCATCTTTTGCTGGAGAAGCACACGCACATACAAAGAAAAAAAATCTGAGTCTCTCTCAGTCTCTAAACAGAGCTCTTCTTTCATTATTGTCTCAGTTTCCTGCCCTTCTATTGATTCAGTCTGACTTCCACCATTCTAAAGCTGGGTATAATTTCTGACAATGCACAGGTATTTTTGTACTGCCAAAAACTAACCAGTTATTAACACGCTGTTTGCCAAACAATCAATGATGAAGATTGTCTAATGAACCAAAGTATGAGGAGAGCAGTGAACTGTAAGGATTATCATTGTTGTACAAATGACCGTCCCTTCCCCCTTTCTCCTTCTGGTGCTCTGCACTATCGGAGTCCCTGGAAGCTGGGAAGCTGGGAGAGAAAGCAACTGGCAGCCTCCCTCCCCCTTCTCTCCTCTCCAAAGAAGAATTGTGAGGCAGGAGAAAGCTAAAGCCAGATTTCTCTAGTTCCCTAAAGCCTAGAGAGATGGAAGTATATGCATCTGCTTTTTACAGACTGATCAGGACAAACTCACAGGTCACAAACCTCCAAAAAGTTCCAGGGAGAACAGTCTCCTGGAGGCAGTAGTCTCTACGGGGAGGGTGGGGGGTGTTTCTCAACTTTTCAAACAATGGCAAGTGATAGTTCCAGTTTGGGTTTGTATGGGGAAAGATCAAATTAGCACACCCAGGAGGCTGCCGCTTCTCCTCCGCCGCCTGGCAGAAAGCCTTTGCTTTTTCTACTACAGGTCTCTCTTTCTTTCTATGCTTGAGGAGGGTTCTTTTTCCATGCTAGTAAATCTGCATTTTTTTTCTTGAGCTTTCAATGGTTAAATTACTATTATAGGGGGATATAGTTTCCAAGTTCAACTGTTGTTCTTTCTGAGAAAGGGGAACATTATCAGTTTTGCCTTCTTTGGGTTCCACCCAGAAATCTTATACTCAAGTCTATTACATCTTCAGTCCATTCCCTGACTTCTGCCAACATCACAGTTTGTTCTTTTAAAACTTTCCTCTCTTCCTGTTTATCACGTCCTATAAACTGCTTTTACTAAGGCTATAGTACCCCTTAGTTTGCTAAGCTTCTGTCCCTTGCAGGAGGGTAGAACACTTCCAATTCATTGTCACTAGCAGCAGGGGCGGCGCGCCTATTGAGGCCAGGTAGGCGGTGGCCGCAGGCGCGGGGTGCTGGAGGGAGTGCTGGAAGAGGCGCAGGGGGAGAGAGCGCGCCCCCCAAAGCAGAAGCCTCCTATTCCTCCCACCCCGCGCCACCACCGCCGCCAGCACAAGCCCCCGGCCGGGCGCAGCCACTGCAGGCAGGCATCTGCTGTGGCGGAGGCAACCGAGCGGGAGAGCTCGGAGGCTGCCCACCGCAGCGATCGGGCCAGCGGCGGCACGTGCACTCCCGTGACGACGTCACGCATGACGTCATCACGCAGGCAGGTGCGTGCGTGCTCGTGTGCGCGGGGGGGGGGGGCGCTTGGCCAGCCAGCCGTGAGCTCGGCAAACCCTAGCGCCACCCCTGACTAGCAGTAAAGGGAAAGCCATTCCCCCCCGCCCCGCTTCTAGCTGGCACCCCTCTCAAGGGCGTTTGCAAGTGTTCTGGCTTCAGGCGTCTTAATCTTTCTCTACCTTTCTTTGATTCATTTACAAATTGTTATTTCAGACACCAGTTGGTGAATTAGCATTGTGATGTCCAAGAGTTTTTGCTAATTTTATTGTGCTTATAATTGTTTAAACAAGTCCAAGGACTTTCTCTGAAGTTTCTTTAACAGTTGCTGAGACTGGTCAAAAAATAACGAGAGTCTGTCAGGGAAGAATACAATGATGGAGCAGAAGGTGTCAAAAGCCATTTGGCTAGAACTTGTAGCAACTTCAGCATAAGGAGGAGGGTTGTTTCACCTTAGAGACCCTCACCAAAAGCCCATGACTAACCTAAATGATCCTCATTGTTAAATCCCATTTCCCTAGCCTCTGACATGTCTTTTCCCTGGTCCTGCCAGGTTTACATTTAAAAACAAAGTCTACCTTATTCAAACCACACTTTCATCAAACTATGTTCTTACACATTCAAAGCCATGCATGACCACATTCATCACATGTTCTCCTCTCAATGTAAAGTTCAACAAGTCTTTTAAAAGTTACAAAGTTAAACATAGTTTAACTTATTGTTTTCTGAATTATCAAGCATGTGCATACATTATTTTACAGTGCAACACCAAACCAATCCAGAGACTGGGCACTATAGTGAGTCAGATATTTCTTAACCTTCTCCAAACTTCTCCAAACTTACAATCTTTCTTCGCTTGCAAGCGTTGTCCTCTAGAGCCGTTGACTGTTTCTCTAAGGACTCTCTTACCATCCAGCTTGCCATCTCTAGGGGCCTCACTGAGAGCTGCTTTTGGAACTAAACATTGGCACAAAACATTGAGACACAGGACTTCTTCCAGACACACTTCCAACAGAGAGGGAACCAGCCGTCTCCCTCAGCAGACTCTCACACCGTTTCTGCTGCCTAGCAGCGTGCACACGCATGCACACACAAGTGCTCTCATGCCACATGAGACCAACAGACAGGACAAACATACAGATTCAAAACAGATTTAGCATTTTTGAATTACTTCTTAATACATTTATACACCATTCAATATCATAAGGCAAAACCGGAACACGTCCACTTGCCTCTTCATGCCCACACAATCACCCTGTGGCGTCCTCACCCCACTACTCCTGTGGTCCTCAAGGTTGCTTACCAAGGTTGGCTGTACTTTCACATGATCGAGCCGTCCCTTAGGCTCACGCTCTTCCATCCTGGCCACACTCTCCACACAGTTGAGATGCTGTCCTCCTCAGGCTCAGCTCTCCAAGCCTGAGTGTGCTCTCGCCCTGTCTGGGTGCCTACTACCTCAGACCTGCGCTTCCAAGTCTGGGCTCACTCCCATGCTGCCGAGGTGCTTTCTCCCTCAGGCCAACTCTCTCAGCCTGGCCGCACACCCGCACAGTCAGAGCGCTTATACTCACATGCACACACATACCGGCTCTCACTTTTGAGCTTTAGCTGTGTTGTCCCTCCCTCGAGACATGCACACATGTACACTTAGCTCACTTCTGAGCTCTAGCCATGCTGTCCCTCCCTCAAGACATGCACGCACATACACTTGACTCACTTCTTTGAGCCTGGCTGAGCTTTTCACAGCCCCTCCTGGCTGGCTCAAGCGGAATCAGCCATACACAAACTCACTGGTGCCAGTACTCTTACATACCTAGGTTTCTCATTTTCTTCTTCTTCTACTCTATAGTGGGTCCCACCTCCTCCTCCATGTAAAGTGATGCCCCTTACCCTTCTATTCTGAGTCTATCAGTGAGGACTTACACGCCCCTGCCCGGGGGAGGGCTTTTACTTCTACCCTGCGGCTTTCATTACTCTTTTTCCTTTCATTTTCTGTCAAAGGAAATTTTGACAGGTGTATTGTGGCACTCTGGAGCACAACTTCACAGGCGGCATTGAGACCCCTAGGCTTGATTGAACTCAATCATGGTGCACCTCCCAGGAGATGTCAATGCCCTTCCTTGCATGCTGCACTTCCTAGAGGCGCAATGATAGGACGAGCCTCCAGGTTTGTTGTACATAATTCTGTACCTTATCTTGTTTTTGCTCAACTAGTAAAGGAGAATATGCTGGAGTCCAATGAAAGAATAAACATAGGCCTTTATTGCTTATAAGCAAGGAAGAATAACACAGTTACCAGGATGAAAGGCTCCTTGGACTGGTCAGTTCTTCAGAGCTTTGATGCTACAGCATAAGAATTTATACCTTCAGATCAATTAGCATAAGTTACATAAGTTACAACCTTGAAACCACATTGGTCAAGGAAGTGACCACCCCAATGATTTGGCGATCTCATATTGGCCGAACAATTGTGAACATCATCACAATATGCATATCTCTTAATTCATGTTGTTCAGCACTTCAGAAATAGCACTTGCCAAGGACATGCTACGTTAGCAACATTTTGTGCTTTGCCTACTCAGGCTCCCTGCTTCTAACACCTAGGAGCTGTTCATGTCCTTGGCGTGTCCTGCTGGTCTAGGGGAAAGGATGCAAGTTCTTCTCTCTGTGTCATTGTTTTCTAGAGAAAAGTTCAGTGCCTCCTATTTCTGTTTCTTGAAGGTAAACTACCCCTGGCTGTCCTACTTGCAGCTGGTCCTTCTCTCCTCTTTTCTCTATTCTTTAGCTATGTCTGGCATGAGTAGTACAAATAGGAGATTTCCCTTATCAGTCTATAAATATGGCATAGTACATAGTGGTTACAAGTGCATCTTACTACCAGTAAGCTAGGCCAGTGTACATATGTGGGTAGCCTTTCACCATACTTCAAATAGTAGGCACCTCACAGTGACTGGCATTTGCACATGTCAACTGCCTGGGCACTTTACCCCAGTGTTCACTCTCTGCTTTGCACAGTAGAAATACAGTTCAATCACATGCAAATAGAAAAGGCACATGGAAATATTCTAGTACATTAAATTCACTTCCATCATCATGATGAAAAGACAATTCTGGGTTGAGGACTAGATGCTTGATTGGCTGCTAAGTAATGTATAGTTTTTATGATTCCTGTATCCTAACCAAGTCAGTATTCCAGAAGACTCTGGATCACTCTAAATGTTACTTCCTTCATGAGTACACCACGGAGCCAACCCAGCTTATGCAGACACACAGCAGCTCTGGGGAATGGCTTGCATAAAAAAGGAGAGCTCAAATGGGCTCAGAAAGCTACCACTGGGGGAGGAAAAGTGCCTACCTTTCTCCCAAGCATTTTTCTCTGTGGAAGGTTCCCCCCCCCAATTTTTGCTATTGCATGTGCACACAATACCTCCCCTGCAGCAGCAGAAATGTGAAAACTCCCCTGCCCCCGCACTGCTTTTGTACTTGGAAAAAAGCTTGGGGAAAAGGCAGGAGCTTTCCCTCCCCCGGAAGCAGATTTCTGAACCCATTTAGGCTCTCATTTTTTTAATGCAAGCCATTCCTCAGAGCTGCTGTGTGTCTGCTTGAGCCTGGGTTGCCCCCATGGCATACTAGTAAAGGAAGTAATGCTAAAGTAACCCCTCTGATCCATAGGTGAATATAGATAACTAGTATACTAATTATGGGGCAGTTTGCTAACTTCCATGTGAACCTAATTGCTCACTAACATCTGGTAACATTTATTTTTATTTCCTTAATCGATAGTTCATCTTTCTCATTAGGATTGGGTTGCCAGTTATGAGCATCCTCGCTAATCCCTGCGAATATGCATTTTAAACCGAGTAATTGAGAATTTCAGCAAGATCATTAATTGCAGTTGCCAGAAAGTTACACAGAATTGCTGTCAGGTTTCAAACTTGGCTTAAAGCATTGATATAAATACATTACATGCTTATTTACACCTAGGGTTGGATCCCAACCAGTGTTTCCATGGGCACAAGGATTTCTGGTCACGGATTGTGTTTTTTTCCACCGTCTCCCTCCCATGACAACTCAAAATGTCTTTGAAATCCTCTTTCAAGGAACAGCGGACACACAGATGCAAGATTTTTCAGAGGCATTTTAGGCAGCCATGAGAAGGGAGGCGGTCACAGCATATGTGGAAGTCTTCATACACATGGAAACATTCGCTGGGATCTAACCCTTAGTTTTGGAACATAATATCCTGTAGAAATTAGCAGTGGTAATGTCTTCATCACATGTGGACATATCATCTGTCAATAGTGTATTACATTTATGACAACATTATGATAGAGACATGGTTTAAAAATAATAAAAAAGAGAAAATGGGTATTAATGCTTCCTAGCATGGAAACCTGTTGGGTCTGATTCAGTTGTAACACTGGGATGCAAAAGGAACTTGCTTTTGTGCATATGTCCATCACTGAATAAACTGGTAACTCAGCTGCTTTGTGTACATTTTTAGTATGGAACAGATCATAGCCCTGTTAGGTATTGCACTGACGATGCTAATATGGCATGCAGAGCAGCACACTTTAAACAAGATGCTGGGTGTGTGAAAAATCACATGGGTAAAACACTCTCCAACTATCCTGTTTTTAAAAGCCCTGAGAAATGACAATGCTTCTCAAATTGTGGGTGACTGATGGTTCACAGCAGTCTTCTAAATGATGTATAAATATCCTTCTATGTACAGAATTCTCTTTAAATCTTCAGTGACATGTCCTAGATCTAGCAAAGCGACCTGCAAGCTAGCGATAGGGACTTTCCTCTTGTCCTAGGAAACTGTCAGCTTTTATTGAGCCTCTGCTAGTGGTATTATCACTTGATGATAAAGGAGGATCTCTGACATCAAAGGACAGAATGGAGTGCTACCTAAAGCCAAAGCAGGTGAAGGAGGAATAGCTTAGTATGATGTGTTTTGTATTCAAGAATAAATGTACCATGTTAGTTGTGAATGCACATAAGTTTTTAAATTGCTGTTTTTCTTGAAGATAGGTGCCTTATCATTTTTGCATACCTGAGTGCCCCCTAAACATACAGAAATCTCTTCCTTTCCTTTGCTTCCCTATCTGTAGCACTAAGTTTCATATTAGGAATAAAGATGGATGTGGCATTCAATGGAACTTCCCAATGTTTTGTTATTGACCCCACCCCAATGGCAGCCATTTTGTGATGCAGCACACTACTCTTTCTCAAATCTAGACATGGGTAAGAAACAGGAAAAAAATAAAATGAGTTTTGTGTTTCATCGCAATCTATGAATTGTGAATCATGAAACTTCACGAAATTGACACATTTGCTGAAACAATTCATTAGTTTCGTGATTCATCAGAACCCAGGGCATTTCAATGGCCCCCTTCATACCCAGAGATGCCAAACTCACAGGGAGACTTCAGCAGGCCCTTCTCCACACACCCTCCCAGTTTGCAATACGTTGATCGGGAAGGTCAATGGGAAGGGGGGGGAAGGGAAGTGCTGCCAGAGAGCATGACTGAAATGGTGACTGGGAGTTGATGGGTCAGAGGAGGATGAAGGACCAGCCATAGTGTGGAACTGGGCCAGGAAGATGGAGTGAGGGGTGGATGGCAGGCAGTGACAGTCCCAAGAGTTTGGGACGTGAGATGTGGAAGATGAGCTGGATGTTTTTCCAAAACCTTGCCATTCATCCTGAAATGTGCCATCTCCCTCACCCCAGGACAACAGAGCAATGCAACGGAATCGTGGCCACTGGTCACCTCCACATCTTTCCAGGTGGCACAGGTTCTCAAAATACTGCAGCTCATGCAGTACCTGCCCCAGCACATACACCCATGCAAAGGAGTGGTGGCTTCCGAGAGAAACCACTTGCCGTATGTGGTGGCACTCCCCTTGGGGGGAGGAAATTCTAAAAATGCCTGGGGCCCCATCTCCCTTCACCCCAGGATGTGCATGGGTGGGTAGAATTGATGGACGGATGCCTCCCCATTTGGGGGTGGTGGTGGAAATTCTAAATGCCTGAGAGGCATCTCTCCTCACACTGTGATGTGCATGGGTGGGTGGGACAGATGGACAGACACCTCTCCCTTGGGGGGAGGAAATTCTAAATGCCCAGGCGGGGCCATCTCCCTCACCCTGGGACAACAGAGCAATGCAATGGAATCATGCCCACTTATCACACCTTTCCAGGTGGCACTGGTTCTCAAAATAAGGCCCCTGGTCTGCACAGAGACCACAGGGCAGCACAGCTGAACTATGTTCTTCCCCCATGCTGAGTTGTGTGGCTGTCAGTGCCAACAAAACTCGCTCTCTGGACATGGTGGTACTAATGGATGCCCTCCACATCCTCTCAAGAGGGGCCAGTGTTCAAAATAAGACTCCACATCCCACCAGTAAAGCCCACCAGTTGGAGTTGATGGCATTGATGGATGCCTCCCACTCTTTGGTTTGCGGCAGTACCTACCACAGCACACAATTGAAACAGCCTCCCCCACCATGATGAGATATTTGACAGTGCTACAGACCGACTGACATGGCCTTCACCCTCAAGGATGTGTGAGTGGCCCAGACAGAGCCTGATGGTGGACCACTTTACTTTTGGCTCAGGAGGGACATAATCCACAGACCCTTCACAATTAAGGACAGGTGCTCCAAGAACAAATATCAGTCCTGTGAGCCCTTGGGTAAGGATCCCTATAAGCTTGGCCCCAGAGCCAGGCGATGGCCCCAAGACTGGTGCCCAAGAGTGCACAGACACCTTGCCATTCGAGACAGGTGCTCAAAGCAAGAGAAAGAAGGAACAAAAACAAAAGGTTGTCCTGAGTGAGCCTCCAGGGGAGGTGCCCACATTCAGCTTGGCCCCAGAGTCAGGCAGTGGCCCCAAGACCGGCGCCCAAGAGCATACAGAGACAGGTGCTCAAAGCAAGAGTAAGGCGGAACACAAACAAAATGGTTGTCCTGTGACCCCACTGGTGGGGGTGCCCACTCAGCTTTGATCCTGGAGCCTAGTGGTAGGCAGGCGGACACACATTGATCCAGGTCGGCCCAGGGCCCAGACAAGTCCAGGTTCAGGGAGGGGTACCCAAGCAGGAGGAGGTTGACCTTAATAAAGGACAACATATCCACCAGGTCTGGGTGCAGACGTGCATGGCGGGGATGGAGAAGGTCTCCCAGGTGGGAGAATGCCCATTCACTCTGGACATTGGTGGGAAGGCAAGAGAGGATGTTAGTGGCCATGATGGAAAGGTCTGGTCAGATGGCAGATTTTTGTGCCTAATTCTCCAGGGGGTTGGTGTGGGGGGCTTGGTGGGCGTGGCAGAGTACTCTCACACCATGGCCCCCAAGTCCTCCATCCTGACAGATGCACCAACCCTGCTGTGTCAACTGTGCAGCCCACCACATATGACCAGATGTCTCTATTGGGAGGGCTCTCATGGCTGGGGACAACCAGCTCGTTTATAGCCTCCTGCTCCTCCTCCTTCACCCCCCTGCCACACCTTCAATCCTCCGTCCCGCTTCATGTGCCTGATACCTTGCACTGCTCTGCGCAGGACCTTCTTCCAGTCCTGCAGCTGGCTGTCCTGCATGGTGATGCTGCCCTTTATCCAGGGGTCACATATGCAGGCCGGTCTATATGGCTGTTCTTGGCAGAGAGGATGCAAGCGGGTGACTATGCCTATCTGCAACCTCTTGACCAGGTCCCTGACCCGGGGGGCAATATCATCCTCATCATCCAGCACCTGATCCAACTCCATAGATCAGGGGATGACCTGTCCCAGGCTGGATTGGTACAAGCATAGAAGCTCAGTGGCATCTCTAAAGGGCTTAAGGACATGGACCATCTGGGGGAGGGCCAACCAGTCTGCATAGCTGATGCTGACCTCCTCTCCTTCCCGCATAATAGCCATGAGCTAAGGATGACATAATGTCCCGGACCATGCTTATTTTGCTCCACCAGATGACAAACCATGTTTGTCCAGTAGGTGGGCATGTCCTGGTAGAGGTAGTGCTCGGGATCATCCCCCTCCTGCCTCTGAAGCAGCTCACATGAAGACTTCATACTGCAGGAGAAGTGTGAAGCCAGATGCTGGCAGTTGTCCAACAGGTCACGCATGGACAACATTGCCTGGTCCCAGGTGGCCTTGACCTTGCAACCTAGCACAAGAGCATCCACCATGACCAGGTGCCGCTTATGCACCAGGCAGATAAGGTGGACGAGGAATGCCTCTCTCAGGGCTGTCAGCATGTTGCTTCCCGCACTGGTGACCATGATGCCATGGACAAAATCACCCCTGTTCACCCACTCCCTCAGCCCAGCCTTGATCGTCGTGGTGATGTTCTTCCCTGTGTGATCAGTATCCATCCCCCATGCCTGGAGCATGACCACTCTTGTACCCTGGGTGCAAGGGCAGCACCTCACCCCAGGGCCGGGGTATTTCCCTGGGCTTGTGGGGAGAGCCCCTAAACAACACAGAGAGAGAGACACCTGCCCAGGTGGCAGAGGTGCTCCAAATAAAAATGAGATGCACACAGTGGGTACCCAAAAACAAGAGTGAGCTGCAACAAAGAGGTGTACACAGCAAGCAAGAGAGAGAAAGCAGGAGAGTTGGGACCTCAGGAGGAACCCACACAAAGCTGGGCCCCAGAGCAAGGCAATGGCCCTGAGACTGGGCTTGGGGGGAGAGCCCCTAAACAACACAGGGAGAGAGACCTGCCCATGCAGCAGAGGTGCTCCAAATAAAAATGAGATGCATACAGTGGGTGCCCCAAAACAAGAGTGAGCTGCAACAAAGAGGTGTGCACAGCAAGCAAGAGAGAGAAAGCAAGAGAGTTGGGACCTCAGGAGGAACCCCCACAAAGCTAGGCCCCAGAGCCACTGGCCCTGAGACTGGGCTTGGGGGAGAGGCTCTAAACCAAAACCAAAGGAAACAAGGAAACAGCAAGAGTGAGGCCTCAAAAGAGCAGAGAAAGAATTTAGAAGACACAAAGACAAGCAAATAAAAAAAGGGGGAGGCCTAGACCCCAGGGCCCAGAGCCAGGCTAAGTCCTGAGACTAGGGTGGGGTGGGGTGGAGGAAAAAAGGCACCCTCACCCAAAGACCTTCCCACAGCAAGGTCAAAAGCTGCAAATAAGAGGCTTCCTTCAGTCTCTTTTAAAGCAGCAGCAGCCAAAAAGCACAATCCCAAATCCACGCTCTTTCTCTCTCACTACTCCAATCCCAGCACCAGGTCCTCCTCCCTCTTCCTCTGTCTTCTGGGACTGAAACATAAGGCAGAGAGAAAGGTGCCTTTTATTTAAAAAAACGCTGACATACAGCAGAACAGGAAGTCTGTGGTTGGCCTACAGACCTGCCTAACAGGGTTTGGAGGGGTGAGATTGGTGTGCCCATGGCTACATAAAGCCCACCTCCTTGGTTGCCTAGGGGATTGACCCCCAGCTCCTGGCTGTATAGGGCAGAATGGAAGCTCTCCAGATGGCTAGGAGAGCTGCCAATCAAGGGTAAGTGGGCTATGATTGGGGTTTCCAATGGCAACCCATTGGGCCCATTGTTGCCAAGGGAATCAATGGATTGATGCCGGCCTGTCTATGATTATGAATCGTTCACGAAGCTAACGAAACAGGCCAAAAAGTTGTGAATTTTGTGATAATTTCGTGATAACCACAGCCCCACAAAATGCTGGTTTGTGATACATGAAATGGCCTGTTTCGTGATGAAATTTGCTTTGTATTTCGATTTGTGCCCATGTCTACTCAAATCCCAGAAGTGCCCACATGCTCAGCAATATTGGGGGCTCCAGGTCTGCTCAAAAAGTAGACTGTAGTAAGAATGAAAAGACAGAACAGACAGCACCATCTCAGGCTATATATGGATGATCATATTTTTAACACTCACCTACATTAAAAAACTCCAAGTAAATAGAAAATTAGTACGTCAAAAGGGTGGCTTAGAATCTTTCTCATTGATCACTGCTTTTTCATTGGCATGCATTTATTATATGGGGAAGCATTCAATTATGGTATCGTCGGTTTGCAATCAGAAGTAGTATAGTCTACTGTACCACTTCAGGATTCTATTAGCTCATTCTGCTGTGTTTAGGCCTGAGTCAAGCATGGGGTTGACTAAGCAAAGAGCTTCCCTTTGTGTGTAGTGGCTTAGTGTATCATTTATACTGTGCTGCTACCCATGCAAAGCAGCAGAGCCAACCCATCTATTTGGTAAACATAGGTGATCACCTAGGGCAACTGAGATGGAGGGGTACCCAAAGGGCCTGGCTAATGGATAGACTAGACATGCCGAATAGGGTTCCCAGGTGCCTGTCTGTGGTGAACAATCTCCCAGGGATTCTCGTCTCTGTCCATCAATTGTTGGCTATCAGTGGGAGGTGGCAGGCTCCTGGAGATTATCAACCATCGGCAGGCAAACTGGGAAAAAGGCTTTGTGCATGCTCCTATGCACTGGCCAATGGTATCACTTCTGATATGACTGAAAGTGACAGCATTGCACCAGGACCTGAACTGGCTCAAGACATAGTGACTATATTTTGTAATCGCATTAGTAGTGACACGATCGGGACATCCTGCAGGAGCATGCACAACAAGTCATGCTCTCAGATAATGACCAGAATCTTCTGATGTTGCCAGCCCAGGATTGAAGGGTGGTGGTGGTGGTGGTCTGAATGCATTTGGTCTGAATGCAACAGGGGCACAGTAGCAAGCTGAAGCCCCAGCCCCCATGAGGGCAGCCTGAGGTTGGGTGGCTTCTCCACTGTATGTGGGCGGGGGTGGGGTCATTTGTCTAGAATGGAAAACATCTTTGGGCTAATCTTGCAAAGCAGCAATATATGCTCACTTTGCATGCCAGAGATCTGTAGCTCTTTCAGATATTTGTGCTGAAGTGCTACATAAATATGCATAGTGATTTTGCTTGGGTTGCATCACAGGTTATATAAGATGCTAAGCTCATGCAAAGTCATAGGAGGAAACTCTTTGCTTTGCAATCTCCTATTTAAATCACGCCTTATAGATGAGGCACTAGTTCTCTCAACATCCCTATCCTTCTAATAGGAATAAAATATAGAGTGATCTTCAGTAGGAAAGGTATGGAGTTGAGGTCACACTCAAATTACAGAGAAGACCAGACTGAACACAGTGAGATGGGAGGGAGAAAAGGCGTTTAAAGGAAAAACTAGTTTCATAGAAGCTATTCTGGCTGCTGCTATGGATGAGTTATACTTGGGAAGGAGTAGTTAGAAATACACATGCAATTGGGAGGCTGTTAACTGCTGATTCCATTTGTGCCACCATCTTGGGCCTCATGTCCTTGCTTAAACAGTCGTCAGCATGTGCAAATCTCTGACACTTTTTAAAGGCAACTGTGTACTGTTATTTTTCTGAACCCGTTAGGTCTTTTCAGTTTTGATGGATCATAGAAAATCATTTTTCAGTTTCTATTTCAGAGCGTAGCTTGTTAAAAGCTTGCATTGATCCCCACAGAGCGAGTGAGAGCAAGAGGGAATGCATGTACGTGTGACACAGAAAATTCAATACAAAGTAACATTCTATCACAGCTCAGAGGCTGAAACTCTGCTCCTGACACACTTATGATGCTATTTTCTCTTTTCTTTATTATCTTCCCTCCTTTGGGGCTGTTGCTTCCATAGAGAAATAAATATAGCTATTGCTTTCATTTAATTTGAGGATGCCCATTCAAGGCAATGGAAGCTATTTCTAACCCATGGAAGAGTGGGGAAAGGATATTTTTGTTATTAAGGAAAAGATGAGTTCCATATAACAGTACCCAAACTGAATAGAAATAGAGATTGGCATTTGGCCACACACCCCTCAAAGGGGGAAAACAAAGCATATTGCTGGCAGCTGTCCATTGTTGCTTCAAGCAATCTACCTAATGGGCAAAGGCAATGGTGCTGCTATATAAGTTAGTTCCACCTCTTGTGAACAGGCCAATGTATTTTAGCAATTGATATTGACAGAGCAGATATTTGGAATTTCAACTTTTTGTAACTGTATAATGTGAATTTACAATTCTGCCCTCCACAGTCTGTTCCAAACCAAGGTTTTACTTTGAGACAAGGAGAAAGTAAGTGCATGTATGAGGCCATTCATATATACACTGCCTACTATGGGTCTTTTGGTACCTGAGCCCGTGTACACACAGTTTGCAGACTAGTGTGGTATTTCTCCATACAATGGTGGCCATTGTTATAAAAGGGTTGGCTTCCAACTACAAATGGATAGATCAAAGGCAAGACAAAGAAAATTTAAAAGGAAGATGACAATGAAAACATTGGTCAGTAAAAATTTCATACTATAAATATCTATTTTGACTGGTCCTAATCAAACAATTACCAAAATCTTTGATAATTAAGATGCCCAGTTACATCTCACTCATGGCTAATCCTTGGGAGAGTAGCATGGAGTAGCATCTTTCATCCTCTTTCCTTCTTTCATATAACCTTGAGAGAAAGAAGGTTAGATGAGAGAGGGAAAGAGAATGAAAGATAATGCAAGGAGTAGGCTTGGAGATCTGAGTGGGAGAGATATAATGGAGACTTGGACAAAAGGAAAGCTGACAGGAGCCAGAGTACCAGGGAATCTGGAGAGAGGCTTTGGGAGAGACACAGAAAGTCTCCATGGCAAGAACCAGAAGTTGTGTCAGAGCAATATAGAGGAAAAGCACAGGAAAGAGAGAGAAAGAGTGTTATGTCTATCTGTTTACATACATGCCATGATTGTATTGCTGACATTTCTTGTTGACTACAGCTGACATTATGATAGAGCCATACTATTGTATTAATGTGTATTAATTAATATGCACTCTCCCTGCATAACTGTAGTGCAGATGTTACTGAGGACCCAAGCAAGGGCCTCTCCCTTATCTTAGAGAAATATGCGAGTCTCGGCTAGCTGTAACCTTGAAGTATCTAAATGCCAGTTTCAGCTGTTCTCCCCAGATGCTGGGAATAAGTTCTTGTCTATCTGATTCATAGTCATAACTAGGGGTGTGCAGTTCGGGAATCCGAATCCTGAAAAAATCCCGAATCACCCTGATTCGGGGTGATTCGGGGAATCCTGAATCGATTGGGGGAATCCTGAATCGATTGGCGGAATTTAGGTTACACAGTAGGAGGGCATAACAGGGCATGATAGCAGTGTACTACACAAAATAATACAACCCACTTTACCGTTATTGACAGCAATTGTGTTTGGGTGATTCTCTGATGTGAAGTGAGTTGTTATTTTTGTGAAGTACACTGCTTTCATGCCCTGTTGTGCCTTCCTACTGTGTAACCTAAAGCAGTTAAAGAAATAAAGTGCTTTTGACAGCAATTTTTGGGGTGATTCTTTAATGTGAAGTGAGTTGTGTTATTTTTTTGTAAGATACTACTGCCATGCCCTTTGGTGTGCCCCCCTGCTGTGTAACCTAAAGCTGTTCAAGAAATAAAGTGTTTTTGACAGGAATTGTTTTTGTGATTCTCTGATGTTAAGTGAGTTGTGTTATTTTTGTGAGGTGGAATGCTGGAATGCCCTTTGGTGTGCCCCCCCTGCTGTGTAACCTAAAGCTGTTCAAGAAATAAAGTGTTTTTGACAGGAATTGTGTTTTTGTGATTCTCTGATGTTAAGTGAGTTGTGTTAATTTTTCTGTGTGGGGGACTGCTGGTGTAATTTGTCATAATGCTTTGCCTACTTGTACTTTGAAAGGGAGAAAATAATTTTTTAAAAACTTTATTTTGTGTTGTTCATGTTTCATTCTTTGTTGTCCAGTTGGTTCCCATCATAGGGAACAATGGGGCAGGCTGGCCAGCCTTCTCTGTAGGTGGTGGGGGTGTCAGGGGGTGGTTGTCTGTGTGTCAGGTGTTCTTTCCCAGGGACAAGTTGGCACTCAGAAGTGTGCCCACTATTGTGGCACCCCTGGGCTGTGCAGAATTGCCCTGGAAAAGAGAGTTTGGAAGTTCCCAGCATAGGGAACAAAGGGGGAGGGCTGGTCAGCCTGTTCCTGGGGTTATGGGTGTGGGGAGCTGGGCATGGATTTGGGTCAGTGAGGGGCTAATGTGGGGATTTGGGTCTGTGTATGGCAGCTGGGGGGGAACTGCGTTTGTGTGGGGCAGTGGGGGGTGGGCTTTGGGGGCTGAGAGCACCTACTTGGGAAGGCCATGAGATACCCCCAAGTGGGAGCAGGCTGAGCCTTGGTGGGGGGTGAGAGTAGAGGTGGGAGAAGGGCCCCAGAGGGTTGGGGGGCATTTTGCATGCTAAATGCCACCCCTGGCAAGACAAGCCTCCCCCAGGTGGAATTGGTGGAGAACAGAGCACCTACTTGGGGAGGCCATGAAATGCCCCCCCCCAAGTGGGAGCAGGCTGAGCCTTGGTGGGGGGTGGGAGGAAAGGTGGGAGAAGCGCCCCTGAGGGTAGGGGGGCATTTTGCATGCAAAATGCCACCCCTGGCAAGACAAGCCTCCCACAGCTGTAAGTGGTAGAGAACAGAGCACCTACTTGGGGAGGCCATGAAATGCCCCCCCCCCAAGTGGGAGCAGGCTGAACCTGGGTGAGGGGGAGGAAAGGTGGGAGAAGGGCCCCTGAGGGTTGGGGGGCATTTTGCATGCAAAATGCCACCCCTGGCAAAGGAAGCCTGCCTCTTCATTTTTTCCCCATAGGAAAAAATGAATGAAGATCAGCAGCAGCAACCTAAAGCTATGCCCTTTTTTTAGGCGAGGATAGGGGGACCTGGTTTGGGGGGCCATAACATGGCCCCCCAAAGTCCAATTGGTCTGAAACTTGGGGGGTTGTTAGAGGGGAGGCCCCTACCAATTTTGGGTTGATTCGGTGGGAAAATGCCTTCCCCAGGCTTCAGAGAAGCCTGGGGAGGCTTTTTCCCGTTGAAAAAGCTTTCCCGAATCATCCTGAATCGCCATTCCCGAATCGGCTTGGCGATTCGGGATTCGGCTATTCCCGAATCAGCTTCTCGATTCAGGTATACCCGAATCGGGAAAGCCGAATCGAGGTGCCTTTGCACACCCCTAGTCATAACTAAGTTGATTCTCACAGAACTTGTGCAAGCTTGCACACCAAAACTCTGTTGTCTGAAGCGTGGGAAAATGAAGTATAACAGAGATTGCCTGATTTGAATTGCCACTTCTGTCAAACTCCGTGATGGAGTGCAGACCTGAACTGTGTGGATTCTAATAAAGCTACTTCTCATGGAACCAACGTGTGTTCACTTCAGATGGGTTTGAGGGATCTACCTGCCAGGGACTGACAACGAGAGAGTAAGAAATAGAGAGGTTACTGTGAGGTACTCAGCTTCAGATGCTGAGATTTCCAGTCAGTCAGCTATGATTGACATGTTTCCTTCCCCCCCCCCCACCCCCCAATGTGGCTAGCCTGAAATGGCAGTTGGGGATAGACTGTTGGGGAAGCTGTCAGTTGGAGTTGGAGAGTAAACAAGAGAGGGAAAGGGAGTTGGAGCCTGGCTTTAGACCAGAGAGGGTCAGCCAGAGAATCCTCTGTGAGGCGAAATAATGTTTGTGAAATACTTTTAGTCCTAGGACTAAAGTGGGGAAAATCGGCACTAACTCCTACTTAGACTCAAGAGATCTGGGAATTATAGAGGGCCAAGGAAGTGGGTAGAGAGGAGTCTCCCCTTCAGTACCAGGATCAGGGTTATAGCTCATAACTATAACGCCTGCCCAGTATCTAGGAAGGTTTTATCTCAGTGGAGCACCATAAGGTCTGGAGAGGAGGGAAAGTCATGCTGTGTTTGTGTTTGAGTATATAACGTGTAACATCTGTGAAGCAGTGTCAACCTCTGAACGAAGCCAGCAACCTAGTGTTATTCTAAATGTTTTGTGCCTCACAACAGTGATGTTCCTGTACAAAAACATTTCTGTTTCTTCAGTTCAAACACCTGCCTACCTGCCTTTTGTTTTTAACCTTCTGTAAATAAACCTTCAGTTACATTTTGAACCTCCCCAAGCCTTGTGTGCCAGTTTCTGCTAAAGGGAAACACAAACCCCTGATCTGTCTCCTACTAAGACTTGGCTGGGTAACCATTTTTAATATTCCTTAAGGGTGGGACAAGAAGGAAAGTTGAAGCTTAACATCAACCACGCTACCAGAGGCTGTCCAGCCCAGTATACAGCTTCATAGGCTTAAAGAGGAGAAGTTTTACCTCAGGGTAGGGGAAGGTCAGCCCAAGCCCGAGTTGGATGTGGGTTTGTGGCAGTTACATCTAATTATTGGTCTAACTTTCTTTGTCTCTCTTCATACCTCTCTTCAAATCCACTGGTATTCTGGTTCCTGTCAGACCTCCTTTTGTCTGAATCTTTCAGATATCCGAAACTCCTCCTTGCATTATCTTTAATTCCTTCTCATTCCCTCTCTCATCTAACCTCCCTTTTCTTCTCTTCTCTTCTTAGTAGCAGATGCTGGCTATGATGGAAAAATCTGACCTGTATGGTTAAATCTCAGACCTTAAATACTAAATTTCCTATCTTTGAGGGGGTTGCCCTGTGATAGTGGAGGCTTAATTTGTTCATTTCAGGACTCAAGGTAGTTATTTCCTTTGTTATTATTTGTTTGGAGCAAAATCTAACTGTGACAGAAGATGGGCCAGATATGATTAACTTAAACACACTGATAATTAACTCAGGAAGGAGACTAGGTTTCTCCTTTTGATGTGTTAGACATTGTCTTAAATACCCCTTTGAGCATTTTGTAATATTTGTCCTTCTTGGTTACAAACAATGACAATTATTTTTGGCGGGTCATTTCATAGAAAAAGAACTGCAGGAACTCATTAGCATAACTCACTAGCATATCTCATTACCATTTGCCACACCCCCTGACATCACCGGAAGTGTGTCAGAAGGTATCACCCACCCCTCAGGCCCCTTTCCCCAAAAATCTCCAGGTATTTCCTGAAAATAAAGCAGAATGAACTCAAAGCAGCTTATCCTCCTCTGGAGAGCCAGCCCCAGCAGCCCTACTTGCACAGATGCACTCACTCACTAGTCATGAATGAAAATAAAGCAGCAGAATGAATTGAAGCAGCTTAGCCTCCTTTGGAAGGGATGCAGAGGGGAAGAAAAGGAATCACATGGGCAGGGCCAAAACCCACGTGACTTCTTTTCAGCTCTACCAGAACACTGTTCCGGTGCGTTCCCCCTCCAAATGAGCCCTGATTTTTGGGATCAGAATATGAAATGATCTGAGCTAATCATGGAGATGGTTTGCTAACTTGGAGCGCAGAATTCTTAAAGCTTAATTCCAACTGAACCTATCTGCACATTAATTTTTGTCTCTGAAGCCCTGAAGTCCAATGGATGGCCCCATGGGATAGGACTTTCTCAACAGAGGTGACAAACTCCCTTCTAGGGAAACTCATCTCTTTAGGTGATTTGGCTATCTGTGCAGACATCATTGTCAATTCCCCCCTCCTCTTTCATTTATTTAATTTTAATTTTTCTGTTTAGATATCATTACAAACCTGGTGCAGAAATTTGTACCCTAGCCCTGGCTGACTCCATTTCCTAAGCCTTTTTAAAAAATCTGCATTAGTGGGTGGCACCTATAGCTATTAGATATGTAGATGTGATGATTTATATATTTTTGGTTCTTTAGGGGTTTGGTTATGTTCAAGCAACCTGAATTATTTTCTGCTTCACTGGATTTCTGTATCTGTGTACAAAAGGATTGCAGTTCAAAATTCCATGGCATTTTGAAAATCATCAGGGAAATACTTAAAACAGTACAAATGTCTGGCAAAGCAGAGTATCTGTGTCTTCTTACATGCCTATTAAGACTCTTTTAAGACTCTATTAATCTAACTACAAACCTAAATCAAATATTATCCCTTCCATTTTCCCACATCCTCTTTAATCTTTAATTCTAACATCATTCACAATGTCACTTTCCCACAATTATTTAACTTGATGGAGGACATCCTTTTGCCTATATTTGTCTCAGTTTTTGCTCCCTTTTGACACTTTTCTATACAGGTCAAGATTGAGAACTATTGAAACAAACATTAAAACATATAAAAACAATTAAACCCAAACTAATAAATATAGGAAGGAGGAATTACTGAATGAATGCCAGATGAAACAAAAAGTTCCTTACCTGTTCTTGGAAGACAGAAGGGGGCAGATGAATATCCCTGGGAAGAGTTACATAGTTTTGGTGCCATGAGTGAGAAGGCTGTCCCTCAGATTGCCCCCTGCCTAATCTCAGACAACAGAGGTACCTTAAGCATGGCCTCAGAAGACGACCTTAGTGGTCAGGTAGCTTCTTAAGAGAGTAGGTGGTTCTTCAGGTCCCTAACATCTTCCTAGTCTTCAGTTGTAATTTACTGAAATTTCCTGTTCCAATTTAATTTAGGCTGCACTCTTATACAAGTTTTTTGGCAATGTCCTACTGAAATTGATGGTACTTTCTTCTAAGCAATCATACATAGGATCCGTCTATGACAAATAACATAGTCTCAGACTGATAACATTTGTCCCTTTCCTACAGCTGGGTGCATTCTTCAGATTGAAAGGGGTTTCATAGATTACTTCTGAATCTAAACTGGAAACCCAAACATCTCAAATATTCTTTCAGTGAGTTCAGATATGTTTAGAGAAAATATCTCTCAGAAGGAAGAAGCATGATTACTACTAATTAGAGGTGGGCATGAACTGAAATACTAACAGAAGTTCATCATGAACCAGGCCAATTCATGGTTCAAAAACCAACGGTTCGTGGGAGCTCATTTCTCATGAATTGTGATGAGTTTTAGCCTGGTTCGTTTGATTCGTATTTTGGTTCGTCACTGCAGACAGCCTAGCACCGCTCAATCAGTTTCCTAGGCAATGGAGGGAGGGGGAATGGGCTCTCTGCAGACCTTCTGCTGACGCGGAAGTGACATTTTCACGAACCAAATGAACCAGTTCACAAACTGGAGCAAGTTCATGAAAGTTCGTGGTTCGTGTAACATGACGAACCACAAACCATACAGTTTGGAATTTTCCCGGTTCATGCCCATCTTTACTAATATAGTTTATGCATACAGCATACAGCATACAGCATACAGCATACAGAACAATGTTCCTAATAACACATCTTCATTTGTCTGATGTGCTTATTTCTTAGCAATGAAAAAAGTTATAAAATCAAAGTAGTAATATGCAAGTACATACTTCAGTCATTCACAATTAAATCAATAGAACTTAAAAGTGCTTCCACTTTGGCTGGTCATGTCCTTTGGTTTCCATGTTCTTTTGATGTCTTCAAACCAGAGTTTTCACAGAGTAAATAAACACTTGTAATATGTTCGTGTTCCCTTTGCGCTAATATTCAAGTCTTAAACAATCTCTATTTTTGTATCTGAAAAAAAGTTAAAATGACATTAGATTAGAAAGGCAAAAGCCTTGATCATAAAATTTATTTGCAAATACATCTATACACTAAATAAATACATACATGTGTGCAAATATTTCAAAAATCCATTATTAAATCTCAAAAATCCATTATTAAATCTCTCTTGAGTAGATTAATGTTTTTAAAAAAATGAAGGGAAAGATATTGATGGAGAAGTCCTAACATGAATAAATAATGACAATATGGCTTAAGAGTCAGTCTTTTCCCCTTTGTATTACAGCAGTTGTATTTTGATCCTGGGGAAACCTTTTGCCTCCACAAATGTTCCAGAAGTAAAAAGGATTGCATTAATAATTATATAGGACATTGGATTTGTAATCCAGTTTGTGGATCCATTTTCTAGTCATTTGCTTTTGTGCACATTACCTTCTGTAACTTACAATGCAATCCTAAGCAGAGTTACTCCAGTCTAAGTTCATTGAAATCAATGGGTTTAGACTGGAATACCTCTATTTAGGATTGCAATGTTAGTGTTGTATCAAATTTTACTAATGTTCTATTTTCATTACATACATCACAATTTCAGGATATGTGAGGAGGAATGGTCATGAAAAAAGAAAGCCTACTTCCCACTTTTATATATATATATATATATATATATATATATATATATATATATATATATATATATATATATATATATATATATATATATATATATATATATATATATATATATATACTTAAATAACAACACATTTCATTCAACTTAATTTAACAAATTAGCAAAATATACATAATCTATACACTCAGTTCAATATGGGATAAACAGGAGGACCAAGCTTGTTCGAACTGTATTAAATCCGTTCCTCTTTGCAAAGAAGTTAGTCTAACCATAATAAAAGTTTATTTAACTTTTCTAGCAATCTTTGTACCTTGCCATAACCATGATGCCCCCAATGTGCCGTCGCCACTGCTGCTGCTTATATATTATTACTTCTTTACTCTGTAAACCCAGCCAGTCATGGATCTCTGTTAGTTGCATAATGAACATGGCACATAATTGTTGGTGCATAGCCAATTAGATCTGGCTGTTGCATGACAAAAACATACCAGTCAAATGAAACCTTCTCGTTGTCCTCAGTATAGAATGCATTCCATTGCCAAGCCAATCTTCCTGACATTCTCCATTTTGTTGCACTATGCCTGTGGATTCATCAACCACTAGCATAATGTGGAAAAAGACTTCTCCTCTGATCCAATTCTAATCATGCACAGCTATAATTACTTTGGACAGAATGTGTATGGAAATGACAGAAAGTGGATGGTAGGGGTGTGCAATTCGGGAATCTGAATCCCGAAAAAATCCCGAATCACCCTGATTCGGGGTGATTCGGGGAATCCTGAATCGATTGGGGGAATCCCGAATCGATTCAGGAATCCCGAATCGGCATGCCCCGAATCAATTTGGGGCAATTCGGGGCAATTCGGGATGATTCGGGAAAGCTTTTTCAATGGGAAAAAGCCTCCCCAGGCTTCTCTGAAGCCTGGGGGAGGCATTTTCCCACCGAATCAAGCCAAAATTGGAGGAAGCCTTCCGCTAACTCCCCTTTAACAAGCCCCCAAGTTTCAGACAGATTGGACTTTGGGGAGCCATGTTATGGCCCCCCAAACCAGGTCCCCCTATCCTCGCCTATAAAAGGGCATAGCTTTAGGTTGCTGCTGTTAATCTCCTATTTTGTGCTTGCTGCTGCGGATCTCCATTATTTCCTATGGGGAAAAAATGAAGAGGCAGGCTTCCTTTGCCAGGGGTGGCATTTTGCATGCAAAATGCCCCCCAACCCTCAGGGGTCCTTCTCCCACCTTTCCTCCCACCCCCACCAAGGCTCAGCCTGCTCCCACTTGGGGGGGCATTTCATGGCCTCCCTAAGTAGGTGCTCTTTTCTCTACTACTTACAGCTGTGGGAGGCTTGTCTTGCCATGGGGGGCATTTTGCATGCAAAATGCCCCCCAACCCTCAGGGGCCCTTCTCCCACCTTTCCTCCCACCCCCACCAAGGCTCAGCCAGCTCCCACTTGGGGGGCATTTCATGGCCTCCCCAAGTAGGTGCTCTCAGCCCCCAAAGTCCACCCCCTACAGCCCCACACAAATGCAATTCCCCCCCAGCTGCCACACACAGACCCAAATCCCCACATTAACCCCTCACAGACCTAAATCCACCCCCAGCAGCCCTACACCCATAACCCCAGGAACAGGCTGGCCAGCCCTCCCCCTTTGTTCCCTATGCTGGGAACTTCTAAACTCTCTTTCCCAGGGCAATTCTGCACAGCCCAGGGGTGCCACAATGGTGTGCAAACTTCTGAGTGCCAACTTGTCCCTGGGAAAGAGCACCTGACCTGACACACAGACAACCACCCACTGACACCCCCACCACCTACAGAGATGGCTGGCCAGCCTCCCCATTGTTCCCTATGATTGGAACCAACCGCACAACAAAGAATAAAACACGAACAACACAAAATACAGTTTTAAAAAAATTATTTTCTCCCTTTCAAAGTACAAGTAGGCAAAGCATTATGACACATTACACCAGCAATCCCCCATACAGAAAAATAACACAACTCTCACTTAACATCAGAGAATCACAAAAACACAATTCCTGTCAAAAACACTTTATTTCTTTGCTTTAGGTTACACAGTAGGAGGGCATAACAGGGCATGATAGCAGTGTACTACACAAAATAATACAACCCACTTTACCGTTTTTGACAGCAACTGTGTTTGGGTGATTCTTTAATGTGAAGTGAGTTGTGTTATTTTTGTGTAAGATACTGCTGCCATGCCCTTTGGTGTGCCCCCCTGCTGTGTAACCTAAAGCTGTTCAAGAAATAAAGTGTTTTTGACAGGAATTGTGTTTTTGTGATTCTCTGATGTTAAGTGAGTTGTGTTAATTTTTCTGTGTGGGGGACTGCTGGTGTAATGTGTCATAATGCTTTGCCTACTTGTACTTTGAAAGGGAGAAAATAATTTTTTAAAAACTTTATTTTGTGTTGTTCATGTTTTATTCTTTGTTGTCCAGTTGGTTCCCATCATAGGGAACAATGGGGCAGGCTGGCCAGCCTTCTCTGTAGGTGGTGGGGGTGTCAGGGGGTGGTTGTCTGTGTGTCAAGTGTTCTTTCCCAGGGACAAGTTGGCACTCAGAAGTGTGCCCACTATTGTGGCACCCCTGGGCTGTGCAGAATTGCCCTGGAAAAGAGAGTTTGGAAGTTCCCAGCATAGGGAACAAAGGGGGAGGGCTGGTCAGCCTGTTCCTGGGGTTATGGGTGTGGGGAGCTGGGCATGGATTTGGGTCAGTGAGGGGCTAATGTGGGGATTTGGGTCTGTGTATGGCAGCTGGGGGGGAATTGCTTTTGTGTGGGGCAGTGGGGGGTGGGCTTTGGGGGCTGAGAGCACCTACTTGGGAAGGCCATGAGATGCCCCCCCAAGTGGGAGCAGGCTGAGCCTTTGTGAGGGGTGAGAGTAGAGGTGGGAGAAGGGCCCCAGAGGGTTGGGGGGCATTTTGCATGCAAAATGCCACCCCTGGCAAAGGAAGCCTGCCTCTTCATTTTTTCCCCATAGGAAAAAATGAATGAAGATCAGCAGCAGCAACCTAAAGCTATGCCCTTTTTTTAGGCGAGGATAAGGGGACCTGGTTTGGGGGGCCATAACATGGCCCCCCCAAAGTCCAATCGGTCTGAAACTTGGGGGGTTGTTAGAGGGGAGTTAGAGGAAGGTCCCTACCAATTTTGGGTTGATTCGGTGGGAAAATGCCTCCCCCAGGCTTCAGAGATGCCTGGGGAGGCTTTTTCCCATTGGAAAAGCTTTCCCGAATCATCCCGAATCTTCCTGAATCATCCCGAATTGCCATTCCCGAATCGGCTTGGCGATTCGGGATTCGGCTATTCCCAAATTGGCTTCTCGATTCGGGTATACCCAAATCGGGAAAGCTGAATCGAGGTGCCTTTGCACACCCCTAGTGGATGGATATTCACATCTATTAAGCGGTACATCTGGATGTACATTTCTGCTCATGCCCTACTGTAACTGGTGTTAGAAACTGCCATCAAGTTGCAGCTTGTTTTTGACAACCCCCTAGGGCATTCATGGGAAAAGTCTGTCAAACCCAGACTTCCTTGGTGGTCTCCCATCCAAGTATTGATCAGGACCAACCCTGCTTAATTTCTAAGACCTACTGGACTAGCCTGGGCCATCCGATCATGGCCTACTGTGACTAGTTAATGTCATGTGAATTCAAGTAAAAAGATGGTTGCCTTGGATAATTGTCCTGGGTTCCTCCCTCTTGTTGACTAGTTTTGTACTTTTTCATAAAAAGATGGAGAGAAATCATAGAAACATTCCATGGCGGCAGGGCTGGAGACATGTTGAGGCCCTAAGCTGTCATTTACTTAGCTTCTACATAAATCCAGTTCCTCATGGGGGCAAAAGTCATCATGAAATGTGCCTCCACATCCCCATTTCAGCTTAGCAGTAATTAATAATTTCCCACTTTTTACTACAGTGGATCTTGTCTTTTCAGGGGCATCTCAGGGGATGAGAATAAATGGAGGTACTGAAGTAATCTGGACAATTGTTAACAAAAAATGCAGGTAATTTCTGTCCCATAGCTGAAATCAGGTTGGTGTGTTTGTCTTGCACACTCTTCTGCCAATTCAATCAGCCCCTCTTTGCTTTCTAGTGAAAACTGTTTGCACTGTTTTTACAGCTGTTGTGCCCTGGAAAGGAACAAAATCATTGACTGAGGTCACTGCACTTTAAAGACCCAATAAAGCAGAGCCTTCTTTGTGTGTAGATAATGCAGCATGGAATTTTCCAAAGCCCTGAGAGATGAAAGAAGATGTAGAAGTCCATGCGATGTATTATTACAAGTTGAGAAGACCAGAATAATAATGATTGATAGAGCCAATGACTTCTATGGCTTGGCAAATTTATGACCAATATGTACTGAGACAGAAACCCTATCTCCTGAAGAGTCTCACCACACAAATCAAGGCATAATAGCACTCAATCAGATGCTGTTAGTTTAGAGGTTGCTGAAGCCTACAAAACTTCAATTAGGTTCAGCAGAAGGAAGACAACATATTTTATTTATACTCTGGGCTTTTCCATGGACCAGTCAATATATGCCAATTTTATTAGGTGCAAGCTTTTGTAATAGCAAGATGTACTCCTTAATCTCCTTGAGTTTTAATGCTCATTGGCTCAGACAGGTAATCAATAGCTGCATCTCGGAAGGACCATAGATATTGACTTTGGTCTCCAAAAGACTTTATAAAGAGTCGTTTGGGGGATACTTCCACTTCAAATTGAATTGTGGACCATTAAATCTCTTTAGTAAAAGACTGGAACTAATATTTGATGCCAATGTGCCTTTTGAATTTTTAAATAGGACACAAATGCTGGTGGCTGGGGAGAAGGATCCTAATGCATTCTTCAGCTATTTTTCTTTCTTCAGTGGATTCTTTTAATTGCTATAGATTTTCCTGCAGGTAGAATGATTCTGCTAAAACTTACAGTGTTTCACATTTTTTCTCCTCACAATGAGAAAAGGCAAAGCACCAATGAAGTAAACAATTATTTGCTTCAAACATACAGTCCTAAGAGATGATACACATGTCCAGGTGGGCTCATACTGGAAGGTGAGAAGAGGATGGGAACAGCTTGTGCTCAGTAGTAGAAAATGTGCAGCAAGTCCCTGGTTCAAGCTCTGTTCTGGTATTTCCAGTTAAAGGAATTCAAGTAGCAAGTGATGGTTATGTTCTGCCAGCATTCAATGCCTGAGATATTGCAAAACTACTCACTGATAGCTAAGGTAGATAGTTCTAGGCAGGGAAGTCTAGATGGAAAAGTATGAATCAAGATCCAATTGGAACAACACTTAAGTGCGCCAAATAATATTATTTTGGATATTTGTTGGTTGTTAAAAAAATCTTTTGAATTTGACTACACTTCTTGTGCCTTGTAAACTTATGCATTTCTTTCATTGTTTATTTCAATAATTACAAAAATGAGATGTTTCCTAAGTATTGTAATTAATATGAAAACAAAACAAATTCCTTGTCTAAACAGCTTACAGCCAAAACCCCATATATTTTTTTTGTGTTTTATTATGCTTCTTTTATTATTTTGGTCTTGCCTTTCTCTGATTCTACTGGTTACACTTTTACAAGAAAGTCAGTGTTTTCCTAATAAGGACTTAAGTTGTGTTCTTTAGGGGGAGTAGGGAGTGAGAGGCTCTGGCCTTCCTTGGTTGACTGCAAGCTATAGCCATTTATCTACATGTGTAAGGTATTCCAGTCCTGAAAGAATGGGGTGGGACATTGCAATCTCCTCTCCCCTCAATGCCTACCTTGCCATGCCAACTTTTTCTTTTCAGTCTGCACTCCCCTGCTTGTCTGCTCCTCTCCAAACCTTATCCCTTGTCCAAGCAAATCTACCTCAGAGTCCTCCTGCTACCTCCTGCCTGCCCAAATGCCTTGCCCTCCTTGTGCCATCAATGCCCTTGCTTTGAAAATATGCCTCTTCCTCCTGTTCTGCAACCTAAGTTGCTACAGTGCCAAATTCCCTCACTGCACACTGCTTCCTGTGTTACTGTGTTTGGAATCTTTCCTGTCAATTGTCTCATAGATTTTAATGCCAAACAAGGACACATTTAATTGCTTGGAAAAGGGGAACCCCTATATTCTATCTGTTGGAAATTTGGGAGTATGGATGTCCTACAGAATGCTAGATTGCTACAATTCCCATGAGTTTTGTCCAGTTTGGATGGAAAATTATGAAGGGACAGATCCGAAGGATGGGGGCGTCTTCTCTTGAAATCAATTGGAAATAATAACAAAATAGAATTATGCAAAGAAAACAACAATAATGAAAGAAACAAACCCATACAAAAGAACCCAATAATGAAACAGCCTCTTTTGGAATTAATAACAAAAAGTAAAGAACCAAAAGAAAAATTCTAGTGCAGTGTCTTGTTTCAGCTGTAGCATAGCACTCTGCTAGTTTGGTTCCCGTTACTGCTATGAGCTCAGCAGGTGGCCTTGGTTAAGCCACTCCTCTCAGCCCCAGCTCTCCAGCTGTATTGTTTATCGATCTCTGTTCTGAGTGGGGCACTAATCTGTCTAAAAGAGTGGTATATAAGCACAATTATTATTATTTCTGGGGCAGTGAGAGCAATTCAGTCTGAGCCCAAAAGTTAGGCTATCATCCTTCAATATTTTGGTAGGTGTTTATGAGCATAATATTTCCACCTCCTGCCAATCATTGACCATTCCTACTAAGCAGAGGGGAAAGTTTTGCTTGCATTCACAGCAAACAGAGAAAACTGGAAATGGGCAAAGGCTATAGCTTCCATTACAATTGTCCCTTCTCCCTATATAACTCGAAAATTGTTTACTTTCTAGTTCCTGGGGACAGGAACACAGCTTTTCTTATCCCACAATAGCCTGCCCTATAGGAGACAAAGGTAACAGCTTAGCTTGTACATGCAAGTAGGTAGGCAGGGCTGCAGATACTAAGGGCAATAGAGGCAATGATGCAGTTTACCAGCTTAATGTTGTGTAGTAGTTAAAATGCTGGATTAGAATCTGGATGATCCAATTTCAGCCCCCCTACTCTGCTGTGTAACCCTTGGGCCAGTCATTCTTTCTTAGCTTAACCAACTGCACATGGTTTGCTGTGAAGATAAAATGGAGGTAGGGAAAACAATGTGTACTGTTAGAGGAAGGGTGGGATACAAATGTAGCAAATAAATAATAGTAATGGAGCATATCCTTCTACTTCATTTAAGAACCACAGAGTCTCCGAGCATTGCTCTCTGTTCTGGAGCCCCTACTGATCCCTAGAAAGATCATTCCAAGGGGTGTGAGACCTGCACAGTGGAACAACCATGCTGATAGGGGAAAGTGGAAATCAAATCACTCCTCCCTCTTCCACAAGTGCAGCTCCACTGAGAAAAGGGGTCAATTTGCTTTCCTTTTGTCCTTCCTCACTCCAGCCCAGTGACCTACACAGTTGTTCTTCTGCATGGTTCCTGTGACTCCAGGAATAATTTTCAGGTCAGAAGGAACTGCAGGAATACAGGAATGTGGGAAAACTCCATGTGTATCCCTGATGGCTGGATGCATGCCAATAATAATAATAATAATAATAATAATAATAATAATAATAATAATAATAATTCTGAGTGTCACCATACTACCTACAATGACTGATTCCAGCAGCACTGAACAACACAGGATGCCATTTTAATAGTTGCTAAACCTGGAATCAGCATTAAAGCAGTTTCACTTAGTAACATTACAATGCTGAAAAAGGCCGCTGGCCATAGTCATAGAGCACAGATGTCATAAGGATTTTTCTTGCCACCAGCAGAAGAATACGTAGGATGGAAACAGATGCTAAAGGCATCTGAGGAGCCTTTCTGCAGTTGAAAACATAACAACTCTGGCACAGCAACTTTCATAGACTAGAGCCTGTTTCATCAATGCTTTCACCTGATGGTGGGCTCAAGTCCATGGGAGCTCATACTATAGTCAATCTGTTAACCTTTTGGCAAGATAGTTTTAATTTTGTTAGCTAATTAATTTTATGGTATTTCTTGTTCAACTTTCTGAAGAAGTCTTAAGGTAGACAAAAAGTGGGGGGAGATTTCAAATATTTAGCAGAAATTCTGAACAGTGCCAATGAATTGTTGAGCAATATCACGTTGGGCGTAATTTCTATCTCCTCCTACTCCCATGTATCATCAGAATTTTATTTTAAGATTATGCTAACAGATGACGAAAACCACAACACTGTCCAGATTTTTCATTTTGTGTATCTCTTGTGATCTCTCATTTCTAGAGCTGCACTCCAAAGACAAGGCTATATAAAAATGGAATATTTGGCAGGTTCATTCACAGGGAAGCAGTTAAAAAGAGCTGCATCCATCCAGACTCTTCTGAATGACACTGAACATAAGCCCAGAGTATTTGACAGGTGGTAGGGTAAGTTGATCGGCTGTCTGCAGGAATGATCACAGCCAACTTTCTGTTTCCCGGTACACTCAATAGTTCTTCTCTGCATCTGTGGTTCTTTCATCACAGAAATTGCTTTGTAATACCATCAGTATTCTTAGCCAAACCTATTCATACTGTGTATTTTAAATTATAGGAATGCTCCAGTACCCTCAAAATATAACTCATTGTACTGTTTCATATTTTATGTTTCTACCTACAGTAGCTATTATCTTGATCTTCCTCTTGGCTCTTTGTTGAACCATAAAGATGTGTAGGGAATTTTCAATTCCAAATCAAAATCCATATATTATGGTGTATGTTCACTAAATGACCACCAGATTTGTGATTTTTTTTAGATATGGAAAAGCATGGTAACTTAATTTTGCAAGCTGGCACTATTAAGCCAACTACGTATGCAATGTTTAACAATGATTAAGATCTTTATGAATGTAGACTTCTGTCTGTGCTTTTAAATGAGGACTAGGGGTGTGCATAATGAAAAAAAGAGCTGAAAATACACACAGAAATCACCAGTTCAGCTCATTAAAACAGCTCCCAGCACCCTTAAACAAATATGGGAAATGAAGCTATAGCAACTCTCTCCTACCAAAAAGTTTCTGTGTTTCATTTCAGTTTTTACCACACATAGGCTGCTCAGGCAGGCCATGCAGTGGTGATAGTGGTGGTGGGCCATCCTGCAGCATCTTAATTTACTTAACCACAAGTCTGTCTGTACTCAACATGCACCCTATTGGGTCCAAAGGGAAGAGACTGAATCTTAACGTTAACTCCGTTGGCAATAAGGGGATGTGGGCAGCATGCATGAGTGCATTTTTTTCTTCAGTGCTTCCTGAGCAATGGTATTGGCACTGAGTGGAATTAAAAGTTTGCTTTTTGCCTGCACAGGGAGCAGCATATCCAATGCCATCCCTTTCCGTATGTTTTTACACACAATGCAAGGAAAGGCCAGCAACATCCATGTGGCATGCATGCACATGTGGGTTTGAGGAGAGAGGGGTCTCCTGCAGCCTCTGAGCCCCTGGCTGCCACAAAGACTCATGCTATTCAAATTAGAGTGAAAATTGGAAAGAAAAAGCAATTATTAAAAGACAGCTGCACCGAGGAGCTGCCAGGCATGTGCAGCTGGATCCTGCCCATTCAGTGGCTTCTGTTGCTGCTGTCCTTCTCTTAGGTGTCATGGTGCCAGGACCACTCACTGTCACTAAACAGGCACTCTAAAAATAGTGGGTCAAGGAGCAGCAAGAAGAATTTCATCTTACCCAGAAAACCTTCTGGCTTTGGGAGGTATTTTTTTTTTTAGAAAGGTGCCTTGAACATTTGATTTCTTCGTGCAGGTAGGATGCAGGCATGATCTCCCTAAACAGATAAAAGGTTCACAGGTCCCAAAATAATGTGATATCTGATTTTTTTTATTACACACAGTGTAATCCTGTGCAGTTACTCCAGTCTAAGACAACTCTGCACTGACAGTCACTTTGCTGAACAAAAGCATAACTGCCTATCATCATTTTGCAAACTGTAACACATAGTAATCGGTCCCTAAAGACTGAAATAGGGCTGAAGTTACGGCAGTTGAGATATATCTGATGTGTCCATCATCTTCTTAAAGTGATTTTTGGTTCTGCAGAAATCATTGCCAGTTTCATGCTTGTAGTGTTGTTCTTGGGCACATTTCAGCACATGATAGTGTATTTGGAAACCATTAGTGTAGAAGAAAGAAGTGCCTGAAATAACAATATGAGCTGGCGGTGTGACACTCGCAAGCCTACCAAGCAGTGACAGCTGTGTTTTGTGTATCTCCTCACAACCCATTAGAAGAAGGTAAAGCCCAAAATGGCAGTCTTGAAACAGCTGGGATTAGCACACAGACCAAAGCTAGAAGAAAGGGATCCAAGACAGGCTGGCACAGGAAAGCTTCTGAAAGGTAAATAAACACACCTGAGAATTCATGAACACATGAGTCAGCCCATTTAAAGTCAGTATTATCTTGTCTAACTGCCAGCAGCTTTTCAGGATCTCAGGCAGAGGTCTTTCACATCTCCTCCTACCTGATTCATTGAACTGAAGATGCCAGGGATTGAATCTGGGACCTTCTCATGCAAGGCAGATGCCCCTTCCCAGAATACCTCGAAGAGTAGAGGTACTTGTCTTAACATAATCCTCTTACATACAACATAGGAGAGTATTGTCGAAGGCTTTCACTGTCGGAGAATGATGGTTGTTGTGGGTTTTCTGGGCTGTATTGCCGTGGTCTTGGCATTGTAGTTCCTGACGTGTCGCCAGCAGCTGTGGCTGGCATCTTCAGAGGTGTAGCACCAAAAGACAGAGATCTCTCAGTGTCACAGGAGAGTGCTGCCTCACCTCCTCATCATACACACGCATCATTTGTCATAATAAGAACACAGAGACTATGCTTTTCTAATGTTCCTGAAGCCATCATACCCAGTGTCTGCACATGCATAGAGGCTGTGTACCCACCCATAGTGTCATAGTAATTGCTCATAGGAATGGGGTAGGGCTAGCTAGAGATTGAAGGTAGGAATAGGGTCGGCATACCTCTTTTCATTCCCTTTCTATGTGCTTTACCTACATATGTCATGAGTGCTATCTTAGGCTTATAACAACAACAACAACAACATTCGATTTATATACCGCCGTTCAGGATGACTTAACCCACTCAGAACGGTTTACAAAGTATGTTATCATTATCCTCACAACAACAATCCCCCTGTGAGGTGGGTGGGGCTGAGACCCAAGGTCACCCAGCTGGCTACAAGTGGAGGAGCAGGGAATCAAACCCAGTTCTCCAGATTACAGTCCTGCACTCTGAACCACTATACCAAACTGGCTCCAAAGGAATAGAGGGATCTAATTTTGTAAGGTCAGATGTTGTGTCACCTGGTTGACAGATGGTAAAAAAATCATATTTAAGGTTGAAAAATATCTTTCCCCCTTTTCCATTCCCTTATACCTTGCTTTTCTTAACTAGATCTTACTTTCTTTTTTTCTTTTTTTTCATTTCTGGTACAGCTCTTGTGATTTTAGTAATTGATTTTCACACTGAAATTCAGCAGATGTATTTTTCTGTATTGTGGAGATGTGATATAGCTAGAGCCTGGTTCCACCTCTTTCCTTAGATATAGACCATGTAACATGTTATATCCAATAATTTTTAAAAACCAGTCCTATATGAGACCAGGATTCCATTCCCAGGCCTAACTGGTAACTGCAACACCAGAAAAACAAACAAGCAAGCAAGCAAGCAAGCAAGCAAGCAAGCAAACTGTGTGAAATAGCCACAGTGATCTGCGTACACTTCATGAATGGAGCTTGTCTAGATGTATGATACTCCTCACCAAAAGAGTTCAAACAATTTCAGGGCAGCAATGGATCGCAATCGAATTAAAAGGGTAAAGTGAAAGACCCCTAAGTGAAGAGTGCAAGATACTAAAAAAGGTAATGTTATTGTAGGCAGCTGGCAACTTGTTTCCAAACTAGAAACTAGTGATTATTAGGGGTGTGCATAATGGAAAAAATGAGCCAAACTTACACACAAAACTCACTGGTTCAGCTCATTAAAGCAGGTTCTGGAACTCTGAACCAAAACTGGGAAACTAAATTGAAATGAATCCCTCCCACTAAAAAGTCTGTGTGTTTTGTTTCATTTTATACCTTCCAGCAGCAGGCAGGCACTGTGCAGGCTTGCCTTGCAGACAGCAGCTTATTTTCCTGAACAACGCCAGTCATATCCCAAGGGGAGAGATCTTTCATTATTCATTGAGTCTGTTGGCAGGAAGAAAGAATGATACCAATGCACATGAATGTATCTCCTCACCTGGTCGCTACCTGGGAAATGGCATTTTCTTCCTCCTTGCCAATCAGGTGCTCATGAGGGAAACCCCTCCCCTTCTCTCCCCTCCTGTCGTCGTTAGAGACATTTGAAAGAGACACTTTAATCATAGGCTGCAATTCAGAAGGTACTTCCCTGGGAGTAAGCAGTGCACTATAGAATAACATGGGACTTACATCTGAGTAGACCTGTTTAGGATTGCTTCCATAGTCTTTCACAGCTCTCTCTTTTGCTGAGTCAAATGGCAAACCCCTTTTGAAAACAATCCTACCTTCCCCCCACAGCAAAGGGAAAATGAATGGGAAAAACATAGGGGGGATTCAGCCACTCATTAATTCACTCATTCATTCATTCTGGCCACCTGTACTTAGGTGATGGATAAGACTGGCAGCGAGAATGCCCTGTTTTGCAGTGGAACACTAAGCATCAAAAAGAAGGATTTGGAGGGAGGTACTAAAATGCCATTGCAGTGGAATGATGGTCCCAGGCTTCGTCATTCCAGCCTAGAGCAGTTTAGCTGGTCCCAGGGACTGTCATTCTACTCTTGGGAATAGATCAAGATGCCCATGCTAGTCTGTCTGTAGCAGTTGGAAAGAGCAAGATTCCAGCAGCACCTATAAGTCTAACAAAATTTGTGGTAGGGTATGAGCTTTTGTGAGCCACAGCTTACTTCGTCATATACAGCTAGAATGTGAGTCCATCTGTCCTTATATCTTGGAGAGTGGAGTGATTACAGAAGCCGAATGATAATAGCCAGTGAATGTCTGAATAATGCTTATTTCTCCACACCCACTATCCCTCTGCATACCCCACCCTATTCAATCATGCCTGTGATTGTTCACCAGCTATTATCATTTGGCTTTTGTAATCACTCCACTCTCCAAGATGTAAGGACAGATGGTCTCACATTCTAGCTGTATCTGAAGAAGTGAGCTGTGGCTCACTAAAGTTCATAACCTGCCACACATTTTTTTAGTCTTATAGGTGCTACTGGACTTTTGCTCTGTTCTACTCTTGGGGTCATTATTCCAGCCCCAGAACAAAATTATTTAACTCCATCCCACATTTTCATTGTAACTTTTTTGTACTGTAATGTATTTCAATGGAACTGATGAAAGTCAATTGGCATTTATGGCTCCCATTATAATCCAGTAGGCTGTCCAGCTTCTCCCATTATTTACAATGGGCATTCTTATAATTCGTTTTAGTACCTTCCAGATTTGGATTTGTCCTACAATGTGGGAACAAAACTACAAAGAACAAGGAAACTGAAACCAACAGGCCACAGCAGAATGCAAAGTTATTGTTGAGATTATAGACAAACGAAAAGGGGAACATGATGCAGGATTGGTTTTCGCACTCCAAGCACTCCTACTTGGAAACACTCTGTTTCTATTGCTTCACCTACTGACATTCACCTTCTATGAATAAGTTGTTGCTGCTGCTGCTGTGTGTTATTGTGCTTCAGCAAAAACTCAGTGGATCCGTCATTTAGAGTAGGAGGGGGACTAATGGCTAATTCTGTTTTTGGTTAGGTGTGAAAACAGCTGCCCCAGAGCTTCATTTCCCCACCCACTGAAAAAAAACAGTGTGCATTTGCACATGTGCAGCCAACACTTACACAACAAAATGAAACAAAAAAAAATGGATCATTTCCGAGCCAAGAGTTGCAGACCTAGAACAAACTAGTAATGAAGTGGGATTATTCCAGAACCAAAACTGAAACTTTCTTGGTACACACCACTAGAGACAATGCCATCATGACTTGAAAAGAAAGGCCCTAGGGAAGACTGAATATCAAGACTATCTGAAATGGAGGAATGGGGAGAGCTTTAGCTAAAGGCTAAGAAGGCTAAGAAGAGGACAGTGTGAAGTAAATTTTTTCTCTCACCAAAAGCATTTATCAGTTTGGGGGGATTGAGTCAGGAGGGCTGAAGTCCTTGCAATCATAAAAGCAAGTGATGTGAGTTAAAGCAGTGGACAGACGGTAAGAACAGGAGGCCCTTTTATAAGGAAAAATCCCTCTTCCTTCTTTCAGAAGGAATTGTGCCCATCTGCCCTTCCACTGTAGTTGTGCCTCAAGAAATGTTATTTTCTTGTCATTAATTTCATCCTTTTCCTCATATACTTTATTACTTGATGCTTTAACACTTGTTGTATTATTAGCCAACCATCACCATTTTTAAAAACTGATTTTTATCCTCAGCTTGTGATCAAACTTAATGTTACAAGGTAAGAATTATATATAGCGCAGAATGATAAAAGATATTTAACAATCCAGTGTCTTTTAATAGAGGGGGGATGTTCACAAAGTGTGAGCACTAATGTGGGGAGATCCAGCAGTGGCAGCATTTCTTGTTAAAAATTGGACTTACTGCTTAACACCTGCATGGTCTGATTTGCACCAAACTGCTCTAATTAGCACTTTTGAGCTGTGATTAGAGCACCAAAGGAAGCCTTCCAAATGCTATTAATTATGTATGTGATCTTAAATTATTCACTTTGAATATTTTCCTTGATACTCTTTTTATCTTCCACTAACTTCTTATTGCATCCTAGAATAGATCCAATTATATAGCAAAACTTGAAATGTGTTTTTTTTTAAAGAATAAAATTAATCACCTATGTCTTTGCTTCTTTGTTTTGACTTGTTTTGTGTACCTATTAGAATTTCAGGAAGAACTGCACTAGCTGTAAGACAATTACAATTTTTTCTCTTTTTTCTTTATAGGGTGAGAATAACCCATTCAGCATACACTCATAAAAAGCAAGTGCTGCCTGTTTTCATTAACAGATTCCCAAACTAGTCAAGAGATTTGCATAAAAAGGTGTCATCTGAATTTCAATGGGCCATAGGTAAAATCTATACAGTTAAATGTCACAAATTTTTTTTTCCATTCACTTTAGAATTTAAAAAAAAAAAAACATTGAAAATTATTCCAGTCAAGAGCCTTTGCCAAGAGCCTTTGCCATTGAACACTCAATCCTATATGGAGCATTCATTCACTCATACTTTAAAAAATAGGTTTATTACTTGGTGACATGGCAATTTCCATTTAAATAATGATTTAAGAATAATAATAATGATTTAAGAATATGAAGTGGGGGTTGGTTTGTTGGTCTCTTACAACAAATAGTGTTCTAAATGTCACTCATATGACCCACTCAGCTCTGTCCAATCAACATTTAGGATGTTATGTTCATCCTTATGATACTTAAGTTATTAAAAAACATTAATTTATGGCAGTTTCTTATTTAAGGAAATGTACTTGAGCATCCTCATGTAAGAGGTCTCATGTAAAGAGAGTCTCAGTGTTAATAGAAAGGAAGGTGAACTGTACAGGTCAACTGTATTAATCTCACGCTTTGTAATCCGCCTTGAGTCTTTATAAGAAAGGTGGACTATAAATGACCTAAATGAATCTCTCTCTCTCTCTCTCTCTCTCTCTCTCTCTCTCTCTCTCTCTCTCTGTGAGTGTGTATGTGTATGTGTATGTGTGTCTGAATTTCTATACATACATATATGTGTGTGTGTATGTTCTGCCTTTCATGTTTTAAGAAGGGCACAGACGTAAACATGCTGAATGAACCCTCACTGCTCCTTTTCCATAACTTAAAGCCCCATAGACTGTCAATCTAGCAATTTTCACATTTATGACAAGTTATTATATACATATCACAGAGGTGAGATGTTTTCATCTGTATCATGAGGCGTTCAATGCCCCTTGATCTATGCTAGGAAATAGTGTGAGAGGAATTGGAGTGAAGATGAATTCCAGTTGGTGTTGTAAAATTCAGACTTACTGAGGCAAAAGGGACATGCTTGGCAATTGATATGCCTGCCGGCAGGGAGACCACAGGTGTGCATGTTATTGAACAACTGCTTGCTGAGTAACATTTGATTTTCCAGCCTACTTCAGAGACAGACAGGCTGCTTTCACCCATTCTATTACTTTCTCTGCCCCCCACAGTACAGAGCTGAATTTGGCAAATGGAGATGAGGGGGAAAAACTAGAATTTAATCCCCAATGGAGAGGGAAGGCTCATGGATTTGTGAATGAGGCACTGAAACAGCTCTCATCACTCCAGCTTTAAAACATATATATAGTGATCATAAGCTATACTGTTTTACAGAGGATTTCTCCACAAGGATTCAAATAACATTGTCTTCCTCTTCTAGTGTTATGGATCAGGGCACTAACTCATCCTGATTCCTCTAATGAAAAGGAGACTGAAGTCCCAGAACCTCCCCAGAAGGCAGCATGTTGGGCATCTCCCTTGAGCACCAGGACACTGTTGCCTCCAATGGGCCTCCACATGAAACCCATCTCTTTTTGTACCCTCAAGATCCTCTGGGCATTCAGAAGTCCAAAGTGCAAATGAATCCATCCATCTGGATATTAAGGCAGGGTCTCTTCTTTACAACACATTTTTTCCAGGTGTTTTGCAGAGGAAGTAGCTTGGATACCTGAGAACTCCAGGGGCACATTAATCAAGGATCTTTTGTATGGTCCTCCAAAACTCCTCACACTTTGACCATGAGAATGACTCACATTTGCAGGATGATAATTGAGGATCTTGGAATCAAGCCCTTGATGTACACCTCTCTGGTAATTCAAAGAAGAGCTCAGAAAAGGCAATCTCCTGTCATTATCAACAGGTCTGGGACATGCCTGCCAGTCAAGTTAATCCAGTCACCTGTAACTGGGCTAATCACCCTTCTCTATTATATCACCTAGGTACTTGTCTCTAGAACCACTTTACCATGGAAAGTTTCAAGTGTCCTATGTCTAACCTTTGTATAAACCGGATCTCAGATCCTAAAGGTGCACCAATCACAGTGCCACTCAGATTTTGTCAATGGGTGGTCAGACCCTGAAGTTTTGGCCCAATGACACCACATAACCTAGCCCTCAGCACTGCTCCCCCTATTTATGCTCAGGTGACTTAAGGGCATAAGAAGGGCAACTCAAGCCCTCTAATCTCATAGTTGGTTCTACTCCCAAACCTTCTTACATCTCTACTGACACTGAAATCACTAGACCTCATTGTCAAGACAGGCAGACAATGATTTTTCTTCTCTCTTCTGCTTCTCTCCCTGAATTGGCCATATTTTCCTGTCCACTCCTCACCTCTTAGTTTCTCTCTTCCCCAGTCTTCCCCAAGCCAGCCTTACAGACAACTAGTCCTCCATAGCACCCTCACATAGCTTAAAACTCCTTCCCTTCTTTTCTGAAAATCCTTCCCAGTTTATTCCATCACATCTTTGGTTTCCTTTTTGGGCAAACCCTCACCATCTTTTCCCTGGGAAGATTGTTTCTTTGGAACAGCCAGAAAGGAAAAATGCATTTTTGTGTTAAAGTATAATTGATATTAGCTTAAGGTAATAAAATTGACTAGGACTGAACTCTAGGATTGCACAAATATATCTGGTTTTATTGGATTGCCACAAGTAAATTGCTCTATATTATTGCCATTGAATAGTTCTACCTTGTGTCTCTGGACTACTACTGTTATGCTACTCTTCGTCCCTATTCTCTATCCTGGATATGGTAATGCTACTTGCTGGTTAAGTATGTCTCCATTCCATTCTTTTCTTTTTCCCTGGGAAAATCCTTGCAGCAAACTGGAAAGTGTGTATACAACAAACTTAAACATTTTAACCTGGAACCCATGTTCTACATGTGTAGAGAATGTTATTGATATGCCTAGCCTGACAAGGGAACTGATTTGGGTAATAATACTTGTTCAGCTCTCACCCTGGAAATCAGCCCCACTTTCTTCCTCAGAGGTGAATCTCCACCCTAAAACCCGCTGCAGCCCCTGAGGTCTCTCTTCAATTGCTATATCATGCTTCACAGGGCCAGGAAGTATTCTAGCTCTGTTGGAGAACTCACCATTGTAACTATATGTGGTACCTTAACAGACTATCAGTCTGTTTCAGAGAAGTGGGGCTTACAGCACTACCTCCTTGCAGGAGTCCTTAGTCCACCTTCAGCCTTAGAACAACCTCTAAGCTCTACTTTGTGAAGATACTGGTGAAGTAGTGAGGATACTGCCTTGGTGATTCTCTCCTTGTTCCTGTAGTTTCAGAAATTCCTGCCTTGACTCTGTGTACCACAGCTTTATATAGAACATTTACAGAGCAGTCGAGGGGTGGGGAGTGCACAGGGATCAAACTAGGCATTATAGTGATATATCTCTGAGATATGCCGGTGTAACTCTAAGATGTGCCAGCAGAGCACCCCAGTGGTGCTGCACTCTGGCCAGGAACCAGCATGGCAATGTTGCAGAGCAATGCCAGCACAACCCCCTATGCTGGTGGGGAAGCAGGAGGACCTTGGGATGTGACAGGAGTTAATCAGTTCTCTAGTTGGTTAGTCCCCCTCCCCTGCCAACTCAGTGGAAAGGAATGCTGTCAAAAACTGTGGTGTAGCTGTGCAGTTGGGAAACCTGTTCGTTTGGCCTTCCACGAGAACTGGCTAGCCTCTATGAGAAATAGTATGTTGGACTACATGGACTGCAGGTCTGATCCAGCAGGCTCTTACATTCTCAAATTCTATCACACTTGATGTGTGACTGTCTGACTCAATCTCAGGTCAGAGGAATCCAGAGACCACACATTAAAAATTGTAGTGTAGTTTGGCCCTTGCTCTCTGAGCATAAACACACTGCTTGGGCCATGAATAGTAGCCTCTGTGTATGACCCCATAGAGGAAGAAGGTGATGAACAGTGAAATCGTAAGCAGATCTAATGATGCACAAGCAGAAATCTAAATGCACTTAGCAAGTTCCACTTGCACAAGATCTTGTACAACTATTAGGGCTTTCTTCCTTATATATTATAGTTCCCAGAAATTGGTTGCACAAGATCTTGCACAAATGGAAATGCAAGTGGGTATGCAATAATTTTGACTTGACTAAAGAGGCTGGCATGGTCTTTTTTCGGTGTTTCTGCTTGTGCAAGAACTCTAGCAAAAGTAGACATTTTGTACCAGATCCAGCTTAATTCTTAGAGCAGTTTGTGTCGTGTTTCTTAACTTAGAATAACAGAAATACCAACATTCTGAATATTTTGATGCAAAAAGTTAAATTCAGAATGTTAAACAAATGTATTTATTTTGATTTTTATCTCACAGAGCTACGAAGAACTCTGCAATATGTTGATTCCCAGTCCTATCCTCTACATAACTCAGCAAACTATTCACCAACTATTCTTGTACTCATCACAAGTTTACGTCAATTGTGCTCTTTGCTCAGCCTGCAAACACAGTCACCCACATAAAAGAGAAATTGAGAATAATTACATTATCCCTCTCCTGTAGTTCCTAATTAATAATTGCAATACTTACTTAATTACACTAGTCGTAATGGGTGGGTTTTTCCCCCTTCTTTAAAAATTTTGATTAAGACAATTCACAACTATTGCAATTATGCTGGCTGCTGTATTTATTAGCACAGCAGGCACTGTCAAATGCTTGTCAGCAATTTGCATGTCATTTATTGCTGAAGCAATGTCCTCTATAGGAAAGTTCTTTTTGAGCAGGGAAATCATGTATGCCTGGCATTCAGTTACCACGTTCATAATAGCACATTGCAGTACAAAGCCATCCTGGCCACACTGGTTCCAATAAATATAAATCAAACCCACGCTTCTATGAATCAATCCAAAATTGTTTCAGCCTTAGCCAAGTTTCATTCATTATTTTCCAAAAGCACTTTTATTCGATAGAACTTCTGTAATAAAGCTTCACATAAAGTTCAACATGAAATTACATGTGGAAGTTCTAAATAGATTTTACCTGAACAGATTTAGGACCTGCTGTCAATCTTTGGGAATGGGTTGTTCCCTATGTAAAGTCTCCTCCAGTAATGAGATAAAATTTATTTTATCTTTATTTGTGTAAATGTTCACTATGTGTTCTGCAGTAGTCAACTACTCATTTTTAAAACCAAGGTTTAGGAACCAAATGAAACTCATGTTTTCAATTTTAGTTTAGTTTTTTTTCCCCCAGAAAAGATCATTTTGGGAGGGATCATATAATCGGTATTTCTTTCAAAATATTCATTAATGTTAGACAGTTTTTTTTCTGGGACCAAGATACAATTCTTCTGGACCTTGCATAAACTTGTAACATGACCCCCCATGCACACAATCGATCCCATGTATACAATTTCATAAAGGAAAAAGCAGCACACATATCCATATTACAGTAATTGTTTTGCAGCCTGAGCTGGAAGCCTTTGGCTCCCTGGGCTCTGGAAAAGTGCATTTCCTTGCCAATGCTTGGGCTATGATTGTTTGAACTATTAAATAATTGGTTTGTACTCCATAGTCCATCAGTGGACTATAGTGACCTCTTGAAATGTTGTCTTATCTATTATCTTTCTGCAGATTTCTGTTCTGCAATATCTAATCTCTATAACTGGTTTACAACTAAAATCCAATATAAAATACAGCAATCATTCAACCTTGATTGATTTTTATGCTGCAATTAACTCTTGAGGCATTCAACAAAGAAATAATTAATCTTAAGCCAACGTAGTCCAATAAAACAACAATTAAAATACAGAACATCAGCAAGTAAAATTATTTAAAAGACAATCCATTTAGCAGCAGAGAGCTAGAATTAATTAAACATACATTGCAGCATATAAAATCAACCATTAAACAGCAGTCCAATTTAAAACAGGATTGTAGTTTAAAACAGTGTTGTGAAGACTAGTGAGGGTATAAAAGGGGTAGAAACTGGTAATCAGATGTCCAACAAAAATATTTTTCCTCTGTTATCTAAAACTTGACAAAGAAAGCAGCCAGTTAATAACAGTGAGAAGGAAGTTCCATAGATGTGGTGGTCATGGTTGCCCATCTCACCTCAGTGAATGGGGGAGGGGCAATACAATTTAACTTTATTCTAGTATTGTGAATATGGCCATTCTGGTAATAGTGGGGTAAAGGGAAGTAGTGTGATTGACCTATGTATTGATTGATCCTTGTGCTCAGAGACTGTGTGTAGAAATTGTATACACAAACCCTCTTTATAGGATCTTTATCTTGCATTTTCACACAGGCACAGAGCGTACATACATGTGGTTTGTATATACAAAGATGGCTGGAGGCAGAGTAAGCAGATTTGATGCAATATCCCCATTCACATCTTGATATTCTCAAGAGTTATTTTGTGCTGGCCAAGCTACACCTTATGGGTTTGGACTAGTTGGGGTTTGGTCCCCAGACCTGAGTCTCTTCCTCTGCAGTCACAGCACAGCAGCTAAGAAAGGAATTTTTAAAGTCCACAGGGATCCAATTAGTTTTGGGGCAAAAGTGGGGGAAGGAGGAGATCCTGCTCCTCCTCCTTCCACACCATTTTCCTGTGTTGAAACAGCTAAAATTCCTAATGTGTAGCTTGGCCCACAGAACTTCTTTGTATTGAATGCTGTGTCTTTTTGGCAGATGCTGACCCAAATAAATTGATTTCTTAACATCCTGCATGATTGCCTAAAACTATCTGTTTGCATTGTGGCATTGGACTACAGAGATATCCACATTAATTGTTTATAGAAAACACTGCCAATCCTGGAGGCAGAAGAAGTGACACACATTTTCAGTGTAGCCCTAATTAAAACTGACAAGTAAAATCCATTTTTAAAAAAATCTTGCTGTATTGGTGTATGCCCAGCCATTGAAAGCTAGCCAAATCAGAGAGTTGTTTTACTGTGCTTCCTGAAAATGTATAGGCATATCTGTGGGCAGAATATTCTGGTGTTCTTATTCTCTTTTAGTTTATCAACATATTAATACACCTGACATTGTGACAGTGGAACATGGGAAAGAATTGTGAATATATATAAAGCTATGATCTATAAATTAAAAAATGGAGCATACTGATTTTGACCCTTGGGCACCAGAAACCTCTAATAACCCATAGTTTCAGTGCAACAGGGCCCATGATATCATGATAGGATGCTACTACTGTATATCTTGATAGGGTTAAAGCTCTAGATCAGCATGAGGTACACTCTGGATGAGGGGCAGAGCAGGGTGCAAGTCAGGAACAGAAAAATGAATTGTTCCCTTTTCTCATGTATCAGATACCAAGGAATTATTTCATAAGGAATACACTGATATCTGGTGATTGTGATGTAAAGTTATCACAAATACTCTTAAAAGCAGTTACACCTTGGTTACATCAAATCTTAATCCACTCATCCTTGTTTGAATCTTGCCATCTTTAAATATGAGATGCTCCCAGATAAAAAAATTAAAAGTTAGCCATCTATGTTCATTCACCTGGAATGAAGTGCTGGCATGGGAATATGAGGACTTGAAGGATATGGTGTAGGATATCAGGAGGCAATGAAGCAAAATATGAAACTGAGAGAGAGGAACTTATTTGGGGTCTTTCACTGTAATTTGTGAATGGGGCTACTGTCATTCAGAGTAGAGATACTGACCTTGGTAGACCAATGGTCTCTCTCAATATAAATAAGCTTCTCATGTCCATCCTCTGTTGTTATGCTCTTTTAGAAGCAGGGCTTTGCCCCCTCAGTCGGAATGAAAGGCAGACACAGTATTTGGGTTCTAAAATGGGCCGCTTTATTAAAATTACAACAATTTAACATATACTACAGCAAGGGCCTAACTAGCAGTACAGGTCAGGCCCTGGGGTCACTCCTGGACCCCGCCCTGACCTGTCTGGGCGAGACACCCGCTGCCCCAGGTGCGAGCCATCCATGGTATGGCTGGGACCCGGCCTGGCCAGGCAAAGCGGTTCACCCCTGTAAAGCTCCCCCACCCGGCCGTACGGCAGCGGGGGGAGACTGGCTTGTCCAGAGGTTCCCCACCCAGGGCGTCTGTCCTTGCAACTGGGCTGTACGGCAGCCAGCAGCTCCTGACAGACCCCAATTCCCCACCAATGGGGAGGTGCCAAGGGTGCTCACCGGCCCGCTCAAATTTCCCCCTAACTTAAATCCTGCCACCGCAGAGGCCAAGCCTCAGCTTAGGCCTCGCCGCCCCACAAATGGCTTAAAGCCCAACCTAAGCCCTTGCCGCAGGTCATTCAAAAATATACTTTTGCCTCTCATAGAGAGGTGTACACCATCCCCTTGGTAGAGGTCTGCAAACTCAGCCCGAATTTGCGGATGGAGCAAATAAATCACCAACCCCTCTGTCCTAGCCTTGAATAGGGCTCTGTTGGCCATTCACCTAGCCTGTTCTAAAGCGTTCTGGTCCAATGCATCCTGCCACACCTGGCACAGAAGCATTGCAGACCAACAAATCAGGATGCCGGGTCAACGCTTGCTATTCTCCAGCAAGTCATCCCACACCTGCCAAGACAGGGCCATGTCCTTCATCAAACCCAGGTCATTATCTCTCAAATGAACGACCAGGATGTGTGAGCCAAGGTCATTACCACGTGATAAATGACCAACGTGAAGCAGAAGTCCACACCTCCCATCAAACAGTAGGTCACTACTTGCCTGCATGGTACAAGCATGTGTGAGCCTGTAAGGAAAGGGCCATGCCCTGTAAACCAAGGTCATTACCACGTGGTGAATGACCAACGTGAGGCGGAAGTCCGCACCTCCTATCAAACCATCAGGCCACTACTTGCCTGGGCGCTGCAAGCCTGTGTGAGCCTGTAAAGAAAGGGCCATGCCCTGTAAGACAAGGTCATTACCTCGCGGTGAATGACCAACGTGAGGCGGAGGTCCACACCTCCCATCAAACCATCAGGCCACTGCTTGCCTGGGCGCTGCAAGCCTGTGTGAGCCTGTAAGGAAAGAACATGCCCTGTGAGACAAGGTCAACACCATGCAGCAAATGACCAGAACATGAGGTGGAGGTCCGCACCTCCCCTCAAACCATCAAGCCACTACTTGCCTGGGCCCTGCAAGCCTGTGTGAGCCTGTAAGAAAAGAGCCATGCCCTGTGAGCCAAGGTCATTATCACACAGTGAATGACCAACATGAGGTAGAGGACCGCACCTAAATGACCAGGAGGTGAGGCAGAGAACCACATCTCCCTTCCAGCCACCAGGCCAATCAGGCACTGAGATGGGGGTGTGCCATGCATGTCAAAACAATGGTCGCATCCTATCGCTGGACCTCCATGTACTAGACAAGGGGACCCCTGGACATAGCTCCCGACCACCCTGAGGCCCAATAGCCTCCTAAGCCCCATTGCCTTTGGCTCGTTTGCAAACGTGTCAGCTGTAAGATTTGTGTCATGAGCCATAAAGGCTCCTCATGACCCATCCTTAAGGGATTAGGCCACAACAAGGCAGAACAGCTGAAAGAAGTGTCATCACATCAAAGCTGGGAGGAACGTTAAACCAAAGTTGCCATGCCTCCCCTCCACCTAAACAGGTGTACAGCAGTATTGAAAGCCCATTGAGTGCTGAGTAAAATGGCAAACTAGATTGCCCTGTACACCTCTGCATTCCAAGATGGAGAGGGGGGAAATCCTGAGGAATCCAGGCCAGGGATCCACCGGCCTCAAGGGCAAGCTAACTAGGGCCACTATCAAAAGACCTTCAAGCAGGCATCGGAGAAGGCCTAAAGCACACCAACTAACAACAGGCCTCCCTCCATAAAGTGACTCCGTTAATGGAGTTGAGAACCCCCCATACTTAGAGGTCCTCCCGCATGCCTGCTGTAATCCTAAGACTGAGACATGGAAACTGTGGGATAATCATGGCCGTGTTAAAGCTGCGGGTGAGTGTTACATGCCCCCTCAAGAAAAGAGCTGAAGCAGCCAAAAGCCACACCTGAGACAGAGCACCCGGTTGGCAGAGCCCTGCCATGTAGGGATGGTCCTTGAATGACAACCCAAAAGCAAAGAGTCTGCAGGCAGGACCCAGAGGAGGCAAAATGTCAACTCAGTGTCACCTTCCTGTGCCAACTGCACGCCGCTGATAACCTGATGGCCCAGTCGAAGCATGTGTCCACACTGGCATCATTTACTGGGCTTCTTTGGGTGGGAAGGGTGATGAATAGAATGAACTACAGCAGGCTGTCTGGTACCTGACCAAAAAGTGGGGGAGACCAGCCAGAAAGGAGGGAGCTTCCTGTCCCTAGGAACATTCTTCCCCAAAACAAGGCATTGGCACGTTTGGGAGATGCTCCATGCTGCGGAGGTACCTTCAGTTGTACAGCGCTGGGTCCTCATACCAGACTACTGCTGGGCTTCCCACAGACCCACCAGCACCTGGCACCCACACTTAGCCACCTGGATAGGCATGACATAGCCAATCCGTGCTTCAATGAAGGGTGTGTGTGTGTGTACTGATAAGAACTTGAGTGGACAGCACCTGAGCTACCCCACCATATAAGCCCATTCACATTACCAGTCGGCACTAACACTGGAATGTGCTAGCCAGGCCATGTTGGGTGGAAAGAGCCATGGGGTGAGGAGGCAGGGACTGACCCACAAGGCCCCCAATGGCCAAGCATACCCCAGCCAGGGCCAAATGGACCTACCATCACTGACTACTGGATACCTGCCATAGATACTGCCTCACAGCCATGCACTCTACAGTCTGGAATCCGCTTCCCTCACTGCCAGCATGGCAGATGCTCCCATTACTTCCTTATAAGGTGGCTGCACTGCCACAGCTACCAGCCTCCTTCAGCCATATCCATGTTGTTTTTCACAGTTCTCTGGACTCGTAACGGCCAGGGGTGCTGAACAATCCTCCCAGGACATATGGACCCAGCTTTGTCAATCTGTTCACTGTCATGCAACCAGACTGGATTAAGGCAGGCTAGCTCAGATCAGCTACTGTCCATCAGTTGCACTAAACTGTCAGAAAGGACAGATAACATCTTAGACTTCTGTGCCCCACATGACAACTTTGCAGTTTTCTGCACTCCCCCCCCCCCCGAAGATTCCCCACCTAGCTTCCTCTTCTGGGTCCGGGCCTTTCCTGGCATCTAGATGTGCCACTAAGTCCCTGATGACACTAGTACTCAGCAGAGGAAGAAACTTGCCTCAGGGATCTCCTGGTTGTGGGGCACATACATGCTTCCCCTTTCTTTGGAGAAGCTTTGGATAGCTTTCTTTGGTGGCAGTCCACCATGCTTTTACAGCAACCTACAAAGCCTGACAACTATGATGACTCTTCTCCAACATCAATTTGTTCTGTTTCTTATAAATGAAATGTTATTCATCAAATCCCACACGCTGCCAATCAAATGGTCCACCTCTTCTCACCCTTCAGTGCCTCTTTCTTTACACAAAAACCCAGTACTTGCTAAAACAGATGCAATAACACAATATGCCATTGGTGGCATGAGTGAGAAAGAAATAATGTGTGCTACCAGCCCAGGTGTGAAGCAATCTGCCCCTCAGATGGCTGCAATCCACCCCTGTTGCTGTAAGTACTCTCTCCAATAAAGTAAAACAATGGGGTGGGGGAGGCCTAGATAGGCTGGAGGCCTGAGGGGACTGGGCCCCCTCCTGACTGGGCCTCAGCCCTCCTGACTGATAGACACTGATAGCCCAGTATTTCCCTCATTCCTTTGGTCTCTTCATCATCCTCAAAGGATGAGTCTGCAGGTAGCTACACAAGCCCCACCAAAATGACTGCTACTGCTAGTAAGCAGGAGGCAAATCAGGCCACATAAATGCCACACTCAAAATGGCCACTCTTGGAGCTGTGCATATTGTAGATGCCTTCATAACATGGCTGCACTGTCAGGAGGCTAAAAAGGTCACTGGGTGCCACTCTCAAAATGGCTGCACCCGAATAAACTGCAAAATGGCCCCTGCTGTCTGCAGGCCAAGGCTGAGCTATTGCTGCTAGAAATACTCCCTCCCAAGTAAGTGTAAATGGCAAGGGAGGATAAAGCCTAGATGGAAGGAAGGGGGGGCTACCAGCATCCACCCTGCTAGGCCAGTAGCAATAAGTATGAATTAATCCACCCCTTAAATGGCTGCAATTCACCCCTGTGGCCTACAGCAAAGCTTATTGCTGCTGCTGTTGCTGCTGCAAGTATTATCTCTTAACCAGGGCTTTTTTTCTGGGAAAAGAGGTGGTGGAACTCAGTGGGTTGCCAGCATAGGGGGCAACTCTAGGTGGTACCCCTGATACCTCATGTGTGCGCGCAAAGTGCACACATGCTCCCAGGGCCAGTGACATCACTTTGGGTCAGCTGGAACAAGGGGGGAGTTTTTAAACATTTAAGTCGCCTTCAGCAAAAATGGTCACATGGCTGGTGGCTCCGCCCCCTGATCTTCAGACAGAGGGGAGTTTAGATTGCCCTCCATGCCGCGGTGTGGAGGGCAATCTAAACTCCCCGCTGTCTGGAGATCAGGGGGTGGGGCCACCAGCCATGTGACCATTTTCAAGAGGTTCCGGAACTCCGTTCCACTGTGTTACAGCTGAAAAAAAGCCCTGCTCTTAACAAAGTAAAACAGTGGGGGGGGGGAGGAGCCTAGGTAGGCCAGAGGCCTCAAGGGCTGGGCATAATCCTGCTTTAGCTCTCCTGACTGATAGACAACAGGCCCCAAATGTAGCCAAATTCTGCTCTTTAGCTATCAGAAAACGTAAACTTCTCTTAGTGGAAAAAACATCATAATTTTTTTTCTATTTTCATTATTGTTATTCCATTTTCACTCTTATCCCTTTATGCCTGTGGTTTTCCTGTATTGATAATATTGATTTATTGCTTGTAATCGTATTGTTTTATATTGCTGGCTTTTGCTGTAATAAATTGGATTTGGATTTGGATTTTGGAGAAAAAAGGCTCTGCCAAACCAGTGAGCCTGGCGCTGGGCCCTGGCTCTCCTCTTGAAGTCTGAAGGTGGCAAGCAGGGGAATATCACAGCTTCTCCAAGGCAGCTACCGCTGCCTAGCCCTGAGGGCCTTCAGTAAAACCAGCCTCAGAGGAGCTCGGCTGAGAGAGCTTGAAATGAGCTCTGCTCAGGCCAAGCACGAGGCACAACTGAAGGCAATGGGGTGGAGAAGCCAGCTAAGGCTACAGACTCTATCCCCAATGCTAGGGGGATGCCAGGGTGTGCCTTCTGCTTTTCTCCTTCCGAGGAGGCATAGAGCAGCCACCGGCCTGAGTGGCTGTTGCCACTGGCCAGGATGGCTGAATAGCCTACAAAACTCTGTTTTTTTGTGGTCAGTTCTGGTACTTAAAAAAAAAAGTAATAATACCTCTCAAGGCTATTGCAGGGCTCAAAAGCCTACCAGAGAGAGAGAGCGCAAGTATGATATACAAAGTAACAAGCCTAAAGAACTAATAAGTTTTTTGGAATGTGTGCAGAGATCTTCTCCATTGCTGAGTAACCACAACTATACCTACACACCTGAGACGGGGCAATTTTTACAGATTACAAGAGGCCTGGGGAACAACCCTTAACATTAGGCACATTCCTCCTAGCATCAGCAAGCAACAGTTCTTTCTGCTGCATGATTCTTAGGCTAGGAGGCCTGTGAGCTGCAAGATGGATTTGAAATCATGAAAATTGGAAGATGTTTTTGCAAGCCATTCTCAGCAAAACTGTCAAAATGAAGGATGATCCTACCCATCAGAGCAGCCAAGGAATTCAAGGAGTCTCCTGGAATAACCCTCAATAGGAAAAATATCAGCAAATATTGTAAGGGTTTTTTTTTTCTTTAGATAAGCAACATATCCTTCATCTTGATTAACTGTAGCCCTAAAACTGTGTACTTAAAAGGGTTCCTGTATTGGAAGTCATGCACTTAAATAATGGTGGCCATACAATAAAAATGTTCATATTGAAAAATATCCATTGCTGTCTTTACTTACTTGGGTAGCCTAATTCTTTGCGTGTTTACTCTCAAGTTTCTCTCAGTTGTGTCCAAAAGAGTGTGCAAAGGTTTGTAGTCTTAGTAAAACTGCCCAAGATTTGTTGTTCTAGGGACACCATTCTGTGTCACAGCTGAGTGTTTTCAATAATCCATGAGAATGTGAGAAAAGCTCACAAAATATTTTGGGACACAATTCAATATTTTGGGAATCTTGCCTTTTTATTTCATAAAATAAGTTTCTAGCCCTAATGATTATGAACATATGAATGAGTATGAAGCATGTTTTTCCTATCTTGTCATGGCCTATGGTCAATGACAGTAAACTTACTACTACTACTACAAGTGAGAACTTATTAACAACACCACTTGGTATCTCAGAAGTCAGAGATTGCTATAAATACATTTCAAAAGGAATATCATGAACGTTGTGGCAAACATGTTTGATCATCTGCTAGAATTCTTTTTCAGTGTCAAGTAGTCACTCCTGATCTGTGCCCATTAATCTCTGCCCTTTGCAATAGTAACACCAGGATTGAGGTCTTGTTCAGGAGCCAGTCACTGTTGGGCAAAAAGAGCTTTGTGCAAATGTTGTAAGCTTTCCCACGTGGACATTCACCATAGCATGAAAATTCTACCTTGGCATGAAAATTGGATTAAAAAGTAAGGGACTGGTGATAACCATGTATGTTTATTTGAAAATGAATAAACATCCAACCCTTGTCCAAGCCCCAGTATCTCCTATGGTAACAGAAATGAACAAGTGGGGGACCCTCAAAGACTTGCAGGGGAACATCTCATTTTCCCCTGTGTCCTCCTTTTCTATTATTAGCTGTCTTTCTTCTCTGGCAGACCTCTTAGCATATTCCATTTTTTTACATCATTTTCTCCTTCGCATCCATAAGACAACCTACCTTTATCTGCCCCCTTCAGCTTTCCCTCCTTTCATCCCCTTGGCAGCCTCTATGCAGAAAAAATCTGGTGGAGTTGCATGATGGCATCCAGTGCTAAGCCAGTCCTGGCTTAGGGGCCACATTACCCAAATCCATCCCTGTATTTCATGGGAAGGGAATCCCCTTATTCACACATGTACAGACTAAGAAAATGGTCATGGGAAAAATCATGGAATCATTCGGTTGTTAGTTTTGATACCATAAACTTCAGGGGGTGGGGGGAAAGATGGAGGAAAGACAAGATACAAGATATTTTTATTAACTTGACAGATACATTATAAAAAGGCATGAAAAACAGTACAGTCCTGTCAATAGAAGCAAATTAAAACCAAATACCTTTCTCCTAGGGCTGATGTTAAGCTTACGGGGGTAGAGGATGGAGAGCACCAAGCAGGAGACCAGCTTTCTGAAAGAGGAGGCAGCTGGAAACAGGTTGGGAGGACAAATAATAAGGTACTTGATCTTCAGGAGGACCAAATGTATTCATATTAGTGTGAAAAATGTGTTAGGAAGCCATCTACAAAATTGGGAGGCTGGATTAGCCCCATTTATGCACCTGATTTTTGATCAAATTTGCCACATAACTAGCTGTTGTGATACAAGAGTATACTCTTACGGAGCCCATTGTTGGATTCAAGGTTGCACTTTGGAGCAAGTGAGGACTTGCTGGTGTGAACTATGGGATTCAATCTGTTTTATGACAATGAAGCCAACCTATGAGTGAAGAAGGATCTGAATACCATGGATGGTACAAGAAGGATGATTTATTTGACAAAGTAACATTCTTGATATTGTGTGGGAAAATGGATCTTCCTGGCAGATAATTGCACTGTCTGGAACGGCATTTGCAAGTGAGATACAAAAGGGGGTTGATTATTTTATCCTGCAAACTTAGATCATTGTATATGGCCCAAAAGGTGTGAGGACCCCAGCGGGGCTATCAAAGGAGTAGGAGAATGGAACAAAAAGCTTCTGTTTTCATTTCAGATCTGGGATGGGGATTCTAGAATAATTCTGTTTCATTATTAGTTTGTTCCAGGTCAGCTGGTGCTGACTCTGTACAGATTCTGCCTTCATAATTTCAGTCCATTGCATGTGCATTGGCTGCATGCACACACACACTGTTGTCGTGAGCCAGCCAGCCTCCTCCTCCTCCTCCTCCAAAGATGATGAAATTGAAGAAACAAACCCTGCACAGGAGGAATCCCCACCTGAGAGGCTGGATTTAGAGGCAGAGCCAGAAAAAAGAGCATCAGGAAATGAATGTTGCTCATTCTAGCAAGACACGAAACAAATCGAACAGAGATCCGAGCATCAGTCACCAACAATGTCTCCTGAACCACCTGAGTACAGGAGACACTGGGAGCATGTGACAGCTCAGGAGAGACAAAAAAGTGTCCAGTTAATTGCACAATGATGGTCAGCTCTAGCTCCTGAAGCAGAGTCATTACAGGAGCATGAATGATAAGCCAGTAAGAAGCAACACTTGTGTTTCAGGGAGGAGTCAGATAATTAGGCAGATAAAAAGAATATGCTGGGCAGGGCATGTTGTGGAAGCAACCTTGTTCACCATCCCCTCTTCCATCTAATTAATTTAGCAAACAGAAGGATTACCTTGCTTGCTGCCTTGCATTTTGTCTTGCTAACCTGTGCTTGTTTTTCAGCCAGAAACCCAGTCCCTGTCTCCTGTCCTGGCTCCCTAGCTTTGGACCCTGAACTCCAGACCTTCGCCTCCCCCCCTTGCTATTTGGATGTATCCTTCAGCTTCCTAACTCTCTACTGGTTTATGATTTTGTTCTTGTCTATTGCCTTGGCTGTTTGTGATTACATCTGTGCATCCGCGATCTCCCAGATAGAGTAAAACATCAGGCTGTTCCCTGGATGCAACAATTGTTTTGATTGCTTATCATTATATTGTGCATACATGTGCCATAAACACTATACTTGCCCTTGAGTGCGACAGCTATTCCGTTTCAAGGAGGGTGGGGAAACAAGGCTCTGGGGCAGCTGTTTTCCTGCTTAACCATAAACAGCATCAATCGTTAATCTCCCTCCTAGTATAAACCATAGATCCACTGAGTTTTTCCTCAAGCACAATAACACATACAGATCAATGAACCTGTAGAAGGTGAGTGTTTTGGGGTGGAGCAGTAGCAGCAGGGTGTTCCCAAGTAGGAGGGCCAGTGCAGCGCAGTACCTTTAAAAACAACCAGTGCAGCGCAGCACCATTAAAAACAATCTTGCTTCATGTTCACTTTTTTCTTTTCCTATAGGGCCAATAACTTATTATCTTTGCATTCTGCTGTTGCCTGTTGCTGCTGTTTCCTTGTGCTTTGTAGTTTTGTTCTCACAACAAGGGGCAAATCCAAATCTTTCCTTTTGATGCCGGGTGTTCCACTTCAAAATGGGGCACTCTCACCCTCAAACTTCTTCGTTGCTGAAGTGCAGGCAGGCGGGCAGAATGATTGACTAACTTGCCCCTTCCACCAGATAGACATTTTGTCCATAAGTTTTCCTTTTGCTGGGGCGGGGCAGAATTGCTTTTGAAAGAGGGAAATAGGTATGTGTTTGTGCCATTTGACTCAGAAAAAGAGAAATCCCTGGAAAACTATGGAAGTAATCCAAAGAAGATCTACTCAGATATAAGTCCCATGTTATTCAATAGTGCTTAGTCTCCCGGGGAAATGTCTTTAGAACTGCATTCTATGATGAAGTCTCCCTTCCAAATGTTTCCAAAGCTGATAGGAGAGGAGGAAAGGGGTCTCCTTGTGAGGACCCAATTGACAGGGTGGGGAAAATGCCAATTCCCAGGTATCTACAGAGTGGGAGATGGGGAGATGCACTCATACACATTGCTCTCATCCCCCCTTCTTGCCATGAGAGTTAATTAATAACTTAATGTCTCTCTTCCCTTGGGATCTGATTGGCGCTGTTCAGGAAAACAAGCTACTGCCCTGTGAGGCAAGCCCAGTGCCTGCCTGCTTCTGGAGGTACAAACCAGAACAAAACACACAGACTTTTGAGCAGGAGGGACTCATTACTATTTAGTTTTCTGCATTTGGTTCAGCTATCTGGAAGCTGCTTTAGTGAGCGAAACCAGTGATTTCATGTGTAATTTTGGCTCATTTTTTCCTGTTATGCACACCTCTACAAGGAGCCTGTGCTGGTGTTTTCCTGATACCTTCAAGATGTCTAACAGCTTTTCTTGCTGAGGATTATGTTTTCCACATCATATTTGTGATCCTTGAGATTAAAAAAAAAAGGATGTTCTTCCTCTTCGCCTTTGGTATCCATTGATCAGAGGTTTGTTGAGGTCTTGCATCCTGCCTTTCTCTTTTCCTACATTTCTGCCATCTGGTCAGGTCAAAAGTTCCTGAGTTCAGATGCTGAAGGAAAAATCCAGAAGGAAAAATTTTATAGAGTGCTTTTCCTCCATTGGCAGCTTCCATTTTTGGGTGCAGGCTAAAGTAACAGATGCCGCCAGTGTTGGTCTGGTTCCAGCCCAGTTGTGCAGTGGCCACTGGGGGTGAGCATTCTGGAATTCCCAAGCTGAAACTATACATGAAAAATCACTGTTTCAGATCATTAGCATGATTTCCCAGAATGCTTACACAAATCTGGGATTCTTATGCATTATGAAACACACACACCTGAACAAATTTGTGTAGTTTTTCAAGTTTGATTGCTTTCTATTAGCAGTTGCAGGTTTCTTGTTTTTCTTTGATTCTCCAAATTTTTCAGGCAGTAGGCCTGGGAAAGTGGCTCCCAGCTGGCACAAACCAGGTGCACAGCTGCAAGCCTGGCTCCTCCTTCTCTCTCTCCTTTGTGGGTGCACGGCCTTTTTTCTCTGCAAGTAGGATGTCTGGGGGCACCTTGTTCAGAGACCTGTAAAATTGGACCCTTTGAGCCAATTCACTTGAAACATGAGATGTCTTTAGCAGATAGGCACTGCTAGCTTTCATTTGGCTGAAAAACAGCCGCTCTGCCCCCCCTGAAAAATGTCCCCCATAGGGAATAATGGAACCAGAATAATTCTGGAATCCAAGAAACCCCTGAACCTGAATCCTGATATATTACTGAGGGACCAAAAGGCCATTGAATACCAATACTTATGTCCTTTCCAAAAATCTGAATCTGAAAAATACCAATTTTTTTCCCGGGTGTGCATCCCTAATGGCCTCTACTAGTGTCAGGCCAGGTCCTGCCCAATGGTGCAGTGGCAGCCCCCGCCACCAAGCCCGTTTCTTTCCTACATTTTCACCCATCGTCCATCCTAACTTTATATATCCCTAAGTCTTCAATTTTCCCAATTCCCTACCCCTGACATTATCTTGCTAGAAGAGTCTGGCCAGGTGGCACAGCTGCCAGCAGTGGACTGAGCTGCACAGTAGCTGGATTCAATTGCACAGAGACTAGCACTGGGTTGATTTGCATGGCAGCTGTCACCACTGGAACAAGCCAGGTTACATGGGTAGTCACCACTGGGAGGAACAGCCCTACTGACCTGTGAGCACAGCCACTTTTTGCCCACTGAGGCATCTGGGTTAATTAGTGGCAGTCCTAGTTACTGCAGGGACTGCTTGCTGCACTTGTCCACCACTGGGGGATCAGAAAATTGCTTACAGATCTCCTCCTTCTTGTGACACCCATTATAAACAGCACAGTGGAAGTCTATGTGGTATAGAGAAGAGCTACCAGCATTTAAAAATTAAAAATCATTTGTTAAAAAGTATGTGTGTGAAATGTTCACACTCATACTTTTTAAGCACAGCAATAGATTCAAGCAAGGAATCCCAAAAGAAATGAGTAAAACTGCAGTCCTCTGTCCTTCCCTTTGTACATGCCCTAGCTAGATCTTCTGCTAAGGCAGGCTCTCTAACTATGAGCCAAGCTACAAGTGACGAATGACACTTGCCTGGCAAGTGAACAGACTCACGTGTATTCCTCCCTGTTCACTTGCCATTTTTGTGCTCTCCACTTAATCAAGTGGAATGCAAGTGGAGCGCAAGTGAACAGGGAGGAATACACGTGAGTCTGTTCACTTGCCAGGCAAGTGTAATTTGTCACTTGTAGCTTAGCTCTTAGAAAGTTCCAACTTAATAAGAAATTCCCTTTTTAGTCCTGGTTCAGGACTCCCACCTCCACATAGCCAATGACCACTGCCTGCAAGGAGCCATGTCTGAGCTCCTTCAGCTATCAGATGAAATTAGCCACACACAAAAAGCCTCCTTCCAGTGCCAGGAGATTTTATTAACTCCCTTTGTCTTCCCCTTGGGCAGGTCAAAAGGGCAGATCACAGAGGCCTTTCCTGAAGATTCCTGGAAGAAACTTTCTGGCGTTTTAGTCCTCCCACATACCTGGGAAGGTAAGTTTTTAGCAGAAATTCTTCCATTTCAGCATGACTAAAGCCCAAGCTGGGCCCAGTTTAGAAAGCACTTGGCTTCCCCTCCCCTCTCATATTTGTTCTTAGTTAAATGACACTTTTTAAACTGGGGGTGAAGGTCCAAATCTACAAATAAAAACCACTTCTCCAAAAACATAATAACCCTTTGGCACTTTTAAATGCAGGAACCTGGAAACAGCAATTCAGGGAAATAAACATTCACAGAGTAACAGGACTGTAAGATATACTGCTGTGAATCTAGCATCTTTAAGGACACATTATATACTTCTTGCAAACAAAGAATGATTGAAAAACAACTTGTGCATGGCAAAGATAACTTTCTCACCCTAGAACAGCAGGATTTGAGTCCAGTGGCACCTTGGAGATCAACAAGATTTTCAGGATATAAGCTTTTACGAGTCAAAGCTCCTTTCTTCAGATATGTTCTTCAGCTCAAAGGGGACTTTCCCTCTTGAAAGCTTTACAACCCAAAAATCTTGTTGGTCTTTAAGGTGCCACTGGAATCAAATCCTGCTGTTCTACTGCAGATCAACCCAGCTACTTAACTGAAACTTTCTCACCCAACTATCTCATTAGCCATAGATCACAAACTCCCAGTCTCCCTGTTCTTATATATCTAACCAACTTGTCTGTTTGACTATTAGTAACTGAAGCTTTTGCTCCTTAGGACTTCTTTTTGTAAGACACCCTTGTTATCGGAATAGGTCTCCTTGCAATAAAATAATTTGTGGGGGGGATTAGCAAGCAAGGAAGACAGCTATGCAAGAGGATGGTAACCGCAGGGATCTATCACCAATTTTTAAGGGGAATCTTCCGTTATAACAAATGAGGATGTTGCTTAATGTCAAACAACAACTTTTATTAAAGAACAAGGCTTCATGCACATATACAGAGAATTATGGGGTAAAGTAATTATACACATACACACAGATTCCTAGGAAACTTAGCCAGAAGGTGGGAATAGAGAGAGGGAATAAGTATATCTACCTATCTTGAAGAGTAGTCCAGTCCACGGGAGAAGAGAGTAGCTTCAAACGTCAGCATCCTTGGCTAGGAGAGCAAGAGGCTTAGGGCGAACCTCAAGGGAACAGCACTTTGGATCTGGTAAGCATGTATGAAGAGAGAAAGGGCTTAGGGAAGTGACCCTAAGGGAGCAGCCAGGAAGCATGCATGATTTGAATGAGGCCAGGGCCCTACTTTTATAGGTAAAATGTTCCCAGAGGTGGGAGAACCCACCTAGCCATTAGAACAAAGACTCCAATGGTCAGTTCCTGGGTTTGACAAAGAGTTTGATTACCTTGATTGGTAGCTGCCAGGGCATGTGAAAGCAAATGCAAAATTTGTTCTAGCACTGCACAAAACGATAATTGGTTAGTAAAGTCCGCTGGAGCAAAGTTGATGAATTTAGGTGGGGTCTGTACATTCCCAGGAACAACTGTACAAACTTATGAATGTCATTTGATTAGCTCCTCAATCAGGGACAGGAGATCTCATCACAGGAGGAGGGAAAGGAATGTGCGAAGTGGAGATGACTCTGCGAGAACTTCGTTGCATTGGATTCCTTAGGGGCTGAAGAGATGCAAATCCAATCACCTCTAATCACTCTGCATTCGTATGCGGCATTGCTTACATCACAAGCAGCCATATTAAAATGGCTATTAAAGATGGCAGAGGCCGGGCCGACTGCTTACACCCTTATCAGAACAGAACATGAACTGAAACATGGACTGATGTCATCACATACAGTCATGGCCAGCTCTTAATCAGAAATGGTTTCAGCAAGGTAACTTTTAACAGAACAAGGAACATGCTAAAAAGGAGAAAGAGTGAATAAAATGCATTGTTAATAGGCTGGCCACATCACTGATAACTTTTATGAAAAAGACAAGCATGCATAAACAGTCTGCTTGCCCAAGAACAAACTGATGCTTTCTTAAATGCCTTTCCTGTTGCATCATGTTCAGAAGCATATGATATATTTACAATCATCTATAGGGTGTAGATCACCAAACCATCAATTTCGAAAGCTTGCTCCATGAGCAGTCATAATATATGGATGCAATGCTCCACATGCTCTTGGGGCTTACTTCCAGCCAACAGTGTGGACGATTGCAGTCATATATCATGATGGCACACCAGAGAAACTTTTTTTCAATTTGATAATTTGGTGACCTACAGTGTGTGGCTGGCTATAAATTTATCTCACGCATCAACATGCAACATAATGGGCATTGCAATTTAAGAGTCTTTGTTTAGTTCTTTCTTCATTCTCACTTTCACATTTGCAATAATATGACAAAAGAGGAACAAAGCAAATGAAATGAAACACATAAAACAAAATGAAGTAATGAAGCGAAGTGAGGATGAAATGAAATAAGGCTGGTTTAAGTTATTTTGAATCATAAAGAAAGCAGAAGGAATATGTATCCAAATATTCATCAAAGCCCTTTCTTTTGTGAATTTTGCTCACAAATGGAACCAGCCTGAAATGTTTCAGCTGAAAGAAAAAACTAGCCCAATTTTTTTTAAAAAAATCCAAGTATTAATAATTTTCTTGACAATTTAAGGTAAAGTGTGGCAAGCTGGAAAAAAAATGTGGTTAGCAAATGTGGTATTTGTGCTCCCCCTTTCCAGAGTGGTGGAAAGTTCAAGTCAACTTTTGCAATGAGTAGGATCCTTTGGAGATATACGGAGTGTTTGTTTAAAATGCGTTTATTTTCAAATGTACAGATATATTGGTTGTCATGGGATCCACCGGCAAGCACACCCTTAGTATAAGCAATGTTTATTTATTATTCATTCATTAGATTATTACTTTTCCAAGATCCTTTTGGGGGTTCATCTATGACCTCTCTTTTATCATCACAAGAACCTTTTGAGATAAATTGGGGTAAGCAACAATGACTGGCTCAAGCTCACCCAGTAAACCCTAAGAGCATCTAGAGCATTACAATCATATATTATGACTACTCAGGGAGCAAGGATGTATAAATGGAATTAAAATGGTATAAAATGGAGTAAAAGAAGAAATAATCCACAATGCTAGCAAAGAAAATGAGGCAAACTCAACCTGACAACGATGACACTATATGAAATCAAAAAGAAAGAAAAATAGCTCATCCCTAATGATGCTATCTGCTTATACATTTTTATCTTCAAGACTCTCCCCTCATATTATCCTCACAACAAACCTATGAAAACAATGGACTGCCCTTTGAGGTTCATGACAGAATAAGGACTTTAACCTAGATCACACAGATCCTAACCCAGCACTAACCACCGTACAAAACTGGTTCATAGTTGAGACTCCATGACCTAGATGCTCATTCAAAATCTCTGTGGATGTCTCCAAGGATTTTTCTTTATGAACCTGCGACAATGGGCTCTTTCAAACTCAGTCTTTCCATTGTCTCAATACCTGGTTCGCATCCCATGTTTTCAGCGGTTTCAGACTACCAAGGTAGTCACAGGACTCAACCACGCTCTTTGTCCACTTTTTCGCCCTGCGCATATAGTGCAACTTTAATTTTGAATCAGCTGTCCATTCATGCTCATTGGGATTAATGTCAGCATGAACACCTCTTTCACTTTTCTCCCTCCTCTCCTCTTTCTCACCTTTTGATTGGTCAGTGCGGACCCCAAAGTCACTCCCATCCTCAGCTCAATGCTGCATGCATTTACGTGATTGCATTTGTTTTTAAATAGATCAAATATGCAGTAATGCTTCTGCATTGTTTATTCTTCCTCCATAATCATATTTAATGGAGGAGCCCAGTGCACTTGCACTGCGAGGCTGGGCCGCATCTTGGAGACGCGTTGCTCCGCGGGGCTGGGCAGGGTGGAGGGAGAGGCAGTGATGCTCCAGCCTGCCCGCCTGCCATCACACTGCCCTGGAGAAGCTGGGTGCACTTGCTCTGCAAGGCTGGGCGGGGGAAGAGGCAGCGATGCTCCAGCCTGCCCACCACCACGCTGCCCCAGAGAAGCTGGGTACACATGCTCTGCGAGGCTGGGCAGGGGGAAGAGGTAGCAATGCTCCAGCCCACCCACCTGCCACCACGCTGCCCCAGAGAAGCCAGGTGCACTCGCTCTGCGAGGCTGGGTGGGGGAAGAGGCAATGATGTTCCAGCCTGCTCGTCAGCAACCATGCTGCCCCAGAGAAGCTGGATGTACTCGCTCTGCGAAGCTGGGCAGGGGAAAGATGCAGCAATGCTCCAGCCCGCCTGCCACCATGCTGCCCTGGAGAAGCTGGACGCACTTGCTCTGCGAGGCTGGGCAGGGTGAAGAGGCAATGATTCTCCAGCCCACCTGCCTGCTGCCACGCCACCCCAGAGAAGCCAGGTCCACTTGCTCTGTGGGGCTGGGTGGGGGGTGAGGGGTGGGAAGAGGCCATGAGCCAGGGATTGAACCTGGGACTTTTTGCACCCCAAAACAGATCGCTTCCCACAAGGAAATTCTTTTGGGGGAGATACAGAGCCAATGAACTAATGAAAAACACAGGTAGAGGTGTGATCTTGTAGTAAAATGAAGAAGCAATGTCACATCATTACAGCGCATGCTCAAACTTAAAAAAAGAGTGACTTACATCCAAAGCTCACAAAGGCCACGACTGAATCGGTACATGATAAGACCCAACGTGCAATTGAATAGGCAGTGGACAGTGTAAAGCACGTGGGTGCAAATCAGAAGCCACCACGATCAGGGCGACTGCTTAGAAATAGCGATTTTGACCGTGAGTGTGAAAAGGGCCTAGGCTTCCCATATGGATGACATAACATTTTGCTTGCAAAAGGAGATGAGGAGAAAAAGCTGATATCCTTGGAATGGGCCTTTACTTGTGGTAAAAGACCTTTTTTTTTTTATAAAATTTTTATTGGATTAGAATCATTTATTTTCACATTACAATCAATTCCCCCATTTCCCAATTTCTAACCCCCTCCCTTTCCCCCCCTTTTTGTAGACTTCCAACAGTTTTCCAACCCTTTGTCCCTTTTCCCTTACTCCTTTTAAATTCATCTATCTAACAAACATTTGCTTTCCCTTTATTCTAAGCAAAAATTCTTTAACTATTTTTGATACTCTGTACCCTATCTTTAAATCCCTTCTTCCATATTGAACAAACAATTTGTCGCATTTTTCATAATTTCAAATATTTCTATAAACCCTAAACCATATAAGCCATACATTCATATAAGTCAACCAATTTAACTTATACTCTATATGTTGCTTTTTCTACATATCTTATCTTCATTCTGCTTTAGTTATATTTAATTATATTATCATTTTTATTCTACTTTGATTATACATCTATATAACTATCATCAAAAGTTATCAATCAATTTGCCCCATATATATCTTCAGGTAGACTTATTCAATTTAGTACATTATACAATTTTTACCAAAAGTATTATTAGTTAGTCAGTCCTTATAATTAGTTATTTTCTATCAATATTCTATATATTATTCTATATATCTATATATATAATCTAACAAAATAACTGCTTAGAAATTCTCATTTGCCTCTCCACCCCCCGGTAAAGTCACCCCCCTCTGCATTTTATTGTATTTCAATAATTCTCGAACTGCCACAGTTCTCCTCCCACCTCCCATTTCTTCACCAAATATTGTTTCAGCTTCTCCCAGTCTGTGTTAAACTGTCCTGGGTCAAGGTTTCTCAGTTTTCTTGTCATTTTGTCCATTTCCGCCATATACAGCAATTTGTAAATCCAATCCTCAATAGTTGGCACTTCTTGTACTTTCCATTTTTGCGCATACAATAGTCTAGCCGCTGCTGTCATATAAAATAACAATGTCCTGTATTGAGCTGGAATATCCTCCATTCCCAAGTTCAGTAGCAGAAGTTCTGGGTTCTTATTAATTTGTAATTGTAAAATCTCACTTATTACTCTTATTATTTCCCCCCAGTACTGTCTAGCTACCTCACACGTCCACCACATATGATACAGGGAACCCTCATGTTTTTTACATTTCCAGCATTTGTTAGAAGTATTCAGATTCCCTAGCGCAATCTTCTTTGGTGTCATGTACCAACGATAAATCATTTTGTAAATGTTCTCTTTGATATTAGTACACGTCGTAATCTTCATTGTATTCTTCCACAAGTATTCCCATGCCTCCATTGTTATTTCTTTGTTGAAATTTATGGCCCACTTCACCATTTGTACTTTAACTGTTTCATCTTCAGTATACCATTTCAGCAATATTTGGTATACCTTGGAGATTTCTTTCTTATCCTCTTTCAAAAGTGTCTGCTCTAATTCCGAGTTCTCTGTTCTTATGCCTCCCTTTGCACAGTCCGAATTGTAAAGATCTCTGATCTGTCTATACTGAAACCAATCATAATTTGGTGATAACTCGTCCTGCGTCTTTATTTTAAGTTTAGAAGATTCTATTCGGGTTATCTCTTTGTACGTTAAACTCTGTTGCTCAGTATCAACAGCTCTCGGATCTATTACCTCATATGGAACCACCCATAGGGGGGTTCCTTCTTGTAGATAGTCTCTGTACTTCTTCCAAGTTGCATATATGCTTCTCCGTATGTAATGATGCAAGAACATAGAGTCCGCTTTTACTTTATCATACCATAGGTATGCATGCCATCCAAATATTTTTTTATATCCCTCTAGGGCCAATAATTTCTTGTTCTTCAGGATCATCCAGTCTTTCAGCCACACTAGGCAGATTGCATCGTAGTAAAGTCTTAGATTGGGCAGTTGCATTCCGCCTCTTTCTTTTACATCTTGTAAAACTTTCATTTTCACTCGAGGCTTCTTGCCTGCCCAAACAAAATCTGATATTTTCCTCTGCCATTTTTCAAACTGCTTAGAGTCTCGGATAATTGGTATTGTCTGTAGCAAAAACATTAGTCTTGGTAACACATTCATCTTAACTGCTGCAATCCTTCCCATCCATGACAAATTCAGTCTATTCCATTTAATCAGATCTTGCTCTATCTGAGTCCATAATTTTTCATAGTTATTTTTGAATAGATCTATGTTCTTTGCAGTCAGTTCAATTCCCAAATATTTCACCTTACTTGTTACTTCACAGTCTGTTTTTTCCATTAACAGTTGTTGTTTTTGCTTAGTCATATTTTTACATAGTATCTTTGACTTCTTTTTGTTAATATAAAACCTGCCAAATCTCCAAACTCCTTAATCTTCTCTATCACTTTTGGCATATTCTCCGTTGGGTCTTCTACAATTAACATTATATCGTCCGCAAATGCTCTGACCTTATAAGAAAAATCCTTTATTTTTATTCCACGAATTTCTTCATCTTGTCGTATTTGTATCATCAGAATCTCCAGTACCAGAATAAATAACAGCGGAGACAACGGGCAACCTTGTCTTGTTCCTTTACTTATAGTCAATTTCTTAGTAGCCTCGTCATTCACCACAATTGCTGCATTCTGGTCTCTATAGATTTCTTTAATTGCTCTTATGAATCTTTCTCCCATTTGTAGCTTTTCCATAGTGGCAAACATAAAGTCCCAGTTCAGGTTGTCAAACGCTTTTTCAGCATCAACAAAGAAGAAACCAACCTCTTTATCACAACGCTTATCATAATATTCAATAGCATTGATCACTGTCCTTAGGTTGTCTCTGATTTGTCTATCTGGCAAAAAGCCTGCTTGTTCCTCCCCAATAACTTCCGAAAGCCATCCCTTCACTCTTTCCGCCAGTATCTTCGCAAAGATTTTATAGTCATTATTAAGTAACGATATAGGTCTGTAATTTTTCACATTAGTCAGATCTTGGCCCTCTTTGGGGATCAATGATATGTTAGCTTCATTCCAGGTGTCTGGAATCCGTTGATCCTTTAAAACTCCATTGATCACCTCTTTTAGGAATGGTGCCAGTTCGTTGGCCATTACCTTATAAAATTTAGCTGTAAATCCATCTGGCCCTGGCGCCTTTCCCAGATTTGTTGACTGTATTGCCTTTCTTATTTCCTCATCCGTTACTTCGCTATTCAATCTGTCTCTCCACGCTTCCGAAATTACTGGGAGTTTCATTTTCTCCAGATATGTCGCTATTGATTCTTTGTTCACCTCTTTCTTATTATACAATTTAGCATAAAATTTATAAAAGGCTCTACTAATGGCTGTCTGCTCCAAGTACGTTTTATTATCTTCACAGATTTTATTTATTGTTTTCTTTTCCTTTCTCTTTTTCAATTGCCATGCCAAATATTTCCCAGGTTTGTTTGCACCTTCAAACGCTTTTTGATTCATTCTTTTGAGATTCCACTCCAATTCTTTGTTATTCATTGCTGTCAGCTGTTCTTGAAGTATCTTAATATCCTGATAAATTTTCTTTTTCCCTGGTCTCTTCTTTAACTGTATTTCTTTGGCTTTTATTTTCTCCATAATCTCCTGTCTCTTCTCCTCTTTCTTTTTTCTAACTCTTCCATTTAAGTCCATTAGTATGCCCCTAATTACCGCTTTGTAGGTGTCCCAAACCTTATTGGTCGGTACTTCTTTATTCATGTTGTATTGTATGAAGAACTTTGTCTCTCTTCTCAGCATCTCCATATTCTCTCCCTCTTGTAACAAATCCTCATTTATTCTCCATCCTTTCCTTTTACTCCTTTTCCCCAATTTCCACATAATTGGATTGTGATCTGAGCCTACCATCGGTATTATTTCCACCTCCTTAGTCCATAACGCTAAGTCTTTTGAGGCCCAGATCATATCAGTTCTCGATAGTGTAGAATGTCTTGCGGAGAAGAACGTGAATTGTCTATTTTTAGGGTTTTGTCTTCTCCATACATCTTCTAAGGTTTCCTGTTGTGTCAATTCAAAAAACAGCTTTGGTAGCAGTCCTCTTTTCTTTTGTGCAGTTGGTGATTTTTTATCTAGTTCCAAATTTGTCACTCCATTGAAATCTCCAGCAAGAATTATCTGGTCATATGAAAGCTCATCTAGTTGCTTCCTCAAATCCTCAAAGAAGCTTTCTTTTGCTCCATTAGGTGCATAAATTCCGACTACCAGCACTCTCTTTAAATTCCATATACATTCCACTGCTATAAATCTGGCTTCCACATCCTTCATTACAAATTTTGGCTGCAGCTCCTCTTTTATATACAACACCACTCCTCTTTTTTTCTTATTAGAGGCCGCTGTAAAATCATTACCCAATTTTTTCGATTTTAAATATTTTACGTCCTGTTTTCGAATATGGGTCTCTTGCAAACATACAATATCACATTTTTGTTTTAATAGCCAGTGGAAAATGCTTTTTCTCTTATTCGGTGAATTAAGTCCATTTACATTCCAAGATAAAACTTTACACTCCATAATCATAATCTTATTGCTGGTAAGTCCTTTTCATTGTCCCTTAAAAAACGCTCCATCTCTCGTTCAGATCTGATACGCTTTTTGGCCCCTCCAAATTCAAAGGACACTCCTTCTGGTAATTCCCATCTATACCTGATTTTCATGTCCTTCAGAATCTGAATTAGCGCTTTATATTTTTTCCGATCTAGTAACACTGATCTGGGTAATTCCTTCATAATGATGATCGTCTTGCCATCAATCTCCAATGGATCTTGAAACTGTTTAGTCACAATCTTCGCTTTCATATTTCGAGTCGTGAACTGCACAATCACGTCTCTTGGTAATTTCCTCTGGGTCGCAATTCTTGAATTTACATGATATACCACATCCAGGATAGCCACAACTTCCTCCTCCTCCTTTCCCAGGTATTCAGCTAACACCTCAGTAATCTGTTCTTGCGCTGTCTTTCCTTCCACTTCCGGCAAGCCGCGAAATCTCAGCTGTTTCTCCATATGTTTACTTTCCGCAACCGCCATTCTTCCCCTCATCAATCTCATCTCTGTTTGTTGCGTATCAGCTAGATTCTCCACCGCGCCTTCCACTACTTTAACTCTCTGCTGTGTTCCTTGCAATTCATTTTGCATTGTTTCCATACCTTTCTTCACTTCTGACAACTCACTTTTCACTGTCTGTTTAACCTCTTTAATCAGCTCCGGTTTCATGTCCTTAAGTTCTTTTATCACTTCTTTTTTTTTTTTTTATAAATTTTTTTATTTTTCATAACTACAAAACACTACACCAGACTATCACAAGGAAAGGGAAGAGGGAAGGGACAAAGGGGAGTGGAAAAAGAAAAAGGGGGGGGAATGAACTACAAACACTAAACACTACACTTCAATGTTTCCCTTCATACTGTCATAATACAAAAATAGCTCCATAGAATAATGATGGAGTGGTTAATCATACAGAGAATAAACATTTCAAATTCTGATTAAACTTTCCTCCCCCTTCTGGGTCCCGGACGCAATTCTCTCTGTGCAACTGCTGTTGCAATGCTCTCCTCCTCCCCCCCCCCCCCTCCGGCTCCTCCTTTTCTTCGTTCTTGGTGCAGCAGAGTTCTGGGTTTTTATTCTCAAAATCCTTTAGTTGATCTTCTGATAATATCTTATAGGCCTGATCTTTATATCTGAACCATATTCCTTCCGGGAATAACCATTTGTACTTTATTCCATGGTCCCTCAGAAGAGCTGCAAACTTTTTATATTTAAAACGCCGTTTCCGGACTAGAAATGGAACGTCCTTCAAAATCTTGACTTTCAAACCCATAAAGTCCAAATCCGCATTGTATGAGTTATATAGGATGGTGTCCCGAATCTTTTTAGTTGAAAAGTCAATAATGATCTCACGAGGCAACTGTCGCTTTGTTGCATATTTTGAAGAAGCCCGACGGACCTCCAAAATGACGCTTTTAACCTCTTCTTTAGTCGTCCTCGCGGGTGTCGCCAGTAGTTCCGAGACCAAATCCTACAGATCCTCATTTTCCTCCTCTTTCACGTTTTGGAGACGCAAAATTGTCTGCGTTCGTTCCACTTGTAGCCCGATCAGTTGGTTCTCCACCAACTTCAGCTCCTTTTTTGTAGCCTTCACAAGTGACGCACTTTCCAGAGCAGACTTTTCTGCCCCCCCCGCTGCTGCCTTAATGGTTTTCACCTCGCTTTCAATTAAGCCCACCCTTTGATCAGTTTCGTTCAGCTTGTCAACAAAGGGTTTTATGGCTTCCACCACCGCCCTGCGCACCAATTCTTCGAGCGACTCCCCTTTCTGCAAGGTGGCCGAGATTGACTTACCGAGAGCGGGACTTTGCTTCTTTGCTGCCATTTTGGGGGGGGGCGCCAACAAAATTCTGGAACTCCACGAAGGGGAAGAGCGAGTCTTCTTCAGATCAACCTCTCCTTCACAAACGCTTGTAGAACAGAAGGGATTCGCTTGTTTACAGGCTTCCGCCTGTTTCTTTTACTTGCCGTTTCTCGTTGCCCGGCGGCACTCGAGGCGCCGCGCACATCTGCCGGCCTCCATAGGGACAAACGGGCAATTCCCTCCCCGCATTGATTTCGGGGAGTTCTTCCCGCCGCGTCCCGGACCCTGGCTCCCTCCCTGGGAGTCCTGGGGGCTAATCCTTGCAGATCAGCCGCCCGGTCAGGGTGCCCGGTCGTTTCCTCCTGGACCAGCCGAGAGGAGCGTCCGGCATGGCTGAGAAAACGAAACCGAATCCAAGTTCTTTTATCACTTCTAAGAGTTTTTTGTCTAAATTTTCTATTGCCGATTGCCACTCTTTTTTCGACATCGTGGGGCTTGCTTTGGCTCGCTCCCACGAGTCCGCTCTCTTCCTTAGCTCCGTGGCGTAAAATTTAATGTCCTTTTAATTTAAATGTCCCGGTCTTCTTGCAAAAAAAACTTTTAGAAAATCCAAAATGTCGGGTGTCTTTTCTCTATGGTTTTTCTATGGTTTTTGTAATCCAAAATGGCTTACTTCCTTTTCTGCTGAAGCCGCGACTCTTCCCCTTTCAAAGATGGCGATTCCCTTCTTCCTGCCCTCCGGCAGGGGCCGCTTCTCTCCAGCAACTCTATTATTATTACGCACTTCCTGTTTCCCGACTGCCCACAGTAGCTCTCGCGATGGTAAAATCTTCTCACAGCTCCATAACCGCAAGTATTCAAAACAATAGTCCGATTTCCTTAATAACTTCTTTAAACTTAGTCTTTTTTCTAATACAACTCTTGCCGAGTCTTCCCCTCCTTATAGTTAGCCTGTTGCAGTTTAAAAATCTACTTTTATTCTTCTTTATTTTTAGCAATCTGTCCCGTATCAGAAGATAGTGATCTTTACCTTCTCATTCACTTTCCGTGGGTTGTAATCACTGTTTCAATCTTAGTTTCTCCTCTACTCTTCTTTCCCCTATTGAAGCTTGGGTACGTAGGTCTTATGCCAACCGCATTGGCTCCGAAACTGCTGTAGAGATCGTGGCCGACCTGTCACAGGGTGGGACCTCAAGGGTCGAGAGCGGGCCCGTTGCGCAGAACCCCCCCTCGCCCGAGATCGACGCACCCTGAGGTCTTGAGCGTTCTTTGCCTGCTCTCCGCCTGAGAGCAGTCAGCCGCGGGCTAAATTGCCCCCGCCGGCCGCTTTAAACGGCAGTCCGGTCAGCTCCGCAAGTGGAGCTGCGTCAGACCTCCATAAATCCCAAACCGGAAGTCCACTTGTGGTAAAAGACCTTGACTGCAAACTGTAGAACTGCTGTATGGTTCTTAGATTTGAAAGGTCAAATATGTCCAGCTCCATCCATTCATTATGATTTTGTCTCTTGGTAGACTCAGAGCTTTGAAGATGTGTACATGGAAAGAGGAAAGGTTTAAAAAACACTGGCTAGATAATGTCCACAACAGGCAAGTGTCATGCAAGTGCTCTATTTTTGTTTTGTTTTTTTGTACCTTTGCAAATATAACCAATGATCTGCAATGCCCTGCTTATTTTATTTTATTCTGGGCCATGGCATAATTCGGTTAAGTTTCATCACTTCTGATCTTTGCAACGGTCTTTCTATTCCAGTCAGTGCTGCACTTAAAAGATGGGTATTTATTGTGACAAATTGTCTCCCTGTGTATGTGAAGATAAGATGGTGTATTCCCCCCCTTTCCTTAAGGAGAACACTCCTGTTAATCTAACAGGAACACACTAACTTGCTACATAACCTGCAAATGGTCTTAAAAGAATGGAGTTATTTGTCATAGTAGAGATGTTCCATTTGAGTCTTCAGACATTAGTCCGCAAGTAATATAATAGTAGGAAGAAGCACCGAATGGATGGGAGAGGGGGAGCTAGGGAATCTAGCTTGCCTGGTTAACTGAATCATTTTGAGTTGCCCTAATAAAAGATATTACATAGATTTTGTTTCTTGTTCTGGATTTTGCATAGGCCAATATACTGTTTACAACATTTTTCTACTAAAGAAGCAGTTACTACTTTAGAAGTTACTGCTCTGCTGCCCATCTTTTCCTTCTTGTTGAAATAACTAATAAATATTAAAGATAAGCACGGACCTATGAGAATTGGGGGGGGGTAGATACATACTCCCACCCCCCATTCCATCCATCCTCATCTTTGCCACCTTCACCACTTCAGTTCCCTCCAGCCTTCCCAACCCCAGCTTTGGCTCTGCCACCACAGCAGCTTCCTCCAGCCCTCCCAACCACAGCTTTTCCACAACAGTGGTAACACCCCTCCCCCCACCAGCCCCCACTGATCCCAGCTGGGCCACAGTGGTGGCTCCCTGCTTTGCCACCTGCCTCCCCACATGATCAGCACTCTGCCTTTCTCTTCCCTCATTGTAGGTGCTTCCCTCCCCCTTCCCACCACAGCCAGTTCTCCCACGCACAATCCACTGCTGAGTTGCCTGGAGTCCAGAGGCAGCTGTTTTGCTTGTGCTTGTGGGGATCTACAAGAACCTGGGGGTCCCTCAAGTTTTCAGAAAAGCCTACTCTATATCAGTATGGTCCCAATCTGCAGATTTAAGTATCTCCAGTTGGGACCATACTTGACTATCAGAATAAGGATGATAAATGCCGGTCCTAAGTGCAACAATGACTTAGCAGTCATGAATCTTGTGGATAATTAGTTCACCTTTGAGACATTTTGCACTAAGTTTTCCTTCTAAAGTTGTAAATGTATAAGCTTTAGGGATTTTTTCCTAGAAACAATGAGTAGGCTAACAACCACTTAGCTTTCAGGAAGGATTTTTAAAAAATATTTAAATTAAAATGTACTCTTTAAGAAAAGGCTGACTTTCCAAATAAGGCTTGTGTCATACTCAAGGGAAGCAATTAGATGCAAAACAGGACACCTGGTATGACATTAATGAGCCTCAAGTTCTGTTGTTATCAAGCTTCAAGGACTGCACTAGGAAATTAGCCGAGAACTTTAATTAAATCCGTTGCTAACAACTAAGTTTCTCATGTTTTTATTAATATTCTTTTAAAGAATGCATTAGAATAAAGGCTTGGTTGAAACAATAGTTTTATATTGTGTGTTCCAGCTTGATTCACCAATTAATAACAGCAATAATAACAAAAAGGGCATACAAGGATGAGGGGGGAGTGAAAATCCCTTCCCCCAGCCCCTGCTTCTGCAGCCCTCTGAGTCTAGTTTTCCACTGTTTTCACTTCTTCCCAACCTGCCCTTCCAACAATGCAATCTGCCCCCCCCGACACACGTACTCACCTATACCAAAAGAGAAGAATAAATCCTCTCTCTTCCTACCAGCCCCAAGCCATCTACTGGCTCCATTTCCTCCCTCCCATCTCCCCACTCTTCCTGCTGCATGCCCCAGTTTCCAGGGAATACTGAGTCATTTGGCATTCATACAGTTTTGTGGGACATCTCCAGAAAGCTTTAGCATCTTCTCCCATGCATCAGGTACCAGATGAGACACCCAATGCTTGTGAAGGAACATTAAACCCTTTCTCAGATTCCCTGCTACAATGCATGCAATCCAGATGTATCAATGTTTGTATTGTTTAGAGGCAATGCAAAATGGTCCTTGTGATCTCAGGAAGTCTTGTGGATTCTTCATGGGTCAACAGACTCCTTTATGTCAGTATGGTCCCAATCTGCAGGTTGGTTTTGTTGTTGCTGTTGTTGTGCAATATCTATACCTTGGCAAATATTGCTTTAAAAAAAAAATCCCTACCCCTTTTATCTTGGTCCTGTAAAGATCAGTTGGGAGGGGGGAGAACACATAAATAATAATAATTAATCAAACAATCAGACTGTAACGACCTCCAATAAACAATGCAGTCGGACAGGAATTACAGAACTGGGAAGCAGTGCAAGTAATAAAAATAAAAACTACAAAGAATCCGGCACTCCAGGCAGCAGCTTAGCTGTATTTAGCCTGGGGCCGTAGTTTGCGGGCTTGTGGGAGGGAGACAGACCCCCTCCCTTCATCCGGGCGTCTGGCTGGGGGCGGAGCCACATGCCTTAGCAGGCGGCTCTGCCGACCCAGCCAGCAGTCGCATCCTTCGCTCGGAGGGGAAAGCATCGTGCTCTCCCTGAGCAGGGCCTGGGCCTGCCTCCGAGCGTGGGGACTGTGGGCGGCTGGCGCGGCGGCAGCGGATGGCGCTCCGGGTCTGAGCGGCCGTGGGGACGCGCGCTCGCTCTGCTTGGCTGCGGCGGGGGACGAGCGGCGCGGCGTGCGCCGTTTGCCGGCGTCGACTTGCGCCTCAGTAGCGTGGCAGCCAGGGGCTTCTGGCTGCGGGTGGAGCCCCTGGGTCGGGGGGTGGGTGCGTTTGCCCGCGCCGTCCAGGGCGGCCACATGGGGCGGTTTAGAAGCGGCGCAGTAAGGAGGGCTCGCCTTCCATACTCCACGGGGCACCTTTCCATTCCCTGCCACCACCCCTCCCCCTCGGCCTCGGCTTAGTTAGCCTGTCGGCCGGTTAGGGGCTGTTTCCTGCTTTAGGCTGCCGGCCCCTCGGTGGCTCTGGCTTGTTCCTCTTGGGTTCCTGAGGATCGCGGCCGTTTGGTGGCCATTTTGAATTTTGGTTGGGTGGCCATTTTGGGGCCTGTACAGGGCAGCTAGTGGCTTGGGCCTACGCCCACTGGCTGCTGCGGGCATTGGATAGGGATCCTTTCCAGTGCTTTGGGGGGTCTTCCAGCCTCCAGTTAATTAGTGGGTCTTGTTGTGAGGGAAATAATAACATATTTCCTTTCGTTGGTAGCAGGTTGTGCCAGGGATGCCGCCCAAGAAAGGAAGTGGCCCATCCAAGGGCAAGCAGCCTGCTAAGTGGGCAGCTTCCAAACGGCCTCATCCCCCGGCTTTGTCTTCTTCCAAGGATGAGGATGGTGGGCCCAGCCGGCAAGAGATTTTGGACAGGCTGTCTGCACTGGAACAAGCACGGGGTGGTGTGCCGGCTGGGGGATCAGGGGCCAGGGCTCGGCGGCCCACTGAGAAGGCATCGGCGGCTGTCTTCCAGAGGGAAGTTATAATGCGACTTTCTGCCTTAGAGTCCAGGGCTGTTCCGGAAGAAAGCGCGATGGTTGGTGCTCCCGCAGAACCCAGGGCATCCGAGGAGGTTCCCACAGAGGAAGAGTGTGAAGCAGTTGAACCAGGGCCGGTGGCCATTGCTGTGGACCCAAACACTCAGGGCGGTAAGTCTTCCTTGCCTGCGCAAGGGTGCACCTGGCCGTGGGGGCCCTGGGGTCAGTTGGCTGCCTCCGGACCTTCCGGCCCCACACCAACACCAGCTCCACCTACATCACAGGTCTGGGTGCCTGCTGCTGCAGCCAGTTGGCAGGCTTACGCAGGGCCTTCGGCCGGTCAACAGCAGCCCCCTGTGGCTGACCCAATTGGGAGCCTTCAGGCTGCCGGCTTGCCCTATGGTCATGGCCAGCAGTGGTTTTTCCCCCCTTATGGCCCCTCTCCTTATGGCTTTGTCCCATATAGAGCTTTGCCGTTTGGTGACACCGCTCTCCCCCTGGGTGATCACCTGACACAGGCCACTAGGGACAAGATTATAAAGGGGGAATATGTCGATGTCTTCACCCTTCTCTTCAGGGAACTGGAGAAGAAGGATAAGGAAGACTTAGATGAGCGGGATAAAGAAAAGATCAGGCGTAGGCGCGTTGACAGGAGTTGGTCTAACTGGTTGCCTGGATTCCTCATATACGCGGGAGTGTTGGCCAGGGCGCACCCTTGGAGGGCTGCACCACTGTTTCAATACTTGAATATCATTTATCGGGGTTACACGGACTTTGTGGGGCCAGCTTGGCTCCAATATGATGAGGGATTTAGAATGCGGGCCGCTTTGAACCCCAGTTTTCCGTGGGACCAGATTCAGCAGCAGCTCTGGCTGCAGGTGATGTCCCCGGCTAAGCCAAATGCCGGGGACCGTTCAGATAGTGGCCATCTTATTCAGTGCCCCCAGGCTGCACCCAGCACCCGCGCTTCCGCGGGGCAGCAGGTTCAATTCCGGCTGCTGTGCTGGGATTTCACGTCTAAGGGCGTGTGCAGTAGGAAGGCCTGCAAGTACAGGCATGAGTGCCCTGCCTGCGGGGGACCTCATTCATATGCAGCCTGTCCTAAGGCCAGGCAAGGGGGCGGTGGTAAGCGGTTCAGGGGTGGCAACAACCAACATGCTGTTAGTAAAGGATCCCAGCCCGGTAAACCTGAAAGTTCTTGAGCGCCTGTTGCAGCACTACCCCAGGCGACAGGATGCTGAATATTTGGTTTCTGGTTTCCGTTTTGGTTTTCGTATCCCCTTTCAGGGCCAACGGTCGCCTTTCATGTCTGCTAATTTACGTTCTGTGGCTGGCATGGAGGATGTGGTCCGAGTTAAGATTGCAAAGGAATGCGCAGAGGGCCGTGTTCTTGGGCTGTTTGATTCCCCCCCGGTTCCATGTTTGAGAGTTTCACCATTAGGTGTTGTTCCCAAAAACGCGGCTGGTGAATTCCGCCTTATTCATCATTTGTCATTCCCCAGGGGGGGCTCGGTGAACGATGCCATCCCTGAGGGCCTTTGTACCGTGCACTATACGTCCTTTGACCAGGCGGCCAAAGTGGTTCGCCGGTGTGGAATAGAGGTGGAGCTCGCAAAGTGCGATATTAAATCGGCATTTCGCCTGCTCCCTGTTCACCCTGAAGATTTCGAGCTTTTAGGGTTTTCCTTCGAGGGCAAGTACTATATGGACAGGGCCCTCCCCATGGGATGCTCCATTTCCTGTGCGGCATTTGAGCGCTTCAGTTCCTTTCTGGAATGGGAGTTCCGGCGCCGTTTCTCTTGCCCGAACACTTGTCATTATTTGGATGATTTTTTGCAGTGCGCCCAGATGTTGGCAGGCTTTGTTTCTCTCGCAGAGGAGCTGGGCGTTCCCCTGGCGCATGAGAAAACTGAGGGCCCTTCACAGGTGTTGACTTTTCTGGGCATTGAGTTGGACACCGTCCAGCAATCGTTAAGGCTCCCTATGGATAAGGTTGAGGAGCTGCGACGCAGGCTTGCGGACTTTCGGGGGAAGAGCAAGGTTTCCCTGCTCGAGTTACAGCAGTTGCTGGGGCACTTGAACTTTGCATGCAAGGCGGTTGCCCCTGGTAGGGCGTTTTTACGCCGTCTGTGTGATGCTATGGGTTCCTTACGGTTACCCCATCACAAGCTGAGGGTCAGTAAGGGTCTGCGCGCTGATCTTGAGGTATGGCGGGCGTTTCTGACTTCTTTTAATGGAGTGTCTTTCTGGAGGGAGGACCTCTTATTAGAAGCAGAACTTCAGGTTGCTTCAGATGCCTCTGGAACCTGGGGCTTTGGGGTATTTTTCATGGACATTGGTGCGCGGAACAATGGCCGGCCGACTGGATGGATCGAGGTTTGGCCAAAGACTTGACATTTCTAGAGTTCTTCCCTTTATTGGTGGCCATGTGGATCTGGGGCAAGGAGTTAGCTAACCACACTGTCCACTTCTGGTGCGACAACCTGGCGGTGGTTCATGTGGTGAACTCCTTGTCGTCAAGGTCACCTAGGGTCATGGGGCTGGTGCGCTCCTTTACTTTGAAATGCTTACAGTTGAATATTTTATTTCGGGCTAAGCATGTTCCTGGGATTAAGAATGGGGTGGCAGACGCTCTGTCTCGCCAACAGATGGGGCGTTTCTGGCACCTTGCTCCAGAGGCGGATTGGTTCCCTGCGCAGATGCCCAAGGAGCTCTGGGAGCTTGGAAGGCAGAAGCGGACCGGGCTATCCAGCTAGCCATTGCCCCTAGCACCCGGTGGGCCTATCAACGTGCGGTAGGGCAGTTTAATGATTTTCGGCAGTCTGCTGGCTTGCAGGAGCTCTGGCCTGTCCCCGTGGACCATTTGATGCATTTTTGTGTGGTGCAGCGGGGCAGGGGTCTTTCTGTTAAGTCTATTAGGGGTCAACTAGCGGCATTGGCGTTCATTTGCAAGGCCCGCGGCTTGCCGGAAATCACTGGTGATTTCCGCATACGCAAGATGTTGGAAGGTTGGTCGAGGGAAACCGGTGGTTCCAGGGATTCACATCAGCCCATTTCTCCATCAGTGCTGAAGGGACTTGGGGCTGCTTGGGAGGCGGTGTGCTCTTCGGAGTATGAGCGGCTGCTTTTCCATGCTGCTGCACTGGTGGCTTTCTTCGGTGCCCTGAGGGTCAGCGAGTTGGTGGCCCAATCTCATAAGGACTCGTCCGGTAGGGCATTGTTGGCTTCTGACGTTGTTTTTGTGGGGGACAAAGTGTCTATCAGGATACGGCGGTCTAAGACTGACCAGCGGCAGAAAGGGACTTCACTGTTTTTGGGTCCTTGCACGGAGTCCGGCCTTTGCCCGGTTCAGGAGCTCAGGGACTATGTTGGCGTGCGTGGCACGGGTGAGGGTTTTCTTTTTAGGCATGCTGATCAGTCCCCGTTGACTAGGTATCAGTTTTGGGCTGTCACGGAATGGGCCCTTCGGAAGATGGGGCTTTCTGGGGTCAAATTCGGAACCCATTCTTTTAGAATTGGGGCGGCTTCTACGGCAGCTGCGATGGGTTACTCATCGGGTGCTATTCGGAGGGTAGGCAGGTGGCGGTCCAAGGCTTTTAAGGGTTATATCCGTCCCCTCATGCAATTCTGACCGTGACTAACTGTTCTTTCCGTAGGTGCGGCAACGGGCACGGGAAAGCACAGGATCCTGATATGCGGGCACAGCATGATTTTCTGGGCTGCCCATCAAGCCAGGAGAACTGAAATCGGATCTCAGCTGGGGCTCAGTGCTGTGGCCAGTGTTGAGTGGCGGGGGCGGCGTGGCCTTTGATGGCCTGGCCTGCTGCCACTGCTGTTTGGGGGCAGGACTGGTCCTCCTCCGGATATTTTGGTAATCCACCTTGGTGGAAATGACCTGGGATTGGTTCAGGGTAAGGCCCTGTCCCTGCAGGCGACCGATGACCTCCGGCTGGTAGCTAGCCATTGGCCTGGTGTCCTGATTTTTTGGTCGGAAATTCTTCAACGCCGGGTCTGGAGGGAAGCTTTAGATCCCCGGGCCATTGAGGGAGTGCGTCGTAAGGCCAATAGAGCCATGAAAAAGCCTCTGGGGGCCGGCTTGGGAATTTACTTGCCTCACCCACGAATTAAGGCCGAATTTGCCCATCTTTATAGAGACGATGGAGTTCATTTGTCTCCTGAAGGCAATGAAATTTTCTTGGACGACTTCCGGCAAGGGCTTAGGTTGGCCTTAAGCCACTTGTGGGGTGCGAGGGTCTAAGCAGAGGCTTGACCCTTGCAGTGGCAGGAGTTTTGGGTAATAGGGAGCGGGCTGGTGAGCACCCTGAGGCATTTCCCCATTGGGGAAATAGGGTCTGCCAACGGTGCGGTATGCTTGTGACGGCTACCATTGCACAGGCAGACACCTGCGGGGATCCACGGGCACAAGTCCTTCCCTCATGCTGTACGGCTGGGGCGTTAGGAGCTTGATGGGGGGATCCAGTAGCCTAGCTGGCCGGGAGGCAGCCATTTCTTGAATGGCCTAATCCCGGGGCTGTGGGGCTCGCCCAGACAGGTCAAGGCGGAGGTCCAGTGGGGACCCCGTGGCTTGACCTGTACCGCTTAGTTGCCCTTGCCGTTGTTTATGTTATGTTATTAATAAACGGCCATTTAGTTCCAAGCCTGTGTCTGTCTCTTCATTCCCACTAAGCTTGCAATCCGGCACTCCAGGCAGCAGCTTAGCTGTATTTAGCCTGGGGCCGTAGTTTGCAGGCTTGTGGGAGGGAGACAGACCCCCTCCCTTCATCCGGGCATCTGGCTGGGGGTGGAGCCACACGCCTTAGCAGGCGGCTCTGCCGACCCAGCCAGCAGTCGCGTCCTTCGCTCGGCCCACCCGCCTCACCCTGTTACAGGGCAGGATTAGCCGGCTGCCGTTTCCGGAGCCAGGTAGGAATTTTTTGCCCCCTGCCTGAATTGGCAGTTGTGCGGGGGGGGGGGGGGGTTTCGCCTACCTTGCACTGTTGGCAGAGGTCTGAGGCATTGGCCGGGGAGGGCTGTACGGGTTGCCCCTGGCAGGAGTTTTGGGTAATAGGGAGCGGGCCGGTGAGCACCCTGAGGCATTTCCCCATTGGGGAAACAGGGTCTGCCAACGGTGCGGTATGCTTGTGACGGCTACCGTTGCACAGGAAGACGCCTGCGGGGATCCCCGGGCACAAGTCCTTCCCTCATGCTGTACGGCTGGGGCATTAGGAGCTTGATGGGGGGATCCAGTAGCCTAGCTGGCCGGGAGGCAGCCATTTCTTGAATGGCCTAATCCCGGGGCTGTGGGGCTCGCCCAGACAGGTCAAGGCGGAGGTCCAGTGGGAACCCCGTGGCTTGACCTGTACCGCTTAGTTGCCCTTGCCGTTGTTTATGTTATGTTATTAATAAACGGCCATTTAGTTCCAAGCCTGTGTCTGTCTCTTCATTCCCACTAAGCTTGCAAAAGAAAAACTAACTTAGAGAGATATGCCATAATGTGTAAAGTGGTTTACAAAGGTGGTATGGAAGGCGGTATACAAAGGAAAGTGCATTCATACAACAAACATTGCAATAGACTGTGAACCTCTCTTTATACATTTCTAATCCATTCATTAAAATGCCCTCCTGAACATTTCTGGTCTCCACATGTGAAATGATAAAAGGACGGCTGCTCCGACCTCCTCAGACAGAGGAGGTCTAAAAGGTGGAAGCCACTATAGAGAATGTACATAAACAAGCAGATGCACAAAAAGTGTCTTTGAGCGACACTCATAATATTTGCAACTTCATAAGAACATTTACAGCGCAGAATAGAAAATAACTCATTCCAATTTGAGTGCATAGGCTAGCATAAGCTAGCTAGTACAGGGTTTTTTTACAACTAAATTGCACATGAGGAAAAGTGATAAAATGCCAAGGGGCTTCTTGGAATGGCGCCAACCATGTTGTCACTCTGGGAAGAGTACCTTCTGCCTGCTCCTCCTCTTCCATCACTGGACCACGCCTCTAACACAGCCTAGCCCTCGGTAGCAGCTCAGCCTGTGGTAAGTCTGCGAGCTTCCTATCTAGGAGTGGTATACCATAATGTAGAAAGTGGTTTACAAAGATGGAATTCAATATAGTAAAAGGAAAGTACATACATACAACAAACATTGCAAGAGACTATGAACCTCTCCCTTATTAAGTGACCTCCTCAGTTGTTCCATTATACATTTCTAATCCATTCATTAAAATGCCCTCCTGAACATTTCTGGTCTGCACATGTGTACCTCCTCAGGCAGGCCATTCTAAAAACCTCCACAGGTAGGCCATTCTAAAAGGTGGAAGCCACTATAGAGAATGTGCATAAATGAGCACATGCACATAAAGTGTCTTTGAGCGACTCTCATAATATTTGCAAGCTCATAAGAATGTTTACAATGCAGGATAGAAAATAACTTATTCTAATTTGAGTGTATAGGCTAGCACAGGCTAGCTAGTACCTTTTTTTTTACAACTAAATTGCATATGAGGAACAGTGATATGTCACTTGTGAAAATGAGCAAAATTTTCAAACAGGTTGTTTGGCTTGTCTTTTTTTTTAAAGGCATATTTATTTTAGAGCAAAAAGACAGGTCTGGGCATGCATTAATTATATACTAAATATTGCAAAATTACTCTGTAACCAAAATTCACAATTACTTCAAGCTCCTTTTGATAATCTCCAAAAACAGAGATTTTTCAACCTCCAATACAGTTTATTTACTACATTTTAAACCATTTCTTACTCTAAGAGCCTCAGAAATTTAGCACTATAGTAATACAGCACTGTAATTATAGGTGTAGCAGGTTCTTTGAATTCTCAGCTTCAATTTTTTTTTACAAAGTCTCTAGCCCCTTTCCTTGCAGAGATATGCCTTTCCCTTATAAATGTGTGAGGGAAGGAGTTGGGAATTCAGAGAACCTGCTACAATGCTAGAGCACCACAGCAATATTTTTGTGCCAATTATTTTTAAATACAAAAGCCCTAGTGACCCTGAGTTCGGGGCATCCTGGCCTAGGTAGGGAGGAAGGCTATGATTGGGTGTCAGGGAGGGAGCTTGGCCATCACTGGGGTGCAAGGGGATTGGTTGTGGCTTTAATCAGCATCCTGTGCTCCTCTGGGCCATCTGGGCAGGGTCACATGGTGGGGGGAGGGTGGTTGACTTTTCATTTAGCATGGACACCTATGGGCTACACCATCTTTTTTCATAGCATAAATTTCTGCTGCTGTTTGGGGGGGAGTTGCTCAGCCTTAAGTGGCTTAGGAAGCCAATTAACTCCCAGCTAGTCTGCAGCCCACCCACTCCCACTCCAGTGCAGAGGTTTACTCCCAAGATCCACCAGCAGCCAGCCATGGTGGGGCCCCAATGCACAATACTGGCAGAGCACCACCAGGAAGCTCCACGGGTGTAATTTGGGCTTACATTGGCATACATATAAGATACATCAGTATAAGGGATAGTCAGCTCCCTGAGTGCTCTCACCCCTCCCCACCCAGGGTGGTAGTGTAAAAAATCCCATTCTAATATTTCTCAAAGAACGCAATCTACCAGTGCTGAACCAGTACACCCCAGCTTCAGCACAGTTGTAAAAACAGAGGGACTAGAAATGGTTGGTGCCAGAGGAAGAATGAATCTTAGTCAGTATCCTAACCACAACCACCTACCACCACCATGTTCTACCCCTTGCACCAACACTCTAGCAGTTTCTGGAGAGGTAGGAGAGAAATAGCTGAAATAAAAACTATAAAAATTCCTATAGATTTCTGCCAACAGGGGCATAGGATTAAGATAAATGCTAATTAATTAAAAAACTCAAATAGGCAACAGTATTTATTTTTTCATTCACGTTTGCCTGTAAATTAAACATGCTTGGTAGCCACAATTTTATCCCTCTGTTTAAATAAACACCCTTGAATCACTGAATAAAATCACCAAATGTGAAAAAAATTAGTTTACATACCTAGAATAAAAGTTTACCTCCCAGCCACTCTGACCCACAATTGTGTCCTGTCCTTCCTCCAGAGGAGAGGAGTTTCCTAAGGAGGGGAGTTTCATTTCAAGGGAAGGTGTGAAAGTTCACCTGCTTTCAAAAGTTTAACAAGCTTGGATCTAGATGGAAAATTCTTTAGATGAAATCTAGTGACATACATAGATGAGTAAAACTCTTTCTGAGAAATGACATCAACTGAAAAAATAACCAAAAACCCCTTCTAATTGCTCTAATGATTTGCCAGAGGATAAACAACATTCAAATTCGTTTGTAATTTTCCTTTCTTTGTTTAATGTATTTAAAATATTTATATCCAGTTTTAACTTCTGAACAATGGGACCCAAGTTGGACTCAGAGCTATAGATGGCAAGTCTGGTTCAAGTGCTCTTGGAGGAAAGAAGCCAATTAAACAGCAGGTGTGAACGCCTTTATGAGGCATTAATAAAGCCTGTCATCTAAAAGTGAGAAAGACTGGAAACTAATTCAAACTTGAGTACTTAACCTGGAAGAGTTCATGTTTGAAGGGCACTAGTTGATTTAATGTTCTGTTGAGCTTTATGTTATTGAATAAAGGTACCCAGGTAGGGAGTGTAACCTGAAAAATAAGCAATTTCATTACAAGTTAGCTCAATCACTGCACTCCTACATTCTGTTCCACTAATATTTGAAAAAGCCATTTAGGACATTTAAGTCCTGGGAGCTGTGAAGATCCCTAAGTGCTACTGGATGTGATTTTAGCTTCCTTCAATTTGTTCCCATTTTGATCATTTTACCTTTCATGTATTTTGAAAAAAGAACTGGACAACAACTCCTTGTTGTTTATACTGCTGTCCTGTTCATCAGATTTTCAAGTTCCTTAATTTTATCTCAAGTATAGATACAGCCGATTCTGTACAAAGTGTGGAAAAGTATTGATTTAAATTAGTAATTTTCTTACTGTGCTAGAGTTGTAACAAGAGGAGCTTATAGTTACCATAATTTGCTCCCATTTTTATCACCACAAACTAGGTAAAGAATTTGAACAGTATTGTTGATAGCCATTTTATTTGTATTCCTGTTTGCAAATGAAATTCAAAATGGTGGTGATGATTGGAATAGTTACAATTAGGGGTGTGCACTCCAAAAAGATTTGGGTTCCTGCTTCAGGTTTACCTAAGTGGGGAAAAGATTCAGGTATTTAAACCACTTCAGTAGTCTTTGGAAAGCTTCAGGAAGAGCAGCAGCAGCTACAGCACTTTTCTTGCTGTTTGCAGACAGCAAGAAAAGTGCTGTTTTCAAGCTTCCCACCCTTCTTTACCTGATGCGAGGGGAGGGGAGGAAGTTTTTGTTGTTGTGATTCACTACAATAATTCCAAATCAGAGCCAATTTGGGTAAAAAGCCTGAAACAGAAACCCGAAGTGCGCACCCCTAGTTATGATAGTGGTGGCAGCAAGAAAGCATATGAGAGTGACATAGAGGGGTGACCCAGATTGCTGGGTTTCCCTGTTTTTTTTGTGAGCAGGTTCAGGGCACGTGGAAGCCATTTTAACATATGATATCCAGAGAGAAACATGGTCTGTGATTTAATTCAAGCCCTAATGTGTGGGTGTGTGCACTTTTTTCAATAATTTCTTGAACATAGGGGTAGCAATGTGATTTATGGGCATGAATAGCTGTATCAAGTATAAGGTGCCTGATAGGATTTTCCAATCAGCTTGGAGAATCACATATTGTTGGGAAAGAATCTGTGTTTCTTAGAATAGCATGTGCTTAACAGCCCAACTAGGGGAAAATCCATAAATAGGCTAGCCTGGGGTATAGATCTATGTCAAGATTCTGGTGTCAGGGAGAGGCTCTTTCAGATCTGTATTAAGGAGGAGGTGCCAGCCATTTGATTTCCAACCAGCCTCAGTCTTGGACCCATTCTCAGGAAGGGGAATGCATATGCTTGTATGTAAAGATGAGTTAGCAACCACCATTATGTTATTTTTATTTATGTTATTTTTATTTGCCTTGATTCTGCCTACCTGTAGATTGTCCCCATATATGTATGTGCTTTCTTGAATTTATTTGTAGTTAATGTATGATCACTGGATTTTACTGGGACCACTTGAGAAATCTCACTTATGCCACCTAGGCTGCTGGGAAACACATTTTTACTTGAAAGCCAGTTTGGTTTAGTGGTTAAGGACAATGGGACTCTAATCTGGAGAACTGGGTTTGATTCCCCTCTCCTCTACTTGAAGCTCCCTGGGTGACCTTGGGTCTGCCACAGCTCTCAGGAGCTCTTTCAGCCCCACCCACCTCACAGGATGATTGTTGTGGGGATGATGATGATGTACTTTGTAAACCTCTCTGAGTGGGTGTTAAGTTGTCCTGAAGGGTGGGATATAAATCGAATGTTGTTGGTATTGTTGTTATTGTTGTTGTTGTGCTGAAAGGACAGTTCTGCTAGACACAGAGAGGAGAGGGGGTAATAAACATTCTCTTTTTCATTCTCAGAAAAACATACCCACATCATGGTGTTGCAGGGGAGCATAAAACAATTCCTCTGCTCTCCAGCAGACCCAGGAAAAGGGGCTGGTTGATTAGTTTTTAAACCCAGATTGTTAGACTAAATGAACAAAGCCTAATAAATTGAATGTGTGTATCTGATAAAGCTGATCCATAAAGCTGATGTTATTCTGTAGTGTTAAATATGCGTGCAGGGGGGAAAACCCCTTAATTCTGATGCAAGCTGCATGGGGCATCTGGTAAATGTCCTGAGAGAAGGCAGGAGGATTGTTATGACAGGTTAACAAGGGTCCTGTCAGAGAGAAGAGTTTCAATTGTGCTGGAAGATATGAAATGGTTTAAAGATTTTGGCAAACAGTTTGGAATGACTTGGCTAGTCAAACATCAGATGAGAGTTCAGTTTTACCATAACCAGTTTGGTGTAGTGGTTAAGAGCACAGGACTCTAATCTGGAGAGCCGGGTTTGATTCCCCACTCCTCCACGAAGCCAGCTGGGTGACCTTGGGCAAGTCACAGTTCTCTGGAGCTCTCTCAGCCCCACCCACCTCACAGGGTGATTGTTGTGGGGTAATAATAACACTTTGTAAACCGCTCTGAGTGGGCATTAAGTTGTCCTGAAGGGCGGTAAAAAAATCGAATGTTGTTGTTGTTGTTGTATGAAGGCTCATAATTTTACTATAACAGGCTTTGGCCTGAGGAATAGGGTGGTTTTTTACCAGTGGTGTATTCTAAAGACCCCAAGTAATAGCTGCAAGGGCACTGGGTTGAGCAAATAAAGACAGCCATAAAGAAATCTTGGTGGCTTGCTTTTACACCCTCTCTGTAAGATTCGTATTTGTCAAAGCTGTACATGTGAAAGAAGTTGTTCCTCTGGAAACTCCCAGCTTGCGTGCTGATACTCACATGTGCAAGAGAAAAGCATCAGTTTGTTTAGAAAGTACCGAAGCACAAAGAGTATCTCTCTGATAGAAAAGGTTTGAAGCTTTCTCTCTAAATAAAGAAATCATGCTCTTAGTTTAAATGTTGAGAGAGATCATTTCCTGTTTTAGGTTGCTAATCTTTGCTTAATGGAGCTAGCTATGAAATCATGTACCTTAATGCAAGTTACAAGCATAGCCAATCACCTACACACACATACACATATATTATATAAATCCTTACATATATATATCAATATATAAAGGAATATTCTTAGACTACATTTATAGTCATTAATAGTAGAAGTTAAGCATACAGAGTTATGATAGGGTGTTTACACATACTCAAAGAAGAAGCAGATGCTCAGGATATTACAACGCTGATACGTAAGCGAGCATAGTTGACTTGGGGAATGGGTCAGATCAATCCAGAGAGTTTACATTTAAGATGAATTGTTATAATTTAATTTAAATAGCAAATTCCTGATAGGTCAAAGTGATTCAAAGGAAAAGGAATGAAAACAAAATGGCCAAAAGAATAGGTCAAATCCCATACAAGGGAAAGTCACAGTTCTTGAGGGGCTTTCCATGCAAAAACCCAAATAAGGGGAAGATTGGAAAAGGTCACAGTTGTTTTGCAGAGTTTTATTGATCATGGGACTTTCCTACCAAGGATGAGGTATATTTTAGAGGATCTGATTGGTTGGGAGAAGTGGGCAGATCTGTCCAAAAGAGACTAAGGAGGAGGTAGGTTGGGAGGGAACCATCCTCCTCCCGAACCTCATCTCCATTCTGCAGGTACACTATCCAGAAGGCAAAGGTGGAACACTTCCTCTCCTCAACACAGATCTTTGGATAGATGAGATACCCTGCTATACCATGCCATGCTATGACACCCTGCTTCGCTATGGAAGTGTATATTTCAACTATTGCTACATTTTCTGGTCTTCTACTAATAGAGATAAAACTAAGTTCTAGGGTTCTACTATATGTACTTCACATTTATCCATATGTTACAATCTGGTTTCTCAGAGCTCTGTACTATAACCTTTGAAAGAAACTCAGTCTGAATAAAAAATTAAAATCTTATGAACTAGTTGTTTGATTTCTTTTCTTCTTCTTAGATATTCTCTCTCCCAGAGCAAACTAGAAAAGATCCTCTCTCACAGGCCAAGGTTGACTTGATCATAGAAGGCCAGTTAACAAGATCCTTTGGCTCTTGGCCAGCTCAGTGTGCAAAGCTGAGACAAATCTGAGACAAAGCTGTGCAAAATGACTTTGCACAAAGCTCGTTGTGCAAAAGGGAGGGGGAAAGGGCAACAGCAGTGTCTACCTCCCCTCTCCCCCGAATCCAGGAAATCCAGACCTGGGTTTGGGGATCCCAAAAAACTCCAGGATCCCTGAAATCTGGAGGAATTTATCTGATCCAGTTTGGCAAGATTAGAGAAGTCTGGATTTATTTGGCCATGATTCCCTATGGGGAAAACTATCGGGGAGGGGAGGCATTTTTCAAGAAAACTCCACCAAATTAGCAAGGAATCCATTCCTGACTGTTCTCTAAAGACCAGGAAGATTGAAACCCAGGGCCAAATTTTGTGAGCTCCTGAAGAGGGTGCTCCCAGCAACTTTCCATTGTTTCCTAAGGGGGAAAAGATTTCCAAGCAGGCTCTCAGGGAGAAACACACAGGGGCAGGGCTTCCACTGGCCAAAGGCACACTCCCAAATGCAAGCTCAACCCAGAGAAAGCCCAACAGAACCAGACTGAAGTCCCCCCCCCAACCCAAGTGCCTTCTGAACAAGCTGCCCAACCACTCCCCATTGTTTCCTATGGAGGGAAAGTTTCCATGCTGGTTCTCAGGGCAGAACACACAGGGGTAAGTCAGCCACTAGCCAAAGGCACACTCTCAAATGCAAGCTCTACCCAGTGAAAGCCCAACCGAACCAAACTTAAGCAAGGGGATGGAATTCTCCAAGAACCAAAGTGAATCAAGGGAACCAGCATCAAACCAGAGAATCATGCCAAAACAGCAAATTCCACTCAAACCAAACTGAAGCAAGGGACTCTGTTGCAACTTAGCTCAATGAAACCAGTGTCACTCACTGAAGCCAGGCTGACAAGGAGAGCTTGTGCATGGATTGACAACACACTCCCCGCTCCCTTCCTCCCTTCCCTTCTCCTCTCTTGGGAAAAAAAAAACCACTGGAGATGCCAGGAAAACATCCAGCCAAGAGGGTGAACCTATGTTTCCCAGATGTACCCAGATTAATGTGAGGGTCTTGATCCGGGGCCTGGATCAGATCCAAAATTTTCCAATTTGATCCAGGAAAGCAGGATTTAGCCAGATCAGTATAAATCTGGGTTTTTACCTGGTTCCTGGACCTAGATTACACACCCCTAGAGATCATTCTGAAGGCAAGTGAGTCTGTGAGCACTTTGCTTTTCCTTAACAGAAGAAGTTAACATTCTTTTAACTATATATTTTGGCTTTGTTATCTGAAGAATAGATAGAGTGAAGAAAGAGAATTTGAATGAATACCAAATAACACCATTATTCACAAAGAAGGTCCCAATTCAGGAACTTGCTTTCATGTACAGAAAATGTTTCCTGGTTCAGAAGAATTTTTTGTCTACATCAATCAGATATGATGATATCACCATATGAGATTACTGGTCTGGTTTATAGACCAATAGTAATGTTGCGATCTCATAGCAAGGACATTAAAAAGAGTACTTTAAATCTAAAGCACAAGGTAGCCATGATTCCCTCATGCAAGTAGTGTTGTCAAGAGGACATCAAACATATACCTTGCTGTGGATATCAAGTGAACTATACAGCTGATGAACTGGTGAGAGGACTATGGCGGGCATAGGTTGGTGGAGCCACAGTCATCTTGTGTCCAGTTTTGGCAGACATTTTAAAGTGTTATCTCCAATTTCCAGAATGTAAGGTGGTAACCTTGAAAGACATTTATAAATGTATAACGGAAGGAAGTGATATAAAAGTATTATTGGCTACACCACCATATCTTTTTGAACTACAAGACACAACTCATCCTATCTTATTTCTTTTCAGGAAGATTAGTTAAATAAGCACCTGCCAAAATGGGTATTCATATCCCTGTTGAAATAAAAACTGGATTTATTATTCATGGATTATCTTGAATGAGAGTATAACTTCAAATTAATATTTCTTCAGCTATTTTAATATATTGTCAGCATTTTGGCCACATGAAAAACGGACATTGATTACTGTATACAAAGAATATTTTCTTTTGTCTTTTGTGGTATTGTTTTTTGTACTCTCCTGTTATATAATTGCTGTAGCTTTCCTTTAAGATCACTGAGTCCAATTCAAACTTGACTGTTCCCTTTTATGCTCTTCTCCCCTCTTCCTGTCTATTTGCTGATGTTGCAGCTAATTCAGCATTGCTTGAATAAAATAATGTCAGGGCACAAGGGCAGCAATCTACACAGCAATGAGGAAACATCTTTTGGAAATCATAAAGGTCATGCTTGTGACCAGATGATTCAGAGAATGCTAATTTTATTCATCCATTCTGACTGAAATTGTGAATAGCTCATTGGAAGTAGAATGCAGCTCCTTCAAAAGTACAATCAGAATTACAGAATGTATGTTCATGAGGAACTCTACAAGTGTTGGTTGTTTTCTCTTGCTGGGTCCATGTTAAGATAGTCTAGATTTGGTGGGAGGCTAGAAGAGTTAAGAAGTTTCTTGCTTTATTGAACGTATGTATGAAGGAATATAGTAAAACATTTCTGTCTCATCTTCCACCACTTTTTGTTCTTCAAAGAAGTTCAGAACAATAAAAAAAATTTCCAACATCACCATATAAATAACTGTCACAATAAAATATTACTGCTAATTAAAACCAATATTAAAACACATATAAAACAATAGAAACAAAAAATATTTTAAAGTCCTACAGATGTGGCAAACCCAACTCTTGTGAGAACCAATAACAATAAGAAATGGGAAACAAAAGAGCTATAATTACAAATTAACAAACATGAAAGGCATGAAATATGAAAGGCATGAAGGGAATAAAACTGGCAGGATGAAATGAAAACAAGAACTTTCCATACACACCCCTAGTAATAGATTAGTTCTTCAGAACCTCAGATGAAGTTATTGCCTCCTTTTAGCAAATAGGCCAAGCAATATTAACAATATTGAGGCATCACTTTTCCTTTTAATGTGAGCTGGGCTCTGAGAAGTGACCTGGATGTGAGTGCTTCTCTAATCCATCCTCAGTCTCATGAGCCATTTGGTCCTTGCCTTCAGACCTTTCTTGTGTTCATGAAAGCTTTGTTGATTTATCTTTCACAACTTTGGCAGCAAACTGAATGAGGAAATTCAAATGTCAAACTGAAGCATGGGACAGGCAACTGAAGCACAACCTTGAGTTGATTCACGGATAGGAAGTGATAGTCTGTTTCAAGTGGTCTATTCATCATAATAGGAAAGTCTCAGTTTGCCATAAATATTCTTCCTAGTAACTTGGGGTGGGGGGAGGGTCACATTGTCCAAATGAAAAACTTGTTTACATCATCATACATGCCTAAATACCCCCAGTGTGCAGCAACCATACTCTCTTGTTCAGTATCTCAGAAATCAATTGTTCATTTTCTTTAAAAAAAATCATATTACAATCTGCATATTCAAGAATACATACAGAATGTCCCAAAATGAACCAGGCTGTCATTGAGGTCTGAGTGCTTCCTCCAAGCAATTTCTATGAAAATATGCTCCACTAAAATGAATGGAACATTCTTCCAAATATATGTGTGTGTTTGGGGGTAAAAGTCATTAAATAATGTGAGGCTCATTTTCATGATAGCATTATATTTCAGCCTCTTAATAATCCACCTGTTGTGCAAATGAACTGAGACAGAAGTTCAATATAATTGTTTTTTAAAAAAAAATTATTAAGTGAGAATATTAATACATACAACTTTCAAATAACATCTCAATATCATTTTCCCCCCCCCCACCCTTTCCCTCCCCCCCTTTTTCAGGACTTCCAACAGCTTTCCAACCCTATATCTTAATCTATTCCTAATCTATCCCCTTTTTCTGTAACTCATTATATCATGTTTAAACTAAACCCTATCTGTTAGCTTCAAATCTATTATTATTAACTTAAAATCTATTATCTATTACTATCTGTTAACTTCAAATATATTTAAATTTAAGCTAACAATTAAATAAAATATCTACTTTATTAATTTTACCAATATCTATTAACTCCAAATCCACTTAAATTTAGGCTAACCATTAGCTAATACTTCACTTCATATGGTAAAGATTCTGTCTCTTCCAATAAAAAAGCCATTCTAATAATTTTCAAATTGCCATAATTCCCCTTTCACGTCCCACTTCTTTTCTAAATATGTTTTCAATCTTCCCCAATCAGTAAAAAATTCTGTTAAGTTCTGATCTCTCAGCTTTCTTGTCATTTTATCCATTTACACCATGTACAGCAATTTATAGATCCAGTCTTCAATAGTTGGTATTTCTTGCACCTTCCATATAAAAGTCTTGCTGCCGTTGACATGTAAAATAGTAATGTTCTGTATTGCATAGGAACATCTTCCATACTTAAATTCAGTAGCAATAGCTCTGGGTTCCTCTTTATTTGGGTCTGCAAAATCTCATTTATTACTTCTAAAATATCTCCCCAGTACTGTCCACCACATATGATACAATGATCCTTCATGCTTTTTACATTTCCAGCATTTATCTGACATGTTTGCATTTCCAAGCGCAATTTTCTTAGGTGTTAAATACCATCTATAAATCATCTTATAGACATTCTCTTTAATACCGGTACAAGTTGAAATCTTCAATGTAGTTTTCCATAAATATTCCCATGACTCCATTGTTATTTCTTTGTGACAATTGATTGCCCACTTCACCATCTGTACTTTGACTGTCTCATCCTCTGTATACCACTTCAAAAGTATTTTATACATTTTTGATATCTTCTTTTTACTTTCTTGTAGTATAGTCTCTTCCAATTCTGAGTTTTTCCATTTGATTCCTCCTTTTGAACAATCCAAGTTGTAAAGGTCTCTAATCTGTCTATATTGGAACCATCCATAACAGGGAGATAACTCTTCCTCCGTTTTGATTCTTATCATTTTTTGTTCCATAATCAATATCTCTTTATATGTTAGACATTGTTCTTCATTATAGATAGCTCTCAGATCGATCACTTCGAACGGTACCACCCAAGAGGGGATACCTTCACCCAGATATTTTTTGTATTTTTTCCAGATCGTGAAGAGGCTCCTTCTAATATAATGGTGCAAAAACAGAATCAGCTTTTATTTTATACTGCCACAAGTAGGCATGCCATCCAAACAGCTTTTTATAACCTTCCAATGTTAAGAGTTTGAGGTCTTTCAGTGACATCCACTCTTTTAGCCAAACTAAACATATTGCTTCATGATATAATCTAATATTCGGCAACTGCAGTCCACCTCTTTCTTTAGCATCACACAGGACTTTCATTTTTACTCGAGGTTTCTTGCCTGCCCACACAAAGTCAGAGATCTTCCTCTGCCATTTTTCAAATTGTTTAGTGTCTCTAATAATTGGAATTGTTTGTAATAAGAACATAATCCGTGGTAACACATTCATCTTAACTGCCGCTATTCTTCCCAGCCATGACAGATTTAGTTTATTCCATTTAATCAAGTCTCTATCAATCTGTTGCCATAGCTTTTCATAGTTATTCTTAAATAAATCGATATTTTTCGCAGTTAACTCAATTCCAAGATATTTAACTTTATGTGTTACTTCACAATCAATAAGTTCCATTAATTCTTGTTGATTTTGTTTGGTCATATTCTTGCATAGTATCTTTGATTTCTTCTTATTAACATAAAATCCAGCCAGATCTCTGAACTCTTTTATCTTATCAAGCAACTTCGGCATGTTTTGTATTGGATCTTCCACTATAACCATCACATCATCTGCAAAAGCTCTAACCTTGTAGGTAAATTCTTTAATCTTTATGCCTCCTATAGTATCATCTTCTCATATTTGAATCAATAACAGTTCCAAAATCAAAATGAACAACAATGGAGATAATGGGCACCCCTGTCTTGTACCCTTTCTTATTTCCAATTTTTTTGTTAAATCGTCATTTACTACAATTGCCGCACATTGGTCTCTGTATATTGCTTTTACTGCTTGAATAAAATCTTTTCTCATTTGTAGCCTTTCCATTGTAGCAAACATAAAATTCCAGTTCAAATTATCAAAAGCTTTTTCTGCATCCACAAAGAAGAAACCAACTTCTTTTTCACAATGTTTATCGTAGTATTCTATGGCATTTACTACAGTTCTCAAATTGTCTCTAATTTGCCTGTTTGGAAGGAACCCTGCCTGCTCTTCTGCAATGAACTCGACTAACCAGTCCTTTAATCTCTCCGCCAAAGTTTTTGCAAAAATTTTGTAATCGTTATTTAACTATGAAATAGGACGATAGTTCTTGACATTACTTAAATCTTGATTTTCTTTTGGTATCAATGATATGTTGGCCTCATTCCAAGTCTCTGGTATCTTTTGTCCTTTTAAAATTTCATTCGTTACCACTTTCAAAAAAGGTGCCAGTTCATTTTCCAATAGTTTATAGAACCAAGCCGTAATTCCGTCTGGGCCTGGTGCCTTCCCTAGTTTAGTCGTCCGAATAGCCTCTTTTATTTCCATCTCCGTTATTTCTGCATTCAACTTTTCCTTCCATTTTTCTGATAATATTGGTAAATTTATCTTGTTCAAATATTGATCAATAGTGTCCAAATTCACTTCTTTTCTTTGATACAGCTTTGCATAATACTTAAAAAAGGCTCTGCTAATAGCCAATTGATCTGTTAACATCTTGCCATCTTCTTGGATCTTGGTTATTACTTTTTTCTCCCTTTTCTTTTTCAATTGCCACGCTAAATATTTCCCAGGTTTATTCGCACCTTCAAAAGACTTTTGATTCAATTTTTTCAGTTCCCACTCTAATTCTTTATTGTTCATTACTCTCAACTGTTCTTGCAAAATTTTTATTTCTTGATACAACTTCTTCTTCCCTGGTCTTTTCTTTAATTGTAACTCCTTGGCCTTTATCTTTTCCATAATTTCTTGCCTTTTTTCTTCTTTTCTCCTCGTCTCTTGCATTTAAATCCATTAGAGTTCCTCTAATCACTGCTTTATAGGTGTCCCAAACTTTGTCCATTGAAACATCTTTATTTAAATTGTATTGTATAAAGAATTTGGTCTCTCTTTGTAGTAGCACTATATTATCTTCTAATTGCAGCAAATCTTCATTTATCCTCCATCCTCGTCTTTTGGTGCCTTTCCCAAATTTCCACATTACTGGGTTCTGATCTGAGCCTACTTTAGGCATTACTTCCACATCTTTAGTCCATGCCGCCAGATCTTTAGAGGCCCAGATCATATCAATTCTTGATAATGTCGAGTGTCTCGCTGAATAGAACGTGTATTGTTTTGTTTTAGGATTGCTTCTTCTCCATACATCTTCCAAATTTTCCTGATCTTTAATCTCAAAAAAGGATTTTGGCAAAAGTCCTCTTTTTTTGTGAGCACCTTTCGTTTTTTTTATCATCATCCAAATTTGTTACTCCATTAAAGTCACCTGCCAAAATTATTTGAGCATATGTTAGTCCATCCAGTTGGTTCTGTAAATCTTTTAAAAAGTTCTCTTTAGCACCATTAGGTGCATAAATCCCAATCAAAAGTGTTTTCTTTGTATTCCAAATTATTTCCACTGCTATATATCTAGCTTCTGCATCATTTAAAATCATTTTTGGTTGCAGCTCATCTTTAATATATAAAACAACTCCTCTTTTTTTCTGGTTTGACGCAGCTGCAAATTCTTTCCCCAGTTTAGCAAATTTTAAATATTTCACATCCTGTTTCCTAATATGTGTCTCCTGCAGACAAATTATATTACAATGTTGTTTGGATAGCCAGTGGAAAGTGGTTTTACGTTTAGAAGGTGAGTTTAGTCCATTTACATTCCAAGATATGATTTTACACTCCATGGTCAAATTTTAGATCTTTTGGGTAAGTCTTTTTCATAATCCTTTATGAACATTTCCATCTCATGTCCAGATCTGAGTGTTCTTTTGATCTCACGAAATTCAAAGCTCAGTCCTTCTGGTATTTCCCATCTATATCTAATGTTCAGTTCTTTCAGCATTTGTATGAGTTCTCTGTATTTCTTCCTTTCCAACAAAACCCCACTAGGCAGTTCCTTCATTATTCTCACTCTTTTTCCATCAATTTCCAGAGGGTTTTGAAATTGCTTACTCACAATCTCTTCTCTTGTTCTTTTTGTTGTAAATTGGACTATTATATCTCTTGGTAAATTTTTTTGTGCTGCATATTTTGAGTTGATTCTGTATGTCACATCTAGAAAGGCTGCCACCTCATCCAATTCTTTGTTCAAAAATTCTGCTAGTATTTCTGAAATCTGCTCTTTGGTTGATTTCCCTTCCACTTCCGGGACTCCGTGAAATCTGAGTTGTTTTTCCATATGTTTACATTCCACCATGGCCATTCTTCCTTTCAAACCCTTGGTTTCTATCTTGTGTGATACAGCCAACTTGTCAGTTTCATCTTCCACTGTTTTAACTTCCTGCTGTGTCGATTGTAATTCTTTCTTGACCTCATCAATATTTTTAACCAGCTCCACCATCTCTGATTTAAAAGTCTCTTTAAGCTCCTTAATGTCCTTCACAATCTCTTGCATCATATCTTTGATCTCCTTATTCCCCTCTGCGACTTTTTTGTCGAGACTGTCCAGCACCGTTTGCCATTCTTTCTTCGACATCATGGGGCTTGCTTTGCCTCGCTCCCACGACTCTGCTCTTTTCCTTAACTCCGTGGCGTAGCTGATTTACTTTTCTCGGTATAAACGTCAAATTTTAACAAAATCTTTTAAAAATTAGCAATCCTAGTGTCCAAAATGTCGGGCGTCTTTTCTCTATGATTTTTACTTGAAGTTTATGCCCTTTCCCTTATCCAAAATGTCCTACTTCCGCCCAATTTGAGGTCAAGCCCTTTCCCTTCTCCAAAATAGCGTTCTTCCTTTTCCGGTTCTTCAAGGGCCGCTTCCAGCCAGTCTCTCTGTTGTACTGACACACTTCCGGTTCCTCTTCTCGGCTCAGCGTTTCTCATGATTTTTCAGCTTTCTCACACTTTGCTATCTCTTTCAAGCCGCAGGTATGTAAACAATAATCTATTTTCCGCATTAGCTCTTCTCTAAAAAGTTCTTTTTTCTCAATTACTTTGCCGGAACATTCACAGTAAATTTTTAAGTCTATTGCATTTTTTATCTTCTACTTTAATCCAGTTCTTTTACCGATTTTCTTCTCAAAAAGAGAGATAGCAATCTTTACCTTATTAGTCCTTCTTTGCAGGTTGTAATCGCTGTTTCAGTAATTAAAATGATCCAGTTTTCCCAATTTAGTGCTGAAGCTTGGGTACGGAGGTCTTAAGCCAAAAACTTGACTCCAGAGCTGCTGCAGAGATCTTTGCCACCCATCTACGAGCGGGACCTCAAGGCTGGGTGGGTTATCATTGCATAGATCCCCCCGCCCACAACCAAGATCAACTTACTCTCGGGGTCTTAAGCATACTTGCCTGTTCTCTGCCTGAGAACAGGGGGCTGCAGGCAATCTGCACCCCACTAGCCCTCACAAACAGCAGCACGGACAGCTCAGCTCCCCGAGCTGTGTCAGCCCTCCATGATCCCCAAGCCAGAAGTCAGAAGTTCAATGTAATTGTTAATGATGGGGCCCCCAACCTCTTTGAACCTGTGGACATCATTGGAATTCTGACACAATGTGGTAAGCACAACCAAAAAAATAGCCACCATAAGAGGTGGTGTCAACTATACACACAAACAGGAAGACCATGTTCAGAGGACCAAAGGAATAATTTTTTTAATAGACTGGGAAAACCAGGGTGAGAGACAGAATAAAACAAATATTGTAGTAGCAGCTGCCACCAAAAAAGTATATTTTAATCTGCACAGCCGATCAGATATCCAGTGGCTAATCAGAACCTCTGTTGGGCAGGAACTCTACTTGACCCCACCCAATTTCTAAAAACATTTTGCAGGTACCAGGAAAGATGTCAGTAGCCACCATGTTGGGGATCCCTGGTTTATGAAACCAATCCTTAGGAGTGAAACATACCATTGGGTGTAAAACGATATTGCAACTGTTCTGTAAAAGAAAGAAATAACATTCTCTCTCTCTCTCACACACACACACACACACACACACAATTCTATTATAGTTATTTTGTGTTCTGATCTTTGTACATAAACTATCTTTCTACAAAAAGTTGAATTCTGAGATCATGTGTCATTAGTTAGATCCTCATAACAGCCGGTGAAATACAGAATTTTGCATCACATCTGAGAGACGTTTATGTCAATCTAATTGGCCCAATTAGAACTGAAATTCCTCCAAATGAGAAACTGGCAAAGATGAACAAAATGCCAGGTGCAGACTTTAGTCTCCTAGGATATGTGTGCATTAGTAACAGTTGGGGTGGCTGGATATTCACTGGATGTGATCATGCACAACACACTTTAGTCAGTCTGTTCTGGTTTCTGACCATTCTTACTGCAGAATGCCAGAGATGTGAATATCACATTAGTGTCACTGTGGGTTTTTCATGTAGGGATTATTTCTCACACTCTCTGACTAACAATTAATACCAAAGCAGGAGCTAGAAAAATAACATCCATAACAAAACATACCCAAACAAAATACATGGGGGCATTTCCTGTAATGCCATATTTCCCTGTGCCTTGTAGTTTGGTTTCCACAATAAGGGGTGAATCCATCCTCATCCGGACCTGCTTTTCAGCAGCCCAGGACTCTATTTAAACTTGTCAACTGCCTGTGCATAAAAGCACACAGAAAGGGAGGGTGAGATGTTGGTTTTTCCCTTCAAAGGCAGTAGAGGGAGGATGGCTCTCTTTTTCTCTTTTTTTAACTAGTAAAAATGGGAGACTGGGCAGATTGCTGGCTGCCTGTCCCCCTTTCTGACTAAAATAGTTTACCCAGAGTTACTTGAAGAAGACAACAAAATGGCAAGAACTCAACAAGTATCCTTGTGGATGCCAAGGAGAATCATAGAGTTGGGACCTCCAGGGTCATCTAGTCATCTAGTCCAACCCCCTGCACAATCCAGGAAATTCACAATTATCTCCCCTCCCCACACCCCCAGTGACCACTGCTCCATGCCCAGAAGATGGCAAAACCCTGGCCCTTTTCACGCTGCTTACCTGCTGCCGCAACGTTGCAAAATATCGCGCAAAAACCACGGAAGATAGCATCTTCTCACGAGAGTTTTGCGTGATGTCGCGCAAAACTCTCGCAAGAAGATGCTATCTTCCACGTTTTTTGAGCAATATTTCGTGACATTGCGGCAGCAGGTAAGCAGTGTAAAAAGGGCCCCTTCCAGGAGCCCTCGGGAAAATTACTTCCTGACCTCAAAGTGGTGATCAGCATTACCCTGATTGTGTAAGAAGGAACCTTGAGAATTAAGCACTAATGTTTGTTTTTTTCTTTCAAATTTTCACTCTAATCTGCATAACATGAGCCTTTGCAGCAGCCGGGGGTTTGGAGGCTGAAGGAGACTTCTCACTCCTCAAAACCACATGTATACCCATATGGATGTTGTTGGCCTTTCCTTGCATTAGGTGCAAAAAGCATCGAAAGGACAATGATGATGATGGTACCGATGGGACTGTGCCAACTGTTGCTCCCCTCCCCTCCAACGGGTTGTAATTAAATCAAAAGAGTTTCCGGCTAAACTTTAGGAAGAACTTCCTGACAGTTAGAGCAGTTCCTTAGTGGAACTGGCTTCCTTAGGAGGTGTTGGGCTTTTCTTCTTTGGAGGTTTTTAAGCAGAGGCTAGATGGCCATCTCACAGCAATGCTTATTCTGTGAACCTAGGTAGATCATGAGACGGAGGGCAGGAAGGGTTACATCAGTGCTTAGTTCTCGTGGCCCCTTCTTACATGCCTAGGGTAAGGCCAATCACTACCTTGGTAGGAATTTTCCACAGGCCAGTTTGGCTAGGGATCATGATGGTGATTTGCTATCTTCTGGGCAAAGAGTCAGGGTCACTGTATGTGGGGGGGGGGATTTGTGAATTTCCTGCATTGTGCAGGGGGCTGGACTAGATGACCCTAGAGGTACCCTCCAATCCTATGATTCTATGATTCCCCGGCACAAAGCAAACTTCTTGTGACTGTATCCCTATGAGCCACTTAATGCCAATGCCATCGCCCAGGAAGTGTTGAAGAAAAAACGCATTCATGAATGTCACACACATCCCCTTCCCACCAATGCAGTGAACACTAAAGGTTCAGTCTTTCTCCTTTGGATCCATATGGTTGCATGAAGAGTGTAGACAGATACGTTGTTAAGGAAAACAAGATGTGGCCAGATAGCCCACCCCACTACCTGCCCTGCCTATGCAGCCTGTGTGGGGTAAGAACTGAAATGAAACACACAAACTTTTCAGCGGTGGGTGGGGAGGGGTGGTCATTACTAAACATGGGCACAAACCCCCCAAAATAACAAACCCGCGGTTCGTGGTTCGGTGCCAGCAACGAAACTGAACTAACGAACCACAATGAACATTTCCTGCTGACGAACCTCTTCGGGGTTTGTGGTTCATGGGCGTCAGAATGGCCCCCGTTGGACTTAGAGAGCCCATATTCACAGGGAGTGTTTAGTAGGCTCTCCTCCAGCCAGCATCCCAGTTTGGTCAAGATTGCAATAGGGATTTTGGAGTTATACCCTCTCCGATCTGAGGCCCCCAGGAAACTCGCATTCAGTACAATTACAGCCACCAGTTGACATTGGCCCAGTGTACAAGGGGTGTACTTGAAGGGTTTGCAGGGATGAGATTGGAGTGCCCATGGCTACAGAACACCCCTCCCCCCCTCTCCCTTGGGTGTCTTCTCCCAAGTTGTAACCACTTTGCAGCTCCATGGTTGGAAGGAAGACCTGCCAATCAAGGTAAGCTGGGCTTCGATTCGGGTTTCCAGGGTGACAGAAGGAGTGCAGACAGAGTACAGGCATTCCCCCGGCACCATTTCCAAGGGAATTGATTGATGGCGCCTGACTGTCTGGCTTCACAAACCGCAGATGGACTCAACAAACTGGGCTTCTTATGAATGCTGCTTCGTTGGCCTTGGACACTCACGTGCTGCTGGATCGTGAACAGATGATCAGGCGGTTTGTGGGTTTTTTGCGTTCGTAATGCGGTTCGTGCACATGTCTAGTCATTACAGCCTTGGTTCCCAAACTTGTTCTACCATTCCAGAAGTCGCTTTAATGAGCCAAACCAACAATTTGTGTGTATTTTGGGCTCATTTTTTTCCCATTATGTATATACCTAATAAAAATTTCCTGTATGGTTGAATGGAGGCTACTGATTGACTTCATTTTGTCTTCCTTTTTGTCAGTGTTAAAAATAAATATTTAGCAATTGTCAGCACTCACCACAAGGACATTCTGTAAATTCAATTGTCTTCTCTCACCACCTGATTTGGCTCCATTACCATTTATTGGTAGATTCTGACCATGATATCACAAGGCTGCACTTGATTCAGTGGCATGTAGGACACTTAAAATCATGTGAGTTGCCACAGCAATAGGATTAAAAAGATAATACATAATTAAAAAGATAATACATATATATAATTTTTGAGATATATATCAGGGGATAATCTTTGAGGTGTATATACCAGTTTCAAAGCAAATACCAAAACGAAACACTATTTGTTAGAGCCCTCATCTTTTGAATCTTCAAACTAAATTTTACGTCACACTCTTGTAGATGCTGGTAGTTCTTTTTAAAATCCCAGCATATTGGAAAGGAGATTACAGTGTCAATTCATTCATTTCTAGGGCATGCATATAATTATCTCTGGCCTTTTTTTGTCCAAGTGAACTTTTCCCCTTTGTTGTTAAATAACAGGGTGAAAAATCAAGTGCAAGTTGCGATGCCTAACTATATTAGTCTAGAATGTCTTTGCAGCATGTTAAAGTGTTTTCAATTACCTTCTAATACACCTCCAGGGAGTCTGAGAGAATGGAAGGATTAGTGGAATAATGAATTTAAATTATTTAGGCTCCCCTCTCTCTCCTTTTTATTATGTGGCTTTATTAAATTGAGTCTTTGGTCAGATGTGTTTGACAATACAAGCCAGGTTACATCAAATGAGTTATCTTGGTTGCAAATCAAAAGTGAGGAAATAATTCATATTAATATGCAAATTTCACTTTTCATGTTCTGCAAACAAGCTGGCCACTCTGTCAGTTATTAAACTCAGTGGTTAGACAGTCCATTATGATATATTGTCATCCAAAAGAGAAGTGTAGCTGAGAGCTTGTGAGAAAGAAAGGGAGGGGGAGGAAGCTTAATTTTTGTTCAACCCAATGAAATGATAAAACTGTTCCAAATGTAATGTGATTTAGACTTTGGCAAAAAGGAAAGGTTTTTTGATTAGAACTGTGAAAGATGCTGATGAATCCTTTTAACTGGCTGAGATATAAGAAAATTGCCATCTGCCTGGATTGAATACATATCCTCTCAATATTTATCTCACTATATTTTCCAATGTGCTCATGAGCTTCCCAAATGAAAAGTCTCCATAAACATTTAACAAATTAGATGGTTGAAAGAATTATCATACATAAAAGGAACTCATGAGTGACAAAAATGAATACAACTGGAAACAAGAATTGACTGGTGAAAACCAAAGCATGACCAGACAGGGTGTATTCATGAACTTAACCAAAGTGAATGAAAGCAAGCTGAAGAGAAAGTGGCAAGCAAATGAAATTTACTTGTATATTTGGAAGGGAATTCTTGGGAAAATATTAGCCAGTTGAATAAGATCTTGGCTTAGTTTCTATTTCCCTTCCTGTTGCAGGTATTTAAGTCTAGGGATGGCCAGAGGAATGAATATTTTGGCAAGGCCCAAAGGGTTCTTGGCCTTTGGCTCTTAGTCCATGCGTTGCAGCCTCTGAACCTGCACAAACTGGCTCAGTGGGTACTAGACCAGCCCAGGATATGGTGCATTGTGTCTCTTTGTTAGCGTGTTTGCTTATTTAATTTGTATTTTTGAATTTTTATAAGCCACTTTGGGTCTTTGGTGGGGGAAAAGCAGATTAAAAATTAATTCTGAGAAACTGAATTACTATTAATGACAAAAGTTGCTGGAACAAAGGTTTACAAATCTAAGTCTAAGAATGCGATGGCAGCGGTCAATTGTTTTTTGAAACATTGTTTTTTCTTGTTTTCAAGCAAATAACATCAAAAGTGTGTGTAATATACACCAGAACCAATGTCCTAACCTAATTAGTGTTCCTGCTCTATCTTTTTAGGTGGCTGGCCATTTGAAATTAAAAGAATATTCCTAGAATAAACACCCGATCACAAACACAGGTCTGAATATGTATGTAATTTGCTAAAAGAACTTAAGGAATTCTTTAAAATAACAGAGAAATGCCCCTCAAAGTGAAAATTGAAATAAATTAAGGAACATCTCTCCAGGAATACACCAAAAGAATATGGTTAGAATACAAACATTTTCCTGGGAAATTCTCTGTGATCACCAAATTTTGCTTAAGCAAGTTAAAGCTAGATCCAGCATTGACATTCTTAGGGACTATCACTGCTGTATCCCATAATTCCTCTGTACCGTGCATTTGGGAAAGTTAATTTCTTCTCAAACATGTTATAAATCAGTTCTTTCTTCTCCAAAGAAAATGAACCTGTAAAATACCACCTTGTACCACCTTGCAATAAAGCCAGCCATATTGTATGTTGTCTAAAGCATTATTATTTATTGGGAAGAAATAACAGCAGTGTCTTTATGTATAATGTAAATAGTAACTACAACAAATTCAAATGAGATCATTCTTTTACATAACTTGGATCCAAAGCATTGAGCATGTGTTCCACTTGTACGTGGTGACTTCTTGGTTCCTTTTCCAATGGCTCTTCCTTCATTACCCTCCAAGTGCTCTCAAAGTCTTGGAGGCCTTCTGGAATAGCCCTGCTATGGGGTGAGAGTGGTTAAACACTGAAGAAATACCTCCTCAAATGCATATGAAAAGGTTTCTTCTTGCTCACAGAAGGAATTAGATCCTTACTATTTTTGTAACTATTTTGTGAGTTTGCATCTAAAAATTGCCGGGTACCAATGACAAATCAAATGAAAATTAAAAATATATTTTGGGGTGGAAATATCTGTTTATTAAAATATTTTATCCTCCTGCCTCTGTGAAAATGGCCAAGACAGCTTACAGTAAAATATAAATATAATTCCTGTGGATGGCATCATTGAGCATATCAAATAATCCACTTGAGGGATACCCTGGGATAGGGCAGATGTGATAAAATGGGATACAATACCTCAAATGGGAAGTTTAGAAACAAAACTTGAATTCCAATGAGAACTTGTGATGCTATTTTGTGAGACCTTGGTTGCCACTTGGGGTCTGCTAGGAAACATCCATCTCTCACTGTCTGTGCCTGTAATCACAGTACTGTGGCAGCAGATGAAAGGGCACAGGCAAGCAAAGGCAATCCAGAGGAGCTGAACTGTACTGTGTCAGCTCAGGGCCCTCAAGCTGATTCTGGGCCCCAGGAATTTTGTCCCCACAGTCCCCCTCTCTTGGCAACCCTGAAGCTAGGATTCAAGACTCGAGAAACAATGCAAATGGGAGGGGGGAGGACTGTCAAAGGCATCAAAACTGTCTAAGATTTGACCTACCATGGTAAAGAAAAGGTTACAAGGTGGGAAAATATTGCAATACAAGGGTGTGGGTTGGGGGGTGATAAGTGCAATGAACATTGCAATATACTACAATACTATCCCATATAGAATAACCTTCCTGCAGTGGCCCATTATATTCAGTGCTTTTTTCTTTTCTTTTTTAAAAATGTATTTATTTATTTAATTCAATTTATATTCTGCCCTCCCTGCATCAGCAGGCTCAGGGTGGATTACAATCGGTATAGTAATTTAAAATACATATAGCTTTAAAACCAATAAAAGCACATAAATATTTAAAACATACAACAGCAGACTTCTCCAGAAACCACTACCCAACCATCTCTAAAAGTATTTAACAGGCTGGGTGGTAGATACTTCTAGTAGGGGGGAATGTTTTCCTCTAGTCGGCCGGAGGGGAGGCCCAACCAGTATCAACCATATGCCTGACGGAACAGCTATGTCTTGCAGGCCCGGTGGAAGGATAACAAATCCGTCCGGGCCCTGATCTCTTTAGACAGAGCGTTCTACCTTTTTAAAGAGGTGCTGGTACTCATGATGTTCTCCCCTCTCAGTTCAAGTCTTGAATGCTTAAGAGGTGTCAGTACTCTGTAAAGAGAGGCTTATGCTCTGTACCAGCACATACCTTTCAAAAATAAACTATGTTATAATTATAATCCATGTTTTAAATATTCTTGTTATGAATTATTTTTGGTTTTGTTTTTCACTGTAAGCCTCCTGGAGAGAAATTCTAGAAGGGGGGACGTTAACATTTTAAAATAAAATACAAAAAAAGTAAGATATTGTTGGGGAAGGTATAAACATACAATTGTAATCAATCTGTATGTATCTGATGGTGGCATGCACCCTGCCTATGCATTCTATATATCTTCAGACTGTGACAAGCATTTGATTATATTTCTGAATCTAAAAGAGCCAGGATACGTGCAGCACAACATTTCTTGTTTTTTGTTGACCAGAACTTACTTTGTCTTCAAAACAAATTGAACGGAGACATAGTTTGAAGTCTTAATATGTGTAACAAGGGGCTGTTGCTCAGTGGTAGGTATCTGCTTGGCATACAGAAAGTCCAGGTTCAATCCCCAGCATCTCCAGTTAAAAGCATCAGGTTATGTATTGTTGTTGCTTTTATTTATTTATAGTCCGCCTTTCTCACTAAGATGCAAGGCAGATTACAACAGTGTTAATGAAAATACAATACAATCAATAGTGAGGACATTCACTGAGCAAACTACAATCATCAACAACTGTGAGAATATTCAGTGAAAGAGATACAGTAGGATATGGTAGCAGAAAATTTGAAAAACAAGATTAAAGAAGAAATATTTCTGAAACAAAGTATAACTAATCTAAATGGCATGTTTGCAGCATGAAAACTCCCTTGAAGGTGCATCAGCAGACCCAACAGAGTAGTGTATAGTCCCTGTCCTACCACGGTATCTCTCTGAGCTATTTCTTATGGCACAGCCTATAATCTGGGTAGAAAACCCTCCTGAATAATTCAGTTTCTCAAAGTTTGCAGAAAGCCAAGACAGTGGGAGCTTTCTTGACCTCCTCAGCCAGGCCATTCTGCAGAGATGGGCATTAACCTAAATACGAACCAAAAAAACCCCACGAACTAGCCTGGTTTATGGTTCACGAACCAGTGGTTCGTGGAAGCTCATTTCCATGAACTTCCACGAACTAGTCTACTGGTTCATTTGGTTCGTATTAAAGGGCAGTTTAAATGGCCATTTCCGTGGGGCTGGCAGGTGGCAGGGGAGGGGATCTCCCTCTGGCCACCTGCCAGCTGATAGTTTAAAGGGACCTTTAAACTATTAAATGCTCCTTTTCCTGCTGCTAAACAGCTGGAAAGGGGCATTTAAACCCCACAAACCATGAACTGGATCGGGAACTTGCCCCAATTCATGGGAGTTTGTGGTTTCTGGTTCATGGAAACCCACAAACCACAAACTGCATGGTTTGGTTTTTTGTGGTTCATGCCCATCTCTACCATTCTGTAAGGTGGAAGCTACCACAGAGGTTGAAGGTGAGGTGAAAGACTTCAGCCTGAGACCCTGGGCACTGCCAGTTTGATAGACAATACTGGTTTTGATGGACCAATGTTCTTACCTGTATAAGGCAGCTTTATGTATTCACCGAGGAGAAACCATAGCTCAGTGGTAGATTATCTGATTTGTATTGTCGAAGGCTTTCACGGCCGGAGAACGATGGTTGTTGTGGGTTTTCCGGGCTGTATTGCCGTGGTCTTGGCATTGTAGTTCCTGATGTTTCGCCAGCAGCTGTGGCTGGCATCTTCAGAGGTGTAGCACCAAAAGACAGAGATCTCTCAGTGTCACTTCAGTGTCACTTCAGAGGTGTAGCACCAAAAGACAGAGATCTCTCAGTGTCACTGAGAGATTTCTGTCTTTTGGTGCTACACCTCTGAGGATGCCAGCCACAGCTGCTGGCGAAACGTCAGGAACTACAATGCCAAGACCACGGCAATACAGCCCGGAAAACCCACAACAACCATCTATCTGATTTATGTTTCATATTTTTCTGCAAACTTAGGAATTTTCAGTAGAATGTACCTTCTCTCTAAATGACTCTGATCCATGTATCTAATTATCCACAGACAGGACCAGAATTAGATCTATTGATGATATAGTAAAATACTACAGAATCAGATGTATAGAAACCTGGGCAGCTATTTTCAAATTGATTTTTTTTTCATTTGGGGTAGGTCCATTATTCTACTTCCAGTGTCACACATCTCGGTCCCTTTACACACAAAAAAATCCCTTTAGTCGTTGTTTTCTTGTGTCCTATAATAGTACCATGGATGGCTGCCATTATACCAGCATGGCACATGCTTTTAAATATAGAGTCACAATCTAAACCAGAACTAGCACATTTATGATAGTGTATGGCAGAGTGTTTGTACTAAACATCAGATTTATACAAAAGAAACATATATAGTTATAGCAGTGGAGGAAAAATCTATATAAAAAGCTATAGTCATATCACCTTGTGCCCCCAAGTCCTTGCCCACACATGGATCAAATCAAGTTTCATGCTTGTTAGATTAAAATGAGTTTGGTTGCAGTATAGAGACCTGTAAGTTATACAGATTTATGTGAATATTTTAGCTTGCTACAGGTAACAGCATGTATCTTATTAGGATCAAGAGACTTTGCTTCCAGATCAAAGGCCAGGTCTTTCAGGCAGACTTGAGCCCTGAAGCCTTTATTTCAAGATAATTATCTACCAGAATTTATATTTCAAGTGAAGTATCATTTAACCTGAATTTCTTCTGCTAATAAGTACCAGATGCAAAATTGTCTAAGCAGAAATACATCAGGCCTTTCTTACCCCTAGATGAGGAGCTACAGGAGGAAAACACTATCCTTCTGTGTGTGCTCAGCACTAGAGCTGGGCATAAACCAGGGGCAAAAACACGAACCATGTGGTTAGTGGTTCATCCCATTTCACGAACCAGGAACCATGAATTTACACAAACTTGCCCCAGTTCGCAAACCAGTTTGTGGAGTTTAAATACCCTTTTCTATGCTGCTGCTAAGTGGCACCGAAAGGGGCATTTCACCCCCCACTGGTTTGGATCAGCTGCTTCTTGGGGAGATCCCCAAGAAGAAGCTGATCAGGGGGTGGGGGTTAAATGCCCCTTTCTGTGCTGCCTTGCAGAAGCAGGGAAAGGGGCATTCCCCCTGGTTTGGATCAGCTGCTTGGTGGGGAGATCTCTGACAAGCAGCTGATCCGCTCTTGCAGCAAGCGAAGGGAATGGTGGAGCTGGGCGCTTCATTCACCAGCTGCAAGAGTGGCCAGGGGATCCCCTGACTGCTCTCGCAGTGGGTGAAAAGGACAGTGGGGTTGTGGGCTTAAGACAGCAGCCCCACTGCCAGGTGCGCCATTCACTCACTGCAGGAGCAGCCAGGGGATCCCCTTGTCGCTCTCACAGCAGTCCACGGGAATGGCGGGGCTGTTGGCTTAAGCCTGCAGCTCTGCCGCCACCGGCACTTCATTCAGCCACTGCAGGAGCAGCCAGGGGATGCATTGGCTGCTCTCACAGCAGTCGAAGGGAAAAGCGGGGCTGCTGGCTTAAGCCTGTAGCCCCACTGCCGCTGGCGCTCCATTCAGCTGCTGCAGGAGCAGCCAGGGCATCCCCTGGCTGCTCTTGCAGTGATCTAATGGAATAGTGGGGCTGCCAGCTTATGCCCGTAGCCCCGCCATTGCTGGCGCTCCATCCAGCTGCTGCCATTGGAACATGAAAAGGGCCTGGGGTTTAAATGCCCCTTTCCGTGCCACTGCACAGTGACACGGAAGGAGCATTTAAACCCCACCAGTGTTGATCAGCTGGCTGGCAGGGAAGTCCCCACCAAGCAGCTGATCTGGGGGTTTAAATGCCTCTTTCCGTGCCACTGTGCAGCAGCATGGAAAGGGGCATTTCACCCCCGCGTGAATCAAACAAACTAGCAGAGCTGTTTGTGGAAGTTCGTGAAAATGGGCTTCCACAAACTTCAGGTTCATGAAACATGAACCGGCCTGATTAGTGACAAATTTTAGTTCATTTGGTGGTTCGTGCCCATCTCTACTCAGCACAATGGAAACAGAATTTAAAGAGGGAGTAGGTTATTTTATTCTTTTTATTTATTTAGATTTATATCTTGCTTTTCTACTATTAAAAGAGCCTTTTAACTTTGTATGTGACAAAGTTAAAAATGAAAAAGAGAATAAAATTATATTACACAAACAACAGTGCAATCCTAAAGTCTTCTTATGGACCTTAGGAAGCCATGGCACTAAACATCATCACAATGCTGGCACACTTTCACACCAAAGTTACACTGGTGAAATCATGATTCCAATGTAATTGCACCTAAGGGCCAAACATGAGCAGCACTGGAATATTTGTATGGGGGAAGGAGGAGAACTTAGGATTCTAAATGCTGTCTCGGCCCACGGCCATAGTTTTGACACCAGCATAACCCTATGGCAGTAGAAGTGGATACAGGAAAGGTTACTAACTGCCTGGAGAAAGAAATGTCTTTCCCCCTGGACAGAGGCTTAATGAGATGTTATTTATCTCCACGACTTTTTTTCAGCAGGAATGCGGTGGAACGGAGTTATGGAACCTCTTGAAAATGGTCACATGGCTGGTGGCCCTGCCCCCTGATCTCCAGACAGAGGCTGAGTGGCACAGAGGGCAATCTAAGATCCCCTCTGTCCGGAGATCAGGGGGCGGGGCCACCGGCAATGTGACCATTTTCTCTGAGGGCAACCCACTGAGTTCCGCACCTCTTTTCCCAGAAAAAAGCTCTGTTTATCTCCATGTGATGAAGAGCTTCACCAACCCATTTCCATATATTAAGCTTCTATTAAAGGACAGGATAATTTTCTCCATGCCTATTGGCAATCACAGGTAAGTTTACCCATGATTGTATTCATTTTGAAGTTCACAGTTCACCTATGAATAATTTTTTAAAAAATCATCCACAAAGTTTGGTACCACAGTTTACACACCAAAACACATTACAATCATCAGAGAAGAAGTAGTAAATGATGAAAATGGCAGACGTAAGAAGGAATAAAAACAGATATTTAAAATGCCAATTTTTTAAAAAAGAATTTGATGGGAAGAATTTGGACTTCCTAAAGAAACTGAAAATTTCCAGGGGTGTGTCCAAGAGATTCTAGAATTTCTTGAGCAAAGTAAAAAATTGGGTGCAGAATTTAAGAATCTCAAATCTTTCATTTTAGCTCTAGATCTGATATTTTTACCAGGATTTACAAAACACACGTTGGAAAGCAAACATCAAAAGCTTATTCATTATCTGACTGTTGCAGGTAGAAGTAGCCAGAAAATGAAAATATTTGAAGGCACCTGCAACTGCAGATTGGCAGAAAAGAATCTTGAACCCCTTATTTCTCATTAAATGCAAGCAACTTGGAGAATTTAGAAAGTCATGGGAGTGAATGATAGTGTTAGAATTCATTATATCTTTGATGGATATAGAATTGAAGAAAAGGATTTTATATATTACTTTTATACAACACATATATGCCTTGCACTTTCTTCCTATGCTCAGGAGCCAATGTAGTACTTGTAATGCAACCTGTAAGAATATGACACTTGAAACAAGAAGACTTGAAACTGTGTAAGAACTGATATACTGCTTTTAGAGCTGCACTTATAAAATATTATGCATATGTTATATTATTCTATAAGATTCCAAAAGAAATCAGTACCAGAGAGCCTTTTGTAGAAAACTGATTTGATGCAGCAAGCTGGTTTTGGCCACCTGTGGCCTACTTTCCTTAAGGCAGAGAAGGAACTGGAGGAAAGGACACAGAGAAAATAAAACATCCCTTCTTACCAGCAGAATTCAGTTATCAGAGGGTATCAAGGTTGCTAGATCGAGACGCATTGGCGCTATTGAAAGTATTATGCCCAGAAGAAAGTGGGTGAGAGGTTAGCCTATGTCCTTCTGAATTGAGGACAAGATAAGGGGTTTGCAGGATTTGGAATTCTCCCCAGAAGAAGAGCCAACCCAGAATTGCATCTTCAAATCAGATCTAACCCTAGATACCTTATGAGCCAATAAGATAGCAAATATTAGAATATTGTAATATTGTTATGATTATCTGAAAGTATTAATTACTCTACACTTCTATTGTAAGGGGTTGAGCTTTTTACACACAAGGAGACCGTCTACTTCTGTGTAAGGGAAGAGGCTCATCCCCCGGGTTAATAAAGAACCATCTGTTTTGCTTCAATTCAAGAAGGACTCCTGGATTTTATTTTAATTTTTATTGTGGTTGTTTGGGAAAAAAGAGAACGAACCACAGAGGCACAAGTCTGTGCACAACATCTTTGGATACCAAATACAATTTATATTATACAATCATTCTGAAATCTTGAACTCTTGGATGGTTTATTTATACCTTTACTTGTTTCTAATACTTTTTTAAAAAATCTAATGTATTAGAGATCCAGTTTGGTGTAGTGGTTAAGAGCACGGGACTCTAATCTGGAGAGCCAGGTTTGATTCCCCACTCCTCCACTTGAAGCCAGCTGGGTGACCTTGGGCGAGTCACAGTTCTCTGGAGCTCTCTCAGCCCCACCCACCTCACAGGGTGATTGTTGTGCGGTAATAATAACATACTTTGTAAACCGCTCTGAGTGGGCATTAAGTTGTCCTGAAGGGCAGTATATAAATCGAATGTTGTTGTTGTTGTTGTTGTTGTTGTTGTTGTTGTTGTTGTTATTATAGAATATATATTTATTTATGAGTAATGTTTAATTAAAAGCATGTGGTGTGTAAGTGGGCTAAGCAGGATTTCCTGTAGGTTACAAGGCTGTACATTACGTAAAATAAATTGTGCAAAATAAATATTATACAAAATACACAAATAAATTATGCAAAAAACACAATTTTCCATAATTTTATAATTGCTAGATGAAGCTTTTCTCAGCACATAATTTAGGTTCTTTTGACTACTTGCCATAGGGCTTATTTTTTTAAGAGCAGTATATGTCATAGTGTACAATAGCAAAATTAAGGAACAAGAAGCCACTGGCAAATAGGAAGCCACTGGCAAATAATGGGCTGTTTCCCCACATCTTAAAAATAGTGCCTCATTCATTGAATGCTGGCACCTCTGTCACACAATTTCTGATGTCATAGTTTCCAAAACAGAGGCAGGCAGTTATGATTCCTTTTTCATGGTGCCACGAAAACAGAATCATAACTGCCTGCCTCCGTTTTGGAAATGGTGATGTCAGAAATTATGTGAAAATGTTCTGTGAGTGGGGCACTATTTTTAAGACATGGGGAAATGGCCATAGAGAGGCAGCTGAGACTAGAAAGAAAAACTGAGAAAGAAAAGTACTAGTTTAAATCTGTGGGACTTTTAATTTGTGGAATACTAGTTACACTGCCAGTTTGGTACAGTGCTTAGACTGGCAGGCTAGGACCTGAGATACCCATATTCAAATTCCTACTTAACCCTGAATCTAACTGGGTGACCTTTGACCAGTCACCCTCTTTCATCCTAACCATCTCTGCAGGTATGTTATGAGGACAAAGGGGGCGGGGGCTCATGTTGTTGCCGTGAGCTCCTTGAAGGAAAGGAATGAAAGACACAGATACCAAATATCACTTTGGCAGGGAAGTAAGTTTTATTGATTGATTGACTTAGTTTTTTTTGTGCTGCTTCTTCAGATGTCTGCTTTGAGGTGGATCACATGCAATAAAACCAAGCAGCCATTAAAAACAAGCCATAACATAAAAACACTCCATAGAAAATGAGCCAGAGCATAAAAAACAAGCCATTAAACAGAATACAGTTCTCAGGCTACAGCAGACCATAAACATAATTTCAAAAGTTCATCTCTTTAGTTAAAAGCCTGGATGAAGTGAAATGTTTTGCTCTGGTGCCTAAAAGATAGTAGGGTAGGCACCAGGTGAAACTCAAGGGATAGAGCATTACACTGATAAGTGTAATTACCACCACAGAGAAAGTTGGGCTTCTTAGATGCCTTGGTGCAGAGAACAAAGCACAAATCTCTGAGTCAGGGCAAATGTGCTAGATGTAGATGTGTAGAACTACTCTTTGGATAAAGCAGGGTTAATTAACCACTCTTTAAAAAGGCCATTTAATATTTTCTCCAGATTTAGTCATGATGGAATTGCCTTTTAAACTCCCAAGCTCATTGATTTTTGCCTAATGTAAGGAGACTGTATCTTGTTTGGATAGTCTCAGCAGGAGACTTCATTGCTGATCATTTAAGCTTTGTTTTGGTTTGTTTAATCCACTCTGCCTTTTCAAATGCTGGCATCAGCAGATCGCAGGGCCAGTTGCTTGATTGTAAAGGTTTTTATCAGAGAAAATGTCCCCAGACAGACATCCTGGCCATAGAGGTCAGCTATTAAGCTAATATTCTGGGTGTCTTTTCTCAAAAACTCTCTCAGGCTGCAGCAGATGACTCCTACCAGCCAGTCAGATGTGACAAGGCAGTTTTAATAATCTGCAAGCACACAAACACTGTCTCTCTTCTTGTGCTTTTTAATAGCAATATAACATCAGTGATGTGCCTGTGATGATTGAGAAATGCAAGATACCTTGATTAGCATTCAGGGAGGCCCTGATCTCAAAGAAAATATTCTCATGTTTTTATTTCATGTTACAGAACGAATGCTCTTGTGCTCTAGTGAATTGTGAATATATTGCAGTAATGATCTTTTTCCTTTTAATGATCTTAAATTGTGGTCAAAGATCTCGCCCAGGGTGCTTGGCTGCTTGTCCATGCATAGACCAGAAACACCTGACTGCTGGGAAGGGAGGAAGGGAGTAAAACACACTATAGCCTCTGCTTGTGCCTCAAGCAATGGAGAGCAAAAAAAGGGCAGAGCCTGAGTGGTGGCATTTCCCTGTGCAGCAGGAAGAGAGAAGGCAAGTGGGACAACACCTCTCTCACACACACAACATTCCCCACCACCTTCTTGGGCAATATACTTCTCACTTTTGATGGGTTTCAACTGACCCTTGCAGACTCTGTTAAGAGCCTAGAAGTTATACTGGACCTTATACTGCTGCTAAAGAAGCAGGTTAATGCAGCGGCAGAAAAGTCTTTCTCCCAATTCAGGCTAGGCTGGAAGATGGCCCTCTGCCTTGACACAGCTGATCTGGCCACCTGGATTCATGCCATGGTACCACCTATACTAGACTACTATAATGCACTCTGCATAGGTCTGCATTTTAAGTCAATTTGGAGATTCCAGTTGCTATAGAACACCACAGTTCAATTACTATCAGGAGCTAGATGGAGTATGCATATTAACCACATTCTGCAATCGCTCCATTGACTACCCATCAGTTACAGGGCTCAGTTCAAGATTTTGACTATTACATACAAAGCACTTCATGACCTTAGCCCTTCATATCTGTGAGACCACTTCTTTCCCTATACTCTGCCACAGCAACTTTGCTCATCTGAACAGGGTATTCTGCAGGTTCCACCCTGCAAATGGACAAAATCAACAGCTACCCGCTGACTAACTAGAGGAAGCTGGTAAAAGGCACTCTTGGCCACAGTTGCCACCTTGTTATCCAGCTGTAGGCCTGGGTCCAGGTGTACCCCCAAATTATGGACCTGTTCCTTCAAGAGGAATGCAACCCCAGTCAGAATCTCAGGCCAGACCTTCCACTTACTGGTAGCACTTCTGTCTTGTCAGAATTCGTTCATAAATGATAACATTCAACATTTTGGTGAATATTTCAGAAAAAGGAAAGTTTCAGTGGAAAACTGTAATTAAGGATCTACAACTTTCAAATGTATCTGCAATTCATCACGGATTCTGAGAAAGATGGGATATATACATGTACAATTTTGAATGCTTCTGAAGGCTGCTTCAAGCCCCTGCAGTCAAAGACAGAACAGAGGGAAGGGGGTGGGGCTGGGGGAGGATTTTTTAGTTGATGGGTTTGATGGCAAAACATGCACTTTACAATTCATATCTGAAATTGCAGATATTCCAGATTTTGAATTCATGAAGAATTTCAATAAGCTTTACAAAACTCTCAAATGATAACTCCCTATATTGAGCATATATGTGGTTCTCTGTATCTTGTGGTTCATGGGGCAAACCTGGTAATCAACAGGAGGGTTGCGAGCAGAGAAGGTGTGGAGTGGCATTGCAAATGTAATAACATCACTTCTGGGGAAAACCTGGAAATGACAGAGGGTAGCTCTAGGAGTCTATTGTAAAACCACAGAGTTTCTGGATGTTTCTACAGCTACCTGCCATCACTTTCAGGTTTTCTCCAGAAGTGACGTCATTGTTCATGATGCCACTGGGGGCATGGCAGTTCTATATAAGGGCATAGGGTCCGGTATACAGATCATGATGAATAAGCCATTCCTGCTTGGCTTCAGCGCTCTCAGTAATGGATAGGATTTCTCTATATTTCTGTTCTTAAAAAAGAATCTGGAATACCTATTTAAGTTCAAAGATTGCCAACACCAACAAGGGCAAGATATCATTATAACAGTATACTGTGTATCTTGGCTAGGACCTGGATATCATTTGTTTGACAAATGAGCCTTTTCTGCAAGAAAAACAGAGCTAGCCATGAGGCCCTCATTATTAATCAAAGCCTGAACGGAGTTTTGGCTGGGGAAAAGAGGGACAGGAGTAATCCGAACAAGACAGTATAAGGTATCAGCAGTTGGTGCTGCCACTGCTCTGAGAAGAGTGAGAAGCTAAAGATTTGAAGTTTGCTTAAGGCAGACACCTCTGGGAAGAGGGAAAGTGGCCACTAAGATGGAAGGTTGCCAAAGCCGTTTAAATTCAAAAGAGAAGAGAGAGATGGCTCTGTCGTACAGAATAGTCTGGTACAAGCAAGCTGCTTTCTCCTCTAGGTCGGCTACATGCTACATTCCCCCCAGATCCTCATTTACAGGCTAGCCTCGGGGTTTCTTCCATCACATACTCTGCAAGGAAAGCATGTATTTTCACCACAGCAAACTCTCATGAATTGTGGCACTTCTTATAGGTGTACACAGTTGTTTATCCTGCAAAAATTTTCAAGCTACCTGCCATTCCACTCTTTGAGTGGAATGTTTTCTGCTTCACATAAACTCAGATGTGGCTAACTGAGGCTGGAATGGCTTAAACCACATATTCAGTAAGGAAAAATAATTTTAAAAACTCTTCCTTTGCCGGACTGAAGTCCTTCAAGTACAACTAGTACAACCCAGACACTGCATTTCTTCTGTGTTCAAGTCTAACCTCTGTATTCTTTGGACTTTTAAAGTCTAATTGAACCTCAGATCCTCTCCTTCATAGCATTTTTATCTAGCCAGCATATCTGCAAACAAGAGTAAAACCAAGGCTAGAACTGCTCCAGATTTGAATGCCCCAGAACTAACGTAAAACATAAAACGGGCTACTGAATATTACACTCCTCACCACATCATAGGCTGCCTGAACAAGAGTCATCTCACCCAGGGGGGCTCTGTGTGAGATGAGACTCGCCTTGCTTCAACTGTGACTGCCCTGCATGAGACCCACAGCCCTTGTCATCACCCAGTCCTTCCTCCATTAGGGAAGGGGTATGGCCCTTTTCCTCCCAACCCTTACACTCATCCAGATTGCTCCCCAAAAGTAAGTAATGGCTGCAATCCTAAGAACACTTTCATAGGAATAAGCATAGAATAAAATGGGACTTGCTTCCAAGTAGATCCATTTAGGATCACTCCCAGTATTCATTACATACAGAATTAACCTCCAGTTTAATTTTTGTCAAGTCTGCTCAGAATATGGGGATTCCTGGGTGAAAGGCTAATCAAACTGTTTTTGCAAGCAGCTTCCCCTGACCCTCCAGCTTTCCTCTGGAGAGAGGTAATTTCCTGACATCTCTCTAGCACTGCAGTCAAATCAATACTCACTTCAGCATTTGACAGGAAATTACAAGATCAATTATTTGCAAGGTATATCTAGGAGGAAGGAACCTGGCTGCCTCGTTAAGATGTTTGCTTCCCTGGTCAAGTCCTCCCCAGTATACCTTCTAATTAAGCATTTTGTGCTCCAAGACCCTATACAACAGCTTGATCCCGGATTTTCTCCAATGCCAATAAGGCCACAGGGACACTTCATGAACTCCCCTGATCTACATGTACTGAATTACAAACAGGTCTTGGTTTTACAGCAATCTCACTGTCTCTGCTTTGGGACAGCAGTGCTGATTATCCTTAATAATATTCCTATGTTGCATATACAATTCAGACATGGATAGCAATCAAGTGGAGAATCACATTGTTTAAAAACTGCTCCTTATCACTACCTGGCTACTGGATCTTAAATCAAGGAATAGGCTAGGCTTTTTTGCCCTGCTGCTTTGCTAAAGACGAGAGGGTGCTAAATTTGTTTACAATACCTTAGTGATGGTTCTGCCATTACTTTTCTCACTAACAGTGGAATACTAAACAGAATTAGACCCTTCTAAGTCCATTGAAGTTAATGGCCTTAAAAACGTTTAACTGAGGGCCAAGCTACACATGACGAATGACACTTGAATGGCAAGTGTATTTCTCCCTGTTCACTTGCCCTCCACTCAATCCACTTGCCGTTCAAGTGTCATTTGTCATGTGTAGCTTGGCCCTCTGCTTAGAACGGTACTGCATATTGATTAACTCTACAGTCTTATAAAGAAGCAATTAGTAAGTTCTGGAGGTGTGTGCACTTAAATCATTTCATTTCAGGTCAGTTTTTTTTTAAGGGTATGATTTTCAGTATGTCAACATTTTGGGGGCTTTGATTTTAATTTTTTCAGGCACTGGTTTCAATTCATAAATTTTGGCATATGTGACACTGACAAACAAAATAAGTAGATCAGCTTCAGGAGCTTCCCCTGATTCTTAGATGAGACTTTCACTAGACTGTTCTATGATGAGGCTCCACCTTGCACTGGATGAGGAGGCATGCGGAAGGCTCCTTGCACTGGAGGAAGGCTCCACCATCACCATTAACTTTTTGTTAATGTGGTTTTAAAAAGTCTGCTATTGTATTTGCTTTTATATTTGGTAAGTCATCTTGAGTCAGTGGCCTCTGAGGCAAGAAGACAACATATACATTCCTAAAATATGTGCATGTAAATAGATATGTCCCACAGCTTTGCTTTTGCCAGTGGCCTGTAGTGTAGCATCAGAGAAGCTCAGTTGCTAACAAACACATCTCTCATTCAAATTTCTGTTCTCTGATGAACTTATTTAGTGGCCTCTTTAGTCTGTATCAGTGCAATTCTAAGTAGCATTATACTCTTCTTCACTGGTTTTAGAAGGGCCTTGCTCCTTCCCTTTCAGACCTTTCACTTTTGCATTGGTTTTCTAATTTTTGTAGTCCTGTGACATTGTTTATTGCAATGATTACATTAATTAGCATTGTGCGATCCACCTTGATTTTCAGTGAGAAAGGCAAGCTATAAATAAAGTAAATAAATAAGTAAATAAACTCTGCTGCAGATTGCACAGGCAGCCTCAGCCTCAGCACCCTCCAATCTACCACAGCAATGTAACCTGATTTGCAAGATGCTGAATGGATTGTAGAAAAAATATATCTGAAGTTCTTTGAACACTCCAAAAATGTTACATAAGCTACTTCTTGCTGTTGCTATTATTATTCAACATGGACAAAGTATGCAAATTGATTTTGGTTGTGCAGAATTTTTAGATCTGCATTATTTAATTTGAACATAGAGTTGGAGGCAGATTTTTATACAGAATTTAGATGTTTGAGACATAAAGTGTATTTCTGACCACCTCCTGGTCAAATTTAGGCTGAAGTATCAAGTCAGAGTGAGTCAAATAAAAAATACTTTGCAGATCAATTCAGGGGCAGGGGTTAAATCACCCTGGAAGCTGACTAGGATTTATGATGGCATATCCCAGACTTACACCATCATAAACCCCCCCATACACACACACAATGGCACAGTGGCCTGGCACTGCAAAGCCAGGGGTCCCTGCCGGTGTCCAGCCATGTTGGCTGGGTGCAGGTGTAACCGGGGTGTAAGTCCATGAACCAGTGGGCCAGGAGGTGGGCCGTGATTTAGTTGGCTCCCTAAGCTGTTTGGGGTACGAGAATGCCCCCCGCAGTGGCAGAAAGTTACGCCAAGAAAAAAGACGGTGTAGCGCATAGGCACCTATTGCGTGGGAAAAGTCAATCCCCCCTCCTGTACTCAGCCCCACCCAAGTGGCTCGGAGGAGCATAGGATGCTAATGTCAGAGCCTGTTTAACCTGAGTAACGCCATGTTTAACTCTGTAGTGTTTAGTCTTCTTTCCCTCTAGGCCCCAACACCTGCAAGGAGCCGAGTCCATGGGAAAGGAAATCCTCTTGTCTGTCTGCTCGACCTTGGCCAGCTCTACGTTCCTCTGAGAAGCTTTGCTATGCGAACTCAGGGTGGGGGGAGGTGGGGCTTGGGAGTGTGAAATGTAACCACTTTCTTTTCATGAGTCATTCTTGACAATACTTTGGTTGGCCAGGATCTCTATCCTGGAATATGTACATCTAGAGATGAATGCTGTTCTTCACAATAAACCTTTTTGAAATCAAAAGACCTTGTCTTCTTGCAAGAAGGTAGTGGAGCAAACTATCATTTCTGGAATGACATAGTCTGACATTTTGTCAAGAATCATCCTTTGAAGTCTACCACCCCTCACCCAGGGCAGATGGATACCGAGGACTCCTTGATTGATCTATCCGTCCCTGGCTAGGAGGAGAATGACTCAATACCACTGGTACCAGTGAGTGGGTCGGGGGAGACCCCAGGTCCTACCGAAGTACCTATCGAGGCGCCCTCCGAAGTCCCCAGAGAAAGAGTTCCTGAGGAAGGAGCGGGGACGGTGCCTGGTGGAGGAGCGGAGCAACCTGATCCAATTGTAGCCGGCGCCCGGCCGAAGGTGCGAGAGGCTAACGGACAGAACTAGCTAATTTCACTGCCAACACCAAGGCAGTGGGGCTCCCGACCTAGAGAAGCGAGGGAGAGGAGAGCGGGGATCATGTTTTCCTGTTCAATGATTGACGTTCGGCGCACCGTTGGGTCGACGGAGCAGGAAGGCCCTAGCATCATATGGGATGTGAGGAGGGCCACCCGCATGCCGGAAGAAACGCGGGTCAGCAACCAGCCCTGGTATAAGTGGAATGTAGCGGCGGGCCGCCTGGAAGAGTGGGATCCCCGAGGCTCAGACAGCCTCCAGGATTGGGAAACCACTAGAAATGAACTTATGAGCTGGGATTACTCAGATGTGAACTCAGCTAGAGCGTGGGAGCGCCGACGCACTCAACAGTTGGAATATCGGACTCAAGCAGTGAATACTGGGATTTCAGCAATTACCGGACTAGCGAAGGGAATCTTAGCCGGTATGACCAAAGAAGAAGAACTATGGATGCAAGGCGACGCAGCATTAAGCCCGATACCCTCTAATGGTACTAGAGGAATAAGTCCCCAAGAAGGGGGGTCGATTGGAAGTGTGGAAAGGCCAGTACAACCGTGGCCTTCGGACTATGTTCCACCTCGGTCGCGGGGACCATCCGAATCCTCGGAGGCCAGTGGCCGAGGAGAAGACAGAGCAGCACAGGAAGCCGCTGAATATTACCATCGTATGGAAAGTTGAATGGACACGATGGAGGATGAATTAGCCCAGGCGGTTTTTCTCATTGGGGAGTTGGTGAGAGGGCAGAGAGAAGAGCGAGCGGCGGCCAGTCAAGGTCGGCAAGTACTGGCAGTGGTGCAGGGACAAGTGTCTACAAGTGCTCCCATATCGGTGGCCCCACAATCCACTCCGGGGTCTAGCGTGGGCCCATCACTGCTACTGCTGCAACAACCGCCAAGTCAGATGACGCAAGTAACGCCTGCTACGCAACAACAACGAGTAGCTACACAAGTGTTACAGACATCTTCGTCGACGCTACCTGCCCCAACTCAACCAGTGCCTCTCCAACTTATTCCGCAGCCACCGCCTTCAGGACAGCGCATCCCTCCACAACAGCAACTTCCTCCCCCTCCGAGGCAAGTACTACCACTGCCGCCTAGACAGGTGGCGCCTCAGCAGCTGGCCCCACTGCAAGTTCCTCCAGGAGTCCCAGGGGCACTCCCGAGAGCCCCACTGCCTGGGAACCCACCTAGAACCCAACTGACAGGAGTCCTGCAAGGTCAACCCAGAGGATTACTACAAGGACCAATGCTCCCACCACCTCCTGCACAAGTGTTACAAGATAGGAGGAGGGAACCGGAGTTGCCTTGGGGCTGGATTAAATTGGAAGCCACTTTTGATGGAGATACACAAAAGTTGGGATTTTTTGTAGTTCAAGCACTTCAATTCTTCAATCAATGGGGGCATCTGTTTCCAGATGAGGAGAGCAGAATCGATCATTTGGCATCAAGACTGGAAGGCAAAGCGGCCGAATGGTATGTAACTTTATACGACTCTGGCGCCCCAGAGCTGGACACTTTACAAAGTTTTATGGCTGCGTTGCACGCACAATATGAGGACCCTCTTGAGGAGGACCGATCTTGTACGGAATTGCAAGTATTACGTCAGGGCACTCAACCGGTCAGAGACTATGATGCTAAATACAGACAATTCGCAAAAGCAAGAAATGGCAGTTCCTGCAAAAATACCGATTGGGGAAAAGAAGGGAAAATTCCCTGCAGGAAACAACAACACTCAATGTGCAAAATATCTCTTATATTAATAAATATTTGATTTACAAAGTGCACGTGCCTCTTACTTCTTCAAACATTGTTACAATTTCATTCGTACCTGCAATTCCTAAACATACAATAATCCAAAGACAGCGCAGATTGCAAATAAATTTGAGAGTAGGTAGAAACTCAGTCCAGCTTTAGTCCTTCAAATACTTTTATAGTAGGTTTGTTCATTCTTCTCATAATCTTATTTCAATCCCAGGTTCTTCCAGGTAGGTGATACCGTTCTCAAAGTAAAGGGGAATGAGGGACCGCCACGCTCGATCTGGGGCCGGCTACGAACACAGATTTCATGCCACCTTCTTCAGGAGCGTGTCACCTGTAGTTGACAAGGATCTATAAGTCTAATATCAGCCTGAAATACTTCTCCCGTATTTGTACCTGTTGTTTTGTACTCACACTCCCCCTCCGAGGAACACCACCACTTCATATCTCTCCCGTCCTGGACAATGGCTAGACCTGCGCTCACTTGCGTATTCACCCCTACGAACTGCACCCTTATGTTCTACATCAATTGATTGGGAACACTCCTTCTTAAAGCAACAGCACTTAATTTTCACATCACATAGCATAATCACTGTTGTACATAGACCACTCACAAGAAACCACTTAAGGACAGTTCATTGTTCCTGCAGGGAACTCACAAAAAACAACTTAAGGACAGTTCATTGTTCAATCCCTTGGGCTTAACAGTGTCAAGTCTGTGTATCCAAAAGGCTTCTCGGCGGAGAAGCCAAGTCTGTAGTGTATCAGCACTGCTCCTATTGATGACCTCCAGGACCATTACCTTAAGAGCATTCTCTAGATGTCTATGCTCCTTGTAATGTTGTGTAAGGGGGGCTTCCTGGATGTTGTTACGGATGCGTGATATGTGTTCTAATATTCTCACTTTCACAGGTCTTAACATGCACCCCATGTACAACAAACCGCAGGGGCATTCCAAAGCATATACTACCCCTTTGGTGTTGCAGTTTGCAAAATGGTCAATGGTCACCCTGAAGCCTCCTACCGTAAGGACGAGTTGCGCTTAACTCTAAGCAATTGGCTAAAGGGGATGTTCACCCGTAGGTGCCGGGGGTGGAAGGATTTAAAATGCAAGTATGAGTTCTTGTCAGTTTCTGTCTGGGTTTGGGAAATCCTATACTTCCGGTACATTGATGATCTTTACTTTGTGTACAAGGGAATAGGGACAGTTGAGGAGTTTTGTGAGTGACTTAACACCAGAGACCCCAATGTGAAATTTACTTGGCAATACAATAGAAACGAAATCAATTATTTGGACGTGATTACGTTCAGGGGGAGGGATAATGAGCTTAAGGTAAAGACTTACAAGACGGAAACTGACAAGAACTCATACTTGCATTTTAAATCCTTCCACCCCCGGCACCTATGGGTGAACATCCCCTTTAGCCAATTGCTTAGAGTTAAGCGCAACTCCTCTTCCACAATTGATTTTGAGATGGATGGGAGGAAGCTATGCAATCAGTTCAGAAGAAGGAGTTATCCACGAAAGGTTGTACAGACAGCCTGGGTGAGAGCAAATAACGTAGGAAGGGAGTCGCTCTTTTAGCTGGTAGATAAGGAGCAAGAAAAAAGAATGATCTGGGCTTTGGATTATACCCCGAGAGCCAATCAGATCAAAAGGATAGTGAACCAACATTGGAGGTTGATAGAGGGCATAGAAGGCTGTGAATTGAAACCCAGAATAGTCTTTCGTAAAACCAAAAGCTTGAGAGACGATCTGATATGGGCAGATATTAAAGAAACCTACCACGGGGGAATTTCAGATGCGGCCACTGTCATATATGCAATGTATTTTGGGAAGGGAAGGAAATTACGGTAGGAGGCTTCAGGGTGACCATTGACCATTTTGCAAACTGCAACACCAAATGGGTAGTATATGCTTTGGAATGCCCCTGCGGTTTGTTGTATGTGGGGGGTGCACATTAAGACCTGTGAAAGTGAGAATATTAGAACACATATCATGCATCCATAACAACATCCAGGAAGCCCCCCTTACACAACAGTACAAGGAGCATAGACATCTAGAGAATGCTCTTAAGGTAATGGTCCTGGAGGTCGTCAATAGGAGCAGTGCTGATACACTACAGACTTGGCTTCTCCGCCGAGAAGCCTTTTGGATACACAGACTTGACACTGTTAAGCCCAAGGGATTGAACAATGAACTGTCCTTAAATTGTTTTTTGTGAGTTCCCTGCAGGAACAATGAACTGTCCTTAAGTGGTTTCTTGTGAGTGGTCTATGTACAACAGTGATTATGCTATGTGATGTGAAAATTAAGTGCTGTCGCTTTAAGAAGGAGTGTTCCCAATCAATTGATGTAGAACATAAGGGTGCAGTTCGTAGGGGTGAATACGCAAGTGAGCGCAGGTCTAGCCATTGTCCAGGACGGGAGAGATATGAAGTGGTGGTGTTCCTCGGAGGGGGAGTGTGAGTACAAAACAACAGGTACAAATACGGGAGAAGTATTTCAGGCTGATATTAGACTTATAGATCCTTGTCAACTACAGGTGACACGCTCCTGAAGAAGGTGGCATGAAATCTGTGTTCGTAGCCGGCCCCAGATCGAGCGTGGCGGTCCCTCATTCCCCTTTACTTTGAGAACGGTATCACCTACCTGGAAGAACCTGGGATTGAAATAGGATTATGAGAAGAATGAACAAACCTACTATAAAAGTATTTGAAGGACTAAAGCTGGACTGAGTTTCTACCTACTCTCAAATTTATTTGCAATCTGCGCTGTCTTTGGATTATTGTATGTTTAGGAATTGCAGGTACGAATGAAATTGTAACAATGTTTGAAGAAGTAAGAGGCACGTGCACTTTGTAAATCAAATATTTATTAATATAAGAGATATTTTGCATATTGAGTGTTGTTGATTCCTGCAGGGAATTTTCCCTTCTTTTCCCCAATCAAATACAGACAATTGGCAGCCAAAGGCCCTCACTGTGAAGAAGGGACAAAAATAGTAATGTTTAAAGGAGGCATGAATCCTCGATTTCTGGACCAGGCGCTGATGCAGGATGACCCGCCAACCCTCCTCGGCTGGATCCAGTTAGCCTCTGAGGTCGAAAACTGTAGGGGGGACCCCCAAGCCACGAGACTAGAGATACACATTGGAGACAAGGACTATGCCTCCAATGCGGTCGAAGTGGACATTTTGCAGCGCAGTGCCCTGCCTGCTTGCCAGCACAAACAGCCCCCCCTCCAGCGCGACCCATCCCAGCCCCAAGAACAAGCCGAGGAAGAGGAATGCCGAAGCGCAATCAGCCCGAGAAGGGTTTAGAAGCAGAAGAAGTGATGGAGCTTGACGTGCAACCCACAGGGGAGGAAGAAGAAGTACCCAGCCCCCAGTCGGGAAACGAGATGGATCTGTCGTAAGGAGACCCGACTGGCAGATCAAAAAAGAAAGCTCCCCACGAGAGGTGAGAGAAAAAGGGTCCATCTTATTCACACCAGTTATTTTACTAACCCCCAAAAGGGGGACACATATATGTGTGGAAGCATTAATTGATTCTGGCTGCTCCAGAGACATTATAGCCCCAGCCTTAGTGAATGGATTGGGTCTAAGGGCTAAAGAACTGGAAAATCCTATTATTTTTGAACAAATGGATTTATCCAACATGTCTCCAGTAACCTTAGAAACTGAACCAATACCCACTGGTATCAAAAACCACTGGGAAAAAAGATGCTTCGTGATCAGCCAAGCGGCCAAATACCCTTTAATCCTTGGCAGTCGTTGGTTATGGGATCATAACCCCAGTATAGACTGGGCCAAAGGAACAATAGATTTTAATCATGAAAATTGCAAACATCATGACTGGCAGACAGAATGGGGAAGAACCAAACCACCGGTATTGTATGTTGCACTTCTAACCAAAGAGGAGGTGAATTGCATCCCTAAAGAATATAGAAGCCTGAAGCAAGCATTTAGTGAGGAGGAAGCTGACAGTCTTCCCCCTCATCGCACCACCGACTGCGCCATCGAGATCCTACCAGGAGAAGAGCTGCCCAAAGGCAAACTATATTCTATGAGGGAAAGGGAAGAACTAAGAAAATTCATCGACAATAATTTAAAGAGAGGATTTCTACGCCCGGCTAGCAGCCCGCATGCCGCTCCCGTACTATTTGTAAAAAAGAAGGATGGAGGCTTAAGGCTCTGCACTGACTTCAGAGGAATCAATGCAGTGTCAGCAACCAATGCCTATCCCATCCCGCTCATCAGAAATCTACTCAACGTCGTGGCACAAGGTAAGATATTCTCCAAATTAGACTTGAAAGGTGCCTACTTCCATGTAAGAATTAAAGAAGGAAATGAGTGGAAAACCGTGTTCAATACGCCCTTAGGCCAATATGAATATCTGGTCATGCCTTTCGGCTTATCTGGCACCCCATCAGTATACATGTCCATGATCAATGAGGTACTACATAAATATTTATATAAGGGAGTGGTCGTTTATCTAGATGACGTTTTGATTTATTCAAAAACAAAAGAAGAGCATTTAAAATTAGTACGGGAAGTACTGACTACATTAATGTGCCACAAACTCCCTATCAAACTTTCCAAATGTGAGTTCTACAAAATAGAGCTGGATTATTTGGGCTACTGCATTTTGGGGCAAGGACTAAAAATGGATCCTGCCAAAATTAAGGCCGTACAAGAATGGCAGACACCCCGCACTCGTAAACAATTACAGTCCTTCTTGGGGTTTGCCAACGTCTACAGAGACTTTATAGAAGGATTTGCCAGAATAGCCTTGCCCTTAACCGAGCTCTTAAAAACAAAAGGGAAAGGGGAACAAGCAAAGAAACACACTTCCAAATTAATATGGGACCAAAATTGCCAGACAGCCTTTGATGAACTCAAACTCAAATTCACTTCAGAGCCCATCCTGCAACACCCAGATGAAAATCGACTTTTCATAGTGCAGGTCGATGCTAGCGATGCAGCCATTGGCGGTGTGCTTCTACAGAAGGGGGAGGATGGGAAAGCCAAACCTTGCGCATATCTGTCTAGAAAGTTTTCAGAAGCTGAACGGCACTGGAATGTGTGGGAAAAGGAAGCCTTTGCCGAGAAAGTAGCTCTCGCAGTATGGCGCCACTGGCTTGAAGGGGCTCGACACCCTTTTGAGGTTTGGACGGATCACAAAAACTTAGAAGCTCTAAGAAGCCCTAGACGCCTTAATGCCAAACAGCTCAGATGGGCGGAATTCTTTTCCAAATTCAATTTCACCCTAAATTTCTTACCGGGCAAAACTAACTTCCTGGCGGACGCTGTCTCACGCATGCCCCAACATAAAAGTAAAAAAGAGGAAACCATTGACACCGTATTCACCCCCCACCAACTGGAAGGAGTGGTTACCACTCGCAGCCAAACTGCACAGACGCAAGCAGCAGAAAAGGGGTGGAGAGCAAAAGTGAAAAGCGAGGTGGAAAAAGAAGGGGAGGGAGCGCCCAAAGCAAAAATGTCCCAAACGGCGGAGGGAGACTGGGTGAAAGAGGATCGATTATACATACCAGCTAGCCTCCAAAAAGAAGTCCTACAACGTTGTCATGATGCCCGCACCACGGGTCTTTTCGGCTACTTAAATACTCTCCATTTAATACAAAGGCAATTTTGGTGGTCGGGTATTCGGAAAGATGTTTCCCAATATGTTTCATCATGCCCAACGTGCATAAGTGCCAAAAGCAGGAAGGGAAAACCACCGGGACTTTTACAGCCGCTAGAAACCCCAGGTAGACCTTGGGAAGTAATTTCTATGGACTTTATTACAGATCTTCCTAACTCCAAGGGTTATTCATGTATTTTAGTGGTTGTGGACCTGTTCTCCAAAGAAGCTCATTTTATTCCTTGCACAACCATACCCACTGCCAAGAAACTAGCGGAAATCTTTATGAAACACATTGTAAAGCTGCATTCTTTTCCTTCTAAGGTGATATCCAACCGCGGCGGACAGTTTATTGCCAAATTTTGGAAAGAACTACTACAATTAACAGGAATGGAGCAAGGAATCAGTTCAGCGTTCCACCCACAAAATGATGGACAATCGGAAAAAACTAATCAGATATTAGAGCAATTTCTTCGATGTTATATTAATTTCCAACAAGATAACTGGGTGGAGCTTCTTCATTTTGCCGAATATTCATATAACAACGCAGTCCACAGTTCAACAGGTGAAACTCCCTTTAAAATTGTGCATGGCTACGATGGAAAAGCTTTTCCCTTTGAGCTACCACAAGGAAAGCAGCCCGTGGGAGACCTACATCAATGATGGACCAATGATGGACAGCCATCAATGGACAGCTATACAAGCAGCCTTAAATAAAGCAAAAGCAGATTACAAAAAATATGCAGACCGCCACCGTGCGAAAGAATGGGAATTACACCCAGGAGACAAAGTATACATCTCAACAAAAAACCTTCGAATAGACCAAGCCAGCAAAAAACTAGCTTTAAAATATTTAGGACCCTTTCCTATTAAAAGAATAATCAACCAAGTAACTGTAGAAGTTATTTTACCAAAAAATCTGCACCAAGTCCACCCAATGTTCCATGTGAGTCTATTAAAGAAAGCCCCTGCACCAGACCAGTGGCATCCCTCACTAACCACTCCCTTCCCAACCATGATCAATGATCAAGTTCACTATGAAGTGGAAGAAATATTAGACTCTAAGATCAGATGTAACAAGCTATTTTATTTAATTCGCTGGAAGGACTTTGAGGAAGGATATCAAGAGTGGGTAGAATCTATCCATGTGAAAGCTCCCCGCCTCCTTAAGCAGTTCCATCAAGCATATCCTGACAAACCGGGGGGAGAGGGATCTTAAGGGGAGCAGAATGTCAGAGCCTGTTTAACCTGAGTAACGCCATGTTTAACTCTGTAGTGTTTAGTCTTCTTTCCCTCTAGGCCCCAACACCTGCAAGGAGCCGAGTCCATGGGAAAGGAAATCCTCTTATCTGTCTGCTCGACCTTGGCCAGCTCTACGTTCCTCTGAGAAGCTTTGCTATGCGAACTCAGGGTGGGGAGGCTGGGCTTGGGAGTGTGAAATGTAACCACTTTCTTTTCATGAGTCATTCTTGACAATACTTTGGTTGGCCAGGATCTCTATCCTGGAATATGTACGTCTAGAGATGAATGCTGTTCTTCACAATAAACCTTTTTGAAATCAAAAGACCTTGTCTTCTTGCAAGAAGGTAGTGGAGCAAACTATCATTTCTGGAATGACATAGCCTGACAGCTAACTGCCATGGGTACCAATCCTCTTGGGCCTCTACAGCAGCCAAGCCTCCTCCCTCGTGCCCAATCAGTTCCCTGTCCACCCTACATAACCTCCAGCCAGGATGCCCATGACTCAAGTAAGTGAAGAAGTGACTAGAGGCTCTCCCTGAGAGCCCCATGCTGTGGGGACTTAGAGCATGAAACAAGAGAAGGTCTTGTGGTTGCAGGGCAAGAACATGCAGGGGGAAGTTAGCACCTTGCACTCACATGTGGAAGGAGAGCCATGTCCAGAATGTTTAAGAATAACCACCCAAGTTAGCTTGCAGGTTGCCCATCTCCTGAGTTCTGGCCCAGGGAAGGGTGAGGGTGTACCAACAGGTAAGAGGGAGCTGGGGAGGGAGTTGCCCTGGCTTGCTCATTCACCCCAGCCTCCCCTCTCACCTCACCTGCAACCTCCAAACGCTGTCCTCTGCAGCTGAGGCTCATTGGTGGTTGGGCACAGCCCATGCTGGCTAAACACGCAGTTGCCCAAGGAGCTGTGCTCAATGCAGCTGTTTTTTGGGGGGAGGGCTCCAAGCAGGCCATACCAGTGGTATGCTCAGACCCGCTTGGCTGGGATTCCCCCATTCGGGCAGAGGAGAGGGTGCCACTGTGGGCTGGGGTTATTGAGTACTCACTCTGGCAACTCCCCAGTGATGGTGGACGCACAACCCTTTGACTCTCTCCTTCACAGGATCAAAGCTCCAAGAAGCCACTGGACAAGAACAGCCAGGTGCAGATGATGAGCACCTTCCTGCTGGACAGGCATCCATCATCTAGTTGTCAGCAGCACCTGTGATGATTGTCAGACTGTGGCTAAATAAGGCACTCACTACAGGGTTCCCTTTAGAAGCAAACACAAGTCCATTGTTTGGAAAAGGAAACTTTACTGCAGAAAAGGTCCATTATAGTCCACTGTCCTGAATAGGAGAATCAGGATGGTACATGATCATTGTTACCAATGAAGAGCAAGCATAAGATACAGAGTAACAATACCCATCTGGATCAGCCTCCCCCCACAGTTCTCAAAACAACATCTCTCAGTCCTGGGAAGCTGCTCTCCTTCAAGGCCAATGCTTGGTGGAACGGTGTTAGACAAAACAATCTCCTCCGGTGGGAATGCTGCCTGGGAACTGGTGCACCTGGGAAGAAAACACTCAAACACTAGAAGCATTAGAAAATGGAGTCAGTACAGTTTAGATATACACTGGACCTGACATTCTGCCCCCCTTAAAACAGGTCCCCCCCTGGCTTATATGGGTAGCGAGTATGAAAAGCTTTGGTTAATCTAGGAGCATGAACATGTGCAGAGTTCACCCATTCATCGTAACCAGAATCAAAGTCCTTCCATCTAATGAGGTAAAAAAGCTGATTTCGTTTGAGTTTAGAGTCCAAGATTTGTTGTACCTCATAGTGTATTTGGTCGTCAATCAAAGTTGGAATGGGTGGAGCTTTGACGTGCCATTTGTTGTCGGTGGGAGCTCTCTTTAGAAGACTGACATGGAACGTATCATGCACATGGCGCAGGTTCTTGGGCAAAGTTACAGCAACAGTCACTTTATTTATTATCTTGCGCACAGGAAAAGGTCCTAGGAATTTCAGAGCGAGTTTGCGGCTGGTTTGAGCAAGTTTTAGATTTTTTGTGGAAATATACACATGATCTCCGGGTTGTAATTCCCATTCGGCCGCACGATGGCGGTCTGCGTATTTTTTGTAATCCAGTTTGGCTTTGTCAAGGTGCTTCTTAATGAGAGTCCATTGCTGCGCCGCCTCCCCCCACCACGAAGATACATCTGGCAATTTAGAGGAATGGAGGGGGGGGGCATCCAACGGGAAGGGATTGAAGTGAGTCCCGTAGACAATTTTGAAGGGGGCCTCCCCCGTTGAAGCGTGTACACTGTTGTTATATGAGAACTCGGCCAGAGGAAGAAGGTCCACCCAATTATCTTGTTGAAAATTAATGTAGCAACGAAGAAACTGTTCTAATATTTGGTTTGTTTTTTCGGATTGCCCGTCGGTTTGTGGGTGGTGGCTTGAACTGATGCCTTGTTCAATATTCAACATTTTCAAAAGCTCCCGCCAGAAGTTGGCAACGAACTGTCCGCCGCGATCCGAAATCACCTTGGACGGAAAAGAATGTAATTTTACGATGTGTTTTAGAAACAAATCTGCTAGTTTTCGAGCGGAGGGTATGGCAGTACAGGGGATGAAATGAGCTTGTTTGGAGAACAGATCTACCACCACTAAAATGCAATTATGTCCTTTTGAGATAGGTAGATCAGTGATAAAGTCCATAGATATTATTTCCCAGGGTCTGTTTGGCGTTTCCAATGGTTGCAGGAGACCCGGAGGTTTCCCTTTTCTGGTTTTGGCGCTGAGGCAAATAGGACAGGAACTAACATATTGGGAAATGTCTTTGCGCATGCCCGGCCACCAGAATTGTCTTTGGATTAGGTGCAAAGTTTTCAGATACCCATAATGTCCAGCAGTGGGAGCATCATGACAGCGCTGCAAAACTTCCAGTCTGAGGCTGTCTGGCACATAAAACTTGCTCCCGGCTAACCAATCCCCTTGTGGGGTTTGGGTCAGTTTGCTTCGCGGAGCCCTATCCCCCTCCTTGTCCACCTCGGTTTGGAGTTTCGATTTCCACTCTTGGCTGGCTGGGAGGGGCTGCTTGGCATGGCTGCGAGTAGTCACCACGCCCCCAAGTTGCGTAGGCGAGAAGACAGTGTCGACAGTCTCCTCCCGTTTGCTCTTATGTTGGGGCATGCGCGATAGGGCGTCTGCCAAAAAGTTAGTTTTGCCCGGGAGATAATTTAGAGTGAAGTTGAATTTGGAAAAGAATTCCGCCCATCGCAATTGCTTGGCATTCAGTCTGCGTGGGCTTCGGAGAGCCTCCAGATTTTTATGATCCGTCCAGACCTCGAAAGGGTATCGCGCCCCCTCCAGCCAATGTCTCCAGTTAGTAAGGGCCGCTTTTACTGCAAAGGCCTCCTTCTCCCACACATTCCAATTCCTTTCCGCCTCCGAAAATTTTCTAGACAAGAAAGCACACGGCCGCAGCCTACCATCCTCCCCCTTCTGCAGTAAAACCCCCCCTATCGCCGTATCGCTGGCGTCAACCTGTACTATGAAAGGGGATTGTTCGTTGGGGTGGGAGAGGATGGGTTCTGTTACAAATTGCTTTTTTAGGCAATCGAAGGCCGTTTGACAATCGGGGGTCCATTGCAGTTTGGCAGAGGGTTTTTTAGCTTGGTCCCCTTTATCTTTGGTTTTCAGCAAGTCCGTTAAAGGGAGCGTGATTTGGGCGAAATTTGCTATGAAGTCTCTATAGAAGTTGGCAAAACCCAGGAAGGATTGTAGTTCTTTACGGGTGGTGGGTTTCTGCCAGTCCTGGATCGCCTGTATTTTGGCTGGATCCATTTTCAGACCTTCTTGGGAGATACAATACCCGAGGTAAGTGAGTTCGGTTTTATGGAATTCACATTTGGACAGTTTGATGGGCAGCTTATTCTTCATCAGGGTGGCTAAAACTTTTCGTACCGTTTGAATATGTTCTTCCTCGGTGTCCGAGTAAATTAACACATCATCAAGGTACACTACCACCCCTTTGTACAGAAATTCGTGTAGAACTTCGTTTATCATGGACATGAATACGGACGGGGCTCCCGTCAAACCAAAGGGCATAACTAAGTATTCATATTGTCCGAGGGGCGTATTGAAAGCGGTTTTCCATTCATCCCCTGCCTTGATACGAACGTGGAAGTAAGCATCTTTTAGATCTAATTTCGTAAAGATCTTACCTTGGGCCACGACGTTGAGAAGGTCTCGGATGAGCGGTATAGGATAGGCGTTGTTGGTGGACACTGCATTCAAGCCTCGGAAATCTGTGCACAGTCGAAGTCCCCCATCCTTCTTTTTCACGAAGAGGACTGGAGCGGCGTGGGGGCTAGCGGCTGGGCGGATGAACCCTCGTTGGAGGTTGGTGTCGATGAATTTCCGGAGCTCTTCGCGTTCATGGAGACTCATGGGATAAAGTCGTCCTTTGGGCAGTGAGGCTCCGGGTAAAATTTCTACCGCACAGTCCGTTCGTCGGTGCGGGGGTAGAGTATCTGCTTCCTCTTCAGAGAAAGCATTTAGAAAAGGCCAGTACGGTTCGGGTATTTGGTTGACTTCTTCTTGGGTGAGAAGGGCCTTTTCTTTATGAGTTGGATCTTCGCCCCAGTTTTGATTCCAACGGTGATTTTTGCAGTTGGTATGACTGAAGGTAATACATCCTTGTGCCCAGTCTATGTAGGGATTGTGATCACATAGCCATTTGCTGCCTAGAATTAACGGGTACTTGGCAGTAGAGCTGATGACAAAGGACCTCTTTTCCCAATGTTGTCCCATGCCTGTGATCACTGGGATGGTTTCAGTTGTTACAGGATTCATGTTGGTACCATCCATTTGCTCAAAGATCACTGGATTTTGTAGATCCCGAGTTGGTAGGACTAGTCCATTGACTAGAGCAGGGGCAATGATGTCTCTTGAGCAGCCCGAGTCAATAAGAGCTTGCACTCGAATATGCATCTTTCTCTCTGGGTTGATTAAAGTCACTGGCATGAATAAGATGGACCCAGGCAGCCGGTTCCGTGCAGGGACGGGCTTAGGGCGGATCTGTCGTTTGGGTCCTTTCACGACAGATCCATTTCGTTTCCCGACTGGGGACTTTCTGGATTAGCTTCTGCGGATGGGGAAGCGGGATCGTATTCCATGACTTCTTCCGCTTACAGCCCTCTCTCCGAGGCTGGCCTTTGGGAAGCGCCGCGGCCTCTGTTTGTTCGTGGTGCTGGAGTCGGGCGTTGGAGCGTAGGAAACGGAGCAAGGGTTGGACGCCGTAATTGGAGCGGAGGTCTTTGCACAGGCCGGTAAGGGCATTGTGCTGCAAAGTGACCAGCCTGTCCGCATTGCAAACACAGCCCTTGTTGCCATCTAGCATCTCTCGCTCCACGGGTGGCGTAGCTAGCTCCCCGTGTCCCCCTCTGTAAGGTCAATGATCTTCTTTGTCCTGTTTGTTGTTGTTGTTCAACCAAACGGACTTCCAGAATGCGATTTTCTACTTCGCAAACAAGTTGGATCCACCCTAACAACGTGGGGGGATTGTCTTGCATGAGAGCTCTGTCCAAAAGTCTCGGGTTAAGGCCTTGTTTGAACAGAATAATCTTGGTGGACTCCTCACACCTAGGGCACTTGGCTGCTAATTGCCGGAATTTTGTGACATAGTCTCTTGCTGACATGCTGCCTTGTTTGATGGCTTGCAATTCTGTTCGGGCCCGAGTTTCTTCTAAGGGGTCTTCATATTGCGCTCGGATAGCATCCACTAACCCCTGAAGAGTATCGAGTTCTGGGGCCCCGACATTGTATAGTCCTACATACCAGTCTGCTGCTTTGCCCTGTAAACGAGATCCAAGATGTTCGATTTGACTGGCCTCACTGCCGAAGAGGTGCCCCCACCGATTGAAAAACTGTACCACTTGGACTAAGAAAAATCCCAATTTGGATGGATCCCCATCGAAGGTGGCTTCCAGCTTCACCCAGCCCATCGGGAGTTCCTGTCTCGGAGCAGGCGCTGGGTAAAAGTCCATCGGCAGTCTTAGTTGCGCCTGAGGCACAGGAGGAGGTAACTGGAGTCTCGGTCGGGGCAACGGTGCCGGCTGTACGGGTGGCGGTTGAACCGGCAGTGCCGGCTGGGGTTGGGCTGGTTGTGCGGGCGGAGGTTGCCGTGGTTGCTGTGTCGGGGTTGGTCTTGGTTGGGCCGGAGGCTGTAGTGGCAGGCGAGCAGGAGGCGGCAGTCTCGGTCTGGCCGGTAACACAGGAGGCGTTAGTGGCAGCTGTCGAGGTGGAGGAGGTTGGTGTGGTTGAGTGGAGATCGGCCGCTGAGGAGGGGGTTGAAGGTGTCGTAATGGTGCAGGCCGTCCCGGTTGGTTCGGGGGTGGTAAAACGGGCTGGTCCTGGGGCTGCTGCAACAGTATGAGCTGCGGTCGAGGTGAGAGGGGCCGCAGCGGCAAGGGTTGAACAGGTGGAAGGCCGCGCGGGCTTGCCCCTCCGGGCGTTGTTAATCTGGGAAGCAGCGGCTGGCCTCTTGGCGCTGTTAGACCGTCCCCCGTAGGTTGCCCGACGGGGATAATGTCTCGCGGTTGACGAGGGGCTCCCTCCTCGGATGGAGCCGCGTGTGCTCCCGCTTGGTCCGGCCGGACCGTTATAGGAGAAGTAAGAGGGGGTCTCCCCGGTGTATCACTGGGCTTTCCCTCGCCTTCCGTAGGCCTCTCAACGGGAGTCTCGTCTGGCGGCGCATCCCCTGTCTGGTTAGGAAGTTCGGTGGGGGTCTCTCCCGGTGGCTCAACCGGGTCTTCCTTGCTCGGTGGAATTTCCTGCTGTGCTGGAAGTTCCTTGGGTTGCTCTCCCGCTTCGCCCGGATGGGTGTCCCCTTCGCCGGTCGGTGACGGCCGCTGCTGGACATCCTCCATCGGATAGGAGATAACACTTTGAAGGGTAGCTATCTGTATCGCCATCTCTTCAGGGGACAGTCTTTCCCCTGCTCCCATTGCCGAAATTAAATGGATGGCGTGAGCCAAACTTTCTTCCATATCCATCAGTTTAGCTTCTAACTGTTGCATTCGACTTGCCCCCGGTTGCTCGCTTATGGCAGCTTCATTCGTTGCACTCACCGGGGACAAGGGGCCCCAAGGAGGAGGGTCCCCTTGGACGACTCTCGATCTCGCAGCTAGGATTCCCTTGGCCATACCCGTCACGGCCGAGATGCTGGTATCCACCGCATAGGTGCGACCTTGTATCTGCTCCCAACTTTGTTCAGGGACCTCCGTTGCCTCTTTCCACGGAACAAGTTCGGAGTAATCCCAACTCAGGGCGCCGCGGCGAGACGTGTCCCCCTCCGCCTGCTCGGACGTCCTGTTCCAATATCGCCATGGTTGGCTGCTGTCTAGCTCCGGGACGGTTCCTAGGCTTCGGCGCCCTTCCATCGAAACTAGTGGATGGAGTCCACCTGCCCGACGCTCTCTGGTTTCTCGGGGTCTGGCTCCCCACTCCAACGGGGTGGGTACCGAAATCAAAGGGAGAGCGGTCGCTTTCGGCCTTGCCCCGAGGTCGGCTTCGGTCTCGTTCCGAGTACTGAGTTCGATGAGAGGCGGGGTGGAAGTGGAGGCTCCGGTTCCGTTCCCGGCTGCTCCCAGCCCCTGGGAGTCTTGGGCTTGCACGGGTTGCACAGGTTGATTGTCGGGAGACGCATACGGATCAAACAAAGGATCCCTGTCCGGGACAACCTTGGATTCCGCTGGGCCCGACTCAGACATGATTGGTAACAAAATGTCAGACTGTGGCTAAATAAGGCACTCACTACAGGGTTCCCTTTAGAAGCAAACACAAGTCCATTGTTTGGAAAAGGAAACTTTACTGCAGAAAAGGTCCATTATAGTCCACTGTCCTGAATAGGAGAATCAGGATGGTACATGATCATTGTTACCAATGAAGAGCAAGCATAAGATACAGAGTAACAATACCCATCTGGATCAGCCTCCCCCCACAGTTCTCAAAACAACATCTCTCAGTCCTGGGAAGCTGCTCTCCTTCAAGGCCAATGCTTGGTGGAACGGTGTTAGACAAAACAATCTCCTCCGGTGGGAATGCTGCCTGGGAACTGGTGCACCTGGGAAGAAAACACTCAAACACTAGAAGCATTAGAAAATGGAGTCAGTACAGTTTAGATATACACTGGACCTGACAATGATAGAGTTGCCACTGCTACCTCCAGCCATGGACATCCTCAAAGGACATGGCAGAACTGGCCATAGCTTATGCAAAGCTCCTACCACGCTTGTGTCTGTTTCCCTTTTAGGCAGGCTGTGACCCATCAAGGAGGCCATGGTGCATGGCTGTTCCAGCCCCTGGTGATCCTTCTCATATGCCACCTGAGCTCAGCCCACAGAGCCATTCCCTGGGCAGCTTACAACTCAACCCCACTTTTGAGAAGGCAGCGTGAGGAATAGCTCTTGTGGCACCAACTGCAGCACAAACAGGCACAGCTCCCACCCTTGCTGAGGAGAGTTGGCAACACATGGCCAGACATCCTCTTCACTTTTGGCAGTTCAATAAAGTCTGTGTCAAACAACTACTCCCTCCCCACCTGTTTGCTCACCTGTGGCTGACTGTAGTCCTCCCTCCGCTCCACTCTGGAGTAATAATAATAATGAGCTTATATACTGCTTGTCTAGGCAGATTAGTGCCCCACACAGGGCAGTGGACAAGTCAGTGTTATTATTATCCCCACAATACAGCTGGGGAGCTAGGGCTGAGAAGAGTGGCTTACACAAGGCCACCTACTGAGCTCATGGCAGTAGTGGGATTCAAACCAGTAGAGTGCTGATTCACAGCTGAACTACTTAACCACTGTGCTACCCCACAGCACATCCTCAGAGATGGTCCCTGGCCCTGGACTGCCATGGAAGTGGCAGCCCCAGGGATTCAACAGGTGTGCCTGCCCCATGGAGTGGCTTGGCCCTTGAACAGAGCAGGGATCCATCAATCTTGTGGGGGCCATTGCATGTCATCTCTGTCCTGCCCAGCCCCCGCCTCACATGTTGGTGTGACAAACGGGGTTGGACATGAAATCTCACCTGTGTGCAGGGGGAGGGCTGTGAACCCTCCTCTGTGCTGCTAGGGCCTGAGATGTCAGGCAGATGGCCACTGCATCTGGGGGGCAGGGGTGACACAGGGGTGGCTGGTCCCCATGCAGCACATACATGTATACTGGGGGGAACCCCCCCATCCCCTGGGCACCCTTTGAGGGGGGGCAGCCATCATGGGGTTCTTCTCTTCACCAGTGAAAGCTGAGGTCTGGGCAGGTGGCCTACCAGTCCCCATTTCAACTGGGACCATTAACTCAGGGACTAACAAAGAAAAAGAAGCATGCCCCCCCTTGGTTCAGTGCCTCCTCATGGAATACTGGTCTAGGGGGATTGGGGTGTGTGTATGGTGGTGCAAGCTCTTGTGCTGGGTTAATAGTTCCAGTTGGACCAGCCCAGGTAGCCTGAGGGCTGCCTGAGCTGGATGAGCCTCCCACTCCTGGTCCCCCTACCCCCACTTTTCAGTTACAGCAAATGGCCCTTCCACCTCAATGTGGAGACATTGGCCAGCAGCCTTGGGGGAACCCTGGGTGGCCTTGGCAGCCAGCAGCGAGGGGTTCCTGTGAGCCTCTCTCCATCAGGGCATAACCAAAAGAGGTTTTCACCAGGATGTCCCCCTCATCTGCACAGAAATCCTTTGTGGTAACAGAGGGTCTGAGGTGGGGAGTGGGGAGTAGACCACCCCTCACACCCACGTGTGTGTGGCCATGCAGGGGAAGTCAGCCCTGTCCAGCATCCCAAGTGATGCTAGCACAGGAGGGTGTCACAGAACTGCAGGTGCCATAGCCAGGGGACAGCCCCCCACACAGTGATGGTTCAGCTAGCCCAGCTGCATGGGGCAGCTAGGTGCCTCTGGCAGAGTCAGGGGGCTGCAGGCCCATGACATGCCAGAACACTTACATGATCTGCTATCACCCCATGCATGGCTTCTCCCTGCCTGCCTGCTTCCATGCAAAGGCTATGACATGGTGGCATGTGGTCCCCAGTAACCTGCTCTCTGGGGCGGGGTGTGTGGAGGTGTTGATGAGAGGCAGGGTTCACAGTCTGCACATGGGCTGCACCATTGCTTGTCACTTGTACACCTGTCATGGGGCAGCATGGCCATTGGGGGATGCTGGTGGGGTTGTTAGGGGAACAACAGGGCATGCATTCCTGGCTGCGGCCTTGGCACACCTTGCCAGGCTTGGATGCTGGTGTAGCTCTCCTGTGAAAGTCCTCAGGGAGTGGACAACTGGTGCAGCAGGTACATGGGCATGCTGGTGCCAGCAGCGTGGTGGGCATCAAGATTGTGCTGCCTGAATACTGGGAAGAAACTGAGCCAAAGGAGTTCCAAATTGATTATTAGAATGTTGTCTTCCTATTGTTCCATCAACTCTCTTTGGGGAATTATCTTACAGTCTAACATATACTAAGGTATCAGGAAGTAAAGCAATCTCCTTCATTGACACAAGCACAATTGCATCAATATTTTTCTGTGAGGTATCATGGGGAAACTGCATCTCTTTTTACAGATCCAGTTTATTCAAGCTACTGTGTGTACTCAGCACGTCAGCAGCTAATGGCTGTATATTGTAATAATCCATTACTGTTACACTTGAAAACTATGGTTAAGGCATTCCATTTTAATATTTTGAAGTTGCCAGGACCTTTTTTAAATACAGAAAGGCATCTGATACAGTCTATAGAAACTCCCAAATTTGAAATCAAGGAGGCTAAAATTCTATTTTCTGCATCAATTGTGCATATTAAACAAGTGCTGTGCATATATCTATTTCTTTCTTTTTAAAAAAGGACTCCAAATGACAAATAACTTGGAGTATTTTGGCAGTCTGTTGTAGACAGAAGGTGATGATATTGTTGATTAATATTGGTTCCTGGAGTACCATCAATGTACATGACTTCTTACAGAGTTCAAGAAGATAGATCCCAACCTTGAAGAGTGTACAGTTTGATGTAAGGGGAACAGCAACAGGAAGGGAAGAAGTGTAATCTGATAGTCAGATTTTCTGTCTACAATTTGGATGAAGGCCACTGTATGCAGATCAATTCCAACGTTTGATGTAAATGGTAGAGCTTTGGCAAAGAGAACCCGATCTCAAGTGAACACACATGCACCTGCCTTATACTAAATCGGAACACTGTTCCATCAAGTTTAGTATTATCTACTCAGATGGGCTGTGACTCTCCAGTGTCTCAAGTGGAGGTCATTTACATCATCTGATCCTTTTAATTGGAAATGCCAGAGATTGAACCTGGGACTGAATGCCAAGCAGATACTCTACCATTGAGTCACAGCCCTTCCCCACTCATGTTAAAACTTCAAACTACACTTCCCTTCAGTGAGAGAGGGCAAAACAAGTCCTCTCAGCCAACAAAAGAAAAGAAGTGCTTTGCTGCTAATATTTTGGCTCTTTCAGCAATGTAATCAAATGCTTGTCACAGGCTGAAGATATATAGAATGCATAGGCAGGGTGCGCGCCACCATCAGATACATACAGATTGATTACAACTTGTACTTTTATACCTTTCCCCAACAATATCTTATTAAAGTATTTCTTATTTTATTTTAAAATGCTTACACATACACACCCTTCTATCATTTCTCTCCAGGTAGCTTATAGTGAAAAAGGAATATAAAATAATTCATAACAAGAATATTTTTAAAAATGGATCAGAACTATAGTATAATGGACCACATCAGGAGGTTGTTCTATAAGAGACAGGATTGTAATATATTGCAATGTTCATTGCAGTTATTACTCCCCCACCCCATTTTATTACAATATTGTTTAACCTTGTAACCTTTTCTTTATCATGGTAGGCCAAAGTTAGACAGCTTTGAGAGTTTTTCCCTGTTTGTATTGTTTCTCAGGTCTTGAATGCTAGCTTCAGGGTCTCTGCTCTGAGAGAGGGGGACTGTGGGGTCAAAATCCCCAGGGTCCAGAGTTAGCTTGAGGGCCCTGAGCTGGATTTGTTTGACAGCTGACACAGTTCAATTTAGCTTTTCTGAATTGTTTCTGCTTGCATCTGCCCTTTGGGTGGCTGCTGGAATGATGTGATTACATACATAAGCAGAGCGAAAAATGAATTCTGGATACTGGCTTAGCTTCCCCTGCCTACTCCCATCCTGTGCCTGCATAGCCAGCCAGCCTCACATGCTGGGCTGCATGCTGGGAAGACAGCACATGCATCATGTGCTCCTTCTACCTCATATGATGATCAGGAGCAGCCAGTCACTTGTCATCCTTCTCCTCCTCCTTGTATCTGCCTTGCAAAAAGCTCAACATTTGCTGCTTGTTCTCTGCCCCACTTCCTCAGCTTCATTAAAAGGCTTCTCCACAAATACAAATTGGTGTCTCAGAAGTAGTGGGAGGTCCCAACAGGGTTGCCAACTGACCAAGAAAGAGGCTTAGTTTACTCCTCTGTCTTTAATGGAAGCCTGATGTACAGACATTAGTGGAACTTTTGACAAAACAGATCACATGCTTATTCCTGGCTCATTCTTGTAGTTCAAGCTGCTGTAAAAGGCACAGTAGGAGCCAGCAAGAAAAAAGTTGGCAAGCCCTAGGTCTAGGTCAGGATAATTGCAGAGGGCTGTGATGAGCATTTGGTGCAGGTGAATGTTGCTTTCTAAAGTTAGCGTGCAGGAAGACACCACCATCTGGGGACTCAGATCACCTGACTCTCCTCATGGAGGATAAGATGGACTTTTTACAGGTCCTCTGTCTTCTTTCTCCCATTAAGCATCTTTACATCTTGTTTCTCACTATATTCAATGAGAGTTATTTCCAGAAGTAACTTGTGTTTCATGTACTTTTAATTTATCTTGCATGGCAGTGTTCTAGCTAGGTCCCTTGACTGGGGAGACTTACCGATTCTGTTTGCTGATTTTTTTCTGTGAGTACGCACTGTAATTTTTTCTATTGTTCACATTGGTCTGTATGGGTGCTCTGAATGAGTGTTCCCTGCAGGCACCAAGGAGCCACCTCCTGGGTTGTTTTAAAGAACCTGCTCCTGGAGGTGGGGGAAAGCCAAAATTTGTTCTTTGTTTTAGAGATATTTTGGAAGAAGAAGAATGTGGTTGCCAAGATACACACTTGTGTGTGTCATGGTGCCTATGGGCACCAGTTGCAAAAAACAGTATACCTAGTTGCTCTAATTATCTTCTCCCCACTTTTCTTAAGCAACACAGAGAAAGAGAGAGCCTGCAAGACAAACTGAGAGAAAGTAAAAAAGAATAGAGCCCAAAAGAATAGGCCACCACAACAAATACCTTATTGCAATGTGCGCTGTGTAAATAAGTTAAGTAAAATCTGTTCTTTAATAATTCTGTCCCTTTTCCTTTAATGTTCCTTACCTAATGAACAACAGAAATTCATAGTAACTGCAATTCAATGATATTTGATTTTGATCAGGGACATGTTGGGAGAGGGGGAGTCCAGACGGAATCTTTGTGGTGTGGCCATTGACAGCCCTGCCTAGCCTCACTGCATTTTTTTGCTTATTAGAGATCTTTGCTGTTGTATTGAATTGCTTTTCTTATTTTGTAATCAGCCTTGAGTCTCAGTGAGAAAGGAGACGATCAATGATGTTCATCATCATCCCCACCAAGAGCACTACCTTTCCGTGGTAGTGGGGATTGCATGCTCCTGGGAGGCAAAAGACAATGCTCATAGCAGCAAGGCTACTGGCAGGGTCACCCAAGCCAGATTGGCTTTTGCTGAGGAACCAGACTAAAAGTGTCCCAAACCCATCCAAGTATGGTGAAATGTTTGAAAAGGGAATCCATACTGGATCAGTAGTTGCCTGGGTCAACCAGGACCATGTTGGATTCCTGGACTTCAAGTGAGAAGTGGGCTACAGGACTCCGTGACCTCTGCTAGGCAACCAGGCAGGGCTACTGGAAGCACAACCAAAGAAAATGGATTTTGAAAAATAAGGCAATAATTGAGTGTTATTGCTGAACAAATCCATCAACTCTAGGGCAAAAAAACACAATGAATGCTTACCATCTTGAATAAAAGTTTCCCTTACTTTGATGTAACAGAGTAGTGATTGTGTGGCCAAAGAGGCTATTCAATGAGAAACAAGACTTTATCAGAGACTGAACTTGAAGAAATACCTTATTGCAATGTGCGCTGTCTAAATAAGTTAAGTAAAATCTGTTCTTTAATAATCCTGTCCCTTTTCCTTTAATGTTCCTTACCTAATGAACAACAGAAATTCATAGTAACTGCAATTCAATGATATTTGATTTTGATCAGGGACATGTTGGGAGAGGGGGAGTCCAGACGGAATCTTTGTGGTGTGGCCATTGACAGCCCTGCCTAGCCTCACTGCATTCTTTTGCTTATTAGAGATCTTTGCTGTTGTATTGAATTGCTTTTCTTATTTTGTAATCAGCCTTGAGTCTCAGTGAGAAAGGAGACGATCAATGATGTTCATCATCATCCCCACCAAGAGCACTACCTTTCCGTGGTAGTGGGGATTGCATGCTCCTGGGAGGCAAAAGACAATGCTCATAGCAGCAAGGCTACTGGCAGGGTCACCCAAGCCAGATTGGCTTTTGCTGAGGAACCAGACTAAAAGTGTCCCAAACCCATCCAAGTATGGTGAAATGTTTGAAAAGGGAATCCATACTGGATCAGTAGTTGCCTGGGTCAACCAGGACCATGTTGGATTCCTGGACTTCAAGTGAGAAGTGGGCTACAGGACTCCGTGACCTCTGCTAGGCAACCAGGCAGGGCTACTGGAAGCACAACCAAAGAAAATGGATTTTGAAAAATAAGGCAATAATTGAGTGTTATTGCTGAACAAATCCATCAACTCTAGGGCAAAAAAACACAATGAATGCTTACCATCTTGAATAAAAGTTTCCCTTACTTTGATGTAACAGAGTAGTGATTGTGTGGCCAAAGAGGCTATTCAATGAGAAACAAGACTTTATCAGAGACTGAACTTGAAGAAATATGAAGAAAAACAACAGAGCTAGGAGACCAGAACATAAAGAAAGTGAAGAAATGGAAGATGTTGAAAGTGAAATAGTGGAACTGATACCTCAGCATCAAGCCAATATTCATAACATGGTAGAAGAACATCCAGAGTTAACAGAGAAGTAAGAACTCTTGAAACAATGGCTAACATGCAGGATCAAAGGTCCTACTCTTCTGAGCAAACTTTGAAACCTTCCCTTTTTTCATCTTCCAGTTTAAGTAGCTCTTCTATTGGTTAATATCATCGGTGATTAATATCATCTGTACTCAAGGAATGCTCCTTTAAGTGAGGCTTCACAACAACTACATCCTTCTTTCAATGAGACACATCACTTCAGCTCTAACCAATCCCCTCTGGCTCAATGTAGGCCCATCATCACTAATTATTTGTCTATATTGCTAAATGACAGTAATCACTCAGCTTCTCCTTTACAATCATTATCTTCTATCTATGGATAAGAATTAGCATCTGGCACCTCCATACATGCAGTGAGTATGGCTTTTTGGTGACTAATGTTGTGTGAAGAGCAATGAAACATACTTCTAAAAGATTTTCCCATTCAACCACAGCTGCTGAATACTTGAACGAAGAATGAGTTCTTGTATCACTCTCAGAAGATATTTACATTCTGGAGGAAGCTGGACAACTGCTACTGAGGGCCAAGCTACACATGACGAATGACACTTGAACAGCAAGTGTATTTCTCCCTGTTCACTTGCCCTCCACTCAATCCACTTGCCGTTCAAGTGTCATTCATCATGTGTAGCTTGGCCCTGAGATTGCCTTCTTGCAAGGCCTCCCAATACTTGTGTCATATAGATGGCAACAAGAAAAGGTCACCACTGATTGGTCATAGAGAATATAATGAGAGTAGTACCTGATGCAGGAAAGCCTCATACAATTGAAATTGTTTAGGTTAATAAGTTGTGGTGGATTTGTGAATGAATCATCCCTGGTAGCCAATTGGAAGCCAATACAGAGGGGGTGGGTGGGGGGAGTGATGTGATGTTTCTCAGTGATTTGGCTCCATCAAGATTTGAGCTGCATACTAAAATGGATTAATCACCTGATCAAATGGCTTCTCCGTGGGAAAGATTCCACAGGAACAGCTAAGAACATAAGAACATAAGAACATAAGCAAAGCCATGTTGGATCAGGCCAGTGGCCCATCCAGTCCAACATTCTGTCACACACAGTGGCTAGAAATCCAGTGCCATCTAAAGGACTGTCAGTGAGGCCAGGACACCAGAAGCCCTCCCACTGCCTTCCTTCCAGCACCAAGACAACAGAGCACCACCTCCCCACAAAGAGAATACCATCTATCTCCTGTGGCTAATAGCCACTGATGGGCCTCTGCTCCATATATTTGTCCAGTCCCCTCTTGAAGCTGGCAATGCTTGTAGCTGCCACCACCTCCTGTGGCAACGAATTCCATGTGTTTATCACCCTTTGTGTAAAGTAGTATTTTCTTCTATCTGTTCTAACCCGACTGCTCAATAATTTCATAGAGTGCCCACGAGTTCTTGTATTGTGAGAAAGGGAGAAAAACACATCTTTCTCTACCTTCTCTAACCCGTGCATTATCTTGTAAACCTCTATCATGTCTCCCCTCAGTCGTCTTTTCTCCAGGCTAAAGAGCCCCAAGCGCCTCAATCTTTCCTCATAGGGAAAGTGTTCCAACCCTTTAATCATTTTAGTTGCCCTTCTCTGTACTTTTTCCAGTGCTATGATATCTTTTTTAAGGTGTGGCGACCAGAACTGTACACAGTACTCCAAATGAGGCCTCACCATCGATTTATACAGAGGCATTATGATACCGGCTGATTTGTTTTCAATCCCTTTCCTAATAACCCCTAGCATAGCATTAGCTTTTTTTATGGCAGTCGCACACTGTGCTGACGTTTTTAGTGAGTTATCTATCATGACTCCAAGATCTCTCTCTTGGTCAGTCTCCGCCAGTTCAGACCCCATCAACTTGTATTTATATTTTGGATTTTTGGTTCCAATGTGCATTACTTTGCACTTGGCTACATTGAACCTCATTTGCCACATGGATGCCCACTCTTCTAGCCTCGACAGATCCCTTTGGAGTGCCTCACAATCCTCTCTGGCTTTCACCACCCTGAACAATTTCGTGCCATCTGCAAATTTAGCCACTTCACTGCTTAATCCCAATTCCAAATCATTAATAAACAAGTTAAAAAGCATTGGACCCAATACCGACCCCTGTGGCACCCCACTGCTCACCACCCTCCACTGTGAGAAGTGCCCGTTTATACTCACTCTCTGTTTCCTATTAATTAGCCAGTTTTCGATCCACAAGAGGACTTGGCCCTTTATCCCATAGCTACTGAGCTTACTTAGGAGCCTTTGATGAGGAACTTTGTCAAAAGCTTTCTGGAAGTCAAGATAAACAATATCTATCGGGTCTCCCTTGTCCACTTGTTTGTTCACTCCCTCAAAGAACTCTAACAGATTGGTGAGACAAGATCTTCCCTTACAGAACCCATGCTGAGTTTTCCTCATCAGCTTTTGGTCATCAATGTGCCCACTAATTTTATTTTTGATAATAGTTTCCACCAACTTACCCGGTATTGACGTCAGGCTGACTGGCCTGTAATTTCCCGGATCTCCCCTGGAACCTTTTTTAAAGATGGGGACAACATTAGCTACCTTCCAGTCCTCAGGAACAGATGCAGAGTTTAATGACAGATTACATATTTTTGTGAGGAGATCTACAAGTTCACACTTGAGTTCTTTCAGAACTCTTGGATGTATGCCATCTGGGCCCGGTGATTTATCAGTTTTTAAATTATCTAGCAGTCGCATAACCTCCTCTCTCGTCACCTCAATGTGACTCAGGTCTTTCAAAACCCCTCCCAAAGTCAGTGCTTCCGGAGTGGGCATGCACTTCTTATCTTCCACAGTGAAGACAGAAGCAAAGAATGCATTCAGCTTCTCGGCCATTTCCCTATCACCCTTTAGTAATCCTTTTACGCCTTGGTCATCCAAGGGCCCCACTGCCTCCCTAGCTGGTTTCCTACTTCTAATATATTTAAAGAATTGTTTATTGTTTTTCTTTATGTTCTTTGCAATATGCTCCTCATATTCCCTTTTTGCCTGTCTGATCACAGACTTGCACTTTTTTTGCCACAGCTTATGCTCCTTTTTATCAACCTCACTCCGACTAGTTTTCCACTGCCTAAAAGAATCCTTTTTACCTTTTACAGCTTCTATTACATTGCTTGTTAACCATGCTGGCCTTTTCCTAAACCTATTTGTGCCTTTCCTAACCAGCGGTATATATTTAATTTGAGCTTCCAGGATTGTAGTTTTAAATAGTCTCCAAGATTCCCCAAGTGTTTTGACCTTTTTTACTTTCCCTTTCAGTTTCTTCTTCACGTACCCCCTCATCTCAGAAAAGTTACCCCTTTTGAAGTTAAACATGGCTGTGTTGGTCTTATTAGGCAATTTCCTATTTATACATATGTTGTACTCAATAACATTATGGTCACTGTTCCCAAGTGGTGCAATCACATTTACATCTCTCACCAGGCAAGTAATTGAGCAAGTAATTACTGAGGACCAAATCCAGAATCACCTCTCCCCTAGTAGGTTCTGTAACCATCTGTTCCATAGCACAGTCATTGAGACAGTCTAGAAACTCACTTTCTCTCCCCCGATTCGAACACCCATTGGCCCAGTCAATGTGTGGGTAGTTAAAATCACCCATTACAACACAGTTTTTTTGTTTAGCAGCCATCTTTAATCCTGTCATCATTTTATAATCCTCCTCTATTTTCTGATCTGGAGGGCGATAACAAACTCCCACAGTTAAGTTTCCATTTGGGCCCGTAATTTCAACCCATAGCATTTCCAGAAGCGAATCTAATTCAGTTACCTTCTCAATCTTACTGGAATGTATACCTTCTCTGACATATAGAGCCACCCCACCACCAACTCTTCCCTCCCTATCCTTCCGATATAATTTATATCCAGGAATCACCGTGTCCCACTGATTTTCCTCATCCCACCAAGTTTCTGATATGCCCACAATGTCTATGGATTCGCCCAACACTAAACATTCCAGCTCCCCAATTTTACCTCGGACACTTCTAGCATTTGTATATAAACACCTGTAACTTCCCCGGCACACTTTGCCTCGAGACGTAGTTAGGTCATCTGCACTGTTTGTCTCCATCTCAGTTGACAACTCTAATCTATCTCCCTGTAGAAGTGTTATACCTAGCCCTTCATCTCTCTGAGATGAACCATCCTGAACCAGAGACCCTTTATCTCTTGTCGGCTTTCCCCTAGCATTTAGTTTAAAAACTGCTCTGCCACCTTTTTGATTTTAAGTGCCAGCAGCCGGGTTCCTTCTCGGGACAAGTGGAGACCGTCTCTCTTGTACAGCTCCCGCTTGTCCCAAAAAGAATCCCAGTGCCTAACAAACTTGAACCCTTCCTCCCTACACCATCGTCTCATCCACGCATTGAGACTCCTGATCTGCGTTTGTCTCTCTGGCCCTGCGCGTGGAACAGGTAGCACTTCTGAGAAGGCTACCTTGGAGGTCCTGGCCTTGAGTCTCCTGCCTAACAGCCTAAATTTTTGTTCCAAGACCTCACGACTGCATTTCCCAACATCGTTGGTTCCAACATGGACCACGACCGCTGACTCCTCCCCAGCACTATCTACCAGCCTATCTATAACACGCGTAATGTCCGCTACCTTCGCACCAGGCAGGCAAGTCACCATACGGTCAGAACGCGGTTGTGCCACCCAGCTATCTACTTGTCTAAGGATCGAATCACCAACTACCAAGAGCCTCCCTCCCGCCCCACCCAGGGATGGTTCCTTGATGCGAAAGGAAACCTGCTCACCAACTGAAGAAGAGGTCCCTTCTGAGGGCATGTTCCCCTTATCCTCAGCACGGTGCCCTGATTCCACAAGATCCTCATTCTCCTTGACAACAAGAACGCTGCCATTTTTAGAGTGGGACACATCTATCCTGTCCCTGAGAATCTTGTCCTCATGCCTATCTAACTGTCTCCGCTTCTCCAGGTCAGCCACCTTGGCCTCAAGGGTACGTACTCGTTCCCTGAGAACCAGGAGCTCCTTGCAGCGAGCACACATCCAGGACTTCTGACCAGAAGGCAGATAGTCATACATGTGACACTCAGTGCAATACACTGGAAAGCCCCCAACCCCCTGCTGGCATTCTGACTTCATTATTCTGTTTTAGGAATAACACACTAAGAGGAAAGAAAACGGCTATGATCCCCCGGCTAAGAGCCACAGGCCAAGAGCCCTTTAGCTCTCGCCAAGGGCTCGCACCCCTGCCCAGCAGTTGCCTTTTCAATGCAAAAGGTCACTTCCTGCTAAGCACAGGAGGTGAGCACAAAGGGGGTGTGTGGCTTGTACTCCAGCAACCCCCAGCAGCCTTACAAACACACTCACCCTCAAACACAATCAAGCCCAAACACACTCAGCCTCAAAACTACACTCAAATCAACACAAAACTACACACAAAAAGCCCCAAAGCTAGAGAGGACCACCCTTAGCTTCTCAGCTTAACCCACCACAGCCAAGAAAGGCAAAAAGCCCTTACCTCCTCTAGCAGCTGCAGACCATGTGCTCCTGAGCCCAGGTGACTCTGCTGAGGCAAAATGCTACTTGATAACTTGCAAAGAATAGTAAGGGAAGACTTGACTGGGGAGGGCTGATGAAGGGGTAATAAACCCTGGGGAAATGCACAATGAAATTATCATAGGGGTAATATTCTTTAGGTTAGTTTCAGGTGAGTAGCCATGTTAGTCTGTAGTAGAAGAGCAAGGTTTGGGTCCTGTAGCGCCTTAAAGATCAACTAGATTTCCACATTACAAGTTTTTCAGAGTCACAGTGCCCTTCATAATCTCAAAAACTCAGCTGAGTGTAAGAGAATAGACTTTCAAAAGTGGACAGATGTTTTGTGCCTCATACTGGAGAGTTCTCTGTGGTACCTCTAATAGAAAGCTTAGCTGTCAAGAATGACATAGAGTTGAGACAATGGCTGTTCTTTTCCCAAAACCTTTGTGGCTCAGTACTCACTCTGGCCTAGGATCTCAGCTGTGATAACATGCAGGTAGCATACAGAGAGACTCCATCTGCAGGACTGAGGGTTGGGGGACTCTGCTAATTAGGAAGGTATGTGCTGGGGTCTGATTGTTAGTTGGCAGAAACTGCTGAAGTCTCATTAAGTCTCACCAGTTATGCTGTGCACAGTTCTTGTCCAGAGGGGAAAGGAAAGCAGTTTCTTTCCTTTGCTTGACTTGAATCACATTTCTCTCTTTAAAGAGGCATTTCCATCAGGCTCATTGGAGGATGCCCTGCAAGGATTTGAGAAGCTGTTCTAAACCTCACTCCAGCCAAAAAAAGATCTCTCTCTCTTTTCCATTTAACTCCCCTCCTTTATTTATGCAATGAAAGGCAAGGAGAAATCACTCTATCTGGTTCAAAAAGCATCAGGCTGTGTCAGTGAAGGATTCTATATGTGGCTAGAAGCCAAACAATATTAAGTTAAGAATCATTATGAATTCAAATGGCTGCTTTCCTCCTTGAGCAAGCACAGCATTGCAATTTTAACGTTTAAATTAAAGGATTGATTATTTTTTCCATACTTAAATTTGGAAAGCTGTACAGTAGTACTCAAGCTTTTCCCCCAGGACAGGCTGCAAAGAATAAGAGAATCAGTTTCCTGGACCAGATTAGCAAAAAGCTTCATGTGTTTCAGGGACTCTAAGCTCGGGATGCTTCAGGGAACACTTAAACAGAACCCTGTGCTCTGTCTCCTTGTGGCTAATGAGACTTTTCACTGTGGGGTTTAATGAGACTCTCCATTTGCATGGGAAAGGAGGAAAGGTACATGCAATTCCCACACACTACAAAGGAATTCTGCTGCTGCAACACACTGCAGGATTATGTAATTGAGAGCATGAGACCCAATGAGACCAAAATACTCCCCATGCTGAGAAGCATCCAGCCATAAAGCAGCCAGTCACCCAGGGATGAGGACGAGTTAATAGAGACAGACTGGTGAGAATGGACAGTGTTTGAAGGGATGTCACTAGAGGCCAGATGGATGTGTTTTCATATTCTGAGTGTAAGAGAGTAAAGCACACTCATGTAGGCCTCAAGGTGGTTGGTGGGGGGGTGTCCCCCCCACCCCCGCTAAAGAGAGCCAGGCCTCAGAGAGTAGATTGGTCCTGCAACCTCTGATGCAAGTGGACAGGAGAGGGTTAAAAGAAATAACAACAACAACAACAACAACAACAACAACAACAACAACAACTGCACTTATATACTGCTGTGAACAAGTTGCAGTGAACAAGTTGGTGTTATTATTATCCCCAGAATACAGCTGGGGAGCTGGGGCTGAGAGGAGTGGCTTATCTAAGGCCACCTACTGAGCTCATGGCAGTAGTGGGATTCGAACCAGTAGAGTGCTGATTCATAGCCAAACCACTTGACCACTGTGATACTGTGTACTGACTGGCCATCTGCATGTGTATTTGTGTGTGAGAGACAGCTGGAGCATGCAGGCTCCACCCAGAAAGGGAGGGGAACAGATGTCAGGTAAACGCTGTACTAAATTTAGGTTTGGATATATTTTTTATTTTACTTTCTTTTTCTATATGCTGTTTATAGGTTGTAAAACAAATCCAAGAGGGGGTGGTCCCAAGCAGAATGAGACAAGGCGATGAATAGGACCATGTGAAGCAATGCAGTGATAAATAAGGTTTTAATGTTCTCTTCTTCAAAACTCAAATATAAGGCACGACAGTAAAACAAGATCAACGTAATTCCACTTCCTTCATAGATTTCAGTAGAGAGTCTTCCCAATTGGAGAGGGCATTTAGGCAACGGGGTTATCCACAAGAAGTGGTAAGAAAAGCCAGATTAAGATCTTATCTGGTCTCCAGGGACAGATTGTTGGCTCCAACCGCTAGGTATGATGAGGATAGAATTACTTGGTTCATGGAGTTCTCAGCATTGGCTTTTGATAACATCAGAGTCATTAAGAGAAACTGGCATGTATTGAAATTTATTCCGGGGTGCGCTGCCCCACCATTGGTGGGGCTGAGGAAAACTAAAAGTATTAAGGATTTGGTGGTACATACAGATTTCAAACACAGGACCACATCTGGCAATTTGCCAGTGGGACACTTCAAATGTGGTCACTGCAATACATGTGATCTTTCAGTTAGCCTTACAGACATAATCAATCCCTCTACGGGCAAGAATCTTTACAGCAGAGGTTTTTCAACATGTGCCACTTCACATGTTGTATATGTTATACGTTGTTCATGTGGTTTACTTTATGTTGGGAGTACCACCAGACAGCTAAAGTTACGCATTCAAGAACATATATCCAGGATCAGAACCAAATCTTTGGAAGCGCCCCTGAGCCAGCATTTTGATCAATACCATACCCATGAACGTGAATTTGTTTTTTCTGTGCTCCAGACAGTGGACCCTAAACAATCCGTTGACTCGCACAGGATGTTGTTACGTTTAGAAGCTCAGTGGATTGTATGCTTAAACAGCCTTGCACCTCATGGGCTTAATCTTGAGGTAGATTTTTCTTCATTTCTGGGCTGATATCATTGTTAATTGGCGTCATGCAGCTGTTCTTTTGGCAACACTACATTGTAGCCTTGCCCCTTTAAGTTTAAGGAACTGGGTTGTTATCTTAATTAGTAACAACAACTTTAAATAGTGGATGAAGTCAGCGTTTTTCCACCCCAGGAAATGAACTATTCGGGATTAAAAGTTTCAAAGAGAAAAGTAGTGATAAGTTTTTTCTCCTTCTAAGAGTTTCTTTTCATCTTTGTAAAAGTTTTGCTTTTTGTAAAGGTTTCTTGCAATGGTTGCATTTACTGGTGAAGACAGCCTAAATGTAACATGTAAATGATGTGATGGATATTTTTGTTTTAGTAATACTGTACTTTGTAACTATGTAGGCTGCTTAAAGGTAACTTGTAAATGATGTTATGGGAATTTTTTGTTTTGGTGGGACAACATTTTGCAATTATATATTACTGTTTGGCACATCAGCTATTTCAAATGATGCATTTATATTTATTCTAGATTTACACGTGGCTTGTGAGGAAGCACATTGTGCGAAACGGGATTTAATTTTCACGCTGGCAAACCCGTTGCCACCTCCTGCCGGGAGTTTGGAAATTCTTACAACACTCTGGTTGATCACATTTATAGGTTGTAGCCTGTTCTATTATTCTGTATTGGTACTTTGCAGTAAATAAAGCTTTGGCTGGTTAAAAAACATGGTGATTGCATTTTATCCCACCCATGGGCCCAACTGCTTTCTCATGCTATGCTCTTCTCCTGGTTTAGTGCTCCCCCCAGCACTAAAGAGATTTGGGGGAGGGAGTGTCAGGCTCTGGATGACAGGATATGGCAGACAGATCTCTGGATCATTATAGCAAGACACAGGTCCTTGGTTAAATGACTTTTATTCAGAAATCAGATCTTTTCCATAATCAGGTTCATAGGTCTACTTAGGAGCAAGACAAGCATTTAAGCAGCTCAAGCAGAAGCTTGACCGGAATGACAACATGGGGAAAATACATTTCATTTCTACCCTGGTTTTCCTCCCCCTCCCAATTCCAAATAATCTTTTGCCACTCTTTCTTGGTGAGAACATTTTACATATTTGTGCTATCATGATCCGTTGCTAGGACAAAAGACATATCATAGTCTGAGAGGAAATGCAAGGTCATAAACATTGGAGTCCAGCAGATAACCACCTGTGGAAGCCTGAGAAACAGTTAGAGCACTAACAAAAGGAAGTCAAGTCACCTTAAGATTCTGTCTACAATAACTAGACTAAGCTTCTAAATCAGAATTAAACTTGGCATGGATGGATGGGTACAGACATACATGACAGGGAGAGTAATATAGGGATGATAGCAAAGAGTCCTGTAGCACCTTTAAGACTAACCAACTTTATTGTAGTATAAGCTTTCAAGATCCACAGCTCTCTTCAACAGATGCACAGCTCTCTTCATCAGAGCCACAGCTCTCTTTGTCATATGCATCTGACAAAGAGAGCTGAGGCTTTCGTATGCTTATGCTACAATAAAGTTGGTTAGTCTTAAATATTACCAGAACTGCTCTTTTGAATGGGGAATTAGCTGGCAGCCTGGGTTTTAATTTAGTGCGGATCTTAACCAACTACACCGGGGTCCCTCTCCAGAACACTTGTGTAATAAAGAGGCAGACTAATAACAATAAAACGTGTCTTTACTAAATAGTGTTGCGTATGCCTAAGTTAGCACACACATACAAGATACGTACAAGATACTAAGAAATACAGAGTAGGAAAAGTAAAGACGGTTGCATGAGCAGGAGTGCCCATTTGAGAGCGATGGAACTGGGTATACTCACCTAGTCATGGCGTGGAAGGAAGACATAGCAGCAAGATGAGGTGGTCTAATGCCTGCACTGGATCCAACAGAGTGACAGCAAGGAGTCTGGATAGGGATGGCAAGCACCTGGCTGGGAACAGGAGAGAAATGGCACCTGCAACCTCATGGGAGCCTGCAGGGAGGCAGGCTTAAATACCCCAAAATGTACCCTGGGGCAGATGCCTTTCCCTGTGGTTCTCAAAAGGGGAACAAAGGCTTAATGGCTCTACAACTACCCTAGATGGGCCACTTTAGATTCTGATTGTTATTGTGACACCTTGGGAAGAGGGGACAAGGGAGGGAGGGGGGAAAGTCGGGCGGATTGAATGGATGTTCCAGGACACTGGGCTTGGTCGCGATGTCATCAGCTCTGGAATGCGGAGGCTGCTTTGAGATGCGTCCATTAAGTGCTTAGGATGGCCGGCACTTAGCTTCCATTCCGGGGTGGCTATCAAGATATGCAGAGCAGGGCGAGGCTGGCCACTGCAGACGTGGTCTGCACGCTTGCACGAAATGGGTTCTCTAAGCAGGCTGTTCAGGCTGGTCTTCTGGCTGCCTGGGAACATGGCTGCTAGCTGGGCATGACTGGGGCTTGCTAGCAGGCTGCCCAGTAGCGAGGGCAAGCTTGGTGACCGGCCCGCGAGAGGCTCCCTGTGGGAACTGACCAGGGGGCACCTGGCCAGGCTCACTGAGGGCTTTCCCCAGCTGGCACCTGGCTGCTAACAGCATGGCTCTGGGCCCAGGTGAGGCAAACGTCCATGGAGGCAGGAAACAGTAGGCAACACGGTCCATAGCAGAGATAGGAGCAGCCGGGGTAAGTACTCCATAGCAAAGAGTGTAGGCAGGAAACAGACACATGTAGTAGAGTTCAGACACACAGGAAAGTCAGGATACAGGCATAGGCAATGCTGCCCATAAAGAGAGTTTTCAGCTTTAAACAGCAAAGCGGGAAACTGACACTGTTTATGGCAGGCCTCAGAACAGGAGAGGGGGGCTCCTTGGCAACAATAAAGGTGCTACTGGACTCTTTGCTATTTTGCTACTGCAGACTAACACAGCTAACTCCTCTGGATATAGGGGATGGCAGCTGTTGCAACCAGCCCCCCCCCCCCCAATGAGGAGTTGGTTGGGGCAGAGAATGGTTCTCACAAGGATGGCTGGGATTCCTTTGCATGACGCCAACCCTCTGGACAAACTCTCTTAAGCTCACTGTCTTGTTACAAGTGACAGGAGGTGGGGTGGGGCCTTCCATGGGGCTGGGAACATTACAGCTACTGTATCGTCAATACTGTAGTAACTCTATATGCATTCCCACTGCTGCCCCCCCCCCCATATAAATGATTAGAGACAGATGCTTCCATGCCAAGGGCAAGGCAAAATACAATTAACCTGAGAGCTTAATCAGGGCACAACTGGCCCTGATTAATGTGCTGTTACCCAGCTTCGTATTTTGTTGACTGAGTCCTAGATGCTCCTTTCTCAGTCCTGAACCAGTGTTTTGAGGATACCATCAAGCAGCTAAGACAAACAGGCTGAAGCTTAAGTCAGAAGTAATGCTTGTTGGTAACCCTTAGATGGGGTTAAACCATTATTTGTAAATCAGAAGGAAAGTCTGGGAGTGTTTTTGGGCTCAGCCTTGTGACTGGAGAGAGAAGTTGATGCTCATGTTAGATGCAATGCATAATTCTGATGCATCAATTGTCTTCCCTCCTCAGTTCAGCTAATCAGGAGGACCATGTTTTTGTAGCCTCATACGTGGCCTCCTGTATTGTGCTTTCTTTGGGATTGTTCTATTGACAATTCAGAAGTTCAACTAGAGCAAAATGCAGAGACTCATTCATTCATTTATTTATTCTCAGCTTGATCGTGCCCTTGTTTTGAAACAGCTGCTGCTGGTAGTTCTTTCTTTTAAAGTCCTTCAATCATGAAAGACAATATCTTATCATATGAACCTGTGCATCAGTTATAGGTTTCACATCAGCTATTCCCTGCCGTTCTTCCACCTAGGATTGTTTGTTCTCCCTAAGTATTTTCCATTATGTTGCTGTCTTGCATATTGCCTACTGGAGGAGATGAGGGGGGTTTACACCTTGTAGATATTCAGGAAGAGACGTTTAACAATATTTAAGGTTGTCTGAAATTGGATTATTAGGTATATTGTTATGGTTATATTATGTGTGATTTATTGTTTTTGATGTTAGCTATGATGTTGTGTTACAGGATCTCCACACTGTTTGTTACTTGAGTCCTTTTATAAATATCTGAAAAAATACATTTGTCTAAATATATTTTATTAGAGATATTCCTGTAAAATATAAATATTGTGTACCGCACATATCTTGGTTATTTATCCTATCTTTCTTCAGTTATTGCTGATTTTTAAACCTAGTAATCCACTCTGTGTGTGACAGGGAGGAGAGATTCTCTCTAATCTATATGAAATTTCCCACACAGTTATCTTGGTGAATGTTGTTGTTTCTTCCCACAGAAAATGAATGGCTTTTGACATCATTAAAACTTATTGGTATCTTATATACCAATTAAGAAAAACAAAAAATCCAAAACTTTTTTATAAAAAGGTTTCAAAGGTCTGTCTGGATACAAAAAAGCAACAATGTTTTCAAAAAACCAGAACAGTCATAGCCAGATAGGCCTCTGCTGGAAACGGGGCGAACAGACTCACCTGCACGCCTGGTTGCTGCTGGAGGGGGGGAGGGAGCATGGCGCAGTGGCGCTTGGGCGGCGACGGGCTCGGGGAATGTCCGGGCGAGTCGCCGGCCAATCGGTTTGAATCTGGGGGCCAGCCAATCACGGCTGCCCTGGACGGCTCGGGGGGGGGCTTCACTGTGGACCTCAGACACACAGTTCCCTCTCTGGTCCGGCTGCCGGGTATATTAGCAGCAGCCGTCCCCGCCTCCCCTCAGTCTGCTCGGACGTCCAGTCACCTGCCCACCTCTCCCCTTCCTTTTGTGATTTCTGTTTTGGGTTTCTTGTTGTCACAGCTTTGTAGGCAGTGGTCATCGGATCAGATCCCTTTGGGGGGAGTCAGGGGCCATCACACCCCAGACTCCCCAGTCAGGGGATTCTCTTAAGGAATCTTGGGAGTGAGTCATGGGGGTGCATGCCCAGCTCGGGGGTTGCCATGGCATACTCACTCCCAGGTGGCAGGGGAATCACTCAGGGGTGTACACCCAGGTGATCTCCCCCTTATTGTCACTCCTCGGTGCTCCCATTCTGCTTCCCTTCCTGAAATTGATAGTTTCTATCTATCTATCTATCTATCTATCTATCTATCTATCTATCTATCTATCTATCTATCTATCTATCTATCTATCTATCTATCCCCGCCTGGGGGGGAGGTGGCTCATCAGCTGGCAGGCGGGCCAGTGGATGCTTTCTGTGATCCGCATGCGGCGCCAATACCCCTTCTTTCTGTTGTTGTTTAATAAAGCTGTGGCCATGTTTTTCCCAGTCTGGTTGTGGTGTGTATCTTTCGCGGCACCTCCTCCCTCCCCCCATCACCTCTAGGTGGCAACAGAAGTTCATAACTGGATGGCTAGAATATACAGAGCCAATCCTGTACTGCATATAACTGTAGCAGGACATCTCTGCCAAGTTTCTGAGACATCTGGAGCTCATAAGAGGAGTACTGACTAGGGTTTCTTAAAATGAAATTATGTAGGGTTTTATGAGTTAGTAACAGAAATACTGATAACTTAGTAAAAAAATGCAATCAATATCACTACTGCCTTGTTTGCACTGCCCATGTTGTATTGATTTGAGCTCCTCATATGATTATCACCTGTTGCCCTGAGACTTGTATCTTTTTTGCACTCCTTAATCCTCTGGCCTTGCAAAGTCAGAGGCTTAGATAGAACCCTCTTTTGATACCAAGGTAGAGACTCTTGATTAAAGCATGTATTTCCTCAAGTGCTTTCAAGAGGAAGTATCTTGGCTGCCATGATAACTCCAGACGAACATTAATCAGGGCTCTTTTGTGTGATCTTTCAAAAACTACTCATACCCTGACAGTGAGTAATGATCTGTGCTCAGAGGACAATAACTGACCCTCTCAGAATCTCCTTCGTAATAATAAACTTCTCAGGAAATCTAATCAAGCACCCAGGAAGAGCCATCAGCTCATCTCCTGGCCACTGTCAACAAGTCTGAGTCACTCTTGCCATCAAAGTAAACTCAATCATATGCAACCAGAGGCATCTCACCTTCCCCATTACATCGCCTAGGTGTATGTCTCACCAGTACCCCTCAAAACTGCATGGATTCTGACCTTCCCACCAACTGGATCTCAGATTCTAAAGTTCTACCAATCACAGCGCAACCTGGACTTCAGTACTGAGCAGCCAGATTCTTAAGTTTTGTCCAATGCCATTCAGGATCCAAATCTGCATCAATTTTGGCCAATAGTACTGTTTTCTTTTTTCGCATCCTGGTAAATCCAGTGCATAAAAATAGCTTGCCAAGCTTTCCATTCTTGTAGTTGGCTCTGCTCCCAAACGTTCTTCCCTCTTCACTGACATAGAAATCACTGGACTGCTTTGTAAAGATAGGAAGAGTATTTTTTTCCTTCTCCCATTCTGCTTCCCTTCCTGAAATTGATAGTCTATCTATCTATCTATCTATCTATCTATCTATCTATCTATCTATCTATCTATCTATCTATCTATCTATCTATCTATCTATCTATCTATCTATCTATCTATCTATCTATCTATCTATCTATCTATCTATCCACTTCCATTTCTTTTCTTCTCTCTGTTCTGTCATTCAGCCCTACAGCCAGCCTGTCTTCTCCCATAGCAACCTCATCTGCCTTTCCTATCCTGAAAAACTGTTCTCCTCTCATTCTTTTCTGTTCCTATAGGATACCAAGATGGAAGAGAGATGCAACTTGATCTGATTCTTATCAGTGCTATCCTCAACAGTTACATCTTGAATTCAATGGGCTTTAAATGATATAACTCTTATTAGGATTGCATTGAGAGTTTGACATTTTTGGAATAAATCTAAAACAATTTTTTTGCTTATATATATATATATATATATATATATATATATATATATATATATATATATATATATATATATATATATATATAATTAATAGGAAGAAAGTGAGTAGGCTGAAAGATTTCTGAAAACTTTACTAAAACTGAAAAGTTTTTACCAAGAAACTTTGATTATGAATAAGCAAAGATCTGGTTATCCATATCTCGTAATTCACACTGAGAGGCAGCATTGTGTAGTGGTTAATGTGTCAACATAGCACCTGAGAGAACCAGGTTCAAATCCTCACTGTGCTCTGAAAGCTTGCTGGGTGACCTTGGGCCAGTCACAAACTCTCAGCCTAAAGTACCAGTGGGTTGTTCTGGGAATAAAATGGAGGAGAAGAGAATTATGTGAGCCACCTTGGGTTCCCATTGGAGAGAAAGGTGAAGTATAAATAAAGTAAATAAAATAATAAAAATACATCTTAAAACCCATTTAAACAAAACAGAAACTCATCATAAAAACAATTAAAACCAAGTTAAAATACACATAGAAAAACATAAAAACAACTATTAGAACATAGGTCTAATGAATGATCCCAAGATCATTTGGAACATGTAGGACATTGACTACATCCATAAGAATAAACTACATTTGAGTGTATCCTTTTACAGGAGTACTTTTGTGCCTGCACGTTCACTGGCATTCCTCAGTTGGTAGCATTCATCTTGCTTGTGCATGTTCAGAACTGACTTGATTGTACTGAACTTACCAGGTGGCAGGACAAAAATGTTTCAAATCAAATCATTCCCAACTAACATGAAGATGTTTGGTTCTGGTAATCAGGGGAAAAGGCAAGGTGGGAAGGCTGCAACACTAGAGACAAGCTATGAGATGCTTTCTATCCCCTCAGTATCTGGACAACCTGGAAGCCACTCTTTTGTAGGATGAGGGTTTTTTTTTCCTGTCAGGTATGTTGGGTGAACAGTGTCAGACTGTGGCTAAATAATATCCTTCCTACAGGTTCTCCTCTACAAGCAAACAAGAGTCCATTGTTTGAATAAGGAAACTTTACTGTAGAAATGACCCATTATAGTCCACTGTCCTGAATAAGAGATCCAGGATGGTACAAGAGCATTGTTACCAATGAAGAGCAAAGCATGAGGTACAAAGTAACAGTTCCCAGCTGAGCCAGCCTCCCCCCACAGTTCTCAAAACAACATCTTTCAGTCTTGGGAAGCTGGACTCTGTCAAGGCCAATCTGGGATGGAACGTTGTTAGACAAAACAATCTCGTTCGGTGAGAAGTCTGCTTGAGAACTTGTGCACCTGTGGGGAAAGCACTTAAACACTAGAAGCATTAGAAAATGGAGACAGTACAGCTCATATACCCACTGAACCTGACAAACAGATGGTAAAAGAGGAGAGGAGCCCTGACAAAGTATTTTCAGCTCAGCCCTGACAAATTTTGGATTCACCAACATGCTTATATAAAACATTTACAGTCTGGAAGCAATGCAAATTTGACTCAGCCAGGCTCAGTGGGCATGGCTAGCCTAGAACAGAGAGACGTCACACAATTCTCCCCTCTCCACAACCCTCCCCACTTACAGACCAAGCTTTTTAATTTATTTTGCAACATATAACAAAGATGATGAATGAGAGGTGAGGCTGGGGAATGCAATGTGATAATGTGCCTGTGTAGAACATTTTCAATCCAATTTCAAACATTTGAAAAATAATTGACCATTTTTTGCAAGGTTTGAGAGTCCTGCTTGCAATTTGCTAACAAATTGCAGTTCAAATAGAAGGGTGATTGAGCATCTGTGGTTAATGCCAGCAAGCTAAATTGTGCTCCAAATGGAATGTTTTCTTGTGACTCATTCAGACTTCTAGTCCATCCCTTTTTAAAATGAGGATGGACAATTTTTGACATAACTTACAGTCAATCATTTTGCAGTTACTTATAGCAGCAGTAGCTCATTAAGGGTAAAACCTACTTAAGAGTAAGGACCATTTTATTCAGTGGGGCTTATTCCCAGGAAAGTGTTCCTAGGGTTGCATCCTCACTTTGGATCCTCCAGATTCACTGGAATCTATGTATTCTTACCCAAGTCATTAAAACAAGATGGGTAGCTGTGTTAGTCTGTCTGTAGCAACAGAAAAGAGCAAGATTCCAGTAGCACCTATAAAACTAACAAAATTTGTGGTAGGATATGAGCTTTTGTGAGTCACAAATTTTGTTAGTCTTATAGCTGCTACTGGACTCTTGCTCTTTTCTACTGCTATGGACAAACTAACACAGCTACCCACCTTGATCTATCTCCATGGAAGGCACCACGTTTAGCTGTACAGAATGGAAATCCATCAACCTTGTGAAGAAACTTGCACAGGTATAAACAGACGATCTCTGAAGAAGTGAGCTGTAACTCACGAAAACTCCTATTCTACCACAAATTTTGTTAGTCTTATAGCTGCTACTGGACTCTCTCTTTTCTACTTTCCCAAGTTGTGTGTGTGTGTGTGTGTATTTGTTTGTTTGATAAGAAGAAGAAAATAATTGTGCATGTTGACCTGTTTGAAGTATCATCTCTGGGTGTGTGTCTTTTACTTGTTAAATAATCAGGACTTTTTTTCTGGGAAAAGAGGTGGCGGAACTCAGTGGGTTGCCCTCAGAGAAAATGGTCACACGGCTGGTGGCCCCGCCTCCTGATCTCCAGACAGAGGGGAGTTTAGATTGCCCTCCGTGCCGCTTGGTGGTACAGAGGGCCATCTAAACTCCCCTCTGTCTGGAGATCAGGGGGCAGAGCCACCAGCCACGTAACCATTTTCAAGAGGTTCCAGAACTCCGTTCCCCCGCGTTCCCCCTGAAAAAAAGCCCTGTAAATAATGATAACAATTGCAAGAAGTAGAAATTTTGTATACCACAGATTATTCAAGAAATTTTGTGAGGGAAGACCAGTAGGACTTATTCTGTAGTTTAAGTCATGGCACTTACAGTATAACATTAAAGGGAGACTACAAATTACTCTACCAACTTGGAGAGGGCCAAGGAACTCTTGCCCATCTCTCTGTGCCTTGCTCCCAATGCACTACAGAACAAATTATGCCCCTTCCATCACAGAACAAGCCATCACATACGGTCAATTTGCTAGAAACCTGGCAGACAACTGAACAGCTCCCAGAGCTGTCAAGCTTCGTATGTGTTCCCTGTTACCAACCTGCATTACATCTTCTTTGCCAACAAAGGAACACTACCATACCACTATGACTGCATTCAAACAGCATGCTAAACCACAATTTGCTATGATGGACACAAATGTGGCTTTGTTTTCCTGCCCATGCACTGCCTTCACTCCTCTTACTCCCCAGAATACAGCTAAAGATTCCTAATTTGAAATAAACTTGGGGTTTCTGTGACAAATGAATGGAAGTGGCTGGAGGAATTAGAATTTGTTTACTCCCCCATGCCAGAATTAAATTACGGTTTAGAATGGCAGGTTTGGAGGAATAAGCAGTCTCCAATTCAGCATTCACGCACCATGGGGAAATAGAATTTGTTTTAAACCAGGAATCATTAATCTCACTTTGTATGAGAAGATGGGAAAGAAGGCAGCAGACAACTGACTTTGGTGCCCCTTTTTAACAGAGAGAAAAGTGACAAGAATGAATGTTAACTTTTATTTATGGAGTATTTGAAATGAACAATGTACAAATAAAAGATTTTACTTTTTAAAACTTTTCCTTACTCCCAGCATATTTTTTAGTTGTAATCTTTTTGCAATTTGTGTAAATATTTAGATCTTTGCTTTACATGCTGTTGCTTTCGCAACATGGGCAATAAGTTGTTGGAGACAAACCCAGCCCAATCCTGCATTGCCTGTCGGGGACAAAGGTATGCTTTCTAGGACAGGCTTGAACTCTGCCACATCTTTCATACTGAGAACTCAAGCAAGTGGGAGAAGTTTTCCAAGCCTTCCCAACCCAGAGAAGTAACAGTTGCACAATAGCTGGCCTAGGAACTGCTGTTCTCTGGATGTGCAATGTAAGGTTGTCTGGGCAAACTCCCAGTAGCACTCCCTGTCCGTCTCACTGGAGTGGCAGGGGGAAATGAGGGGGGGCACTGATTGGCGCTACAACATCACTTCCAGCCGGAACTAGGGTTGCCAACTCTGGGGTGGGAAATTTCTGGAAATTTGGGGGTGGAGCCTGGGGAGGGCAGGGTTTGGTGGGAAGAGAACTCAGATGGAGCCACCATCCAAAAATCCACATTCTGCAAGAGAACTGATTGCTGTCATCTGGAGATCAGTTGCAATTCTGGGAGATCTCCAGCCCCTACCTGGAGGTTGGCATACCTAGTTGGAACCCAGAAGTGAAGTTGGTGCAGTGTGGCAACATTCTAGAAATTTTACTGATCTCTATGCTTTTTTCAAGTTTATGCTCTAACTACGGCTGCTGAAGAGGAAGAAATAGAAAACTTTTACACAAGTGTCCAAGAGGAAATTGACCACACACCTAAACAAGCTTTACTTTACTTTACTTTAATTGAATCTTTATACCGCCCATCTCCCGAAGGACTCAGGGCGGTGTACAGCAAAAGTAGAACATACAAATATAAAACACTAAGAATATAAAATAAACATATTAAATAATTTAACTCAAAACAGGACAGTTCAGTTAAAACACATTTAGGCCAGCCCCGCTTGTTGGAATAATAACGTCTTAAGGGCACAGCGAAAGGTGTGTAGGTCAGGGACCATACGTATCTCCGGGGGCAATTCATTCCAGAGGGCAGGTACCCCGACAGAGAAGGCTCTCCCCCTGGGGGTCACCAGCCGACATTGTTTGACCGACGGCACCCTGAGGAGGCCCTCTCTGTGGGAGCGTACCGGCCTGTGGGAGGCTATCGGTAGCAGCAAGCGGTCTCACAAATACCTAGGCCCTAAGCCATGGAACGCTCTGAAGATGGTAACCAGCACCTTGAAGCGCACCCGGAAGACCACTGGAAGCCAGTGTAGCTCGTGCAGGAGAGGTGTTACATGGGCACGCCGTGTCGCTCCCATAATCACCCGCGTGGCCGCATTCTGCACTAATTGCAGCCTCCGGGAGGTCCTCAGGGGGAGCCCCATATAGAGAGCATTACAGTAGTCCAGACGGGAGGAAACGAGGGCATGGGTGACTGTGCACAAGGCATCCCGATCCAGAAAAGGACGCAACTGGTGAACCAGGTGAACTTGATAAAAAGCCCCCCTGGCCACGGCCAACACATGATCTTCTAACAACAGCCATGCATCCAGGAGGACACCCAAGTTGCGAACCCTCTCTGTGGGGGCCAAAATCTCGCCCCCAATAGACAGCGATGGAACCAGCTGGCTATAACGGGGCGCCGGAAACCACAGCCACTCAGTCTTGGAAGGGTTGAGTCTGAGCCTGCTTCTCCCCATCCAGATCCGCATGGCCTCCAGGCACCGGGACATCACGTTAAGGGCATCATTGGGGTGATCCAGGGTAGAGATGTACAACTGAGTATCATCAGCATACTGATGGTACTTTACCCCAAAACCACGGATGATCTCACCCAGCTATGCTGATAATCATAGGCGACTGGAATGCAAAAGTAGGTGATAAAGCAGAATCAAACATAGTTGGAAAATTTGGATTAGGATCATGAAATGAAGCAGGAGAGCGGCTCACAGAATTTTGTGAAGCCAACAACCTGTTTATTGCTAATACATGCTTCAGGCAACCCAAAAGACGATTGTATACGTGGAAATCACCAGGTGACCAATACAGGAACCAAAAAGATTACATAATTGGAAGCAGTAGATGGCGAAGCTCTATTCTCTCAGCTAAAACAAGACCAGGAGCTGACTGCGATACAGATCATGAGTTGTTAATATCAAAAATTAGAATATAGCTGAAGAGAAACACTAAAAGAATCATAGTGGCAAAATACAATCTAAATAATATTCATAAAGAATTTAAAGACCAGGTAAGGAACAGATTTGCAATACTAAGTTTAATTGATCATGAGCCAGAAGAATTATGGGCTGAAACTAGAGATTTATCAAGGAAGAATGTGCAAAGACTATCCTTGTAGCCAAAAGAAAGGAGAAGCCTAAATGGATGTCTGAGGAAACTCTTAAAACTGCTAAAGATAGACGAGAAGCAAAAACAAAGGCAACAGAAATAGGGTCAAAACTCTAAATGCAGCTTTTCAGCGACTTGCATGCAGAGTCAAAGAAATCTATTATAATAAACAGTGCAAAGAAATAGAAGAGAACAACAAAAAAGGAAGAACAAGAGATTTGTTCCAAAAGATCCGAGAAATCAACGGGAAATTCAAATCACAGCTTGGGATGCTAAAAGATCAACATGGAAATACAGTATCTGATCAGGACAAAATAAAGGAAAGATGGAAACAATACACTGAGGAACTATACAAAAGAGACGGAAGGATGACAGATATTTTTGACAAAGAATCTTTTGATGAAGAACTAGAAATCCTAGAAAGTGAGGTAAAAGCTGCACTCAAAGCAATTGAGAGAAACTAAGCACCTGGAGTAGATGGAATACCAATAGAGCTATTTCAAGCCACAGAAATGGAGTCCAACAGAATCTTAACAAGAATATGTCAACAAAAATGGAAAACCAAACAATGGCCCACCGACTGGAAATGCTCAGTCTACATTTCAATCCCCAAAAAAGTGGACGCCAAGGAGTGCAGTAACTATTGGACAATTGCATTAATTCCCATCCAAGCAAAGTGATGCTCAAAAATATACAGCAAAGACTCTTACCATATATGGAACGAGAAATGCCAGATGTTGGTGCCAAGTAGGCCCCCTCTCCTGCTTTAAGGCCTGCCATGGACTGTGTTAAAGTTTCCTGCATTGCTGTTTTACTGCTACACAAAGATTGCCCTGCACGTGTGTGTGTTCTGGTACACGTGTCAGTTTCCTGCCTGCGTGTTAATTACCTTGCTGCTGCAATAGACTGTGTAGTTCCCTGACTCCATGTTTGGTTAACTGCACAAAGGACTCTCTTCCTGGGCAGCCCTGCCCAGACCTGTATCTTGACTTCCCAGTGTGTGTTTGGACTTTGTTACAAGTGTGCCCCATGCCTGTATTGCCATCTGCCACGGACCGGGCCTGTTCCCTGCTTTGGACTGTGTTTTACGTGCTGTTCCCCCTGCCTCCATGGAAGCCTGCCTCATATGGGCCCAAGCCGCTGCTAGCAGCCGGGCGCCTGCCGGGGAAACCTCCAGCGAGCCTAGCTAGGCGCTCCCTGGTCAGTTCCCGCCTGGAGCCTCCCGCGGGCCGGTCCCCGAGCTTGCCCTCTCTACCGGGCAACCTGCTAACCAGCCCCTGTCATGCCCAGCCGGCAACCATGTTCTTAGGCAGCCAGAAGACCCAGAGGAAAAGGCTGCTTTGAGAAGCCATTTCGGCGAAGCGGGCACACCACATCTGCAGTGAGAGCACCTCGCCCCGCTCTGCATATCTTAGGAGCCGCCCCGGAGAAGGAACTAAGTGCCAACCATCCCAAGCACTTAGAGAATGCATCTCAAAGAAACCTCCGCATTCCAGAGCTGATGACATCAGGGCAAGCCCTGTCCGCTGGAACATCCATTCAGCCCACTCGGATTTCCCCCTCCCTCCTTTGTCCCTTCTTCCTGAGGTGTCACTTATCACAATCAGATTACCAAAGTGGCCCATCCAAGCCATTCAGTAACCCATTAGAGCCTTTGTTTTAATCTGTGAGAACCACCAAGTACAGCACCAGCCCCAGGGTACGTTTTGGGGTATTTAAGCTGGTCTCTCAGACCGCATGTTGCTCAGGCCATCCCTATCCAGACCCCTTTGCTGTCTGTCCGTGGATCCATTGCTGGCATTGGACCACCCCGCTGTTGTGTCTCTGCTCTGCTTCAGGATAAGTGAGTATTTCCCTTACCATTGTTGGGAACCTGCTAATGCGACAGTCTCTATATTTCTTACTCTGTATTTCCTAGTCCTTGTGTGCTTTCTTGTATGTATGTGCAAGTTCAGGCTTACGCCACACTATTATTAAATACACGTGATTGAACCTGTTTGTAGTCTGCCTCTTTGTCACTAGAGTGTCTGGAATCGGGACCTCCGTAAACATTGATTAGATCCGTGCTAATTTTAGTTACAGACTGCTAAAGCTAATTTCCCCATCATAAAAAGCAGTTCTGGTAACAATGTTCAAGCTGGATTCAGAAAAGGAAGAGGCACCAGAGATTACATCGCAAATTTACAATGGTTAATGGAACATACCAGGGAATTTCAGAAGAAAAACAGCCTGTTTTTTATAGATTACAGCAAAGCTTTTGACTGTGTAGATCATGAAAAGCTATGGAGAGTCTTAAAAGAAATAGGGGTGCCACAACATCTGATTGTTTTGATGCGCAACTTGTACTCTGGACAAGAGGCTACTGTCAGGACAGAATATGGGGAAACAGAATGGTTTCCAATTGCCAAGGGTGTCAGACAAGGATGCATATTATCTCCCTACCTGTTAAACCTCTATGCAGAGTATATCATAAGGAAAGCTGGATTAGATCTAGAAGAAGGTGAAGTGAAAATTGGTGGGAGGAACATTAACAATTTGAGATATGCAGATGATACCACATTACTAGCAGAAAATAGTGAAGACTTGAAACGACTACTGGTGAAGGTTAAAAGGGAAAGCGCCAAAGCAGGATTACAACAGAACATCAAGAAGACAAAAGTAATGACTACCGAGGAACTACACAACTTTAAAGTTAACAATGAGGAAATTGAAGTTGTTCAAGATTTTCTATTCCTTGGCTCAATCATCAACCAACAGAGAGACTGCAATGAAGAAATCAGAATAAGATTGAGACTTGGAAGAGCAGCTGTGAGGGAGCTAGATAAGATCCTTAAAGATAAAGATGTCTCTCTGGGAACCCAGATCAAGATAATCCAAACTATGGTATTCCCCATTGCCATGTATGGATATGAAAGTTGGACGGTAAAGAAAGTTGACAGGAAAAAAATTGATTCATTTGAAATGTGGTGCTGGAAGAGAGTTTTGCAAATACCATGGACAGCCAAAAAGACAAATATGTGGATACTAGATCAAATCAAGCTGGAATCCTCCTTAGAAGTTAAAATGGCAAGGCTAAAGCTATCGTACTTTGGTCACATCATGAGAAGACAAGATTCTCTGGAAAAGTCAATAATGCTAGGAAATGTGGAAGGCAGCAGGAAAAGAGGAAGACCTAAAACGAGGTGGCTTGACTCAATACAAGAAGCCACATCCTCCAGTTTGCAGGATCTGAGTAGGTCTGTTAGAGATAGAACATTTTAGAGGTCTTTCATTCATAGGGTCACCATAGGTTGGAAACGACTTGATGGCACATAACACACATACATGCTTTTTGCCATAGAAACCAGGGGAAATCCTAGAGTGTTAACATCACTTTCAGGATCCTAGCCCAAAGTGATATTGTGGCATCATGTGATGTTTTTTAAGTCTCCGCCCCACAAATGCCCCACCACAAGTCAAAGCCAGGCTGACAACTCTAGTGCAATGTCCAGCATTTTAGCTGAGTTCACTCACCTAGACAGTTTTAACTTCAGATGGAGAAGAGCCATGATGGGTATCAGCAGCCTCTGATGACCAGTAATAGGTGACAAAGGAAAAGAATGAGATGTTGCCCCTGAGAGACACTCTTCATGTCCCACAGCAGAAAGATGTACCCTCTGGGGAGAGACTTTGTGGAGCTGGATATCATGAGTGGGAAAACCTAATACCAGAGAACCTAGGAAGGGAAGTGGTGTTGGTGTGCAAATAGGGGAGATCCAGATGCCAGAATAGAAATACAACTTTGGATATAGTCAAGGGACCCCAACATAACCCTTAGCATCATGTCTTGCCTTTTCTTCTCAAGTAGGAAATGTCCCTAAACTGATTATAACAATTTCCTAATTTGGGGGGGGGGGATTGAGCTTTTATCAGAAATAAGTGCAATGATCTGTTGATAACTTACAAAAAAAACACCTCATTTTCCTATGCTGCAACATTTCTAGAAGATATAAAATCCATGTGTAGTGTTTATTTGTCCAGTCATTCATTTCTTGGGTCATGCCACAAGTTCATAACTGCACGAGTTCATTCTATACCCTCCCCCTGCATATGCACACATGAAAACACCACCACTGGAGTCTCAGGAAGTGAAGGAAAGAAAGATGCAGAGCTAGGCAGCATCCCATTCATCCATTGTGTTGCCACCAGCCTCCCTGGACATGCAGCTTAGCTATAGCCAGTGCTAGAGTCTTGAAAGTTACTCACCTGGGCAATCTCAGCTAGTGAGCAGGAGCATACACAGTGGCAGCACTCCTTCCCTCTGCTGTGCTTTTATTGTCCCCACTAGGAAAGCAGCTGCCAGGCACTGCAGCAAATTCTTGATGGTGCAAGGGAGTGGGCAGTGGCGGAGTCTGGAGGAGAGGAGAAACTTAATGGAGGGCTTTTTGGCACCTCTCAAAATCTGCCACTTTAGGTAACTGCTTGAGTCATCTTTGTGGCTGGGACAGCTCTAGGCAATCTGTGGGTGGGCATAATATCTGAATGTAGTGTTTTTGTGTAGGTTTGAGATAAATTGGCATTATAACTATCTTTAACTTGAACTGTATGCTCTCATTTGTTTAATTATGGGAAGTCAAGCAATACTCACACTCTTTTCTGAAACTGGCATTTCAGGTAAAAGTATTCAACTAACAATTTTCCTATATGTTTCTTGTAGGATTTCAAAGCACCAGTGGGAATACCTCACTAATCAGTGTCATCCTAGTGAATCACTGGTACTCAGGACTAGAGATGGGCAAAAACAGAAAAAAACCCAACATGATGTTCGTTGTTCATTGTCATCCACGAACAGGGACTCACAAACAACCATGAACATGGCCTTGTTCATGAACATGTTCATGGTTGGCTGTTTGTGGGGGCCAGCAGGCTCTCCTCCAGCCATCATCCAAGTCAAGATCCCTACCGCACCACTCCCAGAAACCTTACCTGAGCAGGCAGCAGGAAAGGTACCAATAACAAATAATAGCTTGGCCCAGAGTCTGGCAGCAGCCCTCGAACTTGAAGGGGTAGATCCTTATCCCACCACACACAAAGAAAATTCAAGCTCCAATGCACTCTATCAAAATGCCAACAGCAACTGTCTGCAAAGTCAGAGCTGGGATCCCCACTCCCCCCTGGTCTTTGCTCCCTTGTTGAAACAAATTTGGAGCTCCACACTTGAAAGGAAGACCTGCCTATCAAGCTAAATTGGGCTTAGATTGGGGTTTCCAGGGCAACAGCAGGAGTTCAGACAGAGTTCAGACAATCCTTGCCTAAGTGGCCAAGGGAATTGATTCCAGGTGCCAGATTGTCTGGCTTGATGAACAGCAACGAACAGCAACGAACGAGGCTTGCAACGACCACCTATTCGTTTAGAATGGGGCTTCGCAAACAGCAGATTGGGCTGTTCATGGCTTTTTTTTTGTTTGTATTGCTGTTCGTGCCCATCTCTACTCAGGACAGAATCCACTGATGGATCTTCTATGCTATTTACCTATTCATCAGCAGTAAAATTAAATAACATTTCTGTAGCTGATACATCAATTTCATACTGACTTTAAAGAACATAGAAGAAAGAAAAATAGACTATAAAACATCATCAACTGAGAGTCTAACCCCTAAATGGCAGTTTCCTCATCTACATAGTAGTGGACTAGAGACTAACATACATGTAGTCTTTAAATATATGCTCCCTGCATAATAGCATCAGATACTCATGTAAAGGAGCAGATCTTCATGAGTTAGTATGGAACCATTCATTTGCATTCATGGCATACAAATGCGGAAGATGTAGATCAATCTTTTTGCTGCTTGGTGGCTCTCTCTTTCACATGAAATTGAATACTGTCATCCCAATACTTATTTTCACCCTTAGTAAGGACAGCTTTATTTACCATCAATGATATTCTCATGTAGCCAGCTCTGTCTGACCTTGTGATACAGTGACATCCGCATGTTATGAACGCTGATTGGCTGGGATCACATTGTAAAGGGAAAGAAGGAAAAGGAGAATAAATGGGGCCAAGGAGCAGCAGTATGGGGGAGCTTAGTACTTAGTACAAGTTCACTTACGTCTCTGTTTCACAGACAAAGAGCAGGCTGATAGCAGCATATTTCAATCAGTACTCAGGTGGTAGACAAATCCCACAGAATTCAGATGGACAGTTCCAGGCTTTTTGAAAAAAAATTAATGGGCATAGAATGGTTTAATGCTGCTTAGGATGGCAATTGTAGTCCCAAAATTCTTTTAATGAAAACTCAATTTAAACCATGCTTTCAAATTTATCTCAGCCCTAGGGCAGAAGTAACAACTTCAAAATGGAGGCTGTACATTATTTGAAAGCTGATCAGATTTGGGACAGGACAGGATGTCAGCAGAGCACTCAAATAATGTGTGTCCCACTTTATTGATTTTCCTCAAATGGATTTAGGCTGAATCTGGATTTGTTTTTACTGTGCCTTGGGCATACTATAAGCTGTGGCCAGCAGGCCTCACTCTTAAATGTCAAGGCTTATCTGAAAAGGAATGGATTGGGTGACACACCGAGACACCAGCTGTGAGTTGCCGCTGTCAGCTGCAGTCCTGGATGTGCACATGGGAGAGTATCGTCTGGGTTGCTTAAACTGTATTTCTTGTTTCCTAGTCTTTTGGCATTCTGTCTTGGAGAAAGCTCACTCGTGTGTATACATTGGGAGTCACTAGGCCACTGCTTCCAATAGAGCTGTTGTAGTGTCAGGCCATAAGGTGCATCCTTTTTCATCATAAGTGATCTAGCAGCCTCTGCAAGATCTAGGGATTTCCATTCAATGGTTATTTCTTTTCAGGCAGAGATAGGAGTAGAAGTCATGGTGGAAATCGTTTTATTTTTGCTGATAGTTTTCTTTTTGTTCTACCTCTGTTGAATGTCATACAGCCATCATTAAGATGATTTATTTCACAAGGGATACAAATACTCTTATTACAGGTTGCGGTTGTAGAACCAAATGCTGGATGATGTTACAGCTGCTGCTATCCCTATGTGGCATGAGGTTGGTTCTTACATGCCTGTTCATCACTTGATAACTTCAAGGTTATGATGAATATGTATGTATGAACTAGTCCCAAGTGAACAGCAGTCAGTAAACAGTGTATTATAGTAATTAGACTGTCGGACAAGGTTCTGGGGGAAACAGGTTCAAATCCTCACTCTGCCATGTTTACTGGTGCCTTGAGTCAGTCACTGGCTCTCAGCCTAACCTATCTCACAGGGTTGTTGTTTGAGAATCAAATGGAGACATGGAAAACCATATATGCTGCTCTGAACTCATTGGAGGAAGAGTGTGGGGGTGTGGAAGTAATTAAAAAAACTGAAAAGGACTCAGCTGATACAAGGCAGTGTTTTCATGCCATTTTTTGTTTCCTTGCATAGGATTTTCACTACAAAATGTATGAATGTTTCCAATGTTTATTTTGTGCATTAATAAGTTACCTTAATACATTATATTGTATGACATGCCTAGAGGTTTGTATAAATACCATCAATTGCTTACAGGAAACCCATTCAATGTGAGTATACAATACAAACCAATTTACAAACTAGTAATGAAAAGTAGAGATCTACAACCATTGGCAAAATAGAACCAAATATAAAAAAAAGAATTAAATAGGGAACACAAGTTCATCCCTAAGCAAAACCTGTGCCTAAACATGAGACTGTTGTTCTGTAATTCTGCAGCCTTGATTCATGTGACTGGTTGCCACTGGCAAAGGATGTGAAGTGCTGTGACCTTGGGAAATGGATGTGTTCTATGTGTTACAGACTGGAATGGCCGCCGAGGGTCGTCTCACAATATTTTTAAAATATGGGTTGATTCTGGTGAGTCTCTCATGTGCTGACTATCTGCAATGATGTGAACAATCTTGTAGGAAGAACCATTCATTTGATTGGTCCCCTGCCAAACCTGTGACCCACCGAGCCACTTCCAAAGTATTGCAGCTGGGAGTCTGTCTAGAAGCCAGCCACATGTGTAACTCAGGCAAGAAAATGTTTGCCCTTCTATGCCCACTTGGATATGACTTGCAGGATTTGAGTCCAGTGGCACTTTAGAGACCAACAAGATTTTCAGGAAGTAAGCTTGCCGGAATGTAAGCTTGCCAATAATTTCTGACTTACAAAAAAGCAATCCTCTAGCCCAGTCCTTTCTTCCAGGGACTTCTCTGGAACTTATTGTTATTATTTTGCTATTGCTATCTCAACACTCACATACATATATAGACAATAAGGCAACAGCCCTGAGCTTCATGATAGATTTTCAGAGGTCCTGTCAGGTATGTTACTATAGCAGGAAGAGAGCTGTTATAAAGGAGGTATTCTGCTATAAAAGAGGCAGGATGCTACTGCAAGGTAAACTGAGACTTCCCCATCTACTTAATTGACACTCTGTGCCATGCCATCAGGACAGGGCAAGAAGAAAGGAAGAGCCTTCTAGCTGGTTAGCAGCAGCTGAATAAAATATAGCTGAGTCTGTTTCTCCTCTGCTTCTCTCAAGTATTTAAGGCCCGGGCATGCACAGAAGCACAAGCCCTTGGATATGAGCCAAAGGGCTTGAGTGCTTCAGGTCTTAGCTTATATTTGGGTGGCAGAGACAGTGGTAGAGGTGGAGAGACCTGTTCTTCACTCAGAAGAATTCTCTTGTTTCTGTTTTTTTCCCCCCTCTTGGTATTTGTAATTTGGGGGGGGGGGTCCTCATGGTATATAAATAATTAAATAAATCATTTCCATGGGTTTTCTTGTTATTTATGGGGTCCTTCAAGCGTCTTTCACAGTTGTCTGTGTATAGGAGAATGAAGGAGTTTTATAACTTGTTCAAAATGAGTTTGGAATTGTTGACATTAAGTATCATTTTCTAACCCAAGTTATGCTTCTTTTCACCAGACAACATCTGAAAAGAAATGTTGCAATTCTGGCAACCTTTCTGGATACAAATGTTGCTTTTGAAATGTAGAGGGTCCCAAGTTCAATTACCAGCATCTATAGTTGAAAGCTTAGTTTATAGGTGGTATGAAAAATTTGGGAGATCCAGGTTCAAATTCCTACTCTACCCTGGGAACTTGCTGGGTGACCTTGACCAATCACAAACTGTCACCCTAACCTATCTTACCTTTCGTATCTGAAGAAAGGAGCTTTGACTCTGAGAAGCTTCTATATTGAAAAGTTCTAGTGCATTTATCATTAGATGTTTCCTCATGTTGACTGAATTGAACTACACTATGGTTGCCAACCTCCAGGCAGTGGCTGGTGGTCTCCTGGAATTACCTCCAGACAATAGAGGTCAGTTACCCTGGAGAAAATAGCTGTTTTGGAGGGTGGACTCTATAGCATTATATACCACTGAGGTCCTTCCCCTCCCCAACCCTTGTCTTCCCCAGGCTTCATTCTCCAAATCTCCAGGAATTTTCTAACTAGGAGCTAGCAACCCTGAACTACACTGTATTTATTAGATGTCTCTTTATATGGCTGTTATCGATTTACACTGTGTAATATCTTTGAGCCTCATTGTAAGTAAGTAAATAAATAATAATAACAATGCAACGGGACAGTATCAGTAAGGGGAAATGAAGCCAATCCTCTTTCCTTTATTTGAATAGGTGGGAGAAAGAATGTAGCAGTTTATTCTCAAGGCAAACACTTCCAGTTTTGCCATACTCAACAGCAAAATACGCCTACTTTTAACTATGGGATCAAAGTAGGTGTATTTTGCTGTGGTGTCTCCTTCACAAATACTTTTATGCCATCTTGAGTCTCCCTGCAAAATCAGGTAAAGGAAGTACTTTTCAAGAGTATAAATATCCCCCCTCTTTAAGCTTAATGGGGAATGAGGATTTCATCTCCCTGGGCATAGGTCAGCACTTTAAATATTATACCACACGGGGTCTCCATTATATTTTCCTCCTTTTTTGACATGAAAAGAGCTGAGATGGACAAGATGTTTCTAGACTTTTATCTTAGAGACATAGATACAAAAAATCCCATTCCACTTAATCCCAGTGCAATATTGGAGCAGTTATACCTAGATGATACAGAGCTTTGTAGCTAGAGGCCTTCATGACATTCAACATTTGCACAGCATTCTCCTGTGGACTGCATAGTGCTGGTGGCACCATTTTGTAGGCAAGAAACAGAAGCAGTGAAATAAATTGTATGATTTAGGCAAAATCCTAAAGGGAGCCTGCAATATTACCTGATTCCCATGAGACAGCCCATCCTACCCAGTGCTCCTTGCCTACTAAACTCTCATTAGTCATTAGATGAGGCATTAAAATTAGAAGTGAAAATATATGGGGAAAAAACCAGTAAAGTAGAGTTTACATCACAGGAGAAGATACTGAAGGTGCCCAGAAAAGCAAAACCCCAAAGGGAATAAGATCATAGTTCAGAATTTTCAAGGTAGCCATATAAATCAAGTAAAGAATTAAGGAGCTGTCTTGAAGATGGCACAACAGGAAGAAATCCCCTGAAGCTAAAAAAGAGAAAGTTTAGTCTACATATCAGAGAAAGGTTCTTACACTCAGAGCAAAAGTACATCTGATTATACTCACCAGAGGAGAATCTATTGCTGCAGATATTCAGCGGTTAGATAGGTGAAGTGGAATGAAATGCAGACAAAGAAAGCTCAGAGCAGCTGGCCCAAGACTGCTTTTCTGGCCCTGCTACTCTAATCTATATAAAATTTTTGTAGAAAGTATAACAGGGCTTGGCGTTTTGCATATAATGTATTTAATTTGGATTTTATTATTGCTTGCTAATGTGGGATTTTTAACCATTGTTACTGTGAGTTTAAATGCAGTTCTCTGAAGAAAGAATTAGGTGGCTGGATAGTTGAAAGGGGTCTGCTCTGATTTGACAGTAGTTGTATTCTAGGGGGCGGAGTGAATTGCAGTTTTTAGTCAGTGCTGAGGGAAAGGTTTTCAATCAGCCTTTGTATATCATTGTCTCTTTCTACACAATACTTTTGATATGTGTTCTTCACATGTTGAAAGAGACAATCTTAGCAGATAAGCGTAGTTTTGAACGACAGAGCCAGCAGAGATCATTCTGGAGGGGACAGATTCTCTCACAGCCTTCTACAACCTCTAGAATCTCCCCTTCTGGAAACTTGCCCTGCTCAGGCTTGGTTAAGTCAAAGTTTTAAGCGGTGAGTGCGGCAGGGTAAAAGCTCTGGAAGGGGAGACAATCTGGCATACCAAAGGTGGCGGAGGGCTGTGAGAGAATTCAATCCCTCCAGAGCGATCGCTGTTGGCTCTGTCTTTCAAAACTATCTTCCCAGCTAACATTGCACCTCCCAACACTTGACAGATGCGCCCAGACGTCTTGTGTAGAGAGACTTTCAGAGAGAAATTATTCTAGTTGAGTCAGGCAAACTATGTGGAGCTTGAGAAACTCTGTGTGTTTCTGAGAGAGAATTAACCAGCCAGGAAATTATGGTTAAATCAGTCTTTGGGTGTCTCAAATAAAGGATTCTGACTAAATTGGCCAAAGTGTGTGGAAGCCTGTCTGTCTGTCTCAGTCAGCCAATAGTGTGTGTGTGCTTGGGTCAGACTGTATATATCCTGATGATGTTTTGCCATTTTCTGGGCATGGAGCAGGATGACCCTGGAGGTCCCTTTGATTCTATGATATCTAAAAGAGAAGTTATTATATCTAGTTCAGGCAAGCTGTGTGGAGAGGTCTGAGTGAATCTATGTCTGTGTGGATGAGTTTAGTAGTATGATAGTGAAGATTTCTGGGGAAAATTAAATTGTGTGATTGAGCCTGTGAATATACCTTTAAGTAGATATAATTATTTTTGAAACCCTCAAACTTAAGAACTATTCTGAAACCAATACACTTATCAAAACTTTGCAGCATTATGCCTATGTACTTATAAATAAATTCTACTTTTGTTTAGAGAAAAAATATCTTTTTTTTACCTCATAACCACCTCATGTACTGAATGTTCTGTCAAATACCATCTATAACAAGCCTTTCTCCATTACCAGTTAAACCAAGGTGACTTTTAAGGGAGTCAGGGAGGCAGTAATATATAGGTCATACAAACAACAAGAAAAGGAAGGTGTTCTCGAGGTAAAAGCCTCTGCAAAGCAGAGAACATCTGAAGATCTGTGACTGGAAATAAAGAGTGTTGGCTGTGACCAGAGCCTCCTGAAGTATACGTTTAAGGTACAGTGAGGAGGAGCTGGTTTAAAGGTCCAAAGGCAAAGGTTTGAAAAGGTTTGAAAACAAGCAAGCAAAATATTCCATTACTCCTCTAATCTATATAATACTGCTGTAGAAAGTATAATTGGAGTAAAACACATAAAGACTGTGATCTGAACCTAAAAAGCGTATTGCAAAAAGCACAAAAAAATCTCAAAGGATCCTCTCTATCTTGCTAGCAAAAAATGACAAGATTCAATATTTGGTCTCTTTTTAATTATACCTTTCTGTATTTTAATCATACTTTGTGTCAGCTCCTTTCAAGTAAAGATTATGTTTTAAAATCTACGTCTTTTAGAAGGTAATGCCTAATTTAGCAGAATGCCATCACTTAGTTATTATTAAGAGCTTTGCAGAGTGTGCATATTACTCCCATTTTGTAGTCACTCCATTGGCTACCCATCAGTTACTCGGCTTGATTTAAGGTATTGGCTAGGCTATCACATACAAAGCCCTTCATGGCCTTGGTCCATCATATCTGTGGGACCATCTCTCCCTATGATCCACCATGGCAGCTTCACTCTTCTAAACAGGACCTTCAGCAGGTGCTACCCTGCAAATGGACAAAATCAACAACTGCCCATACGTGGGCTTTCTCTATTGTGGCCCGTGTCTTATGGAATGATCTGCCAATCTCTTGGCTTTTCACAATCTGTGCAAAACTGAATTATTCACAAAGGCATTTACATACACATAGGTGGTCTGTACTGTAAAGAAATGTTTCAAAGAGTGTTGTGTGTGTGTTATGTGCCATCAAGTAGCCTCCAACCTATGGCAACCCTATGAATGAAAGACCTCTAAAATGTCCTATCATTAATAGACTTGCTCAGATCCTGCAAACTGGAGGGCATGGCTTCTTTTATTGAGTCAAGCCATCTCGTTTTAGGTCTTCCTCTTTTCCTATTGCCTTCCACTTTTCCTAGCGTTATTGACTTTTCCTGAGAGTCTTGTCTTCTCATGATGTAAGCAAAGTACGATAGCCTTAGTCTTGTCATTTTAGCTTCTAGGGAGAATTCAGACTTGATTTGATCTAGTACCCACTTATTTGTCTTTTTGGCTGTCTACGGTATCCGCAAAACTCTCCCCCAGCACCACATTTCAAATGAATCAATTTTCTTCCTATCAGCTTTCTTCACTGTCCAACTTTCACATCCATACATAGTAATGGGGAGTATTATAGTTTGGATTATCTTGATCTTGGTTCCTAGAGAGACATCTTTATCTTTAAGGATCTTATCTAGCTCCCTCACAGCTGATCTTCCAAGTCTCAATCTTCTGATTTCTTCACTGCAGTCTCCCTTTTGGTTGACAATTGAGCCAAGGAATAGAAAATCTTGAACAATTTAATTTCCTCATTGTCAACTTTAAAATTTTGTAATCCTTCAGTTGTCATTACTTTTGTCTTCTTGACATTCAGCTGTCATCTTGCTTTGGTACTTTCTCCTTTAACTTTCATCACTAGTTGTTTCAAGTCTTCACAGTTTTCTGCCAGTAACATGGTGTCATCTGCATATCTCCAACTGTTAATGTTTCTTCCAACAATTTTCACTTCACCTTCTTCTAGATCTAATCCAGCTTTCCTTATGATATACTCTGCATAGAGGTTGAACAGGTAGGGAGATAATATGCATCCTTGTCTGACATCCTTGCCAATTGGAAACCATTCTCTTTCCCCATATGCTGTCCTGACAGTAGCCTCTTGCCCAGAGTACAGGTTGCACATCAAAACAATCAAATGTTGTGGCACCCCCATTTCTTTTAAGACTCTCCACAGCTTTTCATAATCCACACAGTCAAAAGCTTTGCTGTAATCTATAAAACACAAGCTGATATTCCTCTGAAATTCCCTAGTATGTTCCACTAGCCACCATAAATTTGCGATGTAATCTCTGGTGCCTCTTCCTTTTCTGAATCCAGCTTGAACATCTGGCATTTCTTGTTCCATATATGGAAAGAGTTTCTGCTGTAAAATTTTGAGCCTCACTTTGCTTGCATGGGAAATTAACGAAATACTCCGATTGCCCCACCAGTCGAAATAAAAGGCAGACAAAAAGCTTGGGTATAAAATCGGGCCACTTTATTAATTTCAACATAAACTGTCAATACAGCAAGGGATTTAACTAACTAGTGGTACAGGACAAGCCCTGGGGTCACTCATGACCTCCGCCTTGACCTGTCTGGGCGAGGCCCCACTGCCGCGGGGGTGAGCCATACAACACATGGCTGGTACCTGACCGGCCAGGCAAATGGTTCCCCCTCCAAGCCTGCAGCTCCTTGCCGTACAGCAGAAGAGCCTTACTTGTACAGGGGAGCCACATGGCAGTCTGCCCTCACAACTGGCTGCCGTGGAGCCCACCAGTCGCTCCTGACAGACCCCAATTCCCCACCAATGGGGATGTGCCAAGGGGGTCACCGTCCTGCTCATTTCCCCATCCTAACCTGCCACCACTAAGGCCAAGCCTCTGCTTAGGCCCTCGTGCCCCACAGGTGACTTACGGACAACCTGAGCCCTTGCCGTAAATCATCCAGGAATATGTCACAGCCAGCAACCAATAGGCAGACCCCACCACCTCTGTAGAGGTTGGCGAATTCAGTAAGCTGGGGGGCAACCAATAATGCCCCAGACCTCTTCAAAAGCCATTACCATCCAGGCGAATGACCAGTACGTGAGGTGGAAGTCCACACCTCCCCTCAAAGCATCAGGCCACTACTTGCCTGGGCAGTGCAAGCCTGTGTGAGCCTGTAAGGAAAGGGCCATGCCCTATAATTCAAGGTCAACACCCTCCAGGCTGTCGTGAGAAATATTTGGGGGGGACCCCTCCTCCCTCATTCTCCATGGGTCCCCTTTAGCACCTCGGTTCTTTGTTCTGGGGGGCCACTTACCAAGGCGTGAGTAGATGTAACACTCAAGCTAAACTTGCTTTCCCTAGTACTAATCTGAGCTACTGACGTAGACAGACACCTTTGTACAGACAAGATCTTAACCAGTACTGAAGGTTTATTTTAAAACAAAAGAGATACAATAGTAGCAGAACAAGGCTTTAAAGCTGGGCCTGTCTGCCCTTGAATGTTTCCAATGGTTAGTAAGACTGATAATGACACAGACATAAAAGCATGCAAATAGTAGTATTATAATCTATAACCCTTATACAGACCTAGCAAGAATACTTAACACTATAATACAGAAACCTATACAAACCTATAACAGTTCTATAATAATAAAAATCCTTATACAGACCTATAAGCATGTAGAATTAGCAGCTCTATAATATAAATCCTTATACCTATTAGCAAGCAAAAATAAAAAGACTATAGCATAAATCCCTATCCCCACAAGAGCTCTTCTACTCCCTGTTGGAAACCTCAGGACCAAAGGCAGGATTTGTTATCTTTCCGCCGGGCCTGCTAGATGGAGATGTTCCACTGGGCATTTGGTGGGGGCTAGGCTGTCCTCTTGCCGGCCATACCACTGAAGACCTTCCACCACCCATGCAGGAAAATGCTGTATTTTAATATTTTATACCCACCAATTTTAATTGTTTATGATATAATGTTTTTACTGTTTTAAACTGTTGTTAAACCGCCCTGAGCCTGTCTGACGGGGAGGGCGGTCTAGAAATGTGATGAAATAAAATAAATAAATAAATATGAATTCCCAAGAGGCAGCACAGTGACTGCTATTGACACACACAGGATTGAACAGGGACTTGTGTGTCCCCAAGGGTCAGGCAATGACTACCACTGGGAGGCACAGCACCTAAACAGGTCTCAGTACCTCACCAAGGGGCAGTGCTGTGACTACTTGTTGGCAGACACAGGACCAACAGATCCCTCTGTCCTCCCAAGGAAGAGTATTCTGGTGCCTGCCACTTTTATAGACCAAGTCCTCTGACCTGGGCCTCTGACGTAGCTGGACACATAGATTTTGTTTTACTTCTTCTCAGGTATTTCCTGACACAGGGATATTTGAGGGATCCAACTGAGACCTTCTCTTCTCCTGATACAGGGATGTTATTAGAACATTCTCTTGTCACATGACAGACATTTTACTTAACATTCATATAAGCTAAAGCTGTAAATAACAAAGGAATGTGCATATTTTTCCCGTCACTGGCAGATTACAATGTTCTAGGAGCTTGATAGTGTCCACTTCATATTTTCTTCTGTTATATTTTACATGTAGAGGCCAAAAGGGTCCTTGCCAATTAGTCTTTACTTATGAACCTCACTGGCTCTTGTTGTGATTTACATGTTGAGGCCAAATGGCCTTTGCCTAATTAGCCCTCTTTTATAGCCCTCCCTGGTTTTTGTCAGGGAAAGGTGCTGCAGCCTTCAGCCAGCTCTCTCAAGAAACCAAACTGACATGCAATGAACCTTTAAATGCAGAGAGAGGCTTAGGAAGGTATATTCAAACCAGGACTGGTTTTATGCTATAGGTTTGGACCTAGCCTCGATCCAAACTACAGAATTCTGACCACACAGGCAAATGACCAGCACATGAGGCAGAGGACTGTACCTCCCCTCCAATCATCAGGCCACTACTTGCCCGGGCTGTGCAAGTTTGTGTGAGCCTGTAAGGAAAGGGCCATGCCCTGTAATTCAAGGTCAAATGACCAGTATGTGAGGTGGAAGTCTGCACCTCCCCTCAAAGCATCAGGCCACTACTTGCCTGGGTGATGCAAGCCTGTGTGAGCCTGTAAGGAAAGGGCCATGCCCTGTAATTCAATGTCAACACTCTCCAGGCAAATGACCAGTATGAGGAAGAAGTCCACACCTCCCCTCAAAACATCAGGCCCCTTGAATTGTCACACCAAAAGTGAACAATGAAGCAGACAAACTCCCTTACCACAAAACACTACCACTAACATCTGGAAACCAAGCATCAGAGCTAACTTGAAAATTCTGCCTATAAGAGCACTCCCTCCTTCCAAAAGGCAAGCCCATTAAAGCTTAAAACTTAACTCATCTTACACTGCCAAATCCTTCCTGATACCCCTACAAAACTTAAGCCTGTGATGAAGAACCTATGGCCTCACGTCGGGGTTCCAAGAAATTCTCTAGCAGGTGCCATCACTCTATAGGCAAAATTAACCCTTGCAATGGCCAGAACCTGCAGAGCCCTCACTTGCAAAAAAGAGCTGAAGCGCTCAAAGGCCAAAAAGACAGAGCACTCCCTTAGAAAAGCCCCGACTGTAAGATTGCCCTTATGATATTGTCCTATGAAGGGAAGCCCAATGACACAAAATCTCTGAGATGGTGAGTGAAAGGCAGGCTCAATGTCACATTTTGCCATTTAATTGCAGACCCCACATCACCAAGCCACCTTGACTGCTGGTCAAAGGACCTATATGTGGAAAAAGAGGGACATCAAAAAAGGGGGGGCAGCACCCTGCCCTCAGCACACTCCCTTGCTATTTTGTACCAGGATCCAACATCCATGTGAAACCCATTAGCAAATAAAGGGGGATCCTGGCTCCTGGAATATGCAGCCAGCAACCGCTGAGAACCTTCAGGTTCTTCGGTCCCCTCTCCAGTTTGTTGTTGTTGGGACCATCACTCAGCTTCTCACCAAGCCTACCTCCATGTTCCTGATGTTTGCAAGCCATGAAGGTGTTGGGGGGCACCTCAGATTGGCATTCATGGCCAGATCTACAGAACTTCCTAGCACTACCCCTTATGAGGTGAACTCCCAACAAAGCATCCAGGGTTGAATGGACTGCACCACCAGGAACACAGATACTAGGATCAACAGCAGCCCTATGAACAAAGTGACCGCTGTCAAAGCGATCCATCATGGTGGTATTGCAGGAGACATCACCTGCAGCCCAAGCTGCTAGTGTATCCTATCCCAGGGTAAGCCAGGCTTGAGGTCGGCCCCCACACACTGAATTCCTCATCACACTGCAACCATGCAGCACTAGCTAAGTCATTATGCCTTTTATATTATATCCAGGTACTGAACAAAAAGGGGGGCATCAAGCCCATTAAGGCCTAACCCTTAACTCATTGCCATGTCACAGGGACTAATGCCAACCGTATGTGCGGACTGGCAACCTGCTTGCTTCATGGCTGTGGCCACAAAGGCCACTGTCCCAACTAGCTCAGGCCCTGAGACATGCTAGCCTGGGTTCTGCCTGAGTGTAAAGCACAAAGTTGTAGGAACAGAGGCTGAATCCAGGGTCCCCACAGCCATGCATATGCCCACTGTGTTTTAGTGTGCTTACCATAATAGGGCAAGCCTCTTTAGGCCAGCATGGATGATCTGAAGCCACATATGCGTCAGCACCATCTGCCACCAGAGCTATGCCCCCACCGCCTGCACTTCTGAAACTCATCCAGCATACACGATCCTTCTGCTGGCTCCACAGCAAGCATCTGGCAAATATGCCTTTAGCTCTGCCCATCCAACAAAGCCCTTGGATGCCTAGAAAATGCCCAACTGCCTTTCCTTCTTCCAGGCCTGCAAATGTGGCCCCTGTCCAAGCTGCAGTGCTGCTGTCCTGGTGGGCCGAATAATTGCTGCACTCTTTAACATCCTCTTTTTTGGGAATTGGAATGTAGACTGAGTGTTTCCAGTCCGTGGGCCACTGTTTTGTTTTCCATATTTGTAGACAGATTCTTGTTAAGATTCTGATGGACTCTATTTCTGTAGCCTGAAGTAGCTCTACTGGTATTCCATCTACTCCAGGTGCTTTTTTTTCTCCCAATTGCTTTGAGGACAGCTTTTACTTCACTTTTTAGAATTTTTGGTTCTTCATCAAAAGATTCTTTGTTGAAAGTATCCATCATCCATCTCTTTTGTACAGTTCTTCAGTTTGTTGTTTCCATCTTTATTTTGTCCTGATCAAATATTGTATTTCCGTGTTAATCTTTCAGCATCCCAAGCCGTGGTTTGAATTTCCCTTTGATTTTTCGGATTTTTTGGAACAGATCTCTTGTTCTTTCTCTTTTATTGTTGTCTTCTATTTCTTTGCACTGGTTATTATAATAGATGTTAATGTCTCAAAAGAGGTTTCAGGACAGGAAGCAACTGGCATTCCAGTCTGGGATCTCATCCATAAAGGCTGATATTTCATTTGAAATATTTTTATATCATTTTTCCCAGGTTAAAAGCAGATTTAAACAAACAAAAATAATGCCTACAAAATACAACTGATAATAAAGTCCAACAGAGTAAACAGGACATTTAGCTAGACAAACCAAAAACCAGACATTTGCATTCACACTTAAAAGTAAGTATATCTGGAGGAAACTCATTCTATGATCTTAGGGCAACTTTTGTAAAGGTCCTGCTTATGCCAAGACACTTCTTACCTCACATAAAAGCTCAGTGTAAGATCCAAGGAATGTAAATGGTGCAGGGCTAATATAAAGAGAGTTTTGTTTAGGGTTGCTAACTTCCAGAAGGGATCTGGTAATCTCCCATAATCACAACCAATCTCTAGGCTACAGAGATCAGTTGTCCTGGAGGAAATGGCCACTTTTGGAGGGTGAACCCAGTGGCAACCCTGCTGAGCTCTCTCCCTTCCCCAAACTCTGCCTATTGTATATTGAGATTAACAGTTCTTTATTATGATAAACATCTTTATTGAAAACAGAAAGCTGAGAGACTGAAGCCTCAGGCTCAACAGTAACCAAATTATACTTGTAGAAACCACACCCACTTGTACAACAACCAATACAATGTAAGCAGCTAGAATCCTTTGTTTGCATGAACTATATACAAGTATCTATTTTTCAGCACAGCAATTGGCTACAAGGCAACAGTTGGCTGTGCTGGCACCCAAACACCAATAGCTTTGTAGGCCCCAGGAGCCTTCGTTCTACTCAAGCAATACATAACGCTGCCTACCCCAGGCTCTGCCACCAAATCTCCAGAAATTTCCCAACCTGTAACTGGCAACCCTACCTAATATGGCCCAAGGCCATGAAGGACTTTAAATATCCCAAACCTTGAATCAGTCTGGAAGCATACTGGCAGCCAATACTGTGGATGTCATATGGGCTGAACATATAGTTAGGTCTCCCTAGAGTTGCCAACCTCCAGGTAATGCCTGGAGTTGTCTTGGAAATGCAACTGGTCTCTAGACTACAAAGATCAGATCCTTTAAAGGAATGGAAATTTTAGAGGGCATCACACTCCTGCTGAGCTCTCTTCTGTCCCCAGATTCCATCCTTTCTAAGCACCACCCCCAAATCTCCAGGAAATTCCCAAGCTAGAGGGGGCAACCCAGAGCCTTCCAAACAATGACCTCTTAAGAATTCAGCCCAGTACTTGCTATTCATTGTAACCTGCCAGTGTAGTGTAGTGGTTAGAGTGTCAGTCTAGGATCTCAAAGACCCAGGTTCAAATCCTTACTCTGCCAGGGAAGCTTTTTGGGTACTCTTTGGCCTGTCACACTCTCTCAGCCTAACTTACTTCACAGGGTTGTTGTGAGGATAAAATGGAGGAGAAGAGAATGATGTAAGCCTCTTTGGGTACTCATTGGGGAGAAAGGTGGAGTATAAATGAAGCAAATAAATAGATAATAAATATTAAGCTCTTGATCCACCATTCCCTTTTTCTGCCATCCCAAGCAGAGAACAAAATCAAAATGTTGACTTGAGTTCCTGTTGACTGCCACACATGATGGGTAGACCTTCATTTGGTTTAGTGAATGAGAAGTTGTGCAGGATTGATACAGATGGTATTGAGAGAAAGCACATGAAATAGCAATTATCCCATGCTTTAAGGTATCGCTGTGGATAAGTCCTCAGAAATTCAGAATGAGTAGATGAGGTCATGGTGGCTTAGGTCTTCTCTAGGTCTATTCTCTCAATCTGCTTCAGCTAGTCCAGCAGTCAGAGGCCATGGCAACATGTGCATATCTCTTGGTTTGGATACTAATGTTTCATGGCAGGAACGTCACTCCACATAATTAGAATTCAAGCTATGGAAACAGCCAGTGTGCTAATTAATTGTGGCAGAAAGCACATGGTTCTCCATTTTGAGTAATTAAGCAGAGCATAACCAATTGTGTGTGTGTGTGTGTGTGTGTGTGTGAGAGAGAGAGAGAGAGAGAGAGAGAGAGAGAAGGAGAAAATAGCCTAGTTCTTATGGGTGTTTTTTTAAAAGACAGATCTGGAGCAATTCCATTTCTAGTGCTGAATTCAACAGAAGGAGTGCTCTGCATGGAGAGGACCTTGCAAGGAACTTGGAGGGAGTTTGTTTGGGCTTCAGTGTAAGTGCACAATCAAACATGCCTGCCTCCTGGCTCCTTTCCAGTTACAAGGAGGAAATGAAAGACATTTGGGATATGCAAGAGAGGTCTCAGTGTGTTAAAGAGAAAATTGAGTTTGGAACATGCTAATGGATTAATGAAATGTTGCACTAAGTGTACTTAAATAAGGATTATGGATAATAACGAAATTCATGCATGCTAGGACTGATTCCAGACGGCCCTCCCCATCCCGAAACATTGCGCGTTGTCGCGCGAAAAACGCAAAATATTTTTTGCGCGATGACGCGCGAAATTTTCTGCGCGATGACGCGCGACGTTTCGGGATGGGGAGGGCCATCTGGAATCGGCCTAGAAGTTACTAAATTGGTGTCTTTCTGAAAAAAAAGTCTATAGTTCTTTTTATACAAAGAATAAGACGAAGAGGTTAGCTAAAGCAAGGCATTTGGATGTGTTTGTGTGCTTCTCAGATACATCCTTTGCCCCTCAATCAATAGCATAGAAGGACAAAATTGTCAGCCCCTATCCCAACACTGCCTGCCATGCATAAATGAAACTTTATGTGAATATTTACTTTAAGAACAAGAGATAGTAAAAACAAAACAATGTTTTTATGATAGTTTTTAGGCATAAAAGAAGAATCAGTACAACATTTATCATCAGCTTAGTCAACATTTATATGATACATTTATATAGTTTTATCTATCTGATGGGCCATATATTGCCCTGGAAGCCTGCAAGCCCGGAGGCAATAAGTCTGTTTCACATCAAGAAGAGGTGGGGAGTGTTGGGAGAATTTGGTGTGGGGGGGTCCCGGTTCCTCCCCCTTGGCAGCCCCTTGGTTCTTTGTGGCTTCTGTGACTACTCACTAAGGCTCCCAGGGAGTGAATCAAGAATAACCCTTACCTCCCCTCACTCTCCCTCCGTTCACCGGTTTGTCTCCGTGACGTGAGCAAACAACACTGCACAGAAAAGTTCTTATCTATCCTCAAGGTTTATTTTGAATAACAAAATGGCACAATGGAATGTTACATATAGTTCTGAATTCTAATAGTATTTGGTCAAACTACCCTTACAGGTTACAGGCGCCAGGCAGGATAGGCAATGGTTACAGAAATGCAGTTACAGAGTCTTAACCTATAAACCTTATGACAGACCGAAAGAAAGACCTAACTTAACAGAATATTACAGCCTAATAAAGCAAACCCTTACATAAAACTTAACACAGCTAAAAACCTAAGATCTTAATTCTTAACTTAAACTTACACTTTATACTAACACAAAAAAGAACCTAACACCTTTCCCTAACAGCTAGATTAAAAATCCCCTGCAGGTACCTGAATTCTCCTTCTGGAAAGCCCCTCTGGACCAACTTGGGTCTCTTGTGGGCTTCCCAGAGACCACTTGGTGGCAGACATCAGCACGTGTGTCTTCCCAAGGAGTGGCAAAGGACTAACTGCTTGGTTAGTCTTTTTATAAAAAAGTCCTCAGTTTTCTGATTGATTGGTAGCTGATTGGCTAATACCTGTCTTGAAGATTGATTGGTTGATGTCACCTTAACACAGGTGTCACTCTAACTTTGCTGGATCTCAATTGGTCAGTGACTTTTCTGACCAGGTGACTCTTAGAATCATAGAGTCATAGAGTTGGAAGGGGCCATACAGACCATCTAGTCCAACCCCCTGCCCAGTGCAGGATCAGCCTAAAGCATCTCTGACAATTATTCATCCAGCCTCTTCTTGAAAACTGCCAGTGAAGGGGAGCTCAACACCTCCCTAGGCAGCTGATTCCACTTTTGAACTACTCTGACCGTGAAAAAGTTTTTCCTAATATCCAGCCGGTACCTTTGTGCATGTAGTTTTAGCCCATTGCTTCGCGTCCTACCCTCTGCTGCCAACTGGAACAGCTCTTTGCCCTCCTCCAAATGACAGCCTTTCAAATATTTAAAGAGAGCAATCATGTCCCCCCTCAACCTCCTCTTCTCCAAACTAAACATTCCCAAGGCCTTCAGCCTTTCCTCATAGGGCTCAGTCTCCAGACCCCTGATCATTCTTGTCGCTCTCCTCTGCACCCTCTCGATTTTGCCCACATCCTTTTTGAAGTGAGGCCTCCAGAACTGCACACAATACTCCAGTTGTGGCCTGACCAAGGCAGTATAGAGAGGGGCTATGACCTCCTGCGATTTCGATGCTATGGCCCCTTTGATACAACCCAGGATTGAATTAGCCTTTTTTGCCACCACATCACACTGACTGTTCATATTCAGTTTACAGTCCACTCTTACCCCAAGATCCCTTTCACATATACTACTGCCCAGAAGTGTATCCCCCATCCAGTATTTGTGCTTCCCATTTTTGTGGCCCAGATGTAATACTGTGCACTTGTCTTTGTTGAATTGCATCCTATTCACAGCTGCCCACTTCTCCAGAGTATTCAGGTCTTGTTGAATTTTAATTCTATCTTCTTGGGTGTTTGCTACCGCTTCCAATTTGGTATCATCAGCAAATTTAATGAGCAGCCCTTCCACTCCTTCATCCAGATCATTGATAAAAATATTGAAAAGTACCATGCCCAAAACTGAGCCCTGCGGCACCCCACTGGACACCTCCCTCCAATCTGATGAAATGCCATTGACCACCACTCTTTGAGTGCGGTCTTCTAACCAGTTCCCTATCCACCGAACTGTCCTATAGTCTACTCCACAGTCTTCCAGTTTGCCCATCAGAATGTCATGGGGGACCTTATCAAAGGTTTTGCTGAAATCCAGATAAATCACGTCAACAGAGTTCCCCCAATCCAGTAAGCTGGTCACTCGATCAAAGAAGGAAACCAGGTTGGTCTGGCAAGATCTGTTAGGAACAAAACCATGCTGACTTCCCTGGATCACTGAGTGGTCCTTCAGATGCTTACCGATTGATCTCTTTAAAATCTGTTCTAATATCTTCCCAGCAACAGAAGTCAGACTGACCGGCCTGTAGTTTCCCGGGTCATCCTTCCTCCCTTTCTTAAATATTGGGATAACATTCACTCTTCTCCAATCTTGTGGCACATCCCCAGTCCTCCAGGAGGACTTGAAGATGATGGACAGGGGTTCTGCAAGTTCTCTGGAAAGTTCTTTCAGCACTCTTGTTAGCCAATGCGGTTGGTTCTGAGGCTCTTCATTTTTTTTTTTTGAAAAAATTTTTTATTGGGTTAGAACATTTTTATTTTTACATTACAATCAATTTTCCCCTAATTTTTCGTTTCTAACCCCCTCCCTTTCCCCCCCTTTTGTTGACTTCCAACAGCTTTCCCACCCTCTGTCCCTTTTCCCTTACTTCTATTGAATTCCTCTGTCTAAAACAGATATACATTCTCCATTATATTAAGCAGTGCATCATTAACTCCTTTAATTATACACCCAAACTATACGTCTTTAGATAAACAATTTATCTCATTTTCCAATTTTGAATAATTCTATATAAACCTATATATCATAAACCATAAAAATTTCCCACATTTAAATCAAACAATTTGATTTGTTCTCTATATATTACTCATTTCAACTTTTTATGGTAATTCTATATAGCTCCTCAGATACTCAATCAATTTAACTCTTCTATACATTCAGTTTGGTGCATATAAATCTTGTCAAAGAAAGAAAATATTGTTAGTTAGTCAATCCTCATGTTTAAACCTTATCATTAATTATTCTCTATCAGTTGACCTATACATATCTATATATATCTCAATCACTTAATCTAACTGCTTATAAATTCACATTTCTCTTCCTCCCCCGGTAAAGTCACCCCTCTCTTTTATACTTTTATTATATTTCAGTAGTTCTCAAACTGCCACAGTTTTCCTCCCACCTCCCATTTCTTCTCCAGATATTGTTTCAGCTTCTCCCAGTCTGTGTTGAACTGCCCTGAGTCCAGATCTCTCAGTTTTCTTGTCATCTTGTCCATTTCAGCCATATACAGCAATTTGTAGATCCAATCTTCAATAGTTGGTACTTCTTGTACTTTCCATTTCTGCGCATACAAAAGTCTAGCTGCTGCAGTCATATAAAAAATCAACGTCCTATGATGGGCTGGAATTCCCTCCATTCCCAAGTTTAGCAGCAGGAGTTCTGGGTTCTTATTTATTTGAAACTGTAAAATTTCACTCATTTCTCTTATTATTTCCCCCCAGAACTGCCTAGCTACCTCACACGACCACCACATATGATAGAGGGAGCCCTCATGTTTCTTACATTTCCAGCATTTATTAGAAGTATTCAAATTCCCTAGCGCAATCTTCTTTGGTGTCATGTACCAACGATAGATCATTTTGAAAATGTTCTCTTTAATATTAATACATGTCGTTGTCTTCATTGTAGTTTTCCACAAGTATTCCCATGCCTCCATTGTTATTTCTTTATTGAAATTTATAGCCCATTTCACCATCTGTGTTTTAACTATCTCATCCTCAGTATACCATTTCAGCAATACTTGGTATACCTTGGATATTCTTTTCTTGTCTTCTTTAAGAAGGGTCTGCTCTAGTTCCGAGTTCTCTGTTCGTATGCCCCCTTTTGCAAAGTCTGAGTTGTATAAGTCTCTAATCTGTCTATACTGAAACCAATCATAGTTAGGTGATAGTTCCTCTTGCGTCTTTATTCTAAGTTTAGATACTTCAATCTTAGTTATTTCTTTATACGTTAAACATTGTTGTTCATTATCCACAGCTCTCGGATCTATCACCTCATATGGAACCACCCACAAGGGGGTTCCTTCTTGTAAGTAAGTTCTATACTTCTTCCAGATTGTAAATAGACTTCTCCTTACAAAATGATGCAGGAACATCGAGTTGACCTTTACTTTGTCATGCCATAGGTATGCGTGCCATCCAAAAATTTTTTTATATCCCTCTAGGGCTAATAGTTTCTTATTCTTTAATGTCATCCACTCTTTTAGCCAAACTAGGCAGATTGCATCATGGTAAAGTCGGTTCTGAGGCTCTTCATGTATGCTTGTCTTTGAGAGATAAAAATAGCTCCTGGAGTCATTCCCAGTACCTAGTGGAATGCAGTACTCAGCATTCTGTGTAAAACCTAAAAATGACTATCTTTCTCTGCACAGCTAGAAGGGAGGGGGGAAGAGTGAACTTTTACCCAGATATCACAGTGCAGGTCTTTTTCTATCAGTCTTATATGTCAGAGCTGAATATCTTTCTCCAGTTTAACACTTTTTATTAATTATGCCTAATTTATGCTAAAACAAACTACTGCAGACTTCTGCCAGCTCTCCCATAGGTTTTTAGTGCACATGAACTTAAAGTAAGAACTTTTGGAAGTTGCTTTTTAATTCAAAGTTAATTTTGTTTGTGAGGTTTGGGTTCAAAACAAGCCAAACTCTAAAATTCTGTTCACAGGGAGAAACAGGCATCTTCCTTCTCTTGGCACTGACTTTCTATGCTTTTGTGTTCAGTTTCACTCCAAGAAACGACCCTGCTGTAAACGGAAATCATAGAATAGAATCATAGATTTGGAAGGGACCTCCAGGGCCATCTAGTCCAACCTCTACACAGTGCCGGAAATTCACAAGTACCTCCCCCCGCCCCCGCCCCCACACAGTGACCCCTGCTCCATGCCCAGAAGATGGCAAAACACCATCAGGATCCCTAGCCAAACTGGCCTGAAGAAAATTGTATCCTGATCCCAATGTGGCAATTGGTGTTACTCTGGGCATGTAAGAAGGGCCACAAGAACTAATGATGTAACCCTTCCTTCCCTCCCTCTCATGATCTTCTTAGGTTCACAGAATCAGCATGGCTGTTAGATGGTCACCTAGCTTCTGCTAAAAACCTCCAAATAAGGGGAGCCCACCACCTCCCGAGAAAGCCTGTTCCACTGAGGGACCACTCTGTCAGGTTGTTTTTCCTAATGTTTAGCTGAAAACTCTTTTGATTTAATTTCAAGCCATTGGTTCTGGTCCGACCTTCTGGGGCAACGGAAAACAACTCTGCATCATACTCTATATGACAGCCCTTCAAGTACTTGAAGATGGTTATCATATCACCTCTCAATCATCTCCTCTCTAGGCTACTGAACTCCTTCAACCTTTTCTCATAGGAAACTGAGATCTTTCAGTGGGTCTGCCATATAAGTTCATAGACTGGATAGCACCAAGGGGTTCATTGCCCCATCTAAAACACCGGTTCACTCCACCTAAAAATTGCCCCTTCATCCAGGAATGAAGACACTATACACCAAAATATAGATTGTTCCATTTTATTAATGGCTGATCTGTACAAACATTAAACATTTCTCTCCTTTTTAGTTGTGGGTTACCATTACTGGACAGACAGCATTTATAGGCAACTCTCCCTTGGATTTCAACTCAACTAACTAGTTTATCCTAGCTGGCATAGTAAAACTGCACAGAGGTGCATGGCTCTGCTCTCTATCCCCCATATGCAGTAGAGCATGTCAGTGTTTGTACAGTCAAGGACTGGGTGGTTTGGAAAACTTTCCTTCACCCTTAGATTCCTCTGGGTGTTTGTCAATTATCCTACCACTGCATTAGTAGCTCACACTATTCCTGTCATTCTTGGCTACAGCTGGAGCCTAATGACGAGGTGGAGCTAGCTTTAATAGCTACTCTTAGTCGCTTCCTGATTGGATGATACATTAGAAACCCTTGGCCTAGCCGTGTCCCCATGGAACTTGGTAAACCTCATAGCAATGAAAGCACAAACACCCCACTACCATAGAGCAGTGAACTAGCTTTTGAAAAAGAGGGTTTTTTTAAAAAAAAATGTAGACTTCCAGCTTGTATTAAATAATGAGATTTGGAAACATTCTGGGTAAAGGAGGAGGGTAAGAGGACAGTGTCCTCCAAAAATGACAGTTCTTCAGATTCCACTCACCTGACTTACTCAGCTCTTCCTCTCCAATATCCCTCCTGGCACTGTGCCTTTATTATGCTTATGTTGCCCTTAAAAACAAAAAAGAAAAACTCATCCAGCTATTAAATACTGCAAAACAGTTGAGAGGTAAAGTAAGGACATTCTTATTTAAGGAGAGTGTTCATTATAAATGGGGGGAATTTTTGAAAAATATGTGTTCTGAACTTCTGATTCAGCTAACAGACAATAACAAGCATACAACTTCATGTGTTTTGTTTCTATGGGTTATGAGGAAACATCTCTTTAAAGTTCCACCAAAAATGTGACAGCCCTATTAGTGAAGGAAGTCTATACCTAAAGGTTCTGAATTGCTTGCGTGTGTAAAGTGCTGTCAAGTTGCAGTCAACTTATGGTGACTCCCATAGGGAAGAACAGAGGGGGTTTGCAATTGCCTGCCTCTACATTGCAACCCTGGATTTCCTTGGTGGTCTTCCATCCAAATATTAAGCAGGGCTGATCCTGCTTAGTTTCTGAGTTCTAACAAGATCAGGGCCGTTTCCAGACGGCTGACCTGCACCCGGGATGCCGTGCCACATTTCGGATCATGCCGGGGAAAACGCGAAATATCGCATTTTCTTGTGCGAGTTTTGCACGATGTCACGCAAAACTCGCGCGAGAAAATGCGATATTTCGCGTTTTCCCCGGCATGATACGAAACCTGGCGCAACGTCCCGGGAGCAGGTCAGCTGTCTGGAAACGGCCCAGGCCAGCCTGGGCCATCTATAGTAGAGAATAGAAGATAGTTGCATTGTATTTGTACTGCAAGGTTTAAAATACATGCTGCACTAGATAAATTCATTGCTTTGGGTCATTATGCTGTTTTGTGGGGAACTAACTAGCTCTCCTTGAGTAAAATTTCAAGTTATATGTCTAAGCCTCAGTGTTGCAAAACTAGCCCCAAAGGAGTTGAATAAACATTACAGTTTAATGCTTTAAAAGATTTTGAGACCAGGAACACACAACCCTGGATATGATTAAAGCTGATTGCATCTTCCTAGGAGGACAGTGTCCCTTTGAATTGCATAACATTAGCATAAATTGGTCATCATCACTAAGTTAAAATTAGTTTCTACTTGTGAGAACAGCGTGTGTGTGTGTGTGTGTGTGTGTGTGTGTGTGTGTGTGTGTGTGTGTTGGAACCTATTTTTAAAAAACACAGTGCAGCATAGCTGTGTTCAGCTGGGGTTTTAATACTGACACTTATGTTATGATGCCATTGCTTTAAATAATTGATATAAGCCACCTTGAAGATGATGGTTGAAAAGCAGGTCAAAATATTTTTTTTTAATGAAATGTTTAAGAGGGCTGCCAAACTGAGATGCACATAGAAAATATTTTCTACTTGTTGTCAGTAGCTAATTTCCAAATGTCCCTCATACAAAGCATGAGATGAGCACATGTGGAAATGTGAGTGGTACACACATGTCCCTGATGCTCCCACTGCCCTACCACCTTGCCTCACTGAGGCTGCTGCCATTGTTCCCACCTGGAAGCCAGATGAAAAAGAGGAGTTTTCTCTTTGCTGCTCCTGCTTTTTTTAAAAAGTCAAGTATGCCTTAACAGGCCTCTGGAACTGTCATGAAATTATTTCCCCTTGTGAGAGTTTAGCTACCATTTTGGTTACCTTGGCAACAGGCAACAAGCTATAGCGGCCAAGAGTTCAGCATGAATGGTATGTTGTTTTAAAAGAGCCAAGTGAGATGATGGAAGTAAGGGGGGATTGTCTCATCTGATTCTTGATTGGGAGCAGCAATCAAGCATGTGGGAAGCGGAAAGAAGGACACCTGGCTGCTGGTTGGACAGAGGCCCTGAAAATCTTCATTCTGAGGAGATCATCTCAGGTAGCCTCAATAGAGAGCTCAATAGAGAGGCTGCCCTCTCTTGGCTTTTCACTGACTGACTACAAATATATATTACTGAACCTGCTCAATAAAAGAATAAAGTCAGAGACGCTGTCATTGCTTAATTTTTAAAAACATAAAATATGCCCCACATATTTTGAACATAATTCTTTGTAAAGGGAAAATCTATATACTCTTAATTCATAACTGAAGGAGTATTCTTCAGTAGGTGTTTCAAGAAAAATGTAGCCGTGTCTGTAGGGAAGAGGGAAAGCCTGAGCTCAGAGTTCTGTGTTGCTTGCAGATAGTAGATTTAGTCAGCCCTCAAAAATGCCATGGAAATTATCCCTCATTAGCTATTTAGTGTGTTATCCTTGACTCATAAAATAAGCAGTTAAAGTTTAAAACTACAAATTATTCTGACTAGACATGGGCGCGAACGGGGGGAAAACCCAAACAGGCTGTCCAGTGTTCGTTCCCGACAATGAACGCAAACAGCCAACCAGACCCAAACATGTCCCATTACCGAATGTGTTCAGTGTTCGGTGTTTGTCGGCACCAGGGTGGCCCCCTTAGCACGTAGAGAGCCCATATTCACAGGGAATGGGCAGCAGCCTCTTCTCCAGCCACCACCCACGTTTGGTCAAGATTGCAGTATGGATCTCAGAGTTATATAGTCCCAAATTCGATGCCCCCAGGAAACTCCCAATCAACACAAATGGAGCCACCCTCCCCAGTTCATTTGTGCCCCATTTGGTGGTCCTGAAGGCATGCAGCCTCCGCTCTCAGAGACAGGGGGTCTGGCCACTCGCTGGCAGCACCCCCCATGTGCCTGCCCACCAGGCCTGCGGGTGGGAGGAAAATTAGCCACTTACGCAGCAAGGTGAGTGAAGACTACAGCTGCTGGGCCTGGAGGGCATGGGGAGGCATTGGCATGCCACCTCCCCTCAGGGGGCGGGAGGTCTGGCCACTTGCCAGCAGCACCCCCCATGTGCCCGCCAGCCAGGCCTCCAGGTCAGAGGCGGACAATGCATCTGCTTGTGCAGCAAGGTGGGTGAAGACTGGGGCCACTGGGCCTGGCAGGCATGGCTTGCTGCCTCCCCTCAGGTGGCAGGGGGTCTGGGTGCTCACTGGTGGCACCCCTCATGTGCCCACCCTCCAGGCCTCCGGGTCGGAGGCGGACAATGCATCCACTTGTGCAGCAAGGTGGGTGAAGACTGTGGCCACCAGGCCTGGTGGGCACAGCGAGGTGGTGGCATGCTGCCTCCCCTCAGGGGGCAGGGGGTCTGGCCACTCGCTGGTGGCACCCCCCATGTGTCCACCCACCAGGCCTCCAGGTCAGAGGCAGACAACACATCTGCTTGTGCAGCAAGGTGGGTGAAGACTGCGGCTGCTGGGTGGTCAGGGAGAGGAGGACCCAGGGGTTCTGGCCGCAGTGATGAGCCACACCTGGAATATCCTGCGAGGGGGATGGGAAGACCCAGATCTGTCAGCGGCTGCAGTCTTCACCCAGCTCCCTGCTTTCACAGAAATGAGGGGACGGGGCGGTGCAAGGGACTAATAGCAGTACCCGAGAGGGAGAGGAAGAAAGAGGGAACATTAAGTGGTCAGGGTGGGAGAGGGGGACCCAGGGGTTCCAACTGCGGTGACAAGCCGCATCTGGAAGATCCTTCGTGGGGGACAGGAAGACCCTGATCCGTCAGCGGCTGCTGGCTTCACCCACCTCCCTGACATCACGGAAAGGAGGGGTCGGGGTGGTGCAAGTGTTGGGGAAAGGACTCGTGGCAGTACCTGAGAGAGAGGAGGAGAGGGAACATGAAGTGGTTAGGGTGGGAGAGGGGGACCCAGGGGTTCTGGCCATGGTGACAAGCCACGCCTGGAAGATCCTGCGACAGGGCCTAGAAGACCCCAATCTGTCAGCGGCTGCTGGCATCACCCACTTCCCTGCCATCATGGAAAGGAGGGGACGGGGTGGTACAAGTGGTGGTGAAGGGACTCATAGCAGTACCTGGGAGGGAGAAGTATGGATTGGGAACTGGAAAGCTCCCAAGTGAGAGGTAGTTGGGAGGGGTCGGAGGGGTCTCAGAGAAAGAAAGGAAGAAATAGGACAGCGGCGGCAGCTGCCATCGCCCACCTTCCTGCCTTTGCGGAAAGGACAGGAGTCGCAGTCCGGAACACATTCGCCCCCAGCTCAAAGGGGTCCAGTCAGTCCCATTGACAGGGGAGCCGCCATGCTGTTCAACTGACTGTATCCCTATACAGTACAATCGGCTGTGCGATCGCAACCGAGCTGTCCCTCATAACCAAGGAGGGAGCAGTAACAGGATAATCCCTCATGAATCGGTGGCTGACATGACCCGCCGTACTGCCTTTGTGGAAAGAAGGGCATGGGCAGGACAGGAGAGGTCATACCTGAGAGTTGGAGTGGTTCCACAGAGCGACAGAAAAGAACACTGTGAGCCCTTAGCCAAGCTGCATGGTCCCAGGGCCTGGCAGCAGCCCTGGAACCAGAGGGAGGGGGTAGAGCCATAGCCCAACACTCCCAGAGACCTGACCAGATCAGGCAGTGATAATAATGTAAGCCCTCAGCCGAGGTGCCCACTGAGCTTGGCCCCAGGGCCTGGCAGCAGCCCTGGAACCAGAGGGAATAGCTCCCTATCCCACCCACCACACACAGAAAAAAGCCCATCTCCAATGTACTCTCCCACTCTCTCCTCTCAAATGCTATTAGGAGCTCTGTCCCACTCCACTGCTTGCTGAAAGTGAAACCAGAACTGGGAGTGCAGTGCCCTTTTATAATCTGAGGACTCATGGAGAAATGCAGGAGGCCTGTGGTTGACAGTCAGAACTGCCTAACAGGGTTTGCAGAGATGAGATTGGAGTTCCCATAACCACAGAACAATCCCCTCCTCTCTCCCTCCCCCCTGGTGTCTGCTCCCATGTTACCAATTGTTACCAATTTGTAGCTCCACGCTTGGAAGGAAGACCTGCCCATCAAGATAAGCTGGGCTTTGATTGGGGTGTCTGGGGCGACAGAGGGAGTGCAGACAGAGTTCAGGCACTCCCCCCTTCCATTGCCGAGGCAATTGATTGAAGGCGCCTGTGTGTCTAGCTTTCCTAATGGTAGCCAAGCGCAACGAACAAGGCTTGCGTCGACCGCCTGTTCAGCTGGAGTGGTGAATCACGAACGGCCCATTTGCAAGCAGCTTCGTGGTTTTTTTTCATTCATAATGCTGTTCGTGCCCATCTCTAATTCTGACTTCTCATCCCATCCCATACTGTAGCTTAATATTCTCAGATTTCTTAGGTCACAAATAGTATATGGCGGGGCAAATATTTTCTCAAACTTGACTTATTTTTTGAAATATTCCTTTTTACTCAGTTCACTGACGTTTTTAACAGTCTGCACTGCAGCTGCTGTCACCCCTTTTGCCCTCTCATTACTGTCAGTGCCTTCCTAAGCAGAGTTGCATTCTTCTAAATCCATTCTAAGTAAATATGCTTAGAAGGAGGCAACTCTACTTATGACAGTACTGTGTGTCTTTCACTTCTTCATTAATCACATTCACAATCTCAGCAAAATGGATATCCCAGCCAGTCAAAGATTATGATGACATCACCAAGGCTGCATAGTCAATCAGATATGGCTATGGACTGACATCACTGAGGACAAAAGAACTCAAATCATAGTAGGCAATGCTCCTAAGGAGATAAACATACAGATACAGTGCAATCGTAAGCAGAGGTAGTCCAATCTAAGCCCATTGTGATATCAGTGATCTAAGATTGGAGAATTTTTGCAAAGGATTGTAGTGACCGTTTAAAAATCATGAAAGGAGAAAGGGCATGAAAGCACAGCTGAAAATGTTTTCCCCCCTTTTCACTCAGATAAACTAGATTTTGAATCCTATCCACATTCTCTTTTTTTAACTTCTCAGCTCCCTAGTTTTGTCCCCACCCATTCATCCTGTCCAAACAATTTGGGTTCTCATTACTTCTACTTGGAATCAACAAGAAGTCTGGCCATCACACTGTGGAGATAAGAAAAGATGAATTATCACACCTTATAGCAAGGCCAGGGCTTAAAGTGAATTTCAAAGAGCCACTGTTCTGATCTTTATGACAAAGTGCTGTAGAACAAAGATATATTTAATAAAGTGGATGCCTCTGAAGTGAAAATTATTCCTTCAAAGGGATGCCAACGATCACCTTTCCTTAGTGGATAGCCCATCGCCTTAGCAGTCCCTCCTTAATGCATTTAACCAGACAGAAGAGTTTTTTAAAGTGTTGGTTTGTTTATTTAAACAAATAAGGCAGCGCAGTGAGATGGCACAAACACCTTAATAATATGTAATGGTAACCTATTTGTAGTTTATTGAGCTTCTCCAAATATTTGGTGGTTGTTTGACATCAGGATCTTCACAGGGGATTACTCTGAGGACACAACTGTCCCACATTAAAGAATTCCAATTGCATGTACACTTCTGCCCTGATCCTAAGATCTCTGGATGAAGCCGAAAACTTTTGGCCTACTGCTATGCATGCGTTTGGCCATTCCTATTGTGGGAGGTGTGTGTGAGTGTGCGTGTGTGTAAGTTCATTTAGTTTAGTGGAGTTATCCAGTCAAGGAAGTCTGACCCATGTGCAAGAAAATTGTAAAAAGATAAAACATCTGTTTAGGTAATTCCAATTCACAGTGCCCGGGGTCTGCAGCCCGGCCCCTGGACTTCCCAGGAGGAGAGGACAGGAGACAGCCAGGAGACAGCCACCCAGCCACCCCAGCAGACCCCCAGGGCCTGGATCTACCTACACAGAAGGGAGGGAGAGAAGCCCTACCTTCTCAAGAGGCAGGGAGAGAAGCTCCCAAGCCCCAGAGGGCTAGAAGGGGCAGGTGGAGGCCAGCTAGCCCCACCCTCCAGTGGGAGGATAGGGGGCCAAGCAGGGAGAGTGGGGTCAACCCTGAGGGAGTCAGAGCAGAGGGAGAGGGCAAAGGCAGTGGGGACAGGGCCCCAGCAGCAACGCCAGGTGGAGCTGCCTGAGGCATTCTGTTGGAGAAGCTGGGCAGCCAGCTAAGGGGCCACAGCTGGGCCTGCCTTCAGCAATCAGCTCATCCAGAGAGGCTTGACAGCCAGCCAATGAGACACAGCTGTAGCAGGCCAACACAGCCAAATCAGCTACCCCAGCTGCAACTGCTTGAGGCAGCCCAGGACAATTCTGGAAGGCAAAGGAGGGGTGTGGCTTGGCAGGTGGAGCCTGGGATGAGGGGTAGGATATAAGGAAAATCCACCCACAGGGCATGGTGGGTTGTGTAGGAGTGATGGAGTGGAGTTGTAGGGGAGGAGGGGAATCAAGGGGGAGGACTGGATCAGGTTGAGCAGGCCAGCGAGTGGACTGAGAGGGAGCCTGGGTGATGTATACCTCCCCTCCTTCCACAGAGCAGGGTCCTGCAGCATCCCTGACACCCCTTTGATGTCATGGCCAGGCGTGCTGGTGCCCCGCCCAGTGGCAGCCACAGCAAGCACTGACACACAGCATTGCTTGTAGAAGAATATATATATATATATAAAGGTACTTTCCCTAGTTATATGGGCAGCTTTCCTGGCACCATGCATGTGTGTTATGGCGCTTCAGCACAGGGGTCATTGGAGCCTGGGGGTGGAAGCCCCTCCAGGGTGCCTCCTAAGGAAGGTGAGCCTCCTTGAGTTGGTCTCAGAATTGGGGGAGGAGGGGGTTATGACACCTGTGCTCCCTCCCTCCCTCCCTCTCTCTCTCCCCCAGCTGAGCAGTTGCTTCTCGCTCGATCTCTCTCTCTCCTCTCCCTCTGCCACTCCTCAGCCAAATTCCTCCCTGACCTGCCCCTCAGGTTCTCCTTTATAGGAGCTGCCCTGTTCTAAGGGCTGCCCTTACTCCAGGCTCTGACCCATGCCCTCCCCCTGGCCACAAAGGACAGACGTGGGAGCCAACCCTACACTTGGGGCTGGGATGTCCCTGTTCCTTTTCCCCTCTCCTCCCCAATGGCAAAGATCCCGCAGGGTGGGTCTGGCTGGTGTTCAGCAGACGGCACAGGAGCTTCCTCTTTCCCTCCCTGCCGCCTCTGCCATCCTCCTTGAGGCGCTTTTGGCCAGGAGAGGCCTGGGGGCCAGGGTTGCCACCGCTGGCATCATCAGCGTCGTCCCTTGCTCTGCCACCAGGGCCCTCTGCGGCGTCATGGGGAGGAAGGCTGCTTGCTCCCCTGGTGCCTCTGGCAGTGAGGATACAGTCTCTGCTGGAAGGGAGCCTCTTCCTCCCAGCTCCACAGCTGGCATATGTTCTGGGGCTCAACACCCTTCCCCACCACTACCGCAGCTGAGCCTCGTTCCTGCTCCGTAGCTCTGCTGGCATTCTGGGCAGCTGCTGCCGGCACTCCCCCATGTCTCTCTGGGGCTCTCTGTTGCTGCCATAGCTGCTGCTGCCGTCGCTGCCTTGATGGGGCCCCTGCAGGTGGTGGGGCTCATATCTTCTTTGGCCGCTGGCTGGGGTAAGTCCTGGAGGAGGGGGGGCTGCCCCTGTCCTCTGAACAGGCTCCATGAGGAGAGAGGCGTGTTGCTCATTTGAGAGCCAGGAGAGAAAGATATAGAAGATATGGAGGAGGGGGGGCTGCCCCTGTCCTCTGAACAGGCTCCATGAGGAGAGAGGCGTGTTGCTCATTTGAGAGCCAGGAGAGAAAGATATAGAACAATGAACATAGGAAGAGAAGGAGAGGCATAAGTAATGGTGTGCATCGAGAAAGTTTCAGTTCCAGGAGATCTGGTATCATCCCATTTCATTTCTAGTTTGTTTCGGCTCAGCCAGTCCTCGCTCAGAACTGATCCATTTGGGTTTTTTCATTTTGGTTCATTATACGTGCACATGTGCAAACACTCACTGTTCTTTTTGGGGTGGGGACGGACGGCAAGGCTTTGTTTTTGCGCTTAACCAAAACCAGCATCGACCATTACTCCCCCTCTTCATCTAAATTGATTCACTGAGTTTTTCCTCAAGCACAATAAACACAAGTACAACAATGGACCCATAGAAGGGGAGTGTCAGCTGGTGGAACATTCCCAAATAGGAGAATGCTGTAACAAATGCAAAAACAAGCCTCTTTCTTGTTCACTTTTTCTTATTCTATAGTGTCAATAACTTATTACCTTTGCATTCAGGTGTTTCCTGTTGGTTTCATGTTTCCTTGTGCTTTGCTCCCACAATGAGAGGTGAATCCAAATCCCTCCTTTTGATGCTCAGGATTCCCCTGCAAAATGGGGCCTTCTCGCTGCCAATCTTCTCCATCACTGCAACACAGAAGTTCCAATTGTATGCAGCCATAACCGCCCCCATAATATTAGAAGGCATGTGGTTATGGATATGCCATGAACCCTCTTCTCTAAATATGCTTCTAGTATTAAAACTACTGCCCAAGCCGGCAGAAAACATGAAAGCAGCAGCCAAAGCAAGCAAACAACATGGCAGCTTCTGCTCATTCAGGCAAGCCAGATCCCACCTGGGAGATGGAATATGCAAATATGGGGAGAAACATGCGAGGCCAGCTCAAACCCACTCCCCTTGCCCTGGAGGCACACTGGACCTGATACAACAGGGCCTTCCCGGAGTTCCTGAATTAATCAACGCATCCCACCCCAGTGATCTCACCTTAACCACTTTCCTATTCTTAAGCAGTTCAGAGGGATGATAACCTCACCCATCCACCTCATGGGTTGTCATTCATAATTTGATAACTTTAGTTCTGCCTGGGAAGACTTAATCAACCCTTCCTAATTCTTTATTACACCTCAGAGATGGTTTACCAGCTTATTGTCCATCCTTGGAAACAGTTTGCCAGCTCTTTGTCTTGCCCCAGAGATAACTTCACAATCCTTTGTTCTGCCCACAACCAACCACTCAAGCCTTTGTTTGTGGGGTAGAAGAAGCAATCTTGCCCCAAGGTAGGCTCCATGGTATAAAATAGGCTGCCCCTCAGCCCCAAAATGTGTGGATGCTTGGATCCAACATTTCACCCTTGAACCTCTATTCAAGTCTCTTACACCTTGAAGCGCAGGCCACTCAACGCTGCCCCTCTCTATCCCAGACGTCGGGATAGGTAAATATCACTCTTACCATCAAGTTCTGTACATCTTTCTCTGCTGCTTTCTCATTAGCTCTGTTGTGAGTGTTATGTGTGTTGTGACCAATTGATCTTTGTTATTTTAAATTAAAAAATCCTTTTGATTGAACATCTGTTTGTTGTTCCACACAATCAGTGATTTGAATGTCCCTTAGCCGATTCCAAAGAAGAGACAGACGCGGAATCCTGTGTAAGAGACAAGTCTGCTACATTTATGTGGAGGAATGCTGGCTACACAGAGAATAAAGAATCACACGTGCACCACGTTCATCAAAGTTACGATGGCTGTGCAAGATGTTTTATACCTTTTGGCTTATTACAATATTGGGGTTCCATTGGTGCAGGCATAATTATGAACCCCATTGGCTTGTCTAGGGGGCCACCTCTAGTGACCAGGTGGTCGCTTATTGGAGAAATAGCTTTGCTTATCATTTTAGAGCATTGTTTTATCTTCTCAGGGAACATCTCTTTCCACTCCCACACTTTCTCTTTCATAGAGCTTCTCTTTATTCCTTGCCAACCTGCCAAAGTGTTGTTTCGGCAACCTTGTACCATGCAGGCAGAGATTCTTCCCCTTGAGTCTTATGGGAGAGGAGCCCTTTCCCCTCCTCTGGAATGTGCAGAAAGTTACTTGCAGTGTACGCAGTTCTTGCTAGGGACTTCTCACAGCCTTGGGAGGTTCAGTTAATCTAATTAGGGGGGACACAAGCCCATTCCTCTCACTGAAGGGTTTATTGCTACCTCCTTAGCCCCATGTCCAGGGACAGGTGTTCCTGCTCCTCCCATATGCAGCTGGCTCTTCATTGTCTACTTTCCATTATTCTTGTGGCTACATACCGTCTACTTGTCAGGAAGCAGGTTTCCCTTATCAATTTCTAAGCATAGCATAACATTATCTGAATACAGGTGTGGTTTTCTTTGCAGCAAGTTTTGCTTGGTAAGCATATCTATTGCCCTGGGCTATTCCCTGTGTGTCATGTGTTTCCAGTGTTAGCTTTTTGCATACTACAATAGTACCTGAGAGTAGACATGGGCACGAACCAAAAAAAATTAATGAACCAGCGGTTCACGGTTCGGTGCCAATGACGATCCCAAGATCGCGAACCGCAACAAACATTTTCCGTTGCTGAACCGGTTCGCGGTTCGTGGGGCGTGGAATGGCCCCCGTGGCACTTAGAGAGCCCATATTCCCAGGGAGTGTTTTGCAAGCTCTCCTACAGCCATCACCCAAGTTTGGACAAGATTGTAAAAGGGATCTTGGAGTTATACCCTCTCCAATCCAAGGCCCCCAGGAAACTCCCACAAAAATCCAAGCTCAATTATACTCTCAGTCTCTCTCTCCAAAGGCTAGCAAGTGGCAAGCAAGAGCTCTGTCCCACTCCACTGCTCACTGAAAGTGACATCCAGCCTGGGAGCCCACTGCTATTTATAAGCACAGGTCCCATTGAGCAATGCAGGAGGTCTGTGTTTGGCCGTCAGAGCTGCCTATCAGGGTTTGCAGGGATGAGATTGGAGTGCCCGTGGCTACAGAACACCCCCTTCCCCCTCCCTCCCCTGGGTGTCTTCTCCCTGTCAGGTTCAGTGTGTATATGAGCTGTACTGACTCCATTTTCTGATGCTTCTAGTGTTTAAGTGCTCTCTCCACAGGTGCACCAGTTCCCAAGCAGACTTCTCAGCAAAAGAGATTGTTTTGTCTAACAACGTTCCACCCAAGATCGGCCTTGAGAGAGTCCCGCTTCCCAAGCCTGAAAGATGTTGTTTTGAGAACTGTGGGGGGAGGCTGGTTCAGCTGGGAACTGTTACTTTGTACCTCATGCTATGCCCTTCATTGGTAACAATGCTCTTGTACCATCCTGAATCTCCTATTCAGGACAGTGGACTATAATGAACCATTTCTGCAGTAAAGTTTCCTTATTCAAACAATGGACTCTTGTTTGCTGGTAAAGGGGAACCTGTAAGAAGGACATTATTTAGCCACAGTCTGACATTTTGTTACCAATCATGTCTGACCCGGGCCCTTCGGAATCCAAAGCAGTCCCGGACAGGGATCCTTTGTTTGATCCGTATGCTTCTCCCGGTGATCAACAGTTACAACCTCAAGGCCCTGCACTGGCAGGGAACGGAGCTTCAACTACCACCCCTCCTCTCATCGATCTCAGCAGTCGGGGCGAAAAGCCGACGGCCGTTACCATCCCGTTGTTCTCGGTACCCCCACCCTCGGAGTGGGGAGCCTGACCCCGAGAAACGAGAGAGCGCAGGGCCAGTGGGGTGCCCCATTCGTTACCCATGGATGGGCGCCGAAGCCTAGAAACAGTCCCTGAAATGGACAGCAGCCAACCATGGCTATTTTGGAACAGGACGACCGAACAGATTGAATGGGAAACGTCCCGCCGCGGCGTCCTGAGTTGGGATTATTCGGAACTCACTCCGTGGACGGAGCAACCAGAGGTTTCCGAACAAAGTTGGGTACAGATGCAAAATCGTACCCTGGCTGTGGATTCCGGCATTTCAGCAGTTACTGGACTGGCCAAAGGAATTCTAGCAGCGAGATCGCAAGACGATCGGGGAGACCCTCCACCTTGGAGGCCGAATACCCCGGTGGCTGCCGCCGCTGGGGACTCTACGACGGACCAACCGGGTCCAAGTAGAGTTCAATTGCTAGAAGCTAGGTTAGTTGATATGGAAGAAAGCCTAGCTCATGCCATACATCTACTCTCAGTAATGGTGGCGGGAGAGAGACCTTCACCCGAAGAAATGGCTGTACAAATAGCTACTCTACAAAGCGTTATTTCTAACCCGAGGGAGTCCGCTCCGTCGCAGCCACCGCCCATGCTTAACCCAGGGACAGGAGGTGAAGGGGACTCCTGCTCCGATTCCGGCGCTGACGATACATCAGATTCGGAGGACGAGGGGGATTCTTGCCCCGGAGAGGCGCCAACGGAAATCCCAAAAACGGACGAAAATCCAAATCCCGGGGACGCTCCGGTGGAGGTCCCAGGAGGGAACGGGGAGGAACCGAGCCGTCCGACGGAGTCCCCGGTAATACCCCCTCCAACTTCTCCGATAGTCATCCAACCGAATCAGCTCGAAGAGCCTCCAACGCGTCCAAGGGGGGAGATACCACACCAAACGCCTACAACTACCCCTGTACAACAACCCCCAAGGGGGGATCAACCAGTGCAGATTGTACCCCGGGGACTCCTTCCGGGTCCGAGATTGACGACGCCGGGAGGGGCAAGCCCGCGCGGCCCAGCACCTACCAGGACCCTGCCGCAGCGGCCCCTTCCGCTTCGACCTCAACAAATACCATTACAACAGCCAGTAAGGTTACCTCCAACTCAACCGGTGTTGCCACCTCTGGATCAACCGGTAAGGCCTCCCCCACTTCGACCACATCGGCCCGCACCCCAGCGACCAATTCCGGCCCAACCTGTTCGGCCACCCCCAACCCAACCGGTACGGCCGCTGCCAGCTCGACCGGTGATACCACCACCAATACAACCAACCCCGCATCTGCCGCTGCAGCCGGGGGCTCCCGGGCAGCCGTTACCACAGCCACAACCCTGGCCGCAACTACCCCCACCCCAACAGCCTCCCATCACGCCGCAAACCCAACTAACCATCCCGACGGACTATTACCCCACCCCAGCCCCAAGACATGATCTTCCCATGGGCTGGGTGAAACTGGAAACCACTTTTGACGGAGATCCCTCCAAGTTGGGATTTTTCCTGGTACAGGTGGTGCAGTTCTTCAATCGGTGGGGGCACCTATTCGGAAGTGAGGCCAGCCAGATCGAACATCTCGGTTCACGGCTTCAAGGCAGAGCGGCAGACTGGTATGTAGGACTATACAATGTTGGGGCCCCAGAACTAAATACCTTACAAGGGTTGGTGGATGCTATAAGGGCGCAATATGAGGATCCCTTAGAGGAAACCAGAGCCAGAACAGAGTTGCAAGCTATTAGACAAGGCAGCATGTCGGCCAGGGACTATGTTACAAAATTCCGACAGCTGGCCGCTAAATGCCCTAGGTGTGAGGAGTCCACCAAAATAATACTATTTAAGCAAGGGCTAAACCCGAAACTCCTGGACCGGGCTCTCATGCAAGACAATCCTCCTACGCTGTTAGGATGGATTCAACTAACCTGCGAGGTGGAAAATCGCATATTAGAGGTCCGGTTAGTTGAACAACAACAACAATCGGGGCAAAGACGGCCCCTAACTTTGCAGAGGGGAGGACGAGGCACGGGATATGCTACCCGAGGAGCGAGAGATGCTAGATGGCAACAAGGTTTGTGCTTGCAATGTGGACAAGCTGGTCACTTTGCAGCACAATGTCCATACCGGCCTGTGCAAAGACCTCCGCTCCAACTACGGCGTCCAACCCCTGCTCCATTTCCCACATTACAACGCCCGACACCAGCTCCCAGGTCGGGTAGGGGTCGCGGTACGTCACAACGAAATGCCCCAGACAGAGGGTTAGAGGCTGAAGAACTTATGGAATACGACCCTATTGCCTTAAGTGGAGAGGAGAATCCGGAAAGCCCCCAGTCGGGAAACGAAATGGATCTGTCGTGAAGGGGCCCAAGCGGCAGATCCACTCTCGGTCCATCCCAACAAGGGACCGGCCACACGGGTCCATATTGTTCATACCAGTGACTTTGTTAAACCCTGAGAGGAAGATGCATATCCGTGTACAAGCCCTAATTGACTCAGGCTGCTCTAGAGACATTATTGCCCCAGCCCTGGTCAATGGATTAGTATTACCAGTGCGGGAATTACAAAACCCAGTCATTTTCGAACAAATGGACGGCACCAATATGAACCCTGTCACCACAGAAACAATCCCGGTGGTGACGGGCATGGGCCAACACTGGGAAAAAAGATCCTTTGTTATTAGCACCACAGCCAAATACCCGTTAATTCTGGGCAGTAAATGGCTATGTGATCACAACCCTTACATAAATTGGTCAGAGGGGAGCATCACCTTCAGCCACACCAACTGCGAAAATCACCGGTGGAATCAAAATTGGGGTACCAATCCGACCCACACCGAGACAGCTCTCCTTACACAGGAGGAAATGAGTCAAATACCCGAACATTATTGGTCTTACTTACCGGCTTTCTCCGAAGAGGAAGCCGATACCCTACCCCCGCACAGACGGACCGATTGTGCAGTGGAGATTTTACCGGGAGCCTCGCTACCAAAAGGCAGACTTTACCCTATGAATTTCAATGAAAGGGAAGAACTCAGAAAATTCATTGACACCAATCTTCAGAGGGGGTTCATCCGTCCAGCCAATAGTCCCCATGCGGCACCAGTGCTTTTCGTAAAGAAAAAAGATGGAGGGCTCCGGCTATGCACGGACTTTCGAGGACTGAATGCTGTATCAACCAACAACGCTTACCCCATCCCACTCGTCCGAGATCTTCTCAACGTCGTGGCTCAAGGTAAGATCTTTACAAAATTAGATTTGAAAGATGCTTACTTCCATGTTCGTATCAAAGATGGGGACGAGTGGAAAACCGCGTTTAATACACCCCTCGGACAATATGAATACTTAGTTATGCCTTTTGGATTAACTGGAGCCCCATCTGTATTCATGTCCATGATAAATGAAGTACTGCATGAATTTCTGTACAAAGGAGTTGTGGTGTATCTTGACGATGTGTTGATTTATTCAGAATCGGAGGAAGAGCATGTTCACCTGGTCAAAAAAGTCCTGGCAACTCTAATGAATAACAAATTGCCTATTAAATTATCCAAATGCGAATTTCATAAAACTGAACTCACTTACCTCGGTTATTGTATATCCCAAGATGGCTTAAAAATGGATCCAACCAAAATACAAGCGATCCAAGAATGGCAAACTCCCACTACTCGTAAAGAATTGCAGTCTTTCTTGGGATTTGCCAACTTTTACAGAGAATTCATTGCAAACTTCGCACAGATCACCCTTCCCCTGACGGAACTTTTAAAAACCAAAGATAAAGGGGACCAAGCAAAAAAGCCCTCCTCCAAATTACTGTGGACATCTGATTGCCAAACAGCCTTTGAACGATTAAAAATGCAGTTCGTATCAGAACCCATCCTCCGCCACCCCAATGAGAATTACCCCTTCATAGTGCAGGTCGATGCCAGCGATACTGCGATTGGGGGAGTGTTATTGCAGAAGGGGGAGGAAGGGAAGCTTCGGCCTTGTGCATTCCTATCGAGAAAGTTTACTGAGGCGGAAAGGAATTGGAACGTTTGGGAGAAGGAAGCCTTTGCAGTAAAAGCAGCCCTTACGAACTGGCGGCATTGGTTAGAGGGGGCACGCCACCCATTTGAAGTTTGGACGGATCACAAAAATTTGGAGGCCCTCCGAAGTCCCCGCCGCTTAAATGCCAAGCAATTACGGTGGGCAGAATTTTTCTCCAAATTCAATTTCACTTTGAACTACCTCCCGGGCAAAACTAACTTTCTTGCAGACGCCCTATCGCGCATGCCCCAACATAAGAGCAAACGGGAGGAGACTATAGATACAGTCTTCTCACCTACGCAACTGGGAGGCGTGGTAACCACACGCAGCCGCACAATCCAGCCCCTTTCACATGGCCAAGAATGGAAATCGAAACTTAAGGCTGAGGTGGAAAAGGAGGGGGATAAAGTGCCCAAATCCAAGCTGATTCAGTCTCCGCAGGGGGATTGGTTATCGGGAAATAAATTTTATGTACCCGACAGTCTACGGAGGGAGGTTTTACAGCGGTGTCATGATGCCCCCACCGCAGGACACTATGGGTACTTGAAAACACTACATTTAATACAACGGCAATTCTGGTGGCCGGGCATGCGCAAGGACATCTCCCAATACGTAGCCTCCTGTCCCATTTGCCTCAGCACCAAGACCCGCAAGGGAAAACCTCCGGGTCTGCTGCAACCCTTGGAAACTCCCAGCAAACCCTGGGAAATGATATCTATGGACTTTATCACCGATTTACCAGTATCCAAGGGACACAACTGCATTTTAGTGGTTGTGGATCTGTTTTCCAAGCAAGCCCATTTCATTCCGTGTACCACCATACCCACCGCTCGAAAACTGGCAGATCTATTTTTAAAACACATTGTAAAATTACATTCTTTTCCGTCAAAGGTAATTTCGGATCGCGGCGGACAGTTCGTTGCCAACTTCTGGCGGGAGCTTTTACAGATGTTAAATATTGAGCAAGGAATCAGTTCAAGCCATCACCCACAAACCGACGGGCAGTCGGAAAAAACTAATCAAATCTTAGAACAATTCCTTCGTTGCTACATCAACTTCCAACAAGATAACTGGGTAGACCTCCTCCCTCTAGCAGAGTTCTCCTACAACAACAGTGTACATGCCTCTACAGGAGAAGCCCCTTTCAAAGTAGTGTATGGAACCCACTTCAACCCTTTTCCGCTGGACGCTCCCCCTTCCTTTTCCCCGACTTCGCCGGACGTGTCTTCATGGTGGGGGGAGGCAGCCCAACAATGGACTCTCATTAAAACCCATCTAGACAAAGCCAAGCAGGATTACAAAAAATACGCAGATCGCCATCGTGCGGCCGAATGGGATTTACAACCTGGAGACCATGTTTATATATCCACCAAGAATCTAAAACTAGCACAAGTCAGCTGCAAACTGGCCTTAAAATTCCTTGGACCCTTTACGGTGCGCAAAGTAATTAACAAAGTGACTGTTGCTGTAAATTTACCCAAAAATCTACGCCATGTCCATGACACCTTCCATGTCAGCCTATTGAAAAAAGCTCCAACAGATGATAAATGGCACATCAAAGCTCCACCCATTCCAACCTTGATAGATGACCAAATCCACTACGAGGTACAACAAATATTGGACTCTAAAATCAAACGCAATCAGTTGTTTTACCTCATCAGATGGAAGGACTTTGACTCTGGATTCGATGAGTGGGTGAATTCTGTACATGTTCATGCTCCTAAACTAACCAAAGCTTTCCATACTCGCTATCCATATAAACCTGGGGGGGATATATTTTAAGGGGGGCAGAATGTCAGGTTCAGTGTGCATATGAGCTGTACTGACTCCATTTTCTGATGCTTCTAGTGTTTAAGTGCTCTCTCCACAGGTGCACCAGTTCCCAAGCAGACTTCTCAGCAAAAGAGATTGTTTTGTCTAACAACGTTCCACCCAAGATCGGCCTTGAGAGAGTCCCGCTTCCCAAGCCTGAAAGATGTTGTTTTGAGAACTGTGGGGGGAGGCTGGTTCAGCTGGGAACTGTTACTTTGTACCTCATGCTATGCCCTTCATTGGTAACAATGCTCTTGTACCATCCTGAATCTCCTATTCAGGACAGTGGACTATAATGAACCATTTCTGCAGTAAAGTTTCCTTATTCAAACAATGGACTCTTGTTTGCTGGTAAAGGGGAACCTGTAAGAAGGACATTATTTAGCCACAGTCTGACACTCCCAACTTGTAACCGCTTTGCAGCTCCATGGTTGGAAGGAAGACCTGCCGATCAAGGTAAGCTGGGCTTCCATTCCGGTTTCCAGGGCGACAGAAGGAGCGCAGACAGAGTTCAGGCATTCCCCCGGCTCCGTTGCCAGGGGAATTGATTGCTGGTGCCTGAGTGTCTGCCTTCCCGAACCGTGGCCGAACGCACCGAATCAGGCCTCTCCTGAACGCTGGTTCGTTCACCATGAACAATCACGAACCACTGGATCGTGATCGCGCAATCGCCAATTTCATGGGTTTTTGAAGTTCGTAATGCAGTTCGTGCCCATCTCTACCTGAAAGTATCATATAATTGCATAAAGATAGTAAAGGCACATAAAATATTCCAGTCCATAGAATCCATTTCCACCACCCGTATACACAGACTAAAACATCCCTAAGTTATCCCTCCTCTCACAAGCTTCTCCTTGTTGCTAATTTCCCCCAACTCGCAAGGAGATCTCACTTGGGTAACACAATGGCAGGGAGCCCCAGATCAGTGTGTGGTGTCCCTCGAATGTGGAAGATGCTGTGCCAGATGGTGTTTGGGGCAGCTGCACTGGAGCCCTTGCTAGTGAGCCATGGCCAGCAGTACACCATGCCTCAACCCTGAAAAGAGGTGCACCTACCTGAAAGGAAGAAGGCTGATGCCTTGAGGACAGCCCTAGTGGCAGATTGAACTCACCAGGCCCCAGTGTCCAAAAGACAGGGAAGCAGCAAGGCAGGGCCAGGAGTCAGTGGTATAGGCTATCTGTGGCCAGGCTCAAGCAGGGCAGGGTCAGAACTAGAAGGGCTGGCACTGGCCAGCGGTACAGCCAACAGCCAGAGAAGGCTCTATAGGGCACAGCGAGGGCATGTGTGCAACCTGGGTCAGGTGTTGCTACCACCCATAGCCCAGGTAGCACCACAACTCCTGGGGGCAGGTTTAAGGGGTTTGGACTGGACCTAGTGAGGGAATGAAAGTGGTCTCCACAACAGGTCAGGAAGGAGTAGGGAGCAGCTGACCAGGGTACCTAAAAGCCAGACTTCTCCAGAAAATTGCATGGAGGACTCCTAGTGCTACAACAGTCCACCTCACACTTTCCATTCTGATGTCTGGGATGCCCACCCCCATTTGGTATTACCAAGCACAGTGACACAAGTTGAGGAGGAGCCTCACATAGAGGAAGATGAAGCAGGTTTCCATTGTTATAAGATGCTACATTTTGAACGTTCAGAAAATGCTATATCCACACACCACAAACAGTGCTCTGAGGAAATATGCATGTGTAAAAATATATATTCTTCCATGACTTTGTCTTTAACTTGCGTCATTACAAATCATAGTCTGTTTGGGCTTTGAATATTTGTTGGCAGCTAATCCATGATATGGTTCCTTGGTCCCAAAATACTTATTACAAAGACATTTCATGGGTGGCTGAGGAAATGATGCACAAAATAACATTAAAATTGTGTAAATTTATCAGGAAATTTCAGGCCAAGGAAACAGAAAGTGGCATAAAAATGAAGAATTGTTGTTTGGATTTGCACAATGGAAAAGTGGATTTGAAATGGAGATTTCCTTAGTCGAAGCAACAGAGGAATTCAAAATCCTCCCTCTTGAAAAGATCCTGGCACTAAATTGGAACAAATGAACCCTGCATATGCTTAGTGAAGAACTCTGTCTTGCTAATTTTGAACAAAAGATGCCTGGATGAGCTGGTGAAGAGGTGCTCAAAGACAGAGACTTTCACAAAAGCTTTCAGGAAGTTGGAACCAAGTGTGATGTCTGTTCAAGCCAATGCTCTGTTACTCCTTCCAAATTCCTCTGATTTGAAGCCCTCTCTGCTTTTGAACAGTAGTTTTTTTAAAAAAAACATTGTTGAAACAAAACAAGGACAACCTCCTCCAGCCCTATTTCTGCCAGTAAAACTGATCTGACACATCACAAGGAAGCAAGGTGAACCACAGAAGCAAGGAACTTGCAGCCAAGGGGAAGTTAAGAAAGGAGGCATCAGCAGGGAACAGAACTGTCAGTGCATGTTCAAGACTTGAACCATGTGCAGGCTTTAGATTTGAATGTCAAAACAAACAAACAAAAATTGTATAAAGATGATCCTACAGGGTAGTTTCTATGTTGTTTAATATGTCAGTTGTAGAATTGCTTATGCTCTGTTTCAGCATTTCTTCAGCTCTGTATTGGATTTCTGCAGGTTTTTAAAATCTTTGCAAATTTGCATGTATATACTCATTACAAGTTTTTTTTCCGGGTTACAATTTTTATTTTATTATGGAAAAATTGGGGGGGAAAGAACAGAAATGAAAAAGAAACACATATAACTAATAAAGGCCTACAGTTCTTTAAAAATTTTACAAAATAAATTTAGGGCCCCCATGTTTACCATTCATCCCTTATTTCTGCCCTAAGTTCTTTGTTCAAGACTGTTCTGTTCTTGTTCCTCTTCCCCTTCTGGTCTAGGACAATCCTTTTTCTTCCCACTCTTTTAAATCTTCACAACCTAAATTATGAATTCTCTTGATAGTTTATTTTTGTTACAAATCTGATATAAACTTTATGCATTCCAATTCCACATTTGGGTTAGAAATCTGATATGAACTTTGAACAGTCCAGTCCATTTCCACTCTTTGGGTATATATCCATAAGAGGCCAGCAAAAACCTCAACCGTTCTTTAACTAGTACCTTCATCTTTTTTTTCTTTGGTCACACAAACTAAATTCCTTCTCTCTTCAACTCCAGTAAAATCAAATTATTTTGATGCATAAAAGTTCAATTTCATAGTGTTATTTCTTATAAATCCAGGTGGTGATATTATTAAGCCAGAGTTTTATAGTCAGGAATATAAAATAATTTCAAGAGAAAAAAAGAGAGGTGGAGACTTTCCAGTGTGATTTATGTTGTTTACCCAACTTATCTTTTTTCAAGGCTGATCTGCTTCACATTACCTTTCAGCTTCCCAGGCCAAACTGTTACATTTGCCAAAACAAAAACATAGCCTTCCTCAAACATAGCAAACAGTCACCCTATGTTCGTTTAAATCTTTCTTTTTCCAATATGAATAAAACAAGTTCCTGCATATATACATTTCATTGAATTCTTATTTTTCAACATAAAAAGCGCTTCCAAGTTAGATGAGAGATTGTTTCTCAGCCAAGCTGTATAAACTTCATTCTGTGTCACAGGTTCCAGACTGTAGTTAGAAGATTAAAGAAAAAATTTAGTAGATAAGTTTGGGAGGGGTCATCCTTCACTCCAGCGGTTCAGCAATTTTCCATTCCTGGTCTTTGACTCTTCAGCATTCAGACACTGCCCTGACATAGCCCAGACAGTAAATCCTTCCATCAGACTCACCAAATGAGGCACAAATGGGTATCTTCTGATCACTCTCTTATCAAGAGCGATGAACAGTTGGAGAAAGACTCTCCAGCCACAAAAGAAAGCTGCATGTCTCTCCCACAGACATGGGAGCATCGGGATGCCGTTGCCTCCTGAAGGGGTGGGCACTCATTACAAGTTTTATTTAAATGTCTTTGATATTGACTGTACTGACTCCCACTGTGTAATCTGCCTTGAATCTCAGAGAGAACGATGAACTATAAATAACAAATAAATCTTTTAAGAAACTCTTCTTCATAGTCTTCTGGTTTTTCCAGTTTTCTTAAAGAATTGTAGCTTCTCTTTTAGAAGCTTATTTTAAGCATCGATGATCAGCAGAGAACTCACCCAATTCAGTCATTTATTATTACAGCAAAAGCCAGTAAAACAAAACCTGTGATAAAAAATAAGTTATTACATCAGGACATAACAATAAGATCAGAGCATTAGTGCTAGAAGAATTGGTGAAATAAAACCAATGAAGATAAAAGAGAGTTAAGAAAAAATGGCAAAAGCAATTATACCACATTTTCAGCTAAAAGGAGTCTGCGTTTCCTAATGGCTAAGGAACAGAATCTGGCCACAGCATAAGTCACTGAGCTCTGAGTGTCTTCTAAAAGGAAGTTGCGAAAGATTTCTGGTCTAAAGTCGAGATAGGACTGCGGGGGGTTAAATTTAGACAAGAGAGGCAGTATAAGACAAGCCTTTTCCTCTTGATATAGTTCTCAGAGTAAGAGAACATGAGTGACCGATCCATAGGTGTTCATGCATTGGCACACGAGCAAATTTACCCTGCAATACGGCAGAAGGAAGTGCCTCAAATCGGGCTCTGGAGAATGCCCATCTGTAAGGCTCATGAGTGATATTGGAAAGGTAAGGAGCAGCAGTAAAACTGGGGCTGGATTTTAGGCATTTGAAGTTCTTGGGCAGCAGAGCTTCTTCATTTTGTAATTCAATATCAAGAAGTCTCTGTGTGGTGGAAGTTCTTGCCATTTGCAGGCTTCCATGAAAGAGATCTTCTGGGACTAAACCAATCTGTTTAATCTTATTAAGAATTTGTGTAGACCAAATGGGATAGGGGTCTAAGGCCAGAAGGAAGGGTATTAGGCCCTTTGGCTTGTAGTGAATTTTTAGCCAGAGTGATATTGCTTGTTCCCAAACTTTTGTTTCTGCTTTGGGTAGACCGGCCTCTTGCCTGAGTATTACATTGGAAATGCATTTAGGTACTCCAAATAGGGATCTAAGAAATTTAGATTGGACCATTTCAAGGGACTTTAGATCGACAAAGGGAGAAGGGGACCAATCTAAGAGCCATATAGAAGTTGGGCCAATGGTTTTGCTTGATAGATTTTTAAGGCCAAAGGGAGAAAGCCAGCACCCTTCCTTCTAAACAGTCTAAGGATAGCATTTGCACTTCTCTCTGCCAAAATAGCTGATGAAGACAAATGCGTTGAAAATTTGGAGTTATAAGAAAAGGCGATACCTAAATATTGAAAGTTCTTGACTTGTTCTATGGCATTTCCTTTGATATTCCAGTTATACTTCCTAAAAGAATTACTGAAATGAATAATTTTAGTTTTAGCAAAATTGATAGTTAGTAGTTCAGTGTCACATTGCTCGCTAAATTTTACTAGAACTCGCTTAAGACCAACCCTTGTTTGAGATAAAAGTACAGCATCATCAGCATACATTAAGATTGTGACCTTTCTACTGCTTGAAAGTGTTGGAGCATGAGTATCAGTCGTATGAAGACATGTAATTAAGTGGTTGACATAGATGTTAAATAGAAAAGGGGCCAAAAGGCAGCCTTGCCTGACTCCCTTTTGAACCGGAATTCTTTTTGATAAGTTGTCTTCTTGTGTAAGTCTTATCTGAAGGCTGTTATTTTTATGTAAATTAAAAACAGAAGTAACAGCCTTCTATCAATGCCCATGTCAACCAATTTGGCCCAAAGCCTCCCCCTAGATACTGAATCAAAGGCTGCCTTGAGGTCCACAAAGGCCGCATACAATGGATTCTTCCGATGTTTCACATATTTGAAAATAAGACCAGGCAGTGATCAAGAGTAGAACAACCAGGTATGAAGCTGGCCTGTTCAATTTCAAGTAGGTTATTTTGGTCTAGCCAAGCCCACAATTTTTTACAGAGATGTTTGGTGTATAATTTACAGATCACTTTCAGCAGAATAATTGGCCTGTAGTTCGACGGATCCAGGGGACTACCCTTTTTAAATAGGGGAACGATTATGGCCAGGTCCCAATCTTTGGGGATCTGAGTTGAGGAATCTATATAGGAGAACAAATTTGCTAGAATTGGGGACCACCAATTTATGTGTGATTTCAAGAGCTCAGCAACTATGAAGTCACCACCAGGAGCTTTTCCAGATTCAGTTGTGAAATTAACAAAGTAATTTCTGATTCAGAAACTGGGGGCCATTGTGTTGTGTTATCTAGAAGAATAACAGGAGGTGCAACATAGTGTTGTTCCCTAAATAGCATACTGTAGAGCTTTCCCCAAACCTCTGCAGAAATGGGGTTAGAGGCATTAGAATTCTTGGTGTGCAGATTGGAGGTAATCTTCCAGAAGCTAACATTATCTTTTTCTCTAGTAGCCTTAATAAGAGATTTCCATAAAAGGGAGTCAGCAGCTCTTTTTTTGGCTTTTAACAGCTCCTTATATTTCTTCTTATTAGACTGTAGATCAAGTTTAGTAGTTAAATTTGGGTTTTGTTGAAATGTCCTGAAACATTCTCTAAGCATCAATTTTGCTTGGGTACACTCTTGGTCAAATCATTTTTATTGCCATGGGTCCTGTCATATTTAGGGCCTCCAGGTCTTGATAGCAAAGGCTGAAGTTTGATAGTTAATAGATGGTAATAGTCAATTGGAGAATTCTCCCCGCCAGTATTAGCTGTTAAGGCATGGGAGAGGAACTGACCATCAGCTGATTGAGTCCAAAGAGAGAAATTCTCTTTAATATGAGAAGACCATTTAAGTTTGGTCCTCCCAGTATGTTTAGGGGGCTCAGGCTCAGGTACTTTGGGGCAGGGATGGTCCCTGGAGGGACCCAATGGGCCAAGATTTTTAAGGACTAAGGGTAAATGGTCACTTTCTGTTCTTGCATCAATCAAGAAATTGATATGATCACCATAGAGATTTTTGGAAATAAGAATGTAATCAATAGTCGAGTGCTTTAGGCCTGACCAAAAAGTTAATTGGCCAGGGTAATCACCCAGTAGTAGACTATTTAGAATAACAAGATTTAGCCTAAAAGCCATTTGAAAGAGGCATGCACCAGCAAAATTGACAGTTGGATCTAAAGAGAGACGCCTGAAGAGTGGCCAGCTATATAGCCAACATATAGCCGACTATATCAGGTTTTTGTATATATATAATTTTAATTGCTGAATTTTATTGTAGAATCTGCTATGTATTTGTATTTTATTACTGTTGTACCCCGTCCTGAGCCTACTTGTGGGGAGGGCGGGTTAAACACCAAATAAACTAAACTAAACCAGAGTTCATCATCAAAATTAAGGCTACCTATATTGCACTCACCAATCAGCTGTTCATCAGAGAGTCCTAACCTTGCGTTAAAGTCGCGGCCAATAATTATGGGGCCAAAGGGAACTTATCTAATATGTGGCAGACATAACCTTCCAACTCATCCCAAACATTTTTAACTGTTTCGTGAGAGGATGAATATACACATTAATACAAATTATATTATAGTTAGGGAGGGATAGACTGATGGCCAAAATCCAATTCTTATCACACTCCAACTGCAGAGAACTAATTCATGAACTCTTCTTGTAGTGACTCCCCCCGCACCCAACCCACAGCTGCTTTCTGTTCCAGCCAAACCCCAAGACATCAACACAATTAACAATCTTCTATTCAGCGGATGATGTTGCACTGCATATCATCCTGGGTAGACATTCAGGCTCAGGGAAAAATAATACGAAGTGTTTCCCCCCTACATTCTAAAACAACAGAAGTGAGACAGGTTCATCTTATAGGGTTATGACTATTAGCCTGCTTACCAGAGTATGTGCTACCCTTCTGGCAAAGTTTAAGTTTCAATGTGCAGGCCTACATTTGCTTCTGAGGCTACCTTTACAATTGAGCAGGTCTCACACACCATAAACAGAACAAAAATCTCATGCAAGAGTTGTGAGGGGTATGTGCTGATTTCTTCTCATTTTCTCTTATTGTTATAATTCCAATCAGGAACCATATGATATATTGTTATGGATAAATCTGATAGTAATGGTGGGGTGTGCTGGCACAGGAAATGCAGTAAAAATATCTTCTGCAAACTTGCACCATTTCAATATTTGCAGAGAAAACACACTATTGCTAAATGATACAAACATTCAGTATATAGCTCCCCTGAAAACCTCCAGTCCAACCATTGCGGTACTGGGAGAGGTAGAATCAAGAGGAATAACTACTGGGAGGAATGGGAGAATGCACAGAACTGGATTTAGAGGGAGCAGGGAGGTTGCTTGCTCCAGGTGCTGCCAAAGAGAGGGAGCCGGGCACGGCTGCTGGCTGGGTGCACGCAGAGCTGGTGGTGGCAGCTTGGGCAGCCACTAGGCATGACGACACTCAGTGTGGAGGCCAGTCCAGGCAGCAGTTGGCATGGCCCCATGGTGCTTCCCAGCCCTCCCTGCCCCTTGTCTCACTCTCCTTCCCCGAACAGAACCAGGCAAAGAATCTAGCAGAATCAGGCAAAGAATGACTTATGAGCAAGCGTGGGACAGGCATGAGTGATCCATCTTCTGCTCAGCCCCGTGCCTGCCGTGCATTTCTCACCTCCACCACCCCAAGAACTTCACTGAGTGGTGGGCAAGCTTGCCCCCCTCCCCTAGGCTTGCCTTGCCAGTGAAGGAGTAAGTGCCTTGCTGGGCAGTGCCCCCAGCCTCCTGCCAGAGTTGAGACTAGCAGCCTTCTGTTCCTGGGCAAGCTAGCAGATGGAAGCCCTGCACAGTCCTGGGAATGCGTGAGCATTGTGTGTACATGGTACGCTTATGGTAACAGGGGCGCCATCTGACTGGAGTTGCCCTGAGTGATGGCAACCCATGCTACGACACTGAGAATGCATGTTTGTACTGTCAATAATTAATGTTTCGTTGTATCAATATATTCAAGCTAGAGTTTTGAAAAGTACATTTTACTCATTTTTATTGAGCTGTTTTGATTGATTGATTGATTGAATAAAATAATTTTAAAATGTGAAAATCCTTTAAGTCTTGTGAATAGAATGAATAGTAAGTATAAATAAGGAAGTTAATAAGTGTAATATCTTGTGGAAATTTGAAGGCAGTGTTCTCTCATCCCAAGTGTTGAGTCACCTTGAGGAGATATTTCAAAAGTTATCCATCCTTAGCCACAATCTAATGCAGATTTGACTGTGGCTAAGATCATTGATTTATGCTTAAATTTATGTTAGATTGTGGCCAGTCTGGCTGTAGGTATAATCTAAGTCAAAAGTACAATTCACAAAGGCATCCCAGCTGTACTTCTCAGAACAAAACCAGACTGCTACTACCTGAGAGTTAGCAGAGCATATGCATATCTTTAATTACTGGATAAAAATATCAACAGAGTGCTCAGAAAACAGACTTGCTGGCACCAGTGGGCAGCCTGTTTGATCTAGTCATGTGGTTACTTTGATGATCCCACAGCAGCTAAGACACAATTTTAAAATAAATGCCTAAATTAAGCACTATTAGCATCATTCTGTAGCATTATATGTTTATGTTTTCCTGTAAGTATGAATATCCTTTATTTATCTGTTTACATTTCCAGTCAGGAAAAATATAGTATAAAAAACCCATGACTGCCAGTAGAAGTCTAAAATTGTGTTGGTCACTACAGCGATGTCCCTTAAAACCTGAAACATTGCGCTTTTTGGCAAAGTACTTGTAAACAATCTAACCATTAGTGTATTTAATATATATAAAAGTTAAAGATATGCAAATTTTCATAATGGCGAAGGGATCATTGGTATAACCAACAACAACAAAATGAACCCTTACCAGGTGCCATGATGTTTTTTTGGAGAAGATTGACTTTTTGCCATTGTGGCTACAAGAATGCACTATACATTGTAGTTGTGCATGTAGTATGTCAATTTATGATAATTGGTTTTACCTAAAGTTTTCTGCATTCCTATTTGATATATTATTATGGCCTGGGATGGTAGAAGGAAAGAGATAATTTTATCATATTTGGGCAAATAAAACACTGTTTGACTTATGAATGTGCTCTTTTAACAGCAATATCCTATGCAGAGTCACTTTAGTACAAGCTCATTGATTTCAGTGGGCTTAGACTGCAGTAAATCTGAGTATTATTATACCATATGTTCCTGAAAGCAGAAGTTTGTGTTTTGGTTTCATTACTCTAAAAAGTACCACTGTATTGACAGTGCCAATGATAAAAGAAAATTGGAGTATGAAGAGACTGGTATGACGGTGGGCAAATATATATGTTAGATGGCCAAAAAAAAAATGTAACACATTTAAGAGAAGAAAGAAAATCACAGGCTATTGATATTTCCAGCCAAGCAATAGCCATGAACTCTGGCTAGAAGCAGCTATCAGGTCTTCTTATCTGCTCCTCCAAGCAGTTTTGTTCAGGACCATGATATTAAACAGGTAACTATCATTCTTTCCAGGACTAAGGATGTGATTTGTTGGTTCAGTTATTATTTATTTAACTATACCATAATCCAGGGGTTCTCAACCTATGGTCTCCTTTGGAATTCTGACAAACGGTGGTGGGTGCTACAGTAGGAGGTGGAGCTACCCACAAAAATGGATGCCGCAGGAGACAGAGCCAACCACAAAATGTCAGGAAGTGAAGTTATACAAAACTCTAATAGTAACCCTTCAACATTTCAGACAGAAGTTTTGCTAGCAAGATGCCTTTTTAAATGAACATATTGTTTTAAAATATTTTCTTGCATTACCTTCAGTCATGCAGTGAATATCCGTGTTATGGTAACAGCTGCCGTCAAAGCAACTTTAAAAAAAAATATCTGAACCATCAATCAATCTTTATAGCATTAGGACAAAGTCATAGCAACAATACAAGGTAAAATCAAATGTCCATCAAAATATTTTTTAAAAAGAAATTCTGGACTTTTCCATGTCAGACTGAGGCTTGAATAAAAGTTGCAATCCAGACTACCCCTTGCAATGAGACAAGAGTTCATTGATTCCAAAAGGCTTTTACTGAAAATAAACAACTAATATAAGTCCACATTCCCAGATCCAAGGATCAGAGCTGAGCTTAGAAATTGTTACAAATGACAGGCAAAAGCAAAGGTACAGAATAGCAATTCCCTGTGGGCCCCATCCTCCCCCTTAGTTCTCAAAACAATCGGCCCGAGGGTGAGAAAGCGAAAGTTTCCCAAGGGCGTCGGAAAGGCAGATATCTGTAGACATAACATTCCTCTTCTCTCTGTGAGCTTCCAGTGGAAGGCTTGCCACCTGCAAAGAAAACACTTAAAATACAGACAGAATCAAAATGGAGTTTCTTTGGTTGGAACACAGTCAGAACCTGACATTCTGCTCCCTCTAAAATGTTCCTCCCCCAGGTTTAAGAGGGTACAGAGTGTGAAATGCTTTTAACAATCTAGGGGCTTGAATATGAATAGACTCCACCCACTCATCATGCCCATCATTACCCACCTAATGAGGTAAAACAATTTATTGTGTCTAATTTTAGAGTCCAAAATTTCTTGTACTTCATAGTGAATTTGATCATCAATTAAAGTAGGTATTGGTGGAGAGGTGGTACGCCATTGGTTTGCAGGGGGGACCTTTTTCAGCAAACTGATGTGAAATGTAGGATGGACTTGACGTAAATTCTTTGGGAAGTCAAGTGCTACAGTAACTTTATTGATCACTTTGCGAACAGGAAAAGGTCCTAGAAATTTTAGAGCCAATTTACGGCTCGTTTGAGCTACTCGCAAGTTTTTTGTTGAAAGGTAAACAAGATCTCCTGGATGTAATTCCCATTCGGCCACACGATGGCGATCGGCGTATTTTTTGTAATCCTGTTTGGCTTTGTCAAGATGTGCCTGAATTTGAGTCCATTGATGCGCAGCTTCTCCCCACCATTCTGAAACATCTTTGGGAGCTGTCGGAGGGGGAAGAGCGTCAAAAGGATAGGGCTTAAAGTCATAGCCATAAACTACTTTGAAGGGTGTTATAGGAAAATTCTGCCAAAGGTAAAAGATCAGTCCAATTATCTTGTTGAAAGTTAATATAGCATCTGAGGAATTGTTCTAAAATTTGATTAGTTTTTTCCGATTGCCCGTCGGTTTGTGGGTGATGGATGGAGCCCAAACCTTGTTCCACGCCCATAAGTTGAAGGAGCTCCCGCCAGAAGTTGGCAACGAACTGTCCGCCGCCGTCGGATATTACCTTTGATGGAAAAGAATGTAGTTTTACAATATGTTTCATAAAAATGTCCGCTAACTTCTTAGCTGAAGGTATAGTCGTACAAGGAATGAAATGGGCTTGTTTTGAAAATAGATCCACAATGACCAGTATACATGTGTGGTTCTTGGAGGGGGGAAGATCAGTGATAAAATCCATCGAAATAATCTCCCAAGGTCTGCTTGGGGTTTCAAGGGGTTGTAAAAGTCACGGAGGTTTCCCTTTTCACGTTTTGGTGCTGAGACAAATTGGACAGGAGGCCACATATTGGGAAACATCTTTGCGTAAGCCTGGCCACCAGAATTGTCTCTGTAAAAGGTGAAGAGTTTTCAAATATCCATAATGGCCAGCAGTTGGGGCATCGTGACAACGGTGTAAAACTTCTTTCCTTAAACTAGCAGGTACATAAAAACGATCGCCTCAAAGCCCTTCCCCTTGAGCAGATTGCGTTAATTTCTCTTTGGGCACATTTCCCCCCTCCTTTTCCACTTCATCTTTCAGTGTTTGTCTCCACCCCTGATCTGGGTGAGGAGGTTGGGCTGCACGGCTGCGCGTTGTGACCACACCTCCTAATTGCGTAGGCGAAAATAGTGTGTCTACTGTCTCCTCCCTCTTGCTTTGGAGTTGGGGCATGCGTGAAAGAGCTTCCGCTAGGAAATTTGTTTTGCCAGGCAAAAATTTGAGAGTGAAACTAATTTTGGAAAAGTATTCTGCCCACCGTAACTGCTTAGCATTCAGTCTCCTAGGGCTGCGTAAGGCCTCCAGGTTTTTGTGATCCGTCCAAACTTCAAAAGGATAACGGGCCCCTTCAAGCCAATGTCTCCAAGCGGAGAGTGCTGCCTTTACTGCAAACGCTTCCTTTCCCCAGACATTCCAATTTCTCTCTGATTCCGAGAACTTGCGAGATAAATAGGCACACGGTTTAAGGCTATTATCCTCCCCTTTTTGCAAGAGCACACCCCCAATCGCCGTATCGCTGGTGTCTACCTGTACAATGAAGGGGCGATTTTCATCGGGGTGTTGTAGTACTGGCTCGGATATAAATTGCTGTTTTAAAAGATTAAAAGCCAATTGGCATTGTGGTGTCCATAAAAGCTTGGAGGATGGCTTTTTGGCTTGCTCCCCTTTGTCTTTTGTCTTAAGTAGTTCAGTGAGGGGAAGAGTGATTTGGGCAAAATTCTGTATGAATTCACGATAGAAGTTGGCAAACCCCAGGAAGGATTGTAGTTCTTTACGAGTTGTGGGGGTTTGCCATTCTTGCACTGCTTTAACTTTGCCTGGATCCATTTTTAGCCCATTTTTTGAAATGCAGTATCCCAAATAACTAAGTTCTGACTTGTGAAATTCACATTTAGATAATTTGATGGGCAATTTATTGCAGATGAGGGTGGATAGTACTCGTTGTACTAACTGAACATGTTCTTCTTCTGTCTCAGAGTAAATTAAAACATCGTCCAGATAAACGACCACCCCTTTATATAAAAATTCATGTAGTACTTCATTGATCATGGACATGAAAACTGAAGGGGCTCCAGCCAGGCCAAATGGCATGACTAAATATTCATACTGTCCTAAGGGCGTATTGAACGCAGTTTTCCATTCATCCCCCTCTCTTATACGAACGTGGAAGTAAGCATCTTTTAAGTCCAATTTTGTAAAGATCTTACCTTGAGCCACGATGTTGAGTAGATCTCTGATGAGGGGTATTGGATAAGCATTTCTGGAGGAAACTGCATTGAGACCTCTGAAATCTGTACATAATCTTAATCCTCCATCCTTCTTTTTCACAAAGAGTACTGGGGCAGCATGAGGACTATTAGCTGGCCGAATAAATCCTCTTTCCAAATTGGTATCAATAAATTTGCGTAGTTCTTCCCTTTTGATAGGGCTCATTGGGTACAATCTACCCTTGGGTAAAGTAGTTCCCGGAAGAATTTCTACTGCACAGTCGGTCCTCCTATGGGGAGGTAAGGTGTTAGCTTCTTCTTCTGTGAACGCTTGTAGATAGGCTCGGTATTCTTTAGGTATTTGATTGATTTCCTCTTGGGTTAAGAGAACCTGTTCCATTAGGGTAGGATTGGTACCCCAATTTTGATTCCAACGGTGATCTCTGCAGCCGTCATGCCAAAAAGTAACACTCCCGGTGGGCCAATTAATGTCCGGGTTGTGATCCCACAACCATCTGCTCCCCAAAATCAACGGGTATTTGGCTGTAGAGCTAATCACAAAGGATCTCATCTCCCAATGCTGTCCCATTCCTGTGATCACCTGTATGGTTTCAGTGGTGACTGGGTTCATATTGGAGCCATCCATTTGTTCAAAAATAACTGGAGTCTCCAGTTCTTTTATTGGTAGGACTAATCCATTAACTAGAGCGGGTGCAATAATATCTCGGGAGCATCCAGAATCAATGAGAGCTTGAACATGGATGTGAGTCTTTCTTTCAGGATTAACTAGTGTAACAGGCATGAATAATATGGACCCTCGCGGTCTTTCCACTATGGGAGCGGACTGATTGGTGATCTGCCGTTTGGGTCCTATTACAACAGATCCATCTCGTTTCCCGAACTTGGGCTCTCGGCTCCTTCTTCTCCAATTAGAGCGGTGGAATCGAATTCCATAACTCCCTCCAGCTCTAATCCCCTTTCTGGAGGATTTCTCCGGGTGGCTCCGCGCCCTCTAGTAGTCCGAGGGGCTGGCGTTGGGCGGTATGGCGGGGGAAGGGTGGTCGAGGTTGGACGTGCTGGCTGGAGCGGAGCTCGTTGCACAGGCCTGAGTGGACATTGTGCTGCATAATGACTGCTTTGGCCACAATGTAAGCATAGTCCTTGATGCCATCTAGCTTCTCGCGCTCCCCTAGCCGCGTATCCGGCTCCTCTTCCCCCTCTGACAATTATCGAAGTTCTTCTGTGTCCTGTTGCTTGTTGTTGCTCTACGAGCCGTACCTCCTGCAACCGGTTTTCTACTTCACACGCCAATTGGATCCAACCCAGTAGTGTTGGGGGGTTGTCTTGCATAAGAGCCCGATCCAGTAATTTAGGATTCATGCCTTGTTTGACTCCTCACATCTTGGGCATTCTTGTTGACTCCTCACATCTTGGGCATTTGGAGGCTAGATGTCGGAATTTAGTTACATAGTCCCTAGCCGACAGATTGCCTTGCCAAATGGTTTGTAATTCCGTTCGGGCTCTATCTTCTTCTAACGGGTCTTCGTATTGGGCACGGAGAGCTGCTACCAAGCCTTGTAAGGTGTCTAGTTCTGGGCCCCCCAATTCATATAAAGTTACATACCATTCTGCTGCTTTCCCTTGCAATCGGGATCCTAGATGTTCGATTTGACTGGCTTCGTCTTCGAACAAATGTTCCCAACGATTGAAAAACTGAAGCACTTGCACTAGGAAAAACCCCAGCTTCGCAGGATCTCCATCGAACATGGCTTCCAGTTTCACCCATCCCATCGGTAATTCTTGGGGTCTAGCAACTGGAGATGGCAACGGGTAGTATTGTATAGGGTCTTGCATCTGGAGGTCGCAGACCCTGTTGTATTGGGAGTTGTTAAGGTCGTGGTTGCGGATACCCCTGCTATCTTGGAGGTGGAGGGCCCTGTGGTCTCGGTAGCGGGGGGCCTTGCGGTCTCGGAGCCGGAGGACCCCGCGGAGGTGGTGGGAGACCCTGGTGTCACGGAGGCGGAGGACCCTGCGGTACTTGCCTTGGTACTCGGCCCCGTGGAAGAAGTTGACGAGGTGGTTGCTGGTTGTTGTGGGTTTTCCGGGCTGTATTGCCGTGGTCTTGGCATTGTAGTTCCTGACGTTTCGCTGGCAGCTGTGGCTGGCATCTTCAGAGGTGTAGCACCAAAAGACAGAGATTTCTCAGTGTCACGGCAATACAGCCCGGAAAACCCACAACAACCATCGTTCTCCGGCCGTGAAAGCCTTCAACAATACATCGAGGCGGTTGCTCTTGCGGCAGTGGGAGTCCCGGGGGAAGTTCCTGGGGCTGGAGCAGTTGCTCTCCAGGGGGAGGCGGCAGCTCCTGCGGCTGGAGAGGAGGTTGCTCTGCCGGTCGTTCCTCTCCATCGTCTCCCGGGAGCACTGGTGGGGCAAGACCATCATCTAGTGGGAGCTCCTGAGGGCACTCATCTGGTATCCCGTCCGGTGGATCTTGAGGTTGGTCAGGTGGTGGTATCAGCGGTTCTTGCTGATCATCCCCGGGCAAGGGCTGCAGTTGCTCACCCTGAGGGGGCACCTGGCCTTGTGCTGGCTGTGATCCGGGCGGGCCCCTCTGGAGAGCTGCCACCCCTCGACCGATTGAGATCTTTGGACGTTCCCCAACATCTTGCGGGGGATCTTCTCCGGGTCCTTCCACAACCAGTACGGATAGCAAGTGCACTGCATGTGCCAGGCTCTCCTCCATACTGCCAAGCCTATCTTCCAATCTTTGTACATGTCGCGGTATGGAAACATCGACCTCCTCATATGGCGGTTCCTGGGGCATGTCCATTGGGAATTGTGTATTGTCTATATATTCTTCAGAGGAGATGGTTGTTCGGGGCCAAGGCCGAATCTCTCCTATTCCAGTGGCCCCGGTAGCCTCCTCTTCCTCCGATATGCCAGCCAGGATACCTTTCGCTAGTCCCATTATCACCGAGATTCCAGCATCCACAGCTAACGTGCGGCTTTGTAATTGCTGCCAACTATGATCGCTGGACTCACGTTGCCCCATCCATGGGGTGACTTTAGCATAGTCCCAACTCATCAGATCGCGACGGGTAGTTTCCCAAACTTGGGTACTCTCGGTACCTCTTGGGTCCCACTCCAATTGGTCGGATTCTCTATTCCAGTAATACCATGGCTGGCTACTGGTCCACTCCATTGAAGAACCGGCAGTCCTTTTCCCATCCATCTGCGATCTGGTAAACACCGTGCTTGCTCTCCTCTCCCTCGTTTCTCTCGGCCTCGAACCCCACTGCCTCGGTGTAGGCAAAGATATCAGAGGTTCCGCCGCCGCCCTTGGTCAAGCTCCCCAGTCCGTCCGGACATCCTGGGTGCCAGCTCTGTCGGGTACGAGGGTATACACTGTTGCAAGCCTTGACTCCATTTCCCCCCAAACGGATTGCCTTGTATTAGTAGGTTCCAGTCCTTCCGTATTAGAGACACAAGGATCAAACAAAGGGTCCCTGTTGGGCATGGCCTTGGTATCCGTCTCCTCCGGCTTAGGCATTGGAACAGGTGTGATTCGTAACAAAATGTCAGACTGAGGCTTGAATAAAAGTTGCAATCTAGACTACCCCTTGCAATGAGACAAGAGTTCATTGATTCCAAAAGGCTTTTACTGAAAATAAACAACTAATATAAGTCCACATTCCCAGATCCAAGGATCAGGGCTGAGCTTAGAAATTGTTACAAATGACAGGCAAAAGCAAAGGTACAGAATAGCAGTTCCCTGTGGGCCCCATCCTCCCCCTTAGTTCTCAAAACAATCGGCCCGAGGGTGAGAAAGCGAAAATTTCCCAAGGGCGTCGGAAAGGCAGATATCTGTAGACATAACATTCCTCTTCTCTCTGTGAGCTTCCAGTGGAAGGCTTGCCACCTGCAAAGAAAACACTTAAAATATAGACAGAATCAAAATGGAGTTTCTTTGGTTGGAACACAGTCAGAACCTGACATTCCATAGAAAATATTAATTTTCAGAACAACCATTTAAAATATCTCATAATAATAAAACACCATACAAATGACCTAGAGTAAAGCAGTTAATGGACAACCATGCTTGGGTCAGCAGGCCTCATCATCTTTTTTACCTTTGTGATGGTGGCAGCAAACCTTGCCATTTATCCCTATCTGCCAATAATAAAACTAATTTCTCTTAGTCTGACCTTCCTGGGAAACAGAATATAATAGTTTTTTTCAAAAATTTACTGCACTCAGTTTCAAATCTTGGGTACTAGAATCTGACATGCTACAAATCCTCAATGGACTTTTAATTACAGAAGCAGACTCTTTCACTATATGGAAGCCCATTGAAGCAGCCTTCCAAGACTGCAAGCAGTAGAATATCTAGACGTGCCTTAGTGAAGGCCTTTCTGAGGTTATAATTCATTATATCAGTAGCATATAATGGAAGAATCAGAAGAAGGATGTAATTGCCTAAAAAGCAGGATTGTTCTCAATATGCCTACTAGTCCAGTATCAGTTTGCGCACTCTGATCTAACAATCTTTTTTCTTTACTAGAAGTTTGGCTGCATAGAATCCAAGGATCCTCAAGTATTCTTCTGAGAAGCCAAGGCTAGCTGCTAATCTCAATATAAAACTGTGCCATGAGTTATCTCTCCATACATCAAAGTTGAAAGGCCTAGAGAGAGATGCAAAAGATGATTTTCAACCAATAGTTAATGGCTGCTTAACAACCTTCAACTAAGGTTGTTATTGAGGGTAGAGAGAGTTCTTCTCTAACCATAGCTGAAGAGAATGAAGGAGGAACAGCTAAAAACATGCAGGCAAATTTGTTTTGAACAACTTGGATTGGAGATTTCCAAAGCCCCAAATTACTCCTCTGTATAGAAACATGGGTAGTAATTTCATTTTATAAATTTCCAAGGCTGGAGAAATTAGGCAACCTCTTCTCCTCCTATAAAATATAAGGATACCAAGGAGAGCTTTTCAAGCTTATGGTTAGCATAATCAATATGGGCTGTGTAAGAGCCCTACTGATGGAAAATCACCCCTAAATATTTAAAGCTAGACACCTGTTCCAGTGGTTTCTCATCCATTGTCCATTCATAATGATGTGCACTTCTACTGAAAACCATAATCTTGGTTTTATTATAATTTACATTAAGTAGGTTTGCTTTACAGTAGAAGCTGAACTGTATCAGCAACCTTCTAAGACCAACTGTGTGTCATCTGCATAAAGAAAAATTGCAATAGTCTTTCCATCTACTCTAACTGAAAAAAATGGGATCCTGACAGGTATACATATCATTTATGTATAAATTAAAAAGTAATGGGACCAAAATGCAACCTTGATATACCCCTTTTGATGTTTTAAGTGAGCTAGACATTTGGCCATAGACATCTAACCTGATCTTTAAGCTGGTGTCTGCATAAAGGTCTTTTATTCACTCTAGTAACCTATTATTTATATTAATATTAACTTTCTCCAGAAGTTGTATCTTGATATAGAATAGAATGCGACTTTGAGATTGATGAATGCCAAACAGGGTTGCACCTACCTGTAACTGTTGTTCATCAAGTATCTTCTGTGCAGGCACATTGGGACTGTGCATGTGCAGGTCGGCCGCAGAGAGATTTCTGTAGCTTTAAAAATGACTAAGTGGGTGCTCAGCCTTTACTGAGCGTATGCAGAGACTTTCCCGCTGAAAATGGGAATCTAGGCTGAGCACCCTCAACATTCCCTCAGTTCTTCTGAGCTGCTGGAGACAATTATATCAATTAAATAACACTCACAGAGAGGTAGGAGAGAGGGAATGTGCACCTGCACAGAAGATACTAGATGAACAACAGTTACAGGTAGGTGCAACCCTGTTTTCATCATTTTATCTCTGTGCAGTCCCACATTGGGAGTATAACAAGCTACTCAGCAATGGAGGAGGGTGTGAGTGGTTAGCTGAACAATTATTGTAGATCAGCTATTCCCACTGCTGAATCCCTTCGGGCATTTGTATCCACAGAATAATGTCTCACGAATGTGTCAGCAGATGACCAGGTGGCAGCTTGTCCGATGTCATGTAGAGGAACTCCATGAAGAAAAGTGGCAGATGAGCCTTGAGCCTTAGTCGAGTATGCCTTAATCAGCAAAGGACATTTGAGTCCAGCCTTCTGATAATAAAGTTTGATGAGAGAATACAGTTTTCCCATCTGTTCTATCATGGAATGCTGATACTGCAGCCATATGCACCTTAATAGATGACACTGACAATCCCTGCTGTTTCAATCCCAACAAGTATTCAAAGATGGTAGCCAAGAGGCAGGAATAAGGAAATAGATAAGGAGATAAGGCTCTAACTAGAGTATAAATCTATTCCATTTAAAACTGTAGGATTTCCTTGTTGATGCTTTTCTAGCATTCAGGATGATTCGAACCACTTCTGCTGAGAGTCCTGGTTTGGTGGGTATAGCAACTAGGCTGTTTGACGTAGCTTGGGAACATCGTGGTGCCACACCTGCCAGTGTGTAACAGGTCTGGTGATGAAGGGAAGTGAACGTACCTGCCCTGAGCCATCAATTGTAGGCATGGAAACTTCTTGGAGGTGTCAATAGGGAGCAATGAGACTTCAATGTGTGTGGAAATGATGAATTGGTGCCCAAGGGATTTGAAAAACATCCCCTATCGAGCATGGGTCCCTACCCTCCATGGAACAGAACTGTAATGTCCTTGCATTGGCTTGTGTGGCAAACAGATCCACTATGGGGAAACCCCAACGTTTGAAGACTGGAAGGAGGTATCTCATGTCCAGTGACCACTTGTGTTGCGAGTAAAACACTCTGCTGAGGATGTCTGCCTTGGTATTCTTGGATGTCTGCTATGTGAATGGCTTAGGAAATACATTGTTCTGAATAACCCACTCCCAGAGGGCTGTAGCCTCAGTTGTGAGTGTGAGCGATGCCGTTCCCCCTTGCTTGTTGGTGCAGTATAACACTGTGGTATTGTCGGTGTGAATTTGGACTTGTCTGTTTCAGAGAGCACCTGCAAAAGAAGCAAGGGAGTAATGGATCACTCTCAGTTAAAATGCAATTTAGATTCCTCTAAAGTCCATGTGCCCTGAACCAAATCAGAACCACAGTGTCCTCCCTAACCTACAGTAGAGGCATCAGTTGTAACCAAGATATCTGCACAGGGCCTTCCAAAAAAGGCATACGTATGTCAGATTTTTAGTATCCACCATTGTAAAGACCTGGCAACTGACCTAGGAATGAACAGTTTGACTTGTTAACTGGTAGTTGCAGGATTGCAGTGTCGTATAAACCAATTTTGCAAAGTTCTCATTCTAAGTCATGCAAAACACACCACTGACGTGATTGATGCCATGAAGTCTAGTAAGGTCTCTATTAGGCTCCAAGTTAATGGGAAGTTCGTCCCAACTAATAAGGACACAGTCTGAGGCTTGGCTGAACCACTGGACCCACTCTTAAGCATAGCTTCAGACTTGACCGTTGGAGGCCCTAAGCTAAAGAAAGGGGAAAATAAGACATGTTAAAAACCCCAAGAAGGGAAAATCCTCCTGGAAATCAGAGAGTTAGAACAGATGGGCCACTGAAGGATGGGAGTAATCATCTTGCCCTAAAGGAGCTGTATAAAGTTCCAGCTGACCTCAGGGCAATAGATGAACCTTTGACATTTAAACAAGCCTTTAAATGAGCCTTGTACTATGACAAATTTGGATTTCTCAAAGGGGATCCTACTATCCAATAAAACATTCAGACATATCTGGTGGAACTGTAGCACCAATTAGCTGGCATTTAACACACCAAGAGCATCTTGCAATTGCTGTTCAGTAGAGGAACCGACAGGAGGGTGGGATAGTATTAATGACCTCATTAATAAAGAGTTGCTGCAGTTAGATTTTGTCACTACATTAACTAGATGGCCCAACTTAGAGACAGAATTCAGTAGGTTGAAAACACTTATCACTGGCCTAGCTATCAGAAAAGAGAGTTCTGTAACCATATCTCCTCTTTCCCTACCCTATCAACACCTGTGATTGGCCCGTCTGGTACTGGGACTCTAGCCATTGTACAATGATTGCAGGAGCAGTATCAGTCAAGGGTGTCTCCATTTGAGGGGCTGCATCCAGAACAGAAAACCTGTTAATGGAAGAAACATTAAAGCCAGGAAGACCAGGCAGAACTAGAAAATCATCAGTTCTACTTTGCTTAGAAGTCTTAAGGGATATAGAGTCAGTCCATTCTTGAAGTCATTTATGTGTTCCCATCACTCACCTTCCTAGCAAAAAAACAAAGACTAAGATAACTTAAATAAGCTGGATGCTCAAAGATTAAACAACTTACTGTCACTCGGAGTTAACTCTCAATGAAGAGAACAGGATTTGGCCACTCTCCAGATCCTTGCAGCAAATTTTGGCTACTCTCCAGGTCCTTCAAACAATAGGCCACAGGCACATGTCTCAGCACTCTTCACTGGTAAGCACACAGGAGCAGAAGGCTCCCCTAAAGGAAGCTAGCTGCTGTTGCAGTATCTCTGGCTTAGCTAGATATATCCAAAGGTCTGAAAATCCTCTACTCTGTACTGGTTGTCTAATTCCACAGCCCAGGGAGAATTAAAGCAACAGTTGGAGAGGATTAAATGTATCAAAGCAACTCTGGTCCTACAGAAGCAATGAAGTTCTTCTTTTCTCATTCTTTCCCCACTCTCAGCTTCCAGTAATCATATAAGCTTGCCACCAGCTCTAATATTACCAAGAGGGCAAGAACAGGAAAAAACGGCAGAGAAAACAGTGGAGGAATTCCACCAACAGAACCCAAGGAATAACTAATAGCACTGATAAATCTACAGAAGCTACCTGTCATGGAGGGGATTCACAATTGTTTCCATTCACAGTTCTCCCAAGCTACCAATTGCCTGGAGATTGGCTCTATAATTTTATAATTGATCTCCAAGGTAATTCAGGGTTTCTTACTTGCATTTAGTCTTTAGTTTGTGAAGATAAGATAAATAGCCAACAACGAGTTGGAGGCTCGTCTTGCAGATTTAAGTCAAGAGACCTCTGGTTCTTCTCAAACTGGAAATGGTGGTAATTCTCTGCCCATCACTCTGAAAACTTTAAGCCAGCTGTGCTTTGTCTGGACTCACTGCTCAGGATAAAATAAATATCTTAAAAACACAGTCCAGGCAGGAACGTTGCTTCAAGGTGACTGCTCAAGTCACCATCTTGGCTCCTCCTCCTCAAAAACTGTAACAATCTGAACAATCAGAAGCCCTGCTAGGCAAAACTCCCACCTCACTCCACACAATGTCTATAAACATTTGGTGGGCAACAGGAAAGTTGTTAACAAGTGCTATGGCACCCATGGGCACCACATTGGGGGTCCCTGCCATCATCCTTTGTCCTCATGATAAGCCTACATTTCGTAGCCCTTGGACAACCAATCTGGCAAATCTAAGCTTGCTAAACCCACCTGGATGGTTCATTGTGCTTTTAATTTATACTGGAGATTCTGTCTTGCCCTTGGTCATATAGACAAAATTGGCCTGTGAAACAATGAAAAAGTAGTCCTACATTCCATTCAGAGTTTATAAAACACATTTGAAACCACACAATAAAAAGTTTTTTCATGCTTCTCTGGCATAAAAATAATTTATACCCAAAAGGAGTCAGCTAGCTTTGCAAACACAACAGATTGCCGATGCAAATAGATAACCCCAGTAATGGTCCTGTCTTGTGTTATTTGAAAATATTATTCATTAAAATATGTTTTATATTGCTTCTAATCCCATACAATCAACCTTTATTAGTCAAGTCAAGCTGTGTAGCCTCAGCACAGAGCACAATCTATCTCATGCTTTATTCCCCTTGACAGTCAACTGTGGAGAACAATGTATACTATGACATTTAATGTGAAACTTTTTGTTGCTTATGCTTTGTTTTATATTTCAGCTGCCAAAAATATTTGAGTCTTCATAGCACAGTTCCTCAACACCCAACCATTTCAATGGGGAAATTATATTCGGAATACAGAATGAGCTGACTCATCTCATCACCGAGGCTACTGATTTTTAGATGAATATTGGGAGAGAACTGCTCGGGATTCAGTGTGTATGTGGAGCGGTAAAAGAATCTATGTTTTCCTCCTCACAGCCATGTTAAGAAACTAGAAATATCCAGTTGTACCCCAACAGTGTCCTCACTGATACACTCATAGGTGAGATGGTGAAGTGTGGATACCTGGATGTATAACCCTTGTCCACTAGAGGGAGATAAAGAGTTGGGGTATTCCTTATAAGGAAAAAAAATTCCTTATAAGTCAATTTTCCCTGAGAGACTGGAGGGCCTGAAACTGCAGGGAGAAGCACTCTCACCTCAGAAGCACTCCTGTCTATGAACTCTCTATTAATGATGTAGACTCCTGTGAAGACAGAAGACATTTCAATGCAGAGCACAGATACAAGTTGCTACATTGCTAGCCAGTCAAGGGACTGGCTAGAAGATGTCAGAAAGACTGAGATTTGGGTCTGCTTGAGTAAAATAGGCCTGTTTTGTTACATGATTGTTGTTGTATCTGCTTTATTATTGTATTGTTCCAAATAAGGGCCATTTCCACACTGCTTACCTTCCCTCAGAATGACCCAAAACATCACGCAAAAAATGCAGAAGATCGTGTTTTCTCATGCGAGATTTGCACGACATTGCACAAATCTCGTGGAAGAAAATGTGATCTTCCACGTTTTTTGCGCAATGTTCCATGTCATTCCAAGGGAAAGTAAGCAGTGTGGAAATGGCCAAGAAGTTTTCTTTTTCCAAGTTTGTCCATTGTTATTTTTATAAATGCAAGTGTCACAAGGTGGGATCACACTGTCATAGACATGAACTCTCCCAGTTCTCAAATTAGATATATCTATTTATTTGATGTTCCTTGAACAAAACAGGTTACACATGCTCACAACACATATCCCTGACAAAGGTGAAAATATGAGTGTTCATCACATGTCTTTAAAGCAATAACGGTGATTGTTCCTTTGGACAACTATTCTATAATATCATTCTCTATCATTCAAAATGGATGTCCGCTGTAGCATGGGAAACAGCAGGCCATGTGTTACATATTGTTTTAATGTTCAAGAATATGAAAACCCATGAACAACAACAATTATATGCACATTAACAATTTTCGAAAAGTAAAAGGCATCTCCAAAATCTCCCTAAAAGTCAAAATAAATTCGTGTCCCTAGATAAATAGGAACAATTATTTATCTAAAACAAGAAAAAAAACTGATAAAATACTTCCTTGTGCAGGTAAATAGGAACAACAAGGGTTTTCTGTGAAAATTTATGAGGGAACAGGGCTTGGACTGAGGGGAAGCATATTTGTTAATGTTAAATCTCCCACCATTTGCAGTCCTTTCAGTGGTGAAAGAGAACAACATCCCTTACCACCTAAAGGATCCTTGTAGGAGATCTAAACTTAAAGAATGTGTGTCTTTGGCCAATTCCCCTTCAGAACCATTCGGGATCAAAGGGGGTGGCTTTCTTTGTTATTTAAGTGATACTTTTGGCCCTGGAGAGAGGAACCAAAATCATCTCATCCAGGCTCCTTCTGTTGTTGTTTGAGCAGCTATCACAAGCACCAACATTACATGTGATTATACCTTAACGACATGGAAACACAGTAAGTTCATATTTCAGCTATGATCCTGACAGTGTCCACAACTTTACCTGATATTTGTACCATCCTGAAATTAAGGTTAGGTATCAGAAGCTCTAATGTGCTCATGCAACAGAGATAGAAATGAAGAAGGGAAAGGAGAGAGGCTAGGAATGGGAAGGTTCAAAACTCTGGGATCTGTTTCATAATATCACTACTGTATTTCTGTACAATAAAGGACTGTTTTCTGATTTCCTAGTGTAGATCACATAAAACTACTCATCATTTACAATTAATTCAAGCAGTGCCGTAATGATACTCTGCACCACTGTTCCAAGCCACTGTAGGGTATTATATAATGGCTAGGGGATTGCCCTTTGACCTGTATTCAAATCCCTTCTCAGTTACAAAAGCGAGTTGGTGATTTTAGACCAGTCACCACCTGTGACAAAAGACCTAGCAAAGGGTCTCACCACACGAGACAAAATACACTCCAATTACATGGGTAATTCAAGTGTATTTTGTCTCATGTGGTTTGTCTCGTGTGGTGACTTAAAGCCACTGATTCCAGAACTCCTAGGATGGCAGTCTTTCCTATACTCAAACAAGAGTTCAAAGAACAGTAAAAAAAACTATCAACTGAATCACAATAGCAGCAAAAACCATAGCTACAGCCAGAGATAAAAGTATAACACTCTCCCACATACACGCATACCCCAAAGGCACCTATAAACAATGTTCTATTCCCAATTCCTAGGGAAATAGCAACCTAAGTATCCACCTGCAGACTTGATGTTACCATTGAGGTGTCTGAAGAAGGGAGCTCTGACTCACAAAAGCTTGCACCCTGAAAATTTTGTTGGTCTCTAAGGTGCCACTGGATGTAAATTCTGTTACTTATCTAAAAGAGGCTGATTCCTCAGTCCTTGGTTGGCTATATTATCAATTGACAGGCCTTGTCCGGATTGTACTTCATCCAGTTCAACACTGTCTCCAGATACACAGGACATCCTCAGCTTTGTTTGAATCAGCTGAAAGTATGGAGTCTAGTTTTGTGTCCTCTGCACACTTGGTGACACTTTATGCCAAATCCTTGAAAATCCTCTTCCAGAGGCTTTATACAGATGTCAAATAGCATGAGAGACAAGCCAGAACCCCCCAGGATCACACAGCACATGTGTCAAAGGGTCAAGCAATATTTTCCCAACACCATTTTCTAGCAGCTACCTGGAGTATGAAACCCCCATTACCCAGCTCAGACAACCTGAGTAAGGAAAGGTGTCATTTACTTATTTAGTATATTTTAATTCCACTCTTCTCCCCAACAGGAGCCCAAAGCAAATTTCAAAATACACTTTTAAACAAATTTACATACAACAAGTATTAAAAAAACAAACAAAAGACAAAAAGTATAAAAATCATCCTTGGTTCATTTCTTCTCAAACTTATTAGGTATTTGTTTGTTACAATAAGTAAAAAATCTAAAATGCCATGTAATTAAATAGCACAAAAGTATGTATCAAAAATAAGACAAAAATAATAATAAACTTAGGTCTGTAAGGATCTGCCAAGCAACTCTCAAAACACTTCACTGCAGGCAGTAAAAGAACTTAATTGAAAAGCTGCTAGTATCATGAGCTTACTCCTTCTTTGCCGGGAATAATGTTCACCAAACATATATAGGCTAAGGCTTCTAAAGCATGGGCAAATTCTAAAATCCCTCCCCCAGTCTAATGGTCAGCTAAGCTCAGTGGGAAAGCATCTAAGTAGGAAAACAGCAGAACTGATGGATGGGATTTTCAAGGTTGTGGTGTCTGTGCAGGCGCCTCTTTCCAGACAAAGGTGAGATGGCCCTGGTGCAGTTCAGAGGAGCATACAGATAACAGCAGGAACAAACACCTCCCTTGCATAGTTTCACATCGCAGGTCCGAAAGACAAGGCGAGTAACATTTTCAGTCCAGTCAAAGAATAGCCTCAGCATTTAACCATTACCATAGCATAAAGCATTAGAATATAATCATAACAGCAGGGTGTTGCTGGGTATGACAGGTGATGCTAAGCACCTGACAAGGTCTAACAGAGAAAAAATGATCTATGATCATTCACCAACAGTCCATGAATTTTCATAATGGCTAAAAAATACCTAGCAACCTGATTGACAAAATAAGGATATTGGTCAGATAGAAGGTATGAGACCAACCACTATTCAGGATGCCCCTAAAATTTGTATAAGAGGGGGCTAATTATAGAATTCCTTAACACATTGTAAAAACTACAGTATAACAGTATATGTGGGAAATATTCAGGAACACCAGCCCCACATGGACAATGTCTTTCCTGTGGAGGCGTTTTCAAAAATCTACCATTAAGGATTGCAGAAGGCAAAATATTAAACCTAGCAAAAATAAAAGCTCTGCAGACTTGTGGGGTTTTAAGATGGAATAAGTAGGGAGCAGAAACCCCCAGAACTGGCACTATACTATTTGCTATAGGATAGTGTGTTCTGTTTGTCAATGAGTCTCTGTTTGCCACTTGTCTCTCAATGTCCAACAGTGTCTGACACAGCAATCTGAAGGCTTGTCATCTTTCTAACATAAGGAGAGAGTCAAGTGGGATATCAGACCAGTTGAATTAATTTTCTGCAAAACCAAGCTTGACCATTCACTTGAGAAAGAGTCCAATAACATAATGTGCACATAACTAGGATAATCAGAAATGAAGATGCAGCCAGAATTTCTGGGTCTGTATCCAGGCTCGAGTTTCCAGAAAGCCCAGCCCAGTTTCCAGATACATGGCTGCATATCCTACACAGTTTGGAACAGAGAATACACTACAGAAATACAACAGAGAAAAGTGACTTGAACTTTTCTATAGACTGGTTGAATGCACTGGCCCAAATGAGAACACCATGTAATAGCTGGGCTACAGGTTTAGTATGAAATACATGAATGGCTGGAGGCCTATGTTGACCATTATGAACACAGAAAAAATATACTGCTGCAGAACTGCAACTGGCCAAATTAAGTGCATATTTTCAATGGGCCCATCCAGCTGTTTATATTGAAAATTTACTCTATACTATACTGACTTACTTGTTCAATAAAAATTGTGAAAACACTTCCAGACCATCAAAAAAAAAACACTGTTTACCAGGCTAATTCTTTTGGCTGAGACTACAAGCTCACAGGTTATTCTGCTTATATCAATAGTATCAAAAGTCACTGAGAGATCTGGAGAAATTGAGAATCACACTCTCAGTGTGTCTGTCTGTTTATCTCTCAATAAAGTTCATCCATTAAGATGACCAGGAACATTTCAGTTCCGAAACTGGATTGGAAGCCAGATAATATTAATATGTCAATGACTTTCTGGTGTGGAATTCAGTTTGTTTTATTGGGCCACAAGGTTGGTGCCATTTCAAGAGTGCAGTGACTTGTGGCTAATGTAGTGATTATGATACATGGATCCAAATACTTTTCCAGATAATAGCACATTGTGGCATGATTAGCATTTTAAGACTGTCAATATGTATGTATGACTGCTTCACTAATGATTAAAATGTAATTATGCCTTTATCCTTTATTATCTTTTCTGTAGCACAGGGCTTAATTTCAGCCAGAGTTAGTCAGGCCTGATGCCTAGAACATAGTTTCAGCCCTAGAACATGTAACATTATATCAATGTCTTTCTAATAATCAAAATGTTTAGTTTTATGTGAATAAGAATTGGATTTTAATCAATTGGTTTTAAAGAAAATATTGCATATTTCCTAAGCATTAATATGAAGCTGCTTCATATTGTCAATTTGTCCTTCTAACTCTCTATTGTGTACTCTGCCTGGTACTAGGACTCTAGAAGCTCATTCCTGTGTAGAGATGGGCATGAAATGGGAAAAAATGAAATGAGTGTTTCATGTTTCATCACATTCCATGAATCACAAATTACAAACTTTCATGACATTGTCCTGTTTCACAAAATGATTTGTTAGTTTCATGATTTGTCAGAACCCAGGGCACTTCAATGGCCCCCTTCATACGCAGAGATGCCAAACTCACAGGGAGACTTCAGCAGACTCACCCTCACCCAACAAGCCAGCAAGAACAAATGTCCTAAATAAGAATATAAGCAAAGAAAATTAAAGAAAATAAAGGTAGGCCTCAGTCAAGCTAGGCCCCAGAGCCAGGCGATGCCCTGAGACTGGGGTTGAGTGGGGTGGAGGAAAGAAGGCACCCACACCCAACGACCTTCCCGGCAAAGCCAAGAACTGAAAATAAGAAAGAGGCTTTTCAGTCTCTTTTTGAGCTGGAATGCAGGCGGGGAATCCGACACAAGCTTCACTGAAGTCCAGAGTTCAACTAAGCCAAGCGGGGAACAAGCAGGGAGCATAGTCCAGGGAGCCAAATCCAAAAGGTCAGAGCCAAAAGAGTAGAGAGAGAGCAGATCTGGGTCGCAGTAGAACCGGGCAGGTCTTTGCGCAGGTGCTTCTGCAATGAGGGAAATGGCGTCCTAGCTTAAAAGCAATCACCTCCAAGGCAGTGCTGCATCTTGCTAGGACTCAAGGTCACTACGCCGCTGTTTGAGTGCCTGAAGCCTTGCACTCCATCTCCTTCCCTGAACAACAAGACGCTGCTGCACCCTACGCTGCCTCTCAGGTTCAGGGGAGCTTGGTGGGGATGTTGCCCTGGTCTCAGCTGCTGGTGCAGGTAAGGGAACAGCTTCTGTCTCTGATCCTGCCCTGGATTCCTCAGCCTGCTCTGTCAAGGGTTCCTGCTGATCCTTCATGTGGCTGACTCTGGAGGAACTTGGAACACTCTCTCCCCCTTCATCCTCCATGAGGTCTTCATCCTCTGAGGAATCAGAGCCCATGACACTATTCCCCCCTCAGGGGCCCCCTCCGGAAGCACTGGTGCAGGCTTGTGGGGGTATGCCTCATGGAAGGCTCGAACTAACGCCGGGGCATGGACCTGGTCCACAGGTTCTCAGGAGTTGTCCTCAGGCCCATATCCTTTCCATTTGATCAAGTATTGCAGCTGGCCTCTGCAACAGCAGGAGTCAAGGACCCGGGCGACCTCATATTCCTCGTGGTCATCAACCCAGATGGGGGGAGGTGTCAGCATGGCAGGATGCAGAGGGTCTGGGGGCGGGGCCCACAGGAGTAGGGATCAGTGAAACACAGGGTATATCTGAAGTGTTCGAGGCAGGTCCAACCGAAAGGCTACAGGGTTGATCTGGTCTACCACAGTGAAGGGTCCAATGTGTCGGGCGACCAGTTTCTGAGAGGGCCTGGTACTGCGGAGGTGGCGAGTGGACAGCCATACCCAGTCCCCGACATGGATGTCCTCCCCCGGTTGCCAGACTCTGTCGGTTTTGGCCTTGTAGGCTGCCTTGGCCCGGTCAAGGTGTTCTCTCAGCAAGTCATGTTGAGCCTGCAATTCCTGGGTCAGGGTGTCCGCAGCAGGAACAGGGGAGCGAGGCAGAATCTCCGGAAAGTGGCGTGGATGGTACCCATAGTTAGCCTGGAAAAGTGTCTGTCGTGTTGAGGAGTGGATGGCGTTGTTGTATGCAAACTCTGCAAGGGCCAGCAGGGATGCCCAACTGTCTTGTTGATGGTTGCAGTAACAACAAAGGTACTGCTCGAGGACCGCATTAACACGTTCGGTCTGCCCTTGGTCTGCGGGTGATGGGCCAAGGAAAAGTGCAGTCGGGTATCTAGGAGGGAGTGCAGGGCCCGCCAGAACCATGAGGTGAACTGAGGTCTGCGATACGTGACAATATGTTCGGGTAGTCCATGGAGTCGGAAAATGTGTTCCAGGTACAATAGAGCCATCTCCTGGGCCGTCGGCGTTCTGGAACAAGAAATGGAGCCATTTTCGTGAACGAGTCCTCCACCACCAAGATGGAGGAATGGGGTTCTGATTTAGGCAGCTCAATGATGAAGTCCATGGTGATTGTGTGCCAGGGTCCCGGTGGAGTGGGCAGGAGTTGCAACAGGCCGGCCAGCTTGACCGGCTGGTTCTTGGCCCTATGGCAGACATCACAGGTGTTGACATAACGGGCTACATCGGCGTGGATCTGGGGCCACCAGAATTCCCGTGTGACAAGGTGCAATGTCCCGTATCTCCCGAAGTGGCCCGCTGAGCCTATATCATGGGACAGGTGGAGGACCTCTCTATGCAAGGGACCGGCAGGCACATAGAGGCGCCCCTGATGAAGTACCAAGCCATCTTGTACCGTGATCTCTTCTCCCGCAGTGATTTCCTGGTCGCGCATCGCTTGTGCCTGCTTCCGGGCCCAGGGATCATGGAGTTGTTGCTGTTGGATGCGCACTTGGAAGGACGGGTGGTCAGTGGCGGCAGCAAAGGCAGTTGGCGGCAAAATGGCGGTTGGTGGGGTTGCCGGTGCCTGGTCTTGGTAGTGCTCGGGTTTCTGAGACAAAGCATCTGCTTTCCGATTCTGGGTACTAGGGATATAAGTAATGGTGAGATTGAACCGAGAGAAGAACAGCGACCATCGGATTTGCCACTGATTCAGTTGTCGGGCGGTTTGCAGGTATTCCAGGTTCTGGTGATTGGTCCAAATCTGCACGGGATGTCGTGCTCCTTTGAGATGGTGGCGCCAGACCTCCAGAGCAACTTTGATGGCCAGTAACTCTCACTCCCAAATTGTATAGTTGCTTTCTGCGGGAGTTAGCTGGCGGGAATAGAAAGCACAGGGCTGAAGTGCGTCCGCTGGTTCCCATCACTGGGACAGAATGGCTCCCACTGCAACATTGGAGGCATCCGTTTCTACAACAAATGGCAAGGCAGGGTCGGGATGGCGCAACACTGGATTGGAGGCCATGCATTCCTTCAAGACCTGGAATGCCTCCTGGGCTTCTTGGTCCCACCGGAAAGGCTCCTTTGGTCATAGCAGCTGGGTCAAAGGAGCCGCCAGGGATGCATATTTCTCCACGAACTGGCGGTAGTAATTAGTGAACCCAAGGAACCGTTGCAGATCCTTACGGTTCTGTGGGGGTCGCCACGTCAAGATAGCTGCCACCTTTGCTGGATCCATCCCTATGCCTCGAGGGGAAATGTGGTGGCCCAAGAAGTCAATGGTGGTCTGATGGAACACACACTTCTCAAGCTTGGCATATAGCTGGTGTTCCCGGAGACGTTGCAGCACAGTCCGGACATGGCCCATGTGGCAGGCAGGATCATGGGAGTAAATCAAGATGTCATCCAGGTACACCACCACAAAGTGGTCTATCAGGTCACGGAGTACCTCATGGATGTACCTCTGGAACACAGCTGGGGCATTACAGAGCCCAAAAGGCATGACCAGGTACTCGTACTGACCATAGCGAGTGCCGAACGCGGTCTTCCACTCATCCCCAGCTCGGATCCAGATAAGATTATACACCCCTCTAAGGTCCAACCTGGTGAACAGTTGTGCCCCATTCACTCGCTCCAACAGTTCCAGGATCAATGGCAGGGGGTACCAATGCTTCACCATAATCTTATTGAGGGTGCGGTAATCATTGCAGAGGTGAAGTTCGCCACACTTCTTTACAAACAACACGGGTGCTGAGGTGGGCAAGGTAGAGGGTCGGATGAACCCGCGTTGCAAGTTCTTGTCCAACAAATCCCGGAGGGCATGGCGCTCCAGCTCGGAAAGCGAGTATAACCGACCAACAGGCAGGGGTGCCTCTGGTTGCAAATCAATACCACAATCAAAAGGACAGTGCGGGGGAAGTTGGTCCTCTCCTTGAATACGTCTTGAAAATCTGCATACAGCACAGGGAGAGACCGGGTCTCAGTAGGTGCTGTCACTCCTAACAGGGTGCAGTGGTCTAGATGGGGGCAGGGATCCCGGAAACCAAGCTCTTGCACTGTCCAGTCTATCAGCGGATTGTGCAAAATCAGCCAGTCCATTCCCAGTACTAGCAGGAACCGGAGCATATGGGCAATGTCCAACCTCAGAGTCTCTTGATGCCGGTGGATACACAAAGTCAAGGGTCGGGTCTCTTTCATGACTGGTCCCGAGCGCAAGGGCCGGCCATCAATAGCTTCCACCTGGACTGCCATGGCCTTGTCTTGTAGGGTCATCTGGTGTTGGGTGGCAAAGGTGAGGTCCATATAGGAGCGGGAGGCCCCAGAATCCACTAGGGCATGGGACAGGATCCATGGCCCCCCAGTGCTTGTAGCCAGACCGGGACTAGGATGTGCTGTGATCATCCTCCACCAGGTCCGTTGGGCCCCCTTGCTTGCCCCAGGTAGCCAGGGCCCAAGGCCCCTGGGGCTTGACGTTTCCCGGTGTCCACTGCTTTTCAGGGCAGGTGCTGGCAAAGTGCCCCGGCACCCAGCAATAGAGGCACAGGTTACCTCAGAGCCTCCGGTCCTTCTCCAATGGGGTAAGGCGTGGTCTGGCAGCCTCAAGTTGCATGGGCTCCACCACAGCTCCTGGGGGACGGGTCACTGGTAGTCACGTGGGCCTGGCCGCTACTTGTAGCCTGGCGTCTGTCCTCCAGGCGCCCATCTGTTTGCATGCTGAGTGTAATCAAGGCCTCCACGGTGGCAGGCCGCTCCACCCGGGCTAACTCATCCAGCACTTCTTCTGATAGGCCCTCCAAGTATTGGTCACGTAAGGCACCATCATTCCAGTCCAAGTCCAAGGCCAGAGTCTTGAACTCTGCAGCATAGGCCGCCACAGACATCCTCCCTTGCTGCAGCCGTCGCAACTGCCGATTAGCCCTTCCCTGTTTTGGAGGGTCAGCAAAAGCAGCCTGGAACTGGGTCAGGAAGGCTGCATAGTTATTTAACACAGGGGAGTCGGCTACCAGCAAGGGTGTGGCCCACTTAGCTGCATGGTCCTTTAACAAACTCAGCACAAAGGAGACTTCCATTTGGACGTTAGGGAAATCCTGCTGTCGTACTTTCATGTAGAGCTTGCACTGGGCAAGGAACAGGGGAAAGTCAGCTAGTTTCCCCCCAAACTTGTCAGGCAATGCCACCGGGCATTTCTGCGGGGAAGGGGTCACTGGCCTTGAAGCCATGGCCATCAGCTGCTGTTGCATAGCTGACAGTGCATCAGAAACTTGCTGGAATTGCTGTCTCAATGCTTGGTTCTCGGATATCAAAGCAGAAACCTGACCTTGTAAGTGCTGGTTATCTGCGGCCAGGCCTGCTAACACTGAAGCCACATCTCCTGTCTCCATGGCAACGGAAAGGAAAACAGCTGTCAGTGATTTGTGGAGGCAGAAGCACTCTGTGCTGGAATGCAGGCGGGGAATCCGACACAAGCTTCACTGAAGTCCAGAGTTCAACTAAGCCGAGCAGGGAACAAGCAGGGAGCGTAGTCCAGGGAGCCAAATCCAAAAGGTCAGAGCCAAAAGATCAGAGAGAGAGCAGAGCTGGGTCGCAGTAGAACCGGGCAGGTCTTTGCGCAGGTGCTTCTGCAATGAGGGAAACGGCGTCCTGGCTTAAGAGCAATCACCTCCAAGGCAGTGCTGCATCCTGCTAGGACTCAAGGTCACTACGCCGCTGTTTGAGTGCCTGAAGCCTCGCACTCCGTCTCCTTCCCTAAACAACAAGACGCTGCTGCACCCTATGCTGCCTCTCAGGTTCAGGGGAGCTTGGTGGGGATGTTGCCCTGGTCTCAGCTGCTGGTGCAGGTAAGGGAACAGCTTCTGTCTCTGATTCTGCCCTGGATTCCTCAGCCTGCTCTGTCAAGGGTTCCTGCTGATCCTTCATGTGGCTGACTCTAGAGGAACTTGGAACACTCTCTCCCCCTTCATCCTCCATGAGGTCTTCATCCTCTGAGGAATCAGAGCCCACGACACTTTTAAAGCAGCAGCAAATCCAGCCAAAAGCTCCCAATTCCACTCTCACTCCAAATCCCAGCAACAGGTCCTCCCTCTCTCTGTGTCTACTGGAACTGAAAAGGTTGAGGCAGAGAGCTGTGCCTTATGTAAGAAATGCTCACATAGAGCAGAACAGGAGGTCTCTAGTTGGCAGACATACCTGCCTAACAGGGTTTGGAGGGATGTGATTGGTGTTACCATGGCTATAGAAGGCCCATCTCCTCAGTTGCCTAGGGAATTAACCCCCCCCCCCTGCTCCTTGCTGTATAGGGCAGAATGGAAGCTCTCCAGTTAGCAGGGAGAGCTGCCTATCAAGGTTATGTGTGCTAAGACTGGGGTTTCCAATGGCAACAAAAGGTCTGTAGACATTCTGGGCCTATGAATCCAATGGCAACAAAAGGTCTGTAGACATTCTGGGCCTAGGGAATCAATGGATCTGTGCCAGCCTGTCTGGCATCATGAATCATTCACGAATCGAACAAATCGGCCCCAAAAGTCATGAATTTTGTAAAAACTGCGGCCCCACGAAACGTGTTTCATGAAACACGAATCAGCCTGATTTGTCATGAAATTTGATTCATATTTTGATTCATGCCCATGTCTATTCCTGTGACATTTTATGTGAAGATGTCAGGGGCTGAACCTGGGACATTCTGTACATGTCCTAGAAGTAACTGTAATGACTGTATCAGGACTGTACCTCATTGATGTGACTCAGTGTCCGGCTTTTGAGCTGAGGTAGTCTGGAGGCTAGATGATTTTTGGAGGCAGCAGTTCTACAAGCTAACACACTTTGAAAGAAAGGGAAGTCAATTTGGTTTCCTTCTCCAAAGTGAAGAATCCCTGCCCTCATTCTTAGAAACCAGATATTATGGAGTTACATTCATGGGGCTGCATTACTTAAAACAGACACATGGAAATCAAAAGTCTCTTTGACTGTTTTAATCATTGCATTAACAACTAAACCACAAGGCTATGTAAAGAATGACCAGTCTTTCCAATAATCATTCAGTACAGTTATCAATCTTCTGACTGGAAAGAGGTCAGAAGTTTATTTATTCTAGGTCTTTGTGAAAACCTTATATCCCAGACAACCAATGATCACTCAATGTTGTCTTTTAAGAACTTTATTTAAAATCACTCTAGTTATCCTTGAACAAATTCAGTAAACAAGAATCACAATTATGCAAAAAATAGCGTAAGTAAAAGAGATTATAAATTAAAAAGTCTATATGTTATCCCTTCTCTTATCTAGCCTACATTTTAAAATGAAATGCAATTTCTAAAATTCTTGCCAAACCTTTTCATAAATGATAAAATAGTCTCAGAAGAGACTTTCACCAAAGATAAGATACTCTCACTGCAACCCAGATTTGAGAAATCCATTGGTTTTAGGGGGTAGAATTGGCTGCCTAGGGATGTGGTGGGCTCCCCCTCATTGGCAGCCTTTGAGGAGCAGCTGGATGTATACTTGTCAGGGATGATTTAGGCTGTTCCTGCCTTGGGCAGGGGGTTGGACTAGATGGTCTGTAAGACCCTTCCAACTCTATGATTCTATGGGCCAAGCTACAAGTGATGAATGACACTTGAACGGCAAGTGTATTTCTCCCTGTTCACTTGCCCTCCACTTGCGCTCCACTAGATCCACTTGCCATTCAAGTGTCATTCATCACTTGTAGCTTGGCCCTATGATTATGTAGACGTAATTGTGAGCCTCACATGACTTTATTAAACCGTCTAACTTGTTTTCTCTAGAGGCAAATGTTAGACATCTCTGTGCATCCTAAAGTACAATGTTTGCAAACTCTGGTTGTTGTGGATTTGCAAACTCTGTTCTCTTTGTTCTAGGTTTTATTTTGGACATAAAGCCATTTATTTTTTAGTTATCTTTCTCAAGGCTGAAGCTGTAGGTTTGCTGGAACAGTGAAAAAATGCATGTTTGTAGATTCACACAAGAACCTAAAAGCAAACTTTCTGGGCCCACTGTGTCAAAACATTCTAAACAGTGCTTTAAAATTAAAATCCACAACACAGATGTGGATGGAGCTCTCCCTCCATCCACATTTGGGTCAGTGTGATGGAGCTCTCCCTCTTTCCTTGTGGTGAATCCCAGAGGCTCTGGAGTATTCTCAGGGGCCCCTGGAGGCCCCAAACCCCAGCTTGTAAAACTCTGTCATAGAACATCTTTGAGAGACTGGTCGATTGAAGCTTCATGGCTGAATGAGGATCTGAACCTTGGCTTTCCCCATCCTACTCTCTGCTATACTTTATTTCCCAGTGGTCCATTCGCAATATGTCTTTTTGAGCTATACAAGTACCTTTGTTCAGTCTTCTTCTATAGCCTTTATATCAGTTCCTCCATTTAGTGCATGTTGCTATGCACCCCTGCAGTAGCTTTAATCAACTCTGTGACACCAGTTATTAACCCTTTAGATTTTGATGTATCTACAGTGAAACACCAGCTCTATTACCATTAAAGAATCAGAACTTCCCAGCTGTTTTGTCACAATAGCACTTGGCTTGGATTTTCCAATACAATAGAAAACATATCTCCATCGTGGCTACATGAAATGTTTTGACAAAGCCAAGGACTCATGTAATATATATATTATATTAATCTTGAATGTTAAGAACCATTTTAGCACTTGAGTTACGTTATTTCATTATGCTTTTCACTGCACAGCATTTTACTCAAAATGAAGCAAATCAAACAATTATGGAGAATGTCTTTACTCTTCATTAGGGAGGTAGGCTTCCACTGCTGCTTAGAAGCCACACATACTATGCTTCCAGCCCAAGTGGTTCTAATTATATTTTTTTTCTTTCTTACTGAGGCTCTGTTTATACAAACACAAATGTATTAAGATAGTTCATGCTATCCCTCTTGGATATGTTGTATTATACGAATATCATAATTTCGTGGGTGTGTCTTTTTCTTCTGATCAGCACTCCCATGAAAGAGAGAAAGCCATGTAATTTGCCCTGGCCATATTATTAAGATACGAGTCCAGTTGCACTTTAGAGACCAACTAGATTTCCAGGGTATGAGATTTCAAGAGTTAAAGTTCCCTTTCTCAGACAGAAGGAGCAGGAAAAGATCGGAGTCTTTATAATCTTGGCTGAAGGTGGGAGGGGTATTGCAAATTAGAGTGTCAGGAAGCTGGCTATAAAACATTTTGTAATTAGCTTGATAGAGTAGAGATGCGAAGTACAGAAAATTAACATCTCTAGTGTGAGCAAAATCCTGTCCCAATTCAACCCTGGGGGTCCATTGTTCCCCACAAAGAAAGGGGCAGTTTAGTGTTTCTGGGAGCCTGGGTAAAAGTAAATGATGCCCCCCCCACACACACACACACACCTCCTTTAATCCCACCCAACTCACTGATTTTAACCTACCTTGTAAGGATTATTGTGAGGATAAAATGGATTATACGAGAATGTTGTAAGCCATTTTGGGTCCCCAGTGGGAGATACCTTGGGTATAAATGAATATAAGCCAAAGCAACACCCACCTCCTTCCCACCCTCATCTCATTTGGAGTCAGGGCAACAAAAGCTAAAAGAAAAATCTAGTACTGCCTATTGCCAAGGGAGGCAGGAAAGCAAGAGGAGGAATAGCAAAAACAAGACTGGTGAAAATGTCCTCTGAAGTGCTTTTGGGAATTGCTGTACTGATTTTGGAACAGTGACAACCCCCCCCACACACACACACACACACTGTCTGGTCAGCCAAGAATGTCACCATAGTGAGGCTGACCGCTACAGGGCACAACAGGAATGTTTGTTTTTCATCATGCCTGCTCCCGGCACTTGCAAGCGTTATGGTCCCCCACCCACCCGAGTTCTTTTTTTGCAGTGGCTTCCCATTGAGAAAGAGAGAGTGGAGCTAGAAGAAGCAGCTCACTTGGAGTGGGTAGGTGAAGCAGGGCAGATAAAGCAACTCCCTAAGTGAGAGAAGGGGAAAGAAAAAGAACACACAACACAAATTAGCAAAACTTAACTGCCCATCTTGCAGTACAGAAGATAGCTCGGACACATGGGCAATAAAACTGTACCAGCCTTTTTAAGGAGTGGAGGAAGCTCTCTGTTGCTTGAATAGGGGGACCATCTTCTCCTCCCAGGTGAGCAACATTGGAAATGCTAGCACCAGCTGCTCTTTGCCTTCCACAAGCCCACCCTCCACAGTCAAGCCCTAAAGTTAGATTTCTTGTTATGCTCCTTTAGTTTCTCATTTCTCTTCTATTTAACCATTAAGCTCCCCTCCCCAAACTCTGTCCCTGTGGAACTGTTTGTTTCTTGGACAAACAGTTTCTTGGACATTTGTATCTCCCTTTCCCCCCTCAATTTATTTTCCAGACAGCAAGCACAAACGCTGGACATCTGGCTCCCCTAAACCTAAGTCCAATTCCATCCTAGGTGTATAAAAATCACCTTCCCGACCTCCTACCTTTGTAGCCGGTTTTGACCTCAAGCAAAGGTTATGGTTGTTTCATTTTCTGAACCCCCACTCTTTGGTTGAAATCACTAGACTTCCCTGCTTTGGACTCTGGAATTTCATCTCTGGAAAATTCATCTTCTGGGAATTTCATCTCTGGGAATTTTATCTTTGGACCCTGGAAATTTCATCTCTCAGCTTTTCATTAGCCACCCCCCTCCCGAATGGATTCTAGCCCATTTCCCTCTTCAGGATCAGGCTTGTATATTTTCTTTCTACTCTTTATTTCCCCAAAGCACTCCCTGTTTGCCTTGCTGCTAGCCAGTCCACCTTTCCCCAAGTTTTTCCACAACGAACAGATATTTATTAAATTCTAAGTTCTGTTAAATTTCCTTCAATATAAAAAGGCACCCTTACTGAGGTTTTGATAATAAAAGTGAGGACTCACAAGAAACTTGCAGGGATTGGCTGTCCTCACAAAAGGGGCTTTGCTTCCTCCTCTCTCCCCTACTCCTTTTCTGTCACTTTCCCCAATTTTTTCTCCCTCACTCCTTCTGTCACTGTTACCCTAAATGGGGGGGGTCTCCTTGTGAGTTGGGGAAATTAGCATTCAAGGAGACACAGGGAGATGGGTAACTGCAGGATCTCCACCAATATATACCAGGATCATTCCCACAGAGAACGCTCAAGTAAATAGGCAGGTGTTCAACAGGAAAGGTTTCTTTATTAACACAGCAAAAAACAGCAAACATACAGTGAATACACACAGGGAAACAAGGAAGAAATGGAAAGAGTAATTGGAATGGGCTGATATTTACCAGTCCCGAAAGGAGAGAAGGTCCACAGAAGTAGTAGCAATGACAGTCAGTATCTCACGGAAGGGGAAGAGAGGGCTGCATGAATTGGTCCAGAACACACACACGGCATAGGGCTTGGGGCAGCCCAGTTATAGTATGAAATATGTCCTAGGGCAGAATTATATCTTCTGCCAATGAAACAATAGCATTGTTTCAGTTTGGTGTAGTGGTTAAGAGTGGTAGGACTCTAATCTGGAGAATCGGATTTGATCCCCACTGCTACACTGGAAGGCAGCTGGGTAACCTTGGGTCAGTCACACCTTCTTGGAACTCTCTCAGCCCCACCCACCTGACAGGGTGATTGTCATGAGGATAATAACAACACATTTTGTAAACTCTGAGTGGGTGTTAAGTTGTCCCAAAAGACAGTATATAAATTGAATGTTGTTGCAGTTATTGATGGCTTGTCCGGAGGTGAAACAATAAATTCAGGGAGGGTTTGATTGAGCATATCTGGGAGGAACTATAGGTGAGAAAAGTGTTTGATGTCTCACAACTGCCAGATGGGAGGGTTTATCAGTCCCTGAATAGCCCAGATTAGGAAGGAGGAGTGTTTTACTTAAGTGTTTCTCCGGGGCATGGAGGGGCAGCCAGTCAGCTGATGCACCTTCTGGTAATTTTTCAGCTCCATCCAGCTGTCCTGCCTAGTCAAGCAGTGCCATGTGCTTAAGGCACATGAGGAAAGGGCTTATGATATTTTACATTCATAAGCTGCCCTTGCGATAAGGAGAAGGGTTTGGACTGCTAACATCACCCCCCTCCCTACTCACCAGGCTGCTCCCATGCCATGGACCTTTGCTTCTTGTTTCCTCACCCATCTTCAATGTTGTTATCTCTGGAACAACATTGCTGTGCCCATCTTCAATCTAAACCCAGCCGGTACTGTATGGTGCAAGAGACTAGTATTTCTTACAATATACTTATAGATTGAGGAACCATATTCCAGCAGTAGGGGTGGCCAGATTTTTGCTTGCTTATAAGGGGTTCTTACAATCTTGGCAGTAAGTACCATCAAGTTGCATGTGACTTATGACACCTCCTCATGGGGTTTTCAAGGCAGGAAAATGAATAGAGGTGGTTTATCATTGGCTTTCTCTTTGCAGAGACCCTGAACATCTGTGCTGGAATGCAGGCAGGGAGTCTGCCACGAGCTTCTCTAAAAGTCCAGAGTTCAACCAAGCCGACTGGGGAGCAAGCAGGGAGCGTAGTCCAGGGAGCCGAATTCAAAGGTCAGAGCCAAGAAAGCAGTCAGAGCAGAGCTGGGTCTCAGTAGAGCCAGGCGGGTCTGTGCACAGGTGCTTCTGCAACGAGGGAAAGGGTGTCCTGGCTTAAGAGTTATCACCTTCAGGGCAGTGCTGCATCCTGTTAAGACTCAAGGTCATTATGCTGCTGTTTGAGTGCCTGAAGCCTTGCACTTCACCTCCTTTCCTGTGCAGCAAGACGCTGCCTCACTCTGCGCTGCCTATCAGGCTCAGGGGAGCTGGGTGGAGATGTTGCCCTCGTCTCCAGTGCTGGTGCAGGTAAGGGAACTGCCTCTGTCTCTGAGTCTGCCCTGGATTCCTCAGCCTGCTCCAGCAAGGGTTCCTGCTGTTCCATTCCCTACTGGTCTTCCAAGCGGCTGACTCTGGAGGGGCTTGGAATATCCCCACTCCTGTCGTCGTCCCTGAGGTCTTCATCCTCTGAGGACTCAGAGCCCACGACAACATCCTTGTGGGGGCGGGGGTGTCTTCCATCCAAGTACTAACTGGGGCTAACACTGCTAAGCTTCCAAGAGCTAACAAGATAAGGCAAGTCTGAGTCATCCAGGCCAGACCTCTTACAATCTTACACACACAGATCTTACACTGATAGTGCATGTGTGCAGAAGGCAGAATGCCTTGCCTCTAGTTTTGCTTCCCACATATGCTGAGAAGAGCAGCAAAATAGTGAGGCAAGGTCACTCAGCAGTGGTGAGTGACCTTGCCTCACTATTCCTCCATGGTTCTGACCTTTGGTGAGTCTTTACCACAGCACACTTCCTGGTATTTGGCTCATATTTCCTGTCTCTCTGGCTATTTTTTGCTGCTTTCTCTCCTAGCTTTGACACAAGTGAAGTTATAACTCTGTTTTCCCTTTTCCCTGTTATATAGCTTTAATGTCACATGACTTCCTGCCATATGCTTCTGGCTCAGTGTACCCCATGCTGCCCCTTTGAGAGGTTCTTATGGGCTTGGAAGGAAGAGTTAGTGTACACAGGAAGCAATCAAATCAGCTTTCAGCTCATAAAATATTGCTTAGTTACTCTTGCTCAGAAACAGTTACTTCAGATACAAAACCACTGCCATAGATGAAAAAATTAGCATATTGAACTGTGCCACAAAAATCTGGCTTCTGGCATAACACATATTGTAGAAATCACTGATTTAGTTTCCAGAATTCCATACTTTCTTGTAGCTGTTCTAAGCAATACTTCTCAGTCAGGACGCTTTAAAGCATATTTGCTCAAGATGGTGTGTTTCAAAGTATAAACACTTTAGAGAGGTGAATCACATCTTTTCTTCTGAAATGTAGCTATCTTTGTTATGAGACATGGCTGTTTACACACAAACATTCAGGGCTTTGCTTTGAAGTTTCATTGCAAAGATAAGCCCGTGAAAGGGTATTGGCTTATCACTAGGACTGAAGGGATAACTATGAATAACTCTGCTGGCATTATTAACATTGACAAGGAAGTTTTCAAAGGTGACACATTTGGAATTGGAGCGACTTTTCATTAAACACATTCTTAAGCAAAAAGGATTTTAAAAATGAGTTGCTCAAAAATAGTCAAACAAGGCAGATTTCTCCAATAAAAATACTACTAATAATCTCATATATCTCTTAAAAACAGTGTGCTCACTTGCATTGGGAAGTGTTGCAAGAGGGAATGTGACTATTGATAATACTTGCACAGTCAAAGCTTGTAGTTAATAAGAAGACATTTCTGGCCAGTGTCCAAGAAAACCTTTGAGGGTGATTCCAATTACTCCTCTGGAATCTCCAGAGGAGATTCCAATTACTCAGGGGTTCAAATCTCGACTTAAATGACAAAGGTCCAAGCTTGTCAGGCCCTGAGTTCTTTCCACCATCTTTTTTTGGGGGGGGGGGTCAGAAAGTATTAATTCTCCTGTATGCAAATGACATGGTGTTGGGGGCGGGTCCCTAACTTGTATCAGCATATGCAGAATGCTGAACAAACTGGGCAATTTCTATAAAGGCGAGGCCTTAAACATCAACTTACCCAAGACCAAAGTAGTAGTCTTTGGGAAGAGACCTCGACAATTTAAGTGGTCAATAGATGGCAATCCCTTTGAACAATGCTGAACCTTTAAGTATCTTGGAGTGACATTTAGTGAAACCATCTCATGGAAAGCCCAACTGGCCATAACTAAAGCCTCTGTTTTGAAAGACACTGGGGCCATCTTTAAATGTTACATCTCGAAAGGAGGATTTTTAGTTGAAATTGTTCAAGGCCATCCCACAGTTTCTATATGGTGCAGAGATCTGGGGTTGGAATGCATGTCTGACCTTGACCCTGGAAACAATTCAAAATCTCTTTTTAAAGAGAATTCGAGTTTTGCCTTGTGGCACTCCAACAACTTTATCATGGACTGAACTTGGGTTACTTTCTATCAGAGCCTGTTTGCATGTGGCCTTATTTAGATTCTGGAGAAAGCAAAGGAATATTTCCACTACTCCACTCTTAAGGCAAAGCAATGCATTGCTGCATTCAGATGTCATTTGCTCTGCTGGTTCCATCATTATTCCTCGGTGGATGACTTTCAGGGTGTCCTCTTGCCTGGTCTCAATATACGAAAATGAATATTTAAGATAGATGCTGCATTGGACAGAAGTACAACTCTCTCATCCAAATTTTGTCCCTGACTCAAGTTGTTCAAGAGGGACCATGGCAGAGCCTCGTATTTAACCAAAATCCCCCTTCCTTGTCTTACAATGGCTTTATCTTCTCTGAGGTTTCAAACCATGCCCTTAGCCATTCTAGATGGTCGCTACACCCAAATACCAGTTGATGCTCATTTCTGTATTTGTTGAGCTTCAGTCCCCTAAGTCTTTCCCCATTATATTTTGTTCTGCCCTTTGTAAACAGAGCCCAGAAATAAATTTCTTGGGGAAATTTTTAAAAAATATTGATTCTTCTCCCGTGGTGGAAAAATTAACCTCCTTCTTTCCAACCTGGATCTCTACATCTCTTGTAGAACAGCATGATATGTTCTGGCAGCTAAAAACATCAGGGCTCAAGCCATGTTTAATGATTGAGACTCCTTCATCTATATATAACAAAGATGCTTATGTGTTTTAAGTACTTTTTATGTTTTAACATCATAGTTTTATTGTTTGGTGTTTATGTTATTCTTATATGTTTTACTTAGCTTTTTCATGTGATTGTGATGGCCTTTGGCCACATGCAATAAATATTCTGAACTGAACACCTCTTATACATCTCCACATCATTAACCTCCATGTGCTCAATGTAGTTTTCTTGTACAAACATCTGAACCTACCACAGGCCACCAGAATGTAATTTGGAGAGAAATCAACCATTTACCATCATATTTTTGAATTTTCATTGACTTCCCAAAGTAAAAAGCTATGCCTCAAAACATGCATCCAAATTACATCATTTGTGAATTGTTAAATATATGTATCAAACTAGCTTTTAAACAATTAGTTGCTTTCACTCAGTAAATGTTATGGTTGTTTTAAAATTCAGGCTGTTCTGAACTACTACTGCATAGAAGGGTGTCCAAACTTGATTTTAAAAATTCAGGATCTCATATTTTCTTATTTTTATGCATTGTTTTGTTTGTTTAGAGATGGATGAGCTTCTGCTCACCAGGAAATAAGCATAAATGTCCAACTGTGACTTGCTGATAGATTAGCCAAACCAAGGAAAATGAAACCAAAGCTCTTGGAGGACATCAAAGCAGCTGCAGAAGCAAACCAGTCACCCTACTAGCAAAATGCGGGGGTGACTAGCTTTAGTGCATAATGTATAAGAAGAAACATGAGTAGGGGGTGGCCAGGGAAGCTGTGAAAATCATTTCCAGAGAGGGAGATGCAGCTGTTCTAAAGATCTCAAGCTCAATGATTCATGTCAGCTATGTTTGATTTGTCACTCTCCCTCCCCCAAACAACTAAAGCTACAAGGAACAATACTGGCTCTACTCCTTTCAAAGGATAGTCCCCTCCTGAGCAAAGATATATTTGTCTTTAAGTAATAGAATGTTAATGTTCAAAGGCAGAGCTCCCAAAAGCAAGACTACTAATATGCTTTCATAGAAAAGTTCCCAAATCAATCTTTGCTCTCCATGGTACTGAAACACTAGACTTAGGGATGAACACAATCACTCAACTATATTCTCTATGTACCCTTAACTGTACGATATGTTCAGTTTACAACTTTCAGAAGTCAGAGTGTATGAATTCCCGACAATCATGAAGCAGGAAGGTCTGACTGATTTTATCTTTCTGAGCTGTGATTGACTTTAGCTCTGAAATGCATTTCCCAATTTCTTAATATATAACTGTGCATAAATGAATGTAAAACAAGCCAAAGACTTTGATGGCACCTGTAATCAATTTTCCAGAGATTTTTTGAAGAGATCTGTATAATGGCTGGGTTCATGAGAAAAAGCAATTCCTCCAATGAATGGGGGGGAGTGGGATTTTTGCTCATTCCCTTTCTCCAGATGCGTACTCCCACTTTGCCTCCCATACTGTTCGTGAGGAGAGGGAATTCACTGACTCACAGGAGCAAAATTAGTTGACCTAGAAGGCTGCAATGAGATGTGGATGGTGAAGAATCTGCCTCCCTAAAGAGTGACTCTGATTACATGGCTGAGGATCCATGCCAGTATATTTGCATTTGCTTGTTGTCTCCTTCCATTGCTTCTTTCTTTAAAATGGTGTTCTGTCCTAATATGTTTACATCTGTTAGGTTGTTCTGAGACAACTGGTCTCTCACTCACCTTTTTCTGGGGTGGGGTGGGGGGATATCCATATCATTTATCCTTGTATCTGGTGAATTGTTAACAAGTGTGTTCTAGAAAGTGGGTACCAGCATTCCTAACTCCAAAAGTGACAGAATACTAATAGAAAGTATATTAGAGCATTTGGGGGAAACCAAGGGAAGAAAAGCCTCAACACATAAGCATTTAAGTATTTGTGGAGAGCATAAGAACTGAAATCCATGCATGTTCTGATTTTACCTCTGAGATATATTTGTTGAATTACCTCATAAATTTTCAACCCCTTGTTTCACCTAACCTTTCCCTTCCAAAATAAACTATATAGTTATTTTTTAATTTTAAAAATGCCTCTAGTGCCATTTCTTCCATTTAAGGATGAGGGAATGTTATAACCACCTACTTGGCAAGAAGCAAATATAATTTTAATACATAAAGAAGAGAATGACCCTCTAGTACCACAGTCATATAGATCAATTTCATTATTAAATGTTGACTATAAAATTTTTACAACACTCACTGCCAAGAGATCAATAAAATGTATTCCAGAATTAATCCATGAAGATCAAACATGATTTTTTCCAAGACAATATATGAAAGATACTATCAGATGGTTGTGGAATGCAATTGAATATTAAAGGAGAAAATGGCATTTATATTTTTGGATGTAGAGAAAGCTTTTGACAACGTATCTTGGTTGTTTTTAATGAAAGTTCAACAAAATATGAATTGTGGAACAGAATTTTTAAACTGGATGCAAAGTACTTATATAAATCAACAAGCTAGAATCTTAATAAATGGCTCTTTAATGGAAAAAATTGAAATAGCAAAAAGGAACGAGATAATGTTGTCCAATATCACCATTATTGTTTATTTTGGCAATGGAAATATTGGCTATAAAAATTAGGCAACATAACAGGATTTTTGGAATTAAAAAGGTAAAGAAGAATGTAAGATGAAAAGTTATACGGACGATATCATTATATAATAATAACAATAATAATAACATTCAATTTATATACCGCCCTTCAGAACAACTTAACACCCACTCAGAGCTGATGACAAAGTATGTTATTATTATCCCCACAACAATCACCCTCTGAGGTGGGTGGGGCTGAGAGAGCTCCGGAGAGCTGTGACTGACACAAGATCACCAAGGTGGCTTCAAGTGGAGGAGTGGGGAATCAAACCTAGTTCTCCAGATTCGAATCCTGTTGCTCTTAACCACTACACCAAACTAGCAAATAATTACATTTGGAACTTATTCCAGATATGAACTGAATAAAAAGAAGACAAAGATAATGTTATTAGCAGCAACCACAGAAGGAGAAGAAGAGATAGAAAAAATAACAGAATGTGTCATAGCTAAAAAATCAATAAAATATTTGGGAATATATGTAACAGGACAAAATGGTAATCTTTATAAAGACAATTATCAAAAAGTCTGGGCAAATAGCCTTGAAGACTCTAAAAGATGGGAAAGATTGACAATTTCATGGCTAAATACTGAACTATCTTTGCTTTAATTAGATATTCTGAACATGTTGCTCTAATATGTGATTCACTTGCAACTTCTTGTATTTCAGTTTAGTTAGTATGAATGTTTGTGCACTTGCAATACTGTTGTCCTCTAAGTAAGGTAAAAGCATTTTTTTAAAATGTGTAAAAATATATGTATCTCCATTCTTTCAGTGTGAAGTTTGCCATTATTATTGTCTTTTATAGGTAGGGAACTGAGGAATAGAAAAATAATAACTTGCCTAAGGTCATCTCATCAGTCTTTGTCTTACCTGACATTTGTACCTACCTCCTTTAGATCATAGAACATACTTCACCTGGCAGTTCTCCTCTGAAATTCCACAGCAATGAAGAGAATGCCATGGATATGGCCAGGAATATCAGGGAACAGTTGCTGGCCTTGACTAAAATATCATGGAGGATACTTCTGCAAGCCAAAAAGGCCTGTTGTCTCAGTTAAGCATACCTAAATGGGAGTCCAGAGACCCAGAATAAAACAGTCTTGGAAAGGGGTAAGGAACAAAAGTATGATAGAAAAATATGAGCTTTAGTATATTAGAAACAGTATCTCACACATGAATTGATAATATGTGTTGGGGCCAGGTGCAAGAAGCATCTGAGTATGGCAAGAATGTCCAACTAAATATAGAAGTGAAGTGATACTTCAAACATGAGATGTATCAATTGAGGGCCAACAGATATTCATATGTATGAGAAACTTTTAATCATTATTTTAAATTTTTTATTATTATAAAATGTACTAACAAAACATTTATATATTTGAATATATTTTGGTAAAAATAATTTTGTATGGTGTTTGAAGTTTAAAAATAATTAGATAGCAAACAGAGTATGCCCTTATTTAATAATAATAATAATAATAACATTCGATTTATATACCGCCCTTCAGGACAAATTAATGCCCACTCAGAGCGGTTTACAAAGTGTTATTATTACCCCAGAACAATCACCCTGTGAGGTGGGTGGGGCTGAGAGAGCTCCAGAGAACTGTGACTCGCCCAAGGTCACCCAGCTGGCTTTGTGGAGGAGTGGGGAATTAAACCCGGCTCTCCAGATTAGAGTCCCGTTCTCTTAACCACTACACCAAACTGGCTTAGTGGGACAACTAACTATTATTGAAAGATATTTTGAAAAACTGTAAGCATGGGAGTCTTAACTAATTATCAGCTTCTCCTTAGAAGAGGGTTCTTGCTTGTTACTTGCTGATTTGAGGGTAAGACATGATTTCATTAACTCAAGTAATTGCTGTCTAGGAATGTGCGATTCAGGTTTCCGATTCGGGAAAAATACCTGAATTGGACCCAATTTGCAAAGATTCAGGATTTTTGAATCGGCTCCAGCATGCCGGGTCCGTTTCAGAAACCCCGAATCAAAGATTCCTGAAGCGATTAGGATTGCTTTGGGAAGCTTTGGGACAAGTGGTTAAAATGCTCCTTTCTGTGCCTGTGCACAGAGGCATGGAAAGGGGCATTTTAACCCCTGAATCAGCTGCTTGGTGGGAAGTTCCCCACCAGGCACCTGAGTCAAGCCAGTGGGGTTAAAATGCCCCTTTCTGTGCTGCTGTGCAGTGCCACGGAAAGGGGCATTTTAACCCCTGAATCAGCTGCTTGGTGGGGAGTTCCCACCAGGCATCTGAGTCAAGCCACCGGGGTTAAAATTGCATATGTCTGGGTCCCTGGAGTTTCTGGCTCTTTAGCAAGCATTCTAGCAGTGAGTTAATATTGAATCTTTGCTATAATTTAGATTTCTTGAGGATGCTAATTCCCCAATCTAGAAATTTTTATTATTCTTTAATGTGAATTTATTCTCCTTAATCTTTATTTTGGTTTTCATTCTATCTGGATCTTATTGTTCCTTTGAAGCCTGTAGAGACACCAACATACCATCTCCTTCACTCAAAGATCCTTTCTTGTCCAGAGTGGAGGGTTTCTTTCAAGAGTAGAAACTAAACCAGTAGCTCCTTTTTTTTAGGAGTGAGAGGGCAAGGAAAAGAAAGTGATTTCCTTATGTTCATGTTATTTCATGATGGATTTGAGCTCAGATTGGAAAGTGGACCATAGTCATACTGACATATAATTGATCAGAGGCAACAGAGAGAAAGAGATTGGCTGGGTGTGGGTTGGGGCAAGGAGACTGTGCAATCCTAAACAGAGTTACCACAGTCTAATCCAACTGAAATCAATGGCTTAGGCTGGAGTAACTCTGTTTAGGATTGCACTGACAGAATATCTTCTAGGGTGAACCCTGCACAGGCTATGGCAGGACAGTGAATGTAAATCTCTTTGATAATCATCTACTTCCACGTAAAAGTAAAGCAGCAAACCAAATGAATGATCTGCTACACGTACCTATTTAATGCATGGTGTTCTTTTAAAATTACCAGTCATAAAGTGAAATATAGACATTTTTGCCACTATTTTAGAACTTTCAGTTTCTAATCATGAGCCTTTAATTTTTCTTTAAAATATACATTTAGGGATTATTTCAGTTGGTGTCCAATATTCCAGTTACTGCATCAAAAGGAAGAGGAGAACTCTATCGCATGTCACATATTATTGCATTATTGTGATATTACTGATCATTATGACCGCGGAAGTGGAAACTCATTAATTGTAGACATGGCTCTACAACATACGGTATGTAGACGTGGCCATACCAGTGAAGCAACAAGACAGTCAAATGCAAGATCTTACGGTAACAAACAAAATTAAATATTTAACAGTACCACAGAGAGAGAGAGAGAGATGAATACACAAAGAACACTAACTTAAAAGAGAAGAATGGGGGAAATGACTAATAATAAGCCTTGATGTTTCTTTTTTTAATGTTCTGGTACAAAAAAGACTTCATGCAAGAATCCTTCATATTAGACTCAGCTACATTTAGGGGTGATGAGAAACTTTCTAGCTCTCAAGTTCCTAAACAACAAATTCAATTAGTTTCCAATATTTTATTTTGAAGGGGGAGCTCAGCTTGTCTCTAATGTCCCATGATCACCACTGAAGGGAAAATAGGGTCCAGAAATTGATCTCAGACTAGATGTAACTGGAGTTGCATAGTAATCTACCTCTTTATAATATCTTACCAAATCAGATATGATGTCACTGAGGATGTCTGAGTTTCGCCATCCTGATTCTACTTCATTAGTTGCCACTTGTAGGGGCAGAGAAACTTGGAATGTGATGACATCGCATCACATATTTTGTTTTACTGTACTTTATCAGGGAAGAAAGAGCATCCACTAGTTGGACAATTGTTACCAGGTATATTTGTGAAGACACGAGTATGCCATACACAAATTGTGTTAATAAGGTACCGTTGCCAACCTCCAGGCAGGACCTGGAGAACTCATGGAATCACAACTGATCTCCAGGAATGAATATCAATTCCCCTCGAGAAAAGGGCATTTGGAGAGTGGACTCTACTGCATTATACCCTGCTGAGATCCCTCCCTCCCCAAAACCTACCTTCTGCAGGCTCCAGGCTCCCAAATCTCCAGGAATTTCCCAACCTGCAGTTGGCAACCCTAGTATGAGAACTGCTTCCTACATAGATCTGAATTCATGCGGGGGAAGTCAAGCATAAAAGAGAACAGACTTCTGAATCCTGTTCTAAAGAAGAAGATGGAGGTTTGGGTACTACCTTGCAAATGGGCAAAATCAACAGCTGCATAGACACATGCATTCGCTGTGGTGGCCCCCACCTTATGGAAACTTCCCACTCTTCTGGCTTTCCATGAATTATGCAAAACTGAATTATTCTGCAGGGCTTTTTTACACATTTAGGAGGGTTGTGTTGTAAGGAAATGGTTCAAGGAGATGCTTTAGTAAAAGTTTAAGGACTTACTCTTGCTGTAAGTATGCTCCTACTGGGTAGTTTTAGCATTGTTTAATATGTCATGTTAAATTGCTTATGTTTTGTTTCAGCTTTGTATTGGATTTCTGCTTGTTTTCAAATTTTTGCAATCTATAAATTATTGTGGTCTTTATTGACTTACACTGTGTATTGTATTGTTTATTAACTTGCACTGCTTTACTTACACAGTGTGTTAACTTATATTGTGTAATTCACCTTGAGTCTCAGTGAGAAAGGTGGACTATAAATAACATAAATATATTTGTTTTCAAAATTATATTCAGCTACAATACTGTGCATAGATTGCTAAAATTGCTGCAATACTGGTGCACAGTTCCAATACCCACACAAAACCCTTATGCAATGTGAACTTCAGAGAATGGAGGGGAAATGAGGGAGAAAAGAAGAGAAGCAAAGAGAGCAGAGAAAGTTATTGCCCATCTATTTCTGCCTGTGGATGTCATCTGGAGTGTCTTATGAGCATGCAGGAATCTAATTAATGATCCAGTCAGCGTTCAGACCTATGTAAACCCAGAACTAGGTCCTGTGCTGGACATTCATGGCACTTTGAGGTTTTGTTTATTTATTTAATACCTTTATTAGCTGTCTTTACTTTACAGCATTCAATGCAGCTTACAAGAAATATACAACAAATGCAGCTTACAACAAAAATAAAAAGCCCTCAATTTTAAATCACAATTTAAAACTACAAATTAGTATAAGAGCTAATCAAATGCCATCCTGAATAAAACCATTTTCAGCTGCCTCCTAAAGGCTGAAAGTGAGGCGGTTGGGCACATCTTCCATAATTGTGGGGCAGCCTCTGAAAAAGCCCTCTATCCTATACTCCGCAATGAGCTTCTTTGGTTGAAGGAACAGTCAGGACAACCTTTCCTTGTGATCTTAACTCCCAGACAGGAATGTATGGAAGCAGACAGTCCTTCAGATACCCCAAACCATGTAAGGCTTTAAAGGACAAAACCAGCATCTTGAATTGGGCTCAGGAACAGATTTGTAGCCAGTGTAACTGCTGTAGGATTGGGGTCACACATTATGGAATCTAGATTGATTACAGAAGTGTCAACTTTAGGACCAAAATGTATTAAATTACAGGCTGAGATGTATGACATCCCTACTGAGCATCCCTACTGAGCTGTATGACATTCCTAGCTCCCTCATAGGCACTGACCCTAAATCTCCAGCAATTTCCTAAGCTGGAGTTGGTAGTCCTAAAGGCAAAGCAACAGAGTATTGGATTTTTTTAAAAAAAAAACACTTAGGGTTGGATCGTGTCATCCACCAGCAAAATGCACTGATGTTCCATTTCCTCCAACTGTCCTTTCTGACCCTGCGAAAATTTACTCCAGTGTCATGAAATCTACATGGACTAATAGCCACATGAGTCAAAAGAGTATACTAGGGAGGAGAAAGGAAATAAAATTACCCTTTCTGTCTCTTCTGTCATTGCAGCTAGAAAACTGGAGGAAGAGGAACATGGGAAAGATTCACTATACTTGCAGCTGCAGATTGTGAGATCCAATGCTTTGACTGGATCAAAATGCTTCAGATAATAGTCACAGAACTGGCCATACTTGGGATTCGGTTTCGTTTTCTCGGCCATGTCGGACGCTCCTCTCCGCAGGTCCGGGAGGAAGCGCCCGAGCACCCTGACCGGGTGGCTGATCTGTGAAGATTAGCCCCCAGGACTCCAGTGAGGGAGGCAGGGTCCGGAACGCTGCGGGAAGAGCCCCCTGAAAACCAATGCGGGGGTAAATTGCCCGTTTGTTCCTATGGAGGCCGGCAGACGTGCGCGGCGCCTTGAGTGCTGCCGGGCCATGGAAAACGGCAAAGAACAGAACTAGGCAGAAGCCTGTAAGTAAGCGAATCCCTTCTGTTATTACAAGCACACGCGAAGGAGTGGTGGGATCTGAAGCTAAGAAGGCTCGTTCTTCCCCCTCGCTGAGTTTCAGAATTCTGAATACTGAAAGACGTCCCATTTTTAGTTCGGAAAAGAAGATTTAAGTATAAAAAGCTCTCAGCTCTTCTGAGGGAACGTGGAATAAAGTACAAATGGCTATTTCCGGAAGGTATTTGGTTCAGTTTCAAAGATCAAGCTTACAAGATAATATCAGAAGATCAACTAAGGGATTTTGAGGACAAAAATCCAGAATTTCAGCAAGACACCAAGCAAGAAGAAAAGGCGAAGTCTGAAGGGGGTGGAGGAAACGAGCACTGCGGCTGCAGCTGCTCAGAGAGAATTGCGTCCTGGGCCCAGGAGGGGGAGGAAGACTTAATTTGAATTGTAATTTGTATTTGGCAAGGTCAGCCACTCCATCAATATCATACAAAGCTGTAATTTTTTTAATAATGGCAGTATGAAGGGAAAGCATTATGTGCAGTGTAGTGTTGTTATATGTTGCTGTTTTTTTTCTTTCCTTCCCTTGTCCCCTCTCTTTCCCTCTGTATCGTTAGTTAATGTAGTTAATAAAAAGAATAAAAAATCTTAAAAAAAAAAAAGAACTGGCCATACTTGACTGGATCAATCCCTCATTGGGTTTTTCCTTTGTGGCAACCATTCCTAGGTTCATAAACAAGCCATTGCATCTTCATGGCTAAAATATGATCTTGTAAAATTAAATTATGCCTATATAGGGTTGCCAGGTCCAGGTTGGGAAATTCCTGGAGATTTTGGGAGTGGAGCCTGGAAAGAGTGGAGTTTGGGGAGGGGCCTCAGTGGGGTATTGTGCCATAGAGTTTACCCTCCAATGAAGCCATTTTCTCCAGGGGAACTGATCTCTGTGGCCTGGAGATCAGTTGTAATTATGGGAGATCTCCAGCTACCACCTGGAGGCTGGCAACCCTATGTCTATACTTCTGCCTGTTATTCTGCCTGACTTACCTATGTCTTATAAATACATGTGAACAGAGATTTGCTTGCTTATCTCAAGAAGAAAAAAACCCCTCTTAAACAAAGGCTTATCGGACCTTTTTGAATTTAGCAGAACAAGTGGCCGAAGGGTAGAAATTGATATAAATAAAATGGACTCTGCAATAGTCAAGGCAATACAGTAATCTAGTGGTTCCATTAGAAACATTTTTACATGTAACAGCTTAAATGCAGCATGAGATCACATTCATAAGGAGGAGAGCTAATGTAGCATAGTAGTTAGAGCATCAGATTCAAACTGAGGAGATTCCCACTCAACAATCAAGTTCACTGGGTGACATTGAAATAGACAGTCTATCTTTATCTCAGCATACCCATGGATTTGTTGTAAAGATTAAATGAAGGAGAAGGGTATGGCACTCTGAGCTCCTTAAAGGAAAGACAGAGTACAAATGTGACAGACCCAGAACAGAACAGAAGTCCGATTCTAACACAAATTTATCCAAGCTGGTCAGGGGATGGAACATGTCCCCCCCTTACTGGCTTAAACCAGAACTTACGTTATGTTGGGGCAATTTCTGGCAACAGCAAGCAATATCATGCCTGCTTTATCTGCTAGTATAGATTTTGTTTCTATCTACTTCCATGAGCACTTTTAGTATTCCTGTTTGTTGGAAAAGAAGTAATATATATAAAATATATATAAATATATCTAATATATCTAAATATATCTAATTCTCAATGTGGTCCAATCTGTGGATACTTAAATTTGGAGACTGGAGCCATGAATGGACAAGACAGATTGTTCTACAAACCTGAAAAATGCCCCAGCTTTGCAGAAAAATCAGAAATCTAAAAATGACTCCAAAAGATTGAGTTTAAAGCCTCCAAAATAATAGAAGTAGCTTTAAGAAATGAATGCCCCCTGTGGCCATTACTAGAAAAAGAAAATTCCTGAGGTGAAGATATACACCGAAATCACTATTTTAAATCATTACTTTGATTTTCTGGAACAGTAACACAAATCGAAGATGCTTGGGAAAAACAAAACACTCTACACAAAAAAACCATTTTTTTCAAGTTCTGGTGCTTACTAGCCATGCAGCATGAGCATATGTCTTTCTTTGATTCCACTAATTTCCTGAACAATGGCATTTCTCTCTTCCAATCAAATTCTTGCAAGGGAGGAGCACAGAGCACTCCCAGCCAATCCCAAATTGCAGAGAGCAGCCATTCTTCTTCCCCCCTTCTTTGTGGGTTGAAGAATTTTTTCTCCCCTTGGAAAGTAGAGGTCTGTTGAATTTAAACCCTTTGTCCAATTTGCTTGAAACCTGGAGATATCCTGGTGCCATAATGGCCAGTCCATCACTGGATGCAGGAGGCCTGGCAGCAACCACCAGGTGACTTGCTACCGCATGACTTGCCTGAGTCACCTAGATTGCCCCCCCCAAGTCGGAACAAATAGACAGACACCAGGCTGGATCTAAGGACCACTTTATTAACTATATACAATTAAAACAAGCCAAACAGCGGCAAGGACCTAAAGCGGTACAGGTCAAGCCACGGGGTCCCCCATAGACCACCGCCTTGACCTGTCTGGGCAAGCCCCAAAGCCCAGGGGGGGACCCATCCAATGGATGGGGCGGACCCGGCCGGCCAGGCAATTTGGTCACCCCCCTTTAAGCTCCTGAACCCCTCAGCCATATAGCAGTGAGGGGAGGACTTGCAGGCTGGGGTTCCTGAAGGCAGCCTGCCTCTGCATCTGGCAGCCGTCAAAGCAGTACCAGCCCTTTAGGCAGGCCCCTCTTCCCATCAATAGGGAAGCGCCAAGGGTGCTCACCAGCCCGCACCCTACTCCAACTCAAACCAGCCAGGACAATGCTAACAGGCCCCACCCTAGGCCAATCACCTCATCCCAAACATTGGTGCAAGGTAGGCGAAAAAAACCCTTTTCCAAGTGCCAAGATAGAAAAAGGGGAGAAAAAATTCCTACCTGGCCCTAAAATAGCAGCCGGCTAATCCTACACCAACACAGGGAGAGGAGGGTGGGCCAAGCGACTCACAGCACTGAGGCTGGGAAGGGCAGAGCAACCGCTCACGGCTCTTGCTCTGCCCTCCCAGCCATTCCTTATTAGGAAGTGGGGGATGGTGCAGTCTCCATCCTCCGCGGCAGCAATCAACGGCCCCTGGCCCAACTGCGTTGCAGCGGGCCAGGAAAGGGCCGCATTGCCCCCCCCCCAGTCGGAATAAATAGACAGACACCAGGCTGGATCTAAGGGCCACTTTATTAACTATATACAATTAAAACAAGCCAAACAGCGGCAAGGACCTAAAGCGGTACAGGTCAAGCCACGGGGCCCCTATAGACCACCGCCTTGACCTGTCTGGGCGAGCTCCAAAGCCCCGGGTGGGACCCATCCAATGGATGGGGCGGACCCGGCCAGCCAGGCAATTTGGTCACCCCCCTTTAAGCTCCTGAACCCCTCAGCCATATAGCAGTGAGGGGAGGACTTGCAGGCTGGGGTTCCCGAAGGCAGCCTGCCTCTGCATCTGGCAGCCATCAAAGCAGTACCGGCCCTTTAGGCAGGCCCCTCTTCCCATCAATAGGGAAGCGCCAAAGGTGCTCACCGGCCCGCACCCTACTCCAACTCAAACCAGCCAACGCCCGGGCCAAGCCTCTGCTGAGGCCCTAGCGCCCCACTGGTGGCCTAAGGCCAACCCAAGCCCTTGCCACAAATCATTTAGGAAAACCTCATTGCCCACATGGGACAGGTGCACCCCATCACCTCTGTAGAGGTTGGGAAACTCGGCCCTGATCCGGGGGTGAGGCAAATAAATGCCCAACCCCCCCAATCCTTTTTGGATAGCCCTATTGGCCTTCATCCTGGCCCTCTCAATGGCCTGGCGATCCTCCACCTCCCTCCAAACCTGCCGAGGGACCATAGCCGACCACATGATCAGCACCCCCGGCCACCGAAACGCAATAAGGCACATGTCAGACAGCGCCTGGGAGGACAGGGCCTTGCCTTGCAGAAGGCCCAGATCGTTAGCATCCAAATGAATTACAAGGATGGGGTGTGGCTCACCACGCCCCACTCCAAACAACACTGGCAAGAGGCCCGACCACCGAAGGCCCCGCCGGCCCTGCCATTCAATCATAGCCCGGTCACTCAGCTCGAGCTGTGACCCAATGGGTGTTCTCCACGCTTGGTGGGCTGCCCAAAAGACATAGCTGTGCCCACATATCAGGATTCGCTGCCGTCCCATGCGCGACACAGAACCTAAGAGAAAAACCAATCAGTACACTCAGAACTCGGACAACGGACGCACATAAGAATGGTAGGCAGAAGACTGCCATCTACCAACCCTCTGAATAACTTTTTTTTATTATTTAAAATTTTATTGGTGAGTGGAAAAGCAAAAGAAAATTTTCCAAATTTAACACATTATAATCCCATTTTTCCCCTTACTCTGTCCCCCACCCTTTTCCTCCCCCCTCCCTATTGACTTCCAACAGCTTTCCAACCCTTAACCCTTCTTATTACTTAAATCTATTTCATTTATATTTTCCTTCCAACTTTGAATCATAATATCTCTTACTCTAAGCACATTCTTATTCTTTTACATAAACTCTATCAAACATACTATCAATACAGTATATCTCATATCAATATAACATAACAATATAGTATAATATATAGCAGGGATCACACTATCTCTTACTTTAAACTTATTCTATTTCTTTTCTTTTAGGCATATACTCCATCAAATACACTATCAATATAGTATATATTATAGTAATGTATCACATATATATTGTATGCTATGCCACCAATGTAGCACAGCACACAACACCATATAGCACATCCACACAATATGTTATAATGTAAAGTCTGATCCACTAACCCGTTATTTTATGTTATATATCATACATAGTATACCTCATTGAGATATCTATTTACCCCTTCTCATTATCTCATATATTCAATGTACGATTCCCTTAAATATTATATTAGTTTAGATTATAATTACATTCCCCCTAAATGGTAAGATCCCTTCTCTCTTCTCATTGCTACATTGTTTTTTTTAAAAATTTCAAACTGCCACAGTTCTCCTTTTACATCCCACTTTTTTTCCAAAAAATGTTTCAATTTCCCCCAATCAACAATATATTGTCCTAGGTCAAGATCTTTAAGTTTCCTTGTCATTTTGTCCATTTCTGCCATGTACAGCAATTTGTAAATCCAGTCTTCTACAGTTGGTATTTCTTGTGTCTTCCATTTCTGCGCATACAAAAGTCTTGCCGCTGCTGTCATATAAAATAACAATGTTCTATGCTGCATTGGAACTGCCTCCATTCCCAAGTTCAGTAGCAACAATTCTGGGTTCTTGTTTATTTGTATTTGTAAAATCTCATTTATTGCTTCAATTATTTCTCCCCAGTACTGTTTAGCTACTTCACATGTCCACCACATATGATAAAATGATCCTTCATGCTTTTTACATTTCCAGCATTTGTCTGACATATTAGTATTTCCTAGCGCAATTTTCTTTGGTGTTAAATACCATCTGTAAATCATTTTGTACACATTCTCTTTAATGTTCGTACAAGTTGAAATCTTCACTGTATTTTTCCATAGGTACTCCCATGCCTCCATTGTTATTTCTTTATGAAAGTTTATTGCCCACTTCACCATCTGGACTTTTACTGTTTCGTCCACCATGAACCATTTTAAAAGTAATTTGTAAATCTTGGATATTTCTTTCTTGCCTTCTTGTAGTATCACTTCCTCTAGCTCCGAATTTTCCAATCTTATTCCTCCTCTCTGGCAGTCCGCATTATAAAGGTCTCTGATCTGTCTGTACTGGAACCATCCATAACAAGGAGACAATTCTTCTGTCTTTATTCTCAGCTTTGAATGTTGTATTTGTGTAATCTCCTTGTAGGTTAGACATTTCTGTTCGTTATTGACAGTTCTCGGATCTATTACTTCATACGGAACCACCCATGAAGGGATTCCATCTTCCATATACAACTTGTATTTCTTCCAGACCGTGAAGAGGCTTCTCCGAATATAGTGATGCAAAAACATAGAGTCCGCTTTTACTTTGTCCTACCACATGTATGCATGCCATCCAAATATTTTTTTTATGTCCCTCCAGGGCCAGCAACTTACGTTTTTTTAACGTTATCCAGTCTTTCAACCATACAAGACATACTGCCTCATGGTACAGTCTTATGTTGGGCAGTTGCAAGCCACCTCTTTCCTTTGCATCTTGTAAAACCTTCATTTTCACTCGTGGTTTCTTGCCTGCCCACACAAAATCTGAGATTTTCCTTTGCCATTTATCAAATTGTTTGGAGTCTCGGATAATTGGTATAGTTTGCAACAAGAACATCACACGTGGTAAGACGTTCATTTTTACTGCTGCAATTCTTCCCAGCCATGATAAATTCAGTTTGTTCCATTTTATTAAGTCTCTCTCTATTTTTATCCACAGTTTCTCATAATTGTTTTTGAACAAATCTATATTTTTCACAGTCAGCTCAATGCCAAGATATTTTACTTTATTAGTCACCTCACAGTCTGTTATCTCCGTTAGCTCTTGCTGCTTCTGTTTAGTCATATTCTTACATAAAATCTTTGATTTCTTTTTGTTCACGTAAAATCCAGCCAAATCTCCAAACTCTTTTATTTTCTCTATTACCTTTGGCATATTTTCAATTGGATCCTCTACTATTAACATTATGTCATCCGCAAAAGCTCTGACCTTGTAAGAAAACTCTTTTATTTTCATACCTCGGATTGTGTCATCTTCACATATTTGAATCAGCAATATTTCCAAAATCAAAATAAACAACAATGGAGACAGCGGGCATCCCTGTGTAGTTCCTTTGCTGATTTTCAATTTTTTTGTCAAATCCTCATTCACTATGATTGCTGCACTCTGGTCTCTATAAATTTCCTTGACCGCTTGTATGAACTTTTCTCCCATTTGCAGCTTTTCCATGGTAGCAAACATAAAATCCCAGTTCAGATTGTCAAATGCTTTTTCCGCGTCTACGAAGAAAAAACCAACCTCTCTGTCACAGTGCTTGTCATAGTATTCAATAGCGTTTATTACTGTCCTCAAATTGTCTTTAATTTGTCTGTTGGGTAAAAATCCCGCCTGTTCTTCAGCAATGAATTCCGACATCCATCCTTTCAACCTCTCTGCCAACACCTTTGCAAATATTTTATAGTCATTATTCAACAACGAAATTGGTCTGTAATTTTTAACGTTGGTCAAATCCTGACCTTCCTTCGGTATCAGCGATATATTGGCTTCGTTCCATGAGTCAGGAATCCTTTGATCTTGCATCGCTCCATTCATTGCCTCTTTCAGGAATGGCGCCAGTTCATTAGCCATCACTTTATAAAACTTTGCCATTAGTCCATCTAGTCCTGGCGCCTTTCCTATCTTCGTTGACTGTATAGCTTCTTTTATTTCTTCTTCCATCACTTCCTTATTTAATTTCTCTTTCCATTTTTCAGGAATTGTCGGAATTTTCATCTTCTCTAGGTATTCCGCTATTAAATCTTTACTCACTTCTTTTTTTTGGTACAATTTTGCATAACACTTAAAAAAGGCTCTACTAATAGCCGCTTGATCCATAAGCACCTTATCATCTTCTAGAATTTTACTTATGATTTTCTTCTCCTTCCTTTTTTTTAGTTGCCACACCCAATATTTCCCAGGTTTATTTGCACCTTCAAACGACCTCTGATTCATCCTCTTTAAATTCCACTCTAATTCTTTATTGTCCATTGCTGTCAATTGTTCCTGCAGAATTTTAATATCCTGATATGTCTTTTTTTCCCCCGGTCTTTTCTTAAGTTGTATCTCTTTGGCTTTTATTTTATCCAAAATTTCCGATCTCTTTTCCTCCTTTTTCCTCCTAGCTCTTGCATTCAGGTCTATTAATATGCCTCTTATCACTGCTTTATATGTGTCCCATACTTTATTGGTCGGCACTTCTTTGTTCAGGTTATATTGTATGGAAAATTTGGTCTCCCTTCGCAGCAACGCAATATTTTCTTCTATTTGTAACAACTCCTCATTTATTCTCCATCCTTTTCTTTTATTATTTTTCCCAAATCTCCACATAATTGGGTTATGATCTGAGCCTACCTTTGGCATTATCTCCACCTCTCTAGTCCATAATGTCAGTTCTTTAGAGGCCCAGATCATATCTATTCTTGATAATGTTAAATGTCTTGCAGAGTAAAATGTATATTGTCTATTCTTAGGGTATTGTCTCCTCCACACATCTTCTAAACTTTCTTGTTCCTTAAGCATAAAAAACGCCTTTGGTAATAGTCCTCTTTTTTGTGAGCAACTTTAGACTGCTTGTCCTCATCCAGGTTTGTAATTCCATTGAAGTCACCCGCCAAGATTATGTGATCATAGGTCAATTCATCGAATTGTTTCTCTAAGTCCTTAAAAAAATTTTCTTTTGCACTGTTAGGTGCATAGATCCCGATCATCAATATTTTCTTAGAATTCCAAATAATTTCCACTGCTAAATATCTGGCTTCTGCATCTTTTAAAACTAGTCTGGGCTGCAATTCTTCTTTTATGTACAGTACAACTCCCCTCTTTTTCTTTTTAGAGGCGGCAACAAATTCTTTTCCCAACTTAACAAATTTCAAATATTTTTCATCCTGCTTTCTAATATGTGTCTCTTGCAGACAAACTATATTGCATTTTTGTTTTGCTAGCCAGTGGAAAGTAGCTTTGCGTTTACAAGGTGAATTTAGTCCATTAACATTCCAAGATATAACTTTACATTCCATGATCACTTTCTTATAGTTTTTGGTAAGTCTTTTTCATTTTCCCTAATAAAAGTCTCCATCTCATGGCCAGATCTGATGCTCTTTCCAACTCCACCAAACTCAAATGTCAGTCCTTCTGGTATTTCCCATCTATATCTGATTTTCAGCTCCTTTAACATCTGAACCAGTTCTCTATACTTCTTCCGCTCTAACAGCACCGATCTGGGCAACTCTTTCATGATTCTCACCACTTTTCCATTGACTTCTAATGGATCTTGAAATTGTTTGCTCACAATTAATTCTCTTGTGCTTCTAGTCATAAATTGGACAATCATATCCCTTGGTAACTTCCTCTGAGCTGCAAATCTGGAATTGATTCTGTACACCACGTCCAAGAAAGCTGCAATTTCTTCCTCTTCTTTCCCCAGGTATTCTGCCAAAATTTCTGTAATCTGTTCTTGGGCTGATTTTCCCTCTACTTCTGGGACTGAACGAAATCTGAGTTGTTTTTCCATCTGTTTACTTTCTGCAACGGCCATTCTGTCTCTCATCCCTCTCATTTCAGTCTTTTGCACTTCTGTTAAAGTTTCCACCGTTTCCTCTACTGCGTTAACTCTCTGCTGTGTAGCTTGTAGGTCATTTTGTATTTTATCCATACCTTTTGTCAGTTCTGCCATCTCCAATTTAAGCGTCTCTTTAAAGTCTTTTAATTCTTTCGCCATCTCTAGCATCATATCCTTAAGCTCTTTATTTCCCTCTGAAAATTTTTTGTCCAAATTTTCCATCGTAGTTTGCCACTCTTTCTTCGACATCGTGGGGCTAGCTCTGCTTCGCTCCCACGAGTCTGCCCTTTTCCTTAAATCTGTGATGCTACTTTTTTACTATCTTTTATTTTTAAAAGTCCAATTGCAGTTTATTTTTCTCAAGCGCTGTTTTAAACTGTCCAAAATGTCGGGCGTTTTTTCTCTATGGTTTTGTACTGAAGCGCTCGCCCTTACCTTCTTTAAAGATGGCCTACTTCCTTTTTCATTGAAGTCGCCAGTTGCCCTCTTTCAAAATGGCGTTGCCCTACTTCCAGCATTTTCAGCGTACTTCTCTTCTGTCTCTTTATGATTCTGATGCACTTCCTGTTCCTCTCCGTTGCACAGCAGTTCTCGCGATTTTTAAACTTTCTCACAGTCTACTATCTCTTCCCCGCCACAGGTATGTAAACAATAATCCAATTTCCGTGCTAGCTTCTCCTTACAAATTTACTTTTTCAAATTTTTTCTTGCCGGAATCTTCCCCCTTATATAACTAGTCTGTTGCAGTTCTTAAATCCGCTTTTGCCTCTTATTTCTTTTTAAAATCTGTCCCATACTGAGAGATAGCGATCTTTACCTCCTTTAGCGTTTTTCTTGGGTTGTAGTTGCTGCTTCTATTATCTGATCGAATCCAGCCCCTTTGCTGTTTTGCTGAAGCTTGGGCATGTAGGTCTTATGCCAAAATTTGACTCCAGAGCCACTGCAGAGATCTTGGCAACCTTTCTTCAGGTGGGACCTCAAGGGTGGGAGTTCATTGTGTAGAACCCCCCCTCACCCGAGATCAATGCGCCCTCAGGTTCTCGAGCATTCTCACCTGTTCTCCGCCTGAGAACAGGTGGCTGCGGGCAATTTGCACCCCTCCAGCCTTCAAGACAGCGGCACGGACAGCTCAGCTCTTAGAGCTGTGTTAGACCTTCATGGATCCCAAACCGGAAGTCCAACCCTCTGAATAACTTGACCAGAGAACCTCATCGCCGCTGCTGTGGACGCTGCCCCAATTCGAAAGGAGTGCGTGCCAAAACTTACCCCTTGTAAGCCCATCCCAGCTAGTGCCTTTTTAGTCACGGCCCAAAATTGGTAGCGGGTCAATGGGGAACCATTCTGGTGCCGAAAAAGGCAACTCTGCTACTCACCCCGCACCTGCCAATACCTCCTCAAGGCCCTCACCGGACACACCTCCAGGTCAGTGCAAGGGTCCAGCCAAATACTCGTCCCCTTTTTCCTCTGGTCCGTCTTAGACCAATGAATCGTCAAAGAAACTGCATCCCCTATAAATTGAAGGTCACTTACCATAAGGGCAGGACCAGACTTATCCATGGCCGATGCCACAACTAGCTCACTGACCCTCAGGGCTCCAAAAAAGGCAATTAAAGCAGCTGCATGAAAAAGCCAATCTTCATATCCCGACTCGCAGATTGCTTTCCAAACAGCACCCAAGCCTTTGAGCACAGCAGGCGAGATAGGTTCGTGCGGGTCCACGCGAACCATGGTCTCCCTGGACCAGCCCTCAAGCATCTTCTGTACCCGGAAATCACCCGTGGCCTCAGGAAATCCCTGGGCCTTACTAACAAAGGCCAAGGCTGCAAGTTGCCCTCTAATGGACTTAACAGCCAATCCCCAGCCCTTCTGCCTAACACAAAACTGAATAACATGCTCAAGAGGGATGGGCCAAATACAGCCAATGCCAGCTTCCCGCCTAAACTCTTCCAACTGGCCTACTGCTCTCCAATACGCTCTCCATGTACTGGGCGTGATGGCAAGCTGGATGGCACGACACGCTTCGGCCTCCCAAGCCGCCATAGTTCTGGGGGCATCACTGTTGGTTGCAGATCGGCCTCCGGAGCAAGCTGCCAGAAACGCTCCATCTGTTGGCGAGACAAAGTGTCTGCCACACCATTGTTAATCCTGGGAACGTGTCTGACCTTAAACAAAATATTGCACCGAAGGCACCGCAATGTAAACGCCCTCACCAACCTCATGACCCTAGGAGATCTGGAAGTCAAGGAGTTAACCACATGTACCACTGCCTGATTGTCACACCAAAAGTGGACAGAGTGGTTGGCCAACTCCTCGCCCCAAAGGTGGACCGCCACCAAGATGGGAAAAAGCTCCAGAAAAGTAAGGTCCCTAACTAAGTCTGAGGCTAGCCAATCAGGCGGCCACTGCTCCTCACACCAATGCTTCCGGAAGTAGGCTCCGAAATCGGTGGACCCTGAGGCATCCAATGTGACTTGCAACTCGGCCTCAAGCAACAACTCATTCCGCCAAAGGGTAACACCATTAAACCCATTAACAAATTTGGCCCAAACCTCAAGATCTGCACGCATACCCCTTGTCACCCTGACACGGTGATGGGGTGCACGCAAAGGGACCATAGCGTTGCACAACCAACGCAGGAAAGCCCTACCCAGGGCTACAGCCTTACAGGCAAAATTGAGATGCCCTACAAGCTGCTGTAATTCCACCAAGGACGCCTTACACTTGTCCCTAAAATCCTGCAGACGATCTCTAAGGTCATTAACCTTATCTAAAGGCAATCTCATAGATTGCTGGACCGTGTCTAACTCGATTCCCAAAAAGGTAAGCACAGTAGAGGGCCCTTCCGTCTTTTCGTGAGCTAGAGGGACCCCCAACTCCTCAGCCAGCTCGATGAAGGTGTGCAAAAGCCTGGCACACTCCAATGACTCCGCCCGCCCAACAAACAGGAAATAATCTAAATAGTGGGCGGAGTCACAACTACCTGTACGTCGCCTCAACTCCCACTCCAGAAATGAGCTGAAATGCTCAAAGGCCTCACAAGAAACAGAGCAGCCCATCGGTAGAGCACGGTCCATATATTTGCCTTCAAAGGCAAACCCTAAAAGCTCAAAATCCCCAGGGTGGACAGGAAGAAGGCAAAACACAGACTTAATATTGCATTTTGCCATCTCCGCCCCCACCCCGCACCTACGCACCACCTTGACCGCTTGGTCAAAAGAGGTGTACCTCACAGAACACAAGTGTTCCAGGATGGCGTCATTAACTGAAACCCCTCTTGGGTAAGATAGGTGGTGAATGAGGTGGAACTCACCGGCCGCCTTCTTCGGCACCACTCACAAAGGAGATACCCTAAAGTTGGGGGTTGGAGGGGCTAAAAATGGCCCCAGAACCCTCCCTTCAGCTCATTCTTTCTGAATCTTCTGCCGAACTATGTCCTCCTTGCCTTGAACTGAACGTAAGTTGTCGGCCATAAACGGTGCCCTAGGTCCCTGAACCGGAATTCTGAAACCATCCCTAAACCCTTCAAATAAATAAACTGCATCATCCTTCCTAGGGTAAGCATGCAGCAAGCACTCAAGGACCCTCAGTCTTACCAGGCTGGGGCCCTTTTCCAGGGAGCTGCTGCCCCCCGGATCCACTCCCCCCTTGCTTCCTACCACTCCATCCTTGTCAAGCCTTGCCACATGCATTGTATGGGTGTGGACCCGCGCAAGAGGGGCGCTCGTGTTTGAATTGGCAGGGCTTTCTAAGACAAGTGCCCTTGTACGCAAATTCCCAGCAGAGCAGCCGGGGTTGAACCTGCTGCCCCGCCACACCACGGGTACTGGTAGATTGGGAACTGCGATACACTACATGGCCGCTATCTGACCGATCCCCCAAATTTGGCTTAGCTGGGGACATCACCTGCAGCCGAAAGCTGCTGGTGAATGCGGTCCCACGGGAGGCTAGGATTCATGGCCGCCCTCATACGGAACTCCTCATCATACTGCATCCATGCAGCACCCGAGAAGCCCGTATAGCCCTTCAAAATAATATCCAAGTATTGGAAGAGGGACGCAGCCCGATTGGGCTGCGCCCTCGCAATCACCCCAGCATAGACTAGGAAGCCTGGAAGCCAATTGTTCCACGTCTTCTCAACCCGCCTCCTCTTAAGGTGCTCCTTATCCCTGTCATCCATGTCATCTTTGTCCTTCTTTTCCAACTCGCGAAAAAGAAGGGAAAAGATGTCCACATACTCCCCTTGCAATATCTTGTCCCTCGTGGCCTGTGTCAAATGGTCCCCAAGGGGTAGGGCTGTGTCCCCAAACGGCATTGCATTAAAGGGAACTTGGCCGTAGCCCAAAGAAAGATAAGGATAAAAGCCCCAAGGAGTGACAGGACACCCAGGCCAACTTACTGGGCCCAAGTACGTAGCCATACCAGCACTCCCCCACGCTGGTGGAGATACAGCTTGTTGCTGCTGAACAGTGGGTGCTAAACACTGGGCAGGCCACGCAGCCTGACTCACACCAGCTGCAACAGATGACTGCGCAGGGGATGACTCCTGAACTGCCCCAGCCACCGCTGCAGCAGCGCCCTGCGCCCAAGGCCCCCAAGGCCAAGGATAGCCAGAGTGTGGTGTAGTATCCTTACCACTGGTATCCACAGGATCGACAGCCACAGCCACTGGAGGCGATTCCTCAGGCCAATCTCGATCCAGATCCACCACCGGCTCCTGTGCTTCTGTCACAGTAGTCTCACGTCCACAGCTACCACCAGCTGCAGGGGATCCGGCAATTCCTTCTAGAGCAGACAGACAGCATAAAATATTATGATTAATCGCGTCCCTAGAAGCACGGCGAATCGGCCTAGCCACACTTACCCCTTGCTTCGCTGCACCGACATCCCCCCTGGCCTGCTCCAAGGCCTCCAGGTGCCTCAAGATGTCCTGCTGACCACCACCCACCTCCTCATCTTCTGAAGAGGACATGGGGGGGGGTGGCCATTTTGGGGGTGCCTTCTTAGCAGGCTGTTTCCCCTTAGACACACCACCACCCTTCTTAGGAGGCATTTTTCTTTCTTTCTTTCTTTCTTTCTTTCTTTTAATTCTAATAATTTTAATTTTTAATTTTTTAAAAATATATATCTATTTACTATATATATACCTAACTTATTATTATTATAATAAGCCAATTTAAGCCACAGATAAGAAGTTGCTTATATCTATGCCCCCAGGAAGGGAACCAGTAAGCACAAGTGAGGCAGCCGCACACCAAAAGGGGTCCAGTGCACTCCACCCACTCAGTGAAACTACCCCCACAAAATGACTGCAGAAACAAAATGGCTGCCCAATCCTCACCAGGAAGCCATCCCAAAATGGCCACCATGAAATTCCAAAACCCCAGCACACTATCCAGAACCTAATGCCGGCACCAAGCCAGCAAACTGCTAACCGCCTTCCCCACCATTGTTCCTAATTAGGAGGAGAGGCGGAGGGGGGGGGAATCCCACAAAATACTGCCACCCGCAATCAAGGCTGAGTGGACCACTTATCCTGAAGCCAAAACCCAGATAGGGCCCGGCTCCAGGATCACCCTCGCAATAGGGCCGCGCTGCTGGCAAGGTACCCTGTGATCAGCGTCCCTTAGCCACCCGCCACCCTGCCCAGAAGGTGGGCAAACAAGAAAGACCCGGCCAGAGGCAAGCCACCCAAGTGCGGGCCGCAAAACACCCCACCTGGGATCCCCAGCCACCGCCGCCTGTTTGCTCGGCGCTCTTTCCCCCCGGCCCCCAACCACCCACGGACAAGGCAGCCAGGAAAGGAAGGCCGCGCCGCTAAAACGCGGGCCGAGGCGCACAGCCAGGCCCGCTCAAACCCAGCTCCGCCACTTGTCTTTCTGCCGGAGAAGCCAGCGGGACTCTGCCGACATCACGCAGCTCTCCCGGCCTGAGCTCCAACACCCAGCAGCAGCCTGAATCGCTCAGCTGGAGAAATGTCCTTCTCCACTGAGCGACTCACAGCACTGAGGCTGGGAAGGGCAGAGCAGCCGCGCACAGCTCTTGCTCCGCCCTCCCAGCCATTCCTTATTAGGAAGTGGGGGATGGTGAAGTCTCCATCCTCCACGGCGGCAATCAAGGGCCCCTGGCCCAACTGCGTTGCAGCGGGCCAGGAAAGGGCCACATTATTTACAGAATAGATAATCCCACACTAACTGCCAGCTGCTTACTACAGTTCAACAACAGCCACCCCACAAAAGCCAGAGTTGTGTACTTGTTAGAGTTTCATACTACAATTCACGAGACCCATGTTTGAATCACCATTCTGCCACGGGAGCTCACTGGGTGATTTGGGGCCATTTGCTGTCACTCAGCATATCCTATCTAAGAGGGCTATTGTGCGGATTAAATGGATGAGAGGAAAATTATGTAAGATGCTTTGAGTTCCTGTTGTTGAGTGATGCAGGGTATAAATGAAATAAATATTGAAGATGAGGGGCCAGATAAAAAGTAGGCAGGTGGATTGGAAGGAAAGAAACAAGGAAAGGGGAAGATATAGTGTTTGCCAGGCAAAGGGAAAGAAGAAATATTGTGGGGAAGCGGATACCTGGGAAAATCTCATCAGTTTCAGAAGCTAAGCAGGGTCCGCCTTGGTTAGTAATTGGATGGGAGACCTCCAACGAAGATCAGGTTTGCAAAGGCAGGCAACGGCAAACCACCTCTGTTAGTCTCTTGCCATGAAAACCCCACCAGAAGTCACCATAAGTTAGCTATTACTTGAGGGCACTCTCCACCACAATCCATTAGCCAGGGTGCCAAGGCTCATAGCCTTGATCCCTGTTATCATCTTGTTATTCAAGGAAGAGGTGGACAAAAAATGACACACACACACCATATGAGGGCAGAAGCCAAGCTTTCAATTGAAAATTGTTTTTACAGTAAGCATGTTCAGAATGAGAAATTATGAATTATGAAAATGAATTAATAAAGGAACATAGCTCATCTACCTTTCAATGATGGTTTTGTTGAACTGAAATTAGAAGCAGAGTTACTATTAATATTGATAGCATTGGAAAGTTATCTTTAGTACTTAATACACTTTTTTTCAACCAACCTGAAGCTTCTTGCAAATGGTAAAAAATCATGTGGCTGTAAAACTTTACCTCTTTTGATATTATGTTTTTTATTGATCCTGGAAGTACAAAAGAATATTTTTCCCTAAAGCCCCCCATTGAAAAGTATGCTCACCTTTAGAGATACTAGTGCAGCTCTCAGTATTTGAAAATTCTCTTGATATTTCTTCCAATATCATTTAAATAGTTCAATGCATATAGCATCCTACTTGGTATATCCAACCACATTCCTTGATGAGCTAATTTTCTTGTTAGATGAGAACATATAATGGTGGTAAAGGGATTATGATCACCCATTAAGATAAAGAATTGTGTAAATTGAATTCAAACAAAGATTAGTTTTGACTTTTAAGCAAATATTTCTTCACAAATGACATGGCACACCAAGTCCATGTTGGAAAACAGTATGCAACAGTTGATCAGCAAGATAGCTCAAAGAACTAGATTGGCTCAAGGGCCCTTGTGAGCCCCCCTCACAAAGCCATGACCATGTGAGAGCTGCTTCTCTAAAATATTATCCTCTCTGGCTGCAGGATGTGGGTATGAATACCACAACCATGTGAGAAAGGCTGATCATCTAAAGAGCTGCTGTAGCACAATGGTTAAGTGGTTCAGCTGCGAATCAGCACTCAACTGGTTTGAATCTCACTACTGCCATGAGCTCAGTAGGTGGCCTTGAGTAAGCCACTCTTCTCAGAGCCAGTTTGGTGTAGTGGTTAAGAGTGCAGGACTCTAATCTGGAGAACCGGGTTTGATTCCCCACTCCTCCACCTGAAGCCAGCTGGGTGACCTTGGGTGAGCCATAGTTTCTCGGCGCTCTCTCAGTCCCACCCACCTCACAGGATGTTTTGTTGTGGGGATAATAATGACATACTTTGTAAACCGCTCTGAGTGGGTGTTAAGTCATCCTGAAGGGCAGTATATAAATCAAATGTTATTGTTGTTGTTGTTATTCATCCCCAGCTCCCCTAACTTGTTCACCACTCTGGGTGAGGCACTAATCTTTCTAGAAGAGCAGTATATAAGCACAGTTGTTATTATTACTATTATTATTATTATCATCATCATCATTATCGTCGTCGTCGTCATCTCCAAATGATACTTACTGAGGGAGGATACAGACTGGGAAGTACATGGTGTTATAATGTTCTCAAGTTAAGATCATTTGTAATATTATATGAATTTGAGATACTATGAAATAAGCAGCAATTTTGAAACCAAGGGACGTTAAATAGTCTATGAACAGATTTGATGGCTTTTGAGTAATTTGTTTGATTTTACAAATTCATTTAGGGATTTCTTAATAAAACTGTGTAAAAATGCATTCAGAACCACACGTTCTTAGTACCAGCATGTACTCAACTTTATATTGTATTACATATGCTTGTACACATCTGGGCTTCCTCTCTCTTGTCTTATATCTTGCACCTTACCTGAGAAAATCAAAAGCTGTATTTTGCTGAATGGCAATGCCATTCAAGTTTTGAATCAGAACTCTTTGGTACCAATGTGCATTCACAGTACTATTGGTTTCACAATCCCGACCCCTACTCTGCCATTTTTCTAACTTTGAACTACTGATGCTGGTGGAAGACTGCCAAGTACTAAAACTTTCCTGGAGGAGTTAACAGCAGTCTTTGTGTTCCTGGTTGCTCTGAACTCCTACAGGAGCTTGGATTTGAGTGGTAGAGAGTGGAGGTAGGCATTGAAGGACTCTGTCCATACTGTGCTTAATTAGCCATCTGATTTGTCTGGCAGCATGATGAGCTTAGGAGGCAGGCTGGGTAAGTGCAAATGAGACTGGACTCTGACAAAACTCCTTGAACACCCACACCAAGGCACAGTGTCAATTTGTTACAGTTGGCACAGTCAGCATTAATGTTTTGAGACTCCATTTTCTCCCAAATGGCAGAAAGCAATTGCCTTGGTTAGGGCATATCAGTTTGTTCTTCTCTAAGTTTCACAGTGATTTGGCTCAGGAAGAGAATTTACCACTATTTCTGGCATAATCATAAATCAGTGGTGAAATTTCATTACTCCAATATTATCCAAAGAATTTTACCAGCATTTTCAGGATGCTCCTCAACTATTTTTGGTCCAAAATCTTCTATCAGAAACAGCCAAATCTCTTGATCCCAGGAATTGCCGGAAATACAATGTCTTGTGTACAGAGAAGGCACAGAATATCTGCAGGGGGTAGCAAATCTGACAGTTAGATAGATAGCAAAATAAGATCCTTCTTTCTGCCTCTCTTCTGTCCTTCTTGTATGTCTCCAGATTGGTATTTTTAGGTTACTTCCTTCTTCTTCCCGGAAGTCCCTCTCTCTCAGTTTAGTAAGGTAGTTAGTATTTATTCTGTTTTTCTGCTTTCTATCAAAGTTCTAGTTCCTAAATAAACTCTCTTCATTCACTCCTTAATCAGAATCAACATCGTTCCTAAGATATACCAGAATCTTATTGTTCTTTAAGGTGCCACTGGACTCAATTCTTTGTTTCAGGAGCTCATGCATCCTACAATTCTAACTAACAAACAAAACTAATGAGTAGGGACTCCATCTAGGGTTGCCAGCCTCCAGGTGGTAGCTGGAGATCTCCCGGAATTACGACTGATCTGCAGGTGACAGAGAGCAGTTCACCTGGAGAAAATGGCTGCTTTGGAGGGTGGACTCTATGGCATTATACTATTCTGAGGCCCCTCCCCCCAAATCCCCCCCTCTCCAGGCCCTACCCCCAGCCTGGAACTGGCAACCCTAACTCCACCCCATGAGACTAAACCAACACACACAAATATCAGAGGGGGAAACAGACTGTTCCTTTATAATGTATACAATAAATACACCACAGAGGGAGAGAGTGGGCAATAGTGCATCTATGGGCAAAGAGAAGGAAAACAGAGTGAATGATGGAGAGGAACTGCAGATCTATGGGATAGATTTCAGAACTGAAAGTAGCCTAGACTGGTATAGCAATGAACTGTAGAGGAGATCCTTCAGTTTTGGTGCCAGAGGGTTCTGTGTAGGAGCAAATGAATATGCACTATAACCTCAGTGATGGCAACTTATTACTTTAAAAGTTACGTGTAACAAGGTAGCACGTAAGTGGAGAGGTAGTACATAAATGTTCCAGATAAACAGATATTGGTGTTAATGACCACCCACTGTCAGATGGTACAATTATCATTTTTTCCAGAACATCATGGCCCCATAGAACACATTCAACAACTTTCCTTTGTATCTGAAGAACATGCCAACTTCTTGTCTCTCTACATACTCATCACAACAAGTCCATACACAACAAGTGTATGTATGTGTGTGTGTTTCAGTCTGGCAACCCTACTAGCAAATACAAGGTGGAACCAGGCCAGTGTTTATGAAAGGTAGCAGCAAACAAGCTGAGTAGAAACAGAATCCTAGAGGCATCCAGATTGTGAGTTGAGCAACAGCTGTCAGCAGCACCAGGAGACTTCACTCAAGAAACCTAAAAGAGAAAAGGTTCTTCATAAACTAAGTTAATTAACTTAAGAAAATAAAAGAGAAGAAGTTTGCATTCTTGAGGGAAGCTCTTCCCATCTCTCTGTGGCTGAAAGGGTCTTCAGGTAGCACTCTGCTTGCAAAGCCTCTGGAGGAAATAAAGTGGTGCACTATTAAATATTGCTATTAAACTGTTTTCTTGGGAGTTGTTTTTGACTCACGTGAAATAGATTAAAAGTCTGTTTCTATTCCCACCAGATTTCCCATGGAGTATAATTATACATGAAGCAGAATAAGAAATATGGTCCAACAATTACTTTAATTAGATTGTGGTTACTGAAGCTGTCAGTGTGCCTAACCCCACCAAGTGCTGAGAGGGAAGACGTGGATAATGGAGTTGTTGATAAATGTTTGCACTGCAAAGGAATTAATTATCTGTGTAAATAAATAATGGACTGAAGGATCCTTGGTCTGGAAATTGGGCCCTGCCCTCTCTAATGAGTTATAAAATCATGGTTGCCTAAGAATCCCATTCCTGTCTGCATCCCCTCAGGGAGTGCCTTGAACTTTCTTTGAACTTTTGATTCTGTAGGCACAAAAGCTTTCCAGCTTGCTTCATCTAGAAGAATTAGTATTACACTGGGAAAAAAAACCCTTCCCCTTTCCTCTGCTAATCATAATTTCCTTTTCCTGTGCTATTTAAAAGAAGGTTCATTTATTCAAATAGGGCCATCAGGTTAAATGGCATTTTACAGAGTATCATAAGCAGTCTGATTCATCAGGAACCATTGGCAGTAGGAAACAAAGCTTCTTCATACAATTAGCCCTCTGGATCAAGTCTTGCATGTACTAAAAGATGCTTCAAAGGGGAAGAGTTCAGCCCCCTGGGTGTACACTACTGAAAAGCCAGCTAACAGGGTTGATGCTAAAAGCGTCAATCACCTGTGTTCATGTTGGCTGGACAGATGTCAAGCTTGTTGTTCCGCTTTGATAGGTGATTAGCCTTTTCAAAGCCAATGGCTCTGACCATCTATTTCACAGAGAAGGCACTCTTGTGTTTCTTATTTACACAGCCTGTTCTTTTGCACCAATGAGCACTGGTTCAAGGCCCCATGGGTCTTTACTCAGGTAACTCTAAAGGACCTTCCTTGCATGGTTTGGCTTATATATGAACTTTATTTAAGTGAGAAAGATGATCTGTCACAATTCTTCCTTAAGCATCAACTGTGAAAATATCCAGATTTTTTGACCTTCCCATGGAACACTAAGTACCACCATAAGGGAACATAATGATAGGCAACCCTAGTCTAGTCATTATGAGGTAAAGTGAATACACTCAAGATGAATATTTTGATACCTTGAATTATATGTTATGTGTGCAATCCTTTTTATATATGTTGTAGAATTCATAAAATGAATTTATATATGTTGTAGCAGCAGACCTACTCCTAACTATCCTCTAATAAACCCCCAAGTTTCATGAAGATTAGACACCAGGGGACATTTTATGACCTCCCTCAAGAAGGTGCCCCCAGCCACCTCCACTCTCCATTATTCCCTATGGGGAAAACTTATGACTAACCTATCCTAAAAACACTTTTTTAAAAGTTCATACTTCAGAACTCTCTCAGGATACCCAAAAAGTACACCCAAACAGCACACACTTCACAACTCTCTCAGTATACCCATACCAAAAGTGAAGAAAAAAACTAGGAAAAAGAAGAAAAAAAAGAATAAATATCTCTGCTCCCAGATAAGATGCCAGAGATCTTCACAATACTGGCCACTCTCCTCTCTATAGATATATAGATATAATATTTATAGATCATATATCTGTCTAAAACTTAGAAATACTTAGGGAAAGAAAAGAAGATAGACATGTACGCGCACACACAACCAGAAGCCAAGTCATTATCTCCAGGTTGGCGTTATGCTCAGATCCCTTAGTCAAAACATGAAGATTTTTTTTTTTAAAAAAGGGCAGGGAGAAGGAGGATTGAGAGAAGCCTACTTCTTTCCAGATTCATTTGTATATGTATCATTGCTTTTATATTTTGTCAGATGGTCAGCACAAACACTTTATTTTTTTAGACCGATGAGGTAAGCTTTGGCTACCTTAGGGTTGTAAAACTTCTTAATTTGATCTTATTCATATATTTATTTATGTCATTTATAGTCTGCCTTTCTCACTGAGACTCAAGGCAGATTACATAGTGTGAGATTAGTACACGCAGTAAGAAAGACATTTCCTTACAGTGTCAAGGATAAATATATACAGTTTACAAAGAGATAGCATTAGCAAGGATCCAATACAGAGCTGAAGAATTGCTGAAACAGAACATAATCACTTCTAGGACTGACATTAGACAACATGAAGCATAGGTAGTATAGAGAGGAGTACAAATTTAAAGCAACAGATAATATGTAAGGCAACATAGTGGTGAAGTCTATGGTCCCTAACTCATTAGCGAAGCATCTTAGACGCACCTCCTACAATTCCATCCTCCTATCTAAGTGAAAATCCTTTTTGAATAAATTGGTTTTGTATCATTTGCAGAAAGCCAGGAGAGTGGAAAGCTAGTTTGGTGTAATTGTTAAGAGCATGGGACCCTTATCTGGAGAACCGGGTTTGATTCCCCACTCCTCCACTTGAAGCCAGCTGGGTGACCTTGGGTCAGTCACAGCTCTCCAGAGTTCTCTCAGCCCCACCCAACTCACAGGGTGTTTTATTGTTGTTGGGAAAATAATAACATATTTTGTAAACCACTCTGAGTGGGCATTAAGTTGTCCTGAAGGGCGGTATATAAATCAAAAGTTATTATTATGTTTTTAGATTGGGGGCTCTCCTGACCTCCTCAGGCAGGCAGTTCCACAGGGTAGGGGCCACCAGAGAGAAAGCCTGTGTACGGACTGCTGTTGATTTCACCCATGTGCAGGCTAGCACCTGCAAGAGACCCTGTTCAGATGAGCAAGCTGCCATGGAGGGACATAGGGAGGGAGGCGGTCCCGTAGGTATGCCAGACTAAGGCTGTGAAGAGATTTGTATGTAATAACCAATACCTTGAATTGAACATGGTAACTGATAGGTAGCCAATGGAGAGACTGCAGAATGGGGATGATGTTCATGCTCCTGCTCACTCCTGATAACAGTCAGGCCACAACATTTACACTAATTGGAGCCTCTTGGTTAACTTAGATGGGAGACCAATGTATAGTGCATTACAATAGTCAAGTTTTGATGTTACCATAGCATGGATCCAGGTGGCCAGGTTGGCCATGTCAAGGTAAGAAGCCATCTGGTAGTAGAAAGCATTTTTTGCAGCTGCCTTAACTTGTTTTACTTGTAGTAGCGCTGGATCTTGGTACTGGACAAAATCAATGGCAGGATACTTGAGGTAGTATTAAAGCTTCAACTCTCTTGCAAGAGATTTTGCTTTTGTGAATTGATGATGACATGTTAACATTTCATTAGTATAATCTGAGTAACTCATGATCTACTTTTTAGTAGGACCACATTACAAGACTTTTTTTCTTTTGCCATATGTAAAAGGTGATCTCTCACCCCCACTCATAGAAATGGAACTATTATAGGAGCTGGTTTGTTTACACTGCCTTGTGCCCAAGGAATCCCATAGGCTCATTCAATCTGCAACTGATAATCAGCAGGAAACTGTAGAGCCTCACAAAGTAGTATCTCCATGAATTCAATCAGTCTCCTATGCCCTGTCTGTCTTTTCAGACTCTTCTGATAACTCAAGAACATGAATATTTAGACAGCAAATATAAGTCTCCAGATGAGAGATTTGGTTAGAAAGACTATTATGTAATGCTGAGACAGCCATCTCATGAGTAGACATGGGCACGAACAGAAAAAAAAAACATGAACATGGTATTCGTTGTCATCCACGAAAACAAACAATGAACATTGACGAACATGACCTGTTCATGAACATGTTCATTGTTTGTTTTTCTCGGGGGCCAGCAGGCTCTCCTCCAGCTATCAAGATCCCTACCGCACCACTCCCAGAAGCCCTACCTGAGCAAGCAGCAGGAAATGTACCAATAATAAATAATAGCTTGGCCTCAGAGCATGGCAGCAGCCCTGGAACCTGAAGGGGTAGATCCCTACCGCACCACTCCCAGAAACCTTACCTGAGCAGGCAGCAGGAAAGGTACCAGTAATAAATCATTGGCCCAGAGTCTGGCAGCAGCCCTGGAACTTGAAGAGGTAGATCCCTATCCCACCACACACAAAGAAAATTCAAGCTCCAATGCACTCTCCCCGTCTCTCTCTCTCAAAATGCCAACAGCAACTGTCTCTCCCTCACTGTCTACAAAAACAGAACTGAGAGCCCCCCTCCCCCCTGCTCTTTGCTTCTTTGTAACTAATTTGGAGCGCCACACTTGAAAGGAAGACCTGCCTATCAAGCTAAATTGGGCTTAGATTGGGGTTTCCAGGGCAACAGCAGGAGTTCAGACAGAGTTCAGGCAGTCCCTGCCTCCGGTTGCCAAGGGAATTGATTGCAGGTGCCAGATTGTCTGGCTTAACGAACAGCAACGAACGAGGCTTGCAATGACCACCTGTTAGTTTAGAATGGGGCCTCATCAAGGAAATTTGGAAAGACAAGATGGCAGAATATGCAGTGATGGCAAAATTGACGAGTTATATAAATAGAAGACCAATAAGTGAATTTGAAGAGAAATAGGGGAATTATTTTTCTTATAAAGAATAAAATAAATAAGATGTTGCAGTTTTATAAAGTAGAATAAGATCACATACTGACTTATTGCATATAGCTTATAAGAGCTTATAGCCTAACAAGGGGAGAAAGGCATGAATATATAATCAAATATTTAATTGCTAAAATAGTTTGTAGATTTGGAAACATTGATAAAGTTAGGGACAAGTAGAGAGGATTGCTATATTAATCAGTTATATAAAGAGTTAAGATGAAATAGTGCAGCAAAAATGGAATGAGGATTATATATTGATATATTGTTAAATATTGAATATAAAGCTATGATAAGATGGAAATGGGCAAATATTAATGACGAGGTAGATTGCATGATGTATTTAGTATGGGAAGGTAAATGTGAAAATATACAGTAGCTGGAATAGTATATGTATTCTTTATTTTAATATTGATTAACTCTGAATAAGATATGTTTTGAGTACTCTGTATTTTAATAACTCTTGTAGTGCAAAATCTTACCCCTCCTTTGACCCTGTATCTCCCCCTCTTTTTTCTGTACCCCTTTTATTTTGAAAATATTTAAAAAAATAAAAAAACTAGAATGGGGCCTCATGAACAGCTTGTTTGCGAACAGCTGATTGGGCTGTTCGTGGCTTTTTTTAGTTCGTATTGCTGTTCGTGCCCATCTCTACTCATGAGTCATGTTCAGTCTTCCAAGGCAGCAATTTTACTCGCCATCTGGTGATCTCATATACCAATAGCCTCAGTTGATTATTGAAGTTGTTGAATCGACTTATCAATTGCCTTATCATTAGCAGAAAGTTTTTAAGTTGCTCAGATTATTTTTCCATGAAACGAAGCCGAAGAACAGGACCACGTACAAAAGAGTTTAATTTTCTTGCTATCAAAACTCACATATAAGGCACAATGAAAAGCCAAAATCAATTTTCTTGCTTTCAGAACACAATTGTAAGGCACATAATAAGCCAAAATCAACCGAGTTATGAAGAATTCCCAAATTCCCGGCTGGAGGTGGCAATGGGTTTGCCGGCTTGGAAATTAGGCCCCGTTTCACACAATGTGCTTTGTCATAAGCCACATGTAAATCAATTATAGTCTGCTACTGCTACTTTTCTCTTAGAAGCTTCTGTTCCTGAATGATTTTACTACATGGGATCTGGCAAAACTTTTCTACAGCAGAGAGGAGAGTGATTAATTCTCTGAAGGATGATAGGACGATTGTAATAAAACCAGCAGATAAGGGGGGAGGGATTGTTGTTATGGATTATGAGATGTATACCGGGGAAGTTCTAAGGCAATTAGGGGACAATACTTGTTATTTACGTATTTCAGCAGACCCCACTGATCATATTGGGGGTATGATCAAAATAGTGTTAGACGAAGCAAGGGAGTTAGGAGAGATAGATGATCGACTCCATAAGTCTTAGCCAACTCCTGAGAATTAAGCGAAATTCTTCGGCTGGTGAAGATTTTGAGAGGGATGGCCGCGAGTTATGTAGGAGTTTTGCAAGGAGGAACTACCCAGAGGGTGTGTTACAATCAGCTTGGGAGCGTGCTAGCTCTAGAAATAGGGAATCTCTTTTTGATTGTAACAGCAAGGTACGCTCCAACAGAATTATATGGGCTCTGGATTACACCCCGCGGGTCAACGATATTAAAAAGATAGTCTCTAGACACTGGAGTTTAGTTTCAGATATAAAGGGGTGTGAGCACCAACTGATATTTGGGTTTCGCAGGACAAGGAATTTGAAAGACCAGTTGGTACGCGCTGATATCCAGGTTAGGGAAAGTCAATAACAGTTGCCGTATGGCAATTATAAATGTGGTCGCTGTCAGATCTGTAGAAATTTGTGGGAAGGCAAGGAAGTTATTCTCAAAGATAAGAAATACACCTTTGGGCACTTTGCCAACTGCCAGACCAAGGGCGTTATCTACGCATTGGAATGTCCATGTAAATTGTTATATGTTGGCTGCACTTCGAGACTGGTTAAGGTCAGGGTCATGGAACATATCTCAAGGACCCGAAATAACATTCAGGAAGCACCCCTAACATTGCATTATAAGGAAAAAGGGCACCCAGAGAACGCCCTTAGAGTGATTATTCTGGAGGTAGCAAAAAATAGTGAATTGTCACAAAGGCATCTCCTTTGTCGTGAGGCATTTTGGATTTTCAGATTGGACACAGTGAAACCGAAAGGTTTAAACAGTGAATTGTCTTTGAGCTGCTATCTATGAGAGGGATGAGAGCTGCGGGGATGGTCCCTTTAAGAGACGGGTCACCCAGTAATGAGGTTGGTTATTTGAAGAACGCGTTATTGCATATGGGGCGCGCGTTAGAAAGCACTGCCGCCCATGCCGGGATGTTTATATGGTGATTTTTCCTCGTGTGTGATATGTATGTAAGTACATTTTGAACATTACTGAGATGGGGAGTAATTATTGGGACTAGAAGAACTAATGAGTGTATGTTTATGGTAGAGAGCTCGCTCCTGAGGAAGGAACAACGAAATCTGTGGACTATAGCCGGCCCCAGATTGAGCGGGAGGAGGTTTTGCCATCAGCCTCACCTCTACGACTCATCCACACTTCAAGGGGACCGAGGAAGACCGACTTAACAGAAAGGAATTATGACTACAAAGATTGGATAAGAAAGGACTTTTTAGCATGCCCGGATATGTATAGGATGTATATGAATTGTAATCTGCTCCCTATACTTCATTGCTGCTATTATTGCATAGGAAATATTTTGTAATGTTGATATGAAATGATTGTTATATTATTGATATTTCATGCACTGATAAATTAATTAGCATTTGCACTTTAATTGATGAATTGGGAAAGTGAATACGTATTGTGTGTGTTTCCTGCGGGGTTCCACCTTTTTGTTTTGCTGAGTATTTGCAGGAACAGCCATCCTTTTTGCTTGGTTCTATATTGTATTGCTGGCTTTTGATTTTTTGTAATCCATCTTGTGTGTCTGCAAGAAAGATAGGCTATAAAGAGTAAATAAATATAAACACAAACAATAAGCAAATAAGTAAGCTTAATATGTTGTGTGAGACTTTGCTGGCCATCTGGGGGATTGCTAGGCAAGACCAAAAATGCTGCTAAGGCTTCCATGCTTTGGTTAATGTCAGTCAATGGGGGGAACTGACAAAGGTAAAAGATATGAGGGGCCGTTCCCACATGGCTTACCTGAACCTGGCACGCTGCACAGCATGCCGAAAAAAACACGGAAGATCGTGTTTTCTCTCACGAGTTTTGCGCGATGTTGCACAACATCGCGCAAAACTCGCGAGAGAAAATGGGATCTTCCAGGTTTTTTTCGGCATGCTGCGCAGCGTGCCGGGTTCAGGTAAGCCGTGTGGGAACGGCCATAGAGGAAAGGAAGCAGGGGAAAGTAAAGAAGTAGAGACAGGAGGTAATGCTGGAGGGGTGGGATGAGCAGAAAAAGTTAGGTGGGTGGGTTGGTGAGAGAGGATGAAGGCGAGAAGCTGCAGGGGCTTTGGGGGGATTGAGGAAGGAGGGATGAGAGGGAAAGCTGGAAAAGGGGAGGATATCAAAAAAGTGGGTGGATGAAAAGGACAGAAGGAGAGGTTGTGGAGGCTGCCTGAAGGAGGGAAAGAGCAGAGGACTGAGACAGGGAGTGGAAGAGATTCGCCCCAAAAGGCCTTATAGGTCCTCCTATGTCAAACCATTAAAAAAAAAAATTAACAGTGGAATGGCATGATAATAAAGCATAACAATTATTATAACTTGGCTTTTTGTAGCAGTTGCTTCTTTTTCCCTTAAATATTTCATTTGATTCCCTTCATACTGTCAGTTGTCAAGCAACTGTGTGGAAAACAGATGAGTTAATATCACCAATCACTGAGACAAATGGAAAAGCAATAGTCATAATATCATTTTTAAAAGACACTAAAATAATTTATAATTTAAATAAATTATAATGATTTAATCTTTACTGGGAAGGACTGTGTTTAATGTAAGGGTTCTTTTCCTCAGTTCTGCCACAAATTCTGTCTTATTACATTAAAGATTATTTATCCCACCCATATCCATGCATTTTCATCTCCGTATTCAAGGATAAAAGCATGCTCCAAACAACCTGGCCAAGGCTGTACCAGGTCATCATATGAACATTCTCATATGGTGTGTTTACATCACTTAGTAAGACCCTGCTTTAGGTAACTTTGCCTTCTAAGAGAAGACTACAAGAAGCAAGGCTTTCTCAATAGTAGAATCCTAGTTATAAATTCTTGGGCCCATCAACTCAATTTAAGTTTTCAGGACTAAACTGTTGTCACAGCTTTTATATGGGGTAGCCATTTGAATTACAGGATTTGATAGCATTGTTCATTGACCCTTTGAAACTTTTCTTAGGAAAATGAACAGAGTTCTGGTTCTCTGGTTCTCCAACTGGAATTGGGTCGTGGATCAGCAGAATGCCAAGTTTGGAAGCTTGTTTGTTTGTTTAAAATATTTATAACCCACCTTTCTACCTTGCAGGAACTCAAGGCAGCTCTCCACCTTTACCTAAATGTTTGGTTTTCTAGGGAAACTTCTGATTTCCTTTGTTATTCTATCCTGATTAATATATTTTGCAATGGAAATTTAATCTTGAATCTAAACTCCATCTTTTGGGACTGCCTCCTGCATTGTTGTCCATTGGCTTTTAGGCTGATAGGCTATCTCTTGATAGAGTACTGGAGGCTAGAGATGGGCACAAAATGGAAAAAACGAAATGAGAGTTTCATGTTTCATCATGTTCCACGAATCACAAATCACGAAACACGAACTTCCACAAAATTGTCCTGTTTTGCAATATGATTTGTTAGTTTGGTGATTTGTCAGAACCCGGGGCAGTTCATACATAGAGAGACTGGGCTTGGGGGGAGTGCCCCAAAACCACCACACAGACACATGCCCAGGTGGGAGAGGTGCACAAAATAAAACCAAAAGAAACAACAAGAATGTGAGTCTTCAAAAGAGCAGAGAAAGAATTAAGAAGAACCAAAGACAAGCAAAGAAAAAATAAGGGAGGCTTCAGTCAATCTAGGCCCCAGAGCCAGGCAAAGGCCTGAGACTAGGATGGGGTGGAGGAAAAAAGGCACCCTCATTCAAAGACCTTCCCAGCAAGGCCAAGAGCTGAAAATAAGAGGATTTTCAGTCTCTTTTAAAGCAGCAGCAGCAGCCGAAAGCTCAATTCTACTTTTTCTCTCACTCCAATCCCAGTAACAGGTCCTCCCTCTCCCTCCGTCTACTGAGACTAAAAAGCACGAGGCAGAGAGCTCTGCCTTATATAACAAACACATAAAGAAGAACAGGAGGTCTCTGGTTGGCAGACAGACCTGCCTAACAGGATTTGGAGGGATGAAGTTGGTGTTCCCATGGTTGCAGAAGGCCCATCTCCTCAGTTGCCTAGGGGATTAACCCCCCTGCTCCTTGCTATATAGGACAGAATGGAAGCTCTCTAGTTGGCAAAGGGAGCTGCCTATCAAGGTTATGTGGGCTAAGATTGGGTTTTCCAATGGCAACAAAAGGTCTGCAGACATTCCGGGCCTATGTTGCCTAGGGAATCAATGGATTGGTGCCAGCCTGTCTGGCATCACAAATCATTCATGAATTGAATGAATCAGGCCAAATAGTCATGAATTTCAAGAAAACCGCAGCCCCACAAAACGCGTTTCGCAAAACACATATCGTCTTGATTCGTCATGAAATTTGATTTGTATTTCGATTTGTGCCCATGTCTACTGGAGGCCTTAGATTGCCAGTTGGCCTTTGCTAGGGCTATGCTCTACATTATTTTTTGGTATTGTGCCTCCTTTTATTCTTCCATCTTATTTCTGTTGATTGACCATCCCAAAATATCAAAGAACTTTTCTGTTGGCTAGGTTAAATGTTGTTCCCTCCATTTGTTTTGCTGGGTAGATTCCAAGGAGTAGCTTACTTTGACAGATTATGTCCTACTGAATCTGATATAACTGAAATTTTAGTTCACATCTTATTTGCTTGCATGTTAGTGACCCATTTGAGAAATCTCTGGAATCAGCCAGTAATAGCTTCTGGTGCTTCTTCTGCTTCCCTGGTTTTTCTTCTAGTTGATACAAATTCTGGTATAATGCAAGCTGTGGCAAAATTTTGGACTGCCATGACTTCAATGCAAGGGTGGAACTAGAGGATTGTATTCAAGTGATTAATGTTGCCCAAGACCATTGGGTCATTGGATTATTTGAAATAAAGGAAAGGCTGGGAAATTCCTGGTGATTTGGGAGTAGAGCCCCCAGGATTTGTGGAGGGGAGGACCTCAGTGTGGTGTAATGTCATAGAATCCACTCTCCAAATCAGTCATGTTATCCAAGGAATCTGATCTCTGTAATCTGAAGATCACTTGTAATTCCAGGAGATCTTCAGGTCCCACATGGCAACCCTAATCCACCTAGGGACATTTATCATGCCTAGTGTCTTGTACTTTAGAAGGCCAACAAAGGTACTGCTGTTTCCGAAGGCTTTTGAGACAGCGTGGCGATGCTGGTGATATCAGATAAAAGACGTAAATTAGTGTTTAACTACAATTCTGTGATTGTGCTATTTGCTATATTTTTATAGTTGTGGTCCTTTTTGTTGGTTTCCTTTTACACTGCATGCCCGTTTTACATCATTTGGTTTGTTTTATAGTAATGATGTAAAGACCCTGATGGGCAAAAAGTTAGAATATCAAAAGAAAAAATTAATATTAAGATAACTTGTGAAGAAGCTTTGTTGGCCACTAACCTAGCTGGCAATTACAACATTGATTCACCAATCCTGATTCACTAGGGCAGTATCAGCAGCTGCTATACCATAGCAAAGGGATTGTGTTTCTTTCCTTTTATGGTAACTGTTTAACCCAAGAAAAACAACAGGTACTTTTAGCATTCGAAGTTCTCAGTCACTATGCTGTTGCTTTCATACAAAAACTGAAAGAACAATGAGGAAACCGAACATAAACAATGTATTATAAGTTCAAAAAATTCATTTTAAAATCAGCCATCATCTGCTAAATTGCTGGAGATCAAAACAATTAAGATAATAGATCTGTTCTGATGAGCAACTGTGATAAACTCAGCTTCAAATGCTGGGATTGCCAAGCAGTAAAGAAAGGAGGATGGTTGACATGCCCCCCCCCCTTTGTGGCTAGAGGGAAGGGAGTTGGAGCGTGGCTTCTGACCAGAGAGGGTCAGCCAGAGAGTCCTTGGTGTGCGGACTCTCAACCATGCTACTAAAGGTTTCCCAGCCCAGTATTCAGCTTCATATGCTGGTGAGGAGAAGTTTTACCTCAGGGTAGAGGAAGGTCAGCCCAAGCCTGAGTTAGACAAGGGTTTGCGACAGCAACATTAAAGAGAATGATGGGTAAAATGTTACACAATTTCTTAAAGAGAAGCTGTTCCCATAAAAGACATCAGCTTTCTCAAAATCTCTGGAATCCATGTAACAATAAGTCTGTATAGCAAACAATTACAAAGTAAATTATTTTAAGTCACCTTTTTCTACTATAGCTTATAAGCTTTTAAATCCAGGAACTTTTAGATTCAACCTGTTCTGCCATGGGACTTTGTGGCCTGCAGACAGAATACAGGAGAATATCAATGCATTTCTGTAACAAATCTCGTAGTCTGCAGGACATGAAGGATTCTAGCAACTCCAAGGTAGAAGTTGGGCAGAGACAAAGGTCATATTAATTACTCAGGAGTGCCTGTGGTACTTTATTTCTTTCACAAATCTCATAATTTTCATTTAAAAACATTTTTATAGGCATTGTCCCTATAAGTTTGAATGATTAGCTAAGATGTTCACCAGATCTCATGGCTGGTTCTTATGAATTATATAAAGTCAAGGAAGATTAAATCTCACCTTTTCCATTTCTATTTAAGCCTTTTGTGAAAGATAAATTATTCCAGCATTTGAGGATAACTATATCTAGCTATATGTAGTTCTCATATGCTTTTTCTCAGCAGGTATGATAAACTGCCCCCCTCCTTTACCATTCCTCCCTACCACCACCATAGTCTTAATGCGCTTATACTGGAGTAACCCTTTTTACAATTGCACTGTTTGTGGCATAGCTGCAGGAAATAAAGAAAACGCGGAATGCCTTAGACTAGCTCATCAAACACAGCAAAGTAACTAGAAAGTTCAAAAGATAAAATGCTGTTCTGCCACTAATACATGGTGTAAGCCACTTTCCTCCAAGAGAGTTTAACTCCCCAAATGCTGCTGAAAGGGGGTAACTGAACATAATCTCCCTAATAGCACAGCAATCCTACCTCCAATTCTAATATTTCCATCTGATCTGATATAGTGTCACTAGTCATTTGAGTCATTTGCAACAGCCCATTCATGCCCCTTCTTCAGGCCCATGCTGGGCCTAATGTGCTTTTCCTCTTGCTTAGTATAGTCAGTTGTGAGTAGAGATGGGCACGAACAGAAAAAAAAAAACTAACATGATGTTTGTTGTTCATTGCCATCCATGAACAGGAACTCACGAACAACCACAAACATGCCCCTGTTCACGAACATGTTCGTGGTTGGCTGTTGGTGGGGGATAGCAGGCTCTTCTCCAGCCATCATCCAAGTCAAGATCCCTACTGCACCACTCCCAGAAACCTGACCTGAGCAGACACCAGGAAAGGTACCAATAATAAATAATAGCTTGGCCCAGAGCCTGGCAGCAGCCCTGGAACTTGAAGGGGTAGATCCCTATCCCACCACACACAAAGAAAATTCAATACACTCTATCAAAATGCCTACAGCAACTGTCTCTTTCCCTCTCCACTGTTTGTAAAGTCAGAGCTGGGAGCCCCCCCTCCCCCCTGGTCTTTGATCCCTTGTTGTAACAAATTGGAGCTCCACACTTGAAAGGAAGACCTGCCTATCATGCTAAATTGTGCTTAGATGGGGGTTTACAGGGCAACAGCAGGAGTTCAGACAGAGTTCAGACAATCCCTGCCTAAGTTGCCAAGGGAATTGATTGCAGGTGCCAAACTGTCTGGCTTGCAACGACCACCTGTTTGTTTAGAATGGGGTCTCACGAACAGCTTGTTTGCGAACAGCAGATTGGGCTGTTCGTGGCTTTTTTTGGTTCATATTGCTGTTCGTGTCCATCTCTAGTTGTGAGCACTCTAGATGTAGAGTGTTGAGTCTTGTTACATTTTCCAGCAGGAGTTGTGTTTTATGGAAGAATGCTTCATGCCAGCACTACTAAGTTCAACTGCTTTCCAGCAGTTTTGCAGCACTCTTATTCAATAATATGCATACTGCGTTCAGCCAGTAGCCTTGATGTATCATCATATCATGGATTCAGGAGTAAACTAAAGTGAAAGCCAAGCAAAATATATATTTGACTCATGAGATTTTAGAGTGGGAGACATGCATGTATGTGTGTAACAAATAAGTAGTTTCTAGTGAATCTGTGATATATATATGTGGGAAATAATACATTTTCATTTTTTTTAAAGTCTCAATTTTTGTTACTATATGTGTTTTTTTAATTATTTGATCTATGGGGAACATATTTCTGCCTGTAACTTGTTTGTCTCTGCTCCTGTTCAAATGGAATTGTTAAGACTCTATCCCCCTCAACCAAAGTATATCCTTCCACCCCAAATGGAGCTTAGTACAGCCAGTTTGAAGGCTGCACAAAGCACTGCTCTCCTAATGTATTGGCTGTAGGCACAGTCTTGCGCACTGAGGCTCTGCGGCAGCCACTGCGTTGTTTCCCGTTTAAGTCACAGCAAATAGGAAAATCCTTGTGCATTTATCCAATTCTACCCATTCATATGTAAGCAAAAAACAGTAAAGTGAGTGCTGAGTATCTCATCTCCCATGCTTTACTTCAGTGTATTCTAGTGCTTGAATAATTTTCCTGCCCACTTAGCTCTGATATCTTTTTCTCATCTGAGCTGAGAAAAGAATGCTGCAATAAATAGAAACACAAGAAAACACAGGATTTAGCTCTCCTTGGCTGGGTGCTCCATTTTTGTTTTAAAATACCCCTTCCTAGCCTTTACTATCATTGCATGTGAATCAGGGGGATCATACAAATATACAAGGAGTCCAGTTTGTCCTTATTTTAATTAACTCAAAAGGTTGCCAAACTTTCCCCCTACCAGATCTAAGAATAGCTGAGAAGTTGGGGAAACAGCACAGAGGAAAGGGTTAAGTCCTCCACTTACTCCTTCCTCTCTCCCTTCCTCCCTCAGGGCTGTTCTGTAGGAACATTAAAGATAATTGAGAGATCTCAGAACCACTTCACTTATTTCTCACATCTCATCCATTTTGGCAAGTTGGCCTGTTTCTTCTATGACAGAGGTTCACACAGCACACAAATTAAGATAGTGTGGCAGATGCTGCCTGGCACCTCAGAGAGACAGCAGTGCAGCCCTAAACAGAATCACCCCCTTCCAAGCCCACTGACATCAATGGACTTAGAATGATATAACTCTACTTAGGACTGGATAGAAAGTGTTGCATTTGCCTCCATCCCCCTCACGCAGTCTGCAGTACTACCTGTCTTTATGCCACCATGTATAAATAAGACATTTGCTCTGTGCCAAGCAAGTGTAGCAACAGAGCAGACTAGCAAGGAAACAGAAGCCAATGCTTATGCAGAATAAAATCAAACTCCTTCCCTTAAGCTAGTGAACCAGCAGTGTGATTAGTGTAAACAACACTTCAGAAAAAACAGCCCTGTTGACATTATTTGCTGAGTCACTCTCTTTTTACTCGGTCTTCCATTAACATTAAGCCAGATTGCTAGATATATTATTAGCAAGCTTCTATTTGTCTTTTACTCTCCCCCATCTTGATGAGGAAGCAGCTCCTTCCAGCAAAACACATGAGGCCAAGAAAAAGGGTCCTGGCCAGTATTCCTAGGAAAACAGCTGCATGTAATCTCATCACATTTACTGATTGAAAACCATTCCATACAGAAGCCAAAGCTTCTTTTAACACAAAGATGCTATACTATCCCAATATTGGTAATTCTGAACAATGGCCCCAGTGTGTGGATCATAAAGTCCGCACAATGGTGCCATGAACAGATTGGAGAGGGGGCTCTACTAATCTGGAAGGAATGCTGAGATTTGCAGGAAAATCCAAAAATGAGGGAGGAAGGTGAGAGGATTTTGGAAAAAGAAACCCCAAACCCAAGGCAACATGAGATGTTGCAATGCTATGCTTTGAGATTTTGGACATCATCTCTTAGGGTTGCTTAGCAACCCCGTAAAATCTAATGAAGGCAGCAGTATTGGCAAGAAAGGCAGTGATGGTGCTGGTAAGCATGTAAATCAGGCAGCCAGTCCTGCATGCAAGTGAGTGAGCGAACAAGGGAAGCACCAGCTGACTATCTGGGTGAGTGAGAAAGGGAGGGAGATGGGGAGAGGTAGCATAGATCCTGGGCAGGTAAGCAAGGGAGCTTGAGGAGGTTGTGCAAGGCATATGAGGCAGGCAGGCAAACAATGAGAGAGGTGGTGGCAATGCAAGCAAGAGTGGCAGCAGTAGTGGTAGTAGTGACAGCAAAGAGGAAATACTGCAAGAGGACAAGAAGGAGAAATGGAACATGAGAAAATGAGGACTAGCAAGGAGAACTCCCATGCATTTCTCATGAGTTACTTTAGATTATACATCTCCCTTTTTGACAAAGTTCAGTTCCCTGTCTGAAATCAACCTCTCCCAATAAATAATTTCTTGAGAAAATTGTCAATAAAAGAATATTTTCACTAAAAGCTCCCTTAAAAACTTCTTCTATTTTTATGATTTAATTAATTTCATTTGTTTAAGAAATGTGTACTCTTCTTTTTCTTAGCTTTTTCTACTTTTTCTACAACTTCTACTTTATCCCAAAAGCAGGGATATATATTTTTTGCATTTCTTTTAATTTCCCTATATGGGCAGGAAGACCATTTTCTTACTACCCATTTTCTTTGACATTTTTGTTTGTTTCTCCAGCTATATTTTTGTGTGTTTATGCCATTCATATGCCATTTTTACATTAAATGTTATCACATGCTATTTTTGAACTATATGTATACAATTTATATACAAGTGACACAGAATTAGGTGTCAGTTTAAACAATAATCTCCTTAATATGTTTGATGGGAAAGAATGACTGCCCCTTCATCTGGAGTGTGGAAAAACCACTGGACTTTCTGATCAAACCAGAGCTGTCATGAAACTTGGTAACACAAACTTTATAGCATCTTATGCTTCTGAAATAGGCATTAGGGGAGAAAAGGAGATTAAGACAATTTGGGATACTTTGGAAAATAGTAAATCTCTACAGATTGTTAGGAATGATTTTCAAATGAGACTGGCCAAAATGGACATTCCTAGGATTATTTAACATGTTCAGTGACATTTATTACACCCATCTCCTGTCAAGCTGCTGCCTTTCCCCCCCTTCATTGGGATACAACATCATGTTGTAGCAGTCAGCTAGATATAGCCTGCCTTTCAGAGTAGAAAGTCCACAGTCTCCATAGCTGTGTCCTTTCCTCCACTAAGAAAGCTCATTAAATATATTGCAGGGTGAAAAGCCCATTAGCAAGGATGGAAAATATACCTTGAAAAGGAAAGAAAACACACAATATTACACATCTTGTCAATAGTGCTGTGCTAGCATAAAATGATTGCTTCTTGTCTTCTGCATCCCTTCATAATAGAACCGCCCAAGATGGTGATTTTATGGGACAGAAAAACAGGAGGATGAAATGTGTGGTTCATGTTGCTATGGATGGAACTGTTGTTTCATATACAGTTTACTTGAAGTTTGGGAGTAAACAATTATATGGCTGTGATCTACATACTGCCTCCTTTAACAAATCCAAACACCTGATGTTTTAACTGTACTCTGCAGTAAACACAGCTGCTGATTCTCGGAGCTAGAAACAGAGCCCCTAGATGGTCATTAAAACTGGTATAACTTTGATCTACTCTTTGTAGCCACCTCAAGACAAAACAGCCTGTACTTGCATATGTCCTGCAAAGTGTGCAATCCAGTGTGAGAGCTGGTGTAGTGCTATGGTTAGACTAGGTCTGGTGAGATCTGGATTCCTCACTCAGTCATGAAGTTCACTGGATGACTTTAGGCCACTCTTGACTTTAGTGGACTTAGGAGGGTGTAACTTTAGGATTGCTCTGAAAACGGAGAGATGGAGAATCATGTATTCCTTTCTCAGCTTCATGAAAAAGAGTGAGATGAATTTTTGGAGATAAATACAAAGAACCTCATATTAACCGCTCCTCTCACTTTCCATTATCTCCTTCTCTTTGTGGATTGGGTGGGTAGGTGGGGTCAACAAGATAATTTAGAATATGCATCTCTCTTGCGATATTGCACAGCTTTGTTAACATAGGGTCAAACTAGATGTTACATTTTTTTTCCAGCAAGTTGTGTCTGGGTTCCATTGACTGAACATACGTTCCCTGCAGTTACACAGCAGCTGCAGGGAATGGCATTTTAAAGATCAAAGGAAACCTTTTCCCACTTGGAACTGCAGTGTGAGTGGCCTACTGCCCCCCCCCCTTTGAGAAGCTGAAATGACCCTGGCAGGGTGTTATTTATATAACTTTGGAGCAGTACTTGGAGTATTCCAAGCTTCTGTCACTTCAAAGTTATGTAACCGGTGTGGGGAGCTGCTGTATGACTGCAGGGGACAGGAGTTGGGTCTGGGAAACCCAGACACAACTCACGCCAAATGTAGCATCTGGTTTGGCCCTCAGTTACCAATTATCCAATGATATCCACCTCTTTGGGGAAATTAATAGGTCTGTGGACTTGATAAATTTGGGAGGGATCATAGTGAGCGGAGGTCACTGGACCACTTGACAGTTCCTCACCGCCCCTCAGCTCCACAACCCTCCCTGTCACCCATCAATGTCTCTGAGGTTCTGAGACTCCTGGGGACTGCCAGAGAATCCCAAGAGCAAGAGAGAGCTGGGACTAGCAGAGCTTCACCTGTGAGTCAGGCAATGTGACTGCAGCCAACACCAAAGGCCATGTTAGCCCCATCCCTTGCAACAGTGGCCTCAAGGAGCCATGAGTGAGCAGGTATGGGCAGCCAAGCCTCCCAGCCACAACTAACCCCAAATTGCTTAGCCAGGAGGGTTGGAGACTGCCAATCAAGACCAGATTCCAGACCCAGCTAGTGGCCTGGGTAGAAGGAGGGACAGAGAGGACAGGGATGGGGTGGGCTATTTAAGGCCCTTTCAAGCCCCCCAGAAAGAACTGCTAGGGAATGCTTTCTGCCAGTGAGCAGCCCTAGAAACAGCAGCATACCAGGAGCAGCCTCCAGAGGAGACGAAGAGGAATGAGGTGACCTGAACCTTCCTACCCTCCCCATTCCGAGGCCATATTGGGCTGAAAGAGCTGGGAGCTCAAACACTGGACAGCACCAGAATGCAAAACAAATGTAAAGGTAGTCCAGGAGTGGCTCGCAGGTAGCATGTTGGTACCTACCTACTGCCTGCTTGGATTTTTAGGCCTCTAGGCAAGACCACAACTGGCAAGCCAGGAATCACCTGAGCACCCAAAGTAGCACCAGATGAAATAATACACCTAATTGTATTGAGGTATACTCAGTATACCAAAGTTTGAGTTTTAAGGGAAAGCGAATCCTCCCATTAGATCATCTCCCTGAATGTGCAAAAAAGAACCACAGATTCAGGATTACAGCTCTGTCAGACATTTAAAAAAACAGTAGCCATGGGCAGCCCAGTTACACAGATGGCCTTCCACTTGCATGAAAAGCAGAAAGATCTAAGCTAGTTCTATACCCCATCTTGTCACATTGCATTCTGTTATTTGAAGCCTGTTTTCTTCAGATCAGGCACAGATATAAGAGATCAACTAAGCTGGGAGAAAAATACTGAAAGAAATGGAGCACAGCAAGGTGGGGCATGGGATAGGTCAGGCTTTAGCTCCCCTTGTCTCTGTATTCCATTTACAAGAAGACCCAGACTCCTCTCAACTACCACTTGAGAACTTCGGAAAACTGAAAATCTTACTTACCTGTCAATTCATATTTTCCTGTGCTTGCTGTGACAATTTCAATTGCCCATGGAATGAGAATGCTTTCAATTGTAGCCAATATTGTTATGCCAAAACGTTGTGCTTCTGTGGTATCTTTCTCTCTCTTAGCCAATCACAATGACAAAAAAAATATTCCTGGAGTCCTGTTTGAATTGAAGCAAATAGATTGTTTAAACAATGGATGAGCTCCCACGGGAAGTAAAGGGACTCCCTCGTGCCCAGTGCTCATCAAAGCTACAATAGAAGTGCAAAGCAATTAATACCCTCAGGTTAATTATAATAATATTACAATATCTTATTGGCTCGTAGTCTTTGACACAGGTGTCTAGGGTTAGTTTGATTGGAAGACGCAATTCTTGGTCGGCTACCTACTTGGGGGAATTCCAAATTCTTCAGCCCCTTATCTCGTCCTTGCGCTTGTTCCCCTTGGAAGGACATCTTCCCTTTTGCCCACTTCCCTTTTGCTACTTTTACCTTCGACGGCGCCATGGAGTCTCATCTTGGCAGCCTTGGGGCCTTCAGATAACTGAGGTCCATGGGCAAAAAGGAATGTTCCCCCATTTCTGCACTCTCTCCCTTTTTGCAGCCTTGAGGGAGATAATGCCACAGGTGGCCAACCCAGCTTGCTGCATACATCAGTTTCTACAAAAGGCTCTCTTGCATTGATTCCTATTGGAACCCTATAAGATAATATAACATATGTGTAATATTTTTATAGGTGCATCTCTACAAGCACATTCTTCTTTGGTCTTCTTGTTTCAAATGTCATATTCTTACAGGTTACATTACAAATACTACATTGGCTCCTGAGCATAGAAAAAGTGCAAGGCATGTAATACTGAAAAGCACAGTATACTGAAAGGCACAGAAGTGGTATATAAAATCCCTTTCGTCAAATCCATATTCCTCAATATCATGCTTACCCTTCTCTTTCTCCTTGCCCTTTCTCTTTCACTTGGGCTACATGTTTGATCTTCACAATACTGTGAGGTAGATTACGCTGAGGGTCATTCCCAGGTCATTCCCAGCAGAGTGTGGCTTTGAACCGGAGTCCTTCTAGTCCTAGTCCTCTGCACCACGAATTAACCATCATTAACTGCACTACTGAAGAATCAAACTCAAGCTTTTAAAGTGACAAATAGCCCAAAGTTAACTCTTTTTTCACACACCCTAGTTTGCATGTAGAGGCCATTTTATTTTACATAGAACACGTGCAACATATTTTAAACACACATTTAGGGGGAAATAATCTCAGCAAATCAAATGAGCAGCACATAGTTTGCCATTGGGATATGGAGAACTCTAGCAGAGTCCCCAAAGGCAGAAAGAACAAGCTGTGTTTAGTTTTACCCGTCCGTTCTCTAAACACAGAAGTTCATTTATCCTTCCAAATTCAGAGTCCCTGCAGTGTGGCTGCCAGGGAAACAACCTCCCTGGATGGCTTTTTTAAGGTGTGACTCAGTGCCAGGCAGCCTTTCAAAGGTGCCCGTGTGGGGAGATTGATGGCAATGTTCGGGTGCTTCACATTTAATCATTTCATAACTAATTAATATGGCTGTTACCACAGAGTGGAGGGAAAAGGATGATTATTAAAGGTTAATGTAATTGTTGCACGTGCTGTGCTTTGAATTGCAATGGAATTTCTTTCCTAGGCCATTTAATTGAATCTATAAGTAACAATGTAATTACATTTAATAATGTATGGGCAACGATATCCCCCCGTGAGGCAGCTAACAGTTAAAACTTTGATTGTGTGTGTGGAGGGGGAGGGAAGTAGTTTTCATCTGCCTTCCTGCTTAGTCTGCCCTCTTTTATACACTCTCTCTTTCAGATACGTTCCCATTATTAGTGTGGGCCAAAGTGTAGGTTCATGCTAGTTTTACATAGACAATCTAAGGTAGAATAAATAGCTAAAACTGGATCCCCAGTGCTTCACATTTAATCTTCCTCAGGTGCTTGTCATTCAGTTTAAAGACCCCCTATTGCCCACTATGGCCTGCACCTGCAATGCTACCATAGTGTTCAAATGGAAGAAAGGGAAGTCTTGCAGACAGGTCTTGAATGTGATCTCCATGTCACCACTAGAAAATTGTCTCTAAGTCAGCTATCCCATATTAATAAGAAATGGGCTGTCCTTATGATGTAATAGGCTGGGGTGAGGGGGCAAAGGATCTGTCAGTCAAGGTAGGTACTAGTCCTAGCAACCTTGATGTGATCATTAGGAACTGCGTACCAAAAAAGAAAAGAAGTGGGGTCAATACATCATTTGAAATTCTGAGCTGGTTTCCTTCATATTGGCGATTACCACATTTTAAACAACAGGGGTGTGCAAAACTAAACACATGAACAAGAAATATACCCAGAAATCACTTTTTGTCTTATTAAAGTGGATTCTGGAACAGTGAACCAAATCCAGAAAACCAAAAAGTTTGTGCGTTTTGTTTCAGTTCTTATTGGGCAGGGGCAGGCACCAGACTGGCAGCATCTTGTTTTCCTTAATGGCATTCTACCAATCAGCTCCCAAGGGGAGAGAGCCAGTTTGGTGTAGTAGTTAAGAGTGGCAGGACTCTAATCTGGAGAACTGGTTTTGATTATCCACTCCTTCGCTTGAAGCCAGCTGGGTGACCTTGGATCAGTCACAGCTTCTTGGAGCTCTCTCAGCCCCACCCACCTCACAGGATTGTCATGAGGATAATAATAACACACTTTGTAAACAGCTCTGAGTGGGCATTAAGTTGTCCTGAAGGACAATTATATAAATTGAATGTTGCTGTTGTTATTACAACATTATACCACCTAATTAACTCTGTTGGAGGAAAGGAGGAATGTGCACATGACCTCATTTTCTTTCTTTTTCTTTTTTTGGGGGGCTACCTGGGTGCTGGTCTTTCCCACCCCTATCGAGGCACTTGGACTGTTCATCACTTTGAGGAAAAGTGCTGCTGGGTGGAGTGCAAATGGTCTGTTCAATCAATAAAACTTGATAAAAGTCTTGGAGGACTTCATTCATAGGTTACTATTCTATAGACACTTCCCTGCGACTAAGCACTATTGAATAACATGGGTCTTACATCTGAATAGACCTGTTTAGGATTGCCCCCCCCCCCCATCCAGCATCCTTCAAAACATTATTTAAAAACAAATTGTCAACATCCAGCTTAAGCCAAGCACCCTGTGAGCCACTGGCCTACTATGGCTTTTCGCACACAATCCTGCCCTCCCACAGCAAAAGGAAATGTTATGGAAAAACACAGGTCTCTTTAGACAGATGAAGGGATTCAGACAATTATGCTGCCTGCCTGCCTGGACTTGGGCTATGCAGATTGGCAGTAATTAATGCAAGAACAGCCCATTTTGCAGCAGAATGCTGAGTATCAAAAGGAAGAATTTGACTATCACTGTGAGAACAAAATTGCAAAACACAAGGAAATGTAGCAGCAACAGGAGAATGCAAAGGTAATAATTTATTGGTACTATCATCACTTAGAAAAACAAAAAAGTAAACATGAAGCTGGATTGGATTTTTTTTTAGTTTATATAATATATTGTATTTTGAAAAACAAAATAACAAAAGGGGATAAAAAAGGCATTGTATAACATGGTTATATAAATCAGAGATAGCTATATATACCAGAATATATAAACCACGAAGTATTTCTCCTCGCCATTACCTTCATTAATTTTTTAAGACTTACTATAAAATACAATATTTACTTTTTAAAAATACATTTATTGTCAGGCTATAGATGACAGGATAAAGCAGACAGATCTCTGGGTCATTGCATCTAGACACAGGTTCCTGGTTAAATGACTTTTTATTCAGAAATCAGATCATTTCCATATACAGGTCCACAGTTTACTTAGAAACAAGGAAGCTTCTAAGCAGTACAGCTTCCTTGAAAGGAATAGGGACTTAAGGAAAGTACAGAGCTAAATACTCAAACATTCCTTCCTCCCTAACAAACAAGTTTGAGCGGGAAGAAGTCTGGGAATCTCTGCTGGAGTTTATACACCAGCTAGACAAGACAGAAAGAGGCATAACAGAAAAGGTAACATTTCAGACGTTGCAAGGTCATTTCAGTGAGCTTCAAAGAAAGAGATTACACAGCTGTGTTCTCAGGCAGGGAGGAAGAGAAACGAAATGATGCATATAGCATTAAAATCAAACCATAGTACTGACAATTAGCATCCCCTAGAAAAATGACATGGATGGAGGGGTACAGACATACATGACATTTATATTCAATATTTTATATTCAACATTTTAAATTACAAATTTGATAACTAATCTATTTTACTAATAATTGTTATTAGAAAACTAAGAACTATGAAGCAGGATTGTTTTTAATGCAGCCACCACCCAGCAACCACTTTACTAGCTAGTTTCCCACCATAGTGTGCACCTGCTGACACTTAGCATTTTCAGGGAGTCTGTTGTGTGTATGTGTGGTATAACTGAGGAACAACTCAGTGAATTGATGGTTTAAAGGGAGGGGGACCAATTGTTGATAATGTTTTTGATTAGAAGCAAAAAATAACTGCCCCAGAGCCCTCATTTCCCCACCCCCACCCCTTGAAAAGAACAGTGTGCATGTGCACCTCCAATACTTGCCTTCCCCAGCTCTTCTTTGGGGTCTATAAATGCTGAACCCCGTTGTGTGTGCTCAGACTTGGTGGATTAATGATTTAGAGAGATTTTGGTGCTGTTAACTGTGAAAACATCTGCTCTAAAGAGCCTTGAATATCTCATTGCAAAGAACATTGCAAAGAACATGATAACAACAACAAAAAAACCCAACCCAGATTAAATCTGAACTGTCAACTCTCCACCTAGAAGAAACCAATAATGGTACAGTTCATTTAGAAACCCCAGCTTCAAAACTCAAGTGGAAATTTTCTCAGTGCACACCCCTATTAAGCAATCAATCCAATAGTCATTTACTCTGGTTTCAACTGGAAACACATTTCCAGGTATACACCCTGAAGAATGAGATACAGTTATCCATGATGGCACTCATCACCCAAAAGATTCTTTCATCCTCCCCAAATTTCCAGCAAATATGTAAAAGTAACTGAATACACTGTAATAATATTTCAGAAATTAAAACTCAAACAACAGAGAATTCCTACTGCATCAGTTCCACTTCGGAAATAAGATGAAGTAATTCAGAACTCCCAAATTGGGGGAGGGAGCTGGGATTCAGAAGAGAATTTGGGAAGCATACCTTCTTGGTTATCTCAGCTCAAACATTTTATTAAGAGAATACCCTGTAACTAAACAAACAAATGTGGATCCATTTACAAGGAATTGTTTAATTATGACTTTGCCATCTATTTTATATATTTGGGCTGTCACATGGAACTGGTCATTTGGAAATGTCTTCAAATAAGTAAGACTGAAATTTTTCCAATCAGATCGAACTCCTAGCCAATTAATTTTGTGCAGCATACCCAGGGATGCATGAGGGGAATCTGACGTATTGTAAGGGGCATCACAGAAACAGATCTGCAAAATGATTGAAAGTCAATGAAGAAGTGTTTTTTCCCCCCAGGATTGCTGAGAGATGCTATGTACTGGGCCTTTTTTATTATTAAATCAGCATGTGTTCAGGTTTCTTTTTAAAGGGCAGAGGGACTTCTCATTGGTGAATATAAATCTCTAAATTGAGCTAAATGAGTTTGACTGGAGTTCTGTTAGGTCTAAGAGAAGCCTACTAGAGGTTTGTTGTAGGATTTTTAAAAATTATTATTATCTGAGCACTACTGAATCTACTGAAACTCTGGCAGGATAACCCTTCCACCCCATTAAACAACTGTAAAGCATTTATAGATTGTTTCACCAAAGATTTTCTTAATACATTTTATGATATGTTTTCACTACAGCAAATACAAAATGAAACCCAGAACCTTTCTACAGATATGAACTTACTAAGCAAATTAAAAATAAAATACCATGTATTTACCAAAGGACACCAACTTTACATTTTTACAACACCATCCTATAGTGAGTTACTCCAGTCTAAGCCCATTGAAATCAATGGATGTAGACTGGAGCAGCTCTCCATAAGATTGCACTGCCAGTCCCTTTTTCAAAGCAATAATTTAAAAATAAGGGGAAACCTGAGTGCATCCATGGGAATTGCACCACACCTTTCCTTTGAAGGAGAAAGGCTAGAGATGTACTTTTTTAAAAAGAAAGAAAACTGGGGAATCAGACATCCTGGCAATAGATTGTTAGAATGCTTAGTATGCATTTTTGCAATAGGAATTAATGAAGCTCTTTTGTGGTGGTGCAGAGGAAATGGCAGTCATGGCTACAGGAAAAGCTGATTGTGTGGAAGTCCATTGTTAGGAAGAAAAATAGCAAAGCAACCTACAGAACAGTTACAAATGGGTTAACAAATAGTCAAACTGATAATTTAAAAATTGCCTCTCCATTCACAACTACTGAACAGGAAGTGAGCTGGACCAGCAGGCATTCAAGTACCCCTACTTCTGACCAATTCTACCACCGAGCCATTGGACAAGGAAGTGATTTTCTAGTTCAAGTCACTGTCTGCAGCACAGCATTTAGAAGTCACAAATCTACCCTGACCTGAAGACAGCTGAACTAGACAGCATGTAAAAGACAATGATTTAACAAATCAAAGAAATCACAGCAAGAGTTCACATAATCCAATAGTTGTGATATGCTTTATAAAATAGGCAAAATGTACTCACATTTGACTTACTTAGTTGGTACAGTGGTGAAAAGTGAAATGCACAAATTGAGAGAGGTTACAGCATGAGTACAAAATGAAACATGCATCAAAAATCACATTTGCATTATGCTACTGATGTTGAGTATAACTAGTTTTTCATAGAAGGTTATTCCTACTAGCAGAAGATAATTGAAGATCTTATAACATGTGGTGAGAGCCAGGTCTGTTTGTATTTTCTTGTGTTCTAAAAACAAGATAAGAAAAGAGGGAAACATTCAAGGACTTGAACATTTATTATGTCAGAAATGTCAAATACTCATAAAAGTTGCACACATTCTAGAGAACTTGGTTAAATATAAATCTCTCATACTTACATTTGACCCTTTCAGCATTGTAAGGCTATACATCTCTGGCCACTTTCAAATGGGAAATCTTATGTATGAAACATCCTTGAGGTACCACAGAATTTCAGAATAATATTGATTGTTAGCTTGTTTATTGTATTTGTCATAGTTCATGGTTGTAGTCCAAAATAAGGAAAGTTAACTTTCTCTTAGATTTATACTGTTGTGAATTTTCTATCTAGTCATTGTGACCAGACTTTACTTTGGCATATAGACACACTTGGTGTGAAGTGAGAAGTGTGATTAAAGAATGCTTGTATTCTTAAAGTCATGGGAGCTAATTGACTGAAGGTGGTGCTTTGATAGCTCTTCTTCAATTTTTCTGTGGGCTGGACTATATATTAATATCAGATAAGACACCCCCAAAAATTTCCTGAATGGTATATGTCGATGTATTATGTGTTATTAGGTTTCCATCAGTTCCTTAAAATTTGAAATTGGTCACTTGTTCATGAGTTAACAGCTCAAATTAGAAGAGGTAGAAAAAATGGATTTGGCTATATGCGAATATCACCAGGCACTGGCAGAAAGAAGAGAGCAGGCAGGTGGCAGGAGAGGTGCTGGGGAGCTGAGGGACAGAGCCGAGGGCATGCAAGGCTTGGCAGCCGTACACCCCTTCCGGCCTCTGCCCCCTGGCAGGTAAATCAGGTGCAGGGCTTGCGGGGCTTACCGCTGCTGGTGGTGGGAGTTCTCTCAACTGTCCCAGCTTACGTAAAATGACATAAGGGGGCTTGGAGCAGCAGCAACTTCCAGTGGCTCCCTTGGGCTGGCAGAAGGTGAGCTCCCTGCACCCCACCGCTGGTGGGCTTTGCTTGTAATAAATGTATGTTGTAAATACTAGCAATCTCTATGCAGGCACTCTCCCTCCAACTCTGCAAGTTGGATGGGTTTTATGTTGTTAACTATGTGAATTCCTTTGGTGAATTCCAGCCTCCAGTGGCTGGGAAGGAGCTGAACTGCGGTAGTCAGAAAAGATGCCTACACTTCTCGTCAAAACTTTCAGGAACCTGACTCATGTTCACCTCGTGTCAGGTGTCACTTGTAGCTTGGCTCTCAGAGAGAAAGGCTGACTACAAATAGTGCAAACAAAATAAAATAAATAGTAACCCCGCAAGGTTTTTAAGACAAGAGATGTGCAGAGGTGGTTTGCCATTGCCTGCCTCTATGAAACATCCTGGAGGGATCACCTACTTAGCTTTCGAGATCTAAGATCAGGCTAGCCTACATTGTTCTGGTCTGGGCTCTGGTGATATACTGCCCCTGTATGTGGAGTATCCAGTTAACTCTTATGCTAAAATAAGTGTGAATAGACCTTTCATCCACACATTTCTCTAATCATTTTTAAAGTCCCTAATACCCTCTAGCAGTTGCTACATCCTGTGGCAGTGAATTCCATATATTACAGATGCACTCTTTAATATCCAGAGGAGTTAGCCGTGTTAGTCTGTAGTTGCAAAATAGTAAAAAGTCCAGTAGCACCTTTAAGACTAACCAACTTTATTGAGGCATAAGCTTTTGAGAATCATATGCATAAGTGGGTGGCATCAACATATTGATGGCACCCAATAAAAATGCCTCTAACAATATAATTCAAACGTCTTTTAATCAAATGGAATCTGGTTTTGGAAAAGGCGTGCTCAAAACTTACAAGTTGCTCCTCACAAAGAAGATTTCTGGCCCACAACACTGCACCACTTAGAGGGAATATAGCTGCTAGGTAAGGGGCGGGGAGGTGCGCAGGCCCAAATCATGGGAGCACTCCCAGGGGGTGGCTGTGCCCTGCGCGATGACATCACTTACCAGAAGTGATGTCATTGTGTGGTCCCAGGAGCATGCGAGTGCTTTGCACATGCACATGTGGTACCAGAGGCGCCACCTCCTGCCGGGAGTTGCCCCCGGTGCTGGCAACCCATGCTACACCACTGAGTTCCACCACCTCTTTTCCCAGAAAAAAAGCCCACTTTGAGAATGTGTTTCTCTGGTTCAAGGAGCCATCAGAATTTATCTTTATTTTATTTTATTACAACAAATGGAAAGCAAAAGTTCACATAAAGAAACAAAAATATTAAAAAAAACAAATGAGTGAAAACAGAGGGAGACATACCACTTGGACATTTTACAGAATTTCTTTAAGCTCGTTACTTAATCAACTCTTCTGTAATACCCATATGTTTACTAAACATATAACTTCGACTTTACTGTGAAGATATCTGCATTTCCCCCCATACTTCAGCCTATCCTTTGTTGCCAACTAGGGGTGTGCAAAGGCACACAGTTTCGGGAATCTGTTTCGGCAATCTCTAATACTGAAACGGCAAGCCGTTTCAGTATTTGCGATTCGGCTATCGTTTCAGGTTGTTTCGGGATGCTTTTCAATGGGAAAATGCCTCCGGGTTCCCGGAAGCCTGGGGGAGGCATTTTCCCTCTGAATCAAGCCAAAATTGGTGAGGACCTTCCTCTAACTCCTCTCTAACAACCCCCCAAGTTTCAGACCGATTGGACTTCGGTGGGCCATGTTATGGCCCCCCAAACCAGGTCCCCCATCCTCGCCTAAAAAAGGGAAACATTTTTTTAGCTTGCTGCTGCTAATCTCTTATTTTGTGCTTGCTGCTGATGATCTTCATTATTTCCTACGGGGAAAAATGAAGAGGCAGGCTTGTCTTGCCAGGGGTGGCATTTTGCATGCAAAATGCCCCCCAACCCTCAGGGGCCCTTCTCCCACCTTTCCTCCCACCCCCCACCAAGGCTCAGCCTGCTCCCACTTGGGGGGGGGGGCATTTCATGGCCTCCCTAAGTAGGTGCTCTTTTCTCTACTACTTACAGCTGTGGGAGGCTTGTCTTGCCATGGGTGGCATTTTGCATGCAAAATGCCCCCCAACCCTCAGGGGCCCTTCTCCCACCTTTCCTCCCACCCCCACCAAGGCTCAGCCTGCTCCCACTTGGGGGGGGTATTTCATGGCCTCCCCAAGTAGGTGCTCTCAGCCCCCAAAGTCCACCCCCTACAAAGTCCACCCACAAACCCAATTCCCCCCAGCAGCCACACACACACCCAAATCCCCACATTAGCCCCTCACAGACCCAAATCCACCCCCAGCAGCCCCACACCCATAACCCCAGGAACAGGCTGGCCAGCCCTCCCCCTTTGTTCCCTATGCTGGGAACTTCTAAACTCTCTTTCCCAGGGCAATTCCGCACAGCCCAGGGGTGCCACAATGGTGGGCACAATTCTGAGTGCAAACTTGTCCCTGGCACACAGACAACCTGACACACAGACAACCACCCCCTGACACCCCCACCACCTACAGAGAAGGCTGGCCAGCCTGCCCCATTGTTCCCTATGCTGGGAACCAACCTCACATCAAAGAAGGAAACACACACACAATGATTCAAGTTTTAAAAAACTTTATTTTCTCACTTTCAAAGTACAATAGGTTAACAAATCACACTAATTGTCCCCCACACAAAAGGACTACACAATTCACTACACATCAAAGAATCTTTAAAACATTTTTTTTTAACAAACTGTAAATTTTTGGAACAGATTTAGGTGACATAGTAGGAGTGCACAACAGGGCATGGAAAAAGAAGTCCACTATACAAAATTAACATAAGCTTCAAATCAGAGAAACAATAAAACCACAAGAAGACCTTTCAAAAACACTTCATGAACAGCTTAAATTTACACAGCAGCAAGGCACAAAAGGGCATGAAAACAGCATACTTGCGGTGAGTCACACTACACAAACATAACACAACTCAATTAATATCAGACAATCAGCAAAACTTGAAAACAGCAGTACAAGATGTGGGTTGCACAGCGGGAGGACAAAATGGGTTAAAAACACTTTCTTTCTTGGACAGATTTAGGTAACACAGTAGCAGGGCACACACACAGGCAGGACAGCATTGTCTTAATCAGAAAATAACACAACTATCCTGAAATAAAATACTCACTTGCTTATCCCCTCAACACCTCCTCCATAACAACAAAAAACCACACAAAGACTTCTTCTCTTTCACAATTTCTTTATTTCTATGCACGTGAGCCCATCTCTCAACCACCCCTCCATCACCCAACTTAATAGGGGGAAACCACTGCAACAAGGTCCAGCAGAACCAATGTCATTTCCGTTGGCTATGCTTTCAGTTCAGCCACAGTTCAGCCACACTGCCCTGGAACTGCCCAGGCACTGCCCAGTGGTATTTCTGGAGCAGTGTTGCAGAGGTTCCCCACACACACACACACACACCAGCCTCAGCATGTACCTGGAAACATCTGCGAGACATCATCATTGGCTGGTGCCCATCCCCAACTCTCTCTTAAAAAACATTTCAACTTTTTTGGGTTTTTTTTTTAAACTTTGGGGGGGGGGTTAAACTTTTTTTTTTAAACATTTCAACTCTGAAAAACATTTTAAACATTCCAAACAGCAGGATCTGACATTTTCCCATTCCCTAGTCCCCACCTAAGCAATCCCTATCTAACCTATTTCTCCCTCCAGTGGCAATCCATGTTTCTGGGGCATTATGTTTCAGAATAAATTTGGTCCCACAGGGTCTGTCTCAGTGCTGGGAGATGTTTTTAATTCCCTTGCGGGGGGGCTTTTAAATTGCTGGCTGGATTCCCTTTGCCACTGGTTCCTAACCACCCTCCCTCTACTGGCTGGTTTTAACTGCGTCTACAGGGTTTTATGCAGGGGAGAGCGCGATTCCAAAGGATTGGACTCGCAGAGGATGCAGGCCACAAGTTGGGCTCACCTCAGTCACTCTGGCAGTCCTGAGAAATCGAAGAGGCGAGAGTTGACCTTCAGGAAGGTCAACTGCTCGACTCTCCATGGGAGAAGGCGAGTGCGATGTGGGCTGACAATGTCGCCCGCATGAGAAAACACACACTCGCTCTACATGCTCATCGGAGGGCATGAGAGCAGCGCTGCGCCTCGAGGGAGAGGTCCGGCCAGACCGACTCCTTCTTGGCCCAGTAGCTGAGCGGATCGGTAGAGAGCGACTCGCAGGATTCCACGAGGTAGTCCCTGACCTTTGCCTCCGCCAAATGCTCTCTCACGTTCCTCACAACCCCAGAGGGGACGAGGGCCCACCGGAGCATCTCCATCTCCATCGGCACTCCAGTGGTGGCCACGGGGGGGGGGGGGCTGAGAAGAGGGGGCATCAGAGGGACCCACATGGCAGGGCCCCTTTCACGTCCCCCCTGTCGACAGGTGTCCCCTCTCGGCCTGCCTGCGCCTCACCCAAGAGCACAGCCCGTCTCTGGCTTGGGTGAGGTTCCCATCCCGCTCGGTGAAATTGCCCTTGATGCACGGGTCACACATAGTCACCAACATGTATGACTCGATCTGCATGAGAGGAGTTAGCCTGGCAACTATGCCATGCTGCAGCCTTCTCACCAGTGCGCACACCACTGGAACGAGGTCAGCACGAGGCGCAACCCGGTCTGCAAGGGTGGCCAGATTCCTCTGGAGCGTGTGCACCAGGGGAATGACCAGACCAAGGGTCGCCATGTCTGACGAGACCGCCACAGTGAAGTCCTTGAAGGGCTTCAGGACCTCCACTGTCTGGGTGACAGTGAGCCAATCCTCCCGGCTGAACTCACCCACCTAACTCGCACTGCAGCTCTCGGAGAGCCACGCGTGGAGTGCGGCCTGCTGCTCCACCAAGCGCTCACGCATGGCACAGGTGGAGTTCCAGTGAGTGCTCACGTCAGTGATCAGAGCGTGCTCCGGCACACCTGTCCTGACCTGCCTCTGGTACAGTTCGTGCGTGGCTGTCACGCTGCATGAGAAGTGACTCGTGAGCCTCCGACATTTGTGGATCAGTAACTGGAGTTCATGAGCCCGGGTATCAAGGGGTTCCTTTGAGGAGCCCAACCCCAGCGCATCTCTCACCACTAGGTGAAGTTTGTGAGCGGCACAGTAAATGCGCTCTTGGCTCACTAGATGCGCCGCTGCCCTCATGTTCTTGCCACCGTCCGTCACCATGCATCCCACGGTGGCGGGTCCCTGGCCTACCCACTCTTCCAAATGTCTCCTCAGGGTGGCAGCGATGTTCTCCGCTGTGTGGGACACGTCGAGCACCAAGGCCTTGCAGTAGCCGGCCTGGCAGTCTCCCATCCTTCCCTGGCTAGCTGTACTAGGCACCTCCCCCCGGCCCCCACCCAGAACCGCCTCAGGTTCCCACCAGTGAGCAGTAAGCGAGAGGTACGCTTGCTGCACACTTGGGCAGGTCCAGATGTCGGGTGCAAAGTGCACAGTTCACCCAGCAACCCAGAACAGCTGTGCCTTCACATGGTCCCTGGCAGCCCTGTAAAACGAGGGCACCACCGATCTGCTCAACGTCGTGCGAGCAGGGATGGCGTACCAGGGAAAGAAATCGTGGAGCAGCCCTGAGAAGCTGAAGTCTTCCACTAGGGAGAATGGTCTTCCATCCACCGCTACCATATTGACGATGTGGTGCGTGAGGCGCCGGATCGCTCTCCGGATCCCCTCTCTGGGCACACTAGGGCCCTGCGTACCAAGCATCTCCAAGAGAGAGGCTTGGCGTCCCTTCCCTACAGGAACCCTTGGGGGGAGAGCACCAGAGGAGCCTGCCTCCTTCTGGCTAGCTGGTGGCCGTTTGGCGCCACTTGAATTCTCCCCCAGAAGAAGCACCACCTGGTGGTGCCTCTTCATGTGGGATCTCATCCCAGACGTGGAGAGATGGTGCACATCTCTGCCACGGCTGACGCGCTGCCTACAATGCAGGCACTGGGTTGCTCGGGGATCCTCCGTTGTCTGGAAGTGCTTCCAGATTTCAGAGTAACAGGCCGGCCCATGTTTCACAGGAGAAGCATTTTTGGGCCCACCCTGAGGCACCTCCTGTGAGGTGCTCTGGCCGGACACACTGTGTCCCACTCTCAGCCAGGCAGGTGGGGATGGACGAGGCTGAAGGGGCAGAGATGTGGGCTCCTCCACCACAGCCTCTGCCTCTTCCTCCTGCATCCTCTCCTCCTGCACGGCCACGAGAGGCCTGCTGCTGGCCTCAGAGGAAACTGGGGTGGACCGCCCCTGAGGGGGGTCTCACGGGCAGTTCCTCCAACATTCTCTGGGTTCCTGGGGTGAGCAGGAGCGCAGGGAAAGTCATGTGCTCCACGTCCATCCCAGGGGACACCACATGCTGCCCCTCCTCCAGCAGCTGGGTCTCAACCACTGGAGGAGGAGGAGCCTCAGCAGCAGGCCCCCGCCCAGTGCCAGCCCCTGCCTCACGCACCCAGTTTGGGGGTGGCCCTCCAGCAGCTGCCTCAGGAAAGAGAGTCTTGCGAACCCTCTTCCTGTCACCAGAAGCCAGGCTGGTGAACGGCAGCAGTGCAGGGGGGAGGCCTCCTCCACTCAGATGAGGGGGCTGCCGCAGCAGTCCCCCTCTCCCTAACCTTTCCCCCGGGGCCCCTCTCTGCTTTCCTCTCTGACATACTTTCCCCTCACAAAATCTACACTAACTAATCAGAAAACCCTGGGAAAACAAAGGTAAACTTTGTTTTCAAGACCTAACTGATTCTAAATCTGCTCTTCTTATGGCTCTGTTCCCTGGAGATGGACAATCAAAAGTCTTTTTAAGCGACCCTATTTATGTGGGGGAACCTGAGCCTGACAAACAGCTGAATTCCTCTGGAATTGAGCTGGCCCTAAACCCCAATAACAGGTGAAAGCCTGATACACTCACACACTAGTATGCCCAGGCCGGCCTGGCTCCACCACGGGTGCCAGAGATGGGCAGTGGAACCCTAGTTAGGGGGTCAGTAATGGGAAGCCTATTAACAGCTATTCAAAATTTGTATGTATATATATATTTAGAAATCAAATATAACCTAACTCTCACTCACTAATGCTTTTCCTGCTGAATCCCTATTTAATGTTTTAAAAAAACTAATCTTGGTTCCCTGATCGATTAGGTTGAGTGTAATTAGCCACTGAATGCCTACTAACTGGCCTACCTACTTAAGAAACTATTTAGCGGGAACAATGTTTCTGTGGTGTGTCTGTGTGGGGTGTGGATGCGGTGTTCTGAAAATGTACCTCCCCCCTTCCAAGCTAGCAAAAACTCACCCCTAAGCCCACCCTGCTGTAAACCCACAGACTCACTCACCAATCCTGCAGTCCAGCAAAGTTCAGGCAGTCGTGCAGCTGGTCCTCCTCTCCTCCGCGATGCTGTTAAGAAAGTTGGAATGTTAATAGAGTCACACACGCTGCACACACAACCCCTAAAAGTCAATGCCCAGATCTGCTTTGGGCCTAGACAGTCATGAAGCCACTGTGGGGAAGCTGTGCCAGAGTTGAAAGTCAGGTGGCATGCAAGAATCCCCCCCCCCCAGAAAGGCTAGGCTCAGCCAGTGGAAAAACACAACACACCCACCTTGCAGAGCAGGCCTGTGTGGGCCAGAAACTGGCACACTCATTTTTAAGCCTGGGAAGCATTAAATCAAGCCCACAGTCAAGCATAACACAGGAAACATTAAATCAAGCAAGCACAACAAGCAGTACTGAACCCCCCTCCAACCCCCAAACATTGTCCTCTTGCCCATCCAGAAAATGTCTGCCTAGCCCAAGCCGTAAAGACCAAACTGAAACATATGCTAGCAGATTGGCCCAGCAGCAGCAATACATTTCAAAAAAAAAATTAAAATCCCTACCAGTCCTCCTCTCCAGATGTCCAGCAGCAAAGTTGATCCTCCACACTCAGAGGTCTCCAGGCCGATGTCCTCCAGGTGCAGTCCAGTCCAGAAGAAGTCCACGAAGGCAATCTCTCAGCAACAGTCAACAGCTACCTGTTTATCAAGCATAATTGTAAGTGCCAGCCAGCAGAAAGACAACAGAGCCACCCATCAGAGCTGCAGGCCTGTGTGTAGTCCAGAAGCTGGCACACTTGTTTAAGAGCCTGGGAAGCATTAGATCAAGGGGACCAGAAACAGCAAAGCAAGCTACCAATCCTGTTTGTGAAGCATAATTGTGAGTGCCAGCCAGCAGAAAGGCTCTAAAGCCACCCAGCAGGGCTGCAGGCCTGTGTGTAGTCCAGAAGCTGGCACACTTGTTTAAGAGCCAGGGAAGCATTAGATCAAGGGGTGTTACCAGAACTGCTTTTTATTATGAGGGGAAATTAGCTTTAGCAGTCTGTAACTTAAAATTAGCGCGGATCTTAACCTATGTCTACGGAGGTCCCGATTCCAGACACTCTAGTGAAAAAGAGGCAGACTACAAATAGGTTCAAACACGTGTATTTTCTAATAGTGTGGCGTAAGCCTAAACTTGCACATCCATACAAGAAAGCATACAAGGTCTAAGAAATACAGAGTAGGAAATACAGAGACTTTCGCATTAGCTGGTTCCCAATGATGGTGGGGAATACTCACAATCCTGTAGCGAAGCAGAGACACAGCAGCGAGGTGGCCCAGTGCCAGCAATGGAGCCACAGGGGGACAGCAAGGAAGTCTGGATAGGAATGGCCTAAGCCATGGACAGCAAGGGGGGGGTCTGGATAGGAATGGCCTAAGCCACAGACAGCGAGGGGTTCTGGATGGGAATGGCCTAAGCACCGAGTGGTCTGAGAGACCAGCTTAAATACCCCAAAACGTACCCTGGGGCTGGTGCTGTACTTGGTGGTTCTCACAGATTAAAACAAAGGTTCTAATGGGTTACTGAATGGCTTGGATGGGCCACTTTGGTAATCTGATCGTGATAAGTGACACCTCAGGAAGAGGGGACAAAAGAGGGAGGGGGAAATCCAAGTGGGCTGAAAGGATGTTCCAGCGGACAGGGCTTGTCCTGATGTCATCAGCTCTGGAATGCGAAGGTTTCTTTGAGATGCATTCTCTAAGTGCTTGGGATGGTCGGCACTTAGTTCTTTCTCCGGGGCGGCTCCTAAGATATGCAGAGCGGGGCGAGGTACTCTCGCTGCGGACGTGGTGTGCCCGCTTCGCCGAAATGGCTTCCCAAAGCAGTCTTTTTCTCTGGGTCTTCTGGCTGCCTAAGAACATGGATGCCGGCTGGGCATAGCTGGGGCTGGATAGCAGGCTGCCCGGTAGCGAGGGCGAGCTCGGGGGCCGACCCGCGGGAGGCTCCAGGCGGGAACTGACCAGGGAGCGCCTAGCCAGGCTCGCTGGAGGTTTCCCCGGCAGGCGCCCGGCTGCTAGCAGCGGCTTGGGCCCATATGAGGCAGGCTTCCATGGAGGCAGGGGGAAACAGCACACAAAACACAGTCCAAAGCAGGGAACAGGCACGGTCCGTGGCAGATGGCAATGCAGGCACGGGGCACACTTGTAATAAAGTCCAAACATACACTGGGAAATCCAGATACAGGTCAGGGCAGGGCTGCCCAGGAAGAGAGTCCTTTGTGCAGTTAACCAAACATGGAGTCAGTAAACTACACAGTCTATTGCAGCAGCAAGGTAATTAACACGCAGGCAGGAAACTGACGCGTGTACCAGAATACACACGTGCAGGGCAGTCTTTGGTGCAGCAGTGAAACAGCAACGCAGGAAACTTTAACACAGTTCATGGCAGGCCTTAAAGCAAGAGAGGGGGCCTACTTGGCAACAGGGGACCAGAAACAGCAAAGCAAGCTACCAATCCTGTTTGTGAAGTATAATTGTGAGTGCCAGCCAGCAGAAAGGCACCAAAGCCGGCCAGAAGCTGACACACTCGTTTTTTAGGCCTGGGAAACATTAGATCAAGCCCACACTCAAGCATAACAAAGGAAACATTAAATCTAGCAAGCACAACAAGCATCACTGAAAACCTCCCACCCACAAACAGTGTCCTCTTGCCCAACCTGAAATTGTCCCCCCAGGCCATGCCAAGACTAAACAGAAAAATCTTTTTGCAGAGGCAGGCCACAGCAGCACATTGGCCCAGCATCAATAAATTTACAAAAAAATTTTAAAAAAGATTCCTACCAGGCCTCCTCTCCGGATGTCCAGCACAGTTGATCCTCCAGGCAGATGTCCTCCAGGTGCAGTCTCTCTCCTCTCTCAGTCCTCTCACAGTCAGCAACAGAGCTGTCCCAGTCTTGCCACAAATTTAAATCCCCTGCTGCAGCCTCAGCCAAAGATTTGAATGTATTGGCTGGCAGAAGGATGCAGCAGTGGGAGTGGTGACTCCTAAAGTCCCCCCTCCCTTGCATGACCTCCCACACACTCCTACAGTCACCCTCCCTCCTGATCCCCCTCTCCTACCTGGTCATTTTGGCGGGAATCTCTGCTTGCTGTCATTGCTTTGCAAATGCAAAGTGCAATGCTATCAATGCACCTTGCATTTGCAAAGCAAAGGATTCCCACCTTTGCAAGAGGGGTGAGGGGTGAAAGAAGAAGTGAGTCACTCACTCCTTCTCCCCCCTCCCCTCTTCTAAGAGCCTGCAGGAAGCTTTAGCTTCCAGCAGGATTTTGCTAGAAGCTTGCAAATGCAAACGCCTAGCAAAAACAAAATGGCGATTCTCGGTACCCGAAATGATTACCGAAACAACCCGAAACGTTTCGGGAATCGCTGTTTCGGGTTACCCAAAACGTTTTGGAAAATCTGAAACAACCCGAAACAGGTTTGTTTTGGTATTTTTTCGGTTATCTTAATACCCGAATTGCACACCCTTATTGCCAACCTTCTAACTCTAATTTTCAAATCCACAGATCATTAGCTCTGACTTCTCTTTACATAAAGAAAGTCCATGAAAGGTTTCCAGATCTTCACAAAACTGGCTGTTGCTTTGTCCCACAGCAATTCTGTTAATTTTGCCATTTCCGCCAACTCCAACATCTTCACTAGCCAATCATCTACTGTTGGAAATGTATTCGATTTCCAATATTGTGCATAAATTATTCTTGCAGCCATTGTTATATATCTAATCAAAATTCCAAATTCATTTTCTATTGACATATCCACTAAACTCAATAGGCACATATCTGGCTTTAATTGTAGGTTACTCTCTAATATTTTTGCATTGTTTAATGTATTTGTTTCCAATACTTTTTAGCAACAGGGCAGGTCCACTACATGTGGTAGAAGGAACTCTCATTTTTGACACTTCCAACATTTATTTGACACCCCATTAAACATCTTAGCTAATTTTTGTGGGGTCATGTATAGACATGGGCACGAATGGAAAAAAAACCCCGAACACCCTGTTCATCATTTGGTGCCATCCACGAACAATGAACAATTAACAGGGACGAACATGGACTGTTCCCGGACATGTTTGTTGTTCATTGTTCATGGGGGCCAGAACCACCCCCACCCCCAAACCCCCCCACTTAGCCCCCCCTCCCCTCAAACCCAGTTACCTGGCCCTTTAAAGATCCCTTTAAACTATCAGCTGGCAGGCAGCAGGGGGGGAATTCCCCCCTGCTGCCTGCCAGCTGATAGTTTAAAGGGCCCTTTCCTGCCATGTGCAAGGAGCAGGGCCCTTTAAACATCCCACAAACTGACCTTCCCAATGTACAATACCCACCAAATTTGCAGGGGACATAGTCCTCACTGTCCTCTGAAGACCCCCCAAGTTTCAGAGAGATTGCACCCCGGGAAAGGCATGATCCACAAGTCTCCCCGTTGTCTGTCATTTTCTCTTCACAGTGGCAAAAACGGGACTCTCGGCTGGAAGTACTTTGAAGGGTTAAAGCCAGAAGGAAAGCCAGAAGGAGTTCAGAGAGAGTTCAATCCCTCTTTGCCTCTGGTTGCCAAGGGGATTGATTGCAGCAGGTGCCAGACTATCTGGCTTGCTGAATGGCTGCCAAAGGCAACGAACAAGGCTTTTAATGACCACCTGTTTGTTTAGAATGGGGCCTCACGAACAGCTTGCTCCCGAACAGCAGATTGGGCTGTTCGTGGCTTTTTTCTGTTCATAATGCTGTTCGTGCCCATGTCTAGTCATGTACCACCTATACATCATTTTATAGAAGTTCTCTTTCAAATTATAACAATATAAATTTTAGACCATAATTCCACATTTTCCTCCCATTGTTCCATATGGATATTATATCCAATTTTTTTAGCCCATTTAGTCATATGGTCCTTCACTTATTCTTCTTCCAGTTCAATTTTCAACACAAATTGATACATTCTAGATATTAAGTGATCTTCTTTTATACATAACTCTTTTTCAAATGTACTAATTGTTTCATCCTTACTATACATTTTAAGGTCATTTTTAAACCTTTCTGATAGTTGCATATAAGCAAACCACTGACAATCAAAGCCTTTCTCTTTCAATTCCTTTCTAGAACGCATTTTTATCCCCCCTTGTGAAAAATTACATAGATTGTAATATGTTAACCACTTATCTTTATGTACTATTTCTCTTCTAAAAAATGCCTCATGTGGTGAAAGCCATAATGGTGTTTTTAATTTAATTTAATTTATTATATTTATATTCCGCCCTCCCTGCTTTCGCAGGCTCAGGGCGGATAACAAATACAAACATCATTTAAAAAAATTAAAAACATTAAATAATACATTTAAAAACATTTAAAACATTAAATATTACAATTCATGCTGCATAGTGGTTCATACATGCCTCTTTGTTTGCATAGGTTTAACCCCCCCTTCATGGGGGGGGCACTGCCCGGCATCAGCCATATGCCTGGTGGAATAGCTCTGTCTTACAGGCCCGGCGAAATGCAAGCAAATCTTGCCGGGCCCTTGTCTCGCAAGACAGAGCATTCCACCAGGTCGGGGCCAGGACCGAAAAGGCCCTGGCCCTGGTCGACGCCAGGCAGGCCTCCCTAGGGCCAGGGACACTTAAAAGATGTTTTCCACCAGAGCGGAGAGTCCTCCGGAGCTCATATGGTGAGAGATGGTCCCTCAGATACATCGGTCCCAGTCCGCGTAGGGCTTTGTAGGTTAACACCAAAACCTTGAACCTGATTCGGTACTCCACTGGTAGCCAATGCAGCTGGCGTAGCACCGGTGTAATATGCTCCCACACCGGTGCTCCAGCAATGACCCGCACTGCTGCATTCTGTACCAGCTGTAACTGCTGGATCAGGCCCATGGGAAGCCCAGCATAGAGCGTGTTACAGTAATCCAACCTAGAGGTGACCATTGCTTGGACCACTGTAGTCAAGTCATGGGGAGACAAATAAGGGGCAAGCTGCCTGGCCTGCCGAAGATAATAAAAGGAAGACCTGGCAACTGCAGTGATCTGGTCCTCCATCTTCAAGGAGGAATCCAGAATCACCCCCAGGCTCCTAACTCTCAGGGCCAGTGTAAGTGCTGCCTCATCAAGTGTAGGAAGCCGGGGTCCCAAAGCCATCTCCCCATGACCCACATAAAGGACCTCCGTCTTCGTGGGATTCAATTTCAGCCAACTTTGTCTCAACCAACCAGCCACAGCCTCAAAAGCATGCTCCAGGGCATCAGGGGCCGATCCAGGCTGCCCGTCCAACAGCAGATAAAGCTGGGTGTCATCTGCATATTGGTGACACCCAAGCCCGAAACTCCGCACCAGCCGGGCGAGGGGGTGAATATAGATATTAAATAATAATGGAGAGAGTATCGCTCCCTGTGGCACACCACATACCAGTGGCCTACGAGATGACACTCTCTCCCCAAGCGCCACCCTCTGTCCCCGATCATGGAGAAAGGAGACCAGCCTCTGCAGTGCTGTCCCCTGAATCCCCACATCAGCAAGGCGGTGGGTCAAAAGCTCATGATCGACCATATCAAACGCTGCTGACAGATCCACCAAAATCAGCAGTGCTGATCCACCCTGATCCAGATGTCTGCGGAGATCATCTGTGAGGGCGACCAGCAATGTCTCGACCCCATGTCCTGGGTGGAAACCAGACTGGAAGGGGTCTAGGGCTGAGGTCTCCTTCAGGAAATTCTGCAGTTGCTTCTCTGCCGCCCGCTCAATCACCTTCCCCAAAAACGGAAGGTTGGAAACCGGTCGGTAATTGAGCAGGTCAGCAGGATCTAATGATGATTTCTTCAGAAGAGGCCGTACCACAGCTTCCTTCAGCACCTTGGGAAAAACCCCAGAGCTCAAGGACAGGTTTATATTTGCCTCCAAGGAATCCCAAAGCTCGTCAACACTGGCTTTCACCAGCCATGACGGGCACGGGTCCAAGGGGCACGTGGTAGGCCATACCACCTGCAGAATCCTGTCCACCTCTTCCCCGAAAAGAGGGCTGAAATGATCTAATATGGGTCCCGAAGACGGCCAAGGGGCCTCTAGTTCATTTACTGTATCAACTGTGGCTGGTAAGTCGCGGCGGAGAAGCAAGATCTTATCAGTAGAAAAGCTCGCAAAAGCCTCACAGCTTATCTCCAAATTCAACTTTTGATGGTCTCCACCTGATTGGGAGACCAATGAACGGACCACATTAAATAATTTAGCTGGGCATGAGCTAGCTGATGCGATGGAAGCTGCATAATACTCTTTCTTCACAGCTTTCACTGCCATCTCATAGGACTTCATAAACAGCCTATAAGATGTTCTTGCTTCCTCATCATGAGATCGCCGCCTCACACGTTCAAGTCATCTTAGCTCCCGTTTCTGTTGCTGCAGCTCCTCCGTATACCAAGGAGCTCGGCGATTCTGGCAGCGAAGAGGACGACGGGGGGCGATTTCATCGATGGCCTCAGAGAGCTGGACTTGCCAGCCCTCCACTAGCTCATCTAATGAACCACCGTGGAGCATTGGTTCCCATAGAGCATTCTGGAACCCAATTGGGTCCATAAGTCTCCACAGGCGAGCATAAATTTGCGCACCGCCCTTGCAGGGGGGGTGGCACACCCAGCCAGGCCTTCACAACCGCATGGTCTGACCATGGCACCAACTCTACTTTATCCAGAACCACATCCAATCCCATCCCAAAGATCAGATCTAGCATGTGGCCTGCTTCATGTGTGGGTGCCGATACAAACTGGGAGAATCCCAGTGTTGCCATGGCTGACACCAGGTCCGTAGCCTGTATCGAGGTGGCATCATCTACATGGGCATTGAAATCCCCCAGCACCATCAACCTGGGGTACTCCAAGGCCCACCCAGCAACCACCTCTAGCAGGCGCTGTAAGGCGTCTGCTGGTGCGCTGGGCGGTCGGTACACCAAGCAGACGGCCAGACTCTCTTCAGCATTCCACACCAGGCCCACACAATCAATGCCAGAGATCTTCAGGGCGGGAAGCAGCTTGAAGGAGAAACCCTCCTGGACAAGGATTGCCACCCCTCCCCCCCGACCCTCAGTTCGTGACTGATGAAGGACCGCATAACCCGGGGGGGGGGGTCAGCTCACCAAGAGCAACTGTTTCTCCTTCCCTCACCCAAGTCTCGGTCACACATACCAGGTCCATATTAGCTGCCATAAAAGTATCATGCAGCATACTGGTCTTATTATTTATGGACCTGGCATTGTACAACATCAGTCGAAGGAGGATTTTTCCTAGCTCCAACACCAGCGTACCTCGGGATGGGGCATAGGTTAGAAGGGCACTGAGCCTTTCCACATCTCCATGACCTTCTCCCTTTAAACCAGGCCCCACCGCCATACCTCCCCCGTCCCCAGAGGACTGGTATCCCTGGCCCTATCTCAGATGCCTTCCTCATATCCATCCCCTTATCACAGCATACAAACATCCTAAGCAACAATAAACAGCACCAGTTCTTCAGCAGCAGCAGTCCCCGGCAGCAGCTCCTTTGAGGCCAGAGCACTCAGGGGGCGGGGCTGAGCAGGTGGAAAAGCTCAGCCCTCAATGGAGTGGCCTCCCTGGTCAGCAGAGCGCAGGCAGCTTCAGCTGTTATTGTTATTCCTACCTTGAATTTATTCCAAATTCATATCAGGGCTTGACATATGATATGGTTCTTAAACTCTACATTTACTTTAATCTTATCGTACTACAGGTACAATCCATGCCACCCATATCTTAGATCGTGTCCCTCTAATTCCAGGAGTCAAGGAGCCATCAGAATTTAGAGAAGATATTTCCACTTCCAAGTGAGGGGAGAGGATAGGTCTGGAAAGTAAGCAGCAGTCTGTAACTTGCTATAGACTGAGGGAAAATGCAGAGAACACAAAGCTGTGAGTTGACTGAAAGGTGAAACACTGTTGAATGCATGATCTCTCTCTCTCTCACTTGATCTGATGCAAGACTGAAAATCTGCTGCCTTGCAGTAGTGCTACCTGTCAGGTTCAGACTGCTTTCATGTATGCCTTTGCTTTACTGACTCCATTTTAATCCTTTCAGTGTGTAAGTGCTCTCTCTTCCAGGTGCCAAGGTTCCCAGGAAGCTATCTTGCAGAAATGGATTGTTTTGGCTACCGACGTTCCACCAAGAACCGGCCTTGGGAACTTCTCGCTCTTCCGTCTTCAAAGGGGTTGTTTTGAGAACTGCGGGGGGAGGATGGGCCTGCTGTGATCTGTTACTCTGTATCTCATGCTTTGCTTGTCATTGGTAACAATGCACATGTACCATCCTGGACCTTGTGTTCAGGCTAGTGGACTATAATGAACTAATTCTTCAGTAAAAGCCTTTTGGAAACAATGGACTGTTGTCTAATTGCAGAAGGTAGTCTGGAGTAAGAACGTTATCTAGCCACAAGTCTGACATTTTGTTACCAATCCTTTTTCCAATGCCTAAGCCGGATCAGACGGACTCCAAAGCTGTCCCTGTCAGGGATCCTTTGTTTGACCCGTATGCCTCTCCCGGCTCTCAAGGCTCGGACACTCAAGTACCTGCACCGAGGGAGGATAACTCCTCGGTTACAACGATCTATACCCTTGCTCCAAGCAGGGCTGATACGCAGCCTCGGGCCACGGCTCTCCCACTGCTGTCGTTGCCTACCCCGACACAGTGGGGTGCGAGACCAAGGGAAACCAGGGATAGGAGGGCCAGCACGATGTTCACGCATTTACAGCTGGATAGTCGGCGTAGCCTGGAATCCATCCCCGAACAAACCGGTGATCAATCTTGGATTTACTGGAATAGAACGACCGAACAATCGGAGTGGGATGCGTCCCGCCGTGGCACCTTGAGTTGGGATTATGCGGAAGTCACCCCGTGGTCGGGGCAACAAGAAGTAAGTGAGCACCAGTGGGTGCAACTGCAGAGCAGAACGTTAGCCATTGACTCAGGTATATCGGCAATCACCGGCCTGACAAAAGGAGTTTTAGCCGCGAGGTCCCAAGAGGAGCGAGGAGATGAGGCACCCTTGCCTTGGCAGCAAACGCTCACCACGGGGCCGCGGACTGAAACTAGGCAAACCTCGCAGACGGCCGAAGCTGCTGAGGGTGAGGAAACCATGGGGAGAGTACAGCTTTTGGAAAACAGACTCATAAATATGGAAGAAAGTTTAGCCAGTGCCGTCCACTTGCTGTCGGTGCTAGTCGCGGGGGACGGCGGTCGTGAGCGGCCCGCTGGATGGCCAGACATCAGTCAGAGTCTGGCCAATCTCCAAACGCTCCTGCCTCGGCAGGGGGGTCCGATCCAACCCTGGCCGCAACAGCCACCAGAGACGGGGGATGAGGAAGAGGTCCCCGGAGAAGGACCCGTTCCAGATGACTCATGCCCAGATGATTCCCAGCCTGACCAGCCGGTCGGACCAGTTGACCATGGAACCGGTGGAGGGGGTGACGGACCGCAACCGGGGGAGCCCCGTCCCACCAACGGCGGAGGGGAACCGATACTGCCGGGGGGTCCACTTCTCCCTCCAACCACGACGCAAGCTGATCAGCCGGTAGCCCGTCCACCTACAACGCAAGCGGGACCAACCCCGGGGCCGCGAGGTGATTCGCCTCCGCTTCATCCGCTACCTCTCCATCCCCAACCATTTCGGCCGGCCCCTCATCAGCCGCGGCCGAGAGGGGCAGCGGCCCCAGCACCAACGCGGCCAATGCAACCTATACCGAGAGGACTTTTTCCCCAGCCGCGTCCGGGAGTACCTCCACTGCACCAGCCGCGACCGCACCCGCAACAACCTCTACCACAGAGACCACAGATGCCGCCAGCTCCGCGACCCCTCGGCCCGCTAGATGTCTATCCAATGGCGGCCCCGGCCCCGCGACAACCCCTCGAACCGCTCGATGTCTATCCAATGCCGGCACCGGTTCCGCGACAAGATCTCCCAATGGGTTGGGTCAAGTTGGATGCTACGTTCGATGGGGACCCTTCCAAATTGGGATTTTTTCTAGTGCAAGTAGTGCAATTTTTTAATCGTTGGGGACATCTTTTCGGGAGTGAAGCTAATCAAATCGAACATCTGGGGTCGCGTCTTCAAGGCAAAGCAGCTGACTGGTATGTAGGACTGTATAACGTGGGGGCCCCCGAGTTAGATACCCTCCAAGGGCTGGTAGACGCAATCCGAGCTCAATATGAGGATCCCTTAGAAGAAATCAGAGCCCGGACAGAATTGCAGGCTATCAGGCAAGGCAACATGTCGGCTAGAGACTATGCCGCCAAATTCCGACAACTTGCTGCCAAATGCCCAAGGTGTGAGGAATCCACCAAAATAATCATGTTCAAACAGGGTTTAAACCCTAGATTACTAGACAGGGCTTTAATGCAAGATAACCCTCCTACGCTGTTAGGGTGGATACAATTAACCTGTGAAGTAGAAAACCGTCTAATGGAAGTTCGTTTGGTGGAGCAACACCAACAACCTCCGGGTCAAAGACGATCCTCCACTCCTGCTCGAGGGAGCCGAGGGGCTGGCTACGCTATCCGTGGAGCAAGAGATGCTAGATGGCAACAAGGATTGTGTTTGCAGTGTGGACAGAGTGGTCATTTTGCAGCGCAATGTCCCTATCGCCCTGTGCAAAGACCTCTGCTCCAACTCAGACGCCCAGCCCCCGCGACTTACCCGGCGCCAACGCGCCCTACCCCAGCCCCCAGAACGGCAAGAGGTAGGGGAGCGCCGAGAAGAAATCCCCCTGAGAGGGGGCTAGAATTGGAAGAAGTTATGGAATATGACCCGATGGCGTTGGCGGGAGGGGAGACTCCCGAAAGCCCCTCCTCGGGAAATGAAATGGATCTGTCGTGAAAGGACCCAACCGACAGATCAAACCTCAGTCAGTTCCAGTTTCGAACCGACCGTACGGGTCCATACTCTTCATACCAGTGACTTTAGTAAATTCAGACAAAAAGATGCACATCCGGGTACAAGCCCTCATTGATTCGGGCTGCTCTAGAGACATTATTGTGCCAGCCTTGGTAAACGGACTAGTGCTCCCTGTCAAAGAATTAGACATACCGGTCATTTTCGAACAAATGGATGGCACTAACATGAATCCAGTAACTACAGAAACCATGCCAGTCATTACAGGCCTGGGGCGACATTGGGAAAAAAGATCTTTTGTTATTAGTGCCACCGCGAAGTACCCTTTGATCCTGGGAAGCCGATGGTTATGCGATCATAACCCTTACATCAACTGGGCAGAGGGAAGCATCACCTTCACCCATGAGTCCTGCAAAAGTCATCGGTGGGATCAAAATTGGGGAAAAGATCCTACCACAACCGAACCGGCTCTCCTCTCCCAGGAAGAAATCAATCTAATACCCAAGCAATACAGGGCGTACACACAAGCCTTCACAGAAGAAGAAGCCAACTCGTTGCCTCCTCACAGGAGGACAGACTGTGCCGTGGAAATTTTGCCAGGCGCCTCGCTGCCCAAAGGCCGCCTATACCCTATGAGTCCCAACGAAAGAGAGGAGCTCCGCAACTTCATCGACCTCAACCTGCAAAGAGGATTTATCCGACCAGCTAACAGTCCCCATGCAGCACCAGTACTTTTTGTAAAAAAGAAAGACGGGGGCTTGAGATTATGCACGGACTTCCGAGGTCTTAATGCGGTCTCTTCCAGCAATGCCTACCCCATTCCGCTCATAAGAGATCTACTCAACGTCGTGGCTCAAGGTAAGATCTTTACGAAATTAGATTTAAAAGATGCTTACTTTCACGTTCGTATTCGAGAGGGGGATGAATGGAAAACGGCCTTCAACACATCACTCGGCCAATTTGAATACTTAGTTATGCCTTTCGGCTTGGCCGGAGCCCCCTCAGTTTTCATGTCCATGATTAATGAAGTACTGCATGAATTCCTCTATAAAGGTGTAGTGGTGTATCTGGATGATGTGTTAATTTATTCAGAAACTGAAGAGGAACACATAGAATTGGTAAAGAAAGTCTTAACCACCCTCATGAATAATCAGTTACCTATTAAACTCTCTAAGTGTGAATTTCACAAGACGGAACTCACTTACTTGGGCTATTGTATCTCCCGGGAGGGTTTGAAGATGGATCCCAGTAAAATACAAGCAGTACTCCAGTGGCAAACCCCCACAACCCGCAAGGAATTACAATCTTTCTTGGGCTTTGCCAACTTTTATAGAGAGTTTATTGCAAATTTCGCCCAAATCACACTCCCCCTAACGGAACTGTTAAAAACCAAAGATAAGGGGGACCAAGCCAAAAAACCAAGTGCGAAATTGGCTTGGACAGCGGAATGCCAAATGGCGTTCGACCACCTAAAAACGCAGTTTGTATCGGAACCCGTCTTACAACACCCCGATGAAAGTCGCCCGTTCATAGTACAGGTCGATGCCAGCGATACGGCAATTGGGGGTGTACTACTACAGCGGGGGGCGGATGAAAAACTCAAACCCTGCACCTTCCTTTCCAGAAAGTTTTCAGAAGCGGAGAGGAATTGGAATGTATGGGGAAAAGAAGCTTTCGCTGTAAAAGCGGCTCTCACTACCTGGAGACATTGGTTAGAAGGAGCCCGCCATCCGTTCGAAGTCTGGACGGATCATAAAAATTTAGAAGCCTTGCGCAGCCCTCGCCGGCTAAACGCCAAACAACTGAGATGGGCGGAGTTTTTCTCCAAATTCGATTTCACATTGAACTTCCTCCCTGGGAAAACTAATTTCTTGGCGGACGCTCTATCACGCATGCCCCAGCACAAAAGCAAAAAGGAGGAGACGATAGACACAGTCTTCTCACCTACGCAATTAGGGGGCGTGGTGACAACGCGCAGCCGCACCACCCACTTCCCTCACACTGACCAAGGGTGGAGAGAAAAGTTGAAAGCTGAAGTGGAAAAGGAGGGGGAGGATGTGCCCAAAAACAAACTGCAACAATCCAACCAGGGGGAATGGCTCTGGGGGGATCGCTTCTATGTACCCAAAAGCTTGAGAAAAGAAGTGTTACAACGCTGTCACGATGCTCCCACAGCGGGTCATTATGGGTACTTAAAAACTCTTCATTTGGTACAGCGCCAATTTTGGTGGCCGGGCATGCGCAAAGACATTTCACAATATGTAGCGTCTTGTCCCATCTGCCTCAGCGCCAAATCCCGAAAAGGAAAACCTCCGGGACTCTTACAACCCCTAGAAACGCCAAGCCGACCGTGGGAAATAATTTCCATGGACTTTATCACGGACTTGCCCCCCTCCAAGGGACACAATTGTATTTTGGTCGTAGTCGATTTGTTCTCCAAGCAAGCTCATTTTATACCTTGTACTACTATTCCTTCGGCTAGAAAATTAGCGGACATCTTTTTAAGGAATATTGTTAAAATACATTCTTTTCCATCCAAGGTGATCTCGGATCGCGGCGGACAGTTCGTTGCCAACTTCTGGTGGGAGCTTTTACAACTACTGGGCATTGAACAGGGTCTGAGTTCAAGCCACCACCCAGAAACGGACGGGCAATCAGAAAAAACAAATCAGATATTAGAACAATTCCTGCGCTGTTATATTAATTTCCAACAGGATAATTGGTTTGATTTACTTCCCCTGGCGGAATTCTCGTATAATAACAGCGTGCACGCCTCTACAGGAGAAACTCCCTTCAAAATCGTCTATGGTTTTCACTTCAAGCCCTTTCCATTCGAGGCGCTTCCTCCCCCCGCTACAGCCTCCAACGATGTCACTGAATGGTGGGGGGAAGCCGCCCAACAGTGGACGCAGATCAAGAAACACCTCATCAAAGCCAAACAGGATTACAAAAAATACGCTGACCGTCACCGCGCGGCGGAATGGGAATTACAGCCGGGTGATCTGGTCTATCTCTCCACAAAGAATCTGAAAACAACCCAAACCAGCCGCAAGCTAGCGTTAAAATTTTTAGGTCCATTTCCTGTTCGCAAAGTAATCAACAAAGTGACTGTTGCTTTAAATCTGCCAAAGAATCTTCGTCATGTACATGATACCTTTCATGTAAGTTTGTTGAAGAAAGCCCCTCCGGCTAACCCATGGCACACCCGTGCCCCTCCAATCCCCACTCTGATCGATGATCAAACCCACTATGAAGTACAACAAATACTAGACTCTAAAATACAAAGAAACCAGTTATTTTATCTCATTAGATGGAAGGACTTTGATTCTGGATTTGATGAATGGGTGAACTCTGTGCACGTTCGTGCCCCTCGTTTGGTTAAGGCATTCCACTCCCGCTACCCACATAAACCTGGAGGGGGGCATCTTAGAGGGGGCAGAATGTCAGGTTCAGACTGCTTTCATGTATGCCTTTGCTTTACTGACTCCATTTTAATCCTTTCAGTGTGTAAGTGCTCTCTCTTCCAGGTGCCAAGGTTCCCAGGAAGCTATCTTGCAGAAATGGATTGTTTTGGCTACCGACGTTCCACCAAGAACCGGCCTTGGGAACTTCTCGCTCTTCCGTCTTCAAAGGGGTTGTTTTGAGAACTGCGGGGGGAGGATGGGCCTGCTGTGATCTGTTACTCTGTATCTCATGCTTTGCTTGTCATTGGTAACAATGCACATGTACCATCCTGGACCTTGTGTTCAGGCTAGTGGACTATAATGAACTAATTCTTCAGTAAAAGCCTTTTGGAAACAATGGACTGTTGTCTAATTGCAGAAGGTAGTCTGGAGTAAGAACGTTATCTAGCCACAAGTCTGACACTACCAGCACTGAGCTTTAATAATTGTAAATAAAGCCGATATGATAAATCTCTAGTGCTTGCTTCCAGTGAACAGAATCTAGACTCAGGTAACTTGGTAACTTCTTCTCACCACTTGGGAAACAGGAGAACTTGTAACTCTACATTTAATTTTTTCCTGAATAATACACCATGAACTGTGGAATTGCTTTGTCTTACCTAGATTCCCACTTTCTTGAAAACCAAAAGGCAAATGCTTCACTGAGTGCATTGCTTACACTGAGGGCAAAATACATAATTCAAGAAAGGTTATCCACTTCATGTTTTCCTTGGAGAGGAAATAAATACCTGCAGGAGAGAATCAACAAGGGCTAGGGGAGATGCTCCTCTTCAAATAATCCCTAGCTGCTTTTAATGTCTTCCTTCCCAAGCAGGCTTCAAAACTGATATAAACCCAGCTGAGGAGCATTCTGTTGTTGCCACCTGATTATAAGAAAATGATATTCCTATGCTAAAGTAAGAGTTATTTAAAGACAAAAACTACTTAGGCAAAAGGAAGTACGTGAAAAGAAAGAAAATACTTACACATTTCCCCTTTTCTCTTTGTAGCTAGCTCACCCTTGAATCCTTCAAGCAAAAAAACCAACTGGCTACTGCTTAAAAAGCAGTCTCTTGCTGAATCATACTGTTGCAGAACTACTGTAATATGTTAGAATTTGGTATGTATATAATGATGTAAATGTACTGATTTATTTTCGTTTTCTAAAAGTCAGTATAGCTGCTTAGCCTTGACATCATGTACCGCAATGAACTTCTGCACGTGGATCCTCTTCTGAATTAAGATCATTATGTAAAAGGATACTTCTAGAAAAGGCAGTCATCACCTAGGATGGTTCTCCATAGTGGAATAGAATCATGTGTATGTCGCTGTACTGATAGAAAGCATGGTCATTTCTATTACTGTTCATCTTGGCAACTTTGGTTTTAGACCTGGGGGTGCTCATTTTAGACTGTAAACTCCTCAAAGGCAGGGACCTGTCTGTTTTGCCCATCAGTGAAAGACACTATCAGTGTAATCCTAAACAATTATACTAAGACTACTTCAGTGCAGTTAGACTTTGCTTAAGATTGTACTGCAAAGTATACCAATTGTCCCATTGTGTCATTGTTCTTTCGGTATTGGAGGTTAAGATTGCAAAAAAAGACGTTAATAAGTAACAGCCTGAAGAAGGAAGTGGGCTGAAACGAATGAAAGTGAAGGAGACCGGTTAAACTCGTCGCCGTGGACACTGGTTTCAGTGAAATCAATAGCCATCATTGGCCCGTTGTGGCATTGCTGCTACCACCGATTATTTATGGACATTCCGTTTGTAAATATATCCGGCATTAACGATATATATTGAACCTATCACATTGAATGATGAAATTGTATTCCATTGGTCTGTAATTTGGGCGTTATGGTTCTATATGTTTGGGACTGTATGTGATGTAAATATCGGAATTACACTGTAATAATAGTGTGTGGTTGTGACTTCCTTGAGCCTGCGTGCTCTTTTGGGTTTTGTAACTTTGGTTTTAGACCTGGGGGTGCTCATTTTAGACTGTAAACTCCTCAAAGGCAGGGACCTGTCTGTTTTGCCCATCAGTGAAAGACACTATCAGTGTAATCCTAAACAATTATACTAAGACTACTTCAGTGCAGTTAGATTTTACTTAAGATTGTACTGCAAAGTATATCAATTCTGTATAAATTATACATTAAACAGAATAATTTATTTCAATTGTCTCCTCCCCCCCACAAGTGGTCAGAACTGCCAAAGCAGACAGTGGTAACCATCTGTTCAGTGTAGAGATCATATCATGGAGTTAACACCACAAATTTTACTTGGCACAAAAAAGGGAGAGATTTTACAAGTCTGATGAACTGCAAGTGGCTGGTGGCACACATTTAATAACAGGCAAGTGTTGCTGAGTCCAAGCGATAAAATGATGCTAATGGGTTTAAGCAGAGGGTCCCTAAAAGAGGTGCTTAATTTACACTTCAGTAAAACAACTGTGAGAAAGTGAAACATTGATTATAAGAAGACAACTAATTAAACTGTGCTAATTACAAAATACTTAATTGTTGTGGAATTTAAGCACAATTACTGATGAACAAATATTTAATGACAATCCTGTTAATACTTTACACTAATATTTTCCCTTCAAGCTTTCAGAAAGGATGAACATCGAACAGGAAAGAAACTAGCTTTAATTTAATGATTTATTTTGTCAGCCCTTTTTTGTTTTTGAAATATTTTTTCAAAATAAGCCCCGGCGCCAGACTTACCTAGGGCCCCCTTTTGTGAGCCACAGAGTGCAGCACAAGGCAGTTGCCATCTTCTCAGGGTCCAGTGACTCCCAGCAGCCTCCTTATGGCTGCATGGGAGCCACTAAAGTCAATTCACCAAGCCAGCCACCAATCAATGGCAGGCTGGTCGGGCTCTCAGAGGCAGGGCCCAATGGCTGAACTGGAATGCACGCAGTCTTCAGTCAGTCTGCCAGTTGAGCTAAAATTCTGGAGCCAGCCAGGCCCCTCCAGTATTCATCTGCAACTTGTGTCCCACCTACCCATCCCTCCCTCAGCTTAATTTCTGGGCTTCTGTCACTTGGTTGACTATGTTCCCTATTTTGATTCTCCTACACAGTTCTGTAACTCCTTAGTTACTTATTCTAATCTTATCACAACTTTAGGTGGTAGCAGTTTTGGTACTGGACATCAAAGACTTAAAGGTCGCTGTAGTTCAACAGAAACCTTTCAAAAACAAAATCCAACGGGAGGCTGCTGAATTGGAATTCATATGCAAATTTGACTCTGTCAAGCTGGGACTGAATAGGGACTATGAATGGTTATCACATTATCACAGGTAACAGATTTCCTTTACAGAGGCGGGGTCTGGGGGAGCCCAGTGGCACCTGGCGTGGGCTTTCGGGGACCACAGTTCTCTTTGTCAGATGCATCTGACAGGGAGAGCTGTGGTTATCGAAGGCTTATACTGCATTGGAATTGGATGGTCTAGCTGTTTTGCTGCTACAAACTAACACGGCAAACTCCTTTGAAGCCTCACACAAGCCAACTGATCCCCACACCAAAAGGAGATGTTTACATTTACTAGCAAAGGGATGTTTTGGTTGCATCCTCCCTCTCCCCCCCAATTGCATCTTCACTCTCCTCCCCTCCTCTTCTATATTTGACCAGTTTCTGTACCATGCATCTGACGAAGAGAACTTGATTCTCGAAAGCTTATGCTACAATAAAATTGGTTAGTCTTAAAGGTGCTACTGGACCCTTTTTGATTTTGGTACTGGACACAGATCCTTTGTGGGGGAAATAGCCTGTGTGTACACAGCCTGTGTGTACTGCACCCCATAGCTGGGGATCCCCTTAAGGAATCTTAGGATGATGCATGGCAGGGACAAGCCGAGCTCAGGGGCTGTCAGGGCATGCCTGCTCCCAGAGGCAGGGGATCCACACAGAGGTTCACACCCCTGTGATATCCCACCTACGGTCAATCCATAGTTCTCCCCCTCAGAAGAGGTGCTGAGGGGGTGAGGCATTCATCAGCTGGCAGGTGGGTCAGCCAGTACTTGGATTTATGGTCCATGACTTGCCAAGGCTCCATAAGCTGTAAAGTTGTGGCCCTTTAACTCCATCTGCTGTCTCTTTGTCTTCTGACACCTTGCCCTCACCCCTCACCTCTCGAGCTGGTCCTTCAAATGATTATACCTTGCCTTTCTCCCACCTAGCAGGACCCAAGGAAGCATAAACCCAACATGCATAACACTACAATAAAAACAGTAATAAAAATATTTCACATCGCAGGTCTAAATCGTTTTCCCCAAGCTGGAATGCTCTCTGCCCAGAAGCAGCAGCATCAGAAACTTAGGCAAAAATTCTCACAGTTATGAGTCAGATTCAGGACACATACTGTAACTTGGAGATGGTTGTGAAGGTGTATGTCCATGAACTAAATATTCATGTGCACTGCCATAAACACACTGATACAATTGTTGTTGTTATTATTATGGTGCCATTCTCTCTTTCAGAATGGATTACCATATGCCCTTTACATGAGGCTGTCCACAGAGACGATCTGGGGACTTCAACTGGTGCAGAATGCCAATACCTGATTGTTGATGGGGAGGAATATTCTCAATCATATCTCATTAATTCTGAAACAGCTATAATGGCTTCCAGTTTGTCTCCAGGACTAATTCAAGGTTCTGGTTTAACCTTGAAGTCTAAATTACCTGGATCCTGAGTATATCAGAGAATTATCTTCTAAAAGAATCTACTCAATAGCCAAAATACTCTAACAAGACTCTGCTTTGTATTCTGTTTTGGGATGTTTTTGTGTGAAGGCAAGATTATTCTTCACTGACAACAGGGCCTTTTCCATCATAGCCCAAAAGTTGTGAAACTTCCTTTTTCAGGAGATTAATTTCCAGTTTTCTTTTTGAAAGTGAGTTAAAGCTTTTTGGTTCAGCATCCCTTTGATATTTGAGTTTTTGTCTGCTGAATGAGAGGAAACTGGTCAAAATAACGCACACACTCCTTTCACTTTTTGCACTGTTCCTACTGCTGGCCTAAGGGACTCTGTTTATATATGATAAAAGTGGAGAACAGTGGAGATTTTGTCCCCCTACTCACTGCAGCACCCTGGGTCAAGTGGTATTATATCCACATAGGTCCTGAAACCTCTACAACAGCTTTTTGATAGTCTTTGGAAAAGATCCATGTCCATGAGCATGTTCCACTCATGGTTCATCGGACCTAAGCCACAAGCTATCATCTGGAAATCTATGGTTTAAATCCCAGGACCTTCATGAAAACTCTGGGTCCCCTTATAGACAAGCTAGCCTCTCTCAGACTCAGGTCCCCATCTGAAAGCAGGCAGTGGACAGAAGACCTTGGTACAAATCTTAACTCTGTCATGAGTTCACTAGATAGCCTATAGCCCCCAGACCCTTTCTTAAGGAAGGGGCCATTTTTGGGCCTCCATTTTGGTTCTAACATGGGCTCAGGGCTAAAAAATGGAGTCTGCATCCTGTGAAAGTTAAACTAACAGCAGTGACTAACAACAGTGACTAACAGCAGTCCCAGAGCTAACGGCAATCAAAGCATGAGGTGGTGAGTCCTTAAGCAGCAATAAAATGCAGACGTGCTCCTCCCTAAAGCCCACTTCAGGATGATTAAACCAGAGGGCCATTCTCCCCAAGGACTTTGGAGCCTCTTCCCTGAATAATATGACCCTAATTAACAATCCAGTTCTCCAAGACAATAAGCAATGGACTGAACACAGCTGGTTCCTCTCTTTATTTTAGTGACTTTACAGGAAGAGTCCTGCCCTCTCCTTAATTTTGTTATTCACCCCCCTAGGGCTGTTTCTTCAAACCTTCTCTAGGAAGCATTTTTAACTTGTATGCAAACTAGGAAAACTCCTCTTGTCAATATCAGCTTCCTCTACACTTTAAACTTGAGTGATTCTCCAGAATTCTGATAGCCTTAATGCAGGGCAGGATCTAGCAAGTGATTAGTCTTATCATAGACCCATCATCCACCCAGAGACAACCATCTGTCACTTCCAGTCTTTTGTTCACTATCTGTCACTTCCAGTCTCTTGTTCACCTTATGACCAGCACATTCCAGATCATAAACATCTGTACTATAAGTGTAGCCCACAAATCCCCAATAGTTTGCAGCAGTTTTTCCAGCTACTGCTCATGCGTGGCACAGGTTCCTTGGAGAAACAAGCTGGTCTCTGTCTCTACACCCCACCCATCAGGACTCTACAGGATTTCTACATTCTACAAGACAGGTTGTATGTGTCCCCCCCACACGCACGCACACACACTTTTTTTTCCCCCTTACAGACAGGTAGCTGTGAGGGAAAGACTTTTGGTTTGCTGCTTTTCAATCTCTCTCATTTCTTGTAACAGTTGTTTAATTTGTCTTATGTTATCTCAATAAAAACCCTTTTCCTTGATATTCACTGGTTAAAGATCCCAAAATATTGTTTTAAATACCTTACTGTACATGTTTGTTCTGAGCTAGTGAGGGAATGCCTTTGCTTGTTACAGGGCCTCCACGAGTTTAATAATTTGGGTAACAAGCCTTAGTCAAGCCACTTTCAGCCTCTGCAGTCCCTCCCCATATCTGAATTGTGCAGATAAAAATACTGGCTATTCCTATACTGTCATTATAAGGATATGAAATTCCGTTTCCACCCAAAGTGGAATTCATAGAATCATAGGGTTGGAAGGTACCTCTAGGATCATCTAGTCCAACCTCATAATTGATGCATTAGAAACCCTCATTTTTCCATGTTTATTATTTATTTCAGTTCTTTCAGTGAATCTATGTTCACTGTTGTTGCTTTTGTGCAGTCCCACATGGGAACTGTGCATGCACAGGCCAGCCCCAGAAGCTCTGTAGCTCCTAAAAGAGCAATACGTGCATCCATCCTTTTTACCCTCCCCCATCACACAGTTATAAAAGGACGGGTGAATGGTTCCCTCCCTCACTTCTTTTGCCACCACTGAAGAAGGATGTCTTTTTCTCCACTCTTTAGAGACTAACAAGATTTTCAGAGTGTAAGCTTTTGAGAGTCACAGCTTCCTTCTTCAGACTACTTGTGCCTGAAAATCTTGTTCCTAAAAAGGAACCACAATCCCTCCTATGGCTCCTGTGCCTGAGGCTGGTTCTAAAGATGCTCCAGTTTATCAGTGTCTTTATCAATTCTATCTTTGTGAAAAAAGTGATGAAGGCTAAACATCTCAAGAAGCCTCATTCTGCAACCTCGACTATGGCACATAAGAAAATCATTCAGCAGCTTCCAAAATGTTGGTGAGGGATTAAATCTTTTCAAGCTGTGTGGCGGTAACTACCAAGGAACCTAAGGCTTGGAGGGTGAGAAACATCCCCCTCTCATCATAATATAGCTCATTTCCAGAAAAATTTCCACCTCACATGTGTAAAAGTAGTCTGTTTATCTCTAGTTGTCTGGGCTTTGGGGCTGAAAATCAATCAAGTTAGATCGGCTAAAACTGGAACAGGAAGCATGGACACAGCCCAGTATCCAGGCTTCTCTCTCACTCACCAGCACCCTCCCCCCAACACACACACATGACATTTTCATACATCTGTGGAAAATGTTCAACCCCACATCACTGGTTATCAAACTCTTGCTTAGCTCCTTGCCTTCCATAAATCCTGCCCTCCCCAGGAATTTCACAATCTGGTGTTGGCAATGCTATTTCCAGTATTTATACCTGGTGTCCGGGGTCAGCAGCCCAGCCCCTGGACTTGACGGGAGGCAGCAGTTCAACCACCCTGGCCAGCAAACAAAGCCAGAACCTGCCTGTGCTAGGGGGAAGGGGCGAAGTTCCAAAGCCTCAGAAGGCTAGAGGGGGCAAGGAGAGGCCAGCTAGTCCCACCCTCCAGGGAGAGGACAGGGGGCTAGGCAAAGCAGAGGAAGGGGGCAAGGACAGCGGGATTAGGGACCCAGCAGTCACCCAAACAGAGCTCTTACCTGAAGAGAAGGAGCAGCAACCCCAACAGCCCAGGACCACGCCCAAGCCTATGCCCCAGCTAGAGAACAGTAACCTGGCCCAGGAGATGCTAAGAGCCAAGCCCCTCCAGGTGGAGCTGCTGAAGGCACTCTACTGGAAAAGCTGGGCAACCAGCCAAGGGGCCACAGCTGGACCCACCTTCAGCAATCAGCTCAGCCAGAGAGGCCTGGCAGCCAGCCAACAAGACGCAGCTGTTGCTGACATACGCAGCCAAGCCAGTTACCACAGCTGCGGCAGCTTAACACAGCGCAGGCCAGTGCTGGGAGGCCAAGGAGGGTGGGGCAGGGAGAGAAGGCCCTATAAAGGATGGCTCGGCAGAGCACTGGGGTGGTGGGTGTGAGTAAGGAGTGATGGTGTGGTGGTGGAGTGGAGCAGTGTGAGAACAGAGGCTTGGAGGAGGAGATGGTGGAGGTCACAGAGGGTGAGCAGACCAGGTTGAGCAGGCCAGTGAGTGGACTGAGAGGGAGTCTGGGTGAGGTATACTGCCCCTCCTTCCACAGAGCAGGGTCCTGCAGCATCCCTGGCACCCCTCTGATGTCAGGGCTGACCCAGCTGGTGCCCTGCCCAGTGGCAGTGATGGCTAGTGCTGACACCTGGCCTGGCCAATCCAGAAGGTTCATGCAAAATAAACCTCTGCCAGTTGCAGAGGTTTATATTGCAAACCCTGTTGTAGGCTGAAACAAGCTGTGAAGCCCAAGAACACACAGCTCACAGTACCTCTCTAGGTGAGGTCATAACCTGACCTAGCCTTGCCAGATTGTTTGCTATGGTAGGCAACCTCCCACCTTTGGTCCCCGGGCTCCTAGTGCTGCTTGCTGGAGCACTGGGAGCAAAAAGGGAGGGGTGGCAATGCTCTTGGAATTTCTCAAATCTCTATAGTAAAATCATAGAGGTTTGAGAAGTTGCTAGAGTGTCACTCGATGCCCTGATGTGTTTTTAAGAAGAGCCTAGTTGGCCAACTGACAGCAAAGATGATTCTATTACTCAATATGAATTTAGGCAGATCAGGAGAGAGAGGCCATGAAGAGATGAGCTTGGATCTTGTGGCCCTTTCTTATATGCCCATATAAAGGTAATACCAATTGCCATTTTGAGGTTAGGAAGGACTTTTCTTCCAGGGCAGATTGGCCAGAGATTCTGGAGATTTTTGTCTTCCTCTGGGCATCGAGCAGTAGTTGCTGGGGGAGTGAGGAGGGAAGTAGCTGTGAATTTCCTGCTCTGTACAAAAGACCCCTTGGGGTCCCTTCCATCTCTATGTTTCTATGGGTCTCTATTTCTCTCTTCATACAGCCAGCAGGGGCTGCACACAGAAAAACCTGCTTTCTTTCATACTGCATTCTCCAAAGGTGGAATGAAGTTTTGTTTTGCCTGTGAGAGTGAATAGATGAATACAGCTGTGACTACTTTATTGAAAGGATGTTACTGTGCCATCACTGTTTTCAACCCTGTTCAATTCAACTTTACCCTGATTTTCTTCTTATCTTCTTACAACAAAAGGAGTTTTGATTTAATTAGAGTGCAGAGACCTCCTGCCTCATGTCTGTTCCTTGTCTGAGTAACATCTGGTTTTTCTGGCAGGCTATGATTGGTTTTTGTGAAAGGTTCCATACCCTGAAGTGAGAGCTAATTTACAGCTTCAATGGTCACCTGGCTCTTCACCATTTGGAATTATACTAAAATATTTGTCTTTTGTTTTAGAAGTCCCCCAAACAAGCTCAGTGCTTCTCTGCTATATGCAAAATGGCAAGGTTTGTTTGCAGGGGCTTCTTTGCTTCCTACATAATTTCAAAAATGTTCACCCAACCTCATCATTTGCAATGAACATGGGCTGGCTTGCAGCTGTTTCTTTCACTTACATGAGAAAAGCTAGGAAAGGATGCAATTGTAATTCATACTGATGACCTCAACTGAGCATGTTTCAGTAATGGCACTGGTTAAGAAAGCTGTTATTATTCATTTGTGCATTCACATAAAGGAGAGATGATAAATTTGTACAAAATTACATTATCCAATGCTGTCTTCTGGTACAGGGGCCCTGACATTTGGAAAAATTTCATGAAGCAATTTGGAAAATGGAACCACATGTTAAATTTGTATTAATTTGCATTTGTTTCATGCCAAAGCAGCACAATCTACCTCATTTTCATATTGCCTTTTTTGAAATAGTTTCAAATAGCATATCTAGAGATCCTTCTCCAATTTTATCTTCACAACAATCCCATGGGGTAGTTTAGCTACCTTGAGCAGATCTTTGGAGAGGTAGTATATGAATTTTCTAAATAAATATATAGACATTAGGCTGATACTGACCCATGATTAAGTCACAGATATGGAACATCAGTTAATGGTGTTCAAAAATGTGGCAGAATTAAAAAGAATTCTAAGAACAAACAACCCTCTATTATTGTAGAAACATTCTGTAAATCATTCCAGAATTATTTGGAGTTGGATCATTTTCTTTACCAATATAGCTTCAGAGGTTTACTTACCTACTTATTTCATTTATACTCTACTTTTCTCCCCAAGGGGAGACCCAAGGCAGCTCACATCATGTTCCTCTCCTCCATTTCCCCCCCCCACACACACACACACACCTGATTGGTAGGGTAGGCTAGAGAGTATGGCTGACACAAGGTCACCCAGTGAGGTTCCATGGCAGAACAGGGATTGAAACCTGGTTCTTCCAGTGTTAGCCAAACTGCCTCAAAGATGGGGAATTAATAGGCAATTGATTAAGGGATCATGACCTGTGTATACCAGGGTCAGAGTTTCTGGAGCATGCCCAACAAGAGAGGAGACTACTAATTTAATAAATCAAGCCTTTTACTTAGTAACTTTGAGTATACAGAGTACAAGAATCATACACACATTCACTACAAGGCTAAGAAATACAGATAGGAAAAATATAGAGATGGTTGCATTAGCAGGAATATCGTTGGTGGGCAATACACACTTGTTCTGGCAAGAAGCAGAGATTCAGCAGCAAAGGGCAGAATTCCTAGTGGGATGCCAGCAACACACTAGGTGGGATGGGGTAGGAGGAGCCCCGGGGGAATTTGAGCATCTCCCTTATATAGTCAATTTCAGCCGCTGGGCTGGACATGGGGTAGGCTTATGCCTTGTTGAATGATTCTCAGGAAATTTAACAAAAGTAAATAATGTGCCACTCAGGTGGGATAAAGGAGATCTGGACTGGGTACTTTGGAGTCTAATGTCTGTATTTGTGACACCTCAGGAATAACAAAGGACAGAGAGGAAGAGAGGATGGGGAGTGATTGATTTTTATGATGGTCCTTGGCGACACTTCCAGAGGGAAGAAAGGACAGAGAGAAAAAGTGGATGAAAAGTGATCTGCATTTTATGATCATCCGTTGCTTGATGGATGGAAGCGATTGTCTTGATATGGGATTACCAGGAGATTCAAAGGCGCCTTTTGTTCCTGGCATCTCCATATCAAGAGGCACATCTGGAAAACAGCTCATGACAAGAAGCTGACATGTCGTGACTTCCACAGGAAAAGAGTTGTCTTTTTAAACTGCTTCTGGAACATGGCTTCTCTCTCTTTCTCACCACTGGTCCCAGTTCCTGTAGAGATCTCAGTGGGTGGCATCTTGGCAAGCAGGCACATTTATCTGGGTGCAGAGTGGCTACTCCAGAGTGATTGCAGAGGGTTACTTGTGCGTGCTGACCAGGGAGTTGCCCTGCTAGTCCCATGATGTTCCCCTCGTCATGCATCAAATTGGCCTCAGTACCAAGTCGTGCACAGTCCATATATAAAGTCCATGTCCATATTCTGAGAAGAAGTTCCAGGCAGCAGCGGCGCCAGGATTTTTGGCGCCTGCGGCCAGCCAGCTGAGCACCCACATGCGCACGCACACACGCACAGGCCTGCATGATGACGTCATGTGTGACATCATCATGGGCACGCCCCCCCACCAGCCTGATTGCTGTGGCAGGTGGCTGGGACGGTGCACAGGTGGCCTCCGAGCTCTCCCACTCGGTTTCCCTGTGCCACTGCAGAAGCCTGCCCGCCGCTGCTGAGCCCGGCCGGGGGAGTGTTCTGGCGGCTGCGGTGGCTCGGGGTGGGAGGGCTAGGAGGCTGCAAGTCTGTGGCGCACGCTCCTGCCCCCTGCGCCTCCTCCAGCGCCCTCTCCAGCACCCTGTGCCCTGAGGCCACCGCCTACCTGGCCTCAATGGGTGCGCTGGCCCTGGTTCCAGGCAATACCAGCTCCTAGTCCAACACCCTAATCACTACACTACACTGGCTTTGTGGCTTTTAACTTCAGAATGCAAAAGATTATACTATTACTAACAAATACAGCTTGCATTTTTTCCCAGGCTGCCCCTAAAAAGTCCAGTACCTCAATATGTAGGGATTGTTAAAATATGCACAGAAGAGATGCTTTCACACTTCTCCATTCTGTCACATTTTTTGGTTTGTCATGTTAGAATACTGTGCCTGGTTGCCACAACAAATCCATGCCTCTCCCAATCAAATGTCCATATGGGAAAAGGGGATTTTCCATACATCTTCACTGTGTCTCATGTGTGGTGTAAAGATCCTGCCAAGGAATTACAAAAGGCTCCAGTGGTTAGTTTTTTTGAAGCTTTATTGTAAGACCTAGTGTCATGATATTATGAAGGCTTTGTTAGGAATAAGGCACATAAAAAACCAGTCACACATATACTTCAGTGATAACTAGTTTCCCCCCCCCCCTTTGGGGGGTTGGGCATTCAGGCTTAGAGAACTCCAGGCCACTTGGCCAGTCTCCCAGCTGCACAACCTTGAAAGAGAAAACCAGCTGCACCATCCTCCACCCTTGGGGCTGATGGCAGATGCCAACATCCTGACATCTTGCTTTATTTGTAGTTTCAAGGGAGACACTTTTTAAAAAGTCTTTCTTAGTAATCAAAGTGATATGGTATACTAACTTTCAACATTTTATCATTGATTAAAGATATCGTGGTACTCTTAATAAGGATTTAACAAAGATGAAGTGATTCCAGCAAAGAAAAAACTCCCAGGGCAACTGTTACGCTCATCAGTACAACCCTAAGCAGAGGAATACTCTTCAAAGGACATGTCACTCTACTTAGGATTGCACTGACAGTCTACCATGCTCTACCATCACATACCTACAGTGCAGCTTCAGCATCATGCAACCCAGTAGCACCAGTTCCTGCTTGCCACATTTTACATGTCATGGTGTACGTAAAGGGCTGCACTCCACTGCACATACAGCATTTCCAGTTCCACCAATACAACACTGGTAGTCAGCTATGTATATTGCATTTGAACTTGTTACATGTAATATGGTAAAGTATCAGGTGTTACACTAGCTATGTGTAAAAGTGTCCATTAAGGTATGTGAATGCCCTGATATATATACTCCAAGTAAATGTGACCTTTGAATGTATAGTGATCTGGGTGAGGCTAGTTGCTGTGAACCTGTCAGCCTCCCTTAGGTTTTCATTTGTAACTAAATGAATGCTTGAAAGGTTTTTTTGTGTCTTACCTTTTGTATATTTTTTAATTGGGACAAATATGTTCCTTACTTTCAACAGAAAGAAGGGAGGTGGTAGATTTCAATCCACTTTGATATATCAATATTTGGTTTTATTCCACTGGAAAGCTTTGAAAGGACTCCAGGAATCCAACATTGTCATCCTATATCACTGAAATAGGTTTGTGGTTATTCTAGACTTGTTCTGTCATTGGTAATGGGACAAAGCATATTAAAAAGCCTATGCGCTCACTTAAATGTTTTGTGAATAATTGGCATGATTTTCTTTGAAAATCCTAGTCAATTGTAAAATCCATTTATCAAGGTGCAAGTGCCAGACAAAAAATCCCAATAATGCTTACAGAGGAAAAGCTAAAGATGAAGTAGGGATGAAAAGCTTCCATCCCCATCCCCACCCCCTGTGGTTAGGTCTACCTTTCTTAATGCTGGAACTGCATAATCAGAAAATCAGAACACTTTTCATGTCAATATGATTTTTGCTATTTATCATCATTCCCTCTTCAGACCAGGGAGCCACTGTGCATCTTACCAGGCAATTCATTGGTCCCCTATTTAAATGAATGACCTGGCTACACGTGTGCTGGGATATTTCTTTTCAGATCCTCATTCAAACTATAGGTCTGGTTTCCACTTATCTGTCAGGTCTATGGATGACAGGCTATGGTAGATAGATTGCTGTACCTTCACAGCGAGCACTCCATGGTCTTGGTTGAAAAGGCTTTATTTAAGGAATCAGATCATGTTCATAGATATGTCCACAGGTTGATCAGAAGTTGACAGGAATAACAAGATCGGTAAACATATGGTTCATATAGGTCCCAAGTCCTCTTCCCCCCTCCCAACAGGAAAACATAACTTTTAGCACGAAACAGTCCTGATAACTCCCTAAATAGTTTACATGCTTAGTCTAGACATAAAAGAGGCAATAGATTAAGGATGAAACATGGTATTCTTCTTCCCCCTGAAAACTAGTAGGTTTGCAAGGTCAGAGACACTGAACTTCAAAGCACAAGAGATAAGACACTCTGGATACAGCAGGCCTGTGAATACAAGGCAAGTTATGGCATCTGCAATATGATATCAAGACACATCATAGAACAATGGTTCAGCACAGAACACTGGTTCATAGCAACACATTAGCTGAAAACAATGGCATGGATGGGTGACAGAAATGACACTATCAGGTTATTTCAAATGCCTACTGGTGACACAGGAAGCAGCTCCACTAAAACTTTTGCAGATATGTTTCGAATCACAACACTGGCCAAGTGTCAGGCTCTGCTAGTTAGATCCCCAGTTACTTCACTGAAGACACTTCAAGAATCCAGTAAAGGTTTCTTTATTAGAGATCCATCAGTATCAGTGCACTCAGACTACAGCGTTGGCAGAAGTGATGTAAAAAGGCAAAGCAATGTTAGTTATAGGGCAGGATTCCCACCTTGCGATAAAGACCGTTAAAATTTAGGCATGCAGGGCCTAGGAAGTTGGATGGAGTAGGGAAGGGGAAGACAAGGATGAGCTCATTTCATGTCTCAGGGAGATACGGCTCTGGCCAGCATTCCAAGGACACTTTCCCATGCCAGTCGAGAAAGCGAAAGCAGCCACCTATGAGATAAGCTGCTCTTAGCTACATAGTTAGACAGTTACCCAGATAGTTCTTTACACATTCTCAGAGGCCCAGAGTACAGAGAATAATAGACATACATGGCAGATAAGCAGGGCGCATTTGACAACAAGTAAGTTTTGCTTTGAGAGGCGAAAAGCAAGAATATTCATACAATCCCTGGTGTAACAATATGTATATGCTGTCATATTTCTTTCTCAGACCCCTTTTTCTAGGCCCCTTCACTGTGACTAGACCCATGAAACCCAAAAACTTGTACAGTGGTGAGGAGAACTTGTTTCAAAAGTATCACCACATGAACAATCCCTCTCTGGGGGCCAAGCTACACATGACGAAAGACACTTGCCTGGCAAGTGGATTGAGTGGAGGGCAAGTGAACAGGGAAAAATACACTTGCCGTTCAAGTGTCATTTGTCACTTGTAGCTTGGCCCTGGTTCTTTAAACTTCAGCTAGCAATTGTATCCGGGCTTATGGAAAGAGACATGAGGAGTATGTGTATATGTATTCAAAGTAGAAACCAATCAAGAAAGTGAATTGAACACACTCTGCTCATTGAACTTGGAAGGGTACCTAATTAATTTCCAATTTCCTTTGAATTTTCAGACAAAACCAAATCAGCCATTTCTCATCCTTTTCTATAGTGCAGTGTAGTAGAGTATCAAAGTAGAACCAGGGAGACCCATGGTCAAATGGAGGAATGTTATGAGGGGAAACCAATGAAAATGAATTGCTTAAAGACCCCAAATATGTGACAAATGATACTGAAGAACCTGAGTCGAAGTTTTACCACTCAACATAAGCAGAATCTGAACTCAAAAAGAAGCATCATAGGACTAATGTGTGCTGTAGCACAGCTGTCTAACCAGGATAAAAAGACAGAGAGTTAAAGGTTCTCTTAAAGAGAAAAGTGAGGGCCCAATAGCTTACAAAATGTTATTCCAAGTGGCTCATATGTGGATATTCTTACCATGGTGCCATTCAGTTTAGAAGAAAAGTTTGGAAGAGAAAGGTGGTCTTGAGTGTGTTTAGATAACTGCATTATGCTCTCCCTGATGTGAGCATTACCTAACCTGGGAGTACAAAATAAATACATCAACAGAAATCCTGCTGGGCTTCTGGATTGCAATGAATTGCAGTCCTCTGAGCAGACTATAGTTCGGCTGTTTAATATGTTTCCTATCATAAAGAAGCACAGGCTTCAAAATGTGCAACATACTATTTCCTTATCACTAGAACTTTGATAGCTATCTTCATATTAGTACCCATACAAGGATAAGGATTAATGAGAGTATAGGAAATCCTGCCTTCTTCCCTCCTCAATTTGCATCTGGCGCTCCATCTTCACATCAACATAATGGTACATGGCTGCATACCTCTTAGACATGTTGCAAGCTCACAGTTATTATAGGAGGCACATTTGTTTCATATACATGTTGATTATCTGATAGAGACAAATCTGAACTGAGTATTTGAGGCATAAACACGATTCCCACTCTAATGTGTAAAATTTCTGAGCGCAGCAAGGTGTTTCTAATTTTCCATCCAAATGATTTTTCTTTCAGTTCTTCAGCTTTGTTCATTAGACTTGTGAATGCAGTGTTAATAGAGAAAGACTTTGCCCATTCAAGTTTAAGAAAAGTTAACTCAGAGCCACAATTCCCTTTGTTACCTAGATGCCAATATGCCATAGGAAAAAGACTCTCCCCCATTCTCTCACTATGATTCATGTCTGAGATAAACAAAGCTTAATACATAGAAGTGTTTCTTTAACTTTTTAGCAAGCCTCAGACTACAGGCTGTAACAATAGAGTTGGTTTAAAATGAGAAAAATATATCATTTTGTAAAAGCAGATCCTCTATAACCTTATCAGACTATGATAGAAACTTTTGCAATATTTAGTGTAAGAGTAGAGATGGGCATGAACCAAAATACGAACCAAAATTAAGCACGAACCAGGCCGGTTCATGGTTTGTGAACCGCGGTTCATCAGATCCCATTTCTGATGAACCGCCACGAACGTTAGGCTGGTTCATTTTTTGGTTCGTGACTGCAGACAGCCTGGTGCCAATCAATCAGTTTCCTAGGCAACAGGGGATAGACTTCCTGCAGACGTTCTGCTGACCCAGAAGTGACCTTCTTCTGGCCCGGAAGTGGTGATTTTCTGACCTGGATGTGACGTTTTCACAAACTGGTTCGCAAACCAGGGGTAGGTTCATGAACGTTCGTGGTTCATGGTTCATGAAATTTGACAAACCACGAACCACATGGTTTGGTTTTTTTCCAGTTCATGCCCATTTCTAGTTAAGAGCATGGGACTCTAATCTAGAGAACCGGGTTTGATTCCCCACTTTTCCACTTGAAGCCAGCAGCGTGACCTTGGGTGAGTCACAGCTTCTAGGGGCTCTTTCAGCCCCTCCCACCTCACAGGGTGTTTGTTGTGGGTATAATAATAACATACTTTGTAAACCACTCTGAGTAGGCATTAAGTCATCCTGAAGGGCGGTATATAAATCTAATGTTGTTGTTATTATTATTTGAAAAATCATCTGTCTTGTGGCTTAAGGACATGTTACGAACCCCTCAGGTCATGTCCTGATCTGCCATGAGGACTTGCAATCAGATATGAGGTGCGAGTTCCCCACTGGGAACTCAGTTATTATGCATGGGAGGGGGGGATTCAGATCAAGACCATGGCACATGGAAACAGGGGCTTTCATCTTCCTTAGATTTCATTTGCCCAATCAGAAATGGCTGCTTGGGAGGGCAATTTCAGATAAATACAAATGGTGTGGGGAAAGACATAAGCACCCTTTCCCCACAAGCCATGGCCCCAATCTTCACTGGTCCCCTGTGAATCTGGGAACTGAGTTCCCAGAGGCGAATGAAATGAACATCTGATTGAACATCCTTGTGGAGACCCAGAGACTTCCCAAGGATTTTGTATTGTGTAGTTAGGCTTTCATGCATGTCAAGGATTGGGGAGTTCCAGAATTGTAGAACCAGAAGCACATGCCCTAATATAACATTGTGCATATTAATTAAGCCTTTGCTGACTATAGAGCCATGGGTATAAATGGAACCTCTCCTGAGTGAGTGTGGTTCCTTCCTTTCCCCAAACTATTGGGGATTACCTGGGCTGTCCATGCAGCCCAGCTGTTGCTGATTTCAATAATAATAGACTAGAGGAAGTCTACAAAGGATTGCACAGTCATTTGTTTTCTGTGGATATATACAGTTATTGTGCCATGATCATACACAAAGAAGTTATTATTTCGTTTTCAAGTCCAAATAATATGAACCAGTCACCACATCTTACCAACGAATTATCACAGCATATTCAGATCATGAGTTTCAAGGGGGGTTGATCTAGCTACAAATTATATGGCTATCACCAAATTTTATCTACACCCTATAAAATGTGGAGAGCTTGTAAAGCTAAGAGGGTAGACCTTGCCTGTGCCTAATGGGCAAGTCAATGTTCATTCCAGTGACCCAGCAGTCCACCTTGAGCCTGCAATGTCTTTAAAGCACAAACTAAAATTTTCTGCAGTGCATCATTTTCAGAAGGAATGTACACAACAAGCTTGTTCCTGTAAGTCACAGTTGATGTAATATTATCAGCAAACATATAGTTCTTATCTAGTAGTAGATTAAACAAATAGAGTTCTGCAGATGCTGTGTGCTGGCTTTCTAAAGATCATGCCAATTTAGTTCAAGAATAGACTACGACATACATTCTTTTTCTTTCTTTTTAAGCCAAGAGAAACCACAAGCAAAATTTTTGACAGACCATCTGCTGTTCACCAGTCAATATTTAAATACTTAGCCCACGGGATTTCAAAGTTCACAGAAGTCCTTCCATTCATTCTCCTTTGAGAACAGGTACAAATATGTTTGAGCCCAGTAATGGAGTCACCTGAGGAACAGACAGCTATTCCTGTTTTCCATCACCTAGCGATCTGTAGGTTAGCATGTAGATTACAAGGAGATACTTACTTGTATCTGGCTTGCAGGAGAGTTGCTGTGGAAACTGAGACAAACAGTGTAAGACTTTTTGTACCAGCAGTGTCTTTAGATCACAGTTTTTGAACTACAGCACTGTAGATAGATATTTACAAAACAATAGTTTTTACTCTGACATGACTGAGAGAGGGAAATAAAGGTTTGCAAATATGTTGATGACAGAGTTGTTTACTGTAGAAATAAGACAAGATGAAAGTGATGCTGTAAGGACGTCGTCCTCCCCATGTTTGATGGTGTTCAGCTGACTCTTGCAGACTTGGTTAAGAACCTAGGGATTATGCTGGATTCAGCACTACTGCTAGAGAAGCAAGTTAATATAGTTGAAAAAAATGCCTTCCACCAACTCAGTATATCCCAGAAAATGGCCCCCCTACCTTGGCATGGCCAATCTGCCCCCTTGAATCCACAACATAGTAACACTGAGACTAGAATACTGTTAGATACTCTACATATGTCTCCCTGCAAAGTCAACTTGAATACTCCAGTTGTACAGAACACCGCAGCCTGATTATTATCAGGAGCTAGCTAAAGCATATTATTCCCACGCTGCAGTCATTTCACTGGCTATCCATCACTTACTAGGCTTAAGTCAATTTGGCTACCACAAACAAAGTCCTTGATCGCTGCCATCTACAGGACTGCCTCTCTCCCTATGCTCCACCACAGAAGTTTTGCCCATCTGAACAAGGCCTTCTACAGGTACTACCCTGCAAATGTATGGTCAACAGCTGACCATACATACACATTCTCTGTAGGGGCTCCTACCTTATGGACTGCCTGAAGAGGTCATGAAAGTGCCCACTCTCCTGGCTTTCTGAAAACTGCAAAACTGAATTATTCAGGAGGGCTTTCGTACATAGGTAACAGGGCTATATCGTACAGTAATGGTTCAAAGAGATTCTTTGATAATTCTGTTACTGTTGTTTCTTATATCATGTTAATACCTTATTGTATTGTTTCTTGAATGTCCCAGCCATTGATCATATTGAATTACACTGTATAACCCGCCTTGAGTCTCAGTGAGAAAAGTGGTCTATAAATAATGTACATAAAATTCATTTTTCAGTAAGTTCGAAGAATACACCAGTTCAATTAAAATTAAGGAATCCCAGGGGAGGCATCCTTAGGCAGCTGCTGCTCTCTATCTATCCCCAACAAGCCTCCTCTCTCTGTTGCACCAGCCCCTAAAAAACTTGCCACCATCTACCTTCTCCCTCAGGCAACAGGAAGAAACAGGTCCCTGGAGGTAACCCCCTCCCCTCTTGATCCCTGCCAGCTTCTCTGACCATGAACTTCCTCTCATACATGGGGGGGGGGGCGCTCAAGCATTGGATGTTGCTCATTGCCACATTTAACTGGATTGGGGAGTATGACTGCACACATGCAATTACAGGGAAGAAGTAGATTTCTTTTTTTACTCAGGAGATCTCTTTGAATCTAATTGCTTGAGGGACATAAAGAGTAAACAAAGTGGATCAAATTAGGCAAACTCAGCTGCAATGGGGGCTGAGCTTGTTACTTTTAATTCCTCTCTAAGCCCTTAGAGGGCTTGAAAGAGTGTGCCAATAGTTCCATTGTGACCAGAATGAAACATCAGGCCCAGCAAATATAAACATTCACCAAAGGCACATGTGCTGCTTCACAATCATTTAGTTCTGTTTAAGTGGTACATTGTTGTTTTGCTGTCCTGAAATGCAGGGGCAAATTTCACCCACTGGGATAGTCATGCCTCATTTCAGAAACATAATCCTGAATTCCATTAAGAACTTAAATAGCATGAAATCTTCAGGAGGGTGTTACTTTATAAATAGTGTTAAGCCTACCCAGACCATTGGGTGTGGGGGTTTTTTTGGTGGGGAGGGGGCGGATAGGTCATAGAAGAGAAAAGAAAAATAATTTGACCAGATTAAACTTTCTCTTTTAGATCATGTCACTTTGCAAAAAAAGAAAGAAAGAAAACTCCTTCCCCTTACCAGCTTCAGAGAATGGCTTAACTTTTGGAGATCAAATAGTATAACAGCAGTGAATTGTCATGTTCTCAAATGACAAACAAGTCAAGGAGCATAAAGATGACATAAGAGTGACCGAAAGGACAGTGACCTCATTTCCCCCTTCTTAGCGATCAGGAGCTGTTTGCTGTATCCTCTGATAGTTCACTGATAAAAGTTTTATCTACCAAAAAGGTGATCAATGGCTGATGCCTAGAAAATGGTATCATCATCATCATCATTTGATTTATAGTCCCCCCCTCCCCACAGGTTACTATAATAATCTAAAAATAGACATTTAAATACATTAAAACCAGAGCCATCAATATATATACAATCAAAATCCCAGATGGCAGCCTCCTCTACTCTTTCCCAACCAAATTATAAACAAGGGGGGTACAAACTGGTGTCACCACTGTAACTTCACATATGAGGGGGCAGATGGTTATGTAGCCCACCCACCCACCCACCCCCAACCGGAGACCAGTAGAGAGGGATTTCTTAAAAAACCCTTAGACTGGTAGTTGTTGTAGATTTTCCGGGCTGTATCGCCGTGGTCTTGGCATTGTAGTTTCTGACATTTCACCAGCAGCTGTGACTGGCATCTTCAGAGGTGTAGCACCAAAAGACAGAGATCTCTCAGTGTCAAACTGTGGAGAAGATGTTAGCAGGTAATTTATATCTACTCAGGAAGGTGGGTTTGGGTTGCGTCATCCTGTAAGAGTTTCCAGGGTGTGGAATGCTAATGGAATGCTAATGCTTCACTGTATCCTGAGGAGGTTCTTTTGCATAAGAATTGGTGCTTGATATGCTAATCTTATCTGCAGGGCTATTGTAAGATGTAGAGTATTTTGTTAGCCTAGTGTTTCTCAGGACTGGAAACCATGCTCTATTCATTCTTAAAGTCTCTTCTTGCCTGTTGAAATTGTGCTTATGCTTATGAATTTCAATGGCTTCCCTGTGCAGTCTGACAAAGTAGTTGAAAGTGTTGTCAAGTATTTTAGTGTCCTGGAATAGGATACTGTGTCCTGTTTGAGTTAGGCTATGTTCAGCTACTGCTGATTTTTCCGGATGGCCAAGTCTGCAGGGCCTTTCATGTTATTTTATTCTTGTCTGGATGCTATGCTGTGTGGTCCCGATGTAAACTTGTCCACAGCTTCAGGGTATGCTGTATACTCCTGCAGAGGTGAGGGGGTCTCTACTGTCTTTTGCTGATCGTAGCATCTGTTGTATTTTTCTGGTGGGTCTGAATACTGTTTGTAGGTTGTGCTTTTTCATAAGCTTTCCCATCTGATCAGTGATTCCTTTGATATATGGCAAAAACACTTTTCCTGTGGGAGACTGTTTTTCCTTAGTTGTTTGATTTATCCTTGGTTTAATCGCTCTTCTGATTTCATTTCTGGAGTAGCCATTTGCTTGAAGTGCGTGGTTTAGATGATTAATTTCCTCATTGAGAAAGTGCGGTTCACATATCCACCTTGCACAGTCTACTAATGTTTTTATTATGCCTCTTTTCTGTCGAGGGTGGTGATTGGAGTTTTTGTGTAAGTACCGATCCATGTGAGTTGGTTTCCTGTAGACCTTGTGACGTAACTGAAAGTTTGCTTTGCGGATGACCAAGGTATCTAGAAATGGGAGTTTACCCTGTAACTTAGATTACTTGAAAAGTTTGTATCATTAAATGATTGGCTTCTGCCAACAAAATAAGCATGAAAGAATCGCAGCAGCAGCTCACAATAGAAAAGGATGTCAGCTGATCAAAGTCAATCTCTTAGGAGACAAAAGATGAGCAAAATGGGTCAGACAGTGTGAGCATAGTAAATATGCTTAGACGCAAAATTAAACATTCAGAAAATGTAGCTTTCTATATATAAAGGCTATAAAGATACTTAGAACCATGAGGGCAGTAGCCAGTGAACTCTCAGAACCTTTGGGGGATGAGAGAGAAATAACAGAGCTGAGGATATCCACTGTACAGGAAACAGAACTTTAGCACTACCCATTCTTTGACTTTCATCACAAATAGAAGATGCAGATATTCAAAGTAAGTATTTACCAATCTTCCAGTTTGGGGACAGGAGTTGCATAATCTGGGTGCACAATGTGTTGGGGGGTGCTTTTTGTTTTAAACCTAAACCTAATTAAATGGTTTTCTGAAAAGTTCTACTTGTTGGCTCCTATGCTTATTGTTCATGTTTATACAACTTTTTGAAGAAACTAGTTTGGGGAAGAACCTGGTTCCTAGAAGGAGCAACATGTTGCTGAATTTGTTTTCTGCTGCAATGCTCACAGTTACTTCAGACCTGGACATGGCCTCTTTTTCTTCTGGCAGGGGAGAAAGAATTAGGAAAGATCAAGCCAACTATCTAACTAGCAGCAGCTGCATAACATCTTGATGAGTCTCCTCTTTTCTCACAAGAACTTATGGCCTGGGCATGCCCAGATGTGTAAGCTCTTGGGTGAGCCCCTTTCCCTCTTAGCTAGGTGGAATATCAGCTGACTGGGATAGGGAAGATCTGCTCAGAACTCAGACATACACACCCTTTCCTGATGTATTTTTTGGGGAAATTGTAATCTACTTTTGGCTCCTGATGAGGAGAAAAGTGGGATATAAATAAATATCTACATAGCAAAATGAGTGTGGTAGGAAAAAACAGACACAATTGGATCCATCTCAATATTATTTTGGCAAGCAGTCAGCTCAAAATCAGTGGGAAAATTTGGCAAGACATAATTTTGCAAGCATCCTTAACATCTTTACCACTTTTTGGTTCAGCTGGTCAAGTTGTGCTGATCTTGAAGACTGCCATGAGAGTCTTTAAGGAGTTGGTATGCTATTGAATTTACTCCCTCTCAGCTTCCAGATTACCTTGCTTGTTATCAGATCTCTTGTATTGTTTCCCAGTGTCTGCCCTTCTTGTTCCAAGCTGAGAACAGAGAGGATTTGTTTCATACCACTTCAACCTCAAAGGCTTTTGACATATGGTTAAAAACAGGATGAAGAAATGGCATCTCTTTCAGTCAGGGGAACACATTTGCATTTCTCTTTAAGAACACGTTCCCTTGAACAGACAAGATTAGAGTGTAATATAAATTGATTGGAATCTAATATAATCTTCTCTTGAAGAATGTGAAACCATTTAAATGAACTGAGAATAGACAAAATTACTAGTATAATGCTTTTCTAATTAAAAGCGAAGACATTGACAGAGTATAAACCTTTAATAAAAGCCACTGATTTCTATCTCTTTACTCTAAAGGGAACATGTCTGTATGTTTAATGCCAACTATAAGTGCATGTGATGAATTTAATCTTCTTATGTTAGGGAGAGAAGGGCAAAGAATAATTAGTTTACCAGCCTTAGATACATTAGATGGTTACAGCTCATGACAAAATGCCAAAAATAATCAGAAGCAGCTTAACAAATAATAAAACCAGAAAATTAGGGTTCCAATCTTCAGGCCTAGAAGGTGTTCTTAAAATAGCCATTTCACTGTCAAGAACTGCTGGGAAGTAAATTAGATTTAGTTATTGGATAAGAGGAATTAGCAAGAAGATGAAATTATAACAAATGATTTGATAAGTATGACAACACAGGAAGTAGCTCATATATATTAGAAGGAAAGGCATTATAAATGGTCTAGATAATATAGAAAGATTGATAGATCACAAATTGCATTTCCGTAGACAAATCAAATGGTGGCCCATCCCAGTGGCAAACTTAAGCAGGATTAAGAACCATTATCTTGTTTCAAAGAATGAAGAACGCATCAAAATCATCTCTGTGTTCAGATAAGGAAAATACAGTTGAGGAAAATGCAGCCATATTTGTTCTGGATGGAAGATAAGATTTTTCTTTGTATGTTCATATCATACTGTAGTTTTCTACTTACTTAAGTTCATTCAACATCTTTCTCTCTCTTATTTCAGTGAGAGGCCTGTATCATGTACCCCTTTTAAAACCGAATTGATTCTTAGACGCAATCTAGTTTAACACAATTTGGCTCTCCCAGTCAGCAGGCAGAGGCTGCTGGGGCCGGAGGCCACATTTGCCACCTCAGAAGGAGAAAGCGGCATCCTTCTCCTTCCCGGGCATCCAGGCCTTTGCCTGAGTGCCTTATAAGGCACTCAGCTCCATCCCTCAGGCTTTCAGTCGTCTTCTTGTGCCCGGCCCACCCACTCACCCTGTAGCAGTGCAGGCTTCACTGGTCACTGTTTATCAGGAGGTAGGAATTTTTTCTTCTTTTCCCAGTTGCTAAAGGGAGAGTTGGTTTTTACCTACCTTGAACTGTGTGCATGAGTCTGAGTAATTGGCATTGGTGGAGCTGTAAATAATTTAGCCACTGTCAGGATAGTTTGGGGAAATGAGCAGGCTGGAGACCGCCTTGGCACATCCCCATTGGAGGAGAATTGGGGTCTGGCCAGATCAGCCGGTAGGCTGTATGGATATCATTGTGAGGTCAGACTGACAGATGAAACCCCCCTGTACAAGTCCTTCACTCCAGCTCCATGGTTTGGGGTGATTGGAGCTTTAAGAGGGAATCATTTGCCGGGCCAACCAGGTCCCAACCATGTGCTTGGATGGCTCGCACCCAGGGCAGAGGGGGGTCACCCAGACAGGTCAAGGCGGAGGTCCTGGGTGACCTCAGGGCTTGACATGTACTGCTAGTTAGACCCTTGCCATATTGATAGTTTATATTGTATTTTAATAAAAGTAGCCCCTTAGTACCCAAGCCTTTGTCTACCTCTTTATTCTGGTTCAGGGGTAGGGTTGTCAGGCCCCCTCAACCTCTCAGCGGAGGATAGGGGCCTGGCACTTACCTTTGGGGAGAGAGGGGGTGAGCGCATGCAGAGCACACGTGCACGCCCCCACAGGCGCAATGATGTAACTTCAGGAGTGACATCATCACACAGCCCCTGGGCAGGCCCGGTTTTGGGCACTGTGGAGCACAGGAGCATTCCTGCACTCTGCATCACCTCAAAATGGGCCCAATCCATGGCAGAATAGGCCCATTTTGGGTGCTGCAGAGCATAGGAGCGTTCCTGCACTTGGCAGCGGCTCAAAAATGTGCCCAATCCATGCTGAAATGGGCCCATTTTCGGTGCTGCAGAGCTCAGCAGTGTTCCTATGCTCTGCAGCGCTTCAAAATGGGCCTGATCCATGCCGAAACAGGCCTGTTTTGGGGCACTGTGGAGTGCAGGAGCGCTCCTGTGCTCTGCAGCTGCTGAAAACGGGCCGGTTTGCCATGGATCGGGCCCTTTTTGAGCGCTTCAGAGCACAGGAACACTGCTGAGCTCCGCAGCACCCAAAATGGGCCCTTTTCAGCATGGATTGGGCACATTTTGAGCACTCCTGCGCTCCACAGTGGCCCTGATCCAGGCCAAAATGGGCCCGATCCTGGCAGCTGCAGTGCACAGGAGCACGCCGTGCTGTGGGGGAGCGCACAAGGAAGGTGTGCACCCCCCGCTGCTCAGTTAAATGGGGGTGGGGTTTGGGGAGCAGGGGCGGGGGATCCCCCCCTCACCAGGGGTCTGGGATCCCTACTCAGGGGGACATAATATATGACATCATTACACTGAGTTTTGCTCTGCCCCCACTTCATTGTCTGCCAGTAAAGAGGCAGAACATTGTAAAATGTTGTGTTGAGTTAAACTAGGTGATTTGAGGACAAGATAGGAAAGAGACATGGACTGTTAGCACTTCAATGTCTATTGTGACATGTACTTTCACTTTTACGTCAAGAAGTGGGGTTTTAAGGTTTTATTCTCAGAAGCAATGCCGAAAACTTTGAAAATCTATAATGAACATTTGGATTTACTGAAATGAAATGTTATTGTTTACATTCAAGCTTTTCACTAGAGTAAAGTTTTTGCTGAAAGTTCAGTTTTGGCACCATGTTGAGTAACTTTGGACCTGCACAGTAGGTGCTTCTACACGATTTCCTGCATAGGTTCTTCAGTATATTACAAGGTCATAGCCTCATAGGTACTTTCATGCCATAGTAAATAAGCTATATTTGTAAACTGTGTTGCAGCAGGCACTAGTTTACTTCTTGTGTAGGTGATGTAAGGGACAGATGTGATGGTCCTGGGCTTGTCTCCTGGGAATCATCAAGGAAGAGGTCCCAACATATACAGAATATGCAGGAGTTCCTGTTGGCAGATGTGACAGTTCCTCCTTTAGTTTGTGCTGTGCAGCTGGTGTTTCTGCAAGACTCCCATCTACCATTTAGAAAAGCTATGATAAATAAGCAAATAAAAGGCATGAGGAAGAGAGGAGTTCTATCTGTTGCCACCATTTATTTCACAGATAATATTCAACGTGTCACTCTTGCAACCACATTCCAGATGGCATTTCTAATGGCAACAAATGTTCTAGCTGTGTGAAGGTCCACATGTCTCCTAAATGTTACCAGTGAAATTTCAGATGCTCTGCATCAGAAATGCTTCACGGAAGGAAGAAGTCTGGATTCTAAATGACCAATAACAAAAAAATTTCACGTTTATTTCACAAATACAAACATAGAGACATAGAGAATTGAAAGGCACTTAGTTTGACTAGCATTTCTTAAAGAGGGTATTGTACACAAGTAATACAATTAAGCAGTCACTACTTCAATTTTAAGCTTTTATTATTACAAAATAATTATCAGTATTATTCAGTATAATTATTCAGTATTCTTTATATCAACTCAATCAACAGAAAACTGTACCATCCATTACAACTACATAGATCATTAAAGGAGAGCAATTACATGAGTCCAAAAGTATCTTACCCTAAGATACAAAGATCATAGGCAAGGATCCCCTTCTAAGAAGAAGCTCTCGATCAATTTAGCTGGTCATATTTATAGGGTTTCACAACTTCCTCTTAACAATAGTTGTCTATCCCACTTCAAAGACTCAAATTCTTGGCTAACTTATTATTTTATGATTTTATACACCAAACAAGATTATTTATATTTGAAACATCATCTTGAAACATGTAACAATAGTTAATTCATTTTTGCTACTTCTTGCCTTAACAAAGTTAATGTAGTATTAGTGATTACAAGTTCCTCATATATCTTAATATCCTTTGGCCTTCCACCTATACATCTATCCTTGAATAATGTTGCCAGCCTCTATGAAGTTAGACATTCCTGCCATTCTCAGATACTTCCTGCACCTGAGTCTTGGTATAGTGTATATATTGATATGAATTAGATAGCTCTTCTAATGTACACATGGCAATACATCTGTGTAACTCTATTGTTTTATGCCCCTCTCTGAGGTTGTTTGATTCTAGGCCTCTAGACTCCCTTTGTGGCATGTCTAATTATGGAGCCAGGCTAACCCTGTTTCTGTGTACAAAGGTATCCTGAATGACTTCCTCAATCATATCCAGCAACTGTTCCCCTATAGTTCTAGCTATATCCATGACAGTGATGATAGTCTTTAGTTTGGATAGCTGAAAGAAGACAAATTGATGGAGGATCCATCTATCATTTGCTGTTGGTCATGACAGCAAAATGCCAGTCTTCAAAATGGGAAAGAGGAGAAGCATGTATGCCCCCTTGAGCTCCTTGAAGAAAAGGTGGGATAAAAATATAATAGAGCAACCTTCCGAGGTGGTATAATGCTGATTTTCAGAAGATGAATGAAGTACGAGGAGAGAATCATGGTAAAGGAACTAAACAATACTGAGAAGAATAAATCCACCATGAAAACCAAATAACAAGAATGTGTGACACTATATATTGCAAAACACTGTACAAAATGTATAGAAAATGCATACAATAATATATATATCATTTGTACAAAAACCCTTCTCATATGAACAAAGTAATAGGTCTGCACCAGGTTTCCAGTTAGAACACTATTTGTGAAAGAAACTCCTAAAGAGTATGCTTACTACCAATGAATATAAAAAAACGATTCTTTCTCTCCCTCCCCCCGCTCCCCATCATTGGAGGGTTCAAAGAGTCAAAATAAAAATAGTTCTTCACAAAACTCTTGTTCCAGTTCAATGGGTAGTAACATTTGATGAAAGCCATAGTCATTTGTACATAATTCTTCACAAAAGCATCTCTTTAATAAAATTCTCTGACAGGACCCCCATATCAACTTCTTCCAGCAAAGCCTTGCTCTAATTTTCTATAAATTTTGTACAGTATTTTGCAATACATAGTGTTACATACTCTTGTTATTTAGTTTTCATGGAGGATTTATTCTCAGTATTGTTTAATCTCAGATGATGAAGGCAAGTTGGAGGAAAAGGATATCACCATCTTGATTTGCCTCAGTGCTTTTCAGGACTATCTGAACGGGCACTATTGGACACAGAGCTGAATTGCATGGAACATTGACAATTCTAGCATTTCTTTTAAATAAATTAGTTTGGACCTAAAGTCCAAGTCAAAAAAACATTGTTCTGAGTGATGGGAATACAAGTATTTATATATATACACCCTGGAACTGGGAAGATTAAAAGCTAAACATTTTATTTTAAAATAAGAACTTTAAAAAATATAATGAATAATTGTATGCATAAGAAAAAGTTACAGATTAGACAGTCAATTGTCATGAGCTGCTCCAGTCACCTATGCCTCAATCTTGTTCTATTTTGAGCTTGGAACTTCAGGCTGAGCAGTTTTAAAAAAAGAGAGAGAAAGAAGAAAATGGTTGAAATTCCCTTGTATAGTAAAATCATCAGCCGTTGTGGCATCCAGGTGGCATGAATAGCACCGAGACAACCTTCATTCAGAAATGTGTGTCTTATTGGACTCAAAGCTGGGCCCCTAATAAGACATGCTGTGATAGATGTTGCTTTTGTCATGGCAGAGGCAAGCAAGAGCCTGTGGAGAGGGGTGGGGAGCTTCTTTGTCCAGATGAAGACAACTGAATCATTCTCAGCGAAGGCTGAACCTAAAAGGTCCGCAAGTGGAAGTGAACTCTGCTGCTCCTAATGACACTTTAGACTTGCTGCTTTCACTATCTGACACCGCTGACATCACTGTGCCTGGCATTTCAAGCCCTCACCTCCTGCTGCAGAGCCAACAAATGTGCCAGGGACAGGCTCTCAAAACTAATTAGATGTACCTTTAGTAAGAAGTAGAGCCAATAGCCCACCCCCACCATGTCAAAAAGGCTCCATTAGTGGACAGCTCCTGCACAATGAAACGGCATGGAAACTAGCAGGATGAGGCTGTCGGATCCTTTCTCTGTGATAATGACAATTAATTATTAAATGCATAGGCTGGCCTTGCCTGTCACTCTGGGTTTCTTCTGAAATATTTATAGGTTCATGCTAGTGTTTTCAAGCCTTACCTGAGCAAGGCTTTGCCTTATTGATCATCCTAGCACAATCCTTAATGAAACAGATATTTGGGTGGGAGGCAATATTATACCTGTACTAAGCCCCGGGGAATGAACCAATAAGGTAACTTTGCTCAGCACAGCAACCTTTGTTGGTGCCCCCCTCCCCCAGCTTCCCCAGCCCTACCAGAATTTAAGGTCCCTATTTTCTTTTCAAGCATGCATCTTCAATATTTACAGGGTGGTTAGTGTCAGAGGGGATCATGGTGGTAAGTGGAAAGAATGAAGCACAGTTCACACAGCTACCACTCCCAGGCAAATTCCTCTTTCAGTTAGAGAAGAGAGAATGTTCTCTATTTCCATACTTTCTATATTCATTTGCAGTTTTGGCCACAGTTCCAGTTCCCTATTTGCTATTATTTTGAAGATTGATTTGTGTCATTGTATAGTTTTTAGATGCAATTTAGATGCAACTGATGTGCACAAGGTACATCATTTTTATATGTATAACATACTTTAATTTATAATACTGATGTATTCATACACAAATAACATTGAACAATGGGTATATTTTACTGGAAAAAATGGTGCAAAAAGAAAAAGAACAGAAAATTATGCAAAAAATAACTGATTTGATGTGCACAAAGGAGCAGTGAACTGGAAATGGGGGTTTAGGGATTGAAATAGGAAGGAAAAGAAATATTCAAATGTATCCTATTTTGCAGCAAAGCAGCAACCACTGATGTCACATTACATGTGGCTGCAGCGCAACATGAAATTCAAGCCTAACAAATGCAAGTCTCTTAACCTTTTCCATGTAAGTTCCTAGTATACATTTATGCTCTGTGGTAAATCTATGTAAATCAAAGACTACTTAAACAAAATCTGTTCTGTTATGCCTTTACAGACAAATTCAGTAGAAATTTTCCCAGCTTGGAAAATTTGCAGCATCTTTCAAGAAGCATGTTTCTGTTGGAGGAAATCTGAGTAATTCCTAAAGAATTGGTTCTAGGTATATTCACATCCGCACTATATTCATGGAGTCAGTGAAGTGTAGTGGCTAGAGTGTTGGACCAGGATGTAAGGTTTGAATCCCCACTCTGCCATGGAAGCTCACTGAGAGACTTGGGCCAGCCATACATTTTTAGCCTAACCTATCTCACAGGGTTGTTGTGAGGATAAAATGGAGAAGAGAATTATGTAAGCTGCTTGGAGTCCCCATTGGAGAGAAAGGCAGGGTATAAATGATGTAAATGAAAATTTACCATGTCTTGACAAAACAAAGGAAGGCAAGCCATTATCTATAACTATATATAAAGACAAGTGTTCTGACTGACTCATCATCACCCAGTCCAAACCCCTGGATCTAGAAACATGAAATTTGGGGAGAACATTCTTTTCATGATGTAAACACCAACTAAGAAGGGATTTTAAGAAATTTTTCCCCTAAGGGGGTAAAAAAAGGTAAAATGTCATTTTCCCAAAAGGCTGTGTGGCTGGCAGGCTGCTGCCTGCTTGTGCCCCTGATGACTGCCAGCTTGGCCACTCTTCTCTGATTGGGCCAGCCTTTTAAGGTCATTTGCATATGCAGGCTGATTGGGGCTTACAACATTCCACACCTCATTCCCCCCCCCCAAGACAGTTGGAACACAAAAGTCATTTGCGTATGCGGCCTGATTGGTCCTCAACCCCCATATTCTAAACAGTATGCAGTTGCAATTGGGAGTCGTTGAATATGTCCTGAGGTAAAATGCACCTCCCAGTCTTCCCCTAAAAGTTCACTAGGGTTGCCAGTCTCGCTGTGGGACATGGCTTTCCTGTGTGGCTGGCGGGCTCCTGGCTACTTACACTCTCCTCTGTCTGATGGGTCAGCTGTGGAACTCTGTGTTCTGAGGTAAAAAATCAGGTAAAGGAACCTGCAGACAGTTGAAGAAAGACAGTACAAGACTCTTGAATAGGGATAACACCCTTCACTTTATTCAAACACCTTTGTGAAGTTTGCTATACAAAACCAACAAAAAAACCTACAGACCAGAAAATGTTACATACTCATAAGTATTCTAACTGGATTTAAAGTTGTTAAATATAGAGATGGGCATGAACCTAAATATGAACCAAAAAAACCCATGAACCAGCATTGTTCGGGGTTTGCGAACCAGGGTTCGTGGAAGCTGGTTTCCACGAACCTCCACAAACTGGACTACTGGTTCGTTTGGTTCATATTAAAGGGCTAGTTTAAATGGTCATTTTCCTGGGGGAAATGGCTATTTAAGCTTTTCTTGCGGCTTGCAAGCAGCAGTTCCCTTTAAACTATCAGCTGGCAGGCAGCAGGGGGGATCCCCCCTCACCGACTGTCAGCTGATAGTTTAAAGGGACCTGCCACTTGCAAGTGGCAGGGCCCTTTAAACAGCCCAATCCCCAGCCCCCAGCCCCAGCCCCTCACCCCCTCCCAAGCCCCAGCCCCCCACTTACCTTCCATCTGATGCTGGAGTGGTGGAGGCTTCATCCACTGCCCTGCAGGCCCGAGCGGCAGCGGAGGAGGCAGAAAAGGGCCCTCTCACCCCTCAAATGGCAGTCTCAGCTGCCATTTGAGGGGTAGGAGGGCTCTTTTTGGCTTCCTCCACTACCCTGTGGGTGCGCAGGGCAGCAGAGGAAGCTGAAAACAGCCTTTCCACCTCTCAAATGACAGCTGCAGCTGCCATTTGAAGGGCAAAAAATGGCGTTTTTGGCCTTCTCCTCTGCTGCACGGGCAGCGAAGGAGGCCTCCACCACCCCAGCATCAGAGGGAAAGTAAGTGGGGGGCTGGGGCTGGGGATTCGGGTGGTGAGGGGCTGGGGCTGGGGCTGGGGCTGGTGGGGTGGGGGCTGGGGGTTGGGCCGTTTAAAGGGCCCTGCCACTTGCAAGCAGCAGGTCCCTTTAAACTATCAGCTGGCAGTCAGCAAGGGGGGAATTCCCCCGCCGCCTGCCAGCTGATAGTTTAAAGGGTCCTGCCCCTTACAAGCAGCAGGAAAGGGCCCTTTAAATGATTAAATGCCCCTTTCCCTGTCCGAAAGGGGCATTTAAACCTCACAAACTGGTTCGTAACTGGGCCGGTTCCGTGCCAGTTCGTGGTTTGTGGAAACCCCATGAACCACAAACCCCATGGTTGATTTTTTTTTTGGTTCATGCCCATGTCTAGTTAAATACCGTAGTGAAGCACAGATATCAAGCTATTAGTGCACGGGTATCAAGCTATTAGTGCTATATATAGCCCTTGGCACTAATCCAACAGAGTTTGTCCTCAGCAGAAGCACCAGTGTAAGCAAGTAAAGCTTACAGCAGAAGCAGAAGCAGTGGGCAAGTAAAAGAATCAGGAATCCCACCAGTCCTATATGGCAATCAAAGAGGACCAATGAATCCAGCCTCAATTCTCACTCCCTTGCCCCACCCTCAAAGATCCATGTACTTTACTCAGCTATAAAAGTGCAGACTTATTTTCTAGATTATGAAGGAGAAACAACTGGCAGGATTCATCAAACTATGAGTAGAATAAACTCTTTCCCATCATCCTCTTCTCCCAATAATACTCTGTCTGTAATACCTGAAAAGCTGATGGAGGGCTCTTTGTGCACAAAATATGACAAGGTACAGGAGGGGCTGCAGTAAGAAAGAGGAATCAGATGGATTCGCTTCTGCTAGTGGAAATCTGTGTCTGTCAAACCTCTTTTGGAAGAGTAAATGGAGGGCAATTTTACCAAATTTTACGTCTTTGTTGCAGCTCATACACACACACACACGTTTCATGACATTTTACTCAAGAATATTGTTTTACCTCAGCACTTGCTTTTCAAGAGCCAGAAGAAGGAAGGAGGCAGCAAGGAAAATCAGCTTGCACAAGCTCCATACATCAATAGTTCATAGTCAAAATCTGCCTCCCAAGTAGGCATACCATTTGCCTGCATTAGGTGAGTGATCTCCTGGTGGTCTGGCCCTTGTACCCACCCTTGCATCCAGGCTAATTAGACAAACAGAAATGACATCACACAATACGTCAATGTTATTTCCTGGTTAAAACCTGGATGTGATGTTACCAGAACTGCTCTATTTGAATGGGGAATTAGCTTTAGCAGTCTGTAACTTAAAATTAGCGCGGATCTTAACCTATGTTTACAGAGGTCCTGATTCCAGACACTCTAGTGAAAAAGAGGCAGACTACAAATAGTTTCAGTCACGTGTATTTACTAACAATGTGGCGTAAGCCTAAACTTGCACAAGCATACAAGAGAACACACAAGATCTAAGAAATGCAGAGTAGGAAATGCAGAGACTTTCGCATTAGCAGGTTCCCAACGATGGTGGGGAATACTCAAAATCCTGAAGCGAAGCAGAGACACAACAGCGAGGTGGCCCAATGCCAGCACTGGGACCACAGACGGACAGCAAGGAATTCTGGATAGGATGGCACGCGCACCATGCGGTCTGGGAGACCAGCTTAAATACCCCAAAACGTACCCTGGGGCTGGTGCTGTACTTGGTGGTTCTCACAGATTAAGACAAAGGTTCTAATGGGTTACTGAATGGCTTGGATGGGCCACTTTGGTAATCTGATTGTGATAAGTGACACCTCAGGAGGAGGGGACAAAAGAGGGAGGGGGAAATCCGAGTGGGCTGAATGGATGTTCCAGCGGACAGGGCTTGTCCTGATGTCATCAGCTCTGGAATGCGGAGGTTTCTTTGAGATGCATTCTCTAAGTGCTTGGGATGGTCGGCACTTAGTTCCCTCTCCGAGGCGGCTCCTAAGATATGCAGAGCGGGGCAAGGTACTCTCGCTGCGGACGTGGTGTGCCCGCTTCGCCGAAATGGCTTCTCTTTTTTTTTTTTAATAATTTTTTATTTTCAATATCTAACATACAAAACTACAATGACAGTAACTACAAAAGACTACAATAGCACAAGGGAAGGGAAAGAAGGGAGAAAAAAGAGAAAGGGAAAGGGGGGGTGGAAAAAAAGGGGAAGGTAACCTACAAACACTAAACGCTACATTTCAATGCTTTCCCTTCATACTGCCATAGTAAAAAAATAGCTTAATAAAGTAGTGACGGAGTGGTTGATCATACAAATTACAAATTACAGTTCAAATTAAATCTTTTTCCCTCCCCTGGGCCTCGGACGCAATTCCCTCTGCGCAGCTACCGCCAGAGCGCTCATTGCCTCCCCCCTCCCTTCAGGCTTCGGATCCTCTTCTTTTTGCTTGGTATCTGGTCCAAATTCTGGATTTTTATCCACAAAATCCCTTAGCTGATCTTCCAAATTAATCTTGTGGGCTTGATCTTTATAACTAAACCCGATTCCTTCCGGGAGTAGCCATTTGTACTTTATGTCACGTTCCCTCAAAGAGCTGCCAACTTCTTGTACTTAAATCTTCTCTTCCGAACTAAAAATGGAACGTCCTTCAATATCTTGACTTTATTTCCCAGAAAGTCCAATTCTGCATTGTATGAATTATATAGGATACTGTCCCGGACCCTCTTAGATGAAAACTCGATAACAATCTCGCGAGGCAGCTGCCGCTTCATTGCATATTTTGAAGATGCCCGACGGACTCCCAAAATGGTGCTTTTCACTTCTTCTTTAGTTGCCCTCGCGGGTGTCGCTAAAAGTTCCGAGGCGAGATCCCACAAATCCTCGTTTTCCTCCTCTTTAACATTCTGGAGACGCAAAATGGTTTGTGTTCGCTCCACTTGCAGTCCGATCAGCTGGTTTTCCACCAACTTTAATTCCCTGTTCGCTGCTCTCGTAAGTGACGCACTTTCCCAGGCAGACTTCTCTGCCCCCCCCGCTGTTTCTTTAATGGCTTTCACATCGCTTTCAATTAAGCCCACCCTTTGATCTGTTTCATTCAGCTTGTCAACAAAGGGTTTTATGGCTTCCATAACCGCTCTTTTAACCAGTTCCTCAAGCGTCTCGCCCCTCTGCAAGGCAGCTGTAACTGACTTGCCAAGAGCAGGACTCTGCTTTTTCGCTGCCATTTTAGGGGGGGGGGAACCGCCAATCTTCCGAGACTCTATGAGGGGGGAGAAATCCGAGTCTTCTAACCTTCAGACCCCCCCACTCCTCACATACGCTTGTAGTAACAGAAGGGATTCGCTTACTTGCAGGCTTTCGCCTAATCCTGTTCCTTGCCGTTTTCCATAGCCCGGCAGCACACTAGGTGCCGCGCTCGTCTGCCGGCCTCCATAGGGACAAACGGGCAATTTACCCCCTGCCTCGATCTGTCAGAGGGCTCTTCCCGCTGCGCCCCGGACTCAGACTCCCTGCCTGAGAGTCTGGGGGCTAACCTTTGCAGATCAGCCACCCGGCCAGGCGGCTCGGCCGCTTCTTCTCGGACCTGCCGAGAGGAGCGTCCGACATGGCTGCGAAAATTAAACCAACCCTCGCCGAAATGGCTTCTCAAAGCAGTCTTCTTCCCTGGGTCTTCTGGCTGCCTGAGAACATGGTTGCCGGCGGGGCACAGCTGGGGCTGGTTTGCAGGCTGCCCGGTAGCGAGGGCAAGCTCGGGGACCGGCTCGCGGGAGGCTCCAGGCAGGAACTGACCAGGGAGCACCTAGCCAGGCTCGCTGGAGGTTTCCCCGGCAGGCGCCCGGCTGCTAGCAGCGGCTTGGGCCCAGACGAGGCAGGCTTCCATGGAGGCAGGGGGAACAGCACTTAAAACACAGTCCAAAGCAGGGAACAGGCACAGTCCGTGGCAGATAGCAATGCAGGCACGGGGCACACTTGTAACAGAGTCCAAACACACACTGGGAAGTCCAGATGTAGGTCAGGGCAGGGCTGCCCAGAAAAAGAGTCCTTTGTGCAGTTAACCAAACATGGGGTCAGGGAACTACACAGTCTATTGCAGCAGCAAGGTAATTAACAAGCAGGCAGGAAACTGACATGTGTAACAGAACACACACGTGCAGGGCAGTCTTTGGTGCAGCAGTAAAACAGCAACGCAGGAAACTTTAACACAGTTCATGGCAGGCTTTAAAGCAGGAGAGGGGGCCTACTTGGCAACAGTGATCAGCACATTAGACAATATTGTGGAAGCTTTCTGGTTATATCATAGAGCTTGCAGAGCATCAGCTGACATGTTAATATCACATCTGGGTTTTCACCTAGACCTCATGACCATCCCTTGCCCCACCCTCAAAGATGCTATTCACAAGTCCTGCTCTCTGTGTTCCTGCATTCAAAAGTAAGGTGGGTAGTAATTAAAGAGAGTTTTTGGTGGCAGCGTCTCACCTTTGGAATGCCCTCCCCTTTGGGGCTTTGCCAAATATGAAGGTTACCAGTAGGATCATTAACATCCAAGTTATGGCTGGAGATCTCTCAGAAGTACAACTGATTTCTAGATGAAAGAGATCAATTCACCTAGAGAAAATGGCTGCCTTTGAAGGTAGACTCTATGGCGTTATACCAGCCAAGGTCCCTCCCCTCCCCAAATGCTGCCCTCCATGCTCCACCCCCCAAATCTCCAGGAATTTCCCAACCCATATCTTTCAAGCCTGCCACCCAGGTCCTAGCAATCAGCAGGAGTATTTGGGGGGTGGGGACTTGGGAAGCCAGACAATATGATGTTGTGATATCAATTCCAGTTAAGTACCCATAAATGACATCACAACACTTTAGGAATGCCTCAATCTGTCTGGTAAAAACATAAAGATTTAGGGAATTCCTTGTGCATTGTGACATCACTTCTGGGTACAATGGGAAGTAAGAGAAGGGGGGGTAAGTAGGAGAAAATAAAAATAAGGCTCAGGCCTAGTAGCTGGCATGTCACTTCTGGGGTACAACTCTATTATTTTAACATAGAGTGTCCAGCAATTCCTAGAGAAATTATCACTTCTGGGTTGTACTACAGAAGTGACGCACCAGAAACTAGGTCAGTGCCTTATTTTTATTCATTTTCTCCTACTGCTTCTGAGCAATGGCGAAAATTACCTGGAAATTGCCTGCCATAAGTGGGTAAATAGTAAGCCTAAATGGAAGTGGCATTGTGATATTGCTTCCCATTCCCATTTTGCTCCCCAGTGAAGCTGACACAGGACAAATGGCTTCCCTATCTTCTGCGTACTTTACTCTCCTCTAGATGCCAGGCTTTTAATGAAGGGATTTTTTATATTTTTAGCCGTTTATTATCTGCTTCTGGTCTGAGATTGGTATGGATTTTTTTAGGGTGCATATTGGTTGTTTAATATTGTTTTTAACAGCTTACTTTTATATTTATAATTTATGATGTTTTATGAGTTTATGGTATTGGTTTTACAAGTTGTAACCCTCCATGAGCAAGATGGAGAGGTGGCATATAAATCCCCTAAATAATAAATAACAACAATAGGATTCAACTCAGTGTGTTAAAGCCCCTTTGTTTGTACCATACCTAGGTTGCCAGCTTCCAGGTGCTAACTAGAGATCTCCTGGAATGACAACTGATCTCCAGGCCACAGAGATCAGTTCCCGGCTGCCTTGGAGGGTGAATTCTATGGCTGTATACCCTGCTGAGCACCCTTCCCTCCCCAAACCCTGCCCTTTCTAGGCTCCACCTCCCCCAAATCTCCAGGAATTTCCCAACCTGGAGCTGGCAACCCTACTGCCTCTGCAAATGAGCTGCCCCTGTTTAAATTGAAATTGCTTGGGAAGCAAAATTCTTGCATATGTCAAAGAGTTCAAAGTCTGTAACATTTTTTTAAAAGACTGCAAATTGGTTTATTTTAATCTGACTCCAAATTTAAAATTTTAAAAGTAGGAAAAATTCAAAGATACTTTCAGATATAATGGGCGCGAGTGCAGTTCTCCTTTTTCTCAACAATCACTATCTGAATAAAGTGGGGGGAAATTTTAAGGGCAGGAAGGGAGCATTTGGTATATCAGCCTAGTTCAGCATTCAAGTGAACACTATGGAATGTCATCCACAGGGAACCTGTTACATTCAGCACAATGGCAAGCTGAATGAGCCAGAATGAACATGATGCCGTTAATGCACAACAGGTGTAACTGCCTGTACACACCATATTCAGAAGCTTCCTGGGTTCTTTATTACTAATGCTGCCCAATCAGCTCATTGTGTAATTGCTGGTGTATTATCACACCAGTCCTCTTTTTGACTGTATTTCTGTGTTTTCACATTAGAAAAAAATACGCCCAAACCATTTCTTTTGAAGAAAGCAGGCACATTATTGGCTTTTTTAAAAAAAAATTACAAGCAGGCTTGGCAAATGAGACTCAGAACTGATGCAAGCAGGAAAAGCCAAACAGCTGGCTTTGTGTTGCCACCATAGAAATGCCTAATTGCAGTAGAGAACACAAGCCACTCTTGATGCCAACATATCAGTATTGAAATGCCTATGTTCAGCTTGCAGGCCTATCATTTATCAAGATGACTATTATTTTCACGATTTCTCCCCTCCAAGCTTTTATTAAATCTATGAGCAATTTGCAGTTATTAGCCCACAGATAGAGGCTTTATTCAACAGGAAAGCACTATTGCCAAGATGTCTGCTTGCTTCACATTGTCCCTGGCACTAGTCATGTCAGAAGACTTGATTCCAAGGGACATGGCTCTTCTAGCTTGATTGATGCCTTGCGCCTGTCATTGTTCTGCCAAGGGAGGTTGTATTTCATGCCCTGATGAGTCCACTGTCACCGATTTCTGCCCAGAACATCTGTCTTTTTTCGGAGTGTTTTTTTTTAATTTGTAGGGTTTTGCTTTCCTTGTTGGCATAGTTTTCTACATGCTGGAGTAGCAGTTCCATAAAACACTTATTCAGCGGGAAAGAGGGCCATGAGACCTGTGGTTCCACGTCAGACAAAGTTTAATGCAAAAGAAGAAATCTTGTTGCTATTTTTCTTCACTCAGTAACAGATTGCTGTAGCATTTGGATAACAGGGAGACTTTGGGCACTGAAGAACTGCTTGGACTCAGGGCCAAGCTACAAGTGATGAATGACACTTGAACGGCAAGTGGATTGAGTGGAGAGCAAGTGAAGGGCAAGTGAACAGGGCGGAATACACTTGCTGTTCAAGTGTCATTCGTCACTTGTAGTTTGGCCTCTAGTCTAGCACAACTGGTGGCATTTCACTGTGAAAACTAAACAATGAATAGTCTTTCTTAGGCTATACCATGTTAGACTGCTGGTAGGGGAACACATGTTTTACATCAGGAGACATTTTTAAAAAAAGCTCCCTTGATAAAAAGCTTCAGCTATCCATTTCCACCACTTATACTTTTACTAAAGGATCAGGACATTTTTCTCTAGGCCCACGGCAGCCATACATAGGGTGCAGAAAGGGGATAGAGAGAATTTTTCCCCTTCCCATAATAGTAGCCCTCATGGACATTGAATGAATTTGATAGGTATTAAGTATAGGAGAGAAAGGATTGCTAACAGTCCTAGGTAGCTGACACCCCAACACAAAGAATAATTCACTTATGGAAGTGCATGGTGCTAATTTCGCTTTCTTCAAAAGTGTATTAGACAAATTCAGCAGCTATTGTTGGTTGTTGTGGATTTTCTGGGCTGTATTGCCGTGGTCTTGGCATTGTAGTTCCTGACGTTTCGCCAGCAGCTGTGGCTGGCATCTTCAGAGGTGTAGCACCAAAAGACAGAGATCTCTCAGTGTCACAGTGTGGAAAAGATGTTGGCAGGTCATTTGTATCTACTCAGGAGGGGTGGGGTTGAGCTGAGTCCTCCTGTAAGAGTTTCCCAGGGTGTGGAATGCTAATGGCGGGAGGCTTCACTGTATCCTGAGGAGGTTCTTTTGCATATGGATTGGTGGCTATTAGTCATATGATGACTAAATAGAAACTCCAGGTTCAGAGGCAGAATCTCAGAGCCAAGCTACAAGTGACTTTTTTCACGTGGAGAACACTTGATTGTTTTTGCACTTTTTCCTGGGAACTGAAGCCCTAGTGTCCTTCCCCTCTCTGTTAGAATTGCTGCCTGAAGAGCCAGAGAAACCTGGTGGCAGCAGCAGCTTTTGCAAATCGTTCCTCCAGTCACAAGCCTGCTCTCAACGATCTTTGGGGGCGGGCAGCTACAACTTTGTCCCTGGGCATCCTGCTCGGCTTCACTGACATGTCAGCTTTCTCCAGTGGAGCTCCCCGGGAGCAAGATGCCCAGGGAGAAAGTTGCAGCTGCCCGCCCCCAAAGATCGTTGAGAGCAGGCTTGTGACTGGAGGAATGATTTGCAAAAGCTGCTGCTGCTGCCGGCTTCCTCTGGCTCTTCAGGCAGCGATTCTAACAATAAGGTAAGGACACTTGGACGTCAGTTCCCAGGAAAACTTGCGAAAACAATCAAGTGTTCTCCACGTGAAAAAAGTCACTTGTAGCTTGGCTCCCAGTGTGTTGAGGACAACAACAAGAGGAGAGCTTATCATCCATCTCTTGCTTTTGTGGATATTTGGTCAGCCATTTTGTAAAACAGGATCAAGAAGAACTATCAGTCTAATCCAGCAGGGTGGTTCTTATGAACTTATTCTCAATAGTTCCTGTCAATTCTTCTCAGCATTTTAAAGGAACAATCTTTTTAGCTTTCTGTTCCTTTTCTTATATTTAAACTCCTATTAAGGCTTCATTGGTAGAGACCCCTGCCAATAAATAGCACCACAATCTTTGTGCCCATTCTAGCTCTCCATAATATTCTCCCTATACAAAATGTATAGCATCATAGAGAAGATTAAGTCAGGTTAAAATTATTCTCCCTGGCTTTCCTTGGGCAGGGTAGTACATTGTGCCATTTGCACATTTGAATTGACATTGGGCCAATCTAATATTGGCCAGGAAGAACACTAGTATTACTTAGTGCAGTCCTTAATACAGAATGACTTCTGATGGTTATGGCTACTTCCTTCTACTTTCCTTGCTGTTATTGTAATATATGCTGTGATTCACAATGAGATCTAAAAACCAGTTGGAGTAGTAGATCTTACTGTGGATCACTTATGCTTCTACTTTCTGGATTTATTTTGCACCCTGTAAATTTGCCAGATATTTACTAGCTAGGTACAGTAAACTAAATTGCTCCTAGCAAGCTTTTTTTTTTTTTTGGCTCATTCTGTTCTGTCTCAAAAACACTTTTCCAACTTGGAGAGAAACCCCTGGTACCTAATGGAAAAAGTTGCAGCTAGTCAAATGGCCCTGATAAAAGGCCTCAACTGAAACGAAGCCAGCAATGAATCATAGCTTGACAGAGAGATATCAGCAACACAATGGCTCAAAACAGGAAGAGCCACACAAGCTACTGTCTGCAGATCACTGCTGAATTCCTTCTGCTCAAGGAATCATGTGTTTTCTCACTTTCTTCTCCCACTTTTGTTAGCTAGAGATATGGGGGGGAGGTGACCAAGTGTTAATTAGTTCTCTAAGAGGATGGAGCTCTTTATCTGTGATGCAGGAAATAATTTACCATCCTCACCCTATTATGGACCTCCTCACCCAAACAAAGATTAATGTTGCTACATTCAGGATGGCACCTGGCTCTTATCCCCTTACTAACAACATTTTACCCATTACTACTCAATGCTCTTCAAAAGTGCACTAGAATGCATCTTGTAGATTTCAGTGTAAATAATGCATGAACATAGAATTCCTGTTACTCTCACCATACTCCAAGAAGGAAATTCATGTATTGTTTCTAGTTATGCTTACCACTGCATAAGCTAACATCAGCTCCTTATGGACATGGGATATGGGCATAATAAAAAATCATAGGGTCACCACAGCCAATGGGAATGTGTGTAAACCAAGACCAACACCAGCCTCCACTTTGTTGGCCCTGTCTTGCTGGCTGAATCCTACATTCCCTTGTAAATGTTTCTTTTTCCTTGATTCTGTCATGGCCCAGTCTGAGAGTGAGGTCTCCTCTGGAGGAGAGGAGCCTCGTGTAGCCAGCCAGGACTCCTCAGGAGAAGAGGAGCCCTGTGTAGCCAGCCCTAGCCCTGATTCAGCAGAAGCCAGCAATCAGGAGCCACAGCTGCTGGCTGATCAGAGCTTGCAGCCAGCAGCTGAGACACCAGCACCCTCTAGCTCCAACACCACAGGGGAAGCTCAGCCAGGGACTTCTACAGGTGCAGCGCAGCCAAGAGCCTCCACCCCCTCCCCCCAGGTTCACCCATGCACAAGGAACGCCGCAGGCAGCGCCAGAGACTGGAACTGCAGGAGAGACGGCGCAGTGCTCGCCTTTTGAGCCAACGCCAGCTGCTGGAGAGTGACGATGAGTAGCATCAGGATGGAGCCCCAGCAGCTGGCTGAAAACCACGCCTGGCCATAAGAGCCAGTCTGGAGGAACTGCCGGGCATGGAAGCAACGTGTCTACTGCCTGCAACCACTCCGTGTTCCTTGCCCATGCCTGCTTTTGGACCTGACACTACCGGTAAATGACCTTGGATTGTACCTGACCTTGCTCTTGGACTTTGGACTCACTCCTGGCGTTATCTCGTGCTCTGACTACCGGTTTGACCTGGATTTTGCTCTTGGAACTCCCCTCAGACTCTGGCATTAAGGTTTGGACTTGAACCACCCTGCTTGGGCTGGCCCAGCCCATGACAGATTGCTTCCACCTCACTTCCCGGCATGGACGCAGCAATGCCCACCCCGGGAAGCCTGGCAATGCTGCAGGACCAGGTGCTGCAATTAACCCAAGCACTGGTGACTTTGCAGCAGCAGATTGCTACTCTTCTTGTTGCCCCTGCTGCACCTCTGCCTGCAAAATGCCCAGTGAAGCCTCCTGACAGTTTTGAGGGCAATGTGGAAGAATTCCCAGCATTTCTTGCCCAGTGCCAGCTATACATTGAGCTCCGGGCCAGAGACTTCCCCACGGATAAAATCAAAGTTTGCTTCATCCTCAGCCTGTTAAAGGGGCAGGCAGCAAGATGGGCCACACCCTTGTTACTGGCCAAATCCCCTCTGCTCGGGGACTTTCCAAACTTCGTGGCTCACATTACCGCTGCCTTTACAAACCCTCTGAAAGCCATCAAAGCAAACCATAAAATCCGCACCCTCACCCAGGGGAACGGGACTGTGGCTCAATATACCACAGAATTCCAGCTACTGGCTCAGGACCTGGAGTGGAACGAGGCAGCCCTAGTGCACCAGTACCTGGAAGGGCTGTCTGATGAAGTTCTTGATGAAGTGGTCTGATCGGAACAGCCGGTGGAACTGCAGGCGCTCATTCTCCTATGCCTATGAATCGAGGGGCGACTGGAGAGCAGGAAAACAGCCCGTGCATTGAGCCATCGGCCTCCGCCCAGAGCCTCACCTGAAGACAGAGATCAGCCTGCGCAGTTAGGTGGGCCTCATACCCACTTGCCTCCAGAGGAAAAGGAGCGACGCCAAGCCCACCACCTCTGTTGATACTGTGGTGAGGCGGGCCACTATGCCAACAGCTGCCCTGCAAAGAAGAAAATCTCAGCTACAGGGCGGGAGCAGCCTCCTGTAAAACAACTGGTTGGGGTGGCCAATGCCTCCGACGACCATCCTAAACCTTTCCTGGTACCAGTGAAGCTTTGCTTACCTGACAGCCAGTGGCTGTTTGTGTACCCCATGATAGATTCGGGAGCCTCCCGCTGTTTCATGGATGCTCACTTTGCAGCCCAGCACAAAATTCCTCTTCGGTCCAAGGAGGCACCCACCATAGTTGAAGCCATTGATGGGCGCCCGCTATGCTCTGGCCCAGTGGTCAAAGAGACCCAGCCACTCGTGCTACAAATCCAGCAGCATCAGGAGAAGCTCTGCTTTGATGTTGCGAGTACACCTCGGTTCCCCCTCATCTTGGGACTTTCCTGGCTCAGCCTCCATGACCCCATCGTCAGGTGGGCCCAACTGGACCTCCAATTTCGGGACCCATGTCTGCACCTGACCCAGCCTACGGTCCTGGCCACTGTCACAGCTGCACCAACCTCTTCCACTCTCCCCAAACTGTATATGGACTTCCAGGATGTGTTTGAGGAGAAGGGAGAGGACCAACTTCCCCTCCACCGGCCATACGACTGTGCCATTGACCTGCTTCCAGGCTCACCCCTGCCGGTAGGACGCCTGTATTCACTGTCAGAGCCCGAGCTGGCTGCACTCAGGGATTTTCTTGCCAAAAACCTGCAGTGGGGGTTCATCCACCCGTCCACCTCTCCCACCTCTGCTCCCGTATTATTCGTCAAAAAGAAAAGTGGGGAACTCCGGTTATGCAATGATTACCAGGCCCTGAATAAAATCACTGTCCAAGACAGGTACCCACTTCCCCTGATCGCTGACCTACTAGAGCAATTGAAGGGAGCCCAGATCTATACCAAACTTGACCTTCGGGGGGCATATAACCTGGTGCGCATCCGGAAAGGAGATGAGTGGAAGACAGCTTTCAGTACTCGATATGGACAGTATGAGTACCTTGTGATGCCATTCAGGCTGACCAATGCACCAGCTGTGTTCCAGAGGTTCATGAATGACATCTTTCGTGACCTCCTGGATCAATTTATCATCATCTATTTGGATGACATCTTGATTTATTCCCAGGATCCCGCAGACCACCCACAGCATGTACGAACCGTGCTGCAGCGACTACGGCAACATGGTCTGTTTGCCAAGTTGGAAAAGTGTGCCTTCCACCTCCAGGCGGTGGAATTCCTTGGCCATGTAATCTCACCCCGAGGGATTCAGATGGACTCCAGGAAGGTTGAGGCCGTACAGACTTGGCAAGCCCCCCCGTTCCCGACAGGATGTGCAGCATTTTCTGGGCTTCGCCAATTATTATTGCCAGTTTATCCCAGGCTTTGCCGAGACCACAGTACCACTGACACAGCTACTGCGGCCCAGGGTGCCATTCCAATGGACTCCTGGAGCAGATCAAGCATTCAAAGCCCTGAAGGGCTGCTTCACTGCTGGACCAGTCTTGTGACACCCAGACCCCCAGCTGCCATTCACTGTGGAGGCGGACACTTCTAACACTGTGATTGGGGCCGTAATTTCCCAGTGAGAGACATCCTCAAGCCCTCCTGCCAGCTCACCCCAGCAGAGAAAAACTACACCATCTGGGAGCGGGAATTACTCACCATCAAGGCAGCCTTTGAGGTTTGGCGGCACCACCTCGAGGGGGCTCGACACCCGGTCCAGGTACTCACTGACCACCGAAATCTGGAACACCTCCAGACAGCTCATCGCCTGAACCAGAGACAGATCCGGTGGTCCTTATTCTTTTCCCGGTTCAACTTTAAAATCACCTATGTGCCCAGCTCCCAGAATAAATGAGCCGATGCCCTCTTGAGAAAGCCAGAGTATGCTTCACCGGCTAGAGAGGAACGTCCCCTGACCACCATAGTACCTCCAGAAGCTCTTGCAGCCATCCAAACTACCGCAGGACTCTCTGCCAGAATTCGCGTGCAACAATTGCAGGACTCGTTTGCCCAGAAGCAGCTCCAGGACCTTCACACATCCTCACACCCAAATGCAGCTGGATTTGGGGAAGAATATGGCCTGCTTACCCACCGGGGCCGGGTTTATATTCCCCCAGGCCCGTTGCGCACCGAGGTATTACAACTGGCACACGACGCCAGGCCTGCTGGACATTTTGGCCGTCACAAAACCACCCACCTGCTGACCCGGAAGTTTTGGTGGCCCCGGGTTCAATCTGATGTGGCCCGGTATGTGAGCACCTGTGATAGCTGCAGATGGGCCAAGGACCACCCTGAGAAACCCTCTGGACTCTTATTACCCCTGCCTACACCCCCGGGGCCCTGGAAGTTTATCTCCATGGACTTTATCACTGACCTACCCTGCTCCAAAGGTCACACATGTATCCTGGTGGTGGTGGACCTGTTCACTAAGATGGCTCATTTTGTTCCCTGTCCCGGACTTCCTACAGCCCCGGCTACTGCACAGCTCTTCTTACAACGCATCTTCAGGCTCCATGGGATACCAGACCATCTGATCACAGACCGGGGAGTCCAATTCACCTCCCGGTTCTGGCACGCCCTGCATACCCTCCTCAGCACCCAGGTCAACTTGTCCTCTGCACACCACCCCCAATCTGATGGGCAAACCAAACGCACTAATGCAACCCTGGAACAGTACCTGAGGTGCTATACGAACTACCAGCAAGATAATTGGGTGGCCCTACTCCCCCTGGCCGAATTCACCTACAACAATGCGGTGCACACGTCCACCCAACAAACACCCTTCATGGCAAACTATGGATATCACCCTCGGTTCTTCCCCAGCACTACCTCCTCCACTGGTGTTCCTGCTGCCGATGACTACCTCCAAGAACTCCAGTCTCTACACCAACTCTTGAATGAGCAGTTGCAACAGGCCAAAGAGGCATACAAGAAGGCTGCAGACCGGAAACGCCAACCCGGTAAACCCTTGAAGGTGGGAGATCAGGTCTGGCTCTCAACCCGCCACGTATGGACCCAGAGACCATCCCGAAAACTGGATGCCCGATTTATCGGCCCGTTCACCATCACGGACCAGGTCAATCCTGTGGCTTTTCGACTGCACTTGCCTCCTACGCTCCCGATCCACCCAGTCTTCCATCGATCTCTCCTCATTCCCGCCTCATCCCTGGACCCACAGAGACCCAAGCCGCTTCCTCCCCCGCCAGTGCTTGTTGATGGGCAAGAGGAATATGAAGTCGCCCAGATCCTGGACTCCCGCCGACGCCGGGGACGGCTGCAATATCTGGTTGACTGGAAGGGTTATGGCCCAGAAGACCGATCCTGGGAGCCTGCCAGTAACCTCCATGCTCCGGACCTCATCCGCCAGTTCCACAGGGCCTGCCCCCAGAAACCCGGTCCGTGGAATGGAGGGGGGCCTGAGGGGGGGGATTGTGTCATGGCCCAGTCTGAGAGTGAGGTCTCCTCTGGAGGAGAGGAGCCTCGTGTAGCCAGCCAGGACTCCTCAGGAGAAGAGGAGCCCTGTGTAGCCAGCCCTAGCCCTGATTCAGCAGAAGCCAGCAATCAGGAGCAACAGCTGCTGGCTGATCTGAGCTTGCAGCCAGCAGCTGAGACACCAGCACCCTCTAGCTCCAACACCACAGGGGAAGTTCAGCCAGGGACTTCTACAGGTGCAGCGCAGCCAAGAGCCTCCACCCCCCCAGGTTCACCCATGCCCAAGGAATGCCGCAGGCAGCACCAGAGACTGGAACTGCAGGAGAGATGGTGCAGTACTCGCCTCTTGAGCCAACGCCAGCTGCTGGAGAGTGACGATGAGTAGCATCAGGATGGAGCCCCAGCAGCTGGCTGAAAACCACACCTGGCTATAAGAGCCAGTCTGGAGGAACTGCCGGGCGTGGAAGCAATGTGTCTACTGCCTGCAACCACTCTGTGTTCCTTGCCCATGCCTGCTTTTGGACCTGACACTACCGGTAAATGACCTTGGATTGTACCTGACCTTGCTCTTGGACTTTGGACTCACTCCTGGCATTATCTCGTGCTCTGACTACCAGTTTGTCCTGGCTTTTGCTCTTGGAACTCCCCTCAGACTCTGGCATTAAGGTTTGGACTTGAACCACCCTGCTTGGGCTGGCCCAGCCCGTGACAGATTCTCTGGGGACTCATTTTCCTGGGTCTCTGCCTGACCCTGGCAAACCCTACCTTGCTTGGTTTAAAACCTCCTGTCTTGTGTAATTCTAAGGTCCCACTGGATTTTAAACATTTATTTAAAACATTTATATCCTAACTAGAGGTGGGCAAAGACCAGGAAAACCCTACGGACTGCTGGCCCATGGTCTGTCGATTTTTACAGACCATGGACCACGAACTTTTCATGGACCAGCCCAGTTCGTGGACCAGTTTGTTGGTCCATTGTCTGTCACTTCAGGCAGCCCTGGCTCTGCCCCTTCAAACCCAGAGAGCCCAAACTCACATAGAAACTGCAGCAGCCTCTCCTCCATCTACCCTCCAAGTTTGGTCAAGATTGCATTTCGGATGTCCAAGTTACAGACCCCCAAAGCAGCCACCCCCAGGAAACTTCCAGTAGATGCTGGAGTCGCAAATACCACCGGACTTACATTGGCTAGCAGCACCAAAAAGTTGCAATGAGGCAAAATCAAACAGAAAAGGGTGGAGGAGGAGCCCCCTCACTCACCACACAGACACCTTCCCAGTCATTGCCTAGGGAATTAATTCTTGCTCCTTGCTCACATAGAGAAGAATGGGAGCTCTCTGGTTGGCAGACAGAGCTGCCTATCAAGATTTTGAGGGCAAATATTGACTGCAGAACATCCACCCCTCCCTTGCAAAACGGGAATTCTCTGCTTGGCAGGCAGAGCTGCCTATCAAGGTTTTGCAGGCTAAGATTGGCTGCAGAATGTCCATTCCTCCATTGCCTAGGGAATTCATTCTTGCTCCTTGCTCCATAGAGCAGAATGGGAGCTCTCTGGTTGCCAGGCAGAGCTGCCTATCAAAGTTTTGAGGGCTAAAATTGGCTGCAGAATGCCCACTCCTCCATTGCGTAGGGAATTCATTCTTGCTCCTTGCTCCATAGAGCAGAATGGGAGCTCTCTGCTCGGCAGGCAGGGCTGTGTATTAAGTTTTTATGGGCTGCAAAAGGCCTGAGGACATCCCCTCTATTGCCTAGGGAATTGATACATCAGCGCCAGAACGTCTGGGCTTATGGACCACAGACCAATGGACTGACCCAAACGGACCAAAATTCATGAACAAGGTGAATCCCACAAACAGCATGTTCATGAACCACGAACCAGGCTGGACCATGTCTAATTTAGGTCAGTTTTCCAGACCATGCCCACCTCTAATCCTAATTTATTTCCTCTCACTCAAGGTAACTAACAATGCAATGCCAAGTTGCAAGAACAGAAACATAACAGTCCAATGAAGAAAATTAAATACGCACAGAATTAAAAATGCAGTCAAACCAGCCAAAACAGTTTGCCTCCATCAACTGCCCTCTGGAATAACTGCCATTCCTGAGTGTAGTGAATGAAGACACCATCCACTCCCACTCTGATCGGCTATTCCAAAAGATGGGCCCATTATGGAAAAAACCCATGATCTAGCTGCAGCTGTAAGGACATTCCTAAGACAGGACACTATAAGGAAAAGGCTTTCTGAAGAACAATTATTATCAGCTTCCTAGATGCTTGGGAATATCCACTGACAAATCTCCAGTTAGGATCATACCTTGAAAAGTATTTACACCTACACTTTCCCCCATCTGCTCTCCCTCTCTAATCTTACAATTCCCTTTGAGGAATACCTATTACATGAGTGTATAGGCATCTGGAGTACTTTCATTTCGTTATGGACATATGAGTATTTGGTGGTGCTATTTTTCATGTTTCATAGTATTTTGGCTGTTGGGGTAGATTTTATATTCCCAATAAAATTATAAAGAATTTTATTTTATATTCTCAATAAAATATGTTTTTCTATCCATATCTAGGTCACATGCTCTCTTTCAAGCTTGCCTGAGCCTTCTTGCATAGTTTTAAAACTATGATCCTGTACTTGCATGTGTGAGTCATCTTTTCAAGTCCAGTATAAAACATAAGCCTGCAGCTCCTTTTAGAGCAGAAGAGGCAGTGGAAAGAAAATCTGTTTCTTATGCTTGGCTCCTCCATTGTGAATTCAGACCAGATTAATAATAATAACAACATTTGATTTATATACTGCCCTTCAGGACAATAGGATGCCACACTCAGAGCAGTTTACAAAATGTGTTATTATCCTCACAATGTGGGTGGGGATGAGAGAATTGTGACTGACCCTTGGTCACCCAGCTGGCTTCAAGCAGAGGAGCGGGAGAATCAAACCTAGTTCTCCAGATTAGAGTCCAGCTGCTCTTAACTACTACATTAAACTTAGTGAATGGGCCTCACTTACACAGATACATGCCTAGTACCCCCATGCCTCCCAACCACACACAATAACAGTTTCCGCCACTCTGTCTGAATCTATTTATTGTTATTTTTTAAATGCTACCATTTCCCCATCAATTTGGAGCAGATGGCATTATCTTAAAAATCAGTGGCCTTAAGGTATGCAGTGTTTTTCTCTCCCTCCTTTTTCTCCCTTTAGGTCAATCACTTGTCTAAAGAACTTTGAATAAAGAGATCTGAATGCCAAAAGAGCTGTCAAATTGCATTAATCAGGATAAATGAAAATGCCATCAGTGACTGGTCCAAACTTAAGCCAAACTATCCATTTCAGCTGCATGCCATTGAATAATAATAATCTGTACTAACACCTTCCCTCCCACAGACACTAAAACAATCACTAGAAATAATGGCATGGCATATACAGTATTCTGACCATTACAAGCTTAATTTTAGAACCTCTATCTGCAACAGACCACCACCCACAGATAGAAATCACTTATGCTTGTAGAGTACAGGAAAGTTGAAAGGCATTTGTATATCAACTTTCCTTCCTGTTCATCAGTTCAGAAACCCAGTACAAGTGCCTTTAACCTCACCTTTCTGCTTTTCATATAAGCATACGAACAGCAGGTGCCAGTCTGAAAAGTGCTTTAAGGGTACATGCAAATTCAGGTTTAGATTTTTATTCTAGTCCCTTTAAGACCACATCCAATGTTATGCTAATAATAAACAACTTCTTTTGCTAGCCTGCTATAAGAGTAAGTAGGTGTTTTATTTATATTTATAAAAAGCAGTATTCCTGTACAACAGTCTGTTGGAACTGAAGTACGGTTGCCAGCTCTGGGTAGGGAAATTCCTGGAGATTTCAAGATGGAACCTGGGGGTGGTGGGAGTTGGGGAGGGAAGCAACCTCAGTGGGGTATAATACCATAGAGTCCACCATCCAAAGTAGCCATTTTATCCAGAGGAACTGATGTCTGTACTAGTTTGGAGATTAGTTCTAATTCTGTGAGAACTTCAGGCCTCACTTGGGAGAACTCCAGGCCTAGTTAAAGATGTTGCGTAAGACCAGCGCTTGGGAAATACACAGACACAGATTTACCAATGCAACAATTTGTCAAAAACATTGCTGCACAAAACTTTTCCCATTTTGCTTAAGAATGCTCTGTGGAAGTCTGCAGAATAAGCCATTAGTCCCTTGGGTCACAGTCAGGAAAATGGGATTAGTTGCATCCAGTCTTTTGACTTTTAGCAACTCTCACTGACTATAGAGAATGGCAGTGCCCCCCTCTGGGAGCCAGTAAAAGTTCTGCCTTTTATCTGCATCTTCCCATCCACTCCCACTTCCTTTCTCCTGTACCCTGCTCACAAAGAGACTTTTACTGTCCTGCAGGCCTTTACTTATGAGCAGGTCATCATTTATGAGGAGGCCTTGCTCCTGCTCACAGAAATAGCTGGTGATAGGAGTTGACTGTCCATCCATTGTTTGTTTTTAATATTTTTAATGTCTCTCCTTGCTTCTTTTTCTCCTCCTTCCCCCAAATCTTGGGGCTTATGCAAGCCCCCTGATCTCCCTCAAACACATAGAGCCAATTCAAATAGGGAGGTACTCACATGGTTCATTCCCTCATAAAACTGTGTTAACTTTGAAACATGCACATGAGTGATCATTTGTTTGAGAGGAACTGGTCAAAATTAACATATTAAAGAGAAAGCTAACGGGGGGGCGCTATTCCAATGTAGAAAGTTTATGGTAGGAAGTACTTTCAGACAAGAAGCCCTCCATAGGCAATCTGAAATTGTAGTAGGGTTGCCAGTCCCCCACGGTAAGGAAATGGTTCAAAGACAAGCTTTAGCAAAGGGACAGGAACTGTAAACTATACTACTAAGTACTGCCTGTTAATGGAGATATGCTTCTATTGGGTAATTTCCACATCATATAATATGTCAAATCATACTACTTATATTTTGTTTCAGCAAGGTCCATCTCTGCATTCCTGTATTTCAATTTATGGCTCTTTTCAGATTTCTGCAATGCATACCCTATCATATTTTTTTAATATCTCTCAGTTGTTGATCATATTGACTTAGACCTTGTAATCTGCCTTGAGTCTCAGTGAGAAAAGTGGACTAAAATAAATAAATAAATTCAGTGTATATAATCTAAGAGCTTGCTGGAACATAAAAGTGAGTCAGCAATCAGTCATAGAACTGGACTATTATACCTACTTCAATGATTTCTACAGACTTCTACAGAATTCCTTGCATATATAAAGAGAAGAACAGGTTGGATCCCATCTGCTTTTCTGCTTGATCTCACTTGATTCCTCTATTCACTGTAAACCCAGTCACTCATGGCTTTTGTACATGTGAGTCCTGTAATCCTCGGCATAAACTTTTTGATGGTCAAAAGGGCCCCCCTCCCTCTTTCACCCAAGCACATACTGGCCCTTTAATTGACTGGGACAATTCCTGGTGGGTCAGATCTCTGTGGTTGGTTAAAGCTCTTCATTTCAAGGTGGGCATTCCTCACCAGGTGCTGCTCTCCTTGCAAAGAGAAGGTGGCAGAGGCCACTGCATCCTCCTTGTGAGGAAGGCCGCATGAGCACAGCTGTAGTCACTCTGCCTGTGTTGGAACTGCATTGAAATCAACAGGGCCATTTTCACATGGCTGCAAACCCTCAGGAAAATCATGCAAAACTCATGGCACAATGGCATCTTCATAGTGCAATTTCCCATCATGATCCCATTTAATGGTGCAATGACATCAGAAATTGTGCCATTAAATGGGATCATGATAGGAAATCACACTATGAAGATGCCATCATGCTGTGAGTTTTGTGCAATTTTCTGGGGGTTACAGATGTGTGAAAACAGCCCAGATCTATGCCAATTTATCCTAACTGAAAAATACAGCTGGTAGGTGTTAAAAGAAAAGGGAATAGTGAAGAACAATCTCCTTGATTTCACATCATCCACATAGTTTCAGAGTATCACTTTCTCCATCTCTTGGTATCAAATGTTGGGGAGAAGGGCAAAGTTAGCTGTTGACCTTAGTAACTGCAGTTTATCCACTTTTTTTCCTAGCATCCCCTGTTAAGCTGGGTCATTGGTTTAGAAAAGAACTGGTGCTCCAATGCCAGCAGGTGCTATTTGCAGACTCACTGAATATTTATGAGTGCTGTGTGCTCACTCAAACTGCCGTTTAGTAACGAATTTGTTTATCTGCTCACGTTATCAGTCTCCCCATCTCTGCACCAGTTGGAACTTGTAAATCTATTTTCAAGTCCTTCTAACCCTCTACTTTTGTATACTTGCACCCATTTCACGCTTGCTTCCATATATAATAAGACATTAATCAATGGCTGACCTTAATCTGTCTGACCATTCACACAAGGTAAAGTGAAAAGAGAATGTTAAGGGTAGGCTTCAGCTAGTGTTCAGATTACATCCAATACTATATATGTTTATTCAGAAATAAGTCCCACTGTGCCCAGTGAAGCTTACTCTGACATATGTGTGCACAGGACTGGTCTTAGATTATGATGATAAGGATGATTAATTTACTGTATTTATTGTCTGCCTTTCTCACTGAGACTCAAAGCAGATTGTACAGTGTAAGCTGAGAACAGACTATACGAAGAGACTATATAAAGAGACATCTAATAAGGACAATGTAGGTCAGTACAATCAATATGAGGAGACATGTAATTAGCAATGTACTAGGATTAGTATTACTAAAATCTGATTGAGCATAACATGTTAGGCATCATACAGAGTGTAGATATAGTGATGAAATATGTTACCACATCATCAGATACAATGAAACAACAAATGGGTAATATGTGCAATCAACTGGTATGTCCTATACACAGTAGTATATGTCCTATACAAAATAGGCTTGTGCATTTCTTTCATAATTAATTACAATAATAACAAACGTGGGGATTCTTAGGAAGGGCAATTGTGACCTGGTTTGTGTGACCAAGAACTGGCTGAGTGAGGAGGATGTGGTCCCTCTCACGCAATTAACACCATCAGGTTACTTGGTCCTTCAACAACCTCGAACAGAAGATCAGGGGGTGGGATAATATTTCTGTTAGATATTTTTCCCTTCAAGCAGCTCACTCCATGTCCTGGAATATTTATTTGTTTATTTTATTTTGTTTGTTTGTCATTTATAGTCTATCTTTCTCACTGAGACCCAAAGCTGATTACATAATGTGAGATTAGCACAGTCAGTATTAAGGAAATTTAAATAAACAATGTGATAGGGTAAATAAATGCAAGTTTACAAAGACATAGCATTAGCAAGAATCCAATACAGAGTAGAAGCTGAAACAGAACATAAGCAATTCTAGGGCTGAAATTAGACATCACAGAACTACCCAGTAGGGTCATAATTAATGCAACAGGTAGTACATAGGAGCACATACTTAAAGTAACAGGTAGTGCTTAAGGCAACATGGTCCCTAACTCATTAGTGAAGCATCTCTTTGATCATCTTCCTATAATACAGCCCTCCTATCTGTGTAAAAAGCCCTTTTGAATAATTCAGTTTTGCATCGTTTGTGGAAAGCCAGGAGAGTGAGGGCTCTCCTGACTTCCTCAGCCAGGCCATTCCATAGGACAGGGGTCACTACAGAGAATGCACATGCATGGGCAGCTGTTGGGTTTCACCCATGTGCAGGGTGGCACCTGCAGGGGACCCTGTTCAGATAAGCAAAGCTGCCATGAAGGGACAGCTTCCAGGCATTGGGCCAAGAAACAGATATCTGCTTCTGGTTGCTCAGCAGGACCTGTTGATAGGGTTGCCAGGTGCCCGCCAGTGGCGGGCAAACTCCCGGGGATTTGCCCCCTTATCCGCCAATTGCTGAGCAATTGGCAGGAGGGGGCATACTCCCAGAGTGTGCCTGCCACTGGCATGCACCTCAGGAACACGCACTGTGTGCGCGTTCCCACCCCTTGCACTGGCCACAGGAGCATCCCTGTTCTCCGATTTGGCCCCAAACCAGCCAAATTGGAGTGCAGGAGCACTCCTGCGGCCGGTGTGATGATGTCACTTTCGGAAATGATGTCATCACACTGCCGCCGGAGAGCACACACACTCTGACATGTGTGCCAGGGTAAGTTCTAGGCCCCTATCCTCCCGCTTAGAGGATAGAGGGACCTGGCCACCCTACCTGTTGATGTTTGGGAAACTCTGCAAGGCAAAACTATTCTAGCATGCTTTTGATATCTAATATTCTACTGTGAGGCAGAGCAAATTGCTGTGCATTTTATCTTCCTGTAATTTTATGTTATTTGTAGGGTTTTGTATGCTGAGGTTGGGACTTCAGCGGTTTTTAATTATTTCTATTAGGCTGTTGTTATTGTGATTTTAGTGAATATATTATATTTTTGCATTAGTTTTTAACCGTTGTAATTGTTGTGAACCGCTTTGAGATCTTAATGGAAGAGAAATGGTATAAAATTGAATAAATACATAATAATAAATAATTATAGTAATTAATATGAAAATGAAACAAATCCCTTACTCAAACAGCCTGTAATGAAAGAAATCGATGATTTGCTTTTGTTTCTTTTAGCAGCTTTCAGTGTTTGGGGGGGGGGGGAGTTTCCATTTCTGTTTCTGCTGTATGTTTTCCTCATAAGGGCATAAGGCTGTGTTTCTTAGAGGGAAAAGGAAAGAGCCTCTGGGGTTTTCTTGATTGATTGCAGATAGTAGCCACTAAGATCACATATCTGTGAGGTAGTCCAATCCTGAAAATAAAAAATATATAATACACTGAAGAATTATACAGAAGAGATGGAAGGGTGACAGACTCCTTTGAAGAAGAAGCTTTTGAAGAAGAACCTGAAACCCCAGAAAGTCAAGTGAAAGCTGCACTCAAAGTAATTGGGGGAACAAGTAACCAGGAGTAGATGGTATACCAGAAGAGGTATTTCAAGCCACAGGAACTGAGTCTATCAAAAGCTTAACAGAAATATGTCTACAAATAGGATATAAAAAAATGGCCTGCAGACTGGAAATGCTCGATCTACTTTCCAATTCCAAAAACAACTCAAAGGAAGATGAATCATTTGCAAGTTTTCTTGTGCCAGTGTACAGTGTACTATTTAATAATATATTATTCCTTTCTTACGTTGTCAGTTTTCTTCCGGAATATAGTTACTGGTTTTGTGTCTGTGTTTCTTTCCCCCTAAATCTTTCTGAAGCATTTTTTCTTTTGTTTATACTTGGACTTGCTCCCCCACTCACGTTCTTCCCTTCTTTGTTATTGGTTTGTGGCTTGCTTTCTGACTTTCTTCTGCCACTTCTGGTTCTCTGGAGCCCAATTTTTAGTTAATCCCTCTTCAGTCTTATCTGTTTCATTAGTTCTTTGTTTTATTGTGTGACTTGCTATGATTTATTTTATTTATTTATTAGATTAGATTAGATTTTTAGTCTGCCCTCTCCGCCGAGCGGGCTCAGGGCAAATTGTGTTGCCTTAGTGTCCTTCTCCAACCAACAACATTCGGTTTATATACCGCCCTTCAGGACATCTTAACACCCATACAAAGTATGTCATTTTTATCCCCACAACAATCACCTTGTGAGGTGGGTGGGGCTGAGAGAGCTCTGGAAGAGCTTTGACTGACCCAAGGTCACCCAGCTGGCTTCAAGCGGAGAGTGGGAAATCAAACCCAATTCTTCAGATTAGAGTCCTGTTGCTCTTAACCACTACACCAAACTGGCACCACGCACAAAAAGATCACTAATGTGAGACTGCACTTTTCACTATTTCATAAATGCATAAGTGATCCTTGGTAATGTAGAGGATGTGGGAAAGATACAAATGAAATAAAAATGGTGCATGGTCCAATTCTGGAATTAATTTTAGAATTTTTTCCCATTAGAGTGGAATTAAGGAGGAATGAAATGCAACACAGAATGAAATTCTAGAACAATAAATTAATGAATTGGGGGAAACTGATCATCCCTAGAAAATTGTACACTACAATAGGAATGATGAAAAGGAAACTTTAATAACAGTCAATCAGAATGCTATTGTACTGCTCTGCCTGAATTTTTTGTTTCCCTCAGTAATGTTACTTGTATTTCACACATTTCTTTTTTTCTCTTGAGAGTTCAAATTATGCCCCAAACCACAAAGCCTTACCAAGATACTTAAAGCATGTTAAGTATGGTATAATTCATAAAACAATTATAATTCAAAATACAATTGTGTATTTTACAGTAGAAAAGAACACAAACAATGGGTCAAAGGATCATCTTAATTTAATAGGACAGATACAAACTAATCTACAGTGGGTTTTTTTCCTAAAAAAAAAAGAGATGCCAGTACTCATGATGTTTGCTCTCTTAGGAGCCCAAGCTTGCTGGCTGAACGGGAAACCAGTACTGTGGAAGGAGTTGCCAGTACTGCAGAAGAAGGTGCCAGTATTTGTATATTGGCGTACAGTGCCAGAAAAAAAACCCCTGCCAATCTGCATCAGTTCGAATGATAGTGGATAATCAGAATCCCTTTCTTGCTTATAAGTATGTATAAAAAGAGGTTGGGTGGTGGCAGCTAAAAGCGTGAAGTGTAGGTGAAGTGTAGGTGACTTAATTTTACTCATCATGTTTAAAAAGGAAGCTTTAGAAAAGTTCTGAGAGCAACAAATGTGTGGGGACAATCACCACTGTCTCTAAGCCCTAAATACACTGATCTCACACCTTGACACTGAGCTTTCTCTTGGCCACCAATTGAAACTCTATAGGTTATACAAAATTAAGGAACATTTAACGTGTACATACATTATAAACAGATAGCTTCCTCTCTCCTTGTCTAGAAGAGTTTCAGGAAGAATTTAGCTGCTTACAAAATGGCAGTAATGTTTCCACACAGCAGTGGTGAAAGAGAATAAGAAATTAAAGTCATGTTTATTTCCTTTGACAAGCAGATTCTTCTTCTCATTCTATACAGATACGGTCCCCTTCTCAGTGCTTTGTCACCAGAAAACTTCAATAGCATTCCATTTTAAGATTTTTCTTTTAGCATACAATAGAATTTTTTTAATCCTTCCATTTCCACTTAAATCACAAGGACTGCTTACCCTGTTAAAAAAGGGCAGGATAATAGAAAAACTTTTAAAACAACTTTATTGTATTCTGCAAACAGCGCTGATTCTAGCTGTCACTAAGAAAATGATTTACTACCACAACAAAGATTTGCAAAATTCCATGTGGGTTACATCTAAATGAGCCCAGTGTTGATATGGAAACGATGCCTCCCATTTTGTGCTAATGAAATTACTTATGAAACTCCTTCCTGTCATCATTAAAAGGTCACTGGCAGAAAGTGTACATAAGCCTGCCATTACCTCTTGATCTGCTGGCAGCAACATCCTACCATGTCCTTCCAAGTACCATCCACAGACAGAATGTTGGATGCTGTAGCCACAAGCTCTAAATTTTCTATAGCATCTCTCCATGGACCCTCAGTGCCCTTATTCAGACACCATATCTAGGAAGAATATAGTGCATATAGAGGAGGAGCATAACCTCCATCCCAGTGACTAGGGATGCTAAAAGAAGTGTTCCCAATAGGGCCAGCACCAGCATACCCTGAGGTGGGGCAGTTGCTGAGGCCTAAGTCTTCTAGAGGGGCCTACTGCCATCTCTCCTCACCCACTCACCTCCCCTGCGGCCCATCTGCTAGTTGTGAGCCCCACCACCACCACCCACACTCCCATCTGCACATGCTGTCCAGTACTGCTGGAAAAAGGGTATGAGAGAGGCACATGGCAGCAACACTCCCAGCTGCACATGCTGCACCACACTGCCAGGGATGGGTGTCCAAACACTGGGATCGTTAGCAAATGAATGAATGGATGGGGGAAGAATCCACGGGTGGGTAGGGGGGAGGATAATGCAGGCAGATGGGCAGGGAGGTGCAAATGGGGAATACAGTGGTGGATAGAAGAGGGGAGGACTGCGGGTTAGGCATTTTCTGCTCAGGGCTCACCAAAATGTGGAACTAGCTCCCATTCCCATCATGGAGATGGAAGCTATGCACACACAATTTACATGCATGGGCACTACACTCATGTTCTCATTATCATGCATGGAGGAAGGGCAGCACATTTGTTCTTGCTCCCCTTCCATGCATGCTATATTTTGCCCTGATATTCATCTGACTAGAGCTAGAGTTCACTTCCCTGCATCCTACCAGAAGCAGACACAGATGAGGTGGAGGGAACACATGGCAGCAGTGGGTGTTTTGAATAGCCATACTACAGACTAAGACCTGAACTACACATAATGCTTTGTATACCGTGAATGGAGATCCAAGCAGTTTTTTCCATTACTGGTACCTGTATGTTACACCAACAGGACAAATAACAGCTCTCTGGGGAATACTTCACTACCACCCTATTCCCTCATGCCACAGACCTATTACAACTGGGTCCCTGTAGCTATGAGTAAAACAAAATGGTGAGAACTCTGTCCTGGGAACTCTGAGAGTCACATGTCAGTGAACCTTAACCCAGCTAACCCCACTGTAATTTGTAGTCATTTAGATATATATCACGCTGTCTTCCAAAACTTCCACTCTTCAAAAACCTCTGATTTCTCTCTTTGTATCACATTTTTGCCTCTAGATTGTCTATTGATACTAATCAGTAGTGAATGGCCATAATCTAAGAAAAGTTAAACTATTAAAACCATTTAACAGGATAATGCACACTTAATTAAGTCCATTTATTCTTTTGCATAGGGACTGACCAGTTTGACCAGTGTAGAGAGTGGAAGGACGTTGCTGACACTTGATAGCATATATAACATTGGAAGATGAACAAGTGAATGAATCTGAGATGGTATAACTGGTGGTATTAGGTCATGTGATTGTGTTGTTGGAGGGAATATGGGGACAGAGTTCACCTTGGTTTTTTGCAGGTTCTTGTCCCAGAGTCTGTGTCCATTTTAGGAAGCATATTATTGTATGTCAGACGTTGTTTGAGGTTAGGGGGCTATCTGTGGGCAAGAAAAAGTTTGCCTCCCAATGTTTATGACAGAGAAGTGTCATTATCCAGCATAGGTTGCAAGTCATTGATGATATGTTGAACTGGTTGGAGCTGAGACTGGATTTTTTTGAGAATGGAGTCCATATATCCAGACACCCCTACAGTGATGGTGCCTATGCCTGAGACAATAAGACATCCTAGGTTGCCAGGCTTATGTATTTTGGGCAGGAGACAGAAAGTGCTTGGTCAACACCAAAGCACTTCTGTCTTTCTGGATACATGGACTAGAGCTGTTGCAGACCAACATGGATTCCTACTGAAACTAAATAAAATTCAGTGGGGCTTACTCCCTTATAAGTGCATTGGGCTGCACTCTGAATATTGCTATGACTATATTAACTCTTCCCTATGTACAGTGAAGAAAGCTGACAGGAAGAAAATTGATTCATTTGAAATGTGGAAATGTGGATTCTCTGGAATCCACATTCTCTGGAATCCAATTCAGTCTGTTAATGATAGGACGTTTTGGAGGTCTTTCATTCATAGAGTCGCCATAGGTTGGAGGCAACTTAACAGCACATAACACACACCTATGCACAAATCTATTTTTATGTTTGTGATTGTTCTCCCATTTGTTTCTGGTTTTTGAAGTTTTTTTAAAAATGATTTAAGTAAATAAATAGCTTCCCAAGTGAACCAAATATATCTGGAGTGAATACTGCCCTGAAAATCAGTGATTAACAGTGTGATCCTAATCAAAGTTACCCAAGTCTAAGCCTCTTGACTTCAATAGCCTTAGACTGGAGTAACTCTGTTTAGGATTGCTCTGTAAATGTGCTTCATTGGCTTGGGAAAGAAATTTGGACTAGCTCATCCACTTATCCCATTCTAGCTCTGTGTTCTACTTTCAAGCAACCATTCAAGGATGAAAGAAAGACTGGAAACTAATTCACCAAAGCATCTAACCATGTTAACCTATTTATGATGCTTTCCAGATCTATATAAACTTTTTGTATGCATTTACCATGACCTATGGGCCTTTAGCATGTTGATCTCACTGGAAATCAAGGCAGTTTGGAAGGATGACAGTATGACTTGGCTCGAAGTTGAAGAGCATTCAACTTTTTATATATACACCCTGATGGCATAATTAAAGTAGCTGCTATTTTATTTATTTATTTGTTTATGTGAAATTGATCCTTGGTTTTAATAAGGGAGTGTGGGCCAGCCTAGTAGGGACTGATTGCGAATGAATATAGGGAATTGTTTATTATGTTTATTTCTGTAGTTTTTCCACTATTCAGGCTGCAAAGTAGACTTCTGCAGTTTAATAAAACATTATCATTAATAATAAAAATTCCCAATAACAATTAAGCACAAAGAAACAACAGAACATAATTTTAAAACCAGAAATTAAACATTTATAGGGGGGAAAGAAGTCCATACAAAGACATGTAACAGCCATTCTCAATGTAACTCCCCTAATCTAGAGGGTTTCCTTTGGAAAGATGTTTCACAAAGTAAGAATCAGAGTCCTACAACTGTAAAGGGTCTAGATTTGAAGTCTGGATCAAAATGGCCTGATCAGCTGAGTCAAAGTAGGGGGCCATCTTCCAGGCTAAATGAAGATGGAAGAAAGCATTCTTTGCAGCTTGTTTACCGTGCAGTAGTGCTGGGTCCAGTATAACCCCTAGACTCTGAACTGAGTTGGTGAGTTTCAGATGGACTCCACCAAAAGTGGGAATACAGTGTCATTCAAGATTTTATGGATTACAGCCAGCATTATCTCCATTTTGGCAGATTAAGTTTCTACTTGCCCACCCTTAGCCTTTTAACCACAGAAATAAAGCACTGGTTTATCTCTACAATATCCCAGATGAAGAAATATGGAATTGGTGTCATCAGCATAATAATGACAACCTACTCCAAAATCACGAATTATTTCTCCTAGGAAATTTACATAGAGATTGAACGGCATGCACAAGACTGAGCCTTGTGAATCCCTACAACGCAAGTCTCACACTGATGACAACTGGTCTCCCACAGCAATCATCTAAGTCTTTTCCATAATAAATGATTTAAACCAATCCAAAACACACCCCTTAATTCCTACTTCTACCTTCAAACATCTTAACAAGATAGCATGATCTATTGTTATCAAATTCTGCTGATAAATCCAGTAAGAACAACAAATAGGTACAGCCCTTGTCACTTGTGTCAATCCAATAGCCTAGCATGAAATCAGACTTTAAGGGGAATAGAGCAAATGAGTTATCCAGGAAGACGTGGAATAGTTCTGCTGCCATTTTTTCTGTCATCTTTCCCAGGAAGGGCAAATTAAGATCAGGCAATAATTAGTCAATTCATTTTGCTTTGGGGATAGCTTTTTTTTTTTAAGTAGTGAACTGTCTGCTTTATTAACAGATGAAAGGTGCCCTGCGTCAGTGACTAATTTGTGATGAAAATCAAGTACTCATTGATGTGATCTTTACACATGCAGTTTATATTACTGCTTATATTACTACTTTCCGCCCTGAGCCTGCTGGAAATGTTGGGAGGATGGAATAAAAATCATAAATAAATAAATAAATAAATAAATAAATAAATAAATAAATAAATAAATAAATAAATAAATAAATAAATAAATAAATAAATAAAATATTTTTCCCTAGATACATGGCAAATGAAACAAAGTAACAAGTTCATCTATCTGGTCAGTATAATAAAGTAACTGTGAGCTGCGTCTGAAAAGTGTATACATTTACAGTTTAAAATCTTTGAGATGCTTATTGTCATGAATACCACAGCAGATACACTTTTTACTTTTCACTAGTTTTGAGAGGAACAGCATACAAGTCCTGTATACTAAATCACTAAATTAGGCAAACCTCCTAATTCCTCTTTCAAGCACAACTCTTCAGCCAACTCCCCTGTTAAACTTAAACTTTCCCCTCTATCGTTCCATCTTCCTCTCACTCCCACTCAAAGGTGATTGGCTATAGCTGGAGGAAGCAAAGTCTTTTTTGTCCATCACAGTGGCTTCCAGGAGCCTCCCATTCGAGGCCTCCCACTGTGGCCTCAGTAATGTTTCCACTTGGGATCTTAAAATCCCCCAGGGCATTCTAGAATCTAGTTGGATCCATTCATCTCTGTGAGTAAACTATTTTAACATATCCCTCACTCATGCAGAGTGTCAGTACAACTCTCACCCATGTCTTGAGAAGGTAGAAATCAGACTCAGTACAGACTGAACTTCCAGCCCCCAAGCCAGATCACGCCCCCCCCCCCCGAGATTCAGTGCAAAAATTAAGTCTAAATTGTGTCACAAACTGAGAGACACCCAAAGTGGCCAGAGAGGCTACAAAACCTTGGACCAGCCCAAACATGATGTCATTGGTATAAGTATTGAAATCACCCAGAATAATGAATTTGAGTGTCTCCAGCACCAAACCCAGGTTCATCTCTGAAAGATCAGACAGGGTACTCAATGGTGAGCTAGGCAGAGATCAGGGCAGAGGACAATAGCTTCTCCAGCACCTTTCTGGTTGGCTGCTCCACACAAAACAGGAGTGGTCTCATACCTTATTTAAAATTAGGACTGACACAACACTGTACCCCAGCCTTATAGGATGGAAATGAAGTGTTGTGTGCCTGTTAACAGGGCAATCCACGAGCAGCTTATTAAGTAGTAACCATGCTCAGCTATCAAATGAACACATGAAACTGCCATATACGGAATCAGACCACTGGTCCTTCAAGGTCAATATTGTCTGCTCAGACTAGCAAATCCCCACGGTCTCAGGCAGGGGTCTTTCACATTGTATTGTCGAAGGCTTTCACGGCCGGAGAACGATGGTTGTTGTGGGTTTTCCGGGCTGTATTGCCGTGGTCTTTTCCACCGTGTGGAAAAGAGAAGAGATGTAGGTCATTTGTATCTACTCAGGAGGGGTGGGGTTGAGCTGAGTCATCCTGTAAGAGTTTCCCAGGGTGTGGAATGCTAATGATGACTCAGCTCAACCCCACCCCTCCTGAGTAGATACAAATGACCTACATCTCTTCTCTTTTCCACACGGTGACACTGAGAGATCTCTGTCTTTTGGTGCTACACCTCTGAAGATGCCAGCCACAGCTGCTGGCGAAACGTCAGGAACTACAATGCCAAGACCACGGCAATACAGCCCGGAAAGTCCACAACAACCATCGTCTTTCACATTACCTGTCACCTGGTCCTTTTTTTTAAACTGGAGGTGCTCGTGATCAAACCTGGGATCTTCTTCATGCCAAGTGGTAGCTTTACCACTGAGTCATGGCCCCCACCCAGATTGATAAATGGTCAATAAATGGTCACTTGTTTGCCTAACTCAAATCCCTGGGCATTCAAATCAAAAGATCCCCAAGGAAAAGTAATCTAAGTCCGTGGGCTTTGTTGTCCTCCAACAAGCAGACAATAGGAACAGAATCACATGAGGCTTTTTGTTTCCTATTGATTGGTAGGAGTCACAGGTGTTTTACCAGTGAAATGAATGAACTGCAAGTGTGTTGTGGCAGGTGCTGCAGATTGTAGAATAGCTTCCCAGCATGATGTTGCACAAGATGTCATTTCACTGGCTTTAACAATTTTACTTAAAACCTCATAAACACATGTTTGTTTTGCTAGGACGATGAGGTGCTATTTAGATACTGAAGGCTCAATTAACTAAGTTTCTGTTTTTTTGCAATTGATGTAAATCAGGCTATTAGAGAGGCATCAAAAATAAGGGAGTTGGATTGATTCTAACCGTTTAGTGGCTGTTAATTGAGATGAAACTGAGAACGACACATTGAATTTAGCATTCTCCACGTAGACAGTTTACTGCTCCTTTTTATGGCAAGAATTTATGAACTATGCAATGATTGCGCCAGTGAAAACATGACAGTGTAATGACGTGATGCACTGTAGTGCTTTATTTTTTTTATTGTCAAACAACTGGGAGAGATGGGAGGAGATGGAACATTGCTTCCTGTGCTTTCCACAGACTCTTCGGTGACCTTGTATTTCTCAAACCACTCTTACAGCTGAATAAAAAGGGACGGTCTGAAGAGAACACATAAACATGAAGCCTTTAGATCTTATTTGGAATGAGACCCTTGAGAATATTTGATGTCTTTTAATTTTCCTCTGTCTGTGGCCGCATTTGTTTTTCTATTCTGGCTGAAAACCAAGAGAACATGCAAGACAAAGTAATCCAATTTAATTGTTCAGATTAATTCATAAAAATTATATTTAATTTTCCATTTTAGGATTCTTCATTTCTAGATTAGAGTGTTTTTCACATTTCTACCCTTCGAGTCCAAAATGTAAAATCTCAGAGAAAAATTATATTAACTTTGTCTGAATGAGGACTGAGTTCAAATTTCTCATTTCTGCTGCTTTGATCCTGCTCCAGTTTCAGTTCTCCCTTATGTGAATCAGACCTTTGAATCTTTAACATCATGCTGCTTTCTGGCTTTTGCATTAATATTTGCGTATACTGTAAGCAGTCGGCTGTGGCCTTCACCATATTTGATGCACCTTTAACACAAGCCTGTGATATAAAAGTCACAGGGCCCCTGGATTAAATGCAGCTTAATCTGCAACAGAGGAATTCCAGCAAGCAAGCTGCTGAGACTCACCCGGGAGTTCAGGCATGAAAGGAGTATCCATGCTGAATGCAAAGGATGGGGTGATTGGATATACTCTCTTCCCAGCAACTGGCATGAGATCATGAAAACAGTGGGCTTCGCTGAGTCCCCCATTGGCACATTCTAATGTCCTCTTCTCATGATTACTTTTCCCACCCCAAGTTTGTGAACAATTAACCAGTACCAATAAATTTCTCTCTCGGAACCTATATTTTTCTTATCTAAATTCATCAACTAACATTCATTAGCAAACTGCCTTGTTGTGCAGTTCCAGGAGAGACTTTGCATTTTCTTTCACACACCCTGGCAGCACCAATCAAAGAGCAATCAAACTTTTGTCATTCCTAGAGGCTGACCTTTACGGTCTTTGTCCCAATGGTTGGGGGGGCTCCCCAGACTCAGGACACATTTTACCCTATAAGAACCAGGGCTGTTGCCCCATTCAAATTGTGCACATCTCCTGGATCCCCAAGCGCTGCTCCCTTAGGGTCACTTTCCCTAAGACTCTCTATTTCTCTCTGACCAAGAACGCTGGACGTTTGAAGCTCTCTTCCTCAGTGGACTACCCTACTCTCCGAGATTGGTAAATATTCCTCCCCCCACCTCACTGTATTCCAATTTCTGACTAGCTTCCTTGGACTCTGTGTGTGCGTACCAACCATTTTTAATTTCCTCTTGTGTGTATGTTGGTTTTTCCTCTTTAAATAAAAATACTCTTTAACCTTAAAAGCACCAAGTCTTGTCTGCCACCTTGGGGAAAGGACCCCTTAAATACTGGTGGATACATCCTGTCATTACCCCTTTTGCATAGCCTTTCTCCATGCCGCTAATTCCCCCCACTTACTCACAAGGAGACCCATTCCAGGTAACAATACAATATATAAATATCTTCAACTATGTTACACATTTCAATAAGTCAGCATTGTGCATACAAATTATTATAAAATACATTTAATGTACAAATCTTATTACATTGAGTATAGAAACCATACTCCATGACAGCCAGTGCGGTATAGTGGTTAGAGTGCTGGACTAGGATTTGGGAGATCCAGGTTTGAACCTCTGCGCTACCATGGAAGCTTGCTGGGTGACTTCAGGCCAGCAACATACAGCCTAACTTACCTTGGAGGGCTGTTGTGAAGATAAAATGGAGGAGAAGAGAATTATGTAAGCTGCTTTGGGCTCTCATTGGGGAGAAAGGCTGGGTATAAATTAAGTAAATATATAAAAACCAACAAATACATGATATAAATGAATCTACAAAAAAAAAATGGAGAACCAAAACAATTGACAAAAATATTAGAAGAAACAAACATTCAATCAACCCTAAACTTCTCTAGTTTCTGCAACATTCCTCATATGTTTCGCCAAAGTCATCTGCAGTTTTGTTGTAAGAGAAGCTCAGTGGAAATCAACACATGCACAAAACTACCTGAAATATTTTATTGACTGTAACTGAGGCTCTTTTGGATTCTGCCAAAAATCATTCGCTGTTGTTATGGTACATTGTGAAGCTCTTACTGTCTAGCAGGAACAAAAGTCCTTAAAATGAAGAGTATCCCTTTATAATTAGAGGGGGCTGCTTGAGGATTTAGTTCATATTGTGGCCTTTTGATGTGGATAACTTTGTTTCAGGAATATGAATTGATTTTGGCCCCCATCATGCAACAAACTCTTTAGCAAGAATTCGGTGGGCAGTGTTGGGAGAGGGAGTTGCCTGGAAAAACCAGTGAGTGATAGAATAGTTAAACAACAACCTACTATCCAATTTCTTACCACTGCAAATCCTTGACCACAATTTCCTGTCCTTGAGTTGAATAAGAAAAATAGCAGCAGTGGTAAAAAGATATGACATTCAGACAATATACAACAGCACTCTGAAATCTCAAGTTTTCAGACTCCCCTTTGAATCCAATCTTCTTTCCACACTGCCATTTTTACATATTCTGCCCTCTTTGATTTCCCCCCTCTTTGTGGTCACTCAAAGATGTGACCATTATGGAAAATCAGTAATGCCATATATTTAACATGCATCATTGTTAATGATGTTATCTTAAACTATACTACTTCAGAGGCTGATTAACTGCTGACAGAAATTGTAGCATAGACCATTACAGAAAAGGCTTCTAGGGTGATAACCAGCACCTTTTATTAAGAAGACTATCATTAAAGCTCCTTAATTAATTCCAATCCATGGTCCTCTTGACTGGAAGGTCTGATTTTTTTTTTACAATTTATTGCCAATGAGGCACAAGCTAGGGCCCTTTATCAATCTCTTGTATTAATGTAGTGCATTAATGAGACAAACGGTATATTATATAGTCTGGGTTTGGAGAACATGTTAGGTTCAGCAATGGTCCAGCTTTTTCTAGATGCACAACTTTTTAATGACAGCCATTCCTTTTACTCCCATGCCTCCTTAACAATGCTGCACCCAAAAGCAATTTTTTAAAAAAATGTGTCCAGTGTGGATTAGCTAGATTATTCTAAGAGAACAAAGTCCAGATTGTTTTCCAGCTAGCAGTTACGGTCTCTGAAAAGCTGCTCTCTCAAGCAAATAAAGAACCAATAACTTTGACTCATAAAACTGCATCCTAAGAAAGTCAGGTAGGCAGGCCTCTGAGGAAGTCAGGCCCCTTTCACACTTATAGTTTAACGCACCATTTTTGAGCAGTCAGGGCAACTGCAGTAACTTCGGCTTGGCACCACTCCTTTTGCACTGTTCCCAGCAGTTTCGATTTGGCCTCTTGTGATTCTGTTCAGACCTGCCTTGAAGCCTCTATTCAGTTTCAGGCTTTGGGGGCATTGCACTGCATGTCACCATTTTTTAAAAAACTTGGAGCATATGTAGTAACGTTTCTAGGTTACTACATCTTCTGACCGAGACATATGTAAAGTGCATTACAGTAGTCAAGTCTCAATGTTACCATGGCATGAATCCAGATTGCCAGGTCAGCTGTGTCTTCCAGGCTAGACTGAGTTTGTAGAAGACATTTTTTGCAGCTGCATTAACTTGCTTTTCTTGCAGTAGTGCTGGATCTGGTATAATCCTTAGGTTCTTTTCCAAGTCTTCAAAGGTCAACTGAGCCCTATTGAAAGTAGGAAGCACAATGTTCTTCAAGATCTCCACCTTCCCAATCTGTCTTTTCTGGGTTCAGTTTCAATTTGTTTGCTTTCAGCCATTTAACCACGTACACATACATAAACGGTCATCTTTCTCATGGGAAAAAAATCCCAGTTCTGCTGATAAGCTACTGCGCATGAATTGTGTGATGGCAGCTATCAAAGTGGTTGCTAAATGTGTTCAAGCCACGTATGGTGATAGGAAAAACAGAACAAGAAAGAATTTGCATAGAATTATAATAGAGAACACTTTGGAAGGATGAGCAGCAAAAAGAGGTAAATGAAGAATGAAATCTTTAAAAGATTCTCATCAAACTATATTTGAAAATTATTGATAAACACAGAAAGTGGCAAACCATTGCTGTTGATAGATGACATAAATTATTGATGCCTTCCAGGAAGAATAAATGGGTTTTCATTTTGTCATATAGTGCTGGTTCTTCTTTTCCATTTGATCTGTTTCTACTTTGTGTCCTGGATGCATCCACAGTAACTAAGAAACTAAAGAAACAAATGCAAGAAATGGAATATTCCTCTGGCAGAAAGAAGCCTCTGAGAAAATGATATATAATTAGCAAGCCAATGGTGCCACTAACCTGTCCCACTGTATCCCTTTGAGAATGATCTCTGAATACACATCTTAATTGAGCTCCTTGGAGAAGTCTTCAGAGCTAATGGGACTTCGTTGCCAGGTGACATAGTGACAGTTCCTTTCAGGGGTGCAAGGAAAGAAACATAGCATTAGGGACTGGTACTTGTTGCTCAACACCTGTTAGCAAACTGTTTTTCTCAAATGTGGTTGCATGGCTCCTCATCTGAAAAAAAGACTGGGGTGGAATTATTTCAATACATGTATTAGATTTCATACTAATATAGAAAGATCTACCCTAAAAACAGCATAGAGTTTTTAATTTAGGCTATACACTTGAATACTTTATTAGCTCAGCAAGTGTGCCAATGCTGTCTACATTTTATGTGTTGCATTAGACTAGATTATGCTGATGAAGTCCTACATATGATCTGTGAGTCTTAAATTACAGAATTATTGAATTGGAAGGGTTCAGGTGACTATAATCCACCATTTCTGACAGTTAAGACTAGCTGCTCCTGAGCATTTCATAAGAGGGATAGCAAATATGCAACATGTCAAAAGTGAATTCTGGCATGAGGAAAGAACAAGGTTTAAAAAATGATGGTGTGGCTTCTTGGTCAAGAGATGAAAACAGAATTATCAGAAGTCCCTTAACATTTATGATTACTACTCATAATATTCATCCACTGAGCTTGAAGCACAATCCTAAACACAGTCCTGGAAAGGTTTAAGATGGTTTCTAGGTACATCATGGGACTATATGACTTAAGCCTCATTTCAAGCATACTTAGAACGCACATGGTGATGGGAACCACACAGAAAGGGCAGTTTGCACAATAATGAGGCACTTTTGCATATGTCTAACACTATTCTGCTCAGAACCTTTACAGGTAATCCATGTCGGGAGGCAGCCACCATATGGAAGACTCTACTTCCCCTATTGGGGGTGAAAGGACAATGCTCCCCACACTAGTCAACAAATAAGGAGGAGTCTCTACCTCAAACTGGGACTGCTGCAGCTCTTTCACCCTGCCCTCCCATTAAGAGTAGCTAACAACATGTATGGGGGCTAGCAGATTTGCTAGCATTATATCACCATGCTGGTATAACCCCCGCCCTCCAAGTAGGGCATACAGGAAGTATAAATAAAATACATTCCCATGAGCCTTGCTAGAACAAGAGAGTTGGTAACCCCATTCATCTGTCCTGTTTTGTATTCCTAATGTTTTAAAATAAATGAATTGATGTCTCTATTTGTTTAGAGTTTGATGGATACATTACTATCTCCTGTTTTTTTACTGACCGTGGCGCAGAGTGGTAAGCTGCAGTACTGCAGCCCAAGCTCTGCTCATGACCTGAATTCGATCCTGGCGGAAGCTGGGTTCAGGTAGCCAGCTCAAGGTTGACTCACAGTGCAATCCTATGGAGAGTTACTCCAGTCTAATCCCATTGACTTCAATAGGCGTAGACTGGAGTAACTCTCCATAGGATTGCACTGCTAGTCTTCCTTCCTTCTGAGGTCGGTAAAATGAGTACCCAGTTTCCTGGGGGTAAAGTGTATATGACTGGGGAAGGCAATGGCAAACCACCCTGTAAAAAGTCTGCCAAGAAAACATTGTGATGTGACGTCCTCCCATGGGTCAGTAATGACTCGGTGCTTACACAGGGGACTACCTTTACCTTTACCTTATCAGCTGACACTAGGAAGACGTTTAGGGGGGCTGCAGTGTGCACACACAGGCATGTTCTTAAAGAATGGAATGGAAATATCTGATCAGTATGAAGATGCAGTTGGTTCCCAATTCCCAGTTCCTTATTCACAGTTCCTAGTTCTTTATCTAAATATTAAAGAAAATTGAAAAGCTCTGCATGCCAAAATTAGGATTGGAGCAGCATATATTATACACCCTCACATTCAGGGGACTCTGCTCTCTGAGTGGACATGCTGGTTCCTGCTCCAAAGCCCAGTTCTTGTGCTTACTGCTCCAAAGTGGGGTGTCCTCAGGACAAAAACAAGCAGAAAGAGCAGGAAGCTGCACCCCAAAACAATCTTTAGACAACCACAATTCATACACCCCCACATTCCGGAGACAGTCCCCTAGAAAAGGACTCAAATTGAAGCCCTTTGACAACCAGTCTTTGGATAGGGCACTAATGCATGTTGTCTTGTAGGGGGCAGTCTCCAGAATATAGAGGTGCATGAATCGTGGTTGTCCAAAGATTATTTTGGGTTTCTGGTATGAATTGGAGTGGAAGTGGTAATGAGAAGAGATGGGCACAAACTGCATTACGAGCATCAAAAACCCACGAAAATGGCGATCGCGCGATCATGACCTGGCAGATCGTGATCGTCCACGGCCAATGATCCAGTGGTCAGGAGAAGCCTGGATCGTGGCGTTCGGGCTCGGTTCGGGAATCCAGACACTCAGGCGCCAGCAATCTATTCCCCTGGCAATGGAGCCAGGGGAATGCCTGAGCTCTGTCTGCCCTCCTTCTGTCGCCCTGGAAACACAAATGGAAGCTCAGCTTTCCTTGATCAGCAGGGCTTCCTTCCAACCACGGAGCTGCAAAGCAGTTACAAGTTGGGAGAAGACACCCAGGGGAGGGAGGGGGAAGGGGGTGTTCTGTAGCCATGGGCACTCCAATCTCATCCCTGCAAACCCTGATAGGCAGCTCTGACAGCCAAACACAGACCTCCTGTGTTGCTGAATGGGACCCATGCTTATAAATAGCCATGGGCTGGGAACAGCGGCGCACCCTGCTGCATTTTCCATGATCCACGATCCAGGTTCAGTTCGGGGACGGGAGATGGTCGTTGCTGTTCAGGAATTCGGGATCGTGGTCCGCACCAAACCACAATCCGCTGGTTCGATAATTTTTTTTTGGTTCGTGCCCATGGCTAGTAATGAGGCCCCTGCTTGCAGCAGATGCATGGTGGCTTGCCAGCCACAATGATAGGTGTGCTCATGCTGAGATGCAGCCTATTAGCATGAGCATACTATCCCAAATAGTTATGTTTTATGGGTCAAAATCTCACCTGTGCCTGGGACTCTGTTCCAGGCTTCTTAACCACAAATAGGGCATGAAGATGTAACCTGGGATGTGCTGTTACAGTGTGTCCTCATGACATTACCCTTTTTTCCATGCTGTAGTATATATGGCTGGCTTTGACATTAGGGTGGCTGGGGGATCCTAACACCCTCTGCAATGTCATGTTTCTGTGTGCTTGGTTGGGTATCTGATTAGGCTTGCTGGCCAGAAGGTGGGCTTTGCCTTTTTGTCTTCATCCCCCTTAACGGGGAATCCAGCTCCATAGTCCTTATGTGCCAAAGGTACATGGGTGCCTTTGCCCAGTGAACAAGGGGAAGTAGGGGCATGGCATTGGTCTCTGTAAGATGGATGCACATTGAAGGGGCTCTGGCTCTCCCCTACCTGGAATTAAGCAAAAAAATGTGTTTTGGCATTCACTCCCTAGTGAAGGAATGAAGAAACAAGGGCTGATGAAAAGAAAATTGCCAGCTAAAGCTGCTAAGAATTTACAAAGCCTTTTTGAAGAAGCGGGCTTAACTGCGCAAAAAGACCACAGCACAGGAAGCACCACAAACATGGCCGACAGAACCTTGGAAGCTTACACAGCAGTAAATAAACAGAACTTGCCTTTTGAATTGCAACTTGCTAAGCTTGAACAATCACTTTTAAAACAAATGTCGATCTTAATTCAGCCCCTTTCAGACCAACTTGCAGATATAAAATTAGAACTCACTAAAACAAAATCCAAAATTGAGAATGCTTTAGATTTGGCCATCATGTTGCAAAGAGACATTCGAGAGCTCCAGGAAGCCTCTGATTCTTATCAAATGAGAATAATTAACTTAGAAGTGGCCGCACAGCAGAAGAACTTGAAGATAAGAGGAGTAGATGAGTCACAAACTAATAAGGATGATTTAATCCCAATCTTAACAAGTTGGTTTACAGAGCAGCTAAACTTGCCGGATGGTGCAGAACCTGTAATTACTAGTTTTCCGTCTGGGATCTGAACAACTAGCCAAGAAGAGAAACTTCCCAAGGGATATTATTGTGGAGATTGCTGACCACAAAATCCAAAAACAATTTATGGAAGCTGCTAGAACCAAGGGTCTACTACTCTTTAAAGAAAAGCCAGTTTATATCTTTCCTGACTTGCCAAGCGAAGTGTTGTCCAAAAGGAAAGACCTTAAATCAGCCACATTAGCATTATGAAAAACTAATATCCATTATAGATGGCTCAACTTTATTAAACTTTGTTATCCACAAGAGGAAACAACTGATTGCTTCAAACCAGAGGAAGCTGAACAACTACTTCAAAGCTTGAAACCTGAAACACCAATGGATATTAGTAAGCCTAATAAAAAAGAAAACTCTTAACAATACCTTCTCCACAAAAAGGGAGCAAAATCCCTGTTCGTGACAATTAATTAAACAAGCATTTTCAACTTCAACAGTAGAGGGATGTCAAAACTAACTTGGTGTTAATTCTATTATTCTTCCAGGAGGGGGGAACCTAAGATGGTTCCTTTAATGTGGCTCCCTTTTTATTTGCAGTTCCTAATGGTTGGCCTTTTGCCAAGAGCTAGTGTGTGAAGTAACACACGAGCCCAAGTGAACTGTAGTTGTATAATTGCTTCTTTTTTCAGGGTTTTTACTGTTCTATTTTCTTGCATTCTTTGTTAAGCATAGTAGGAATAAAGGTTGGGGGAGTGAAGGGTAGGGGAGTTAAGGGGATAATGGAGGATAAAGGGAAGGAGATTTGTTTAACTAAGAGATTATTAGATTAGGAGTTGGTTTTATAACTATTTTCGAATAATATTTGATAAAGGTTAGTTTTTAAGGTAGAGATTAATAATTTAATAGTATTCTACTTTATTGTTACAAGTTTATTCGCAGTTTAACATAATTCTTGAGATTAAGTTTATATAGGGAATTTCATTCCGTTTTTAGACAGTCTGTTGTATTTTGTATATTGGTTACAAACTACGAAACCAGTCATTAGGAAAGCAGTTAATGTGAATAGTATATAAGTGGTATTTAACAATCTAATAGTTTTATTCTAAGTAAATACAGTTTACAGTTACTTGTTAGTATTATATTCGCTGTTTCTACAAAGGGTTTAAAATATAAATAAATAGCTAGATATAACATATATACATACATATATATATATTAAATTCTTAAATCTTTCCCTCCCACCCACCTTTTTTTTTTTTACAGAATTATCCAGAATTGTGGTAGGTACTTTGTTGTCAGCAAGAAGTTTATATACACTCTCAAGATTTGTTATTGAATTCTGCTACTAAAAGCTATGGTGAATTATCTTAAAGTTATTTCATACAACGTTCATGGTCTTGGGAACCCGATCAAAAGAAAACGGGTTATTACTAAGCTCTCAAAAACAGGTTCAGATATTATACTACTACAGGAAACTCATTTCCACTAAAAATACACAAAAATACACAAAAATACACAAAATACACAAAAAGTCTAATCAATACCAATTACAATATCATGCAGTTGAGACATATAAAGCAAGAGGGGTGTCGATTTTAATCTCAAAAAGCCTGCCATTTCAACTTTAAAACATAATTAGAGACTTGAAGGGCAGATTTATATTTATCAAGGGCATAATAGAAAATCAGCTATACACTTTCAGTTCAATTTATGCGCCAAATCAAGATCAACTAACATTTATAAAAAATACTTTAGATAAATTCTCACAATTTCAAGAAGACATTCAGATTAAGGGGAGTGATCTAAACTATATAGTAAATTACAAACTGGACAGGTCAAGACCTAAACAGAAGCAGCCTAAAAATAAGAATATATATTCTGGTTTGGCACAGCTATTGGAAAATAATAACCTAACTGATATATGGAGACATCAGCACAAAAACAAAAAGGATTACACATATTCTTCTTCCAAATACAATATTTATACTCGAATCGATTACTTACTAGCATCAGACTCACTCTCAAGCAACATAGTTAGCTTGGAAATAGGTAATATCACTTTATCTGACCATGCTTGGGTTAAATCCCTTACAAGAAACGCTATCAGAATTTAGTATGATCTTTGATTAACAATTAATCAAACTAAATCTCAATTACTTCCGGTATTTATTTAAACTGATTCTATCAATCGACTTTAAAAAATTGTAAATATTAATGGGCTTCTAATTATATATCATACTTGGGCATAAACATCTCAACGGATTTGAAGCAGTTGTTGAAGCTTAATCATAATATAGTCAGCGCAAATTAAAACAAATCTTGACAAATGGAATAAAATAAACCCCGCATGGTACGAAAGGTATCACCTAATTAAAACTTTTATCTTGCCAAAACTTTTATTTCTCATGCATGCAATTCTGATTAGGATTCCCCAAAAAACAATAAAAAACTGGCAAAGTTTGTTAAATAAATTCCTATGGAACAACAAAAGACCAAGAATTGCATTTACCACTCTTAGATTAAAGCATTTGCATGGGGGTTTCAACTACCCAGATTTACTGCGCAATCCTATGGCTGGCCCCAATGCCGGTGTGGCTGCACAGGTGGAGCAGCAGCGCCGCCAGGCCATATCCTGTGCCAGCAAAGTGCAGCGGCGCTGGCTCTGGCAGTGGCGCAGAGATGCAAATTGGGAGAACCAGAAAGCGTTGTGGGCGGGCCTGACGCGCGGCCACTGCCGGGCGCAGCCAAAGGGCGCTGTTCCCGACAAGCAGCAGGGGGAGGGGCCAGGATAGGCGCAGCCAATGGGCAGCACGTGATCCTGGACAGGCCCCAGAGCAACAGGCAAACCGTGCCCATGCCGGCAGACCACCCTGGCTCATGCGTTGGGCGGGGCTCGCAGATGGGAAGGAGAGGGGTGGGCGTGGTCTGAGGAGCCTCTCCCTCGTTTGCCCAATGCAGCATCAAGTCCGTGGCAGCCACGTCCAGAGATGTTGGCATGGGACTGGCAGGCGCCCTGCCATGAGGATCCCAGGGCAGCAGCCGGTCCTGACAGCAGGGAACAGCCACCATGTGGCGTCGAAGGGGAGGGTTGTCCTGAGGCTGCCACCAAGAGGCAGACACAGTGGGCCCACCCCCGTCACCATCCCAAGGCAAAGACCACAGACACCCGTTGCACAGAAATCAGTCTTTATTATTATACCATCCCACCTCCCCCAACAGATGTGAGGAAGGGGAGGCGTGTAGGAGGGGTAGGGTGTTGAGGGACCATGGGAAGGCACGGCCCCATTCAGAAGAACCGGCAGCCAGAGGCCTGTCGATGGCTTGGATGCTGCTTCGCCAGCCCCAATACCCCCCCGCTCACCCCCTGCTCCGTCTGGCATGCTACCCTGAGCTGGGGTGCTCACGCAAATTGCGAGTGGGGGGAGCCCTCCCGGGGTCTGGGGTGGCCACCCAGCCTGCATGGCCCGGGCAGGGGGGGTGCACAGTGGCTGCAAGCCGGGGGACCTCGGGCTCCCGCATTTCGGCCACTTTGCGCGGATGGCGTGCTCCTCCGTTGCCGCTGTGGGCGGGGCCTGTGGCCTCCCCTGCAGGATTGGTGGGGCTGCCGGCCTAGGAATGGCTCCCACGCTCCAGCAGGGCAACGCAAGTGGAAGCTGAAAGCAGGAGACGGCGCCAGGCCAGGATGGAGCCACTCGCAGCCTCGGACACACCCCTTCCCTCCCAACAACCACACTGTGTTGGCGCGGGAGCCTCGCAACTGCCACGCAGGATTGGATGCGAGGCGGGACGCCACGGGGTGGAGGGTGTTGGAATGACCAATGGGGCTGCCGCAGACACCCAAGGGCTGGACCCACTCTGGGAGGCGGACGCTCATGGGTTTGTGTTGCTGTGGTTGTGGCTGCAACGGGAGCGACCCTCCCCAGGCGCACGAGACCTCCTGCCCGGGATACGGCATCTGCCTGCCGCTACCCTAGTTTCTTCACTGATGGGGCTCGGGTTCGAGTGAGCAGACCATTTCCCCTGCCGTCTCCCACCCCCTTGCAGCACCCCCCCGGCAACCCTCTCCCTGGCTTATCAGATGCCAGCTGCTTGTCCTACCAGGGATTGAACGCCCTCGGTGGCTCCCCCCTCCCTGCAGACATGCCCTGCTCCAACCCTCTGCCTGACTTTACCTTGAGGGGAGGGAGGTGGCGGGGAGGCAGAATGGTGTCTGTCAGATACATTTGTAGTGATGTGCAGGTGGAGATATGTGACAGGAGTGTTGGGGGAGGGGCTGAGGACGAAGTCAGGTTCGCAGACACAGAAGGTAGTTGTTTTACAACTCATTTTATTGCACTGGAAAAAGCGGGCTTGTTTTTAGGCTAGCAAGGTTGCCAGAGCATTCCACATGGCCCTCCTTCCTGCCCGGAGGGGCGGGGCTGAGATGCAGGCCGCGGCGCGAAACTGCTTCCTGGGCTGCAACCAACCGTCTGTCACGGATGTTTGGTGAGGGGGGGACGCGGAAGAGCAGCCATGCCCTGGACATGCCTGCGGGAGAAAAAGACACGTGGGCTTTGCCTCATTCCACTGGCGAGGCAAGCCCCGCACTCTGCCATCTGGGAGGGTGTACATAGTCGAGGGCAGCAGCGACCAGCTGATGCACGACAGTCTGGTAAGGATGCACCCGGCCTTGGCAAGCCTTTACCTTTACAGGAGGGAATGAGCTGGTCATTACAAACACCTGGTCACAAGTGGTTTTTGGGGCACCTGCCTCTGAGGCGGCCAGGGGTGGCCATGATCACCCCCCACCCCGCTTGGCCTCACCTGAAGTGGCAAGTGAGCGGGTGGGTTCAGGTGAACGGGCAGTTTGCACTAATCTGCGGAACGGGGCCCCCCTCCCCTACCTCCTCCTCACCTGTCAGCGCTCCATCACTTATAACCAGGCGGGAACTCTGGAGTCCGGATACCTGCAAGGAAAGAGGAGAGGCTGCAGTTAGTTCGCCAAGTGTCACTCCCTTCTGTCTCGGAAGGGTTAATTTGTTTGTGCTTAGTTAGACACAACAAATTGTATACAACCGTGCCCAACTAACTAGGTAGTATATATTGTACTAGTTTGTATCATCCAATTTACACAAGTTTATGCAAACAGTGCAATTTATTCCAACCACTAGGGTATATTATTTTTCAGTGCAAAATCATATACAATAACATTTCACAATTATAAATCCTTATCATGATAACATTCCACGTAACTGCTGAATGAATTTTTAAAAAATTTTCTACAAGCCAAAATACTTACATGTAATCAATTTCAGAGTCAGAATTCAAAGTGCATAGTGGCTATACGCTCAATGGCGTCAGTAATGTTCCTAGAATCCCACAGCTGTTATATTGTATACACTTAACTATTCACTCAACTCACCAACCTTATTTAAAGTGCTAGTCCTCTCCAAACATGTCCTTACAAAAATGCTGCCAGATCAAATGAATTATTCAAACCATAAGGTTCCATAGATCTTAATTTAAAAGTCCACCAAGCCTCCTGTTGCAACAGATCCCGTTGTGACATCAATGGGTCTCGATGATGGCTCACATACAGAACGGTATATACAAAGTCCTTGTCCGAATGTCCCATTGCTTTGAAATGTGCAACTAACGGCACTTCTTCAATGTTCCTCCGTAATCGCGATCGATGTTCCTGAATCCTTACTTTGATCCCGTGCAACCCACATATTTCTTGCCACATACACATATAATCAAATATACAACATTCTGGCTATTACAGTTGGTAAATTCTTTCCAATATAAGCCTAAGTCCCTAAGTTGCGATGGCGCCATTACCAGATCACATGTATTGCATTTACCACACTTATAATGCCCTTTCGGTAGATCTCTCAATTGCACCTTATCTACCATATCTGTGTGACTCAATTGGTCCCTGAAGCTCTTTGTTCTTCGAAGGGCAATAAGTGGTTTACCTTCACACCCAGGTATACTCGCTATTAATGGCCAGTATTTGTTAATAATATTTCTTATACGTCCAGTAAGGGATGTGTAGTCTAACGCAAAGCAGAATCTGCCCTCCTGTCTGGTCCTGACATTTTTTAAAAAAACTTGTCGGTCCCTTGTTGTGGCTCTGTTTCTGCAATGACTGACTACTTGAACCGGATAACATTTTTTCATAAGTTGTTGTTCTAATTGTGTCACATGCGCATGAAAATCTTGCATTGTTGTAGAGTTCTGCCTAAGCCTCAAGAATTGACTGTAAGGTAAATTATTACGCAGGTGTGGAGGATGAAAAGAATGAAAGTGTAAAAGTGCATTTTTGTCTGTGGGCTTCCTATATGGTCGTACCTGAACTCTATCCTCCCTTGACCGGCTAACGGTCACATCCAAGTAATTAATTTCATTCTCGTTAGCCGACCAGGTGTACCTGATATTGCTGTGTAGGGAGTTCATCCAATTGCATACCTCCTCAACTATATCAAACTCAGACAAAATTATAAAAAGATCATCAATAAAACGACAGTAGAAAATAATATATTCAAAAAAAGGATTCTGTGTTGGGTTTAACAAAAAAGTCTCTTCTAAACGTCCCATAAACAAATTAGCCACGCTAGGCGCCGCGGAGCAGCCCATCGCGACTCCGCGGGTCTGCAGAAAATAATCCTCTTGAAACCGAAAGTAATTGTGTGACAAAACTATATCCAAAAGCTCAAGAAGAAAATGAGAAGGTGGGCCAACAGACCCCCTTTGGTCAAGGGCTATGCGAACAGCCTCCATAGCATCCTCATGAGGGATGTTTGTATATAACGATGCTACATCCAAAGTTATGAATGTAGCTCGTGTAGGAATGGCCATTCCCTCCACTGCGTTGATAAATGCTCGTGTGTCCTGTATATAGGATGGAAGATTTTTTACCAGCGGCTGGCAGAAACTATCGACATATTTTGCAAGGGGCTCCAAAATAGAGCCCGTCCCCGATATTATTGGGCGTCCCGGGGGAGGAAATCCCAGCTTATGAATTTTTGGCAGGACGTAGAAAATCGGTATCCTTGGGCAGGGGTTAATTAAGGCTTTGTGGATAGGCTCAGAAATCCAATTTAAAGCTAAGGCTTCATTCAATGTATGTTTTATAATGTTCGCAATCCGTTTTGTGGGATCATTGGGAATACGCAAATAATTCTCCTTATCACTAAGTTGGCGGTGAATTTCTCCAATGTAATCTTCTCTATTCATTATTACAATCGCGCCCCCTTTATCTGCTTCTTTAATAACTATTGACTTATCTTGCACCAGGGAGCGTAAGGCAAGGTTGTGTGAATAACTAAGGTTAGACTTCTTTGGTCGGAAGCATTGTTCTGCTTCCTCTAGTTCCTTATTCACCATTGCCTCAAAGGTTTGAATATAATGATTAGTGACTGGGGGTACAAAATCTGAACAAAGACGTAAATTCGGAAGGAGCTCCTGTGTGGGAGGTGTGTTACCAAAAAACTCCCGAAGTTTAAGAAGCCTGACCAACTTGAATAAATCTACTCTGGTCTTAAATGCGTTGTAACGTGAGGTGGGAACAAAACCTAAGCCTAAGTTTAGCACCTCAGTCTCTGTATCGGAGAGCTGTCTAGCGGAGGGGTTAACCACTAGGTTTTCCTGCCTTGTCCCCTGGCTCCTCCCCTCAAAAAACCACCCCTAGATTTATTACAACTGAGTCTATTGAATCGTGTATTGCTTAGAGTATTATCCTCAATTGAAGTATCAGTCTCATCCCCATCCGTTGTGTCCAATTCTGAATTGGTCTCCAATGGATTGGACCAAGTAACCTTTTTCCGTGTTGTGTTAGTTTCAAGCCACCATGAGTAAACTCTCCCTGTGGTGTAGTCCTTAGTGTCCCTACGGAATTTTTTGATCTTAATTTCTTTTGTCTTTTTTTCAAATTCCAGTACCTGTGCTTCTAATTCCACCAATTTAGTGTCAAATACCGTCTGTGTCATTTTCTGTTTAAGGTTAGTCTCTAAAGTAGTAATCTCTTTTTCTAGGTTATTGACCTCTATCTTAGCCTGTTCCACCACTAATAACATCAAGTCCATTGAACATTTATTGAGGACTGCTGCCCATCTGCTCTTAAATTCTTCGTTGTTCTGGAACATACCCGGGGGCTTATTAATTCTAAGTCCCCTCGGGATCCTGTTACAGCGGATGTAATCTGTCAGGGAGGTGGCATGTAAATCATATCTTACATTTTTCTTTTTAATGAACTGCAACTGTCCCCAAGAATCCTCACTCGATGTATCGGTAACATTCATGATAGAGGACATGTCTGCAAGAATTCTAGCCTTATCGGATTCAGAGAAAGTCAAAAATCCCTCAAAAGAAGAATTAGACATTGCTCTCAAGGTAGAATCACACAAAAACAAGAGAGAGACACGGAATAACCAACACAATAAATTGTATACAACCATGCCCAACTAACTAGGTAGTATATATTGTACTAGTTTGTATCATCCAATTTACACAAGTTTATGCAAACAGTGCAATTTATTCCAACCACTAGGGTATATTATTTTTCAGTGCAAAATCATATACAATAACATTTCACAATTATAAATCCTTATCATGATAACATTCCACGTAACTGCTGACGGGTACGCCAGCAAAAGGTTCCCGTTCCGGATGCCCCTTTCTCAAAGCAGTTACTGCTGTGGAAATATACAAACAAAAAAATTTTATATTCGTATAACTATAAATTCATCTTATTTTATACAAATTTAGAATTTAAAAATACCATTCTCCTATACTCACAAAACCACCTTATTGGGTCCTTTTTGTCACAAAAGTTACTGTAAGACAAAATTCATATAAATACTTCTAGATTCTATATATTACATAATAAAATTACAATGAATTTTTAAAAAATTTTCTACAAGCCAAAATACTTACATGTAATCAATTTCAGAGTCAGAATTCAAAGTGCATAGTGGCTATACGCTCAATGGCGTCAGTAATGTTCCTAGAATCCCACAGCTGTTATATTGTATACACTTAACTACTCACTCAACTCACCAACCTTATTTAAAGTGCTAGTCCTCTCCAAACATGTCCTTACAAAAATGCTGCCAGATCAAATGAATTATTCAAACCATAAGGTTCCATAGATCTTAATTTAAAAGTCCACCAAGCCTCCTGTTGCAACAGATCCCGTTGTGACATCAATGGGTCTCGATGATGGCTCACATACAGAACGGTATATACAAAGTCCTTGTCCGAATGTCCCATTGCTTTGAAATGTGCAACTAACGGCGCTTCTTCGATGTTCCTCCATAATCGCGATCGATGTTCCTGAATCCTTACTTTGATAGCTCGTCCCGTGCAACCCACATATTTCTTGCCACATACACATATAATCAAATATACAACATTCTGGCTATTACGGTTGGTAAATTCTTTCCAATATAAGCCTAAGTCCCTAAGTTGCGATGGCGCCATTACCAGATCACATGTATTGCATTTACCACACTTATAATGCCCTTTCGGTAGATCTCTCAATTGCACCTTGTGTAAATTGGATGATATAAACTAGTACAATATATACTACCTAGTTAGTTGGGCACGGTTGTATACAATTTGTTGTGTTGGTTATTCCGTGCCTCTCTCTTGTTTTTGTGTGCTTAGTTAGAGGCAACTGGTTTTCATCAGTCCAGTTAGATGTTGAGTTGTTCTTCCTGCCAGGGTGGAAAGGGAGTTAGCCAGACATTTGCACTTCTTCCCTTTGACGGGAAGTTTCCCCACTTTTTCACAAAGTCCCCCAAATGCATTCCATGCCCGCCACCGTGAATGCCCTCTTCCCCGCTTGGTGTTCAAAGAGGCTACACCACGCAGCACATGGACAGAGGGACAGAGCCTCTGGCCAAGTGCTAACTTACCTGAGGGGTTTGGGCGGCGCTGGCTGGATGTTTTGTAGGGCGCGGTTGCGGATGATTGGGTGTGGGGAGGGGGGCTCGTCCATGCCGGGCGCGCACGCTGATTGGTCCCTGGGATAGTTCTCATCCTATGCTCCTTCGGGCCATGGGGGCGGGGCTGGGCACTCAGAGAGGGGGCCGGTTTTTCGCCGTTCCATGGGCGCCTATGGGCTACGCCTTCTTCTTCCGTGGCGTAGCTTTTTTGCGCCGCTGTGGGCATTCCCGCTTCTGGAGGGGCTTAGGGAGCAGACTAACTCTGCCCCCACCCTCCTCCCTGCTCCCCCCAAGCCGGCGTGGGGCTCTACACCGCTCCTCCACCTCCGCCTGGCCGCCTGAGGCTTGCGCCGGTGCCGGCCTGCTGGCGGGCCAGCACCACGTCCCAGCGCGGGCAGAGGGCCACTTACATGGGCGTAAGGACCAGATACGCTGTCGCAAGCCTTAGTTCAGTTCCTATTCACTTTCCCCGCCCCTCTTAGGATTGGGCTGCCTGAAATTTATCAAATTTCATCTAGTTTGCTCAATATAGTGCAAATTTTACAGACTTCAGATCCCCCAGACTGGGTTAAAACAATAAATCCTAACTATAAATATTTTATGTTACATAGTCTGATTTGGAATGATAAAAAGACTGTTCAATGGGATCTATAAACGATCCCTTTTTTGTAGATATATTAAACATGTGGAATCACTACAGAAACAAAATCTTACCAAATCTATCCAGGTTTTCATCTTTTTGGGGTCAAAAATGGTTCCCACCCGGTCAATCTAAGGCTTTCATTATCTCTGGCAACAGAAAAATTTGACTCGTTTAACTGATATATCATCAGACGTAAGCATATTAAGTAAAATGGAATTAGAACAAAAATTACAACAAAAATTCAGTGGTTTACTTACCTCCAACTTTCTCACATGATGAATCAAATTAACATTAAACAAATCCTTAGTGTCCCTATGACAGAATTTGGACAACTTCTAAATCAAACAAATTTGATACAAAAGGTTTAATATCCAAACTACATAATTTGTTACTTAACACATTCAAAATTAAGCCTCAGAAATACCAATTAGATTGGCAATCAGACTGTGAATCTTAAATCTCTTTAGATCAATGGAAGAAAATCTGGTCTTCCAACATAGCGAACTCCCGCATCATTACTAATAAAATTCAATTGTACAAAATCCTTCATAGAAGCTATTTAACACCAAAAAAACTTTCATTAATTTCACCAACTCACTCACCCCTTTGTTGGAAAGGATGCGGTAGAGTTGGCTGTTTCTCACATTGTTAGTAGGATTATCCCTCTGTGAAAAACTTTTGGATTTAAATCCTGAAAAACATAAAAGAAATTACAGGTTATTTAATACCCTTTGATCTTAAAGTGATTTTTTGGACCAATGGGACAACTTGTCAAGCTATGGATGACAGGATACAGCAGACAGATCCCTGAACCATTGCAGCAAGACACAAGTTCTTGGTCAAATGGCTTTCATTCAGAAATCAGATCATTTTCATATATATGTCCATAGGACTACTTAGAAGCAAGGCAGACATCTAAGCAGCAAGAGTAGAAGTTGATAGGAATGACATCATGTGAGAGAAACTTCTCTTTTAACATTCGAGTTTGCTCCTCCCCCGCCCCAAACCATAAACAAGGCTTTGGCACTTTCCTGGTGTAAGAATGTTCCACATATTTGTGATATCAAGTTGAGTTACTAGCAAGCAAGACATAGCACAGTCTGGGAAGGAGCACAAGGTCATAAACACTGGAAGCTGTTACAACCCAACAGATAAACACCTGTGAAAGCCTGAGAAAGAAATAGTTATGACACTGGTAAAGTGATATTGAGTTACAGCATGATACATTTTGTTCTGCACAACAGTATCAAAACTGGCATGGATGGGGCTCAGACATGACACAACTTGGACATCCTGAACATTAGAAAAGAATTAGTAACTTTAAAAAAAAATATTTTATTTTATTTTATCAAAGTAAAAAAAGGATACAAAAAGAAAGAAGGGGGGAGGGAAAAGTTAATAAGGTCAAGAAGGTTTTGCAACTTATCGCTACAAGAATTCTTAGAATACAGAGCGAACAAAAACTTAATCCTTTTCAATATTTATCATATAACATTAAAGATTGCAACTGTTCAGTCCCATTAGTATATATTATTTTTCTATACTACACATATGTAGTGCCTCCCACCTCCATCTCCACGCTTAGTAATAAAAATTAATAATCAAAAAGGAAAAACTCATTCCATTATTACTACAATATTTCATCTTATCTCTTTATGTAACTGATTAATATAGCAATCCTCTCTACTTATCGCTAGCTTTATCAATGTTTCCATATCTACAAACTATTTTAGCAATTATATATTCGATTATATATTCATACATTTCCCCCTTTGTCAGACTATAATCTCTTATAAACTATATACAATAAGTCAGTATGTGATCTTATTCCAATTTGTAAAACTGCAACGTCTTATTTATTCTATTCTTTATAAGTAAAATAATTCCCCCATTTCTCTTCAAATTCTCTTATTGGTCTTCTATTTATATAACTCGTCAATTTTGCCATCACTGCATATTCTGCCATCTTATCTTTCAAGATTTCCTTGGTTGGGCATTCATCTTCTTTCCATTTACTTGCAAATGTCACTCTTGCCACCATCAACAAATATCTGAATAATTCATGTAATGTTTTATCAATATTTTCTGGTATTATTCCCAACAGCATAGTCTGGTGTTTCAAGGCAAAATCTAATTTTAAAATTGTATCTCAGCATGTATGTCTTTCCAAAAATTTTTACTTTTTTTGCATGTCCACCACATATGATGTCAGGCCTGCTATCCACAGTAATGCCATATTGTTTTCTGGTGCTTTCTGATGCTGTAGTTTTCCAGTGTTATTTGCCTACAGGTTCACAGAGAGCCAGCTGTGTTCCCAGGAAGGCATCTACCAGGACTAGACATCGACCTTGGAGGAGCTTTCCTCGCCTTCCCAGGCATCTACTGTAGCTGGGCAATGGGGCAGGGGGGAGAGTGGAAGGAGGTTTTGATATATTGCAACTTGTAACTAACACGTCATTCTCAACAAAGCTTCATGGTCAGCCAGAAGCTTTCATGCCTTTGGATTAATTACGGACACCTGTACTTTGAATATAATCTTTCAATAAAGAACCTTTTGAATCAAGAGACCTTGGATTTCTTGCAGCAAGGGGTGGGAGACGAAATCAGAGTAACTGGAATTCCATAAACTGACATATGATAAAAAGAGCCATCTGCTTCTTTACATTTCCAACATGACCCTATATATTTCTTATCCATTTTCTCAATGTCCTTTGGTGTGATATACCATCTGAAAAACATCTTATACCAGTTTTCCCTTAGAGCTTGACTTGACGTGAACTTTATACCCTTTGTCCAAAGATTCTCCTACTGTTGAAATGTTATTTCTTCTCCAAAATTTTGTATCCATTTTATCAAGCAAGTTTTAACTTGTTCTGTTTCTGTATCATATTGAAGTAAAAGTTCATAAATGTGACCCAGAATGTGCTCCTTCTTCCATGTAATTATCTTCTCAAATTCTGTAAGATCTCTTAATTGACCTCTATGAACTGTAAGAGCTTCTTTTAATCTGGAGACCACTTGAAAGTATATCAACCATTGGTTTTTATCACAAAAAGCTTCAATTGGTGAGAATATTGGCTGTATCAACGTACTTATTCTTTTTCTAACTGATTCCCAAATTTGTATCAGGCTGTCTCTTATAACATGATTCTTTTGTTGTCTCCTTGTTCTTCTTGTCACTCAAAGGTAATTATGCAGCCCATCTGCTAAATCCACCACCTCTAGTCTTATTAATCTGTTCTTAGGGTTTCATATCCAATCAATAATCCAAACCAAGCCAGCTGCTTGATATATAACTTGTTATATAATAAAGTTATATAATTAGTAACTTTTTGATGGCAGCTAAGTCTCTTTTAGCAGCCAATTGGAAGTCCCCAAAAATTCCAACTACTGATAGTTGGCTATTTAAAATTTGGGATTACTATATCCAAGAAAAGATTTATGATTCCATATACCAAACACATTTCCCAAAGGAAACTGGTTTTATGGTAAAATGTCTCCCGTTTTTTGAATACCTAACAACCAATGATTTGCACCCTTCAAAACATTTATCGTTTATCTCTTTAAATTTATGAGTAGCTAGATACAATATATTGTAAAGATGAATCCTTGCCTTTTTATTTTTTTTCTTCTCTTTTTCTTTTTTACTAATATAACTTACTGGCTGTATAAAACACATACTATTTTTGACAAATAATAGTATTGTTGTTCCTTAAATGAGCTATATTGTTACTATTGTATTCTCATATTTGGAGATAGCTCAATTATTCTGCCCACCTGGAGGGCAGCGCCACAGCTTGGACGGGGGCTGCGTTTGCAGCCCTGGAAGAAGGACAGGCAATTGGACATTTCCTAGGCATCTGAGGGCTTTGCTAGATGGGTGGAGCCAAAGGCATATTTGCCTGCTCAGCCCTTCCCCAGCACACAGTTGTCTTTGTTGCTCGGCCCACCCACCCTCCCTATAGCAGTGCAGGATTAGCTGGTTGCTGTTTATCAGGGCCAGGTAGGATTTTTTTCTCCTCTTCCAACTGGCATAAGGAAAGGTGTTTTTTGCCTACCTTGTACTGCAGGATGGAGTCCTAGTAACTGGTATGGTAGAGCTGTAAATTTTTTTACCACTGGCAGGTTAGGATGGGAAAATGAGCAGGACGGTGACCCCTTTGGCACATCCCCATTGGTGGGGAATTGGGGTCTGTCAGGAGCGACTGGTGGGCTCCACGGCAGCCAGTTGCGAGGGCAGACTGCCATGTGGCTCCCTTGTACAAGTAAGGCCCTTCTGCTGTATGGCAAGGTGCTGCAGCCTTGGAGGGGGAACCATTTGCCTGGCTGGCTGGGTTCCAGCCATGCATTGTATGGCTCACCCCCGGGGGAAGTGGAGGCTCGCCCAGACAGATCAAGGCGGAAGTCATGGGTGACCCCAGGGCTTGACCTGTACCGCTAGTTAAGTTAGATCCCTTGCCGTATTGACAGTTTATGTTGAAATTAATAAAGTGGCCCAATTTTATACCCAAGCTTTGTGTCTGCCTTTTATTTCGACTGGGGGAGCAAACCTAGTACATACATTTTTAATTGTAATATGGTTGACTCTTATAGCGTGTATTCTATTTGTTTGTCTATGCATTGTATGATGTTATAAAGTTAATAAGAAGGGGGAAAAACAATGGGGAAGTTAACAGGAAACGCTTTTGAGAAGGGATTCCCCTTACCTGGCAAAAGGCTAGAGGCTCCCAAGCCCCACCTTCTGCTAGGCTTGTCAGGTTTCTGCTGATGGCAGGAAATCTCTCAGCAGTAACCTTTGCCCAGCAATCACTGCTGATCTGTGGGAGAAAGCAGGCTGCCTAGAGATTGCTCATCATCAGTGAGAACCTGGCAAGGAGGCTGGGGAAATTGATATAAATATGTTCACAACCCTAGCCAATGACATCACTTCTGGAGTCATACCAGGGCTGAAACACTATTGGGTCACAAGGGAATTGATGTCATCAGCACATGCTACAGAGTGCACACACACACAAAAGGATGGTAAACCCACTCCTCATGGTTGCCGGGGGGACCTGGTGACTCTACCTATTGTTGGTGTTGGATTCTAGAGAATAAATTGTTGATTCTCATAAAAGGTCCACAAAAATCAATGAACATATTAAGGAAACTATGGTGAAAATTTGTTTGCAAGGTTCTGACAAAATTGGACAGCTCATTGACTTTCACACATGATGGTAATTCTTAGCATATTTATGAGTGCTCAGGAATGTTCAAAGGAGAATAGGCATGCCTCTTCCTTTTCAAAAGACCTGAATATACAACATGTGAATAAATGCTAACACATTGTTTGTAAAATATAGATAAATCTATTTGCTAATGTCTAACCTAGGCCTGACTATATGCTACATGGCGCATGAGCGCATGTAGCATGTGCGTGTAGTGTACACATGCACATGCACCCATATATTCCTGATTTTCCTGAAGATATTTTGGATTGGTCAATGTAAGTCAAAAATTAAAAAATTAATTGTAGGAAGCGGTGTGTGATCTGCCAAAATAGGGAATACCAGAGACTCCACATGTTGTATATCTGTGACATCCTTGTGTATGACATGATACAAATAGGAATATACAAGGGATAGCTGCAACAATCCATGTTTGTTGTTGCCATCTTTGTTCAGGGACAAATAGGTACAGTGGGTGATCAGTAAGGGAAAAGGGTAGTCATTCACTCATTTGGTCCAAGTGTCACCAGTGGATCATGATTGATATGATCCACTTGTGGATCATGTAAATCATGTCAATCAAATTATTATGGTGTTGAGCCGTAATAATATTTTCTCCTTTGCTTCTATCTCTGACCAGAATTACTTTTCTTTCACTGCTTGTTTCACTAATGTTCTGATTTTGACTCTATTCTGTACATCATAATTATTGCCTCTGTCAATAAAAAAAAGTGTCACTTGTCTTCATAATCCAATTAACCCCTGGGCCTGTATTTGCTTTTGGATATGACATTTATGACATGAAGTGCTGCAGGTATGACAAGCCGAACTGGATCTCGGTGTCATAGCAAATCAAATCAGACCAGCGTGGGAGGCAGAAATGTTAAATTCATAACCCAAAGTAACCTTTGGAGGCAGAGTCAGTCCATTCATCAATCTGATGGGCACTACTTCATTAGAAAGGCAGCCCAGGGGGATGGGAAGGAAAAGAAGCCATCTAATGTTGGGATCTTGTGTTGGCAAATACACTGTGTAATAAAGTACCTCATTTTCTCTTGCAATGAGATCTGCTTAATTTGGGTGGAAGGGGTTAGGTCTGCAGCATCTAGTTTGTGCTGGGATTGTTTGACTGTTGCCAAGTCAATTGTATATTGGGCAGTTCTTTTGTGGATTGGAAAATCTTGGATTCAAACACCAGTCCTGCCCCACCCTGTAAGGAGTTGGGAGCAAGGCTGGGATTTGTAAATCAGCCCTGATGGAGATTCCCCAGATGTGACCTTTTTTGAATTGGCCAGTCATGGGGAGGCTGGAGGCAGCTTCCAAAGGTACTATAGCCCTGCCTCCTGTCTCTTTCTCTCAGACATGGTACTCACCCTCCTTCCCTATCTTGGGCAGTGGGCTGTTGCACTTCTAGGCAGGTAGTAGGATGATGGGTATGCTTCTGCATCCCACCTACAAAAGTGTCCCATAGGGAATAATGGCAGACTAATGAGACAGGAGGGGGCTTTAAAAAGGAACCCTTCCCTACTTTGTGAAAGGAGACAAGAACAAGAAAAGATCGCAACTGCAGAGTTTTCAGAGGAAAGGTTAAGAAATTTGATTGTCAGTCTGTCACCGTAAGAGCAGGAAAATGAAATGAATGCACACAAGGGTGTTTTTTTGTTTTTGTTTTTATTCCAGTGGCCAGCCAGAGCTCTCCTGCTAGGATTGCCCATTGCAGATCTCATTGTATTAACAAAGCAGTGGCCTGTGTTTAAACCCAAACCTGTGTCAGCTCCCTTTCTTCCATATACTTCTGTAATGTCTGTTTCTCTATGAACCTTATCTTCAGCCAATTAGAGTTTCTCTGTAAATTACAGTGCAACCTAAACATATTTATTTCCTCTAAGTCCAGTAAAGTCAGTGGGCTTGGAAAGATAATTTTGCTTAGGATGACACAGGATGATACCAGCCTTCTCAGAAGACCCAAGACAACCAAAACCAAAGTTAACGTCAAAGATCAGCCTGCATCCATCACAACACAATAAAAGCATGATGAAATTACAATGTAAAATCACAAGCTCTAAAGGAACCAACAAAAAGCAAAATATAACTAAAAATAACTAATCAAGCAAAGATACTTCTCAAGTCTGTAACACAAGGATGGGTTTCAAACTTGGCAAAGGATTAACAGAGATAAATTATTATGGGCTACCTCTGTAAGATAATCCTATAATGCTGGGGAAGTAGCAGCAAAAGCTTCTGAATACACAGGTGCACAATGTGCCATAAAGAGCAGGCAGAGAGGGGCAGAAAGAAGGAAGTGGTTTGAATTCTTCCCTGGAACTGTTTTGAAGAATGCAGTTAATAATATGACAATAGGTTGAGGAAGGAAGAAAACATTGATTAATCATTAGCAAAGCATTTTGACCCTTAAAATCAACTCAGTAATAAAATTAATTGAATTGGCTGGCTGCAGATTCTCCTTCCTTAATGGTTTTGAAGATTAATACAGGCATTAGTTGGGACTTCAATAGACACAAGATATTGTTCTCTGGGGCAGAGGGTTGATTTGGAAAATTCATAGGATCCAATTATATGATTCTATTGCTTGCCTAGAACATCCACACAAATAGTGCTGGTGGTTTGATTCAGTTATTGAAAGAATGCAGGTGGCACAAGGCAAGGAGTTCTATATCCATGGAAAATTCTGTACAAATTCACTTTGGAACAATGTAAAAGACAACACTGAGGCTCATTGCAAAGTTCTATAGATACGTTTACTAGAATGAGCAGACCTGTCTACTATAGTAGCATAGATGTAATCTTGAATCTTCTGCCATTTGATCTTGTTATTTACGCTGGTGATATGTGTAGCACAGATTGTGTGAGTGGTTTGTTTACCCTCTTACTCAAGTTTCTTTCACCATGTGCTTTTGTGTGGGAGATTTCCTATGCTTATTTATCTTGGGAGCAAGTTCATTGAAATCAGTGGGATTGTCTTCTGAGCAAATACACATGGGATTGAGCTGCATAACACTTATTTTTCTTCAGCTGTGCTTGACAGTTTTAGAATTCTTTTAATTGTTTCCTAGTAACCTCACTTCTTAATCACCAACAAAGAAAAAAAATGAAATTTGCATTTCAACAGAGAGTTTTAAAATATATTTGGAGGTTTGCAACCAGCATGCTAATGTTCAATTTTTCCTGGAATTGTGCTGTGCATGATCAAATTTTGGAACTGTTTTATTTAAATATATAATTTTCCATCCAAGGCACATTGTGTTCTTTTTTATTCTCACTTTTGTACTTTCCCTGTAGCAAGTGGCAATAGAAACAAATCAGATCAGATTGCATTGTGCCAAATCTGAGCAATGAATTGCTTTCATTAATGCACCTACACTTTTGTGCAGAAGGAAGGAAATCGTTGGCCCCATGACTCCTAATGTTGGAGAATGATGATTTCCTTTCTTTCCTTTCTTTCATTCAGTTGTTTTAAAAAGCAGTCAACCATACTTGAACTGTACTATCAGGGGGGAAAACATACTTTGATTCTAAATGACACAGCTTCAAGGGAAGCAATTAAATAGCTGCTCAATGGATAAATGTTTCCAAAGCTGACTATTTTTTCACATTCATAATGTAAAAGAAATGCTGGAGTACAGGTTCCCGTTGTGATATGATTAGATAGGGGAGATGCTGTGGAAGAGTGCATGCTTTGGTAGCAGGAGGTCACAGATTCGATTCCTGTTAAAGAATCTTAGGTAGCAGGTGTTGGGAATGTCCATGCTCTGCCTAGGAGTGCTGCTGCCTATCAGACTAGATCAATGGTGAACTAGATGGATGCTCAGACTCAGTGACAAACAATCTAAGGGCAACAGGAGCATTCAAAGGTGAATTTTAATTTCTCTAGGAATGAAAATAACATATTCACCTGGGAAGTATTCATGGAGGCAAGCTATAATCTTACAATCCTGACAGTTGAATCTTTGCTCTAAATACTTGTTCTGATAGCTGGTGATAGTGGGGGGTGGGGGAGTGGCCTCAGTCAATACCTGACTTTAACATCTCTGAACAGAAAGAATATGAGAAGTCCATAATGGTACTTCTTCATACTTCCTCATAAACAGGGATGATTGAACACTCACCATTGCACCTCATGTTCAGCTTGCCAGTTGCAATCAGGGAGGCAATTTTTTCACCTAGTGGTCTGGCTGTTTACGAACAGCTCAGCCGTGTTCTTTGGGTTACTTTTTTGCATATTCAAATGGCAGTATTTCACTCATGTGTATTCTCACACAGCCTGATGGGAGTCTTAGATTTCCTCCTCCCCCACAGACTTGTCATTGATGCATGCTGCTCAGCATGTAAACAAAAAGTGAGCAAATTCATCAGTCAGGTAGTGATTATAAATAAACATAGCATTTTAAATAAAGTCTTACTGTTCAGTGCTCATTGAAGCCTTCATTATTGTTGAAGTTATTTCACACATGCATTTTTCCATAGTATCTTATAGTAGTACCCCCCCCCCCTACACACACATTCCCCAACCTGACCATCCTGACCTGGCCTCTTGAGGGAGAAACTGCACAGATGCAAAAGGTAAAGTGCAATGTGGAAAACTATGTACTCAAATAGGCACACACACCTGTCTTAAATTGGAAAAAAAACATATTGTTTTATTTAAGTGAATAATCTCTGGTGCCTTTGCTGCAGTGTACTTCCATAGTGATCAGAAAATAATATTTGAAATCAAATAATATTTGATTAATATTTGATTAATATTTGAATAATATTTGATTTCAGTGCAAATTGCTTCAAAGCATCAATGCAAGAGATTGGAAGCCTGGAACAAATTTCTGAGTGCTGCTGCCTCTGATCATGTGCCATCCAAACTCTCTCATGAGACACAAAAGAACATTTTTCTATATTATTTCTCAAAGATTATGAATAAACAAGCGCAGCAGCAGACTTGCAACCTAGGTTTAGTATACCTGGGAATCTCAGACTTTGATAAAATGTGATTCCCCCACACACACACTTACACACCCACCATGCTTGGGCTCTGCAAATGATCATAGGCTTAATCAAACAACTGGAAATGTCCACTCACCTTATGTTACTTTTAGCATTCTGTTAGTTTGCCTGACGCAATTTGACTATTTCAGACAGCGTTCTTAAGCCCTGCCTCTGAATGATTTAGGATATTAAGATACAGCAGCATACATAAGCTGTAATAGTGTAATCATGTCCACCTACCACAACTATTATCCCTGCCCTTTTAATACTCATGTATTCATAATTTTCATGCCCTCCTAGTCTCCCCCCCCCCACCTTTATTTCCATGCCTTCCTTCACTGGTTATTTGCAGGCTGGAATTTCAGAAAGAAGATACATTTCAAACCACTCTAAAGACTGGCACTACCTTCTATCCTGACAGAGTTGGGACACATGAATGATAACACAGCAGAGAAAGTCTCCAAATATAGGTAGAGTGGAAAGATACACTTTCATGACCATGATATTTATTTGTTGTATTGTCGAAGGCTTTCACGGCTGGAGAACGATGGTTGTTGTGGATTTCCGGGCTGTATAGCCATGGTCTTGGCATTGTAGTTCCTGACGTTTCGCCAGCGGCTGTGACTGGCATCTTCAGAGGTGTAGCACCAAAATTATAGAGATCTCTCAGTATCACAGTGTGGAAAAGAACCTGCCAACTTCTTTTCCACACTGTGACACTGAGAGATCTCTGTCTTTTGGTGCTACACCTCTGAAGATGCCAGTCACAGCTGCTGGCGAAACGTCAGGAACTGCAATGCCAAGACCATGGCTATACAGCCCGGAAAATCCACAACAAGCATGATATTTATTTGCTTTAAATGTTTGTATCCCACCTTTTCCTTGATAAGGCCCATGCCATAAACAGCATCAATTGCTAAAACTATGTATTCAAATAAATAAAACAAAAACATACTTATTAACCCACCCCAAAATGTAAAATGGCAATCCATCCAACAGTAACTGGTTCATCTAGTCCATCATGATAAAGTCATACCAAACAAAACAGCAGTGCACCTGTTCCTAAAACTCATCACTGAGAGTACCCTTCTTACTTCCTCTAGAAGTCCACCTGACAGGCAGCACAACCACAAAGGTTTGAGCTGTAGAATATTGTATAATGGGGGGGGGCAGTTGCTGATTCAAAAAGTACTCACGGGAACCCATGCTGTAAGACATGTATGAAGGGGCCAATATCTCTTTTAGTCACATTGAGTGGGAAACTACATGATACACACAGGCACGTGTCGGGTTCTGCCAGATTCCCTGGGAAGTGTAGTCTTACTGCTCAATGAATCACTGGTTTGAAAGCACCAAGGTAAAGTTCCCTCTTTATTCTTTTTGCAGAGACCCCTGTGCAAGTGAAATTGACCAACCTTTATTAATTTCATCACCTAACCAGAGATAAAATTGACCAGCCTCCTCTACTTAGGTAGGAGGTGAAATTGATGAGTGTTGGTCAATTTCAGCAAAAAGAATAAAAAGGGAACTTATCCTTGATGCTTTCAAACCAGTGATTCATCAATCCTGTAATGGACTTAACATTTTTTTTAAAAAAAGAGGAAAGAGGTGATGAGAGGGTAGATGGAAAGGAGGAAAGAAGGAGCAGCTTGATAGACAGTCACAATGAAGTGAGAATCGCAATGGAAGGAATTTTCTCTTTCTCCCTTGCAAAAAGCCTTGGCTTTGTTCCTGCCTCTTGTTATGTTCCTACCCACCCCCAGCTCCTGGAGGAAAACCCGAGCCAAGTGGCTTTTTAAAAGAGATAAGAGAGAGATTCCCCAGTGGAAGATCTCATCAAGCAGCTGTTCTTTGTAAGACTACCCCTCCTAGGGAAGCTTGCGGGACCCAACATGTGTTCAACCATTCAAATTGCAGTTGCCAGCCTCCAGTTGGGGCATGAAGGTCTCCCAGAATTACAACAGATTCCTAGACAACAGTGATCCAAGAGAAAAGGACTGCTTTGGAGGTTGGACTCTATAGCATTATGCCCTGCTAAAGTCCCTCCTTCCCCATATCCTGCACCCAGGCTCTACCCCCATATCTCCAAGAATTTCCCCACTCAGAGATGGCAATCCTAATCCTAACCTAATTGGAGGGGGTAGGACTGATCCCAAAATTGCAAAAACAGTGGAGCTTTTTTTTGAGAGCCAGTTTGGTGTAGTGGTTAAGAGCACGGGACTCTAATCTGGAGAGCCGGGTTTGATTCCCCACTCCTCCACAAAGCCAGCTGGGTGACCTTGGGCGAGTCACAGTTCTCTTGAGCTCTCTTAGCCCCACCCACCTCACAGGGTAATTGTTGTGGGGTAATAATAACGCTTTGTAAACCGCTCTGAGTGGGCATTAAGTTGTCCTGAAGGGCGGTATATAAATTGAATGTTGTTGTTATTATTATTATTGTTGTTATTATTATTATTATTATTAACATCAGAAATCAAGATGTAACTGTTAAGCTCGGAGTTCTCAGAACTTTTGCTTCTTAGATGGAAGGAAGGATTTGGGGGAGGGATAGCAAATGACAGTGGCAAAAACATTTTTGGCACCCAATTTGTTTATTTTCTGCCAAGAGGTGCTGAGTCCCACAAACATCACCACCACTGACACCACCACCTGCAGCATGTCATACAGCAGGCTGAGTTAGATGCTGCCCAGAACCAAGGACAGCATCTGGGCAGATTTTATGTGATGGATACATGGACGTTTTTTCCCTCTTTTACAATGCATACTGGTGTAACAGAACAAGGCATCCAGTAAATATTAGTGACTGTGAATACAGCTTCAACAGCTGTCAGTTATTGCAAATAAATTCAGTCAAAAGTGTGATGTGAAATAAAATGTATGGTGAGGTGTTCACTTCAGTTTTTCCTTCAGTTGATAGGACCACTCAACAAGCAAGTATAGTTAAAACATGAAGGAGAAGCAGGATCATGCCTGCTGTTTCTTCTCAAACTTTCACATGTTGCATGCATAGTCTATGCAAATACAAACTGGACAAGCATGCACATGAACACTGGTCATCAGTCTATCAAAGTCAGTATTGTCTGCTTTGATGGGTAGGAGCTCTCCCGGAACTAAGGCAGAGGCCATCACCTTTTACTTGATCCTTTAACTGGAGATGTCAAGGATTGAACCTGGGACCTTTTGCATGCAAAGAAGATTCTCTGCCACTAAGCCATCCCCCCCCCACACACACACACACAGAGAAGCCCCATAGATCCTAGATCACACAGAGGGAGCCTGTACATTAATGAAGAGTATCAGACTAGGATCTGAGAGACCAGTTTTGAATCCCCACTCTGCTTTGGAAGCTGGCTTGGGGACTTTGGGCCAGTCATACCATTCTGAGCCTTACCTATATCTCAGGGTTGTTGTGAAAATAAACTGGAGGTGAATTAAGCTGCTTTGGATCCCCATTGGAGAGAAAAGTAAGGTATAAATGAAGTAAATAAATGAACAAGTTTCATGCACGTTGGCTCTGTGCACAATCAATGAGTGAAGTCTGGGAGTAGGCCAGAGGGCCACTCCTTTCTCCCTGTGTTGCCTACACATACTTTCTAAAATATCAGAAATGAACTAATTTGTGATGCAATCAATGAGCAGACTTTATTTGAACAAGAGAAAGGGCCATTTTTAACTTTTACATTTGCCTATTTTTTCCCATTTTGACTACAAAAGACCTGCCTCTTTCTCTTTGTGGCAGGACCATATGTTGTAGCTTTTGGAAAACCAACTGTGCTTCAGAAGATTCTCCTTGAATAACAGAGCATCAGTGTTGAGAGGTATCCAGGTAATCTCTGACTCCATTGATCTTTCCAAGAAAGAGGCTCCATGGGATCAATGCATTGTGAACAAAAGGAGTGAGGCAAAAAGCCCCATTAAATGAGTTTGATTTTAATAAGAGGATGATGAAGTTAATTAAAGCTCAGTCTGCAAGCTAAGCTAGGATGAGAGTTCTTTGGGGTTTTTCTTGTTGCTGGGCTCCAGCTGTTGCTTATTTTCAAGCCAGCAGCAGGAGCCAAAGCAATGCAATTTGCCAGTTTTTATACAGACAAGAGCTTCTGTTGATGGCTGCTAAAGTTTTTTTTCCATGATACTGCAATATCATAATGTCTGTTTCCAAAGTTGTCAACAAGAATTAAGCTATGAAGCCCCCTCTGTTGTCAAATCAATTCAGAAGTTTTAGAATTATTCCAAAAACCTTCTTCTAAATCTAGGATTCTCAGTGTGAGAGATGGCATTCTTTTTAAGCAGGAGCACTTTCTAGGGTTTCTGAAATATCTCCCCAAGTTCAGCCATCATGTATCTTGACTTGAGTTGGAAAGCACAGTATTGCTGTGCTGTTTTCCTTTACTGCAAACCTGTCCCCAATCAGTATAGTCCCGTGAGAGAACTGCTCCTGAAATACCTAAAATAAAGTTTTGAACTAATTTTCAGGCTCTTCTAGCAGTAAAATAGCAAAGAAATTGGAAGAAAATCGTTCCCAAAATTTAACAAATGTAGTGAAATTTCTCAGGGAGTTCTCTACAAGCCGAAGCAAACCCTAGGCTCTGAACTGGAAGTACATCATTATATTGGTTTGCATTGATGTCTTATTTTAGCAGCTAAACCACACTTCAGATACACCGGACTATGTCCACATAGTCGCATCCTGGTAACACCATGGCATGCCAGCTATCAAATAGCAAAAAATCCGTATGTGCAATTGTCCCATATGATCGGTCACATGTTGTTATTTTCATGAACTTTGTATCTTGAAAAGGAGTCCAAAGAAGCTCGCCCATGTAGACACATATATTTTGGGTTATCATCTGGAATGGTTAGCCTTCTTTTCAAGCAACCTCTGCTTCTCTTGGTTTGATCCTAGGGCCTCCATCCAGATTGTACTTTTTAGGTTTGACTTCATAGTACAATGCTTCCGTAAGACATTCCCTGTTGCCTTATGGAATGGAGGCCAGAGGGAGCTGAGTAAGTAAAACTACCCACCGTATAAACCAGGACAAGCTGAATCCAAGCAAGGTAGGGAGGTGCTGTGAGAGTGGGAACTAACAGTATAATTCTAAATAGCGTTACACCCTTCTACATCCATTTAAGTCAATGGCCTTGGAAGGGTGTAACTCGTTTAGGATTGCAGTGCTATGCTAGGTTCCTTGGGGTTTTGTTTGTTTGTTTCCATTTTGTGCCTGCTTATTACAGACTAGGATCTTTGGGTCATGGTGGGGTTTGACAAAGAACTCCATGATCTGAGCCTCTGTAGGGCCCCAGAGTCACTGCCAAACAGAAAAAGACTGCCAGTGCTAACCATCTAATTTATATCTCCTTCTGTGGTCTGAGGCTCAGTGGTCCTGGAACAAATTCTATTGTTCTTCAACCAGTTCAGCTTGAAGAGATCTTTCCAAAAATTAATAGGTAGGAATTTTTTAAAGGAAAACATTAGATATTGCTTGGTCTCAGTTAAAGAAAGGAAGGCATTTAATAACTGGCTAATCAGAGGGATTTTAAAAATCCATTTGACATAAAAGGCTATAGATCATAACCATTTCTTGTATGTCCCAATGTAGACAAAGTTAATATGGCAGATTAATTTCCAGCATCCCAACTGCAATCCATATAGGTTGTTGATGTCCCCTTAAATGTCAGAAGAACTAACATTTGAAAGCAATTAACACTGACATTTGGTGGAAAAAACAGGGAGACAGAAATTCATTGGGCTTCATTGGATTTTAAGGGAAGGGTGAGATCAGACCCAGAAGGTCAGATGGAAGGATCCATGGTTCTGAAAGTATGAGATGAGCTTCTCTAATGTTGTAATGCCACTTACTTGGGAAAACTCTTGATCTTTCCTTAATTCCAGTGTGTGAATGCGGTGCAGGACAGGGGAAGATCCAAGTTTAAATCATCACTCATTTTTAATGAATACCCTTGGTGTCAGTTACGGGATATAGGTTATATATTTAATACTGGTTGCTAATGGACTGTACTTTATGAAATGCTTCATTAAATGCTTATATGTCTGCTTCTAAGTCTGCAAGATCAAAAACTTGCGTTTGCAGCTGTACAATTTTAACTTGGAATTCCTAAACCTGATAAGAGAGAGAGAAGCTTGGAAGTATGTGTGGGAAATGTGTGTGTGACAGAGGTAAGAAAAAAACCAGAGGACTGCAACAGTCACAGAAGAATGAAAAGTGGCAAAATCCAATGGTGCAAATGAAGAAGAAGATTTAGTAGCTAAGTCAAAATTCCCTACACATTTCACTATAAAGCTTCATCAGGGGAATCTGTGAGTCTTTCCTTTTTCTTATACTAAAATGCTGTAAGAAAAAGGACAGACTCGCAGATTCCCCTGATGAAGCCTTGTAGCGAAACTTGTAGGGAATTTTGACAAGGATAATAAATATTCTTTTGTGACAGAAGTAACATCTAGGCTGAAGATCACACATACCCTTCTGGATTCTTGAAACAGACTGTCCTGTGCTATCCTGATACACATGAGATGTTCAGTCAGTCTCTTCTCTCACCCCGTACCTTCTGTGTTCCAAGATAAAGGAAGGCAGCAACTGGAGCTGAGAAGCCTGGCAAAGATTAACAAAGATGTTAACAAGGAAACACACGGTACCCAACAAGAATTAGGCACGCCTGCATTTGGGGGGCAGTGGGGGAAAGATTAAGAGGTGAAAATACAAGTTAGTGTCTGCACACGCCATCTTAATGTGTATACACAAAAATCACTGAAAAGGCCAATTCACATGTTATGGATTACAGAGCTTGGATGTGGGGTTCTCAGCAACTGGAGCTGAGAAGCCTGGCAAAGATTAACAAAGATGTTAACAAGGAAACGCCCGGTACCCAACAAAAATTAGGCACGCCTGCATTTGGGGGGCAGTGGGGGAAAGATTAAGAGGTGAAAATACAAGTTAGTGTCTGCACACGCCATCTTAATGTGTATACACAAAAATCACTGAAAAGGCCAATTCACATGTTATGGATTACAGAGCTTGGATGTGGGGTTCCCACTCTGTATAACAGTCAGAGAAAAGTTATGGATTCTTCTCAGAGTCTCTCTACACAAAACAAATTACATGAGGACACTCAAGTGAAAGGAGACTCAGTGTTAGCCGGGAAGCCAAATTTTAAAAGACAGATCCAAAGGCTTTGTCAATTTCCCCTCTCTACAGAGCTGGCAAAGAAGATCACTGCTCAGAGGGTTTATTTCCTCTTCGCCTCCCCAAAGGCTCTGTCAGTTTCACCTCCCCTTCTGGGAGTCAGAGAGGAAATAAACAAACCCTCTGAGTAGCCATCTTCTTTGCTGGCTCTGTAGAGAGGGGAAATTGACAAAGCCTTCTGATCTGTCTTTTAAAACTTGGCTTCCTGACTAACATTGTTTCTCCTTTCACTTGAGCGTCATCGTGTAATTTGTCTCATGTAGAGAGACTTTCGGTTCCCATAGGTGCTATGTCCAATTCAGATGAGGACTACGGCATTCAGGGGAAAGGGGCTTCAACCCACTCCCACTCCCAACATACACACTGTTTCCCCAGCCTGAAACAGTTCTATTTGGCCTTTTAAGAAAACGTGTATCTCAGCATACATGCAGGTTTCTCCAATGGGCCAAACACACTCCAACCATTTCAGGTCAGGAAAATGATGCAGGGAGAAAGACTTCATCCTCTTTTCCACACATGCCACGATCCTGATTGGAATTGGGCACTGCACTGGCAGGAATTGAGAAGAACCAATAACTCAATTATGGGTACACTAGTGTAGACTACCTACTAGTGTAATCCAAAACATGTGACTCAGCCCTTACTGCTAAACAAGATGAGCCATATGTAATCAATGATGAGGATCTGGAATTTCTTGGCATATTTAAGTGTCCTTAAAAACCTACATGACTTGGGACTCGGGGCTTCTCCCATACATTCTTGCCTGGGAATTAAGATCATAGGGGAGGCCTTCCTGACTGTCCCAGAGATCAAAGAAGCTCATTTGGTGGTACACAAGAAAGGGCTTTTTTGGTAGCAGCCTCAGGGAAGTGTACTTGGTCTCCTCACTCTTGATCTTTAGGAGGCAGCTGAAGACCAATTTATTCAGGACAGCATTCAATTAGTTAGTTTTTACTTATTGCTAATTTAAATTGTGATTTTTAAAATGTTTTCTAATGTTATTTACATTGTAAGCCACTTTGAGTTTCATAAGGCAGAAAAGTGGCTAATAAATTATTAAATAAATAAAAACTGCTGCAGATAGGTCTGATTGGGGGAGTAACCCTTTCCTTGTTACACACCTCACTAATTTTCTCACCTTCACATCTCTAGGGAAATCTTCATATGGACCACAATTTCTCAAAAAGAAATTGTGAGCACTAGATCATTGGGTGGTTTTGTCAGCATCTAATCAGTTTCTTGCAGAGCTTAACTGTTCACAAATTCATGTGATGATGAGTTCGGATTTCATAAAAGAAAACTAGACATTTGTGTTTGCTAAGACGGAATGACTTCATAGATGTTCCGTGCTAGACTGCTAAAATGAAGACAATTAAACCCTCTGGAGAAATGTCACTTGCTAATTATCTACTCATCAGTCAGCAAGCAAATCAAACAGGGTCAGCACTGCAATTAGGCAGTTTTATTTGTGCCTGAATGTCAGAATTCTCAGTGCAATGCATATGAAATCAAGTAAATATGTGTTTTACTCAACAGATTTCCTCTTCATTCAGCAGCATCTGTAACAATACACTTATAGCAATTGGATGGTTTTTTTTAACACTATGATAAAAGATTTCTTACTATTCAGCTGTGACTCAGTTCACAGAGGCAGGGGAAAAATTAGAATTTGCTCATGAATTACTTTTCGGGGACTAGATAGTTTGTGGACCCTATCTAGACTCCAGGACATAGATAAAGATAGCTGTTCACTCCCAGCTACAGAGTGAAGCCTCCATGTGGAATAAACAAAAGTCATAAATCTGGAAACAAAAAAGAAGTACAATGAGGTTCTTTCTGTCAGGTTCTTTCTTCCATGGCCTCCAGGAGCTGTGATGCTCCCTCCTCTCCCTCTATTTATTGTATCAACCTGCCCATGTATTAGAGTTGAAGGATGAGGCCTTCCTATGGTACCTAAGATTAGGTTGTCAGGAATCCACAGGAGGACATTCTGGGCTGCCCCTCTCAGGCTGCAGAACTTCCTTCCTCAGGAAGACTTTCTAACACTCTCTTCTGTCCAGGTTCTCTGGAGAAGAATAAAAACTTTTATTCTGAAATGGCTTTGAACTGCCTTAATTGGTTGCTTCTCTTGATTATTTTTTAAAGTAGCTGTGTTTTTAGTTGTACTGTTTTGACATTTTAAAATGTTTTGCTGTTTAGAAAATTGTTAGCTGTCAGATGCCCTGGCTGGAAGCAGAAATGTGGTGTACAAATATTCTGCTATTAAGGCACATGAATAGCCTTGACCAGATTTTCTTATGACTGTTAAAAATTCTGTACTTTCTCTCTGTTCAGCAGTTGGGAGGAGCCAGGAGTCAGGGGAATATTGCATGCTTTGCATGCGGAAGGTCTCGTGCTTAATTTCTGACATCTCCAGTTACAGCAAGATTTGAGTAGCTCCTTTAAGACCAAAAAGATTTCCAGGATATAACTTTTCGCAAGTCAAGCCTCCAATTCTCAGATGCCAAAGGGAGCTTGGCCAAAGGAAGCTGTCTTGAAAGGATATATATGCTGAAAATCTTGTTGGTCTTTAAGGTGCTACTGAACCCGGTTCTTTCTGTTTCTCTGCACATCAACACCTGAAACTATTGCTAGTTAATAGGACTTTCATAGCAGGAGCTGGAAAAGAACTTTCTCTGCCAGAGACCCTGAGGAGCTGTTTCCAGTCAGAGTAGATGATACTAAGCCAGAGGGAACAATGCTCTTACTTTGTATGAGGCAGCACTGAAGATTTCAGGTCCTTCTATTCATTTGCACACTTTTCTCTTTTCTACATTACTGAACAGAAAAAGGTGGGTTGGGGTATTTAAAAAAACCCTGAAAAATCTAGAACCACAGTGAATTCTTCCTGGCAAGCGGGGGGGGGGGGGTGCGGGAAGGGGAATGTTTTTTGGAAGGGAGGTGCAAAAGAGGAAAGCTCTGTGCATGAGAGGGGGAACAGAAGCCTGGCATGACTTCCAGAAATCCCCCCCCCGTGTAATTTTTGCAGGCCCACACTTGTGTGTGTTTACACCCCATCACACAAGCACATACATATATGTTCCAGAGAGGGTGATTGCCCCAAGTTTATCTGGGATTATTAGTTATTAACCAAAGTCCTGGTTCTGAGAACATGTGTGTAACTTGCCAGTGCTAAAAACCATTGTTGTGGTGAATCTTTTAGCATACTGCTTATGCTAAAGAGGACAGTTGTCATCAAAAGTAAACACACCTAAAAACAGCGTGTGTGTGTGAAGTAATTCATGATCTGAAGAACAGGGCCAGCATGAGGCAGCTGCCAGGGCTCATTGCTTCTGGAGGGGCCCACTGCTGCTGACACCCTACTCACTCACTCCTTCTACTGCCTGTTTGTGTGTGCTTTGTCACCTCTACTCTGCCTATGCTGCCTAGAGCTGCTGGAGAGGGGGGAAGGGTGTGCAGGCATGGTGGCAGCTGTGACTGCAGGTGACGGGAGAGCTTGCAAGTATGAGATGCACAGGCAGTTGAGGGCACTTCGGTCGTAGGGCAAGAAAGGAAGCCTAGTAGTGGGCTAAGCCCCTGAAAACTCTCTGCTCAAGGCCCCCAAAATCTGGAACCATCCCTACTGAAAAAGATAAACTATGCAAGAATGCTATCTTTCCTTATGGACTGAGGTCCTATGGTTATCAGTTATCTGGGGGCTTTAGGAATCTTTCTTTTACGAAGTCATCCATTTAAAAGGTAATGGAAAACCCATGGAAATAAAGCAGTATCTGTATAATGAAAGAGAGAGAGCAGAGATGAAATAAAAGAACCCAAGAATTCACAAAATATGAACTGAATCCAAGCAAGAAAATAAGGTCAAAATAGTCTTGGGACTGGTACAATATGGCTAGTAACTTGTTTTGTAAATTTGAGCAGTTAGTGCACACCAATTAGTTTTTCATTTTAACACCACTCCTGAAATAAAAGAGCTTGGAACTAATAAACATTGCATTATGGATCACTGAAGCATTTAATCAGTGTTTTACTAACCTTTCCATCCTATCAGAACTCCAACTGACTTTGCTCATTAAAATCAATGGAACAAGACCACACTTTTAATACTGAGTCTACTGCTATAATGCACTGGCTGGGTCAAATTGCAGTATGGATTTAGGGCTTCTTTGCAGAGTGAAAGTAAGAGATGTACAGATTTTTGTGTACATGTACACACATTCTGTAAAGCATTTAAATGTCATCTAAGTGATCTGAGGAGAAACAGACTCTGTTCAATTCTATGGCCATTCTGAAAACTGCTTCTAAGCCCCTAAACTGTCCGAACTCAGAGATATGGGCAGAGACACATCGGTATAGTGCTGTGCTGACACCACACTGCTGTGAGGGCCATAAATGGGCATTACCTGATTGTGGTAGCTGTCCTGGTAGGCTCGTTGCCATTTTTATAATAAGGGGGGGTGGGGTGTTGCCTAGCAGTGGCTGTTAAGTGGTGGCCTGCTAGACCTGTTCACAGCCTGTCTTCCCTCCCCCCACATAGAGTACAACTGTTAGTAGGTTTGAGTGGTGGCCATTTTGTGGCTAGTGCGTGGCAGCCAATTTTACAGTCATTGAGGGCTATTAGCCAGTTTAAGGTTAGCGGCCATTTTGTGGAGTTGTCAGCTGTTAGGGCAACACCAGTGCTTTCATTGTCGAAGGATGAGGAGGCTGCGAGTAGGCAAGAAATCCTTGTACACATAGCAGTGCTCGAGCAAGCCAGGGGGTCCAGGGGCTGGATCTGTGAGTCAGGAGCCAGAGGCTGGCAAAGCCAACATCTGAAGCGACGTTTCAACATGAAATTTTAACTGGTCTCTCCACCCTAGAGGGACCCTCTGGCATAGGCGAAAGCAGCAGAGGCACAGACCAGTGGCTGAAAGTACTGTTGCAAATGTGGCTTTGGAAGAGCTGAGATGACAATCAGAATCCGGTCCCATGGTTGTGGCTGTGGATCCGATTGAAGGAAAGGGTAAGCACCTCACAAATGTGCCTGGTCTTGGGGTCAGCATTCTGCCTCAGTGCCCCCTAGTGCCTACTTTTATACTGGAGCTCAACCCAGTATGTCTCAGGGTGGGGGCCAGGCAGGAACGTGGCCATGATGGCCTTAGCAGGTGGTGCCTGGGCAATATGGGGGGCCATTTACCAGGCTGTATACCACGTTGCCATGGCAAGGGGTGGTCAGACCCCATCTGGTGCCTTGGTGCCCTGGCAGGCCTTCTCAGGTTCCCCTGGGTGGCGTCAATATATGGGCCACCCATGCATGGGTCTATCCCCTTTAGTGCCTTGCCTTTTGGAAATGTGGCATTTCCTCTGGGTGACCACCTTACGCAGGCTACTAGGGACAAGATTCTCAAAGGAGAATATGTTAACATCTTTATTCTTCTCTTCAGGGGGCTGGAGAAGAAGGAAAAAGATGATTTGGATGAATGGGACAAGGAGAGGTTTAAGCACAGAAAGGTAGACCAGACCTGGGCCAATTGGCTGCTGGGTTTCCTGATCTATGCTGGGGAAATAGCCAGGGCACAGCCATGAAGGGCTACCTCTCTCTTCCAGTACCTGGATTAATATAAAGGTACAACATCTTCCCTGGGGTGGTATGACTCCAGTATGATGAGAAGTCTAGGATGTGGGCTTCTTTCAATCTTGGCATGCCCTGGGATCGGATAAACCAGCAACTATGGTTGTTAAGTGATGTCCTCAACTAAGCCAAACATGGGAGATCACTGTGACAGTGGTCACCTAGTGCACAGGGCAGCCATTAACACTGATACCTGCACCACGGCGGGGCAGTCAGTTCAACCCTGGCTGCTCAAGTGGGCGCTTACCTCCCAGGGGGTATGCAATAGGGAATTCTGTAAATTTGGGCATGAATGCCCAATCTGTGGTGGATCCCATGCCTTTATGGCTTGCAAGCATCAGAGGCACGGCAGCAAGCATGGGGGTGGGGGGAGATGGCTGGAGGCCCTCAGCAGCAGAAAACTGGAAAAGGGCACCAGGCCCATAAATCTGAGGGCACTTAGGCAGCTACTGGCCCTATACACCAGGTGGGACAATTCCCATTATCTATTAGATAGGTTTATGGTTGGGTTTTGGATCCCTTTTCAGGGTCCTAGGATCCCTTTCATGGCAGCTAACCTGCATTCAGTTGCTGACATGGAAGGGGTGATGAGAGATAAAATAGCTAAAGCGTGTGCGGAAGGCAAGATGTTGGGCCCATTTGATGCCCCCCTCTCCAGCATCTGTGGGTCTCCCCCTTGTGTGTGGTGCCTAAAAAGACTGTGGGATAGTTTAGGATCATTCATCACCACTCCTACCCAAGGGGGGGGGGGTCTATAATGACGCCATGCCAGAGCACTTGTGCTTGGTATGGTACACATTGTTTGACTAAGTAGTCAAAGTGGTTTGCCGATGTGGGGCAGGCACTGACATGGCCAAATGTGACATCAAATCTGCATTTCACCTCATCCCAGTTCATCTCAAGGATTTTGAGCTGTTGGGTTTTTCCTCTGATGGGCAGTTTTACATGGACAGGGCTCTCCCAATGGGTTGCTCAGTTTCCTGTGCTGCCTTTGAATGCTTCAGCTCTTTTCTCAAATAGGCTCTGCATCACTGGCTGCAATGCTGGAACATGCTTCACTGCCTGGATGATTTTCTTTTTGTGGGCCCAGCTAGATCTGGCCAATGTGCCAGGCTTCTGGATAGTTTGGTTAGCTTGTCAAGTGAACTGGGGGTCTCCCTGACTCAAGAAAATACTGAGGGTCCTTCAACTGCTCTAACATTCCTAGGTATTGAGCTTGACACAGTACAGCAAACATAGTGTTTGCCCCTCAAAAAGCAGTCAGAACTTAGGACCCATTTGGCCTTCTTTAGAGGACAGAGGAAATTCTCCCTTTTGGAACTCCAGCAGCTGGTAGGACACTTAAATTTTGTGTGCCAAGTTACTGCACCTGGGAGGGCATTTTTGCAATAACTATGTGATTCAATGGAGACCCTCCGGCTGAGGAATAATAAGGGCATACAGGAGGACTTAGAGGTATGGGAGGAGTTTCTGGATTCCTTCGATGGGGTGACCTTCTGGAGGGAGGACCTGCTCCTCGAAGCTGAACTCCAGGTTACCACTGATGCCTCATGGTCCACCGGTTTTGGGTTGTACTTCTGAGGACACTGGTGTGCCGAGCGATGGCCCCCCGATTGAATTGGTCTCTCAACAGAAATCTCACCTTTGGTGGAATTCTTCCCAATCCTGATGGCAGTTTACCTGTGGGGAAGGACCTCGCCAACCACATGGTTCATTTTTTGTGCAATAACCAGGCAGTGGTCCATGTTCTTAACTCCCTCTCATCCAAGTCCCCTTTGGTTATGAGACAGGTTAGGCCATTTATGCTCCGTTGCTTGCAATGGAACATATTGTTCATGGCCAAGCATGTCCCTGGTGTTGATAATGGTGTAGCAGATGCCCTGTCTCACCTGTAGATGTAGTGTTTTCAGCAGCTTGCCCCCAAGGCCAGCTAGCCCAGAAGCCTCAGGAGCTGTGGGATCTTGGAAGATGGAGGCATACAGGACAATTCACCTAGCTATGGCACCCAGCACTCAGAGGGCATATGACCGTTTGGTATGCCAGTTTGTTGAGTTTAGGCAGGAGGTGGGACTGCAGCAGTTATGGCCAATTCCAGTGGAACACCTAACAAAGTTCTGTGTTGAGCGTAAAGGTAAGGGCTTAGCAGTGAAGTCTATTGGGGCCATCCATCAGCCCTAGCCTTTGCCAGTAAAGCCCGTGGTCTTACTGAGGCCACAAGTGATTTCAGAATTAGAAAAATGCTGGAGAGTTGGTCCTGGGAGGCCAGGCCTCAACAGGATGATAGTAACCCATTTCTTCAGCTGTTCTCCATGAGCTAAATTCCATCTGGAACAAAATTTGTAATTCAGAATTTGAGGAGACATTCTTCTATGCCACCTCACTGATTGCACTCTTTGTCACTCTTAGAGTAAGCAAATTAGTGGCTCAATCCCTTAAGGATGGGTCTTGGAGGGCCCTGATGGCCCAGGACATTAAGTTTTCAGGAGATAAAGTCACCCTTAAGGTGCAACACTCCAAGACCAATCAGAGGCAGAAGGAATCAGTGACAGACCTCAGTCCCTGTGTGAACAAGGAACTATGCCCAGTAGCCACATTGAGGCAGTACATGGTGGCCCAGGGTGATGATGCCAGAGTGCTTGTTGCCACAGTAATGGCAAACCCCTCAAAAATACCAATTCTGGACAGTGACCAAATGCATGCTGTCCAGGTTGGGTCTGTCTGGGATTAAATTTGGAACCCACTCATTCAGGATAGGGGCAGTTTCCAGTGCAGCAGCTATGGGCTATCTTAAGCCAACCATTCAGAAAGTGGGCAGGTGGCAGTCCTCTGCCTATCGAGCTTACATCTGCCCCATCTGGGTTTTGAATGTTTACCTGATTCTGTTTTATTTTAGAAGCTGTGTTCTGCAGTGAGAGGCATGGGATTCTCATCTGCGGGCCCAGCATGATGTTCTGGGTGGCCCATCAAGTCAAGAGGACACCAATCGGGGCCCAGCTTGGTTTAAATGAGCGGGCCATGGTGTAGTGGCAGGGACAGTGAGACCTTAGATGACCTGGCCTGCTGCTGCTTCTGTTCAAGGGGAAGAGCAGTCCCCAGCCTAATGTTTTGGTCATCTACCTTGGTGGCTATGATCTTGGCCTGATGCACAGCACAGCCTTTCACTACAAACACAGGCGGACCTACAATTGATCAGCCAATTGTGGCCTGGAGTTTTGATAGTATGGTCTGCAATGCTTCCGTGTTGTATGTGGCAGGAAGCTTGGGACCCTAAAGGCATAGAAAGGGATAGGCGCAAGGCCAATAGAGCCATATTTAGAGCACTTGAGAGTGGGCTAGGGATTTATCTACCCCGCCTGCAAATACAGGCCAAATTTGCTGACCTCTACCAAGGGTATGGGGTCCACCTATCAGTGAAGGGCAAAAATATCTTCCTAGATCATCTGTGGCAAGGGCTTTGGTTGGTAGTAGGCCACCTGTGGGATGCAAGGGCCTAAGCAGAGGCTTGGCCCTGATGGTGGCAGGATCAGGTTTGGGAGAAATGAGCAGGCCAGTGAGCACCTTTGGCATGTCCCCTTTTGAGGGGGAATCAGGATCTGTCAGGATTGCTGGTATCGTTTGACTGCCAGCTGAGAGGGCAGACTGCCACATGGGACCTCATGTACAAGTACGGCCCCTCGTTTTTTATGGTGGTGGTGGGGGCTATAGGCTTGGTGGAAGTTCCATATACCTGGCTGGCCGGGTCCCAGCCCTGCCTTCAGATGGCTTGTGCCCAGGGCTTGTGCCCAGTACCTCATGTCTGCCTCTTCATTCCATCTGGGAGGGCAATACATGAGGCTATCATACTTTGGTCATATCATGAGAAGGCAATAGCCACTAGAAAAGACAATAAAGCTAAGAAAAGTTGAAGACAGTAGGAAAACATGAGGACCTAACATGAGAAGGAGTAATTCAATAAAGGAAGCTATCTCCTTGCAAGACCTGAACAAGGATGTTAAAGATAGGATGTTTTGGAAGTCATTAATTCATAGAGTCATCATAAGTTGGAAGTGACTTGATAGCACAGTGGCACACACACAGACCTGCCAGACTTTATACCTGCTCAAGTTCCTGCCAGACTTCTGGGATTTGAAGATATAAACAACCATTTAATTTTAGTCACAGGGGAAAGAGATTCTAGGGAGAGGTGACCCTGTCCCATAACTGTTTACTTCTATAACTAGGCATGCAAAGAGAATGTGTGCCATGCAGATAAGCAATGGAAAGGGATCCTTTGTCTCTGCCTTTGATTGCTGCAGATGCCCCTTGACACACAACATGTACTTACTACAAGTATTCAGAGTCCACATTGTCAGAAGCGGTGATTGTGCATTGTATCACTCTCTTCAGGTACCTGAGGATAGAAAAGGGTTGGATGATTTGTTCCTGCTAATAGTATTTGGAAGTTTTCCCACCCTCACACTATCTCTCTGTGTTCACAATAATAAAATTCCCACTGCTCAATAAGACCGCCTACTTGGATTTCAGCTTCTCTGTCTCTTAGCTGTATTCTTTTATAATATTTTTTAAAATCTGTAGATTTTTCTCCTGGTCCTTTTAATTGCCATAGCCCTCCTACTGCTTAATTGCTGGTTCTTTCTCCTTCGTGAATTAGTCACATGGGCAATTCCAGCCAACTATGCCTCACATTGTGAATGAGATGTTTTCTTATTGTTATGTAGTCAATAGTCAATCAGATTTTACACATAGCAGTATCACTATCCATGCACACTAGTTACAGTGAATACACGTACCATCTGTGTAGAGTGTTCATTCAAATGTTCTTTATATGTGCGTTAAGTAATTCTCATGTTACATTCAATGCATGCAGAGTTGAATGTATGAAAGAAACACCACATTTATCCAGGTACTGGTCAATTATAAAGGTAATGAATGTTGGCTTTGTAGCAGTCCACCACTGCCCTCCCTGCTTCTCCTTATCCACAAATATCTGAGAGGTGGTGGGGATCTGGGGAGGAGGGCTCATACTCACTTGCCTCCTTCCCTCCTATTTTACATGGTAAATACCAGCCATCACTCAAACTCATCTGCCCTTCCCTGGTTATCAACAATACTTACAAAGGAAACCTTTGTGTGTGCATGCTTGCTTGCTATGTATTGCTCTCCCCAAGCCTGCTAATGCTTCATCAGGTAGCTTCATCAGGTGATTTGACCTATGCATGGATAAAAATCCAGGCACTTCGGTAAGAAGCTTTTTGTCACCATCTTTAAAAAGGAAAAAAAAATCTTTATTTACTAACATACATTACCTGAAAACACACATGGACGGGAAAAAGGATATCAAAACATTAGCAAAATCAAAAAGAGTCCAGTAGCACCTTTAAGACTAACCAAACTCCTCTGGATCTCAGAACATTAGCAGAAGTGTTACAGAAACTAATATAAAGAAACAAAACGATGCGGCTAACTAGGTTGTACAAGTCAGCGTTTTACATTGACATTCCCTTCAGAGCAAAGCTGGAACTTTGAAACAGAGACTTTGATGCAGACTTCACTCCATTTCTCTCCATTCCCCAGTTCTTGACTTGCACAAGTGTGCTAAACCTTTTAACTCTTTCTTTCCCAGCTGGGAGGATTCCTCTGACCTATCTTGAAATGGTGGCCAAGTACCCACTTTTATCACAGTTCCCTCTACCTAATCATAACTAGAAGCACACCCTCAACTTTTACAACTCTGAGTCAGGAGATCCAAAAAGTTATCTATGTTGCCTCTTCTTGTCAAGTGCCTACTTATGTCCTGCCTAAACTAGGACCATCTTCTCTTTGCCTGAAACCTAATGCTGTCAGGTCCCTCGGTGGGAGTAGAGGATCTCCGGCTCCCAGCATCTGCCCCCTGCTGCCACTCACCTGGCATGTGGGAGGAAAAGGCCCAAGGAATGGGCTCAGGAGGCAAAAAAACCTTCGAAGCCAGTACACAGCAAGCGCTTCTGCCAGGCACAATGACATCACTTCCTTAAGTGATGTAATCACACCCAGCAGTGAGTATGCTCCCGCACTTCACTGGAGCCCCACTGGCCACTTCTGGAAGTGACATCATCATGCCTGCTTGGGAGCGCACACACGCTTTGCGCATGCAAGAAGATCTTAAGGTAAGCGCAAGATTTTTCATCCTCCTGCCAGGAGGAAACTCTACTGAAAGCTGAGGATTTTATTGATTGTTTCCCTGTACAGAAGGTAATTTATCTGTGCTAGGGACTTGCATGTATTAATCAGGGCTTCCTACATTTCCTTATTAAAACAGGGTTTTTCTTACAAACAGATGTACATTCATACATGCAGGTTGTACACGTCTTATAAGGAAAAAGGAAGTCAGTTGAGGGTGAAAGCAATGGCTTCTAATTTAGCCACACATGTGATCCTATCAGATCAATCAGATTTGTCTACATGATGATAATACCAAGGCCAAAAAAAGCCAGTTGAGAGAAACAGCAAGAAAGAGCAATAGAAACAAATTAGCAAATATTTTCCATGGCACTCCCCACTCCTTCCAATATTTGTCTAAGTTGGTTTAGTCTCAGGTGGAGCTCCTGCTGGGTTCTCTTTGTTAGTCAGAATTGTAGACTAGACGAACTCCTTTATCCTGAAACCAACTGCTTCCGTATCTGTATCTTCTCGCTAATAAATTGTTGCTGCTTTGAACACATCCATCTCTGCTGTGTGAACCCAACACTAGGAACCTGAGTGACTACCCTATTCTTGAATTACAAGCAAAACGGGACATCTCACATACCCGTTCAGTCCCCAGGCATCTACTGACCCCTGGGACCATTATTTCAGGGGACATAGCAGTGGAAAGGCTGCAGTGGAAAGGGGAGAGACAGGAACGGTCATTTCCACTATGTAGGTAAGCTGTTACATTAGGCCTGCAGTTAAAATGATCAGCCAGATGCTCCTAGGTATTTTTTCTTTCCTTTTGTTGCCCCCAGTTCTATGTTGACATTCTGTTCTATTCAGATAAATGCACACTAACATGGGAATGGCATCTATAAGTAGTAACAGTTTTTTGCCTTCTGCATATAAGTTCAGGGAACTGGGATTCATCCTGTACCAGATGGTCTCCTCCACCACCATCACCCCAGTGACTCCTAGAAGCCTAGAACCAAATCTGTTATTTAACTGACCTCACTTTCTTGGCAGACTCAAGGACTCATGGTTGTACTTTCTACCTAGCCAGTTGGCAGAATCTTCACATAGTATACAAAGCTCATCTGCAGAGATGCTAATGAAACCATGATGGACGAGTGATCATTGATTTACACAGATGAGGCCTTGCTGATTTTAATTTTTTAACAAAGCTTCAGTTTTGACCTTGAACATGAATCTAAAGGACAATAGTCATCTGTCAGAACTGTGGCTAGATAATGTCCTTACTCCAGACTACCTCCTGCAATTAGACAACAGTCCATTGTTTCCAAAAGGCTTTTACTGAAGAAATAGTTCATTATAGTCCACTAGCCTGAATGCAATATTCAGGATGGTACATATGCATTGTTACCAATGACAGGCAAAGCATGAGGTACAAAGTAACAGATCACAGTAGGCCCAACCTCCCCCCACAGTTCTCAAAACAACCCCTTTGAAGTCAGGATAGCGAAAGTTTCCCAAGGCCGGTTCTTGGTGGAACGTCGGTAGCCAAAACAATCCTTTTCTGTGAGATAGCTGCCTGGGAACCTTGGCACCTGTGAAGAGAGCACTTAAACACTGAAAGGATTAAAAATGGAGTTGGTTAAGCAAAGCAATACAAGAAAGCATTCTGGACCTGACATTCTGCCCCCTCTAAGATGCTCCCCCCCAGGTTTATGTGGGTAACGAGAGTGGAATGCCTTAACTAATCTAGGAGCATGAACATGTACAGAATTCACCCACTCATCGAACCCAGAGTCAAAGTCCTTCCATCTGATGAGGTAAAATAACTGATTTCGTTTTATTTTAGAGTCCAATATCTGTTGAACTTCATAGTGGGTTTGGTCATCAATTAACGTAGGGATAGGAGGGGCACGGGTGTGCCACTGGTCTGCAGAGGGGGCTTTTTTCAATAAACTAACATGAAAGGTATCATGTACGTGGCGTAAATTCTTTGGTAAATCCAAGGCAACAGTCACTTTGTTGATTACTTTGCGAACAGGAAAAGGTCCTAGGTACTTTAACGCTAGCTTGCGGCTGGTTTGGGTTACTTTCAAATTCTTTGTAGAAAGATAAACAAGATCACCAGGTTGTAATTCCCATTCCGCCGCACGGTGGCGGTCGGCATACTTTTTGTAATCCTGTTTGGCTTTGATGAGGTGTTTTCTAATTTGAGTCCATTGCTGGGCTGCTTCCCCCCACCATTCGGTGACATCTTTGGAAACTGTAGTAGGAGGGGGAAGCGCTTCAAACGGGAATGGCTTGAAGTGAAAGCCATAGACGACTTAGAAGGGAGTTTCTCCCGTGGAAGCGTGTACGCTGTTATTGTACGAGAACTCTGCCGAGGGGAGCAAGTCAAACCAATTATCCTGTTGGAAATTAATGTAACAGCGTAGAAATTGTTCTAATATCTGATTAGTTTTTTCCGACTGCCCGTCTGTTTCCGGGTGATGGCTTGAACTTAAACCTTGTTCAATGCCCAGCAGTTGTAAAAGCTCCCGCCAGAAGTTGGCAACGAATTGTCCGCCGCGATCCGAGATCACCTTTGATGGAAAATAATGTATTTTTACAATGTTTTTAATGAAAATGTCGGCTAGTTTCCTGGCTGAGGGAATTGTGGTGCAAGGTATAAAATGAGCTTGCTTGGAGAATAAATCAACCACGACTAAAATACAGTTGTGCCCCTTTGAGGGGGGTAAGTCAGTGATAAAGTCCATAGAGATTATTTCCCACGGTCTATTTGGCATTTCTAAGGGCTGTAATAGTCCTGGAGGTTTGCCTTTTCGGGATTTGGCGCTGAGACAAATGGGGCAAGACGCTACATATTGGGAGATGTCTTTGCGCATGCCCGGCCACCAAAATTGGCATTGCACTAAGTGAAGCGTCTTTAAGTACCCATAGTGCCCCGCCGTGGGAGCATCATGACAGCGTTGTAAAACTTCTTTTCTTAAACTCTTGGGTACATAGAAGCGATCTCCCCAAAGCCATTCCCCTTGATCGGAACGTTGCAGTTTGTCTTTGGGCACATCCCCCCCCTCCTTCTCCACTTCAGCTTTCAGTTTTTGTCTCCATCCCTGATCGGGTTGAGGGGATAGGGTTGTGCGGCTGCGTGTGGTCACTACGCCCCCTAATTGCATAGGCGAAAAGACTGTGTCAATTGTCTCCTCCCTTTTGCTTTTGTGCTGGGGCATGCGTGATAGAGCGTCGGCCAAAAAGTTGGTTTTGCCTGGGAGAAAGTTTAAAGTGAAATCGAACTTGGAGAAGTATTCCGCCCATCTCAATTGCTTGGCGTTTAACCTGCGAGGACTGCGTAGGGCCTCTAAATTTTTATGGTCCGTCCAGACTTCGAACAGATGACGGGCTCCTTCTAACCAATGTCTCCAGGTGGTGAGAGCCGCTTTTACAGCAAAGGCCTCTTTTTCCCAAACATTCCAATCCCTTTCCGCCTCTGAAAACTTTCTAGAGAGGAAGGCGCAGGGTTTGAGTTTTTCATCCGCCCCCCGCTGTAGCAGTACGCCCCCAAATGCAGCGTCGCTGGCGTCGACCTGCACTATGAAGGGGCGGTTTTCATCTGGGTGTTGTAGAACGGGCTCTGAAACAAACTGCGTTTTAAGGTGATTGAACGCTGTTTGGCATTCTGGTGTCCAAGACAATTTTGCACTTGGTTTTTTGGCTTGGTCCCCCTTGTCTTTGGTTTTTAACAGTTCGGTTAGGAGGAGTGTGATTTGAGCGAAATTCGCAATGAACTCTCTATAGAAGCTGGCAAAACCCAAGAAGGATTGTAATTCTTTGCGGGTTGCGGGGGTTTGCCAATTTAATACTGCTTGTATTTTGCCTGGATCCATTTTCAAGCCCTCTTGGGAAATGCAGTAGCCTAAGTAAGTGAGTTCTGTTTTGTGGAACTCACACTTAGAGAGCTTAATGGGCAGTTTGTTATTCATGAGAGTGGTTAAGACTCTTTTTACAAGGTCCACGTGTTCCTCCTCAGTCTCCGAATAGATTAACACGTCATCTAGGTACACTACAACGCCTTTGTATAGGAATTCATGCAGCACTTCATTGATCATGGACATGAAAACCGAGGGGGCCCCGGCCAGGCCAAAAGGCATAACCAAATATTCATATTGGCCGAGGGGCGTGTTAAAAGCGGTTTTCCATTCATCCCCCTCTTGGATACGGACATGGAAGTAAGCGTCTTTTAAATCTAATTTCGTAAAGACCTTACCTTGAGCCACGACGTTGAGTAGATCTCTGATGAGCGGGATGGGGTAGGTGTTGCTGGAGGAGACCGCGTTGAGTCCCCGAAAGTCCGTGCACAGTCTTAGGCCCCCGTCCTTCTTTTTGACGAAAAGCACTGGCGCTGCGTGGGGGCTGTTAGCCGGGCGAATGAATCCTCTTTGGAGATTCAGGTCTATGAACTTGCGGAGCTCTTCTCTTTCGTTAGGACTCATGGGATATAGACGGCCCTTGGGCAGCGAGGCGCCCGGTAAAATTTCCACGGCACAGTCCGTCCTCCTGTGAGGAGGTAAAGTGTTAGCTTCTTCCTCTGTGAAGGCTTGGGTGTACGCTCTGTATTGCTTGGGTATTTGGTTAATTTCTTCCTGGGTGAGGAGAGCTGGCTCAGTTACAGTAGGGTTAATACCCCAGTTTTGATTCCAACGATGATTTTTGCACGATTCATGGGTGAACGTGATGCTTCCCTCTGCCCAGTTGATATAAGGGTTATGATCGCATAACCACCGGCTTCCCAGGATCAAGGGGTATTTTGCCGTGGCACTAATGACGAATGATCTTACTTCCCAATGTTGCCCCATGCCGGTTATGACCGGAGTGGTTTCGGTAGTAACTGGATTCATGTTAGTGCCAGCCATTTGCTCGAAAATTACAGGTATTTCCAACTCTTTCACAGGAAGTACTAGTCCATTTACTAGAGCTGGTGCGATAATGTCTCTGGAGCAGCCCGAGTCAATTAGGGCTTGTATGCGGATGTGCATTTTCTTGTCAGGATTCACCAAAGTTACTGGTATGAAGAGTATGGACCCATGGGGTCGGTTCGGAACCGGAACTGACTGAGGTTTGATCTGCCGTTTGGGTCCTTTTACGACAGATCCATTTCGTTTCCCGAGGCGGGACTCTCTGGATTTCCCCCCCCCCCCCGTTAGGGCTGTTGGGTCGTATTCCATAACTTCTTCCAATTCTAGTCCTCTTTCGGGGGGGTTCCTCCTCGACACTCCTCTACCTCTTGCGGTTCTTGGAGCTGGAGTAGGGCGCGGTGGCGCCGGGTAGGCTGCGGGGGCTGGGCGTCTTAATTGGAGCAGAGGTCTTTGCACAGGCCGATATGGGCATTGCACCGCAAAATGACCACCTTGGCCACACTGCAAACACAGCCCTTGTTGCCATCTAGCATCTCTTGCTCCACGAGTAGCATATCCAGCCCCCCGGCTCCCTCGGATAGGAGTAGAGGAGCGTCTTTGGCCCGGAGGTTGTTGGTGTTGTTCCACTAGACGAACTTCTAGCAGGCGGTTTTCTACTTCGCAGGTCAATTGTATCCACCCTAACAGCGTAGGAGGGTTATCCTGCATGAGGGCTCTGTCCAACAATTTAGGGTTTAAGCCCTGTTTGTATAAAATAATCTTGGTGGACTCTTCGCACCTTGGGCATTTGGCAGCGAGTTGTTGGAATTTTGTAGCATAGTCTCTAGCCGACATGCTGCCTTGCCTAATAGCCTGCAACTCCGTTCGGGCTCTAGTTTCTTCTAGGGGGTCTTCATATTGGGCTCGAATTGCATCCACTAGCCCTTGGAGTGTATCTAACTCAGGGGCCCCCACGTTATAGAGTCCCACATACCAGTCGGCTGCTTTACCTTGGAGACGTGATCCCCGATGCTCTATTTGACTGGCCTCACTCCCGAAAAGATGCCCCCATCGATTGAAAAATTGTACTACTTGTACCAGGAAGAATCCCAATTTGGAAGGGTCTCCATCAAACGTAGCGTCCAGCTTGACCCATCCCATGGGAAGATCTTGTCTGGGAGCTGGTGCTGGCATCGGGTAGACATCGAGCGGAGCGAGTGGTAAAGGAGGCTGTCGCGGCGTTGGCGGTAGCTGTGGCGGAGGTTGCTGAGGGTAGGGTTGAGGTTGGTGCGGTGGAGGCGCTCCCGGAATCGGCTGGGGAGGTCCTCTTGGTGCCGGTTGCACTGGTACTGGCCGGAAAGGTGCCGGCCGCCCCCGCGGTAGGCCTCCTGGCACTGGTTGAAGGGGAGTGGGAGCCGGCCACAACGGAAGTGGGTGAGGAGAGATGGGTTGGAGGGGAACCGTATCCCCTCGTGGCCCCGGCGTCTGTAGAGGTCTACCTGCTCCTGGGACGACCGGTGGTGTGGTTCCTCCCGGTAGGCTTGGGGGCTGGTTCGCTTGTGTCGTGGGTGGTGGGACTATCGGGGAAGCCGGCTCCAGCAGTCATCCTGGGTCTCCTCCTCCTCCTCCTGTCCCACTGCCAGCAGGAGTGATGGGGCGATCGGGACGAGGGTCTTCCGGACACGGTTCTCCACCTCCCCCGTCGGCGCCGTCGTCACCTGGTGTAACCGGTTGCTCGGGACGGGGTTCATCTGGACATGGATCTTCTGGGCAGGGTCCTTTCCCGGTGACAGAATCCTCGTCTCCCGTTTCTGGTGGCTGTTGCGGCCACAGTTGGATAGGACCCCCCGGACGGGGCAGAAGATTTTGCAGGTTGGACAAACTTTGGCTGATGTCTGGTAGACCAGCTGGCGGATCATGACCTCTGTCCCCCGCCACTAGCACTGAAAGCAGGTGGACGGCATTTGCCAAACTTTCTTCCATATTTACGAGTCTGTTCTCCAACAGTTGCACTCTATCCGTGGTTTCCTCCTCCTGTTCCGTGTACCCCACAGCTCCGGCAGTCTGTGAGGTCTGCATAGTTTCGGTCGGCGGTCCCGTGGTTTGCGTATGTTGCCACAGCAAGGGTGCTTCTACCCCTTGTTCCTCTTGAGATCTCGCAGCTAAAACTTCTTTTGTCAGACCAGTGATTGCCGATATTCCTGAGTCAATGGCAATCGTTCGGCTCTGGAGCTGCACCCATTGGTGCTCACTTACATCTTGCTGCCCTGACCACGGGGTGACTTCCGCATAATCCCAACTCAGGGCGCCACGGCGGGACATTTCCCATTCCGTTTGTTCGGTCGTCCTGTTCCAGAACAGCCACGGTCGGCCACTGGTTTGCTCGGGTATGGATTCCAAACTGCGTCGACTATCCAGCTGCAGTTGCGTGAACATCGTGCTGGCCCTCCGGTCCCTCATTTCTCTTGGTCTCGCACCCCACTGCGTCGGGGTGGGCAAGGAGAAAAGTGGTGAGGCTGTGGCTCTAGGCCGAGTATCAGCGCTGCTGGGAGCGAGGGTATAAATCGTTGTAACCGAGGAGCCGTCTCCTCGCGGTACAGGTTCTTGGGATTCCAAACCTTGAGAGCCGGGAGAGGCATACGGGTCAAACAAAGGATCCCTGACTGGGACAGCTTTGGAGTCCGTTTGATCCGGCTTAGGCATTGGAAAAGGTGATTGGTAACAAAATGTCAGAACTGCGGCTAGATAATGTCCTTTCTCCAGACTACCTCCTGCAATTAGACAACAGTCCATTGTTTCCAAAAGGCTTTTACTGAAGAAATAGTTCATTATAGTCCACTAGCCTGAATGCAATATTCAGGATGGTACATATGCATTGTTACCAATGACAGGCAAAGCATGAGGTACAAAGTAACAGATCACAGTAGGCCCAACCTCCCCCCACAGTTCTCAAAACAACCCCTTTGAAGTCAGGATAGCGAAAGTTTCCCAAGGCCGGTTCTTGGTGGAACGTCGGTAGCCAAAACAATCCTTTTCTGTGAGATAGCTGCCTGGGAACCTTGGCACCTGTGAAGAGAGCACTTAAACACTGAAAGGATTAAAAATGGAGTCGGTTAAGCAAAGCAATACAAGAAAGCATTCTGGACCTGACAGTCATCCAGCCCTCAAGAAATATAAGCTATTTTTTTTGATAAATTTTTATTGGGTGAGTTAATACATAAGTCATTTCATACATAATCTGTTATCTCCCATATCCTAGTTTCCCCCACCCCTCCTCCCCCTTTTTCTTTGTAGACTTCCAACAGTTTTCCAACCCCTTATCTAATTATATCTACTATATATTGTTATATTATTTAAAATAAAATGTTATTTCTTAATACCATTTTCTTATCTTAAACTCACAAATATATATTCCCTCCGTAAAGATCACTTTACCCTCCCTTTAAAAATTCTCCAATATACATAATTTCCCTTTGACATCCCACATCTTTTCCAAATACAATTTAAATTTCCCCCAGTTAATAAAGAATTCTTCAGACTCTTGTTCTCTCATAAATATAAGCTATTTTTATAGTTATTTTCAGTTCTATTGATCTTTTGTATGCTGCTTTAAATGCTTGGTTACTTGTAAATATATAAGAAATATAAAAACTGGCTCTCACAGTACCCTTGCCCTATGAATGAGCTGAACTGACCATCCAGAGGCAGGCACTTAAATTGAGACATGTACTGTGTGAACTGGCAAGCCACAGGTATGGGCTAACAACAATTTCTGTGATCACAGTGAGTGAAAGATGTGCTGCTATATTCATGGGAATTGCCACTAGTCACACCTCTTACTGACCACTTCATGAAATATATTTCTCTACAGGACCAGCTGGCACTGCTAATATATAGCCACAAGACATCTTTGCACCAGACCAAAAGTGATTTGAGAACACAACTGTAAGCTCACATCCAGTCCACAGGCAAAGTAGAATCATTGGGGTCATTCATATTTTCTGGCTGGGCACAAACTGAATTGTTTACCACTCTCTCATTTTTCCAGAAGCCTTTAGTTCACTTCACCATCAAAAGATGAAGTTGGAAATAGAATGGGGCTAATATAAGAATATTTCATAAGAAGAGAAGATTTTGCCCTTGCTGGTCTGGTAAAATTGAATATATCTGTCATATTTTTATTTGCCCCATGTAAGGCCTCTTAAGGAAATGTTTCTGGAGTCATTTCTTTTAAACACCTGTTTGGTTTCAACATTATTCTTTATTAGAGATACTTAATCTAATATTATCAGATAGAGAGAAACATATAACACAAAAAGTTGTGCAATGCCAGGGTTCATTCTAGGGATGAGACTTAATTTTGAAAGCTGCCTGGTTTAATCTGAATCTCCCCATTTCAATTTTATTTCTCCCTTGTGACAAATGAATCAGTGAGTCTTTCTGTCTGCGCCAGTTTCTCTTTCCTCGTGCCATTTTTTCTTGTTATTTTAACACATTTTCCAACTATATTTTTGTGCCAGGTAGCCTGTTGTCTAGTCAATAGTCTATAAAGACATAAATGAAGCAAACAAGTAAAAATGCTGTGAGGAACATGATAAAGGTATATAAAAATATGCACAAAGTGGAGAAAGCAAACAGGGAGAACTTTTGTTCCCTCTCTCATAATACTAGAGCTCCAGGGCACCTAATAAAATAGATGGGCAAAAGATTCAGGGCAAACAAAGGGAAGTGGAATTCAGTGCCAGTGGATAGTGATGGCTTTAAAAAGAGGTTAGGCAGATTCATGGAGGATAGGTCCATCAACAGCTATTAGCCGTGGTGATTAAAGGGAATATCCATATTCAGAGGCAGCGAACCTCTGAATACCAGTGCTAGGAGAAAACATCAAGGAAAGGCCTTACTCTATGTCCTGTTTGCTGGCCCTCTGGTCAGTTGCTGTGTGAAACAGGACCCTGAATTAAATGGACCACTGGTCTGATCCAGCAAAGCTCTTCTTATGTTCTTGTGTTCTTAATGATCAATGAGAGCTATCAAAATTAGGCAATGTCAACATAAGAAAACAAAAGGCAACAAACCTGACCACCTTAGTCCATCCCTAGTCCATTCTCATTATATACAGAATAAAATGCTGAGTAGCAGAGATTAATTGGAGTGATTGATTGTTTATTTTTATATAATGATTTTATAGTGTTAAGCAGTATATATAATAAAGTGATGATAGTGAATTATCCCCCTCATGCCATGTTCCACGCAAATACAGCCTACAGTCATTCAGTCGTGCAAACTGAAGGTTTTCTCATAGATATTATGAACTGAACCTTTTATCTTCTATCCTTATAGTAGTTGTTGCTGTCCTTCCCACTGGTGCTTGCACTTTTACCAGCAAGCCATTGTCATTGGAGTAGGCTGGGAATGTGGTCCAGGTGGTTGGCAAGCTTTGAGAGGGGAGGGAATGCAGACATTCAGTAGAGACAAAAATGTACACTGTCATTGAAGAGTCCAAACAGAGACCCCTTTCAGAATGTCTAGCCATTAGTTAAGACCAGAAATGTCAATTTTTAGTAGAGAATGAGTGGACAGAATGATCTGGTGTGTTTTTTCCCCTTCCTCTATTTCCCTAAAGGAAAGAAAGGCCTTTCAAAAAGGGTTCTTTTAAAGCGCTTTTTAATTGTTAACTTCACTAACCTTTACTTTAAACCTAACACACACACAAAATGGTCCCCCTTTAAAAAAAAATAACCATTTAGGTCTCTGCTTCCCATTTATTTTAATGAAAGGCGAAAGGAAGTAAATGTCACTGCATTAACTGCTAAGTGCATTTTATCATTTTTAACATATGACATCTTGGGAAACAAGTCCGTTTGATGCACAGCGGGGACCTGCCTGAATTTATGTGACATTGCTATACAGCATGTGCTGTTCTGCAGTGTAAGCCTTGTTTATCATGCACTGTTAAATTCACCTGTCTGTGTGTCCAAAAAAACAAACGGTTCATAAGTGACTCTCAAACACAAATGCTGAGGGACAAAAACAAATCAACTGAGCAACAGCTAAAAGCAGAGCATTGTAGGCCATCAGTTTTAAAGTGTACGTACACTGCTTTCTTTGCTGATTTCTTTAAAGAGGAACTCTACTGCTGAAACAAATGTGAACAATGGGGACATAAAGATAAACAGACAGCACCCTTTAGGGAAAGCAATGGCAACATGGCCAGCCGCTGCTCAGCATAATCCATCCTGACACAAGGTTGTGCAGCTGTCTGGGAGAGTTAGACATTATGACCTGGTGGTGTTGCAATGCACTTCTGTTGTATGATTGTGATCATGTCTTTAGTAGTTTATCTCTTGGTTTTTAAGGGCTGTGGCATCTTCAATAAGCCTACATCTAGTCTCCTAAAAGAAACAGGCAATTTCCACATGTCCTAAAAAGAGCACCCCACTCTGAATGCTGGCAGCTTTTCCATTGGATTTCTGATGTCTCCATTTCCAAAACGGATGCAGGCAATTTTTGCGGCACCATGAAAACAGAAGCAAAACTGCCTGCATCCGTTTTGGAAACAGGAACGTCAGAAAAACTGCAGAAAAACTGCCAGCATTCGGTGAGTGGGGCATGCTTTTTAGAATGTGTGGAAATGTCCAAAGTTGAAACGGGTAATTATGAGAGTTTTTAGGAAGAAACCTGGGAACTGCAAGTAATGTTAGGCATCAGTATAATTCTTCATCATAACCCCTTCAGTCGGCTACAGATTCCAAGATTACAGTGATGCAAGTCATGGGAAGGGCCATAGCTCAGTGGTAGAGAGAGTCTGCTTTGCCTGCAGAAAGTCCCACGTTCCTAGATTCAGTCTCCAGTACCTCAGGTTAAAAGGATCAGGCAGGCAGTGATGTCAGTCAAGGGAAACAATACTGACACTGATAGGCCAATTGTCTGACTTGTGTTCATGGCACCCTGTTTTGGCTTGGTAGCACAGCACAGCCTTTGATGTGACATCAGAGTAAGCAGGTGTATTTGAATGAGGTGGGAACAATGAGGATAGAAGGATTGTTTTTTTACATTTCAATATTTAGCAGATATTAGGTTCATAACTGTTCTTCCTGCCAATAAAAACACATTTTTCAGAAGATGATTGATATGATTTTTAAATGTATGCTATGAGTTCTTGTAAGGATAAAATGGGATAGCCCATCATAAGCTTCTTGGAATGTGAGGTGATCTTGGAAAGAATGTGATACACAAGGATGAAGGTGAGGGGGGCAATTTTTGCAAGTTCTCCACTCCCACTGCGAAATGCCCCATGGCCCATTGCTATTCCAAGAGGTATACCAATCCACAAGAGCAGAACTGCAGGGAGGGGAATAGCAGGCTGCAGTGGATGAGGGTAGGTTGGAAAGTTTCCTTTTTCTAGTATTGTTGTGCCCATATAGTATATAATCCAAGCCATAGATCCTCCTTATGTAGACGCAGTATTCCTCTGAATACCAGGGCCGTTTCCACACGGTTCCCTGCTGCTCGTAACAACCTGGAAGATCGCGCAAAAAATGCGGAAGATCGTGTTTTCTCATGCGAGATTTGCGCAACGTCATGTGACGTCACACAAATCTCGTGCGAGAAAACGTGATCTTCCGCGTTTTTTGCGCGATCTTCCGGGTTGTTATGAGCAGTGGGGAGCTGTGTGGAAATGGCCCAGGTGCTAGGAACAGACAATAAGGAAAAAACTGTTGCCTTCATGCCCAGCATGTCAATTCCTCTGAGGCATCTGACTGGCTGTAGTAGGAGGCAAAATGTGGAATGACATCATCCTGATCTAGCAGGTTTGATTTCCAATAATAAGTTTTTCCTCTCTATAGTATACATTGCCCATTTTGACCTGGCTGTTCAGAGTGGTAAATAACAACATAACAATTACATGCTGATGTTGTCTATCCCGCTTTTGTCTTTCAGCAAATGGGTATGAGAATTATTCATTTCATTTTGTAAACAAATGGCATCTCATCCTCTTGCAAAAGCTCTCTCTAGTGGTCTGTAGCTACTCATTTTGAAATGGCAGTGTTGTGGCAGAGCTGACTTGCTTTTTAAGGGGGCTTTGCTTGCAGCTGTGGAACTCTGATGTTGCTACATTGTGGTAGACTGGACCAGCTTTTCAAGCGGCTGTGTGTGCATAAAGCTATCCATAGCTTGAGTTTCTTGGGTAAAACTGCCTATTCAGATATGAATGCCAGATCAAAGGATGCCACATTGGAATCCAGCTGGTTTACTCTGCTTATTGCAAACAATAGACATCACAAACTGTACTTTAAGAAAATGTGTCTGCTTTGATCATCTTCTCATTGAGGGATTCCCATCCCTACTGATGGATCAGCATCTAGCATCCCTTTCTTAATCTAACAACTTGGACACATGGGGAAGAAGAAAACTTTTCCCCCTCCCCCACTGGCCCCCATTTCTATTCTGGATCTGTCCCTTCCCGGCTTTCCTTCTTCCCCTTGATGCCCCGGTATCTATGGTGGAATAGCCCCACTGACCTGTGAGCACCATCCTGCCCTCTGCGGTGTCTGGGAATTAACCAGTGGCAGCTCACCTCTCCACCTGACACCCTCCTGGTTCCTCCCAACCCTTGGCAGGGCTTTTACTCCCTCTTTCTGGTACTTACCATCATGGCCTTTGAGGGAATTGCCTGCTGAGAAAGCCAAGGCTCCCAGCTCCCCTGTGTTGGCTTGCTGTCTAAGGCCCTGCCTCATGCTTAAGTCTCCTGCTACCCCACCATCTGGTTACTGCAGGAACTGCTTATTGCACTTGCACACCAGAGTGAATTTAACAATTTGCTATCAGACCCTCCCTGTCCTTCTGGTGCCTATTTCAAAATCGTGTGTCCAAGCAGTGGAAGTCTATGTGATACAAAGAACAGCCATCAGCATTTAAGGATTTCTAGCATTTATTTAAAAAAGAAAAATGTTCACACTCATAGTTGCAAGCAAAGCAACAGATTGTGCAAGGGATACCAAAATAAATGCGAAAAAATGCAATTCCTCCATCCTTAATTCTACACATGCCCTAGCTAGATCGTAGCCTACGGCCAACATTCTAATTTGGAAGGTTACAGCTTACTGAGAAGCTCCCATACCTTGTAGTACTGAATTAGGCCTCTAGCCCCCACAAGGCTAATGGCTTCTACCTGCTCCCTCTATCTCCAGATGAAAACAAGCAAAAAGGATTTTATCATATCCCTTTGCTTACACCCAGGCAGGTCAAAGGAGCAGGTCAGAGAGGCTTTTTCTGAAGCCTACAGTAAAAATCCTCTCTGGCATTTTAGACCTCCAAATCCCATCACCAGACAAGAATGTGATGAGTATATCATCTAACCTTAACCTGAGACAAATTTCTATCTGTGGTCTTATGTATGTTATGGCTCATTCACACATATTACAGATGTCAAGCTATATATGTGCCTGTTTGAATCAGTCCAAAGGTGCAGAATTGCTCAAGGGTCTTACTGGCATCTTCCATTCACTTCCCAAAGTGATGTCATCGCACTGCCTGCGGAAGTGCTCCCCTGCTTCCCAGGTACCAATGGGTTGAATTGGCCCCATGCAAAGCGAGGGAGAATGACCACTGCCGGAGTGATGACATCGCTTCAGGAAGGAATGTTGTCATGTCAACACTGGGAGTGCACTTATGCTTTCTGCACACACAAAGATCATCCTTCCAGTGAGTACGGGGTCCCCACCCCCCACCCCACTAAGAGGGTATATGGACCTGGCAATCCTAAGATGAAAGCTCATACGAATAAGCATTTTTCTATTTAAAAAAAGAAGAAGAACAAATCCCAGACAGAAAATTAGATGTTAGAGTAAAAGCCATGCTAGAACCTTTCCCCCAGTGTGTTGTATCTATGGGGAAAGAGCTTTTTTTCCTGCAGGATTATTCAGCTGTGTGATCCCTCACCTGTAGCCTGAAGCAGCCCAGCCCAGCCATGATTACTATCGCAATGGGCAGTGAGCCTCAGAAGGAGAGCAGGAATACCTCTGGGAATTTGGGGGCCAGGGGGCACTATTAGCTGTGGCAGTTTCTTTTTGCTTATGTTAGATTATTTTATTTTCTAGCTACAAACAGCCCCTCCAGGAAAAGAGGCTGCTGATACACTAACTCTTTGTTTTAATGCTGAGTCATCCCTCTAACATCAAATCCCTGTGGTCTATGAATCACTGAGCAGTTCTTTATTTCAGTCTGAAATTTCAGGGTGTAGAATAAGATGCAAATCATACATGAGCACTAAGGAAACAGAAAGAGTGTATTGATCAGCTCCTTTTCAAGTTTCCAGGTCATTTCCTGCTGAATTCACAGTAGGAGAAAGCAAAGTAATATGGATGAAAAAAATTCCTTCTGCTTCTTCTTATTGTCTGGAAACATTGCCCCCTGCTGTTGAGTTATGTTGCCCTTGGATTCTCAGTTTTATGATCTATGCTCCACAATACTTCAACGGATAAAGATGAAATTTAAAAAGGCGGGTCTATTTCAAGTTACAATGATACAATAGATATAAAGATGTCACTGTTACAAGGGAAAGGTTCGTGTTACCTCTATGAAAGGTACCTATACTACAGAATGACTTCTCACTCCTGCTTTTCTCCAAGATTAACTTATCCTGAACCAAAACAAACAAGACATGTCATCATTTGTACATGCAGACATTGTTGTACATCAATGGTTTTCCTGTTGTTTACATGTAATGGTCCTGTTTTTCTAGTAGCCTTCTAGTAGTTTCGGATAGTTCTACACCGGGGCTATTTTCTGCAAACAAATAATTGCTGGTAGATCATTAGCTGTATACAGAATTAGAAAGCCTACACATCAGTGTATATTTCACCAGGAAATAATTTACCCCCTGTATTTTCCCACCCTCACACTATGTACATAATGATCACGAATCTGCTTCCTTTTTTGTTCACTGATGTTCATGGAAGTATATTACGAAATAAATAAATAAATAACTGCATATCACTGCTGCACTGTTCCTTCCTGCTTTTACTCCTCAGAAAGTGAAAAGTATTGTCTTTGGTTCCACAGACCTTATACAACTTTTATATATATATTTGTAATTATTGTTGACAGTTTTGGATTCAACCAGCAATATTAGTTGAATCCAAATGGCAGCTGTGGAGCAAGAGCAGGAAAAAACAGAATTCAGTGTTCTCTTTCATGAACAACTGAGGGCTTCAGTGGTGGATTTTCACCTCTCCCCATATGTCAAAGAGATCCAAACCTCCTTGTGGCACAGAATAGAGCTCACCTAGTGCCTGCCTCACAAAACATCCCACAGGGCTATTGGCCTAATAGTAGAAATTGCAGCTAATCCGAATGGTATAATAGCAATACTAAAATGTTTTTTTTTTAAAATGGTGACTGTAGCAAGCTGAGCAGTTCAGAAGATGACAACTGGAACTATTTTCCAACAGACCAAAACAAACGTTGTCTTGATAATATGATGAAATAGTAGTGAAGTGATCATCCATATATTCAGCTGTATTCCACACACACCCAAAAAACAGCCAAAATAGCTTCTAGAAGGAAACAAGAGCCTGATGAGGAGAAACAGCAGACTGATGATAACATTGGCCGTTTTCACATGTCTTTAAAATAGCACGATACTCACGGAGGCTGCCGGCTTTCTCGTGTGATTTTTGGTGCCATTCGTTTGCAGGCAGTGATGATGGTGTTTCATGGCATTTTGTAAACGGATGGCGTCAAAAGTTGCTCAAGGAAGACAGCAGTCTTCTGTGAGTATCGTGCTATTTTAAAGACGTGTGAAAACAGCCATTGTCTGACACACACATACACACCATGGATAAATTATGTTAATTATGCTATATTTCACTACTATGTAACCACCCTTGGTATAGCAGTCTTATCCCTTCTCCCTATTGAATGAGCAGTTTATGAATATGAAATATCATAAGCCCTTCTTCATGCATTATAAGCACAGGGAACAGCCTGGCTAAGCAGGATAGTTGCCAACCCTGGCTAGAATTGGAAAATTACCAGAAGATGTGTCAGGCTGAATAGCTGCCCCTCGGAGAAGCAATTAAGCAAAACAAAAGAGGTCCTTCAGGAGTTCTTGTTTATCTCATCAATGCCCTTCCATCACTTCCTCATCCCTCCTTCCTAATCTGGTCTATTCAGGGACCTGATAGCCCCTCCTATCTGGCCATCACAGGTAATCAAGCACCCTTTTTCACCTACAGCTTCTCCCAGATAATCAAACCTTTCCCAACTTATTATTACACCTCTGAACAAGCCATCAAGCTATTATTTCAGGGGGAGAAGACATAATTCTGCCCCTGGGTACATTTTACACTATAATTGGGCTGCCCCCAGCCCTATGTTGTGTGTGTGTCTTTGGGATCCTCTCACACACCCTCAGATGTATGTCTGAGCCTTCTTCCTGCTGTGAAGTACTGGTCACTCAAGCTGCTGCCCCTCAGACATCTTCTCCCTTTTAGACTGGTAAATATAGCCCTAACCTGAATCTCTCTCCCTCTTTCTCCCTGACTTTCTAGTTAGCTCTGTGTGTTTTTCTGTGTGTTTGCCTTTAATGCTTCCTTAATAAAAACACATTCCTGTTGAACACCAGTCTGCTTCTTTCAGATAGTTCTCTAAGGGTACAATCCTGGTATACATTGGTGGAGACATCTCAGTTATTCCCTCTCTCTGCTTCTTGTATGCTAATTCCCTCAACTCACAAGGAGACCCTCCATTTAGGGTAACATTGGTTGCATTTTTTTTTTGCTTTTGTGCAGAATAAGTTTTTGTCACCCAGAGTGAACTGCATCCTTTGCTTGGTTACAGTTGCGGGGGAAATGCTGAATAGGCAAAACAATTCTGAGAAGTATGCATCATATGAGGGGAGGCTTTTGTAAAAGGATATGTGGTTATTTTAAAAATAGGGTCACTTTTCTCTCCTACGTGGACCCAAAGTGATTTACAGCATTCTCCCTTTCTTCCTTGCATCCTCCCAACAACCTTGTAAGGTATGTTAGTCTGAGAGTGTATATCTAGTCCAAAGTCACCCAGCAAGCTTCCATGGAGGAATGGGATTCAAACCCATGTTTCCCAGATCCCACTACACTCACTGGTTCTCGTAGTGACTTTTCACCACTTCCTTAGGTCATTTGATTCAAGTCTGCAACTTTTATCTTACAGAATATATCAATAAGTATGGGAAAGTCTTTAGTGTATACAACACTAAAAATGAAAGGAAAATTTTGTGTTAACCTATGAGAATGAATAGGATCAGTTGCATAAGGGAGATAGGTAGGTTTATTGTTTGTGGCCAAGGGTCATTACAATCCATACATAAAAATACATAAAACAATCTAATGTATAAACATATGTACAAATATTAAGAGATTAAAATGATCGAAACAGAAAATACCACTAGCCTGAATTTTCTTGGCATAAGTTTGCCAGCCATTTTCTCCAAGGGAAATGTCTTCTGATCTAGAGCTCAATTGCAGTTCCAGGAGATGTCCAGGCCCCACTTGGAGGTTGGCAACACTATCCTCTATCCATCTCTCTTTTATCTAGTACTAGAGCAACTCTGGATATATTCTACTGGAAATGAATCTCAATGCCACTCTGAATCTTCAGTAGTGAAAAAAAGACAGACCCATTTTTTCATACAAAATTCCAAAACTTTATAAGTTTAGGGCAAAAAGAAAATGCTTCAGCAGACAATGTGTAAGATGAACTGTAATACCAGCTTCTTTGGCAAGCTTGTCTTCACATAGTCAAAAGCAGAAGCAGAAAGATCTGGTCTTTAGCAAAGACACTATTTAGAGAAGGGTTCTGTAAAGCAGACAAAAAGTTGTTATGCATGAGCAGCTGTCATACTATTTAGCATGTATAAGACAGAAAGAACAAACCACACAAAAATATAAAGTGCTTGGAACTGAAAACTTCCCCACCACATATACACACACAAAACAGTAAAATCGGGACAATAGACTATGCTTGGCAGCTGCCATTCATGTGTTCTTTACCTTGAGGCTAGGCTACTCTGATATAGTTGTGTGCATGACTGCTGCCCTTGATAACCAAACGGAATGTAGAGCAGGTACAGAAAACAGCCGCTGCTTTTTTCATGGAGATGGATTAGTAGGGGTGCATAACACCTGTTCTTCAGCATCTGAATGGCTTCTTGTATTCTGGCAACCATCCCATTTACTATGTTTAGTGTAAAAACCTTCATGAATAAATACATCAATATGAAAAGGAATTCATAAAGGCCAATGTTCCTAAGTGATCATCTCATCCTTTCTCTGATGTCCTGCTGATACTTCTTTGAATTGATTTAGACATGTTTATTTGAGTTCCCCTCTGCTTGGTTTGAAATCCAATAGAAGAAAGCAGACTACCTTCCATTGGCAGTCAGTACAAAGGCAGAGACAAAGCATAGCTCTTTAGAAGGTTTTTTTTAATTGTTTGCTTTGCCTCATGCTAAAGAACTGTCACTGCCATGTTGGATGCAAAATAACACCTGTGGCCCCTTGCCTCCTACTCCAGGGCTGACTGTGGGTTCAAATCCAGCAGTGAACATAAAGAGAGCCCCAGGTAAGGATCCTTTATTTAATTAATTTAAATTGTTTTCATTGTTTTCATTATTTATAGGCAGCAGGTTAAAATTTTTACTGCATCAGCAGATTATTTGGATAGAGAGATACAGAGCTGGGTGTCATCCACATATTGATGACATCCAGGTCCAAAGTTATGAATGATTTCTCTTAAAGGCTTTACATAGAGGTTGAATAACATGGAGGATAAGACTGCACCCTGTGGATCCCCACAAGATAACTTCCAACCTGAAGATAGCTGGTCTCCCACAGCAATATTTTGATTCTGTTCCATGAGAAATGATTTCAACCAGTCAGGCTTCATCCCCTGATAACTACGTCTGCCTCCAAAGACCTTACTGAATCGCACGATCTTCTGCATCAAAGGTTGCCTTTGGGAAGGAATTTGCCAGTGGATTTGCTGCCTGTCTACTGCTGCACTGCTAAAAGCCCAGCCACTCCCTATTGTTTCCTATGGAGGGGGGAAAGCCGAGCTGGATCTCAGGCAGAAACAGTGACAAGGCTGCCACTTGCCAGAGGCATACTCTGTCCCCTAAAGCATTTTTAAATCGTTTTAAGCATTTAATGAATCATTTCATAGCACTTAATCTGTTAGCAACCAGTATTTATTATGGAATCTGTTTCCCATTTGATATGGGATCTGTATCTAACAGCCACACACATTATTATTTTTCATCTAAGTACCACCATTGGCTTTTTACAAGCAATCATATTTTTCTAATTCTGGGAGTGCCCAGCTTATAAACACACGATCATACACACATGCACATACCATCTATGAGCATCTAATTGGCCTTTACATGAAAGAAGATGCTGGACTCAATGGATCATTGATGTGGTTTAACAGGGCTGTTCTTGTAAATTGTTTTCTTTTAAGAATTATCCTTATGAGGGAGAGTTGCACATGAAGCAGGGCCTTCAGAGAAAAGAAAGGGAGAGTTGCATACACTAAACAGGCAGTTCAACAGTAAAGCTAAAGAACTTCCTCTTAAACGAGGTCTATGTTCTTCCTCATTAGTATTTAGCCACCAGACTGGTTCCCTTTCCGAAAGCCTTTGAAAATTACTTACTGTTGGTCTGCAGTAAAAGAACAACACTCCAGTCCAGTAGCGTCTTCAAGACAAACAGAATTTCCAGAGTATAAGCTTTCAAATGTCAAGTTCTGGTGAAGCTTTTGAGAATTGAGGTATCTGGCTCTCAAAAGCTTATACTCAGAAAATGTGTTGGTCTTTAAGATGCTCCTGAACTTGAATTTTGCTGTTCTGACTGTCTTGTAAGTGATTGTTGCTGGTGGTGGTTCTACTGGGCTTTTGATGCTTTTAAATACATTTCTGCTGTGTTTGGTGGTTTATAATTTTGTGATTTTTTTTTAACATTAGTACATTTGTTGGACAAAAGATGGGGTATCCATATTTAAATAAATAATGTGTAATTAAGCAGTGGTCAGCTAGAAGGCATTTTCTCCCAAATTAATTGAACGGGAGCATAATATTAACAATACAGAAGACTCTCTTGTGGACATAGGTAACATAGGTCAGCTTGATGAATGATGGCATTAAGTATGTTTCTGTCATATTTAAAGTGTCTTTTAAATCATGCCTTGGAATCATTATTATTTGAACTAGGTAATCTATACATTTTATTCTCTGTACTTATAAACAGAACTTGTAAGAATGATTGCCCTCCCGATCAGAATGAAAAGGCAGATGCAAGTATTGGGAACTAAAGGGTTGCTTTATTAACATGACAACAACGTATTTGTAAACACGATAAGGGCCTAACTAGCAGTACACAACAGGCCCTGGGTTCACTCCTGGACATCTGCACTGGGCAAGCCCCCGCTGCCCTGGGTGTGAGCCATCCATGCGCTGGGACCTGGCCCAGCCAGGCAAAGTGATTCCCCTCCTTAAAGCTCCCCCACCCAGCCATAAAGCTGCAGAGGGAGGACTGGCTTATGCACTGGTTTCCCACCAGGGCATCTGTCCTCGCAACTGAGCTGTAAAGCAGCCAACTGCTTCTGACAGACCCCAATTCCCCATCAATGATAAGCCAAGGGGCTCACTGGCCCACTGATTTCCCCCAAATTCTAACCTGTCAAGGGAAGGAAACTTGCCCCACCACCCTCAATTACCCCCCTCTTCTGACAGTAGGTGAAAAAACTCCTCGGCCAATTGCCAGTTGAGGGAAAGAGGAAAACATTCCTACCAGGCCCCGTTAAACAGCAACCAGCTAAACCTGCACTGAAATAGGGTGTGGTGGCTGGGCTGAGCATGAGGAGCGACTGCAGTACCGAGGGGCAGAGCAGCCTTATAAGGCCTCCAGCCAGGGCCGGATTGAGGGGGGGAAGGGGGGGTAGTCTTCCCCCAGCACCGCCAAGGAGGGGGCACCAGGCGCAGCTGCCAGCCACTGGGAGCACGTGGGCGGCAGTGCGGGCGGCCTCCCAGCCCCCTGCACTGCCTTTTGCCTGCCCCACAGGACAGTGGGCAGCTGGCTTGCCATGCCGCCCCCTGTCCTGTGGGGCAGGCGAATGGCACGGGTGGCTTCCCAGCCTCCCACGCTGCCTCCACCAACTCTGCAGCGCACGCAAGGGCCAGACTTGGGTTGCTCTGGGTGCCAGCAACCCTAGATCCAGCCCTGCCTCCAGCTCCATCCCTCACAGCAATCCCGGATGGCCAGGAAAGCATTGCTGCCTCTTCCTCTTCCAAGGAGGCAAATCACAGCCTCCAGCCACAGCAGCTGTTGCCATCAGCCGGGAGTGCCACATTGTGTATGATATTTTTAATATGTGACTAATATTTTGCACTCCATTCAACCTTAATGAGATTTTAGAAGTCTTCTTCCTTTTGCCAGGAAGGATTTTGAAGCCAAATAGACAAGATGGGCAAACTGTCAAATAAAATGTCAGAGACAATGTGTGTCTTATGGGAACCACTTTCACAATTGCCTTAGTAAACAAAGCAGATGGGTTCCATATGACAAAGAAAGGAAGAATTGTTGGGGGATGAGAAACCTGCCATTAGGCATTTTGTTATCTACATATTTAAAGACCAGTGTCCTGACTGACTCATCAACGCCCAGCCCAAACCCTGGACCTAGAAACATTACATTTGGGGAGAACATTCCTTACATGATGTAAACACCCACTAAGAAGGGATTTTAAGAAATTTGCCCCCTAAGGGGGTAAAAAGGGATAAAATGTGTTTTCCCAAAGGGATACAGCTTCCTTGTGAGGCTGGCAGGCTGCTGCCTGCTTGCGCCCCTGCCCACTGCCAACTCGGCCGCTCTTCCCTGATTGGGCCAACCTTTCAAGGTCATTTGTTTATGGGGCCTGATTGATCCTCACCTTCAACATTATAAACAGTATGCAGTTGCTATTGGGGGTCATTGAATATGTCCTGAGGTAAAAAGCACCTCTCAGCCTTCCCCTAAAAGTTCACTAAGGTTGCCAATCTCCCTGTGGGGCCTGTCTCAGGATGTGATTCGGTTCTGGATCCATTAGCTCAATTCCTGGACTTCTACTTACAACCATTTGTATTAGGACTTCCCGCTTATTTAAAGGATACGTGCATGTTCATTAATGAAATTGAAGGATTGGAAATGGGGAAGGACTGGATATTCATTACCATGGACGTAACATCCCTATATACGTCCATCCCCCATGAGGGTGCGAGAGGGGTGATTGAAAGAAATTTACATCGGAGGCAATTGTGTACACCTAGCACTGAATTTCTGTTGCAACTGGCTGACCTTGTCTTGGAAAAGAATTATTTTCAGTTTAAGGATCAGTATTATTTTCAGATCAAGGGGGTGGCCATGGGATGCGCGGCCGCCCCCAGCGTTGCCAATCTTTATATGGGACAGTTGGAATCTGAATACATCTTGGCCCCGACCAGAATCCTTTCTTTGATAAAATAGTCAAATACTTCAGATTCATTGATGATGTGTACATTCTGTATAAGGAAAGGGAAGAAGCAGCAGCGTTTGGAGTATGGATGAATCAACTGGACCCCAATATTACATTCACTGCGGTGACCAACGCATCCTGCATCAGTTTTTTAGATGTTGTGACTTTTCGGGATCAGTCCAACAGGATTGGAGTCAGACCATATAAGAAACACACGGATAGGAACTCATATTTGAATTACACATCTCACCATCCTAGACACTTGGTTAGAAATATCCCTTACGGCCAATTGTTGCGTTTGAAGAGAAACTCGACCCGAGCCAGTGACTACCAAATGGGGAGTAGAGAGATGTGTCAAGCCTTTCGGGAGAGAGGCTATCCCTTTAAGATCGTGCAACGAGCCAAGAGGAGGGCGGATTTGGCTGTCAGGAAGGAGTTGTTGGAACCTAAAGCAAAGACAACGTCAACTGCCATCACATGCTCTCTGGAATATACTCCTTTAGCCATAGAAATCAAGAAGATCATTTTGCAGCACTGGCACATAATATCGGACATACCTGGGTGTCAGCATCCCCCCGTTGTTGGATTCAAGAAGACCAAAAGCATTGGAGACCGTCTGGTACACACTAGATTTGGATCAAGAACACATAGTACCAACCTTCCCAAGGGGCACTTCGCATGTGGCCATTGTAAGGTATGCCCACTGGTCTGGCCACAGTGTGATATTCAGAATGATGGGAGGTTTTTGAATCACAGATTCAACTACTTCTCTACATGCCAGACAGATAAGGTGGTGTATGTCATTAGATGCCCATGTAATAAATTGTATGTTGGCAGCACTATCCGTCCGGTACACGTTCGGATTGGTGAACATATTTCAAGAATACGTAACAGAGTCCAGGAGGCACCATTAGTTGAACATTATTTATCCCAACATCGCGGTTCTACCTCTTTAACTTATACGATCTTATATGTAGCACGGAATGAAGAACATTGGAACTCTCAGCGGGACCTCTGGAGAAGAGAGGCGGAATGGATCTTCCGCCTTCAAACCTTACAGCCTAAGGGCCTCAATTTAGATTGGAACTTGAGTTGTTTTCTGGGTTGATCTAAGAGTATGCACGGTCTCTCTCTCTTATAAGGTAGGCACCACTTTAATTGGCAACCAGTCGATTGAAGAGATATATATAGGGGGCGGGTGTAACACTTGCAAATTGATCCCTGAAGGTGCGTTGAGAATCAGCACGTGAGAGCTCGTTTTTTGTGAAGGGGAGTTGGGTAAGTTTATGGGAAGTCGAGGGTCAGAGGGAGTGTGGAAGGAGGGAGTAGGTATTTACTTCAGTGTTTTACGTTGTAGAGAGATCGTTTTGAGGTGGGAAATATATCGCCCCATGAGGAAGTGTGCATGAAACAAGCCTAAGACATCCGGGAGCTTGTTGGGCGAAGGAGCCCCCCCTGGGGGGTCTCCAAGCAGTGTATCATATACCCACCCAAGGACAACATCATCTCCTCCCACCACCGACATCTTCTTTCCATTCCTCCCCCGAGGGAGTTTGCATTGGATTGCATTACATCAGCGGGTGTTCTCAGCATTGATATATGGAATACACTCATAAGAACAATTACAGGACTGGTCTTATGCTTGAGGACACTTCATGCCATTTGGTTATGTTTCACTCTGCTGTCTTTATGAATTATGTATATAGCAGTGATTCACGGTTTATTGCAGTGGATATGAATTTACATGCACCTTTTGAAGCGAATTAATATGCTTGTCTTGTGTATATAGTTTTGAAAAAACCTTTTGTATAAACACTTGTATCATACAGTATATTGGTACTGCTCACACATTTGTTTATTTGCTCGGCTAGGTGAGTTGGTAGGATTTTTGCCTCTCGATTGCTCTAATCTCCCTGTGGGGCCTGGCTTTGTTGAGAGGCTGGCAGGCTGCTGCCTGCTTTCACCCCCCTCTCTCTGATTGGTCAGCTGTGGAACTCAGTGTTCTGAAGTAAAAATCAGGTCAAGGAAACTGCAGATAGTTGAAGGAAGGCGGTAACTGGATTTAAAGTAGTTAAATACTGTAGCAAAGCACAGGTGTCAAGCTAGTTTATTTATAAAGGTCTCCTCTAACTGCACATGAACCATGCACAATTTTTTCATTTGCCCTGCTGCACAAGGCAAAGGTGGCCTAACAGAATTAAATACCTCATTGGGCCAGCAAAATGTTAATTATTTTTCATAAAAGATTCATTTGTAGAATGTTCAGTGAGCAAACTTCCTAGAAAGGTGCTGATAAAGCTCATCAGAATAGATTTTGCACTTGTGTGGCTAGATGTCACAACTGCAGAAAGACCACATTGGGTGGTCTTATAGAATAAATTGATTATAAAAGATGACAGTCTTTTCTCATATTGGAAATGGTTGGTTGCAGAAGAACAGTGCACTGATCCCTGCGCAGAAAAGCAAACATAAATGGTTTTTATTACTGGAGAGAAGCCCATCTTCATGTCAAAAATCAACAGGTATAAAATCAGGGTCGAATCCACATTACTCATTCTAAGTCGCATGTTCCCCGCATTCCCCACGCAATCCCGAGTGCCGGTCACATTACCTCATTAAACAGATGCATTTCATTCGCATTTCTCCCGAATATGTGGCCACAGGTTTTCAACGGGAGTTTCACGGTGGCCGTGAACAGGCCAATGCGCAATTTACGTGGTTTTTTAAAAAACCACCCCCCTTCCTGTCTCTCCGGCCGTTCTGAGAGTTCCTATTGGCTGATTCAACTTGCAAGTGCTCCGTAGTCTGCAAAAGACTGTTTTTGACTTCATAGCATTGGATTTATTGATTATGCTGTTTCTGAATCAAATCTGGTAGTTTGAAAAATCATTTTGGGGTGAATCCATCCTCAGAACAGACTCGCGAAACTTCCTTTTTAACTGTTTTTTATTTTTTTTATTTTATATTACTGTAATATCAAAATTACGAAATATCGAAATAATGACACTCCAAGGAAGTGAAACTTCAGTAAAATTCAGGCACTGAACTCTCCTGCATAGGAAATGCCCACGAAAGCTTCCCACATGCTTCCAAATTTCCGAAAAAGAAACGGGAGAGAGCCATCAGTGCTGTCAGTGGGGGAAAGAGAGGCATCATTATCTTCAATTATGTTTCTTTATAAGGCAAGATCGAAATAACGGAAAAGTGCGCTCAAAAAAATAAAATAAAATGGGCGGGAAAAAAGGTCCCGCCCAAAAAAGCGGTTTTCGAGCGGCCATGTGACCGGAGGGACGCGCGAGAAAGATGGATTGGAAGCAGGAATGTGAACGAAGAGGAAAAAATCGCGGATTGGAGGCAAACGGAAGATATCCGATAAACATGCGGGTAATGGGTGAATGTGGATTCGACCCAGGTATTCATGGGGGGGGGCGGAATCCTCAAGGCAGTTATCATAAGAAGGACTTCAGCAAAAACCCCAAAACTATGTATAAGAGGATCCTCAGAACTAGGTTACACTGACTTTCCCCCCTAACTACAAGCAATAATCCCCTCAGCCAGATATGTGCACACAAATCAACATTAGTGTGAATCAGATGGGGCACAGAGGCAGCCATAGTGATTCCTCAGATTACAGCAACTAGAAACAATGTTGACACAGTTGAAGAAATAACAGCCATCTGTATCCTTTCACGTTCCCCAAATTAGGGCTAATTCCAAATGTCTCTTCATACACATTTTCCTCTGGACTTTGGAGTTGCATATGATCAAAAGGGAACTGTGTTAATAATAAGGCTGCCATGGCTGGAGCTTTCGTGCTGGCAGCCTCGTTTGGTCACCACAACAATGAGATATGACAGGAGGAAAAAAACAATAAGTTAGCTATGTTGCTATGTCACTTTTGAGGTTTTACCATAGTTTCAAGTGATTCCTAGAACTACTTTATGTCACTTCCAGGTTTTCCCCAGAAATGACATTGTGACATAGCTGAGATCGCTCACCCCCACCACTTCCTCTATCCCCAAACCTCCAGCCAGTCGCCTGAAACCCCTAGTTAGCAGGATCGTTTGTTTGTTTGTTTGCTTGCTTGCTTGCTTGCTTGCTTGCTTGCTTGTTTGTTGTCTACCTTTCTCATGGAGATTCAAGGAAGCTTACACAGTGTAAGTCAATCCAATCCATAAGATGAGATACCCAAATAACACAATAGGATCTGGCTCGCAGAAATCTGAACTGAAGCAAAAATCTGAAATAAAGCATATTGTTCTGCTATTGTTGTTTTGATTTCTGAATTTTCTACATAACATTGTGAATACATGGCTTACAACAGCTTTCACTTCCTTCAGAGCAAGATTATTACCTATGTGAATGGGAATATTAGTATAACATTGCAAAAGAGCAATATTTATATGATTATGTGCCTAATTATATCCAGATACTTTTTGAGTGGTTTGTACCATTGCACAGGGTTGCATGTTCCCACATATTAGGAAATCACCATGTAATGTTTTGATCTAAATAGTTGGAGTGTTTTATTTTTCTTTGCTAATGTGGTTTTTTTAATAAGTGTTGCTCTGAGTTTAAATGCAGACTTCTGAGGAAAGAAGGGGGGCTAGATGGGTGAATGAAGTCTGATCTGATTGGCCGCTAGCTGTATCCTAGGGGCAGAGTGAACTGCAGTTCTTAGTCAGTGTGCTGAGAGAAAGGGTTCATTCTAGTTGAGAGGCAAACTGTGGAGCCTGGGAGAGTTTGTGTTTGTTTCTGAAAGTATTTGTTCTACCAAGTTCAATGAATCTCTGTGGAGTTCTGAGAGATTCTAGTTGAGTCAGGCAAAGTGTGTGGAGCCTGAGAGACTCTATGTGTTTCTGAGAGAGAATTAACCAGCCAGGAAATTCTGGTTAAGTCTTAGGGTGTCTCAGAGATAGGGTTGCCAATTTCCAGGTGGGTCCTGGAATTACAACTCATCTCCAGTCCACAGAAATCAGTTCCCCTGGAGAAAAAAGGTTGCTTTGGAGGGTGGAACCTATGGTATTATACCTTGCTAAGGACCCTTCCCTCCTCAACCCCCTCCATCCCCAGGATCCACCCTACAAACCTCCAGCAATTTCTCTGACTAAATTAAGCAAACTGTGTGGAAGCCTGAGAGCCTTCCCGTATTACCAGTTATTATAACAAGTCTTCCCATATTACCAGTTGTCACAAACCCTCGTCTAACTCAGGCTTGGGCTGACCTTCCTCTACCCTGAGGTAAAACTTCTCTTCTCCAAGCCTTGAAGCTGAATACTGGGCTGAGAAGCCTTTAGTAGCATGGTTGAGATTTAGCTTCAACTTTCTTTCTTGTCCGACCCTTCAGAAACATATAAGTGGTATGATTATCTAGCCAAGTCCAAGTAGGGGAAAGATCAGGGGTCTGTGCTTCCCTTAAACAGAAACTGGCACACAAGGCTTGTGGAGATTCAAAATGAAACAGAAGGTTTATTTACAAGTAGGTAAAATAGGAAGGCATGTAGGCAGGTGTTTAAAACTGAACTAACTTAGAGGTTTATGATATGAACTGAACACTTCACTGGTGTGAGGCACAAAACACTTTGTATGATTCTTAAATTGCTGGTTTGTACGAGAGATGTTGGTGTTATCTGTGTGAGGAAGGAAGGGGAAGGGTAAAAGTTGTTTCAGTAAGCTCTTTCTGAGGTTGGCACTCCTTCAAGTTAGGTGCTCCTACTTTCACACACAGAGAACAACTTCCCCTTCTCTGCAGACCTTAGGGTACTCCACTGAGTCAAACCCTTTCAAGATACTGGGCAGGCATTATGCCTCAGCTATAACCCTGTTCCTGTGGCCAAAGGGGAGACTCCTTTCTACCCACTTCCTTGGCCCTCTACAATTCCCAGATCTCTTGTGTCTACCCAGAAGTTAGTGCTGTCTTTCCCACTTTAATCCAATACCTACAAATGCTTCATGAACGTAATGATTTTTTTCTTAAAGGGTACACCTTCCCCTTCCTTCCTCACACAGAGGACTCTCTGGCTGACCCTCTCTGGTCAGAAGCCAGACTCCAACTCCTTTCTTGTCAGTTTACTCCAACTGTTAACCGCTCAACAGTCCATCACCAACTGCTATTTCAGGCTAGCCACAAAGGAAAGGGGGGAACCTGTCAATCATCCTCCCCTTTTTATTGTCTGGCAATCCCAGTATTTGAAGCTGAGTCCATCACACCGGTTAAACTGAGGAGGTCTAAGGCAAAAGCCTTTAGCAGCAGTGAAAATCTTTTGAGGGATTCAGGGAAGCAGCAATACAAAGGTCATATAAACACAAAAGGGAAGGTACTCTCAAGGTAAAAGCTTGGATAAAGTAGAGGACATCTGAAGCTCTGTGTGAGTGGAAATAAAAAATGTTGGTTGTAAGTTTAAGGTAAAGTAAATTATAAGTTTAAGGTAAAATAAGGAGGAGCTGGATTAAAGTCCAAAGGCAAAAGTGTTAAAAGGTAGTTAAAGCTAAGCAAATCATTACCCTCCATATAAGAAGTAGCTTAATGGAATCAAGCATTGATAAAAACTACAAAAACTTCATGAGATCATGTATATAATAATAGCAACATCACTTTTTTTTGCAGTATTTTCTTGAAGCACTTGTGTGCATTGGTAATACAGAAAAAGGAGTAGATGTCAATGTACTCAAGAAACAAAGTACAGCAAAGTTTACCTGTTATAGTTACAGAATAAATTCTAGGCATTTTTCTAGTTAACCCAGAATTCAGTAGCAGTTCAATGTGGGGCACAATGAGTCTTTGGAATGAGGAATATCTGCTTATCCTTAATTGTGTCTCCTTTCTATTCCAATTTCCTGCTACTGGCAATGAATCTCTTTTTTTTTATTTAGTTCAGGTTGTTCAGTCTTTTCAGACTCCATCCAAGACCTATTCCTCTTCCTTGTAAAGAGATTTATTATCTTGTGGCCTTGACTTTTATGGGATGGTAACACTTCTGCCTTGATTTAGATTCTTTTCAAATACCATAGTCAATTAAAAGCATCAGTTCATCAAAGTCCTCAGTATTAATTTACCAGGAAATGTCCCACAGGAATTTTTAAATTTTTTCATTATCACGAAACCAAACTTCACACTGAACTAACAGAAACCTAATTACAAACGGAAGCATAGCACTAATTAAACCACCAACTCTGGTGTTAGGGCTCCTTTGGGGGTTTTATGGATTGGTCCACTGCCAGCTTGGACTGAATCATAGGAAAAGTGCTCCCAGTACAACTTAACTCTATTCCTTTTTCCTTTCCAATCTGTTATGATGAAGGTTGGAAGTCTGGAACTTCAACCATGGCTGAGACCTTGAAATAGAACATGCATAGGGAGAACAGTGTCCAGCAGCAATTAACAGTGGGATCATACACATATTTATTGTAGGACAGAATGAAAACAGATGCATGTGGTCCAGTGAACAGAGATCTTACCTAAAATTCCAGAGTTCAAAACACTATGTGGTGACTTCAGGTGTGTCCAAGGCCACTGAGATTTATAGTATTTTTTTCCTTTTAACAGGAGACATCATGAACTACTTTTATTTATCTTTATTTAAAACATTTGTATGCCACATTTCCATCCAAATACAGTCCCCAGGGTGGCGAACATCAAAATAATGAAACATTTAAAATGTTAAAGAGTATTTAAAATAATATATAACATAATTTATTTAAAAAGCACATAAACACAAATATACAACATCATAACCAGGGAAGATCACTTATGGATGGTATGCCTAATAAAGCAAAAAGTCTTTAACCACAAACTTTCACAAACCTGCCCTGGTTCACGAACTGGTTCGTTTGGTTCGTGAAAACATCACATCCAAGTCAGCAAATCGTCACTTCCGGGACAGCAGAAGGCCACTTCTGGGTCAGCAGAAGGTCTGCAGGAAGTCCATCCCCTGTTGCCTAGAAAACTGATTGATCGGAACCAGGCTGTCTGCAGTGACGAATCAAAAAATGAACCAAACTAACCAGCCTAAAGTTCGTGGTGGTTCATCAGAAATGGACTCTGATGAACTGCTGGTTCGCAAACCACGAACCAGCCTAGTTCATCACAAACTTTGGTTTGTATTTCAGTTCATGCCCATCTCTGTTCCTAAACATCCACTGACTCCTGGATCAATGTAAATTTTCTGCGGAACAAAATTTCTGGGTAGGAACGATATGTGCTCCTATGGGACAGGAAAAAAAGTTCTCCTATGTGAAATCCATTCCATGAGCAGATTTCCTAGGATACAAGTCACTGAGAGGCAAAGTCCATGCTAGGTGGCCACAAGTCCAACTGGTGGCCACCAACAACATTTTAAAGAAGAACGTAGCCATTTAAACATTGCTGCAGGGCTAGATTGTAATCAGGCCCACAGTGTGGTGGTACCATGTGTGTGTTTCCCCCCGCACATACCTTTTCAAATACTGGAACACCCTCCACAAGATGGCATGGTGCTGCCATGCCACAGGCCTTGCAGCAAATTTTAAACAGCTTAAGTGTCCTCTAGACTAGAGATGGGCACAAACAGCAATACAAACAAAAAAAAAGCCACAAACAACCCACAGTAATGACAGGAAAGGGATGGATCCCCCATGGATCCCATGGAGATTCTCCCTGCCCCTCTTGCACCGGGCAGCAGCAGCCCAGCAGCGCTGGGGTGGGGCAGGGGGGTGAAGGCTGGGGGTTGTGGGGTGTTTAAAGGGCCCTGCCACTTGCAAGTGGCAGGACAGGGCCCTTTAAACTATCAGCTGCCAGGTGACAGGGGGAATCCCCTGCCACCTGCCAGCTGATAGTTTAAAGTGATCTTTAAAGGGCCACGAACAATGAACAATGAACATGTTCAGTAACAGGTCAGGTTCGTCAATGTTCGTTGTTCGTTGTTCGTGGATGGCAATGAACAATGAACAGCATGTTAGTTTTTTTCCCGTTCATGCCCATGTCTACTCTAGACCCTTGGTCACTGTAATGTGTACCTTGGCTCCTACCCAGAAATGGATATAATATATAAAAATCATCCCATTTTTGTGCAAGTAAGAAGAGAGATCTGTTATTTTTAAAAACTGAAATCAGAGTTCTTATTGATTTCTGTTAAAAAGCCAGTGGCCAGAGCTTTAGTGATGTTCTGTCTGATAATATGTGTATTGACTCAAAAGTAAGTCCCGCAGGTTTTAATGGCACTTACCCCTATATAACTAAGTTGATAGGATGATGACCTCAGACTTGTGAAGCAGCTTTATACTGAATTAGATGACCCACCAATCTCAGAATTGTATACTCCGACTGGGAGAGAATTTCAGGACCTCAGTGACAGATCATTGCTGCCAGATTAGTTTAGCAGGAGATGCCAGCATTTCGACTTCAGAATCTTCTACATGCATAATTAATTAATCTCCCCACACAATACCTTAATACAGAAAAAAAAATATCTGAAAAATAAGGCTCTATATATTCTTGACTAAAAAAAATGTTTATATATAAGGTGCCACTGAACTTCTTTTTCTTGGAACACTAGGCAATCCTTTTCATTATGTAATAAATTCTTTTCAATAGGAATTGCAAGCGAGACTAAAAGGCAGGTTAGTTTAAGCAGGTGAGAACACTATAGATGACACATACATAACATACATATATGCAGCATATTATTAAGGAATTAAGTGCTAAGCACGTATTCTGGAAAGCAGTTCAGAGTTATTGTCTTGAGGGACTGGTAAGTGCATGGAATTGCAGAGCACCTTCAATGAAGAGAGCATTTTTGTTGATGTTAGAGTTGTGATTGTGAACCTCCAGGTGGTGGCTGGAATCTTCTGGAACTACTATTCTTCTCTGGGCCACAGAGATCAGTTTCCCTGGATGAAATGGCTGCTTTGGAGGGTGGATTCCATGATTTTATACCCCGCCCCAAACCCTAGTTTCCAGGGTCCACCCCACCAAATCTCTAGGAATTTCCTATCCTGGAGCTGGCAACCCTTTACCATTTTACCCCTCATGTCTGCCCCTGAGCACATATTCTCCATTCCATGATCCCACTGCCCCTGGCACTGGCTCACCCTTTGCTAGATGTGTTCCTTGAAAGACTAACACCCCTCACCTTTGCCACTATATTTCTCTTTTACCCTTCCGCACGTGTGAACCAGGCCTTGTCCATTATATTGGGAAGGGGGTTACTTTTGGGCAGACAGGGTATGATACTTTTAAGTATGCTTAAGTAAGTATCATGAAATAGCAGAGGGAATTTGCATAGTGTGACTGGCCCTATCAATGTATGCACAGTAGTTATTTAGAAATATGCTAATTCATGTAGGGCATGCAGTTTTTATTCTCAGCTCTCCAAGCTCACTCCTTCTCTATTACAAATTCAAAATTTAAAGCATAACTCACATCCTTGCTCTGATAGCACTGGAATAAATGTATTTCTGGCATGGATTGCTTGAAAGATATGAATCTTACAAATGGGTAGAAAATGTAAATTTGGCTCCTTAAATTACATTTTGCAGAAACTTTCACTAAAGCTTATTAAGTGCCCAGGAGGCCAACTTGCACCTGCTTCCTAAGAGGAATCACCAAGAGGATTAAAAACCATAGAAATCATTCTAGGACAAGGCCTTGGAAACCAGCAAACAGGAGGGCAAAGGAAAATTGATATAGATTTGGAACCAAAGATTTCTGGAGAGATTACAAAGCATGAGGTGGAATGAATCACAGTATATATTAGTGTCAGACTATTTCATTTAAGGGCTGTATTGCCGTGGTCTTGGCTTTGTAGTTCCTGACGTTTCGCCAGCAGCTGTGGCTGGCATCTCTGAAGATGCCAGCCACAGCTGCTGGCGAAACGTCAGGAACTACAAAGCCAAGACCACGGCAATACAGCCCGGAAAACCCCCAACAACCATCGTTCTCCGGCCGTGAAAGCCTTCGACAATACATATTTCATTTAACTTTACTTCTTCTCTTATGTGGCCATTATATTGTCATGGGGTTTAAAGATGTCCTGAAGCTCTTCTATCTTCTGCCATTGGCACCTATAGTGACTGAGGGGCCTTGTAAGTTTTCATTGGGCAAGTATGCAGAATGCTATTGACTGATTGAAATTATATCCTGGAAAGCCCTCAGCCCAGCAGTTTCAGGGACAGTTTCCAATAACCAAACATTGTTTAAAGTATAATTAACAAAAATGAAAACAGTAGCTAGTAAAACATTGAAATCAGATATTACCTATTAAAAGCCAGCAAGAAAAAAAGGAAACAGTAAGGAACATAACAGAGGATTCAAAGCAACAAGAGGAAAATCATGCATCTCCATCTGCTTCTAAAATATGAATTTCAAGCGAAGCTTCAGTTTGATTAAGTCCATGCAATTTGCCTACTCTGCTGTTAGCATTTTAAAGGACAGAAGACGTGACACAGCAATGAAGAAACAGATTGAGACCTCTGAGAAAGATATAAACCTCCAGTTTGGGACAGGGGGGATTAAAGGGTAGGCCTTGAAACAAAAGGAAAACGCGTCTAATTGGCTGGAAGTCCAGTGCTAAGGAGAAGAGACAGTACAAAGAAACTTCGGTTATGCTTAAACTATGTTTCATGTATTTGAAAATCTTGTATTTTTGATTCCTTCAAATGGCCAGTCAGTAGAAGGTTGCAAAAAATTTTATTACCATCTAGTTAATGAACTCTTCATGAACAATCACTTGAAATTTTTATGATGTATTCATGTGGTATCTAGATGCCTTTTTATTGGACCACTGGTAATTTCAGAAAACCATTAAAATACTCAAACTGCCCTCTTAAGCCAAATACATTTAAAAGGACAACCATAATCATATATAAGTAGGAAGAAAACAAAGTTATGAATTTATCCAGCACAGGACAAAACTCAAGGTCACATTAAAACATGCTGAGGCCCTAAACAATGTCAAATTGAAGAGGCTCCATGGCATTACCTTAAAAAGTGGTTATTTAGTAATTTAGGGGAGTTGTATTTAAAAACCTCTCATAATCTAAGGTCTTAAACTGTAGTTTATTTATTTTGCCCCCCCCCCCCAATTCGGAATGAAGAGACAGACACCAGGCTTGGGAGTAAACAGGGCCATTTATTGACCAACAGTAATTTAACAATGGCAAGGGTATAACTAGCGGTACAGGTCAAGCCAAGGGGTCAACTGGACCACCTCCTCAACCTGTCTGGGGAAGACACCCACTGCCCCAGGCGCAAACCATCCAAGCACATGGCTGTAACCTGGCCGGCCAGGCAAATGGTTCCCCCCTTAAAGCCCCATAAACCCCCAGCCATGAAGCCCGAGAGAAGGACTACAGGAGGTCCCACAGTCAGTCTGCCCTCTCAGCTGGCAGCCGTACAGCCCACCAGCCGATCCCAGACAAACCCCCATTCCCCACCAATAGGGAGCTGCCACCAGGCGCTCACCGGCCCGCTCTGCCTACCCAAACTAACTTGCCAACACAAGGGCCAAGCCCTTTCATTCCTCCTGCTTCAGCTGATATAAGACAGACTCAGTATGACAATACAGCAAAGCCTTAGAGGTCTAAGGCATGGCCATTTTGGATGCAGAAACTCCCAGGTACAATCCCAAGGAAAATCTCCAGAGACCCACCACCAGACAGAGTGGAGAATACTGAGCTAGATGAACCAATAGTCCATCCATTTAGCTCTTAATGAATTTGAGAGACTGAGGGCTTCTTAATGAAGTTTCAGTCCATGTGCGTTCTTTACAAAATAAAGGATAGCTGGCAACTAATTTTGCTTCTTCACAGGGAAGGGGGGAAATTCCTTTATCTTTCTTCCTCTTCATGCTCATATCTCCCTGCTACTCTCAAATCAGAGTTCATGATATAGAGACAGTTCTCTCCATGGGTCACTAGTCAACATTTTAAGGAAATAGTAATTTTTTGACCTCTCCTCAGGTTTAATGGGACTGTGAAACTGATGGAGGCTTGAGACAACTTTAGAAATAATCACAGGTAGAGGTGGGCACAGACCGGGAAAAATCTACGGACCATTGGTCTGTGGTCCATCACGTTTCATGGACCATGGGCCCGCCCCAGTTTGCGGACTAGTTCATCAGTCCATGGTCCATCATTCCAGGGAGCCTAGGACAGTCCCCTTCACACTCAGAAATGCCAAACTCACAGTCTTTAGCAGGCTCTCCTCCAGCCACCCTCCAAGTTTGGTGAAGATTGGATTTCAAATGTCAGAGTTATAGACACCCAAAGTGGCTGCCCCCAGGAAAGTTCCATTAGATATAATAGGAGCCGCAAATGCCAATTGACTTGCATTGGCTCCATTGTGATACATTGCAGTACCAAAAAGCTGCAATGAAAATGTGGAATGGAGTTAGAAAATCTTCCTCTGAGAACGGAAAGTGCTCTGCAGAGGCACTGTTCTCTGTTATTTCTGCACAAGCTTAGATGCACGGCTCTGCTCTGAGTCTAGGGTTGCCAGCCTCCAGGTGGTGGCTGGAGATCTCCCTGAACTGATCTCCAGGCCACAGAGATGAGTTCATCTGGATAAAACAGCTGCTTTGGAGGGAGATCTCTATGGCATTATACCCTGCTGAGGTTCCTCCCCTCCCTAAACCCTGCCTTCTTCAGGCTCCACCCCCAAATTTTCCAAGAATTTCCCAACCTGGAGCTGCCAACTCTATCTGGGCCGGGAATGAAGGCCCCCAGAGTGGAATGACAGTCCCTGGGAGCAGCTAAACTGCTCTGGGGCTGGAATGACAGCTACCAGAGTGGAGTGACAGTCTCTGGGAACAGATCAAAAGGAGTGGGTAAAATTTGGATCCAAATAATTTTAAATGGATCCTCATGAATTCTTATGACTTTTATACTGAAACAAAACAAAAAGGTCATCATAGCCTAGTCTACAGATGGCACCGAAATAATCATGCACCCACCAATCTGTGGCACCACTGCAGCACAAAAGCACGGATCCTCATAGATCCTCTTGACTTTTACATGGGGCCACCCAAAATCCACCACACAATCCCATATCATGTCTATTGCCACAAATTGCACCCCAAAAAACCACACACTCACTGCATTGTGGCACCATGATTACACAAAAACATACTTCAAAACCACAGATCCTCATAGTCTAGTGGCAAGGAATTCCCAAAGGGGGGTTCAGATCCTCTTGGAACAAAACCAGCTATCGACAACAAGTCCCTCTGCTGGGATGCAGCCAGAGAGCGGCAGGCACTGGTGGGCTAGGGGACAGGAGGACCCATAGGAAAGGAGGTTAAAATTCCCCTTGTGTGGAGGGTGGGGTGCAAGGACAGGGAGTGGTCCAGAGTCCTGACCCACCCAGGCACCTTCTCAGCCGGGACAAGTGCTCTAAATAATAATGATACTGATAATAAGTATAATATATAAAACTATTCTGTGAGTCCTCACAGGCTTAGTCCCTGAGCCTGGCTGTGGAACAGAAGCAGCCAGAATCTCAAGTAAAAGTTTCAAATACCTCCCTCTGTGACTGAAAAATCCACCCTGCAGTTTCTCCGGGTCTTACTGCCTGCAGGAAACAGAAACCACTTGCCTGAGAGGTGGGGGGGGGGGATTTACTCCTGCTCTCATAGAGAAGAATGGGAGCTCTCTGACAGCCAGAGAAGGTCTGCAAACATCCCCTCTATTGTCTAGGGAATTGATTACTCAGCGCCGGCATGTCTGGTTTCACGGACAGACAGAATGGCCCAAAAATAGTTGTGTCTGTGAAAAACACCTAGCCCACAACCTGCTGGTTCACAAACGCCGAACCAGGCCAGTCCGTGTCAAATTTTGGTCCATTTTTCAGTCTGTGCCCACCTCTAATCACAAGTTATTCTTGTCATTTAACTTGTGTTCTCAGCCAGCCCTCATTCCTCTTGTTACTATTTATAGCCCCTAACACTATCATCTTGCCCACCTCACTTGCCAATGGGCTGGCAGCTAAGAGGCCAGATAATAACCCTCAAGCTAGATTTGGCAGAGAGGGTACCTTCCATAAGGGAACATGTTACATTAAAATTGTAAAACCAGTAAACTTTTACTGGAAAAAATGTGTGACCTGTAACCGACAGCAATCTAGTATCTTTCTCATAAAAATATCATAGCATTACCTTACATAAATGACTGGTTCATTAGAGATAGAATATGAAAGTTTTCAGTGAATGCCAGCACAGCCAAGAATTGTTTGTAATTATATCTCAAGAGATATTTACTGAAAGAATGTCCTAATTAACTTCAGGGGGTCACTCAGAATCTGCCCAAATCGTAGCAGCCCTAATAGCCCAGACTAGCCTAATCTCATAAGAGCTCAAAAGCTAAGAAAGGTCACAACTTAGATGAAAACCACCAAGGAAGACCGGGGTTCCTATGCAGAGGAAGGCAATGGCAAACTGCCTCTGCTCTTGCCTTGAAAACCCCATGATGTGGAACTTCATGAGTTGCCATGAGTCAGTTGCAATTCAATGACATACTTCACCTTATCTCACAAGACACAGTCTGCCCAAACTAGGTCCCATGTGCCTCATTTCACAAGATCTTAGGCATGAAACAGAGTGGGGAAAGATGCCCAAGAAGGACCACTGAGACCAGCCTTAGCCACTCAGACAAAGATTCCCTTTGCCATTCTTCATACCAACAGAGCCAGCCCAAACATCATAGGAAAACAAGTCATATGATTTGCTGCCACCATGGAAGTGTTAAGAATGAGTCATCTCTATGGGTACCATATATTTTCATTCCATTCTTCACAATGGATGTCATGAACTTTGTGAAAAATGTCATTGACAGTCAAACTCACACTTTCAACTGTGATGATCAAACATGAGATGATCTTAAATTTTATGGTAAATGTACTGGCTAAGTGCTGTAATAAAGAATGCTACTACTACTAAATATGAGATGATCACCAGGTGTGTTAAGTTTTGTACTGAATGACATACTTCACCTTATCTCACACTGAACAGCTTATTTGCACTGAACAACTCAAATGCCTGTTAAAAAGGTTTGCATTGAATTTTTTTCAAAACTACACATGAACTAAAGTTCTTCCTAAGTAACCAGATTGGCAGCCATTAACTTTACTCAGGGCTACTTAGACGAACACCGAACAGTGGGATTTTTAAAAAAAACAGTGTTCTTTTATTACTAATTTATATGTCACTAACTGAACTATTTAAACTTCTACTTGCAAAGTGGAGCAGTGAGGGGGGAAGTAGAACCCAATCAGCCAGGGTGGCCAGGCTGCCCCAACAGGCACCTCCAGTCCCAATGGGGAGCCAGCAGGAAGCCTGTTCCTCCTTCCCTCCCACCATACAGAGGTAGGCCTAGCTTGGGACATGGCCTGGCCCTCTTCATCCTTCCCTCCACCACACCACATCACCTCACCTGACAATGATGGGGGACAGCAGAGTGGGCTGTGGCTTCTCAGCAAGGTGGGCAAGGAGAGCAGGCACTGGCTTCCTGCCTATCTGCAATTGGGGTGGGGGGCAACAGCATGGACGCTGTTTGAGCATCTCTACACTTTACATTTAGGTACTGTTACTGTCCTGAAGTTACACATGTAAGCATCCCCACACATGCAGGAACAAGACCTGTCTCAGTCTATGGGTACAGGTTGGGAATGGTATTCCCCAAGGAAAGAGAGGAAACACTGGTGCTTAACTAGGCTGACGTTGTGGAGTCAGTAAAGGGGGAAAGGAGAAGCAATTTCAACAGTAATCAACAGTAAAAATATTCTTTGCCATTATGAATCTGTGAATCAAAACAATCCCTAGTATCTTAGTAATTACATTGCCCAGATGTTGTTATTATATATTGTGATATATGTCTTGTTATAATTGTAGAGGTTCAAACACAACCTCACCAAGAACTGCTTTAGGGGGAGGGGGTGCTGATTTCATCAGGAGGTGGTCCTATCTTCTGTGATTATCTCAGGAAGGAGTCTTGAATTGATTGCTGACAAAGAAAGCTGTCCTCTGAAAGAAAGCTGTGGCTCTCGAAAGCTTATGATACAATAAAGTTGGTTAGTCTTAAAGGTGCGACTGGACTCTGTTATTTTAAATAAGTTCTTTAAATAGGAAAGATTACCTGTTCACTTCCAAAGCAAAATCGATATGCATTATAGCTAGGTTTCTGTACTTCCACTCTTGAAGAATAGTGCTGCATCTCTTGCTATGGCAGGAAAGGACCATGCATGTCAAGTTATGTAAAACTGCATGAGTAAAATGAATTCTGGCCAAAAGAAAAGAGTGAATGCATAAATGTCAACATCTGGGAAAGAATCAGAACTTCAACAAAAAAGAAGTTTGAGAATTTTGGCTTATTCAATGCAAATCTTTTAAAGTCTTATAAATGGTGGCCATTATCTATCTCCAGGCAGATAATGTCTTTCAGATAGTAGCTGGGTATGAGCGGAGTCCACACCAGGTTCACCCAAAAAGCAGATTCCCTGCTCAACAGAAAGAGACATTGGTTTCTTTCATGTCACATCAAGGCCAAATCCACATGCACTCACCATCCGCTTATCTTGCGCAGTCATGGCAGTTGGGTTCATTTCGGTACCATGCTGTGTGTCATCACATTCACCCTCCCAGTGCGTCTTCGTGGCGCAATCAGTTCTCCACATGCCACAGAGTAAAGCGTTATAGTGGGCGGTTCCCTCCTCTGTCATCAGCGTTGACGGCGCACGTCACTTCCCTTTTTTAAAAAAAAAAAGTTAATTTTGCGCTATACCGATATTCGGACTTTTAAGAAATAGCAAGGTCCCTTCTCCTTCAACTTTGATTGGCCCATTTTTTGCTCGTCACAGACCACTTTCTAACAATTGGCTGGTTGTTATGGTGGGCAAATTTGAAAATAATTTGTCACATTAAAACATTCTCTGGAAACCCTGTTGCTCACAAAGCAGGTTTTCCAGTATACCAACCTTCTTTATTGTGCAAATGCGCTATGAAAGCCCTTTTTTTTAAAAAAAAGGGCAGGGCAAAACCAGATTTCCACCATTATCATGTGGTACGGAAAGGAGGCGCAATTATGGTGCGGTGATGGCGGGGAACACGCAGAATGGGAAAGCGTGTGAGTATTTGCTTGAACAGGGCCGCAGTTGTGAAAAAGGCAAGGAAACAAAAAGGAAGTGTGGATTCGGCCCAAGTCTTGAGCAAAAGAGTATGTAGTGGTTCGTTGACTGCAGTCCTGTGTTTAGAATCTCTGGCTCATTTCTGAACTTTTGTTCTTGTTATCATTTCTGTCATGCTGTTTCCTCTCTATCATGCTAGACTCATATTTCTTAGAGCTAGTCTTTCATCATTTATTAAAATATTCAATCTTTCCACTGTATTAATTATAATAGGAAAAGGAAGCAGTATTTTCTCTAATCTGACAATAGCAAGATGAAATCCCCTTCAAGTTATGGGGTTTAGCTTACAGGATTCTGATTTTTTACCACAACTCAGAAAGCTTAGTACTTTAAAAATATATATATTGGCTAGTTTTTATCATTGGTACCTGTAATGATTTCAAGAAATGGGTGCATGTATCTTTAAATGCTTGGTTTGAGCTAGGTGAAGAGTGGGGGTGAAAGAGAGGAATGACTGAGCGATATGATTGGTTGACTGAGATTGTGGGCGGAGTGAATGCAGCTTAGACTGGGAATGCAGAGAGAAAGGTTTCAGTTAGAAGAAAGCAGGCTAGCTGTGTGCTGCCTGAATATGTTGAAGTGTTTATGAGAGAAATATAACCTGTGTGGAACCTGAACTGAGCATGTTTGTGAAAGGACACTCAGTCAGGGAAAGAGAGGCCAGCTGTATGCTGCCTGAGCAGGTTTAATATTTCTGTGAATAGCAGTCAGAGGAAAGCAGGCTAGCTGTGTGCTGCCTGAGGAGTTTTAAGCATTTCTGTGAGACAAATATTGAGTTAGAGAAAGAGGCTAACTGTGTGTGAAGGCTTAGAAGAGATCTGTGTGAATGAGAGTAAATGAAGTAACTTTAAGAACCGAGAACTACCTTTATGAAACTGATACGCTTCTTGACTAAATAAAAGTTTATTTTTGTTTTGTTATATCCCAGTGTAGCTGTCGTTGCTATATCCCATTCCTATCCTCAGGGCCACATAGAACCACGAAGGAGCCTGACGCTTAGGAACATTACCAAAAGGGAAAATTTAAATAAAATATCTTGGAATAATATATTCCTGGTGGCAGCAAACTACCCAGAGGGTGTAAGGGAAAGATTAAAAGAAAAATCTACCCCAAGGAAAGTAAAGATCGTAACAGTACCTTTGCCCAAAATTGCATCTTTCTCTAACTTTAAAGAAGATTCTATCTGCTAATTGTAAAAAAGCTTATGTTCTTCAGGCATTTTTGGCTACACCAGCACGTCTGTCTCTTTCATTTTGTAGAATGTAAACAATATTTCCATCCTAACATAATGGAAAAGGATGGAGCTAGCCTTGTCAGTGGGGAATCGTCTTGCCCTTTGTTGTGTTAAATGGTAGCAGGTGTTTGTTCAAGTACTGGAGATGGTGACCACTGCCTCCAACAATTACAACAACAATAGAGGAGGAAATTGGCATCCCATTTGGAATGACATATGCAAGTTAAGGATAGGATTGTGGAGTGATGCATATGGCAATATTGTCACTGGCACAGTCCAATAGGTGCCCATGATATTTATCCAATCACTCACCCTATAGCAAAAACAGACACAATACTGGGGGGCTTGCTGAGCCTGGTTTCCAGAAGCTGCAACTATCAAATGGAAAATTATTGATAGGCAATAGGAAAGCTTGCTGAGGTAAACAGTTGTCTAGGTTAGGGATCAGTGAACATCTCCATATTTGACTGAAGCCCTCGCATTTTTGTGAACATCTCCATTGATCATGTGTTATGTTGAAAAGAGACACTTATAAAATACCAAGACAAATATTTATTATTGGTATATTTCTACACCAAAATGTTATGCTGCCTCTCCAGGGAATGCTACTATAAACACACAAAAGCAAGGACCAGTTCTCCCCCCCCCCCCCATTTGAAGCCATAAATTTTACTTTTCTGACCAGCCACAAGGAATGAATCTTTAAATAGAAGATAAACTTCAACTGGGGCTTATGCTTTCTGCAAATTATTCTTCCCAATCTTCTGAAGTATGTGTTCCTGCTTGACTTGAAAAATTGTACTTTTCTTGGCCTCCCAGAAGGTTGTGAAAACTACAGTTCCCACAGAAATCCATACTAGGAAACTTTGGTAAGAGTAATGTGCAGGAGAGGGAACCTTAATTGGCAACCTCTGTTTAAGAAGATATTTTCTGTGACAGGTTACCCCCCTTCAAAAAGATATATTTGGGGGGGGGGGTAGAGTTAGGTAATAGCAGGCATTTTGAGAGCCATTTTACACTAGTCCCAGTTTCAAACGGTTTGAGCTTCCTAAGCAGGAGAGTTTACTTTTTTTGAATTCCCCTGCTCGATCTTTGTCAGCATCACTAGCCTGAATGATTGTGCTGCTGGCCTAGGAAATTTAGAGTTTATAATCTAGAAAGGTCTTGAAACAGTGAGAAAATTCCAGAGAAAGAAAGTAAAGCCGCTAATGTAAAAAGAAGATACAGTCGCTGAATGTAATCTCTATTATATAAAAATAGCTTAATTTTGCTGTAGTGGGGATGTATGGCTTTAATATTAATAGAGGGAAGAGGAGTGCTAAAGTGTTGGATTTCCTCTTATCACACATCACCTTTAATGGCTGAAAAGGGAATTGGAAGGATGAGATCTGGATGCAAAGGTAGATTATGTCGCAGTCATTGTTTCTTCATTTTTCTTTATGTATCTATGCATACTGCATACTGCTTGGTTTGGTTTTCTCGGTGGTGCTCAACTTCAGGTGGTCTTGAATAATACAGATTATATAGACTCATTTAAATCTCAGTTCAGACCTGGTTTTGAGATGGAAACAGCAGAGGTGGGCACTGAGAAAAATTTTGTTTCAGTTTTGAATAGGTTTCCAAATAAACTATTTACTAGTGTTCCACTTTTTAATCCATGGTTGTTGAGTGAAATGTCTACCATAATCGGATAGTTTTCCAGTGGGGCACTACCAAGTTGGACTCAAAATTCATTCATTTTCTTTAATTCTCGTGGTTTTTGTGGCCGTACTTTTCAATGGGGAAGAGGAGAGGGAACTAACTGGAGGCTCCAGGGCAGCTGTTTTGCACTCAGAAACACCAAAATCTCACAGAATACAGCCTTCCCTCTGAACCATCAACTCACCAGGTTTTCAGCACATGCAAACAAGGGGGGGGGGGGTCAGTGTTAATAGACCCTGAGGTAGGTGGGAGTGGTGCAGTCACAATAAAACCATTAGCAGCACACCAACACCCAAGCAGAAGAGCAGAACCACCAACTTGTGCATAATTTATTTGCATATCATGATTCTTAGTATGTACCAACCAGGGGGCTAATATGTTTTGCGTCTCCATCTGCCAGAGATATGAATGAATGAATGAATGAATGAATGAATGAATGAATGAATGAATGAATGAATGAATGAATGAATATTTATTTGCGGTCAAAGACCATTACAATGGCAATTTATCCTTAACAGTCAATAGAATAATTAATTCCAGCATAAAAGTGTAAAAAGACATAAAATATATACATTTAGCTTTTAAAATATTAGAAGACACATTAGAATATATTAGAATATATATATAGTTCCCTAGGAACAGAAATAATCCTAATATTAATATTAAAATAGTTAAAATTGTGAAAGGAGCAAAACAGACTATGTATCGCCTTGCTTCTTATTACGGAATTTAACCAAATGGAGACAGAATTTGGCTATTAGCCTGGAGACAGTCAGATTTTCATCAATTAGGAGTTTCTCCAGGCAGACCTTATCTGCCGCTACAGTTGGTCTAAGAGAGGGGAAATAAACTTGTCCCTATAGACTTGATGGAAGGGACAGCGAAAGAACATATGAACAAGTGATTCCACTTCACCAATGGAACAACAGCAGTGTCTGTCCTCGTATGAAATCTTCCTATATTTCCCTTCAATGACCATTGAGAGGATGACTTCACATTGGGCCAGAGTGAAAGCTCTTCTATAGGATGGGACATCCAAGTGAGTGAGATATCTGGCCATACCCATAACATATCTAGATTCCCTAAGGGCCATAAAATGAGGCGATTGAGTTAAATCTCATTTGCGCTTCATGTCTCTCACCCTTTCTTTAATGATACCTTTCGCCTGGGCACGAGAGTCCCATTCTTTCTAGGTTGCTCTTAACCATCCACATCCACCGAGGCTGGTAAGGATCTTGGTTTATGAAAAGGAGAAGGCCTTTGGTTAGACCTCACCTAGAGTATTGTGTTCAGTTTGTGTTCAGCAATGCTTATTCTGTGAACCTCAGCAGATCATGGAAGGGAGGGCAGGAAGGGTTACATCAGTGCTTAGTTCTTGTGGCCCCTTCTTATATGTCCAGGGCAAGGCCAATTGCCACCTTGGGGTCAGGTAGCAATTTTTCCCAGGCCAGTTTGGCTAGTGATCCTGATGGAATTTTGCCATCTTCTGAGCATGGAGTAAGGGTCACTGTTAGACATGGGCACAAACAGCATCGTGGGTCATCAATCGTCACTGATAACTTCAGCTTCATCCAGCCCAGTTTCATTGTCTCATTCCTGAGATGCCTTCATAATTCTTTGTCTTAACCTAGAGATAGCCATTAATTTGTTTTGGGGGGGCAGAAGACATAATCCTGCCCCAGGGCACATTCCACAGTGTAACTACCCCTCCACCATGTGCATGCCCTCAGATCCAGCATCCACTCTCAGACCCCTGTCTGAACCTGCCGTGAAGTTCTGGTCACTCAATGCTACGCTCTCATGGATGCCATCTTTTCATCTGATTGGTAACTGTCACCTGACCCTACAATTCTCTCTCCAATTTTCCTTCCTCTTTTTCTAGTTAGCTCTGTATGTGTACTGTGTGTTTTGTGTGTAATTGATTTTTATTGTTCTATAAATAAAAACTCTGATTGAACATCTGTCTGTTTATTGAAAGAGTTCTCCAGTGGGACAATCCTCGTATACACAGGTGAAAGATCTTGCAGTTACCCACCTCTCGCTGCCTCTCCTTGCACAAAAATTCCCCCAACTTACAAGGAGACATCCATTTTGGGTAACAAAGGGATCTGATTTTATAGGTGAAGTAAACAAGTTACATACCTTGAGGCCTCTGTATGACTTTTATGGGTGGACTGAAGTTGTCATGGGTGATTTCTTTTTCCTGTGCACCAGCCCCTTCAGAGAAATACTTCCACTGTTAAGGTTGGCACAGGCTGCCTGCCCGTCTGTTGTTTTGCAAAGACAGGATGGACAGATTCTCCTCATGTGGTTACTTTCTTTGGACACTCATACAAAATCTCATACCAAGATTCATACCAATCTTTGCCTGGTTTTCCTCTCCACAATGCAAGGCGGTAGAAATGACACTCCCTCCCCTGTATGTTAATCATGCAGCAAAGCCACATGAGGATACACTCATCATGTTGTTCAATAACGTGCCCACCTGTTCCACTATGTTCCTGTGTAACAGACTGAAAGAATGCACAAAGGTTTGGGGATAGGGTCCACTCAGTCACATCCTGCATTAACTCTTTCCTACAGTTGGGGGAGATAATTGGCTGACCAACCCAACAGCATAAGAGTGATGTGTCCTTATTGGGAAAGTTGGCACGCACTGTGTGTGTTCATTTAAATAACAGAAGGAGGCAGTAAGAAGAAGCAAGAGAAGAAAGAAGTCAGATTTTTAAGCTATTTTTTTACCAAAACTTGTTGGGTAGCCAGCAAAAGCTAGACTGCCTGATTGACTATGTTAACCCTGTGTCGAACCACTGAAGAGTTTGCTGTTTACCACTATTGTACGAGGCCAGGTAGATCCCCATGTGGAAATCAAGTTATAATGATAGCCTTCCATCCTTCAGTTCTTACCATACAGGCAGGCAGGCACTGGGCCAGCAGCATCTTGTTTTTCTTATTGGCACTGTAGATACCCTCTTCTAGGTCTCTGTGCAGAAATGCTCTCTTCGTGTCAAGATGTTCCACATGCTTGTTCTTGCTTGCTGCAACACTTAGCAGTGTCCTCACTGTGGTATGTTTGACAACTGGTCCAAAAGTTTCATCAAAGTCTTCTTCGTATTTCTGAGAGTATCCTTTTGCAACCAGTCTGGCTTTGTATCATTGGACTTCACCAGCTGTGTCATGCTTAATCTTGAAGACCTACTTGCATGCCACGGTCTTCCTCTTTTGAGGTGGTGGTAGGAGTGTCCATGAGTTTTTCTTGTGTAGGGCTTCAAGTTCATGTTTTGCAATTTGTCTCCACTTCTCTTTTTCCTCTGGAGGTAGCTGATATAGTTCATCCCAAGATCATACTATGATATAGGCTCAAGTATCTCTGCCCTTCTTGTAATATAGGACAGTTGTTAGCCTGGAAAACCTTTGGTTGAGCACATTGATTGCCTTGGATCCTGCTCCACACTCTGATTGCTTTGGATCCTGCTCTGCACACCTGATTGGCCAGGTGTTTCTGCTGAAGCTCTTGGCATTGCTGGGATGCCTACTAGAACATCTTCTGGTTCCGCTGGTTCTTCCTTTGAGCAGTTGGTATCAGGATACATAATTTGGCTGTTCACTTCAGCGTTGGCTCCCTCTACAGGTGTAGCCTTCTCACTTTCATCAAAGTATGCTCTGGTCTTGTTGGTACAAGGAGTAAAGATTCTGTATCCTTTGCTTTGTGTTGAGTATCATACAAGAATTCCTTCTGAGGCCCTATCATTTAGTTTGGACCATTGATCTTTTGAAATGTGATGCAACAGAGCCATGCATTATTCATTAATGAAACAGTTCAGAACTCAGTTCTGCTAACTCAGTACACCTAGATAAAAAATGTTTCATTTACAACTTGTTGGAATTTTTGCAAGTGTCCTACGCTCAGTCATTAAAGAGTTAAATTGTTGTTCTGTTTGTTTAGTCAGATAGCTAGTTAGCATAGGACCACTTAGGCATCGAGAGAAGTTCCCACCAGAGAAAGTGAGTGTCTTTAGTCTTAAAGAGGGAATCCAGGATTGTCTATTGGATAAGCCAGTTTATTGGGGGGGGGGGCAATTAGCTAGCAACATATACTAAGGTTTTATTGCTCTTTGTTCACTACTACTTCAGTCTGCTATACTTCTGCTACTTCACTAGACCATGCGTCTAAGCTCAGTCTACTTCTCTTTGCAATCTAATCTTTTCTCTGTCTAGTACCTAGTCAGATGATCAAGATGTAGTCAGAAACTGTTGGTTGTTTTTCCTACCAAATGTACCCTTTTTGCCCTATTCTGTAGTAAAGTATTTTTATAGAGCTAGAATCACAGAAGTCTGCCTACTTATTTCCATTGCGCTATTATAAAACACTGCTACTCTGCAAACTTGTATCTCATTGCTGTGCAACCCCCAACACAACTCAATGTCATTTCAGTCGGAAAGTGACACAGCCTGATTTTAATGTTGTGAGGGAGGAGTAGATTAGTGTTCTGGAAAGTTACCAGAAACTGGCCTCTTGGTTGGTCAATGCCAGCTCAAAGCCTATAACTGCCCAAAGATCTAATTAGGAGATAGAACAGAAGATAGCAATGAGAAATAGCAATTGGATGAGTTTTGATGTCTCACCTGTATCTTGCCTGGCTGCTCCTCAAACTATCTGTGCAGAGGAGCTAAAGAACAACTCAACTCCAGGTAATAGTTGTAAGCTTTATTGTTTTTATGCTTTAGAACTGCTGAAACTTCCACTAGAATTTATTTTAACTGATTAAATTGTCAACAAAGTACTTATTTTTCTAAGCTTAGTTGTTTTACTAAGTATTCTTTGGAGCCTAGAAGAGGGCAACTGGTGGTCTTGCCAGGGTTTCTTGAGAGTTAAAGGGTTCCTCTGACTTCCAAACACAAGGAGTCAGAACAGGAGTGACAGTAAACGAGCCTACCTTCTTTCACAGAGCTTAGGCCCTGTAAGGAGGTGAGGGAACACAGAGAGTGTTACCCAATGAGGAGGTCTCCTTGCAAGTTGGGGATATTAGCATGCAGGGAGAGGCAGCGCAAGACAAGTAACTTCAGGATCTCCACCTGTGTATACGAGAATTGTCCCGGCTAGATAACTCTTTCAATGAACAAACAAATGTTTCAATCAAAAAGGGTTTTTTAATTGAAAAATAATAAAAATCAACACTATGCAAAAACACACACAACACACACTCAGAGCTAACTAGAAAGCAGTGGTGAAACTTGGACAGAGTTTGAGGGATTGGGTGATAGTTACCATCCAGAATAAGGTGTCTGGGAGAGAGAGCGCTGAACAACCACCCCATCAATGTGGAAAGGCTGTCAGAGCTCTGAGTCGCTTGAGAATAGGAGAGTGGATAAGGGAAGATTGATAGGGTGTGTTACGATGATTAATTCAAGAACTCCAGGAATACACTATCATCTTAGGATTTTTGCACATCTCTGGGGTGTGAGGGCTGAAAGCTGGCCTCACCTGACATCTCACATGCTACTAACATTCCATCTCCTGGCCAGAATCTGGCTTCCATATTTCTGCCTATTTGGGCAGTATTTTGTGTCTAAAACATATGCGGAGAAGGGGCTTATGGCACAGCCATATTCATAAGCCTTCTTAATATCATGAGGACAAGTCTAACCACTAACAAGAGCATGCCAGGCATGTGTTATAATCTTGCTGCCAAAACTGAGGTGTTGCACATTTGGTTGGTAGCCTATTCTCTCTGAGAGTGTGGCAGTTATCTCAGCAGTTCCTGAGAGAGGACAGCATCCTATACAAGACCAGCAGAATGAAGAAAAGGTAATACATTGTTTACAAAAGATTTCTGACATTTGACAATGACTGAAGAATAAGATTAATCAAAATTACTGTGCAACATTGCAAAAGGAGACAATGTGATAGAATATTAATGATAACACTGATAAGTGCTTTTGGATTTTCTTTCTAACAGAGTTCTACTTGTAATTGTGGTTTGAATGCATACCAAGGAAGAAATCCAGGAAATCTGGATCCAGGTTTCAGGGATCCCAAAAAATCTGGGATTCCTGAAATCCCGGAAAGATTCTGCCATTATTCCCTCTAGGGAAAACTATCTGAGGGCTATCCAGGGTGGTGGGGTAGGCACTTCTCAAGCAAACTTCACCAAATTTGCAGAGAAACTACTCCTGACTGCCCCCTAAAGACCTCCAAAATTTCAGGAAAATTGGACCCCCGGGGCCCAATTCTGTGGGTCCCTGAAAAAATCGCCCCAGACCACTCTCCATTATTCCCTAAAGGGAAAACTATCTGGGGACTATCCAGGGGGTGGAAGTGGCATTTTTCAAGCAAACTCCACCAAATTTGCTGGGAACTTACAATTTTTAATTTTGCCTAGGGGCCCAGAACACATAAGACCACCCCTGCATGAAAGTAGAAGGGAGTGATTTCTTCCCATCCCCCCTCCATTCTGCAGTCTCCTGACTCACTGGTAATTACTCTGTGTGGGTCACACATGGAGAAATGGATGCTCAGGAGAGAAGGAAAATTGAGGATCCTTGTATGGAGCTCACAAGTTCCTTGGGCTGGATTCAACCTCATGCTGCTTTATAGTTAAAGTTCTTGAATTGGGGTACAAATAAAATCACAATAAAAATCACAATAAATGGAGTAAAGCACAACAACACAATCAAGGAGTAGCTTGCCTAAAATCTTAGCCACCTTTCTAAAATTCAGTAGAGAGTGGCAAATATCTTTCTACACCTCCATAATGAGAGGGCAATTGACCAGGCTCTATTCATTGTGACCAACCTCACTTCATGAGACAATTTTGAGATGGAAGGTCAAGCACTGTTTTTATTGGGTTTAGTTAAGGCACGTTAACTAAACAAACTGCACGCAGAAAGTTCTCATCCAAGTTTGAGAACCAATAACTGTTTACTTATCTAAAGAAATAGTTTAGTGGAGAGAAAGAACTAGTAACTGATCTAACTAGCTAAGATGGCTTTAGATTGAAAGCAGGCCCTTTCTCTCAGGAGGAGACACCATGCTACCTCTCATGATGCATGAAGGGAAGAAGAGAGAGAGGAAGGGGAGAGAAGGGAAGGAAGGAAGTTCCCCTGGCAGGAAGGAGACTGATAGCAGCCTATCTATCTAACTGACTCTATGGTTGTTGCCTTCCTTCTTCTCTGCTGGCAGTCCTAAAGGCCTGAGCAAGAGACATCGCCAGTCCCTTCTTCTAACAGTTTTTAATAGCCAAGATGTCTCATCTGTCTAAGTTCTACAGAGGCAAGTATTTCTCTGGTGCCTCACCAGAACCCTGTATGAATTGAGTGCAACTCCACAATCCTCTGCCATTTGCAGAGCTTCTGTGGATAACATGCAAAGGTTCTTTGATATAAAAACTGATATAGTAAAGAGTTCCCTGAAAATAGGAAAGCCATATATCACTATCAGTTGGATGTTACATCTGTTATGACACCCATAAGTAGAGATGGGCACGATCGGCATTACGATAGAAAAATACCCACGATAATGGCGTTCACGCGATTGGGACCCAGCAGATCGGTGCTATCCACGGCGACCGATCCAGCGTTCGGGGGGGGGGGGGGCTTCATCGGGGCTTGATCGGAGCAATCGGTATCTGATCGGAAATCCAGTCACTCCGGCGCCAGTAATCTATTCCCCTGGCAACTGAGCCAGGGGAATGCCTGAGCTGAGTTTGCCTTCCTTCTGTCACCCTGGAAACCCGAATGGAAGCCCAGCTTGCCTTGATCAGCAGGGCTTCCTTCCAACCATGGAGCAGCAACGCACTCACCAGTTGGGAGAAGACAGCCAGGGGAGGGAGGGGGAAGGGGGTGTTCTGTAGCCATGGGCACTCCAAACATTTTTTGCTTTTTTAAAAAACGGGGCTTTGTAGGAGGAATGGCTGTTTTTCTGTCTGTCACTCTCTGTTTTTAACCTGCTTTTAAAACACTGTATTTTGTGGGAAAACTTCATTCACGGCTCTGTGTGTGTGTTTAAAATATGCTTTTGGAAGACTGGCTGCTTGCTTTTAAAACTGTGTGGGGACGAATGGAGGATTCTGTCCCTGCTTTTTTTAAACAGCTGGCTGAAACATGTTGAAGGGGTGTCTCTCTCTGTCTATTTGGAAAGGCAGGGACGGGTTAAAAACTTTCCCCCCCTCTGTTCTGTGTGTGTGTGTGTGTCTGTCTGTGTGTGTGTGTGTGTGTGTGAACGTCCCCTCCTTGAGGGGAGGTGGCTCGTCGCCGGGTTAAAAACTTCCCCCCCTCTGCTCTAAGTGTGTGTGTGAATGTCCCCTCCCTGTGCCCGCCGGACCCAGCGGTTGCCGCCAACACCCACCTTCCCACATAGCTGGAAACAGTGGGGCGCCCCTTGGAAACAGGAGATGACCGGTGTGGATCGGTGATCTGGGGTCATCGCCGGCGCCGATCCCTGATCAGCTTGATCAGTAATTTTTTTTGGATCGTGCCCACCTCTACCCATAAGTTCCAAAATTCTACATTTTTCTTGCCAGTTAAAGCTTGATTTTGACAACCAACTTCCAACATGGTGATAACTGAAGTATAACAGAGAATATAGTCATTTCTTAAACAGACCTTTAAAAATTTTCAAATCTGAATCAAAAGAATAGAGCTCATTGGATATCATTTCCATTGCTACAAGCTTTTCCAATCTCCACTAAGAGATCTCCAATTTTAATGCCAAAGTTTTGCATGATCTTCAATCAACAGTTCCTGCTTATCTTTTTTCCATTTTGTACAAATGCCCCCATTCTCCACAGTGGGGTTCCTTCAAATGTAATTTACTTTCCAATGGTGTTATATACATGCAGCACAGTTGCATACAACTCTATCTTTCTCTATGCACTTAGGAAAATTGATTTTAGATTTCCTTCAGCGCAGCTGCTATTCCAAACTCCAGGCACAAGTCATCAGGGGGGGAAAGGAATTTAAAAACGCCGCCTTTTAATAGTTCTCCAGCTATGCTGAAATGTCATTTTGGAGCGATGAAGAGGGTCTTTCTCCAGATGTGAAAAAAATAAGAATATAGGAAAAGCCATGCTGGATAAGCCTAAAGATGCATCTCATTCCACCTAGTGTTTTTAAAACTGCTTCCCATATCTGTATTCACATAGCTGCACTCCTTACCTTGAATATACATATTTTGGATTGGGCTGCAAGTGAGGGAATTCAACTGGGATGTAAATGCATGACACTGAACAAGACTCTCAACCCAGCACTGCAATGCTATGCATGTTTACTCTGAATTAAGTCCCACAGATGGATGAGCACAACAAAACAAATCCATTCAAGAAAGATTGGGTGGAGAACAGAATAGAACCACTCCACCTTGCAAAAACACAAGTGGATTTTAGAAGAAATGGCTTCCATAATGCACTCCAGCTATATGCAAGGCTTAAATAGTGTCTTTGCTTGTGCCCAGTATGAAAGCGGGAGTGTGCAAGGTGGAAACTGGAAACTTTATCTTGCATAAAGTTTCTTGACTGGCTTTTCAAAGCCCCTGCCTCTTTTATTCAGAGCACATCACAAGAGATTGGATGTCCCCATTTTCCCAGTCCTGAAGATTTTAAAAAACAGCACTCTGATTTCCTGGGAAATTGGTTGTCTCTTTCTGCTTCACATATTGCTGGCTCCTTCAGCAATAAGGCAAATATGGCTGTGCAGGAAAGGCAAGAGGTCATTTAACCCTTCAAACACTCAGCCATTCCACTATTCAAAACAGGGCTACTGGTTTTATTCTCATCATTTAAAATGCTAAAAAGTATAAATTTCAGTTTCAAAAAACAGAATTGTATGGAGGTTGAAGAATTAAGTATACTGTCTCTGAATGAGCATAAAATTTGCATTTTACAGGCAGGGGCCCACAAGGACTTAGGAGGCATCTCATTTTCCTTTCCCCCACTATTTCTTCTTTCCCTTCCCTGGCAACCCCCACAGCCTCTCATCCTTTCCTGCTTCCTTTTCTCCTTTCCACCCACCAACCTTTATCTGCATTTAGTTTTCCCTCTTTCCCTCCTCCCGGAAGCCTCTCCTTGGGAGAACTCTGGGCAAGTTGTGAGGTGCCAGCTGAGCCCAGCCCAGTTGTGCAGTGGGGAACTTGCAAGACTTGTGAGGCAAGAGGACCTCACATTTTCCTTTATCCCCTCCCCACACTTTCCCCTTTCCTTCCTCCTAGCAATTCCATATTCTTACCTTTCCATGCTTCCTTCTCTCCTTCCCACCCAGCAACAACCTACATTTTATCTACTCTGCTCTTCAGTTATTTTTATTATTTATTTACTTCATTTCTATCCTCCCTTTCTACACAATAGGCACCCACATTTTCTTTACATTCTCTCCTCCATTTTATCCTTACAACAACCTGGTGAGGTAGGTTAGGCTGAGCATATTTAACTAACCCAAAGTCACCCAGTGAGTTTCCACAGGAAAGGGGAGGGAGGTTGAACCTGGGTCTCTCAGATCTAGTCTGAAATTCTAAACTCTACAACACACTGGCGTTCATGAGGTGGCTGCTCTTGAACAGAATCAAGCTGCCAGGCCTGAGTGAGTCATGAAAGACTGAGAATAGCAAGTTTCTGGTAGATGTTGGTGAGCCTGGCCCCAATGAATCTTCCCCCAAAGGCCAAAGAGCCTTGGAAAGGGCCTTGGCCCCTCCCCCCTTTACTGACAGAAACCAGTATCCACTTGTAGAAGCACACTGAGATTTAGATATATTGATGTAAATGAGAAGCACAATGTTAGTCTTACCTTTTTGATAAATAAAGAGTACACTAAGACTAAACACAGATGTTAACCATTCAGCTCCCAAATGACCATCACACAATTTAAAGCACCTTTCTTGATAAGTATCGGGTCTTCAGTGAAGGAGTCTTTTTCATTAAAAAGCTTTTCCTGCAATGGAAAAGATTCTTCCTCTGGAATAAGGCTCCTTCCACCAAAGGAAAATTCCTCTCTTAGCTGAGCAAAGTGGGAGGATACAGCTCCCTGTAATTATTGCCACAGCTCTGTAATGTAGGTGGATATTATTATCCCCATATTGCAGTAGGGGGAGGCTTGCTAAGGCATCCTAAGGGCCATGCAATTGGAGAGATTTAAACCGGCTCACCCTTCTTTTATATATATATTGCATTGAAACTAAAACCAGCATTATTAGCGTTTTCAGGTTGTCCCATAGAAGTATACAATGCTACCGGGAGAGCCAGTTTTGTGTAGTGGTTAAGAGCAGCAGGAGAAACAGGTTTGATTCCCCACTCCTCCACTTGAAGCCAGCTGGGTAACCTTGGGTCAGTCACAGCTCTGTCAGAGCTCTCTCAGCCCTACCCACCTCACAGGGTGATTATTGTGAGGATAATAATAACACCCTTTGTAAACCGCTCTGAGTGGGTGTTAAGTTGTCCTGAAGGGCAGTATATAAATCAAATGGTATTATTATTACTTTGAAATAAGTGATACATTGATGCATTGTTTGCCAAAGCATCCAATACTAACCCTCCTGGTAAAGCATAACCTACAGTCTCCTTCCTTCCCTTTATTGTTTTTGCTTCATTTTATAATGTCCCATTTTCCACTGATGAAATGGTTTAAGTTTTCATGGCTTTACATTTGTTAGCTGAATTTCTGTTAAATCCTTTTGAGTCTCCTCCTTTCTTTTGTGGGAAAAGAAAGCAAAAGGGACATGAACTGGTATCACACAGCTCAATGTGATTTCCCACGCACATTCTAGTCCCAGGTTGTGTTTGTATAAGATAAGAGCCCTTTTTATATTAACAACAAGGTTTCATTATGTGGTCCTATCTGCTGTTCACAGTGCCAAATAAGTACAAAAGAATATGCCTAGACTTCAAAGGATGTCAGAATTTTGGACACTCTGTGATCATGAAACTTAGAACTGTCACTTGATTTGCAGCATTTTTCAGTAGCCTATGTATTGTCTTCCATCAAATCCTCCTTAATGATTTGATCCTGCTAACATTTATATATTGTTACTATGAAGGCATTTATGGACCCATCACATCACCTCAAGATGTGCTTTCTCTTTCTCTAGACTATATAAATTTAGCTTCCTATGTCCCATCCTTCAAATCTGAGTATCATTTTTCAATGACTTTCTCTGTGCTTTCCTACAAAACTAGTGATTTACTTATCTCTACATTAAATGGCCCCGAAAATGGGATCTCTCTCACACACACTGCTTTACTCTGTCCTTTCTTACATGTCTAGAGAAGATGGATATTGAATCTGCAATGGGAAGTGATGGCTACACTCTCTCCGAACCCTGTGTTACTGGACTTTTCTGAACTTGAAGTTCTGAACTTCCTTTCCCTTATGGCTCTCCAGGTAAACCCCACATTCTGTTCCTCATGTGATTTTGTAGAAATTCTTGTGGCCATTTGCATGTAGCCTCCTGCTGCATGTTCCCAAATCAAATGGATGGGTGTTAACTTGAAGCATAAAGTCATCCTGATACGAACCTTCTGAATACCAGCGCTATGAAGCAACAACAAGGGGAGGTTTGGGCCTTGACTTGTAGGGCTTCCAGGATGCCAGACCATCAGGTTGATCCACCCTGACTGCCCTTAAGTTCTAGGAAACACTTAGCAGCTGTTGTCTGCATTGACTTGCAATTAATGTTTTTAGAACAAATATTTATTCATGAAGTCTCTACTGACACCAGTGGGAAGGCAATGTGAACTTCATAGTGTTGGTAGCCAGAAATCTCACAAAATATTTTGAAGGTAATTGTGTCTGATTTCCTTTGTTTGAGGGTGAGTGCTTTATTTGCCAGGGTATGTTTTCATAGCAGAATAACAGTAATTCTTTTCTCAATAGATAGATCCATTTTCCAGGTACAAATAACCATTTTGTTTGTTTTTTTTGTATTTTGAACAATTTTAATAATATATGAAAGAATTAGAATAACAGTGTGATACTATGGAGAGTTACCCCAGGATAAGCCTGTTTATTTCAACTGGAGTAACTCTTCCTAGGATTACATTGAAGTCTGGTATAACAATCTGACAGTGCAGTCCTGCACAGAGTGACTCCAGTCTAAGTCAACTGAAATCAGTGAACTTACACTGAAGTAAATCTTCATGGGATTGCACTGGGGATGTCTGAGGAATCCCAACTGCTTAATTATGAGGTTTACCTAAGTATGCCCCAGTTCATAATTCTGTTCTGGTTACCTGTGATATTTACCTGGAAGATTCCTCCTCCTCCATCAGCCAGATGATAGAATGAGTGAGCTAAGCTCTTCATTATGCAGAAGGCCTATTCGTGCATTAGAAAGCATTTGAAAAAGGCAATACATAAATGCAAAACTTTGCTAGATAATTTATTACAGCTTATGCAAATGTTTAAATCTACTGCACTATGGAGAATCAAGACGGAACTGCCTTGGCTAATCCACCCACTGCTCATGCCCCTGAGCTAGCTAACATTTCTATAGAAGTCTTCATTAATAGAACCCAAGTGTGACTTGTATACCTGGTATGCTTCAAAACAGAGGAGTACAGATCAAGCACAGTGCAATCCTAAACAGAATTACTCCCTTCTAAATCCATTTAAGACAGTGGGCTTAGAAGGGTGTAACTCTGTTTAGGATTGCATTGTTAGTATATTACAGCTACAGGGGTACAGCAGCACTATCCTAGTCTAACCCCAGCCCCCACAGTATGGGTTTCAATATCTGAGTAGAGCTTACATTAGAAAGTGAAATATAATAAATGAGTGACAAGGTCAATTCACAGTTACTTTTCTACCTTGAAACAAGTTTTGTAAATCAGGCCTTGGCAAGCCATACTAAGCTGAACAGCATTGAAGCTCAGAACTTACATTCTGTTCTTCAAATTTCAAAACTTCTGTACTTCAGTTATTAAATTTTACTAAGCCATAAAGCAACCCTCACATCTCTTGGTCTATTATAAAGCCTATCCTTAAACTGTCTATCAACACTATTTTCAGACCCATATGGTGGAATGAGAGCTCAGAAGGAGCAGAAGCTGCTGGAACACATTTCAGCAGTTTACAAAATAGGCTAATTTTTTTCAGGGTCTTAAAATGTGTATCACAGCCTTATAAAGCCAGCACTGCTTCTTTATATGTATGGGGATTCAATGCACCAGAAAGATATCTGAATAGTATGGAAGCTTCTCTCTCTCTTAAGTTCTGAAAATTTATTTAACATTTTGTAGATTCACTGTGTATTAATGATCTTCATGAGTGAATGGCAAACTTGTATTGTCTGATCCTTGGGGAGGCTGCAGCCATCTGTAGCTCTGCTAAGAGAAGGAGCAAAAATGTTTAAAGGAGGAGATTTCAGCTTTCAAGTGAGTGGCAGAAAAAGAACATGTGGAATAATCAATCGTTCTTGGCACACAATTAGGATTCATGATACCAAGCTCTGCTCCTCTTCTTCTTCCTCTTGCAATGGTTCATTTTTGGGCTGCCTCTCAAGCCAATTAAAAAAGCATTTAAAATGCAGCAAAGGCTAGAAGTGGATTGGCCAAATTAAAAATTAATCTACTCCACAGGGGGGGAAATCTCTCTTTTAAAGCATAAGCCCATCTTCCTGTTTGCCACTGTTGATAATTAAGGCTGTGATGATTATCCCAGACTCTCATCCTCATTCCTATTAACAATTTCAGAACAATTTCAGAACAGAGAACTAGGGTTGTGTCTCCAACACATAAAGGCAGAAGGCAGACAATACCAGATCTCAGCCAAACCATAAATAAGAACGTGGCCAGCAGATCCCCTCACAGCCAGTCAAAAGCCCAGACAACTTTTCTTCTTCAGCTCAACCAAAAGAGCTGCACAGGAGCAATTCATTAGCAAAGACCGAAGAAGCAGCTGCTCATGCTTCAAGGTTGTTTGAATTCTTTATAACCCTCTTAAAGTCTCAGGTAAGGCTGTTTTGGAATTGCCCTAATCCCTGCTCTTTTGACTCCCAAGCCCCCATTTCACTTCTGCTTTTGTGCCAATTGAAATCATGATGATTTCTTTTTATGCTATTTTTTTCTCACAGTGAATTTCTTTATGTCCACATTTGGCAGTATTCCTTGTGCTTTGATAAATCAATATTAATATATCCAATTCTCAACATTGCCAAATCTGTGAATACTTAAATCCAGAGACTGGAGCTGGGAACAGACAAAACAATTTTTCTACAAACCTTAGAAAAGCTCCAAGTTTTCCAAAAAATCTGAAATCCTTTTAAAAAAATAAGGGGGGGGGGTTAACTCCCCTCCCCCATAGAAGCAAAACCTGTATCTTTAAGAAATTAATGCCCTCAGCAGCTATTGTGGGGATTGCTAGGCAATCGCAGTACTGCCAGCCTGCAAACCTTGGTTTCTGTCAGTAAAAAAGGCAGGGGGGCTATTTTGGCTCCCCAGTTCACCCCTGCTCCTCTTCCTCCTGCCCTGAAGGGAGAAGTCATTGGGGCCAGGCCTGACAGCAACCACTTAGTGATTCACTACCATATGGCTTGCACAGCTCACCCAGGCCTAGTGGTGATGACTTGGTGACTCACTACTATTCAGTAGCAGCCATGACATGAAAACCAGTGTGGTGTAGTGATATAAGTCTCAGATCTTGGACAGATAGAGGGATTTGCATCAATTGACAGGCCATGATGACAAGTTTTTATCATTTTCTCAGCTGAGGTCTAAATATGACTTTTCAATTTTTGCTGAATGGTAGTATTTACAACTACAACATATCTAAATACAACTATGCAGCGCTGAATGTTTCAGAGTCTCCCTCACTTTTGGAAACTCCTATGGGATCTATGCAAAATATGAAACATATAATAGTGATGTCTGTTAATAAATATGATATGCAGAATTTTAGGAATGAATGGAATGAGGAGTTAGATTGCCCAGTTTTGCAAAAGCAATTGGATAAGGCTTGGACAGCCCAATCCTAAGGGCTGGCCCGTCTCCTACACTTGTGTGTCAATGTAAAAGTGGCACCACTCCACCACTCCCTATGGAGTTTTACGGGAGAGCCATGCTGGCAGCCGAGCTTGGCAAGGCAAGGCGCAGCCGCTGCCAAGAGCACCCACCTGCCGTTTCCCTGACAATCCCGCCAGCACTAGCCAATGGCTGCACCGCTCCCCTGACCGGCACACAAGGGGTGAGCAGCGGCAAAGCCAATGGGCAGGCTGCAGTCTCCACTGCCCAGTCACACACACACACACACACACACACACACACTGTCAGGGAGCAGGCATCCCTGCCTGGGGCGGCGGAGGCAGAGGTAACACTGAAGGTGAAGATAGGACACCCACCTTCTCACCACTCCAACTCCATTTCCGATGAGGGCCAGGCTGGTGGCTGCAGCTCCACTTGCTTGCAAATTCTCACCACCACCACCACCACCACCACGAGAAACAGGTTTCCCCTCCCTGAAAAGTGAGATGAGAAAGGCTGCAAAGAGTGAAGAGGGACTCAGCACCAAGTATCAGCCCCTCAAGGTCAAGGAGAGGCACCTATGTAGAGGCGAACAAGGGTGGGTGCTGCAACAACTGACACTGCTGCCCATTGGAGACCATTGGAGAGACTGGAAGGACCATTGGATGTGATGGGAGCAACCGATGTCCATCGACTTGCAGTGGTTCCATTACCCAAAACCACATCAAAAAGGTGTAAGGAGAATGTGGGGTAGACCTCATGAGCCATGCTCCAGTCTGGGATGATGTCCCCCAGAATGGAATGGTGGCCTGCAGGATCAGAGAACCTGCTCCAGGGGCTGCTATCCGCTCCCCAGCACAAGATCTCTGGAGTCCATCCTTGGCTCCACAGAGCAAACAGGAGAGGTATATGGCCTCACAGGGGAAGAGCCCCTGAAATCCCAGGACGTTGCTCCATCCCCCTCTCTCTGGCAACAGTGTCGCTCCCTACATGCAGAGGTCCTATACCTGGCTTATTAGACTCCAGGAGAGTCCTCCATGGCACCACCACCACCTCTGGCAGACACACACAGGCTACACTCCAAGTCCCACCCTGCTGCACACCGTGAACCTAAGGGAGGGGGAGGGGGAGGGAAGCCAGGGCTGGAGTCTCCAAGGTGTAACTGGACACTTGCTCTTTTGCCTGCAGAGCCATGTAAAGGCTCCACTTAGAGCCACCTAAAGCCTCAATGGAGCCACTCCACCTGTCCCAGCCCAGAGTCAGAGACTATTCGCTTCAAAATGTGGAATGGCAGCCCTTCGTGGAAGTAGAGTGGGCCTACTGTCATCCAAAGACAAGAAAACAGACTGGAGGGGGGTTGGTGTTCAAAACAAATTTTATTGAACTGCGAAAAGAGAAGTGGGTATCTGGATACATCTTCCCAATGTCGACCAGCCAGGATGGGAGCAAAGCCAGCTAGAACAACTATCAGAGCCGCGTGATCCATTCCTCATTCTGCCCTCACAGGAGCGAGAATGAGATGCAGGCTGCCTGGAGAACTATTCCCTGGGCTGGACTTGAATGGCAGTCAAGGAAGATTATGGAGAGGTGGCCTGGATCAGCCATGCTTCTTGGCCTCCCTGATGGGCCGTGACCTACCTGAAAGGGAAATAGACACGTGTGGCAAGGGATCCAGTGCTATGTAAGCCCCAGCCCGGTCTGCCACATTCTGGGTGTCCATGGGCGAGAGCAGCAGCAGCAGCTCCAATGTCACAGGTGAAGCCTGCAGGCAGATGATGCATGCCCCTCCATTGAGATGTCACTCCTCATCTGCATCAGGATTGTCTGATCCTGTGAGGGAAACAGTTGAGGGGCTGAGCATCCACCACCAACAGGGAGTTACAAAAATCCAGTCACTCCAACCTGTAGCTACACTTCCTCCTCTGCTGCGGGGGGGGGGGGCATCCAGCTGAACAGAGCCCCCAAGTGAGAAGCTGGACCCCCCCCCCCAAATGGCTGTGTTGAGCAACAGCCTTCATGACTGGCAGGAGCAGCCGCTGCCCACCCATGGCGAGCCTCATCTGCAGAGGCTGATGTTCAGGAGGGTGTGGGGGAGGGGAGAGGGCAGCTGGTGCAAACAAGCCAGCCAGGGCCCCACCGCCCCAGCCCCAGTGTCAGAGCACCCTCACACCTTCATGTGCCAGGACTCAGGTGTCAGATAACCTGCAAGGAAATTTGGGTGGAGTTTGTTAGTATGACATTCTGGACTAGCCGCTTCTTCCCTTGAGTGACTGCAAAGTACTCCCTGATTTCCTCTAAGTCCCCCAAGGCACTCATGCCCTGCCACCTCTTCTGCCTCATGCTCTAAGTCCCCTTGGCAAGGGACCACTGGGCAGAGCATCTGGCCGCCTCCCTACTTACCTGGGGTCATAGGCAGCCTGGCAAGATATGTAGGGTGCTCAGTGAGGTGATTGGTGCACAAAAGGGGGCTCAGCCATCACGGAGGTCACACAGATTGGACTGAGCAGTAGTCACCATCCTATGTTCCACCGGGCTGCATGGGCAGGGCTGGGTGGGGGGGAGCCGAGTTTTCCCATTCAATGGGCGCCTATGGGCTATGCCACCTTTTTTCTCAACATAACTTTTCACCACTACAGGGGGCGTGCTGGACCCAGAGTGGCTTTGGGAGCCGACTAACTCACCGCCCGCCCGCCCCCGCCCTCCAGCTCCAGTGCAGGAACTTGTGTCACACTTATGCCTCTGTCTGGCTGCCGATCTTGGCCGCTGGCAGCAGCCCACAGCAGTGGTGTGTGTCGTCCAGCCACTAGTGTGTGTGTGTGTGGGGGGGGGGGGTTACGCCCATGTAAGTCTGAGTTACGACAGCATAACCCATAGTCCGCTCCCCGAGCACTTTCCACCCCCTCATTCAGGATTGCGCTGCAAATGCTATATCTGTTACTTCTATGGATCTTAAGCTGCAGCTTCTTCAGCAACAAATTATATTCAGAGTATATTGGACACTATAGTGCCTTTTTAGTAAAGAACTACATACAGTGTCTAAATTTGAATGTATGATGTATGGACAACAACCAAGAATAGGCTTATTTTTAGATATTTGGAAACCTTGTATAGATGCTTATGTGTATATTTCTCTCTGTTATCATATTTTTATCTCTGTTGTGTATGAGGATTATTTTATTTTACTTTTTTATTTGTGGGTTCCTGCTAGTTAAAAAATGATATGTACATTATTATCTCAGACCCTTCTTCTCTTTCTCATTCCCGCTGATGGAACATTACATTCTGAAACACGACATTCTCCTCTCCTCTCCATCATAGGAAGTTTAAGACAGAATGCAGACAGTTTCTGCCTGCAGTATGCCAGTGCTTCATGTTTATCCAGCTGCCTGACCACTTAGTGTTTGGTTATGCAGATCCATTTATTCTGCCCCTTGATCCCCTGCTGTGGTAGCATAAAACCACCCTCAAAACCCTGTCTGGAAAGGTGACCTTGTGGACAATGTTCAGACTACCCAAAAGTGACTGGCAAAGGATGAGCCATTCTGTATAAAGAAGAGCCAGTGTGGTATAGTGATTAGTGTCAGACTAGGATCTGGGAGACATAGATCAGAACGTAAACCTTGCAAAACAAAACAGTACAAGGTCAGATTCAGCATCACCTTTCTGCCAGTCCCTTCTTTAATTTAAATTTCTCCTGCCTTCCACGTACCTGCTTGGCACAACATGTCCTCTCTGGTATGCAGGTCATTCCACTAATGCATCTAATTAGGCCCACATTAGTCAACATCAATGTCTTTCTTTGTTGAATATGAGCACAAAAGTAATAATAAGATAAGGCCTTTGAACATGTACAAAGTGCATGCTCCTTTCCTATCTCATCCATATTATTTTTATTAAATTATTTATTTAAAAGGCTTTTACCCCTACCTTTCAGTCATATATATCTTCAAATCAACTTATAAAAGTTATAAAAAACATTATAACAAATTAGTAATAGTCACACGTGTATAAAGTGGTGTATTGGTTCCGATTCAGTGTTCTCTGCTCAGTCCTCACGATTATTGTTCTTTGTTCAGGCTATGGCATACACATAGTGCCAACAATACACAGCACTGCTTTGCACCACCAATCACAACAGGCCCAACCCTTATATTCTGCCACATTTTATTTTATTTTACTGCTGGGAGCTGGAATGGTAGAGATCAATGGATTTCCCAGATCAAACTGAGAACCAAGGAGCATGATTTCTTGTCACATTTCTGTCTCTATATTCATTCCCATATAGGGTTGCAGCTTCAAGTTGGGAAATTCCTAGAGATTTGGGGGTGGAGCCTGAAGAAGGTATAGCAAGGAGGTCACAGCCTTATAACGTGGTTAGATCCTTGAAGTCTTTCTTGGTTAAGAATATTAGAATCTTCTTATTAAATGAAAGGCACCAAACTTATTATACCTGGTTCAACAGTGAATCCCTGAATATGAAAAAGGAGCTTAGGCACACTCTTACAATGTATAAGCAAGCAGGATCCAAATAACCATTTTCCAAAATCTTTTTTTAAAATTTTGTAATAAATAGAAATAGTTTCTTAGGAGGAAAAAGAGTCATGGCAAGAATTTACCCTCACCTTGGCCCAGAAGGATATGCCAAAGTGTTGGTGTTTCCTTGCAAATTTGGATAGAAGAGGATGTTGTGACTTGGTGATAGTGAAGAGTGCCCTCAAGTCATAGCTGATTTATGGGGACACTGCTGGGGTTTTCATGGCAAGAGACTAACAGAGGTGATTTGCCATTGCCCGCCTCTGCACTGCAGCCCTGATCTTTCTTGGAAGCCTCCCATCCAATTACTAACCAAGGCCAACCCTGCTTGTTTTTCAAGATCTAATGAGATCAGGTTTGCCTGAGCTATCCAGCTCAGGATAGCAGGGAAGAACATTTTCCCCAGTTATTCAATGATCCTAAGCAGAAGACTAATATAGTCGAAACTATCACTACAAGTCCTTGACTTCCTGTGACTTAGTGAAATAAAGCCCTTAATATCTGTAATTAAGAATAATAAGAATCCTGTGGGGGGGGGGGGAATATCACCTCTCGTATTCTTAAAGCTTTTCAGGACTGGTGGGTACCAGTTCTAGCCATATAGATAAATTCCATCAGGAGTAGACTTCTTCCATTGTTGAACCTATCTACAAGAAAGGAGAATGAAAAGTTCCATTAAATTATAGACTGATAAATTTACTTGACCCTACAGGAAAACTTTACACAAGGCCCCTTTTATTGACATTGGAAGAGTGGGTGTTTGAAGAAGATTGGCTGGTCCCATGACAAATTGGATTTAGGCCAGGACATTCAGTTTTAGACCACTGACTCTTTAGGACATGCCATCTGTGACAGGAGGAAGAAGAGTCAGAGTGGGGAAACACCCCACAACACATGCACACTGCAGGGCACACCAGAACTCCCATGCACATTTCAGAAAACAGAATGTAAGAAAGAATGAGCTTGCTTGGATAGGTAATGCACATTCAATGTCAGTTTTCATGACTATTTCTCTACATGTAGAAGCCAATTAATATTTGTCATTAGAAGTTTGCTTATCCCAATGGTCTTGTGATGCTATAAAATATCCCAGATTTTGAGTCCTGCTTTATTTTCCTTTTCAAAGAGTTTCAAGGAAAGAATAACAGGTTGAAAATAGGCTTGGCTCCAGTGCAGCATTTTCACTGGCGGAAAGATTTTCACCTGTGGAGTGTGACGTTCTTCCCTTGCCCTTCTTGCTGCAGAACAAAATGCCCAGGAGGGGGAAAGCTAGAAAGTCATGCTCCGTGGATGCAAATCCTTCCAACTGCACTAGATCCAAGCCTAGATTTTAATATGTTTTTTTAAATAATAAATTTGCTTTACTTCTTTTCATATGGATAGCCAAGCTGCAAATTCAGTCAGCATGAGCACGAAATTACAGCAGAATTGTATGGTAAAAGAGGTTTACATACTTAATACAACTGGGAAGAAGGAAATATCCAGCTAAGCCATACCTGCAATGGCATAGTCATAGAATCATTAATTATTATAACGAATGTAATAGTTGGAAAAACAGTTTTTGAATCAGGGATATTATAAATAGACATTGGCATGGGATTGCTGATTTTCCTGGATTTAGTAATTGACTACTTATTGGATTTAGAGAAAATAGAAGTTGTTGCCAAGTAGGCCCCCTCCCCTGCTTTAAGGCCTGCCATGAACTGTGTTAAAGTTTCCTGCGTTACTGTTTCACTGCTGCACAAAGATTGCTTTGCACGTGTGTGCTCTGATACACGTGTCAGTTTCCTGCCTGCGTGTCAATTACCCTGCTGCTGCAATAGACTGTGTAGTTTACTGACTCCATGTTTGGTTAACTGCACAAAAGGACTCTCTTTCTGGGCAACCCTGCCCTGACCTGTATCTGGACTTCCCAGTGTGTGTTTGGACTTTATTACAAGTGTGCCCCGTGCCTGCACTGCCATCTGCCACGGACCGTGCCTGTTCCCTGCTTTGGACTGTGTTTTAAAGTGTTGTTCCCCCTGCCTCCATGGAAGCCTGCCTCATATGGGCCCAAGCCGCTGCTAGCAGCCGGGCGCCCGCCGGGGAAACCTCCAGCGAGCCTGGCTAGGCGCCCCCTGGTCAGCTCCCGCCTGGAGCCTCCCGCGGGCTGGTCCCCGAGCTTGCCCTCGCTACCGGGCAGCCTGCTATCCAGCCCCAGCTATGCCCAGCCGGCATCCATGTTCTCAGGCAGCCAGAAGACCCTGGGAAGAAGACTGCTTTGGGAAGCCATTTCGGCGAAGCGGGCACACCACGTCCGCAGCGAGAGCCCCTCGCCCCGCTCTGCATATCTTAGGAGCCGCCCCGGAGAAGAACTAAGTGCCGACCATCCCAAGCACTTAGAGAATGCATCTCAAAGAAACCTCCGCATTCCAGAGCTGATGACATCAGGACAAGCCCTGTCCGCTGGAACATCCTTTCAGCCCACTTGGATTTCCCCCTCCCTCTTTTGTCCCCTCTTCCTGAGGTGTCACTTATCACAATCTGATTACTAAAGTGGCCCATCTAAGCCATTCAGTAGCCCATTAGAACCTTTGTTTTAAACTGTGAGAACCACCAAGTACAGCACCAGCCCCAGGGTACGTTTTGGGGTATTTAAGCTGGTCTCCCAGACCACTCGGTGCTTAGGCCATTCCCATCCAGAACCCCTCGCTGTCTGTGGCTTAGGCCATTCCTATCCAGACTTCCTTGCTGTCCGTCTGTGGTCCCAGTGCTGGCATTGGGCCACCCTCGCTGCTGTGTCTCTGCTTCGCTCCAGGATAAGTGAGTATTCCCCCTATCATCGTTGGGAACCAGCTAATGCGAACGTCTCTGTATTTCCTACTCTGTATTTCTTAGATCTTGTATGTTCTCTTGTATGCTTGTGCAAGTTTAGGCTTACGCCACACTAAATACACGTGTTTGGAACTTATTTGTTGTCTGCCTCTTTTTCACTAGAGTGTCTGGGATCGGGACCTCCGTATACATAGGTTATGATCCGCGCTTAATTTTAAGTTACAGACTGCTATAGCTAATTCCCCATTATAATAAAGAGCAGTTCTGGTAACAGTTTACTGGTGGAGAATGCGGGCATAACCCAGTTCGTGTGAATGCACGTGAGTCGACACGCGTGTCTTCGGCGAACTGACTTAGAGGAAAATTTTCCAGACCTCTGTGTAAAGAGCGCAATTTAGCTCAGGGAATTAAAAGTGTGAGTGTGTGTGGCTCTAGCGAGCATTTCTATCTTGTGGGTTGGCTTTTCCCCCGTTTCCTCCTTCAGCCAGCTTTGGACTACTTGCCTTTTGTGGTGCACCGCGAGGCCCTCCAGCCGTTATAACCGGTGTACTGTGGGTGAGGACCTCTGAACTGGTGAAGTTCCTGGCCACCTTCCGGGCCGCCTAAACGCGTCTATGTGGGTGGGATCCCAGAAGTAGGCTCTATATATATACATCCTGAAGCAGCACATATAAAATTCTCTTCTGCCCTCCCCCGTCTCTCCTAAGCCCATCCAAACCCCGTTCCTGCCAGCACTTAGACTTCAATCCCCGCTCCGGAGGAAACGTGAAGGGATCGATAGTCCATTTGTTTAGTTAGTTTAGCTTTGGGAATCTAAAGCCAGGTTCCTGAAGCCCCGCGGCAGCCGGCCGCACCGTGCTTAAGAGTTTTAAGATAGACTCTTGGGCGCATTTTTGCTTGAGAGTTAGTAGGACTCTTGGGCGCACCTCGCTTGAGAGTTGGTAGAACTCTTGAGCGCTTTTTCCGCTTGGGAGTACAGTAGTTTTACTCCTGGGCACTTTTGCTTGGGGACTTGCAGAGGCAGTCCTTGAGCGCTTTTAGTCTTTTGGTCTTGGCTTGGAGACAGTTTAACCGTTTGTCTCTGAGCGCGAGGCCTGGGGACTTTTTGAGTTTAGTTCTTGGGCAGAGAGCTTGAGAGCATTTGTAGCTTCTGAGCAGAGGCTTGGGAGCAGTTCAGTTTCTGAGCAGAGGCTTGGGAGCATTTCTGGTTGCCTGAGCAGAGGCTTGGGAGACCCCCTTAGTAGCAGTTCCTGAGCAGAGGCTTGGGGACACTTTTTGGTTTCCGAGTATAGGCTTGGGAGACCCCTGAGCTTTGGCTTCTGAGCAGAGGCTTGGGAGCACTGAGCGTTTTTGGTTCTTGGGCTTAGAGAGCTTGAGAGCACCTTCTGAGCCAGTAAACTTTTCCTGGTCCCGTGGCTTGTAGGCAAGCTTGAAACGGGAATAGGAATTTTCCCTTCTCCCCCGGTGGAGAAGAATTGAGTGTAGGACCCTTAAAAATACCCTTTGAACCTAAAAGTAGGACCTTTAAAAATCACCCCTGGTAAAAACCCTTGAGGACCTGAGGGAAGGATAAACCTCCCAAAAGGAACATAGAGAGGAGAAAGTTGTTAAAAACCCCTAAGAATCCAGTGTAAGAATCCCCGAGGACCCAAAGGGAAATAACCTCTGAACGGCCCCTAGACGGGAAAACTTATAGGGAGCTCAGATCGCCCCACCCCTGGTGTTGCTGATCCACTCTTTAACCTCCCCCATGATCAGCCTTAAACCGAAAGTAAAATGTACCGGGCAAACCCCACCGTGCCCCGCCTGGAGAAGTGGCTAGTCAAGAAGGGAGATTGCCCTTGGGAAGCCGGTTCCTTCAAGGGACCCGACCCACTCCAGATAGTTAGAAGCGCCTTCCAGGACTTCTGTGACAAGGAGAAACCTAGGTCCAGCAAGAAAGATAGATATGGAGCCTGGGCACTTTTCACCGCCCTGCAGGACAGCGTGTCCCTAATTAGTAAGTTGCACTCAGCGCAGGAGGAGCTAGAGGAGAGGTCAGAACGAGAGCAGGACGCCTTGCGTCTAGAAATCCAGACTCTCAGGACTAAGCTAACCGAACAGGAAAAAGAGTATGAGAGAAGAGCAGTTGAGTGGCGCGCCAAACGCGTCAATTTCATACTAGAAAAGCAAGGACTAACTACCGCCCTCCAGGACGCTCAGCACAAGGCTGAAGCGGCCACCGCTCGGGCCGACATGGCTGAGCACGCATTAACTGAGGGACAAGAGGAGATTACTAAGCTCACCCATGCCGCCCGGTTCATGGCGGACCACAATCAGTCTAAAACCGCAGCCGCGGACCATTCAGCTTGTAAGAGGGAGCTAGAGGCCCTGAAGCGACACTTGGGGATGCAACAGGCCGTAATTTCCGCCGTGCACCCCTCAGCCCTCTTGGCCCTCCCAGAGGATAGCTGGGCATCTCAGTCGCCCCAGCCCGAGGAAGCTCCACAGCCCCTCCATCCGATAGCTACCAAAGAAATTGTCTCCACAGACGAGGATGGCAGGAAGACAGACCGAATAGTTAAAGAGACCCGCAATTGGAGGCCCGATGAGCTCCAAGCCATAGCGGACCGCATGGGACCCCTGAACCGAGACTCAGCTATACAATGGTTCGCACACGTGACCATGTCCCAGCCCTCTGCCAGTGGCTCCGATGTAGCTCAGCTGGCTCGCCATTGTGCCAGCCCCGAAATAGTCACCTCTCTTAATGCATATATTTCTAACCGGAGACTAGCCACTCGCAGTCAGTACGGAGCCATTAAAGAACTGTGCGCATTCCTATGGCCCACCAAGAGCTTAAAAGCCCTGTACATTGCAGAGTCCCAGAAACCCGGAGAGGACCCAGAGGCATACTTAGCTAGGAAGCAGCTCCTCGCTGAGCTAGCAGACGAGGTAGACTTAGACTTGAGCGACATGCCTGACTTTGATGACTTAGAGTTTAGGAGGGCAGTTATAGATGGACTCAACAGCACCACTCGCCTAGCCCTAGCAGGAGTAGAGCCCGGGAGCATTACATGGGGAGAGCTGGAATCCCGCATCAGGAGCATTGCTGGCCTGCTGCGAGAAACCGGAGCCATCCGTCATGTGAGGTCCCCGGCCTCTCGTAGGAAGGAGAGCGAGCCGATAAGTGCAGTCACTTATGCCAATCATGGCCCCCACTCTCAGTACCGACCGCAGGAACGCAGCTCGTACTCGGAGGCAAGGGGAGGAATCCTGAGGGGAAGGAGCAGCAGTTTCAACCGGGGAAGAGGGCCAAGGGACTACCGCCCGGGAGTTTCCTTTGCACCCACCCCGAGTTACGGTTCTTCCTCCCAGCAGGGACCCCACGAGCCCCGATCACAGGATGCGCCCCTAGCCCCTTCTCACTCGCGAGCATCGCACCCGTACAACCATCAGGTCTACCCGCCTCCAGATCAGTCTAATGCTTGGGGAGCATCGCAGGGCGACCACGAGGGCTACCGGGACCGTGGCAGCACGCCCCAGTCCAGGGACTCCCTCCGTTGGGAACTGTGGATGCGCCTCAAAAACATTGGAGCGAACATGGAGCTATTCGATGGAAAGCCCACGTCCGTTCTAATGAAGGCGATCATGGAGTGGGAAGACCAGCAGCAGCCCCCAGTACCCCCGTCGGCGCCCCCTTTACCGCCAGACCCTCCCTTCTCGAGTCCCCCGATAGCTGCGGTCCGGGAACGCCCGAGCCCCAACAACCCCTTTAGAGGAAGCGCCGCTTCCACCGACCAGGGTGCAGGATCAGAATAGGGTCGCCCCGAGTCCCAGTCTCCTTCCGTGGGCATAGTTGCCAAACTAAAGCCGGACACATGGGGGAGACCGACAGTAAAGGCAGGGATCGGGACTCCCGGGGAAAAGAAGAAGCCTGCCACCCTCCTCATAGATACCGGAGCTTCACTTAATATACTCCGGCCCACCTTAGTCACAAATGGAACTCAGACCCCCACCACCATGCAGCTCGCCGGTTTTGGAGGCGGCATGCAGGAATCCCCGGTCTGGCAGGATATCCCCCTCTCCGTTGGGAACCTGGCCACCCGGATTTCGGCATGCGCAAACCGGGGAGAAGATGATGGACTTTTGGGCATGCCATTTTTCCGTGCCGAGGGACTGACCATTGACCTAGCAAATGGGCTCCTGTGGCGCATCCCAGGAGGCCCAGACTTTGTCAATGCAGTCCATCGATGTGCAGCCCTTAAGGCCCCCCTGCCTCTCGCCCCCATCACAGAAGACCCCTGGGTTCAGGACTTTCCCGAAGTGTGGGTGACAGACAAGGCCGAGTGTGGGATAGTGAAGGGCGCCTGCGTCCTGATTGAAGGAAAGGACCCCCCTCCCCAAAGACAGTACAAGTATCCAGCGGAAGCTGAGGCAGGGATAGCCAAGACTATAGAAGGACTCCTTGAGTGGGACGTCATACTCCCGATGCAGTCCATCTGCAACGCCCCATTGTGGCCAGTTCTAAAAGCAGATGGAGTGACCTGGAGAATGACGGTCGACTTCCGTGCCCTGAATGCCACCACCCCTCCAGTTGCCCCGGTTGTGGCCAAGTACAACGAGATCCTGACGGCCATTGCCGCTGGTTCCCGGTTCTACTCGGTCATAGACCTGGCCAACGCTTTCCACTCCATCCGGTTGCATGAGTCTTGCTGGTACAAGTTCGCGTTCACTTTCCGCGGCCAGCAATACGCATTCAAGCGGACACCCCAGGGATTCCACTCCAGCCCTAGTATTTGTCATGCCCATGTAGTTCAGATGTGGGAACGCCTCCAACCCTCCTCGAGGCCCCACGTACTGAGCTACGTGGATGACATTTTAGTCCACGCCCCCACGGAAGAATTAGCCCGCCAAATCACCAGGGAAGTCCTGGAACTCCTCCGCGAGACTGGGTTCAAGGCAAGCAGGGAAAAGGCCCAATTGGTTCAGACCAGCGTCAAGTACCTGGGTCTGACCCTGGGACCCGAGGGTCGCACCCCGGATGCCCAGCGAATGGAGGTCATTTCCAAGCTGCCTGCACCCACCGATGTCCCCTCCCTCAGAGCCCTTCTAGGAACTTTTAACTTTTCCCGAGACTTCATCGAGTCCTTTGCAGACAAAGCTCGCCCCCTTTATGCTCTCCTCAAGAAGAACACTCCCTGGGAGTGGGGACCGGATCAACAGACAGCCTTAGCCGAGCTGAAGCGCAGCCTGGCCGCAGCCCCGGCCCTAGCCCATCCAGATGTTACCCAGCCATTCTTTATTCAGTTAGCCGTGTCAGACAAGAGCATAGGAGCCACGCTCACCCAGCAGCAAGCGGGGACCGCTAGGGTAGTAGCCTATGCCTCTCGCAACCTAACCGCAGTAGAGACCAAGTTCAGCCCATGCGAAAAGACGTGCCTTGCTCTAGTTTGGAGTCTGACCCATTGGGAATTTATTATAGGTGGCTCACGCACGATAGTCCAGACCACCCACACGCCCCTCAAATATATTCTGTCGGGCAAAATACAAGATGGACAAGTCTCAAACGCCCGCATAGCACAGTGGACCCTGGCCCTGGTCAACCGCGGAGTAGAGTTTAAAAAGGAAACCACTGAGCCACCAGCTCCCTATGGCCTGTTAGTGACCGGGACCGAGCACGAGTGCCCCCTGGACCCGCCACCGCAGGTTGTTTGGCCAGTCACTTGGGGAGTCCCGCTAGAGGAAGCCCGACTGAACGGCTTCACATGCTGGTTCTGCGACGGCTCCTCCTTTCACGTTGGAGGCTCCCCTCGGACAGGCTACGGCGCCGTGCGAGTGAGCGACGCATGCACTCTAAAGGGTCCAGCCCGCCCCCATTCCAGCCAAGCGGCTGAGGTGCAAGCGCTTCTGGCAGTGCTTGAGTTTGAGCCCCCAGAAAGCCCACTTGCCATTTACACAGACTCGGACTGGACAGCCAAAGCCGCCACGGTCTGGCTCCCGGTATGGCAGAATCAGGGGTGGAGAGCTAGTGATGGGAAACCCGTAGCCCACCTACAGCTATGGCAGCAAGTAGCAGCGCTCCTTCAGTCCCGCTCAGGCCCAACGCAGGTTACCCATGTCAAAGGACACCAAAAGACAAACTCAGAGACCGCTTATTGGAATGACCAGGCAGACCTCGCAGCCAAGGCAGCCGCCACTGAAAATGCTCCCCTACCGGAACCAGCCACCGATTATCCTCTCCACCCTGTCACCACCCGCGCACAAGCCCGCAGCCAGGCTCAGGGAACCGCAGGAACACTAGACCTAGCACAACTGCAGCTATCTGACCCAGAAGTAGCTGACCTCCTAACCGCAGGAAAAGATCAGACAGGAAGACTAATGATCCGAGAAGAGGAAGGCATAGTTTGGGCAGTAGATACAGCCGGTGAACGCCACTGGGTAGTGCCATTGGAAGTTAGGGCCGACTTAATTCAGTTTGTCCACGAGCAGGGACACCGAGGCAAGGACCTGACTCTGGAGAGGGTAAAAGAGGTTGGATGGTGGCCTGGCATGCGCACCGAAGTAGCGCAATGGGTAGACAACTGTCTGTCCTGCGCTATGGTCAATGCAGACCCCACCGGACCTAGAGCTCCCCTCCAGCATCAGAGAATTGACGGACCCTGGGCTCGCATACAGATTGACTTTATCGGCCCCCTCCCCCCCACTCCTCGCGGCAATCGCTACTGTCTCACTGTCATAGACCCCTTTAGCAAATGGGTCGAAGCGTTTCTTTGTAAGCGCAACAATGCAGCCACCACAGCCAAACTACTGTTTAACAATGTCTTTTCAAGATGGGGCATTGTGAGAGTCATGGACTCTGATTTAGGCTCACATTTCATCGGAGAAGTCACACAGGAGCTTTGCAAGGCGCTAGGCATCCAGCAACGCTTCCACATAGCCGGCCACCCTCAAGCTTCAGGCGCCATAGAAAGAACCAACCGGACCCTCAAGGAGGCTCTCCGCAAAATGGTTCGCTCCTCCGGGAGGGACTGGGATGAAAAACTCCCCATAATCCTAATGGCCATCAGAGGCACCACCGCAGTTCACGGGCTCACACCCCATATGGTAATGACAGGGCGAAGAATGCAGCTTCCGGAAGCCTTCTGGCTAGATACGCAGCTCCCTTCTGATATGCAGCCCGTAGTGATTAATGACGCTTGGGTCCAGGACCTGCTCTCATCCATACACGCCGTCCACATGCAAGTGGCCCAGAAGTTGGGCGCAGCTCAGAAAGATATGGACCGCAAATTAGGATGGGTCAGGAACCCAAGGCAGTGGGGGGAAGGACAGCTCGTTCTGTACAGGAAGTTCTCGCAAAAGGCGCATTCACTAGCAGCCAAATGGCAAGGCCCAGTCCCCATCACGAAAAGAGTCTCCCCAGCCGTCTATCAGGTAGCTATCCAGAGGAAGACAGGAGGCACTTGGCTAAAATACTTTCACGCCTCTCAATTAAAGGAATGGAAAGGGAAGCCGCTCCAAACCGCCCCTCCTGTGTATGACCCTGGGGGAGCCGCCACCAGCCCAGCCCCCCTCTGCCCAGTGATTCGCCAGATATCCCTTCACCCTGGGCCAGAGATACCCTGTGTCCCCTTAGACCAGACCTTTGTAGCCTTAGTATAAAAGAAACAGTAGAATATGTAGATATAGGTGTGAATGTCAAAAGTTCTTCCAGTTCTATTCTTTAACTTCATTAGGCGGGCCCCACAGTTGGGACCCTAGGGGGAAACACGGCAACCAAAGCCAAATAGGACCACCACCGAGAGTGATTCTTAATTGGATTGTAAGCCGCATGTTCGGAAAAAAATTGCACAGGCAAAAGAGATTTGCTGTGTGTGAAAGTGTTTGGAGAGGCTTTAGCCCAAAAGTGAATACAGTCTTCCAACGTTGAAACCACCAAAAAAGGTGATTTCTTTGTTTGAAAACATTTCACCCGCCGTGCTGGTGAAGATCCCGCATCTACGTAGATTCGGGGTCTCACCTGCCAGACCCACGCTTTCGCATGATGGTCGGTTTTGGCTTTAAGGGCCGTGCCTCCCCTGGAAAAGGACCCCCAGATAGCCCAACATCCCTCTTTTACTAATGTTCATACTCGTCATGGTGAGTTGCTATACGGCGCCACCAATTAGTACGCTTTAGTGCAAAAGTAAAAGACCCGCCAGTATTTTGTAAATATGTGCCCTCTGGAATATGTTATTGAGATGCGTTCGCTACGCACAAGGGGCAGCGTGCCTCATTTACATAGCCAGGATTCCCTGCGCCAAGATGACCCCCAAACAACCCAGACCCAGTGGCGCCGGCAGATCTCGGCCGTCTCCGCCGCTTTTCGATAGACGCCGCCGAGCGCCCTCGGCTCCACTTCGGCCCTTTCCGCCAGCAGCCGCCCGCCCCATGTAATCTTTTCCCTTGCCCGTACCGTATAAGGGAAAAGAAGGGGGGGAGACATATTGAAGTTATAATGAAGCCCTGCCAGGCCTTCCAAGTGAGGGCAACCTGAAAGTACCCCACACCCATATGCTTCGTGCTCCGTGTATTTTTCTTTTTGCGCTCAGTGTATTTTTCTTTTTCGCCCAGAGTACCTTTTTTTTTAAACCAGAAAACGGGGCCTCCCGAGGGAGTCCCTCCAAAAATTGGTTGTCCTGCAAACATATGACGAAAGCCCATTTTTAGGAAGGAAAGCGAGGGCCCCCGTCTGCAGCAACCCTTATAGTTAATGGAAACCGCTCTCTAGTTTTTTTCCTTTTAAAGCGGCAAGGCCAGGCCGAGCCGGACTGATAGCTCTCCGCCCGCAAAATAAAAGCAGCCCGCCACCGAGCAAGGGGCACCTGAAGGCCACATAGTCTAGGCACCCAGGGACCCCAGGGGCGAGTTTGCATAATCCCGCCTAACGCACGGCCGACCCTCGCTCGACGTAAAGACGTCCCCCCTGAAACATACATGCTATAGGAAGAAGCCCCCGCACAGGAGTTCCCCAGAGCAACAAGCTGGAAGGCTCGCTTAGTGCTCCGGGACTTCTCGTTCGAGCCCCACTTAATAGACAGTGCTGGCAGGAAAACGCCCTCCCTCTTTTTCCCTGCTTCACTTCATTTATTTTGCTGCAACTCAGGGAACCCGTACTTATATCCGCAGGTCTCCCCAGGATATTTTCACCACAAAAAGAAAAAGAAGGCCAGGAGATGAGGCACCTGGCTACTCTGTGTTTGCTCGTGCTGGCAGGCACCCTAATAGAGGGACGCCCGTCCAAATTAATGCCCTACCCCCACTGGAGATGTATCAATACACTAGCAGGAAATGAAATGATGGTCTGCAAAGTTGTGCAGCAGATTAATATGACCACCCCTACGGATCGCACTAACTTCCGCAGTTGTGAAGAGCAGTGGATCCGACCCCCAGAGCTTGTTATTTTATGTGTGGGAGTAAAAACTATGTCCCAGGAGCTAATATGCTATTCACCTACTGATACAGTTTCACCACTTGCTCCAATTCCATGTATGTTTCTTCCCCGTATAAGGCCAGCCCCCACCGCAGTCCCGGTGGTAGACAAATATACCACCCCTGCCAACTTCGAAACCTCGCCATTTGTCACTGAGGCCTTCGGACCATACTGTGAAGTTATTTTAGTGTCGGCCGCAGTATGGAAGGCAGGAGACCCCTTTAGAATGACCATCTTACTAGGCACTACTACCACTGAATCTGCATCAGTCACTATCACGCCCCCTTCAGGTGCAGTTCTCTCCTTTGCTATAGAACGCTGGGAGAACCTGACCTGGATTGTAAAGGAGGAAGACCTAGCCAAACATGGCCCACCCGATTGGATACTGGTTCAACAGACGCCCGAATGCCAAACCAAGCCCCTAGTAGAGAAATTTCACCGGCTTGGGCTGCTCTTTGTAAACTTGACTCACGAACCAGGCAATTATTCCCTGCTGATCCGGACCCAGGAGACCCACACCATCCAAATTGACCCTTTGATTGCTAGCAATGAACAATTAAGCCAAGGCGGCACGCATATAGTGGGCTCCCATGTTTTGAAGACTGACATTCGAGAGAGAGTTCTAGTCCGCCCGCAAATGTCTTTAAAAGAGATCCGCATAGACTTGGCTGAGCTAAATGTAACCCAGAGGCTGCCGCAGTGCGCTCCCTATCTGGAGGCCGGTAGCAAGGGTTGGAATGCATGGCTACAATTGTGGATCGATCCCTCTCCTTCTCTCTCGCGTGCCAGACGAAGCATTGCCGACTGGACTGCTCCTGCAGCCGGAGGCTTAGCAATCCTGGATTCGGTCAATATTGAGACTCTCGCTAATAAGTTTGCCCATGTCACGACTAGCATCTCCGACTTAGGTAAACCGGTGGTGCAGTCCCTAAATTCCATTTCGAATGGGCAACACGAGATCAGCTCCATTTTAGTTAACTGGGAGAGTCAAATTGAAAGAGATTTTTCTCTGCTGCTCAAAGGAACACAGTCTTTTGAACGCAACGTGTCAATAGCCATGGCATGTATGCAAGCCCAACAATTAAACCAGGCTGTGGCCATGGGGCTAATTCGGCAAGCCACGGACGGGCACTTGCCCCTGGAAATTAAAAGATTGATTATGCCCAAATTGTCACCCATTGAACTGGAGCTTGAATCCTGGTGGTCTCTCGTAAATTCCTCATTCTCACCGACCACCCAGGAGCTTAAATTATTTTTATTAACGGCCAGTGCGCACGAGTCATTCCATGTGTATCCAGTGGTGCCTCTGGGACTCCAAGTCAGCGATACCGAAGTCCTCTACGCCCGCCACCCCGACCATTGGGCCCGCTTCACCCCGACCGGATGGCAGCTCGTCAGCCTCCAAGGATGCCAGCATCGAGACCAGACCGGCTTCATCTGCCAAGACCAAGCCTTTGCACCGCATCATCCCTGTGTAGCCCCGCAAGTCGACGCCCTCAACGAGTGCTCCTTTGAGGTCGTCAGGGAGAACAGCTCCGCTGTGGTCTACCTTGGGAAAGGATGTGCCTGCGTGCGAACGGCCTGCGACTTCGTGATCCTGAACTCGTTCCAGCTTAAGCCCGTGATCCCGGGAGTCAACCGCTGCTTCTGCAACCTGTCTTCGGTAGCAGCCTGCGACTTCACCTACACGGTACCGGTCTGGACCCAAGAAGAGATCCTGGTGGCACCCTCCATCTATCGGTATGTGAAGCCAGTCTCCCTTGGCATCGGTCTGGAATTAATCCACGAGCTCCTGACCCACCCCCAGCTCCACCGCACCCTCCAGAGCATCCAGAGGGACGGGGACACCACTGCTTTGGTTGTGTCCCACAACGGCAAAGAGATTTTGGATCTTGCCCAGCGGATCAAGACCACCGGTGAGCACTCGTGGTGGGAGACCCTCTTTGGCTGGAGCCCCACTGCCACTGGAATTTACAATTTGGCTTTGCACCCGATCGTCGTCATTTTGGCCTTTCAAGTTTTGTTGTGTGCCTCACTGCTTTACCTGGGCTGTTGGAGCCGCCGACAGCTCCAGCAACTCCAGCTGTCTTACCGCTTGGATCACTATAACCCCGACCTCCTTCTGCCTTAGTGGTTGTTCTTGGCGCCCCGTTTTTAGCCCTTGTTTATTTTGTTGCTTGTGTGACTATGAACTATGCTTGTGCCTTTATGTGTACGGATCCTGAGCCAGCCCCATGGACGCTTTGCTGCTGGACACCGCTCCGAGGCCCTCTTGTGGACTAGGGGGGGACCTGTTTCTCTGCCTCCCAGCCCACGGCCCGTCTACGAACGACCGCCAGCGGCACTACCTCCATGAGGTCTAGAACTGTGTGCCTGAAGCCCTTCTCGCCGCCTGCCGACCCTGCCCTGCGGATTGACGCAGACAGCAAGGGGGGGTGGGAGTGTGTTTTGGAACACATGGACTAAGTTTGCTTGTTCCTGTATATATGCAACCCAGTCTAGCAGCTGTACTGCGGACTGAGCCATCTGTGATCTTCGTTGCTCTATGGTCTTATGAATTTCTTGCCATTGCTTTTTATGAATTTTACTCCCATGAATTTAGCCCCGAACTAGTCCCTCCCTCTATCTACTGCAAGTGCACCCATGATCTTCCCATGAACTGGGACCCTTTTTATCACCCCCTATTAACTTTATCCCTATGAATTTGATTTTTAACCTTTGGAATTGCCTTTTTAACCTGACTCCCTCCGCCGAGGTAATTCTAGCCTATTTATCATTTTATGAATTGGGTTTTATCCGGGACTTCTCCTGAGCAGTCTCTTTTAAAGGTTATTTTATTTCTGATTTTAAACTCCTATGAATTTGGTTTTAACTGAGACCCCTCCTGTGCTGCCTCTTTTACTGGGTATTTAAACATTGGTTTTAGCCTGTATGAATTTGGTTTTAATTTGACTGTATGAATTGGTCTTTTAATTGCGGAGTTTATTTTTCTGCCCCTATGAGCCCTTCCGCCGCTTACCCCTCATGAATTGTTTCCCCGCACTTGCTTTTACTATTGCTGCTATCATCTATGAAATTGGTTTTAACTTCCTGAATTATTGCTTTTATCCTATGTATTTATGTATTTATGGTTTTAACCATCTATGAATTGTTCCACCCTTGATGAATTGGTCTATGCCCTGCTTGCACACTTCACTTTTACCCTGTATGAATTATCTCCCATCTATGAATTGCTTGTGCCTTTTACCTGTATATGAATTGTCCCGCTTTTAATCCGGCATTCATGAATTGGCTCATGAACTGCCTCTGCTGTTAACCTTATGAATTGCTTCTGGTTTTTATCCGCTATGAATTACTCATGAATTACTTCCATTTTATGAATTTATATCACTATGAATTGCTATTGCTTGCTATTTATTCTGACGATTGCACTTAGCACACCCCCTGGTGTGAACCCAGAGACCTGCAGCCCATTGGCTGATCTAAATTGCACTTATTCGGTTAGGTGGTTCTCCAAACTAAATTTTTGAGTGACGCCTCCTCCCCCTTCCCTTCCCACTCCTTCTTCGCTCGAAGCTCGACCCCCGGACATTGCCGACCACCTCGCCTTTGAAGTCGAGTTCGGAGACCCGCGCGCCTGACGTCACGGGGTCTCCGAGGGGGGGAATTGTTGCCAAGTAGGCCCCCTCCCCTGCTTTAAGGCCTGCCATGAACTGTGTTAAAGTTTCCTGCGTTACTGTTTCACTGCTGCACAAAGATTGCTTTGCACGTGTGTGCTCTGATACACGTGTCAGTTTCCTGCCTGCGTGTCAATTACCCTGCTGCTGCAATAGACTGTGTAGTTTACTGACTCCATGTTTGGTTAACTGCACAAAAGGACTCTCTTTCTGGGCAACCCTGCCCTGACCTGTATCTGGACTTCCCAGTGTGTGTTTGGACTTTATTACAAGTGTGCCCCGTGCCTGCACTGCCATCTGCCACGGACCGTGCCTGTTCCCTGCTTTGGACTGTGTTTTAAAGTGTTGTTCCCCCTGCCTCCATGGAAGCCTGCCTCATATGGGCCCAAGCCGCTGCTAGCAGCCGGGCGCCCGCCGGGGAAACCTCCAGCGAGCCTGGCTAGGCGCCCCCTGGTCAGCTCCCGCCTGGAGCCTCCCGCGGGCTGGTCCCCGAGCTTGCCCTCGCTACCGGGCAGCCTGCTATCCAGCCCCAGCTATGCCCAGCCGGCATCCATGTTCTCAGGCAGCCAGAAGACCCTGGGAAGAAGACTGCTTTGGGAAGCCATTTCGGCGAAGCGGGCACACCACGTCCGCAGCGAGAGCCCCTCGCCCCGCTCTGCATATCTTAGGAGCCGCCCCGGAGAAGAACTAAGTGCCGACCATCCCAAGCACTTAGAGAATGCATCTCAAAGAAACCTCCGCATTCCAGAGCTGATGACATCAGGACAAGCCCTGTCCGCTGGAACATCCTTTCAGCCCACTTGGATTTCCCCCTCCCTCTTTTGTCCCCTCTTCCTGAGGTGTCACTTATCACAATCTGATTACTAAAGTGGCCCATCTAAGCCATTCAGTAGCCCATTAGAACCTTTGTTTTAAACTGTGAGAACCACCAAGTACAGCACCAGCCCCAGGGTACGTTTTGGGGTATTTAAGCTGGTCTCCCAGACCACTCGGTGCTTAGGCCATTCCCATCCAGAACCCCTCGCTGTCTGTGGCTTAGGCCATTCCTATCCAGACTTCCTTGCTGTCCGTCTGTGGTCCCAGTGCTGGCATTGGGCCACCCTCGCTGCTGTGTCTCTGCTTCGCTCCAGGATAAGTGAGTATTCCCCCTATCATCGTTGGGAACCAGCTAATGCGAACGTCTCTGTATTTCCTACTCTGTATTTCTTAGATCTTGTATGTTCTCTTGTATGCTTGTGCAAGTTTAGGCTTACGCCACACTAAATACACGTGTTTGGAACTTATTTGTTGTCTGCCTCTTTTTCACTAGAGTGTCTGGGATCGGGACCTCCGTATACATAGGTTATGATCCGCGCTTAATTTTAAGTTACAGACTGCTATAGCTAATTCCCCATTATAATAAAGAGCAGTTCTGGTAACAAAGTATTCAAGATATATTAATTTGGTCTGATTTTTACCCAAACCAGCCAAATAGGGATATTCCCTCTGGACACTACAAATGTTGCTCTATAATCACGTTGTTTTCATTAAATAACAGATTCTTATTAAGTGTCCAGTGTCTTTCCTTTAAGCCCTCTGAATCTACTGTTAAAGCACATTTAACCCAGGCATGATCTGAATATTCTATATTTCCGATTGTGGCTTGTTGTATGTGATCAATTAAATTAAGATGTAATCAATTCTTGTGTATGTGTGATGGCGTGATGAAAAAATATGTATAGTCTTTGGTGTTTCCATTTTTCTCTCTCCAGATATCTATTAGGTGAAATTGTTCAAATATTGTTGGCAATTTGGTATCACATTTAGATTTTTAGCTTTTTTATTGCTGCAAAAATGAGATTTGTCCAAATTGTAATTAGCTATGTAATTCAAATCTCCTCCAATTACCACCGAACCCTCTTGGCATTTTTTAAGTTTTTGCATCACTTCTTCTATAAAACCCAATTGATCAGAGTTGGGAGCATATAATGAAGCCAAAGTATACATATTACCGTTAACATGCCCTTTAACAAATAGGTATCTTCCCCTTGGATCTCTCATTACAGCCTTCGGTGAGAATTGCACCATTTTTGACAATAAAATTGCCACCCCTCTAGATTTAGAAGACCCTTTTGCATGAAATTGGCATAACATCCATGAAGCTTTAAGTTCTGCCTCATGTACTGCATGAAGATGTGTTTCCTGCAGTATTGCAATATCTATATTAAGTTTTGCTAATTTAGACAAAATTCTTTTTCGTTTGATTATATTATTAAGACCACGCACATTTTGGGAAAGTATGTTCACTCCATCTTGTAAAGACATTGTAACTTAGCACCGATATACTTAATTATATATGGATCAACTCTCCAGTATATATAATCAAACAAACTTGTAAATCTCCTTCTTCTGTTATATTTGTCGATGAATAAGACTAACCTTATAACAATATATATATATATTAATCAACTATCACTTAATAACTTGTATATAGAATTATTGAGTATTAAATCACAAGACAACAATCTTTGAAAGTATTATCAATTTTTTTTTGTTTAGCCTAATATGTCAATACTATAGCAACAAGCAAACTTTCGTGATAACCCTACATCAATGTCTAACCTACTTATTATTGCAACTGACTGAGTCAAATTCCTAATACAACTACTTATCAATATTTCTAAGATTTAGTACAATAAATTCTAAACTTACTAATAGATTGTCCTAAGCAACTTTTATTTATCTAGAGTTCTACCTTACCCTATAATGAACTGATTTTTTTTATTTAATTTTTTAATTTATTTTATATTTTTTTATTTTTTATTTATTTTTGCTTATATAATAAAATTTACAAATAAACTTAAAACACTACAATTCAAATCTAATACGCTTACTAAGTTCTATATTGTCTGATTCTTGATAAATTTTACTATTTCTACAATCAACTATCTACTATTATATATACTAATGATCAACTTGAATACAATTGCTAAACAGTCCTCAGTAGCCCCAATAGATCTTGATCTTGGGACCACCGTGAATTTACACTAGAAAGGACTGTCTAAACTTTGTAGGGCTAGTGGAGAACCTTATCGTTCCAACCCCACCCTCCTGCCTTAATTCCTGAAAGACATAAAAGCTTAGTCACATTCCAAAAACATGCTTTAAAGACAGGCAGTAATTAATTTTGTTTCATTGCAAGTACTTTCCATATGTTTTTCTTCAATTTCGGACGGGGATTTTACTGTTTTTCTGTGGAGAGGATGGTAGACTTCGTTTCCTGCTTTGTGAGGCGGGGTCTGTTTCCATTTGAGCTGTTATACCCAATGATTGGAGAATTTTAAGTCCGGTGTCCAAATCTGATGCATAGTAGGATTTGCCATTATAATGAATTTTTAAGGTGCTGAGATTTATCCAACGGTATTCTATCTGCACTCTTCGTAGTTCCTCAGTTACTTGCTTGTATTGTCTCTGTTTCTCCAGGATCTCCTTCGGGATGTCAGTAAATACGGCGATGTGAGTGTTCTTGAGCATAAGAGTTTTCTGCTTTCGGGCCAGTTCAAGGACTTTCTTTCGCATTCTCCAGTCCGAGAAAGTTGCTATAATATCTCTTGGGCCTCTCCGTTTATCCAAATTAGGGGGGCCAACTCTGTACGCCTTTGATACTATCAAGGCTATATTGTCCAGTTGTAATAGCTCAGACAGCCAAGCAGATAAGAAGTTAGGGAGATCTACTTTGTTCGTCACCTCCTCTTCAATCCCCCTAAATTTCAAATTATTACTGCGCACTTGGAGCTCCAAACTCGTAATTCTGCTTTGCACCCGATCATTTTCAGCTTGCAACGATTTAATGTCGTCCTGCATTACTGTGCTGAGTTCCAAAGCACGATCTGTTTTTTTAGCTACGCTGTCTATAGCCACTTTAAGACCAGTAACTTGTTCTGTTAAAGGCTTCATCAGGGTAGACATTTGAATTAAGATATTTGATTCAAGCTCTTTCAACATTAGCTTAAGCATTGAGTTTGATACGGGAGCAATCTGTGCGTCATCGCTATTTCCCGTGGTCGCCATGTTTGCTCCCGCGTCTGCTTCAGCTTCCAGAGCAGGCTCTTGCTGCGAGACTGCAAAATACGTCTGTAAACACTTTGCCGCCTTTTGAGAGTGTTTCTTATTATTCTGATCCTGCTTACCCTTCATAATAGATGAATCAAAATGTTTTGGAAGGTGAGCTTACAGGCTTCGTGGTGGGGTTGAGACGGAGCTCTCTCTTTAGGCGTCCATTCCTATTGGTGTCGACGCCACGCCCCCCAGAAAATGTTTGTCTTTCAATGTCTGTCACTCTCTGCTTAATGAGTGATTTTGCTCGGTCTAACCCCATGACTAGCAAACTTTGAGGGGAAAGACCCAATTTTCCCAGGGATTTCAGAGTCGCCTTTTGCCAATTAGATTGTCTTGGAATAACAGAGGGAGCAGACCTTGCGGGTTTAGACGTCCTGACAGCCATTTGAAAATTGAAAGGATGGTGATTCTGGCCTCTACCCTTAACATTCCTGTTTCCAGTCTAACCCATGAGTTAGGCATGCATTTGGGCACTTGTAATAGAGCTCTAAGGAACTTGGAGTGCACTCTCTCAAGTTGAGAGAAAGAGGAGGATGGCAGCCCCAAGAATGATCCGTATACTAATTGGGCCAATGGTTCGGCTTTAAACAAACTGAGTGCAGCCAGTACATACTGCCCCCCTTGTGATCGATAGAATTTCAGTATACCGTATGCTGTTTTTTCTCCCACATCAGCAATGAAGCTGCTATGTGTTGTTTTGGTACCTGAGGCTTGCAAAACTACACCCAAATATTTGAAGCTGGCAAGTTGTTCTAACTGATGCCCCTGAAGCTCCCATCGTCTGATCTTTGGATTTTTACCGAAAGCCAGGATCTTAGTTTTTTGGTAATTAGTTAGAAGGTGTTCAGTATCACAGAATTGGGAGAATTTTTTTAGGGCTCGTTTCAGCCCTATGGGGGTCCTAGAAAGTAATACAGCATCATCTGCATAGAGTAGTACGTGAATGTGCCTATTTGCTAATTTGGGAGGGTGCAATCCAGGGTCATTCAAAAGGTTTACCAAATTGTTGATGTAGAAGATAAACAGAAAGGGGGCTAGAAGGCACACCTGCCTGTAAGTTTGAATGGGGTCAGTCAAATGCCCAATTTGGCTGCACCTTACTCAGGGCAGTTTGCTTGTGCATAGCCCCCAAAAGGGACAGCAGTCGCCTATCAATAGAGGAGGCCTGCAGTTTCCTCCAAAGTCTATTTCTAGAGACTGTGTCAAAAGCTGCTTTTAAATCAACAAATGCCCGGTAAAGTGATGCTTGGTCTCCTGTAGCGTATTTCTCTACAAGGTGTTGCATTACTAGGCAGTGATCTATTGTTGACCTGCCAGCTCTAAACCCAGCTTGCTCATCAGCAATTATATCCTCCTGTTCTAGCCAGTCTAAAAATTTCTTCAGCAGATGTTTTGTAGACAACTTGCTTACAATGCTTAGTAAGCTGATTGGTCTATAATTGGATGGATCCTCCTTCTTTCCCTTCTTATGGAAGGGGACTACTATAGCCATTCCCCAATCATTGGGGATGTAGCCGGTTTCATCAATATAAGTAAATAGGGAGGCTAGGAAAGTTTCCCACCAGTCCTTATTTGTTTTTAGTAATTCTGGAGATATTCCATCAAGCCCAGGGGCTTTTGCATTCTTTAACTGGCTAATATAAGCTTTTACCTCTTCGGCATGAACTGGGGGGCATTTGGCCAGATTTTCTATTGTTAGGGCAGGAGGGGGTTGAATAGGATCATCATACATTTTTTGGAAAAAAGAAGTCCATTTATCTGGGGGGATAGCGGAAGCCAAGGGGGAGGCGGCTGTGGAGGCGCGGTTTGACACTAGTTTCCAGAACACCACTGAGTTTTTGCTCGTAGCTGCTTCAGTTATATTGGCCCACAGTGTTCTGGTATGTTCTTTCTTACAGCGGGCAACCAGTGATTTATACTTCTTTTTTAAAAATGAAAGAGAACGATATGCATCTTGTCTGGTCTTTTCATCAGCTCTCAGTGCTAGCTTATAGGCATAGATTAAAGCATTTTTAGCACAAATACAGCTTTGATCAAACCAAGGTTTAGATGACAAATTGGTCTTGACCAGTTTTCCCTCTCGAGCACCTACCAAAAGTGGCCTTAAGGATTGGACGAGGTCATCATAACTCTTTAAAGGATTTTCAGATTTTGAGGAAACCTTAAAAGCTTGGCTATATAGTTGTAGGTTCTAGTGCAGAGGTATTTTTCCCTGCACTTGTTCCTCTGCAGCAAGTATGCTATGCGCATTGCTACAGCAGAATTTCCCTACTTTCCTCCCTTTTATTGCAGCCATGAAGCTGACTTTCTGCCCATTTCTTTCCAGACACAGCAGAATAGCTGTGAAGATTTTAGTGTTTTCCACTCTGCCTCTTCTCTTGGTGTTGCTGGGATACAGTTTGCTCTAAGAAGTGGGTTTTTTTCTTAGCTCTGGAGGCAGTTTCCCACCTTTTCCCTTTTGTTTTCCTTCTCACTTCTTGCTTGGCTTCCTCAAGTTGCTGAAAAGTTTCTTTTTCTAGCATTGGAAGCTATTTCCCCACCATTTTCCTGGCTGGCACAACAGAGTGTCTTCTACTCCCACCCCCTTCTCATGTTTGCTGTGAGACAATAAGAGAGAGAATTGTGTTGTACTTGAAAAGGAGATACTTTTGTCTGCAGTTACTTAATTTGTTTGCTTTCTTCTTTTTAGCTGGCTCTCTGGAGAGCTAAAAAGGAGTAGTCTCACTAAGGATTGTTCCTCTCAAGTTGACTGAGACTTCTGAGATAACTTTGAGTAATTGAGAGGGCGGTAGCAGAACAGCTGCAGGTATACCTGGGTGATGCCTCTATCCTGGATCCATTCCAGTCCAGCTTCAGGCCTGGCCATGGTACAGAGACGGCTCTGGTTGCCCTCACAAATGATCTGCGGCGACACCTGGACCGGAGTGGGTCGGCACTGCTGATACTTTTAGATCTTACAGCAGCATTTGACATAGTCAATCATAATCTTCTGACCCATTGCCTTGCCGATGTGGGGATTCGTGGAACAGCCCTGCAATGGCTGAACTCCTTCCTTCACAATCTAGGACAGAGGGTGGCACTCAGGGAACAGATGTCTGCTTACCATTCTTTGGTATGTGGCATCCCTCAGGGGGCGATTCTTTCCCCGATGCTATTTAACATCTATATGTGCCCCCTTGCCCCGTTAGCCCGCAGCTTTGGGCTTGGTTGTCACTGGTATGCGGATGACACTCAGCTCTATCTGCTGATGGATGGTGTTATGACCTTTACTTTCTTTAGGGTAGATTTTTCTTTTAATCTATCCCTTAACCCTCTGGGTAGTCTGCTGCCACCTGGAATATTTTATTCCAAGATATTTTATTTAAATTTTCCCTTTGGTAACGTTCCTAAGCGTCAGGCTCCTTCGTGGTTCTATGTGGCCCTGAAGATAGGAATGGGATATAGCAATGACAGCTACACTGGGATATAGCAAAACAAAAATAAGCTTTTATTTATTCGAGAAGCGTATCGGTTTCATAAACGTAGTTCTCAGTTCTTAAAGTTACTTCATTTACTCTCATTCACACAGCTGGCCTCTCTTTCCCTGACTGAGTGTCCTTTCACAAACATGCTCAGTTCAGGTTATATTTCTCTCATAAACACTTCAACATATTCAGGCAGCACACAGCTAGCCTGCTTTCTTCTGACTAAAAATTTTCTCTCTACTCTCAGTCTCAAACTGCATTCACTCCACCCACCCTCTCAGTCCTCAACCAATCATATTGTCAGAAACTGTTTTAACCTAGGTAACGCCATATTTAATCGTGTAGTGTTTAGACTTCTTTCCCTCCAGGCAACACCTGCAAGGAGCCAATTCCATGGGAAAGGATCCTGTCTTATCTGCTGTTTCGACCTTGGCCAGCTCAGCGCACCTCTGAGAAGTTTTGCTGTATGAACTTGGGGGGGAGGCTGGGCTCCGGGAGTGTGAAATGTAACAACCTTTGCTCTATGATTCATTCCTAGCAACGCTTTGCTCGGCCAGGATCTCTAATCCTGGAATATGCACATCTGGGCTTGAATGCTGTCTTTCACAATAAACCTTTTGAAATCAAAAGACCTCGTCTTCTTGCAGAAGGGAGTGAAACAGACTATCAAGTCTGGAATGCCATAGCCTGACACATATCACTCACTCATCCATCTCCTTCACCCCCCACTCTTCATCTATCTCATCAAGCATTTAAAGATACATGCACACATTTACTTGGAATCATTACAGATGGCCAGTCCGATCTTGCTTTGGATTCCTTGGTCAAGGGTCTTGAGGCTGTGACGGTATGGTTACATCAGAGTCGCCTGAAATTGAATCCCCTGAAGACAGAGGTTCTGTGTCTGGATCATGGGGCAATCGAGCTGGGAACCGGCTCCCAGTTGTTGATGGGGTACAATTGAAACCTTCCCTGATGGTGAGGAGTCTGGGTGTGACCTTGGATGCTACACTTTCAATGGAGGCCCAGGTCATGACTGTTGCCAGGTCTGCCTTTTTTCATCTTCGACAGGGCAGGCAACTGGCGCCCTATCTTTCACCACAGGACCTGGCCACAGTAATCCATGCAACGGTCACCTCCAGGCTAGACTACTGCAACTCACTCTATCCTGGACTGCCCTTGGGTCTGACCCGGAAGTTACAGCTGATCCAGAATGCAGCGGCACGCATCCTTACCGGAACGCCCATCCAAGCGCACATTCATCATGTGCTGTGCCAGCTGCACTGGCTTCCAGTGGAGTTGCCCTGGCCCTGGCCCTGGCCTGGTGGAATGCTCTCCCGCTGGAGATCTGGGCCCTGTGGGACCTGTTACAGTTTTGCAGGGCTTGTAAAATGGAGATGTTCTGCTGGGCCTTTGGCTGAGTGCCAGCGAGTGTCCTTCTTCTTCCATCTAAGACCACCATTTCTTCCGGAGCTGCCCTCAGCCATCTGCCATGCCTGTATACGGACTCCCAATATTTGTTTAAATAGCCTGCTCCTGGACTATTTTAATTATTTTTAAAAAAATATTATTGATTTTATGTTTCTGTGATTTTAATGTATTTTTTAATGTTGTTAGCCACCCTTAGCCCATCTGTGAGGAGGGCGGGGTATACATCAAATAAATAAATAAATAAATAAATAAATAAAAAAGTTACGGTGAGCTTTTGAGCTGCTTGATGTCTGTGGACAGGACCATTTAGGGGGTGCTCAATAGGTTTTCTCAGTTGCACTTTTTTCAAGAAAGTAATCTGTTTAAAACTATGCCCCTTTTGAGGTCTGTGCCCAAGGCGGCTGCCTAGTTGGTCTAATGGTAGCATTGGCCCTGTCTATAGTTATGGCAAACAGAAATGGGGAAAGGGGACAGCCTTGTCTAGTTCCCCTTGCTATATGGATATCTATTGAATGTACATTATTAGTCCTAACCGTAGCTTTTGGAGAAAGATAAAGAGCATTAATGGCATTTTAGAATTGGTCGCCAAAACCCATTTTTTGAAGTAAAAGTTTTAGATATGGTATTTCCACTTAATCAAATGCCTTCTATATATCAAAGGCCAGAAGTAATGCAGGGGTTTTGTATGCTTCACAGAAATTAATTATAGTTAAAGTGTTACGTGTATTGTCTGGTCAAGGTGAATGTAGTTGGTTATTTAAATTTAGACAATGTTTTGGCAAATATGCTTGTAAAGATCTTTTGGTCTTGATTCAGTAAGGGTATTGGTTGAGAAGATTTAGTATTTGTAATATGGTTGTCCTTTTTTGGAGTAACTACTATTTCAGCCTCTGACCAAGATAGAGGGATGCTACCTCCTAACATAACAGAGGTGCATGTGGCAGTTAGTGGAGTTGAAAGTAGGTGAATGTATTTTTTTGTAAAAATTTGGCAGGGAATCCATCCCTGTCTGAAGCTTTGTTATTTTTTTCAAGGATTTGATAGTGACTGTAACATCTTCTGTTGTGACTGGTTGGTCCAGATATTGTTTATGTTCTTGTGAGGTTTTTTTCCAAATTTCCTGTGATGATAAATAATTTAAAATATGATTAGTGTCAGGATTGTCTGATGTACAAATGGTTTGGTAGTATTCAGCAAATAAATCGGCTAATTTTACAGAGTTAGTTTGAGTTTTTCCTGGGTGCCTTTAATAGCTTGTATAGAATGTGAGGAGGTTTTTCCCTCTAATTTTCATGCAAGCAAGTTTATAGATTGGGTGGCCTTTTTTGTGTTCATCTTCTAGTTTTCTTATTCTAGATATCATTTCATTTCTAATGTTTTCTTTTTGCTCTTCATGACAGGAGGCAACGGAGATTAATTTCCCTCTAAGTACCACTTCCATAGCATCCTACACGTGGATTTCAGGAATGCCACATAGTTTGTTTCTATTGTTTAATTTCTAAAGAGACTTCAGAAGAAATGTATTTGTTAAATAAAAGTCATTTATTTAGTTTCCAATTTGTTTGATGTCATTTATTCTCAGTGTACATTCTGTCCAAGCATAGTCTGTCCACAACTTGTCACCAATCCTTGATGTAAGAGTTTGACTAATTAATTTAGGAGATAAGAATATGTCATTTAAATATGTAATTTAGAAGATAAGAATATGTAATCAATCCTTGTGTATATATTGTGGATAGAAGAGAAGTATGTATAGTCTGTTACCAGTGGGTTTTGAAGATGTCACTAGATCAATAGATAAAGCCTAAGAGCCATTAATTGATCTTAGCAGCTTAGTAACTGTATTGTTAATTTTAATTGCTTTGACACGATAGGCAGTAAAATTTAAAAGGTCATTCAGAGAGGAGTGATACAAATGTTTACTGCTGACACATTGATTTACCCATGCTGAACGAAAGCAGAATTGAAAGCCAAGAGAATCAAGTGTACTCTGCATGAAGACAGCTCGTCAGGTTGTTTTGATCTACAAGCAGCTCTCCACACTGAAAGCAGTGAAAGCAGCTTTCTCAGTAATCATGCTTTGCGGTATTATCCAATACAATTTTTAAAGTTTGTATATGTACACTCACACATTATGCAATGCATTTATATTTTGTATCACTTTCATATTTATCAAAATACTTAATTTCACAGGTCAAGGGATGGTGTCATGGAAATATAAATAATAATAATAACTGTGCTTATATACCGCTCCTCTACACATATTAGTGCCTCACCCAGAGCAGTGAACAAGTTAGTG